>NC_085981.1:11738872-12999082 GCF_910591565.1 Cydia splendana
AATACAACATAAACACACGCTGTTTTGGTCATCGGATAGAGCTGATGCTGAACCCTGGTTGTACCTAGCGGAACTCAGGTTTGGTGCAACATAGGCACACGCTGTTTTGGACACCCGATTCGTTATGATGAGCACATGGTAGAGCATTACCCAAGATAGCTGATGCTGAACCCTGGTAGTACTTATTGGAACTCAGGTTTGGTGCAACATAGACAAACGCTGTTATGGTCATCTCTCGTCGCGTCAAACTGCTGTCAAGAAAATTTCATATCTTGGCCGCTGCCGATCACCACTTCTCGAGTTGACTACGGATTTGCCGTGTAATAATTTTCTTGTACTTTGAACATTAATATATCCTGCTTATTAATCGAAAAATGAAATATGTACCTATACTTATGCGCCACGGCGACAATTATTCAAACTTGGATACGCGTGTGGAAATTTTGCAATTTGTTTGTTCACATGCGTTATGTCCAGGATACTTGTGTTAGTCTAAGAATAAAATAATTATCATTCAACGTTGTAGTTTTATTTTGTAACTTTTTCCTTATCCAGACTTTCTCGTCGCTCAGCTACAATATTTTTTCGAATTCCGTAGATTCATTTCCAATGTGCTCGATAGTCGTGTGAGGCACGAAATCTGTGAATTTTTTCGCTAGGATCAATATTAAAAAAAATTATTGTAGGGAGAAAATAAATTCTAAGGTCCCCTTTTTTAGTCATTCGTAAATAACTCGTAAACGATGGCCAATAGCAAAAAATGTTTTATTACATGAATAATTCACATAAAATTTCCTACGTCAAAGGTCATTCAAACTTTTTCGCTAGAATCTTAATATTATAGGTGTTTAATATTGATCCTAGCGAAGCGATCCTAGCATCTACTTTTTTTCGCTAGGATCAATATTAAAAACCTATAATATTAAGATTCTAGCGAAAAAGTTTGAATGACCTTTGACGTAGGAAATTTTATGTGAATTATTCATGTAATAAAACATTTTTTGCTATTGGCCATCGTTTACGAGTTATTTACGAATGACTAAAAAAGGGGACCTTAGAATTTATTTTCTCCCTACAATAATTTTTTTTAATATTGATCCTAGCGAAAAAAAGTAGCACTTATTTTATAAGAAATCTGAAACAGATTATTTACGTAAAACATATTTTTTGCTGTGGGCTACCGTTTACGAATTATTTACGAAAAACTAAAAAAAATAAGCGATTGTTGAACAAATTATAAGTAACCTTCCCACCTTCATATGAGATCACTCTGACCCACGCTTAATATTATTTTTTATTTCCCATTTGTCAACAGATTTGTATAATAAACTATATATTTTTTTAAACGTAATAAGTGTAGCTTTACGACAATATTTTTTGTTTTCAGATTCCTGCAACACTTTAAATAAAAAATTGGTATTAATTATAAATAAATGAAAAATACGTTTTTTAGTCTTTTCTACTTTATCCTTTTTTTTTGTTAGTAAGTGCATTGTTTTTGTTTTAAAAATAAATTCCTCATCCTTAATTTATCCGAAAATGATATATCACATGCCCTAAGGTATAGTTTTAGAGAAATGTTGCTCCAAGTGAAGCGCGGCAGCGTCGAACTTCCCCTCCTCCCCCGCACTAAATGAAAAGTGGCTCTCGATGTCTTCCGGTCTGTATCTGCTAAAGACCAGCTAAGAATAAACTGTGCCAAGTTTCAGCACAAAGTCACAAAATGCAAGGTGTCGTGCACTAACAAACCAGCTACTGAGATAGTCCATTGGTTGGAAAGCATGTTCGAAATTTAAACTTATTTGCATTATAATAAGGTTGTATTTTGTATATGTTTTTCTCTCTCATACTTATAGTAGGCTATTCAGAAAAAAAATTAAATATCCCACAAAAGTAAGTAAGTAGAATTAAACTTTGTATCAAAGACATAAGTCATAAATTTCAATGCCAAAGTTTTAAGTAAGGATCTTTCTCGCTAAAAATACTTCCTAATATGAAGACCAGTGTAAGCATCAGTTAGCTAGCCCTAAGCAACCAAAGATCAGGCTGCAGTTGAAAAACTAATAAAGAGAAAGTTAACCTGATAATTTTTCCGCCGTCTTCATGCTTGTTTTGGTTGCATATTGACTGGTCAGCTGCCTGTTAGCTATAGTTTTCGCGAAAATCGCCAGGACAGAGGTGAACATTTTTGTATGAAAACTTGCAACTATAAATGCATTTTTTATCGAAACTACTGCACTCTAAAATGAAGTCAAAATCAGTCCATCGACTCAATTGTTTGCAAGCTTTCTAATGGTACCTCACACGATTCTTACAATCATATACAGGGTGGAAAGGCACGACGATCCTTCCCGGAAGTATTAGGTCGTTTAAGTGATACAGAGACTATTGGTAATGGTAAGAATCGTTAATTAAGTATAAAATAAAAATTGCAAAAATACTACTTTTTAACTGTGGTGATAACCCTATAGCATGTGCACATGACGGCTAGATTAAGGATCTCCGTCGGGAAAGCTCGGGACTTTACACTTTTTTCCGATCGTTGACAGTATCGCAATGATGTATGAATGACGCATAAATGTCAAATAAATCAAATGCATGCAAAAATATTACAAACAATTTTATTACTTTCTTAGATAATTACTTTTTTCCAATATTTAATACTATCTTCTTTTCACATACGGTGTTCAAATGTACCTCCGTGTATTACAACGCCGCCGCAGCCCGTACCCGAGTATGTCGATGCACATGCGATATAGTGTATGCTCTTCGTCATTTATCCTCCGCAGAAAGCACCAATTAGCCTTTGTCTCATTTCGTCCGCAGTTTCACATTCCGTTTGGTTTGGTACACCATATCTTTTACACAGCCCCACAAATTTAAATAGCCACGAGCATCTAACATTTTTATTTGAAGAATATGACATTCAATAAGTATAGTTCAATGAAAATTTAATTTCAAACATCAGACGTCTTGTCTATTTCCTATCACGCAAGAAGGTTTGTTAGTTTGGTATTGAAGAAGTATTTATTCTTGATTTATTCTTAGTATTTCATTTTTGCAAGTTCATTTGGTGCAACTAACACAACCTACATGTATTTTTTTATTATTTTAAATAGTTTCCAGTTATTCGAAAATAATTTTGTGAAACGTGTTAAGAAACTAAAACCTTTTTATCAGTCAAGGAAACCAGAGATATTTATAAGACGATTGCGTACTTTTGAGTGGTTGTCAATGTCACCATTTGAACTGTCGTTGTAAACAATGTTGTGGTTAGTATTATTAATATTAAGGAATAACATAACTATTTCATTCAAGTATTGAACAAGTGGAACCACTAAGAAAGCGAAAATCCTGCAATGATTCTTACCGTGCTGTAAGCAGACCTAAAAATGGTTAGATGGCAACAAATTAGCATAATTTCCTGTCGAATACTGATTGTTTACAAGTAAGTTCATTGACCCTGTCACCTGTTAGGGTTAGAACAAAGTAGTTTTTTGCGTGGATGTTTAAAAGGTCATAATTTAGAAACGGTTGCCCATATTAACATAGTTTCTATGGAGAAAATATAGAGCTTAGGCTAAACTATCTCCCATTTCCGGAAAGGATCGTCGTGCCTTTCCACCCTGTATATAAAATCGAAAAACCAGAACGGGATAAAAAACGAGCGAAGAAGCGAGATGGCCCTTACAAATTTCTAAAAAAGTTTTTGACACGTATCTCGAATACGACGCACGTATGATAAGAAAAAACTGTTTAAATCTATTATCTAAATATGAGAATAGAACTAGAGCATAAAAACTATCGCTTTCGATGCGTATTTAATTTACAATAAGCAAAAGAAAATATCATAACTATCTTCATTTTACGATGATCGACCATTTTCGGCAACTCTCGGTTAGTTTCGTTTCGGTGGTGGTACAGACAAAATTATTTGATGTGGTGCTACAGACATACCCAATGTTTATGTTTGTCATGTTGGTATACAGTTATTGCGGCGTTTTATTACACGAAGTAAAATAAAAAGTGCTGTCAACCTCAACCTTAGTCTATAACCATACGAGTGACTTATGAGTTATGCCATAAATGACTTATCAATCAAATTAGTATTATCGTATGATTATCGTGTTAATAATTTGTATTTTATTGTTTTAAATTTCTTTTTGAGTTATATTATTCAGATTGACTTTCACGGCTACAGCAAACATTGCCATTCGTCCGGGGAACGGGCTGCCGAGATGGACCAAAAATACAAAGTTGATAGCAAGTTCAAGGGATGGTGCCCGTAATAATGTGTGTGTGTGTGATAATTATACTTTAATGACTTTACAGATATAACCAATTCGGGAACTGTTTTCTCGCGTAATACGATACGACTCGACCAGGTAGGATTTTTTTCACAAATATCTGAACAATGTAAATTATAATGTAGTTAAAGTGCATGCTCAGATATTTTAGAGCTCAAGGGTTGCTCAAGATATGCTCAACCTCGGCCATGGCGACTGGCGAGAGCTATCGCAAGACCGGGAAACATGGCGTGATCTGGTGTCGGAAGCCAGGACTCATTTTCGGTCGTTGCGTCACCGTAGCCGTAGTAAGTAATATCAATATCCAGACAGGGAAATGGGGACTATTTACGTTTGTATGAAAATGCGATTTATGGGCGGTGGTCGTACATATTCGTCTTAAGGCGGAAATTAATCTAATGAACGTTTTTTCAATTGGGCTTATAAAAATAAATAATAATTTTGGGTTAGCATTTGAATCACGCATTATAGGGAGGGGCGGGGGGAAGGGTGGCATTTTATAGGGGTTGGTCACCCCTTTCAAACGACACCTGATTTGTGTCTAGGAGACGCGTAGTTTTTTTTTATAAGTGTTTGAAATTACGTGTGACGGAAGTGACGGAACGAAATACAGTGCCAGAGTCACCGTTAGGTACGACGACGAGCGAAGCGAGGAGGAGTGTTAGGTATATTGCGTTCACAACACACCCGACTCGCTGTCAAAAAAGAAATACAGTGGTCAAAAACATGTGTACGGACAAAGTGCTCAAAAATGTTTTTTTTAAAGTCCGAAATTTTCTAAGTCCAAATTGGTTACCATTTCGTACGCTTTGGTTGTATTATTGAACATAACCTCAAAAAATAAAAAAAATATTTACGTGGTAACTATTGATTTCCTAACTTTGGGGATGGGTTCGGGGGGTGTGTAATGATCGATATAAAAATAATTTATATATTTTCTGTAGATATAACAACATTTAATATAATTTCAGAAAATATAATAACTCATTTTGTATAATATACATTTGGTATATTATTAAAATGTTTAATATCATTTTATATAATTATATTTTGATATAACACTCATTTATTATAACGATCATGTGATATAATGCTCATTTATTATACAAGTATTATTATATAAGCATTATTCGGTATAATATAGGCATTTTTATGACGACATATGTAAATGTTTAACGCCTGATACTTTTTTTTTACAGCAAACACGTACAGACTAACAAGTATCGTCAGGCTTCCAATTTGAATCTAAAAAACATTCAATGTTTAATTTAAAAATATATATATATATATATATCAATTTTTCTTTGCAAATTGGGTTATCTTTACCTAATCTAAACTTTTTTCCTTTCTTTTTATATAGGGGTCACAATTCCAACGTAACCTAACCTAGTATTCTGGTAGTGGTTTGTTTGTGTAATGGACGCAATTCTAACCTAACCTAACCTACTTTTCTGGTAGCGGTTCGTTTTGTGTAGGGGTCGCAGTTCTTAACCTAACCTAACCTAGTATTCTGGTAGCGGTTGGTTTTGTGTAGGGGTCGCAGTTCTTAACCTTACCTACCTAGTTATAAATAGCAGTTCGTTATACGTAGAAAGAGTATCGTTTTTTGTAGTGTGTAATAGTAAATGTGGAATTATATGTCTAATACATTATATCAACAAAGATTATAACAATTCTACTTTAGATGAAAATAACTTTATATCATATTCGGTATAGGAAATATGCATTATACTTCAAGAATGTTATGCTAAATGTTATTAGATCAATTAATCATTATATAAAATGATAATATATTAATATATATCATATGAAAATATATTAAGTGTTGTTATATCATTTAATAATTATACTAAATAAGCGTTATTGCAACTGATATTATAATAAAAATGTTTATAGCCATCGATACGCACCCGGGTTCGGGTGGGTTCCTACTCCCTCCCCCCTCCCTATAATGCGTAATTCAAATGCAACCCCATAATTTTATGTTGAAACAAGTTTTAAATAAATACCTACGTAGATGAAAAAATACAATCTTGCCTTTTATCAAATCACATCATTTTTTGAGAAATTTGCGAATTAAGTTATCCAAATATCGGTTACAAATAAGCAGTCCCTATCACAGTTATAAACCCTGGCAGGGTTCAATACATAATAATATCGGTATTTAACTAAACATAAGACAAAGTCTTTATTTCATTTACGCGAGCGGAGCTGCGGGCCCGTCTAGTTGAAAATAAAATTCAGCCTACCCCTCTAACCCCCTAAATTTCCCCCTAAAATCAGAAATAAGCAGTTTTGACTTATTCACATAGTTAGTGATGGTACTTGCCATAACTATTCCAAATTTTAGGTACCTACATCAAACGGTCTTTGAGAAAAACGCATTTAACCGATTTGCAAGACCGAAGTGATCCCATAAGAGCACCGTGAACAAAGTTTTGTACGGTGCTCTAAAAAGGCTATCATAATTTCAATACTGACCGTGCACCAACTTCTTTCGCTCATCCCATGGACCTTCCTCCTCGTCCTTTAATAGCGCCACTATACCATAGTACGTGCGGTCATACTGTTCTTCCCCAAATCCGTAATAGAACTAAAACAAAATAAAACGCCAAATAAAGAATAGGGGGATTAGTCCAAAACAGTGACATGGGGTAAAACAAGGACACGGCAGTTTTTTTTACCCCTTGTCTAACGTGTGTAAACTATCTAAGTAGCCTTAATAATTTCAGTCTGACCAACGCTTTGGTCACTGCTGCCTACCATCTTGGTATACTTAAGTTTATTTATAAGTTTGTCAAAAAAAGTTGAATGACGCGCGTGCCGACGTATAGAAACTAAACAAGGAGAACATTTTAGCGGTGCCTGATATAAAAATTCCGGGTGCATTACATTTGTTATAATTACATTTCATATATTATAGTTTGATATATCGTTATTTTGAATAACGTAATAAATGGCATACTACCGTAATACCTAATTAACGGTATACATAATGTTATTATTGGTATAATGGTCATAAGGTATATTTACACTTCGTCTAATATACATTGCCATAATTATTACATACTCTAAAGCATATTATTTGTTATAACAAGTGACATCACATAATTATTCATGTAGCATAATAGTTGCATGACATAAATGGGTTAGGTTAGGTTGGAACTGCGACTCCGCACAAACGAATAATTACCTAACAAAAGGAGGGTTAGGTTAGGTTAGAACTTTGACCCTCCGTAGAATAAAATTTTCTATCAAAAAAGTGGTTTAGGTTAGGTTTGAACTGCGGCCCTCGCAGAACGAAAACCGTGAAAAATAGGTTAGGTTAGGTTAGAACTGCGACCTCCCTAGAATAACATAGCTAGCAAAAGCAGTAGGCCTGCGTACTAGTTATAAAAAGTATGTAAAACTTTACAGTATCAGTAAATGAAATATGACAAAAAATGTTATACGATATATGTATTTATACTTGATAAAATTGTATGAAGTATTACGTTATACAAAAATATAATATAACAAATGTCGTTATAAAACATGTCTATATACTATTTGAAAATTATATTACATTAGACATTATATCAATGACAGTTTAGATGAAATCACTATATAATAAAGGAAACGTATAATAAAAATTACATTATAACATACAATAATATATCAAATGGCGTTATAACAAATGTATGATAGTTTTTTTATAATTATATTAAACATTACACACCCAAAAATTCCATATAATTCATCACTGTACCAATTTGTCGTACGTTGACGTACCTAAGTACCTACAAATTGTATTTTTATTGCGATTATGTGATTATGGGGTGAGTAGGGACAAAACTGACATTCAAACCTCGATAAAACTTTATTTTTACATGTGGCAAACTGATTTTTATACATAATAAATATTCCGGTCGTTTGAATTGAATTTTTTTATGATTTTGTGTAGTTCAATTTCATAACTTTAAAGATAAATACGAAATATTAGGAAATCCCAGCTCACCCGTAGCGTAGTAGGGGTCAGGAGGGATTTCCTACTAAGGTGAGTGTTGAAAATTGTTGGATCGATACTTTGGGATTATGAACATTATAATAGCTTGATTTGTTATTAGAATATATAATTTTCGTAGGAGTAGCCTGTAAAAACCATCTCACCACTCTGTTATCCCTCCTCACCCCATTTATAACCCAACTGCCCTCGTAATCCCTATTCACCCCAGTTTTACGGTATACTGTAAACTATTTATTTTAAAATTACAAAAAATATATATTCAAAATGAGGTCTTTCATTTGATATGTGACACAATATAGTTTAAATAACATTTTGTTTTCTCATTTACTCCCCAAAAGTGGCCTCCATGTTTAAAATTCATTTGTTTACCTACGTAGGTTGTCCGTCTTTGGGTCACGAATTTACACATGTGTACCAAATTTCAACTTATTCGTCCAGTACTGTTGGAGAAAATGGGCTGTGACAGACGGACAGACAGACAGAGAGACAGACGAGACGTACGAGTAATCCTATAAGGGTTCCGTTTTTTCCTTTTAAGGTACGGAACCCTAAAAATGGGCCCATAAAGTGTGTACCTACTGGTCGGGACCCTGAAGAACTTAACGAGTTCCATTTGATTGATTTTTTTAGTAACATAATGGGCAAAATCGGGTATAGGATTTAATATACACTGTTATGGACAAGGCATGGGATAAAACCGGACAAAATAGAGATTTATATGTTGATTGTTTTTGTCCACGTATGATAATCTAAATAGTGATCAGACTAATAGTTAATTAAGTCAATTACACAGAGACTAGTAAAGTTCGTAGATTTTAATAAAACTAAGATTTTTGTTAACTTTTCCCTTAACGTCACGGTTCTATCCCACTTTCACTTTAATATTTGTTTGTACACCTGTAAAGGTAGAGTCTTGGCGAGTCCGTGAAATATTGTTACAATAGTAATTACTGGCAATGTAACCCATTTCTCAAAAAGCAATAAAGATTATGATTATGATTATGATTATGATTTTCCCCTACAGTAATATTCTTCGATAAAATGTAATTTGATTGGCTTAAACGTCGTGTACAGTCACCACACGGTATTGTTATTACATTATTACAGGTTGAACCGCTCTTTAAGACGGAGTGCAATTTGTATGGGAAGTGCACGCCGACTGCACACCAACTGCAACGTCGGCGTGCAGTTCTCATACAAGTTGCAGTCGGGTTGCACTCCGTCTGTACCGGCCCTAAGATATAGAGGAGTCGTGTGGTTTGGAAAGTATATATTATTTTATAAACAAGTGCAAGAACATGAGAGTTACGCCGATGGTGAATAGGAATCTACTGACGGCCTGATTCTAATTTTAATATACGTCAAAATTTAGATCTAGATCCGATCCATATCGTATTTAGATCAAATTTTTGGCGTATATGAAATAAGAATCAGGCCGTTAGTATAAGGTGTTTCTACGTGAAGCGTCACGCCACCTACCATCCTCTTAAATCTGGAACCGATACTCCTGCTCCGCGCGAGCACGATCCAGCACGGTCCTCTCGTCGCTATTTTCATGTCAATGAACCCCGACGTGGTCACGGGGAACCACGTTACATTCTCATTCACCGCTGACTCGGTGTACACCGCTGCAACAACACTTAACTTGAAGCAACTGTACTATCAGAAAGCAGAAGGCCTATCGCGTACATCGAATATCGTAAATTTCGAGTAACTATCTCGTTTACTCCAGTTAAGGCGAAATAAGTGACATAGATAGTTGCTCGAAATTTCCGATATTAGCATGCATTATTCGCACTAGGTTGAGCCTGTAACAGGAGCAATGAGCTATAAACTACTTAAACTGTAAAGTGTAGACTGTATTTAGAACTGAACTCCTCAAACTGACTAACATTTGTCCCTTCAAGTGGCGCCAGCGAAAACGCGAAAAGTAGTCAAGTAGCGCCGCGGATTTGCTCAAAAGCAGTCACGTGGCGGGGCCCCGGTGGGTGGTCAGCGCAGATTAAGAGAATTTAACAAAATCGTCGATTTAAGCTTTTCTATGTTTGAAAGTATATTAAATCACATATCGTTATAACAAGCGTTAATTACGCTATTTGAATATAGCAATTAAATTATTATAATGTTTATACATTTGGCCAGACCTAATCGAACTCCGCTCCGGAAGAATGACGGTATGTTATCCTTGTCTAAGTCGCTACCTAATTTTGGGCGTTAGAAGAGCGTTACTATACTTAAATGCGTTCAATTTCACCTCTAAATACGGCAACACCGAGGCAACACCTCATTAACCACTGACTGGTGGCCGACAGTTTACTGGTTTTCGCATTGATCCGTGAGTGGTGGGCCGCCAGTTTACTACTTTTCGATCCAACCATTAACTGGTTGACCACCACTTGAAGGGTTAAGCGACTTTAAAAAGAAATCTGGAGTTTTGATTGTTAGTACACCTTAAAGTTGATATAAAGACGCAATGTATTAGTAGGTACTGCGGTACTCACTGACAGTGCCGTGCCTGCAGCTGGCGACGTGCTCGTCGCAGGTGTGGTAGGCGATGAGGTCGTGGTTGAAGGTACTGCGGTACTCACTGACAGTGCCGTGCCTGCAGCTCGCGACGTGCACGGCGCAGGTGTGGTAGGCGGTGAGGTCGTGGTTGAAGGTACTGCGGTACTCACAGACAGTGCCGTGCCTGCAGCTCGCGACGTGCACGGCGCAGGTGTGGTAGGCGGTGAGGTCGTGGTTGAAGGTACTGCGGTACTCACTGACAGTGCCGTGCCTGCAGCTGGCGACGTGCTCGTCGCAGGTGTGGTAGGCGATGAGGTCGTGGTTGAAGGTACTGCGGTACTCACTGACAGTGCCGTCCCGGCAATTCGCGTCTTGCATTTCGCAGAAGTTTTCAAATGTATGATGTGCGGTCAAATCATGATTGCCTGCACATATTTTTTCCCTGCAACACTCAAACAATCACTACCCTGCTTAGCCTAGTTGCTATAGTTGGGCTCATACCAGAATTGCCAGATTGACTTTGCAGTTAGCCCGAGTATATTACATAAGTATCTATCTAATCTATCTATATATAATACCTTTAACCGAGCAATTCTTGTTTATTTATTTATATGTTTATTTATTTATATATATGTCGCAGTACGATAGATAAAGCCGTAATATAGTTATAACCCTAGGGATATAATTATATGTCGTAACATAGTTATACGAAAGCGATTCATTACTATCTTACTAGGAATATAACTATAATACGTCTTTAGTTTAGTGATATAGTTATATTACTGGATTAAGTTTAGTGAAATAATTGTAGGTAGGAGTGCGGCGGTGCGGCGGAGGTATAGTTATATCCGTAGGGATATAGTTATATGCCGTATAGTACGTATTATAATCATTTTCCTAGTAAGATAGTAATTGTAGGTAGGAGTGCGGCGGTGCGGCGAAGGTCTAGTTATATCCCTAGGGATACAGTTATATGCCGTATAGTACGTATTATAATCATATTCCTAGTAAATTAGTAATATCTTACTAGGAATATAACTATAATACGTTTCTAGTTTAGTAATATAGTTATTTTACTGGATTATGTTCAGTATTATAATTGTAGCAGTGTAGTGCGGGGGTGCGGCGGAGTCGGCGGCGGGGGGGTAAATATACTTACTGTTTTCTTTGATTCCCTGGCAGATTTATAACCATTTAACCACATTAGTTTAGTCAAATACCGTATTATAATCATATTCCTAGTAAGATAGTAATATCTTACTAGGAATGTGATTACAATACGTATTATACGGCATATAACTATATCCCTACGGATATAACTATACCTCCGCCGCACCGCCGCACTCCTACCTACAATTATTTCACTAAACTTAATCCAGTAATATAACTATATCACTAAACTAAAGACGTATTATAGTTATATTCCTAGTAAGATAGTAATGAATCGCTTTCGTATAACTATGTTACGACACATAATTATATCCCTAGGGTTATAACTATATAACGGCTTTATCTATCGTACTGCGACATATATGTATATTTCGGGGATCTCGGAAACGGCTCTAAGATTTCGATGAAATTTGCTATATGTGGGTTTTCGGGGGCGATAAATCGATCTAGCTAGGTCTTATCCCTGGGAAAACGCGCATTTTTGAGTTTTTATATGTTTTACGAGTCAAGCCCGGTCTCCCAGATATTATTATTGAATAAACATAGCGACTTAGCGATTACCTATTGAAATAACTATGTATTATATCTGCGCCTCCAATGTAAAAGGGTTAAACTCGAGTTTGTCCAAATTACAAATTTTGCCAGTAAAAGGTTTATTTCATGAAACTACATCTTTTGTGCTGACACCCACTGCCCTATGACTTCTAATTGCTGAGATATCGATTGTGCAAAAGGATTAAACTTTGCCAAAAATCACAACCATTATGTTCAAAACGATTTATTTTTATATAATCTCGTTTAAAAAATTTGTTACTTAAGAATCGTGTTACGAACGATGGTTAAATTAAAGTTTAATCTTAGTGAATAAAATACATTTCAAGAAACATTTCGTGTAAAGAAATCTAAATTCACTTAGATCTATTTCAACTACCGAGTCTAGTTCGTGAATGACGGTAAAACTTAAGTTTTTTTATTATTCACAAACATTTTTAAGACGTCATGATGTGTAAAGGGATATAAATAATTTACTTTGACCGTTTTTCACCATCTAGTTTCGCTAAATTGAGTTAATGATTATGGTTAATGTTCACTTAGATTCCTTTCCGTATATTTTTTTAGTAACAATAACAAAACAAAGATGGGGAAGTAAGACAAACAAGTACAACTGCCCTGTTGTCAGTACAACACTACTATAGTACAACATTACTCTGTTGAAATTTTGAATGGTTCAGTAACCATTAACAATTTCAACAGAGTAATTAAGTATATTAAATCACTCTTTAATTACATTGATATTATTCTTTTTGGTTTGTTTTTTTTACCATCAATCTACAAAAAATGCAATATTTAGTTCCCAAAATGGTTTCTTTACACAATACAAAAGTTCAAAAAGATTTTAGCAACACTAGAGAAAGTGCAGTTTAACCTTTTCACACATTCATAATTTTTGTGAAAAGGGATATAAGTTCTTTTTGAAAGCCAATATTTCCGTTACTTTCACATGTCAGGTTAATTTAAATGACAAATTATAATTCACGACTTAAACTATCTAAACTAAAAACAAAAACCTAATTTTTTAGAAACAATGTAGAGAAAACACGGTTTGAAACGTTTTTCGGCCATGCTGAAAAATTTCATTTTTTGAGTTTAACCCTTTTACACTGGAGGCACAGATATTAAAATAAATTCAAAACGCCTTACGCTATATGCCAAAAAACAAACATGTACTAAAAATGCCTTATCATTTGGGAAAAGAGCTGATACTCTTCAAACTCGGATCTGTTTCTAGCAAACATGTATTTGTTTAAGGGGTAAACTCCCCTCCCCCTCCACCCTCCTCCGCCCCTACTTACTTGCTGAATATACCGCAGTACTCGGTGGTGTTGCAGCGTTCTAACTCCGCCTTCCTGACAAGGAAACACATTTATTCATTACATTTTATTTATACCAAGCAATTCAATTCGTTTATTGCAAAATACTAAACATATGCCACCGATAGTTCATTCTTTCCTAAATTTTTAAATAAAGATGATTGGCTTCTTCAGTCAGCGACAAAATCCTCTATTGAGTTTTTTTTAATGGTAATCGAAGGGCTGATATAGACGGCGCGCGAACTCGCATGCGATTTTAGTTACATTGCGGACTGTTGGTTACGTCCAATTGAACCGACCGATCAAAACCCGCAATAGTATGAAACTCGCATGCGAGTTCTCGCATCGTCTAAAACAGCCCATGTCAATGTCAATTTCAATTGAGTATCGAGAAACAAACTACATATTCTGGTTTAACGATGCTTTTGGATCAAAATATTATAAATAAATAAATAACTATTAGGGGACATCTTACACAGATCAACCTAGCCCCAAACTAAGCAAAGCTTGTACTATGGCTGTTAGGCGACGATATACATACTTATATAGATAACCCAGGACCATCGGCTTCGCAGGCTGGGTCACTACCCACTAGGCCAGACCGGTCGTCAATTATGTAATTGTGATTTATCTCTAATAAATGAATTCAGAAAATACATAAATATAACATGAGATAGATGTAGACCCAGTGCCGGCCCTACATGTATTAGACCCAGAGCCGGTCCTACTTAGACCCAGTGCTTATATATTTTTATTATTAATAGTAAATCATGATTAAGAAAAAGCGCTGGTGGCCTAGCGGTAAGAGCGTGCGACTTGCAATCCGGAGGTCGCAGGTTCAAACCCCGGCTCGTACCAATGACTTTTTCGGAACTTATGTACGAAATATCATTTTGGTATTTACCAGTCGCTTTTCGGTGAAGGAAAACATCGTGAGGAAACCGGACTAATCCCAATAAGGCCTAGTTTCCCCTCTGGGTTGGAAGGTCATATGGCAGTCGCTTTCGTAAAAACTAGTGCCTACGTCAATTCTTGGGATTAGTTATCAAGCGAACCCCAGGCTCCCAAGAGCCGTGGAAAAATGCAGGGATAACGCGAGGAAGAAGAGTAAATCTTGATTAAAATTATATTAACAACAAGGATACAATATAACATTTTATTTATAGATAACAGCAATTTACGCGTTAAAGATATTTTCTAACAAAACTCAGATTACCTGCCGACCAGTGCGGGTACTAGCTGTAGACTGTAGACCTAGTGCCGGTTCTACCACCTGTAGACGCACTCGCCGCCTGCCCTGGATGGCATGGGTGTTCTAGACTCGCGACCGCAGCGACTCCCGCTGTCCAGCCACACCGTCGCGTCGGGCGGTACCACTGTAGATGTAGACCCAGTGCCAGCCCTACCTGTAGACCAAGTGCCGGTCCTACTTAGACCCAGTGCCGATCTTACCTGTACACCCAATCTCCCCCTGGCCAATATTGTTCGAAACCAATATTGGCATGTATATTTGCCCCTTTCGGCCGCAATAGTTCGCCGCTGTCCTCTTGCTCGCTGGACGCCGCTTTGTTGCGAGTTGCATTCTTATTGTCGTTATTTTTGGCATCTCGTCGAACCCTGTAAGAGTGTATGGCAGTATAAGATATAGTTTTTTAGGGCTAGCCAGGATGACAATCGTTTGTCGAGAAACGCTAATTAAAAGTAAAAAGTAGGTATATATTCGCTTCTTGGGAAACATGTCACACCATACAAAATATATATTCTCTCCTTGGGAAACATAGTGACACTATACAAAATGTATATTCTCTCCTTGGGAAACATAGTGACTGTTTAGGCGTTAAGGTTCATTTTGGAGTGAAGGTGTTAGAAGAAATTAAAACAGGTCCATACGCTTATGACTATTTATTGCAACTAAAACAGCGGCCGGTCAACTCATCATAGGTACATATAGGTATGCAGTATGCATGTATAGGTGCGTACGGGTAATCAAAATTCGACTTAACATACCGCCTACCAAAAACAACAGTTTTTAAACTAAGCTCTAGAATGAGTAAGAAAACATTCGTTAACCTAAACCATAAAATAACACTAGGTACATTGTAAACTTTAACCGAAAAGCATAAGTTACGTAAGGCATAAAAATCTAAAGTCGATTAAGTTTACATTAAGAGTTAAGTTAACAAATAACAGTCCTGCAAACTGTGAAACCAAATCATTATAAAAACTATAAGTCTTTACTCAGTACAATAGGTAGGCACAAACTTAAACTACACTATCGGCGCTAATTATTTATACTAAAATATGTAGGTACATTTTATTCGTTAGAAACACAATATCTATCTATGGTCGGGCCTTAGAGAATATTATAATCTCACAAACAAGTTAGCTTGGTGCTAATTACGTGCTACATAACTAGTCAAGCTAGGTACCCACAAATATATACTAACTATTAACCAATAATAATGTTAAGAAATAAACAAAATCCCATCACCCAGCTGCTCGTTTACCTTTGAGAGATATACGTACATATGTTATCCACAATAAGCAAACTACTTTGAATCTTACATTCATAGAAATAAAGTGTAATTTTCCATAGTTCATGTTTTCTAGTTATATCGTCTCGCTTCTAAATAATGTAAATTGAGCAGTTTAACAAAATAATTAAACCAAATAGATTACAAATAGATGAACTAATGATTGTTTAATAACTATTTGTAATGTAATCTCACATATTAGCATGTAACAAGTAGGTAAGATATTATAACACATTTTTACGTACTTACAACTATAAACTTATTTTATTTTACAAAACAACATCTTGTTTGCCAACGTAATTTGATTAGATTCAATTGTAATGGACTGTATGGATTGTTTTAGGTACATTTTACTACAAACTTGATGTTAGCTAAACAGACAATATCTTTAATAAATAATGTTTAGTTTAAGTACGAACATAGAAACTCGTATACCTACATCTTAGATTTTAAAACTATCCAATGAAAATGAACACACTCGAGTATGATTCTTATGCTAACATAATAAGATATCTTTTTGTGTAATGTTTAATGTTGGCGAAATAATACCGGAGTGGTTTATTTGTTAAATAACTATCTAAATCATCCCAACGTTTACAAGTTATGTCTAGGTAAGTATTTAAGTATACTTAGTATATGCATATGTATTGAGATACGCAACGGGAAAGCGATTATCTAATGATCGTTTAACTTTATTCGCGACTAAGTATATGTCTGATTGGGTTGATTAGAGGTTTTGCCTGGTAAGTAAATAAGTAGGTATTTACTTTAAACTTTAATTAGGTGTATTTTAAAAGACTGACCGCCCACCCTGTTATACTCGGGTTTGTACATCTCGATGGTGACATACAAGTATACGGCCTATACTAAAGTCATGGTAAGCGGACACTGTAGCCTAATTATCGGGGTGTTTTGGCAAAAGTACTAATTTAGACAAGGGCCTCTTCAAAAGGTTGTTTCCTTTACACTGCACAGTAACAACACGCACCAGCTGATCAGGTCCTGGATGTAAGGCTGTTATCTTTCCTAATAGCCACTTTGCCGGCGGCATGTCATCCTCCTTGATTACAACGATATCTCCAACAGTTGGCGGATTCACTGTGTCCTGCCACTTGTAACGTTGTTGTAAGGTGTTTAGGTATTCCGCTTTCCATCTTCTCCAAAAATCTTGCGTCTGTTTTTGTATAAGCTGCCATCTGGTCAGCATGTTAACATTTCTATTTTCATAGTTTATATCCGGAACGCTAGTTACCGGTTCTCCGATCAAAAAATGACCAGGTGTAAGTGGATTTAAGGTGTCTAACGTTTCATCTAAATGTGACAAAGGCCTTGAATTACAACAAGACTCAATTTGAGCCAGCTGAGTTGCCATCTCTTCGTATGTCAGCTTTGAGGTGCCATTAACACGATTTAGATGCCTTTTTACCGAGCGTACGCCAGCTTCCCAAAGTCCACCAAAGTTGGGAGCCTTCGGGGGAATAAAATGCCAGGTTGTGCCATCATTGGCTAATAGTTCCGCTATTTCCTTAGTTACACTTGAGTTGCTTTTTGCGAACATATCTCTTAGCTCTTTGTCGGCTTTTACAAAATTAGTCCCGTTGTCGCTCCAAAGATGTAAGCAGCGGCCTCTTCTGGCAACAAATCTACGGAAAGCTGCAATGAAAGCTTGTGCTGTGAGGTCCGTCACAGCCTCCAAATGTATCGCTCGGGTGGACATGCAGATGAAAAGACAAATATATCCCTTTGTCGACGTGTGACCGCGACCCTTCGATGTCCTCAACTGCACAGGTCCTGCGTAGTCTACTCCACTGTTAAGGAACGCACGATGAGGCGTAACCCTCGGGGCGGGCAACTGGCCCATCAGTTGCTGTTGAGTTTTAGCCTTTTCCACAATACATGTCCTGCAACTGTGGGTAACTTGTCTGACAGCTGCCTTTAGACTAATAATCCAATATTTGCTTCTAATGTATGTCATCATAGCCAGTATGTCTCCGTGCAATGTTCTGAGATGCGCTTCTTTTATCAGCAGTTTTGTGATATGTTGCTTACTGGGAATGATGATAGGGTGTTTTGCTTGTTCTGCTATGGAAGAGTTGTTAAGGCGGCCACCGACCCTCAACAGACCACGTTCATCTAAGTATGGAGTCAGCGTGATTAAAGAACTCTTTGCCTTAATTTTACCATTCTTTTTCAGGTCTTTAATTTCATCTTCATATATCGAATATTGGTAGTATCTTATACATCTCATTTCTATTTCTTCCATTTCAGCTGCTGTCAAATAATCTTCTCGACTTGTCTTATTTTTCCAGTTTATAAATCTTCGGCATTGAGCTAGTACTCTCTTCAACTTTGTCAAGGATGAGAACCTTTCCCAGATAGGAGTGTCACCTAGGTTAATGTGAAACGTCTTCTTCATTTCTAAACTTGTTGGTAGAATGTCAACTCTAGTGAACTCAGTATCTCTGTCTTTCAGCCACTCTGGTCCAGTCCACCATAGTCCATTATCTACTATTTCTCTTGCTCTGATTCCTCTAGAGGCCAGATCAGCAGGGTTGTCTCTTGACTGAACATGTCGCCATCTGTCATTGTCAATTATTTGTATGATTTCTGAGACTCTGTTGCCCACAAAAACTTGCCATCGGCTTGGCTGAGACTGTAACCAGGCTAGGACCACCATCGAATCTGTCCAGGCATATGTCTTCTCCATCGGTATCTTCAGTAAGTTGGAGAGCTCATGCAATAGTTTTGCAAGCAAGACTGCTGCGCACAGTTCTAATTTCGGGATACTCAACTGCTTCAGTGGCGCCACTTTTGTTTTCGCTGCTATCATTGTAATATGGACTTCGTCATTCTGATCAACGACTCTCACATAAGCTACTGCGGCGTAGGCCACTGATGATGCGTCAGCGAACCCATGCAGTTGTATATCCTTGCAGCCTGCTGTGATTTTCATCCACCGTGGGATTCCTATCATTTGCAGCTCGTTCAGCTCATCTCGGTAAGTAAACCATTCGTTAACTATTTCTGCGGGCAGTTCTTCATCCCATCCATAGTTGCAAAGCAATAATTTCTGTATCATGACCTTCGCTGTTATGACGACTGGAGCCAGCCATCCTAAGGGATCGAAGAGACTCGCCACATCCGATAATACTAACCTTTTTGTTACAGGATTCCTGAGTTCCGGTAAGTTCACAGTAATCTTAAAGGTGTCTTCGTTCCTGTCCCAGGTAAGTCCAAGTATCTTTATTACCTTATCTAGCTTTATTTCTAGACTGTTCACTGTTTCTTTACTGTCACTAACCTCTTGTAAGTACTTTAACAACTCCTCAGAGTTGCTTGACCATTTTTGCATGTGAAAGCCCCCTGCTTTTAATAACTTATTAACTTCATTACATATTACTTTCATTTCAGATAAGTCTTCATGGCCAGTCATCAAGTCGTCCATGTAGAAGGAGTCCTTGACCACTGCTGCGCCTCGTGGATACCTTTCAGATTCATCGTCAGCGAGTTGAAGAAGCGTTCGTACTGCTAACCAAGGTGCCGCAGCGGTCTCAAAAGTGACTGTTAACAGCTGATAACTTTCCAAGATGCCAGAAGCTTCATCTCGCCACACTATCCGCTGTAAATCGGTATGGTTGTTTGTCATTTTTACTTGACGATACATCTTAACTATATCGCCTACCACACAGATTTTGTGACATCTCCAGCGAATGATAAGGCTGCGTAGATCAGGTTGCAAGGTAGGTCCCACTAGCATGCTGTCATTTAAGGATCTACCGTTGGAACCCTTCGACGACGCATCGTATACTATCCTTACCTTTGTAGTGTCCTTATCCTCACGAATTACAGGGTGGTGGGCTAGGTAAATAGCTTCCCTTTCATCTTCCTTCTCTACCTTCTTCATATGCCCTAAATTCAAATATTCATTGATGACCTTTGTGTATTCTTCTTTCAGTTTGCCATTTCTCTGGAACTTTCTTTCTATTTGTTGGAACCTAGTAATTGCTTGTTGCTTTGTTTCACCACAAAGCTTTATTGTTTCTTCTTTAGTTTGTTTCAGGGGCAGATGCACTTCATACCTTCCTGTTTCATCCCTTACCGTTGTATTTTTGTAGATTTCTTCACAACTTTCTTCCTCCTTAGACCAAGCTTTCTTGGTTGTGTAAAGTTCTGTTTCCAATTCCCAGAATTTTCTTAGTAGATTGTTATCTTCCTCGACCTGTCTTGTGATGTGAAAACTCCTGACATTATGAGACCTGCTTGATTTTACCTCAATATCACCTGACAAGATCCACCCGAGACGGGTGTGCTGCGCGATTACGTCGCCTGGCCCCCTAATCAAACCATTGTCCATTATCTTAGCATAGATTTTCGCACTAAGTAAAATATCTATCCTACCTGGTACGTTGAAGGTGGGGTCAGCCAGTTGTATATCCTTAAGCTGTGGCCAAGTATAACCTCTAATTTCCCTTTCAGGTAACAAACGCGTTATAGACCTCAACACATATGCATTGTTTACATTAAATGAGAAATTTGTATCATATCTAGACGTAATCTGTAAATCTACTAAGTGCTTAAGAGATGTGCGATTACCTTCACCAACACCAAACATGACGCCGCTGATCTCGTTTTTCTTTAAACCTAATAAATCGACGACTCTTGATGTTACTAGTGACACCTCTGAACCTGGATCAATGAGCGCACGGAAGACGTGTGACTGACCTGAACTCGATGTGACGTCTACCAGTGCTGTGGCTAACCATATATTCTCATCAGGCTGTTCTCCGCTTGCCACATGCGCTGTGACCTTGGTGACAAACTTTTCTTCGTTTGTGTGAGCAGGCGGATCCTCTTTCGTTGCAGTTGTAACCTGTTTGTCTTCACTTACTGTCTTCTTCTCTCTATGTAATAAGGAGTGGTGTTTTCTCTTGCAGATTTGACATGTCGTGCGTTGTTTGCATTTAAACACAGTGTGATTAGGTATGAGGCAATTAAAGCACAAGTTGTTGCCTTGAACGTAGCTGTATCTCTCTTCAATAGGTAGCTTGCTGCAGGCGATTAAGGTGCAAGTAAAAGATCTTGATGTACGTATAAAATAGGGATTTAATATCCGAAACTGATACAAGGGTTTGAAGGGTTGATTTAAATAGTATGTAAGACGCGTGCGGCGTTGTGGCTGCCGCTGGAGCTAATGGAGTGTGGTGGGGTCCGTACCCCGCGCGCCCGCGCCCCGCGCGGTGTCTTGTTGTCGTAGACATGCTGGGGGGCCGTTGGAGGAAGCTGAGGGGTCGGTAGTACTGGCTGGCGCTGAAGCTTCTTCCAACATCTCATCATTGTCATCAGGGAGGGGGCACACCTTATTTAGTGCCCGTCGTTCGATCCCTCTGATGGTTCTAAAATCGCCTACCCTGGCGATTCCGTCCTTGCCATAGTATAGTCGATGGACACGTGCAAGTTTCCATCTCATGGGAGGTAGGTTATCCTCTTGGAACACTACCATAGCGCCTTCCTTGAGATCTCTGTAGGGATGTCTCCATTTTGTTCGTTTTTGTAGCTCTGAGAGGTACTCGTTTTTCCACCTCTTCGCAAAACTGTCACGCAGGGACTCGAGCAGCTGATAGCGCGTCTTTATGCCCTTTCCGGATGCAGCAGGAGGGGACGCCAGCGAAGTCAGGGGACGCCCGATGAGGAAGTGCCCTGGTGAGAGGGGAGAAAGGTCGCTGGGATTACATGTAAGAGGGGTAAGGGGTCGGGAGTTAAGGACCGCTTCAACTTCTGTGCAAAGGGTACTTAACTCCAGAAACGTTAAGCTAGAGTTACCTATTGTTCTTTTTAAATGATATTTTAAGCATTTAACATTGGCCTCCCACAGTCCGCCGAATGTGGGGGAATAAGGGGGATTGAATATGAACTGGATGCGCTCTTCGGCTGTGTAATTATATATGGACCTCATGCCTGCCTGTAATGCTCGTCCCAGTTCATTGTTTGCACCAACAAAATTAGTACCGTTATCGCAGTAGATTTTACTAGGTCTTCCTCTACGCGAAATGAATCTGCGAAGGCAGGCAATGAATGCTTTAGCACTAAGGTCACTAACAGTTTCTAAATGGACTGCCTTAGTCCAAAAACAAATAAATATGCAAATGTAGCATTTGCTTATTCGATTTCCGCGTCCTATTTTGCTTGAAATTGGAAATGGACCACAGAAATCTGTTCCCGTTATAGCGAAGGGGAAGTTAGCAGTGATTCTACTAGCTGGCAGGTGGCCCATCAGCGGCTCCATGGCTTTGGCTCTAAAACGAGTGCATATTACGCAGCGGTGATATATGCTTCGTGCCAACGTTCTACCTCCCAGGGGCCAAAACTGGTCTTTGAAGCCTGCCAGGAGTAGCTGAGGGCCAGCATGCAGTAAGCGTAGATGCTCGGCTCGCATCAACAATTTCGTTAAGTAATGTTTAGCGTGTAGTAACACCGGGTGTTTTTTATCATAACTATATTCGCCATTATTAAGCCGACCACCTACTCTCAGCACGCCGACGTCATCAAGAAACGGAGACAGCTGTAACATATGGGACGAGGTAAGTTTTTTATTATTTTTTATTAGTTTAAGTTCATCTTTAAAGGACTCTGACTGAGCTAGTTTTATAAGGTAAGTTAAGGCTGAACTAAGTTCGTTTTCTTTAAGGGGTCCAACTGATCGATTATGTTTTTCTTTGATTTTACAATTACTTATAAATCTGTGTACATATGCAATTATTCTTTTTAAGCGTAATGAACTTGAATATTTTTTTATGTCAATTAAGTTCTTAGTTTCATTGTTTTGATTTAATGTTGATTGTAATACTTTTATTTCAGGTAAAGCGGTCTCGGTGGTGGGGTTTTGCGGCCATTGAGATTCGTCATGTTTCAGGAAAGCTGGACCTTCCCACCACAAAGATGACTCGACAAGGAGACTTGGAGCTACTCCTCTCGAGGCCAGATCGGCGGGATTTTTATCAGTAGGTACATGTCGCCACGAGTCTCTCGAGGTAAGCTCACGAATCTCATTCACTCTGTTACACACGAATGTTTTAAGTATTTTAGGACTTGTTTTTATCCAGCCAAGTGCTACAGTGGAGTCGGACCAGAAAACATTTTCCTGTATGGAGCAACGGAGTGCTCCGCTGACCTTGGAAACGAGGCGAGCACCCAATAAGGCTGCTGCCAATTTAAGTCTCGGTATAGTCTGAACTTGAAGGGGACAGACTCGTGTCTTTGCGCAAAGCATTCTGACAGTTATGAAGTCTGAACTATCCGTGGTGCGTATGTATACGCAAGCTGCGTAAGCGTCTTTAGACGCGTCTACAAAACAATGGATCGCACAAGCGACAGGAGATGAGCATTGTACATGTCTAGGTACAGAAACTGAAAGCAAAGCATGCAAGTCGTTATGTAGTTTAAGCCACGTCTTCTTAATGTCCGCGGGTACCTCCTCATCCCAAGTCAACTTGAGAGACCACAGTTTTTGAAGTAAGATTTTAAGTGTTATAGTGCAAGCACTTAAGAGCCCAAGAGGGTCAAATATCTTACAAGTGTCAGATAAGATTGTTCTCTTTGTCACAATTTCATCTTTAGGAATTGGTTCTATCGCAAAGCTAAGATTGTCAGTGTTTGGTGTCCACTGTACACCTAGAACACTGGACTGTTTACTTAGGTTTAGATTGTCAGATTCTGCTGAATCCTTAAATATTTCAGGACAGTTGCTACGGAATTTATGCACCGGAAAGCATGCCGAATTAAGTGTGCCTACTACTCCGTTGAGTATGTGAGACAAAGTTTCTTTACTATCCGCACCTGTTAAGATATCATCTATATAGCAATCACTTTTTATGACTTCAGATACTAAAGGATCCGGGCATTCTAATGCGAGCTCTAAAAGGCACCGTGTGCTAAGAACGGTGCTGAGGCCGTGCCGTAGGAGACAGTATTTAATTGAAGCACTTCTAAAGGCTTTGTGTCATCTTCGCGCCACAATATTAACTGTAAGTTTCGTTGCGAATCATGAATTAGGATTTGGCGATAACATTTTTCTATGTCTCCCGTAAAAACGTATTTATGTTGACGGAACCTGATCAAAATATTGAAGAGATCGTCTTGCACCACAGGGCCTACATATTGTATGTCGTTTAGGCTTTTTAAAGAGGCGCTTTTCATGCTGCCATCAAAGACTACTCTTAATTTCGTACTTTCACTATTTTCTCTTATAACGCAGAAATGTGCTAGGTAATAACGGAATTTCGGCTTATCGATTCGCGTGAGATGACCTAAAGACTCGTATTCATGTATAAAATCACTATATTGTTTTTTCAAAATAGGATTTTTATTTAATTTTTTCTCTAAGGTGTAAAATCGCTTGGCAGCACCTCGGTAAGAGTCGCCTAATGACTTTTCAGGGTTTTCTTTCAGTGGCATCTGAACTGTGAACCTGCCATCTGGTAAACGGTAAGTGTGAGCTTTAAAGTGCTCTTCACAATACTCCTCGTCAGCTGACAAAGGAGCTTTGGCTTCTGGAAGTTCTTCAAGGTTCCAGAACCTGGTCAACTTTTCACTTATTTCTTTTGTAAAAAAACAATGAAGTTTTTGTGACGGTTTAGAATTAGGAAGATGAGTTGGACTTAAAGGACCTGCTACGATCCAGCCGAATTCTGTGTTTACAAGAAGGGGCTTATTTTTGCCCAGACGTATCTTTTGGAAACCTAATAATTCGTAAAATATTTCGGCACCTATCAAGATATCAATATCATACACTTTATGGAATTCAGGATCAGCGAGCTGAATATGTTTAGGTATGTTTAGTTGAGTAAGGTCTACGGGCAAGTTAGGCAACTGATCTGTAATTTCATCAAGGACTAAGCAGTTTAAGGTCACTTGGAACTGATTGGACAGGGAGCTGACAACTACGTCGCATCGATCGGATACTGAAAGTTTAATGTTTTTAATGCCCGATATATCTAAAGAATCGGGTTCAGGATTCCCTAATCCAAGTTTATTTTTTAGGTCTTCAGTAATAAAGCAAGGTTGGCTGCCTGCATCAAGGACAGCGCGTGCTACATATTCTACCTTTGTATTGGGATTGGATACCTTAACTAAAGCGGTACCAAGCATGATCTGCTTACCTGATCGGACTGATAAAGCCCTATGCGATTGGTTGACTACTTCAAGGTCATTTGATGTTCCAACCGTGGGTGTCGTCGCAGGCAAGGGTTTAGTTACGTTATTTTCTTTATGCAGTAATGTATTATGCTTTTTATGACATAATCTACACTCTCCTAATTTACAATTACGTGCTTCATGTCCGCGTCGTAAACAGTTGGTGCAAAGATTTAACTTTAAGGCTTCGCTCCACTTGTTTTCGAGCGGTAACGATTTGAATGATTCGCAGTCTAGGATTCGGTGACCTTGACTACACATTGGACACGATAAACCTACCGGTTTAGGACCACTGGACGTGAGAAAACTTTTTGAAACTTTACTATGTGTGAATGAGCCTTTATGCTCATTTTGTGTGAATGAGCCCTTATGTTCAGTTTTTGGTGGGCTATCTTTAGGAATATGAGAGACGCTTTTTTCATGTCTATTAGCTAACGTTGTTTCTAAAATGTCCGCTCGATTGCGAAGAAACTCGATAAATTCGTCCAAGAGTGGCAAGTCGGAGAGATTATTTCTGTGCTCCTCCCACTTACCACTGGTGGTCGAGTCCAGTTTACTGGACACCATGAATATAATCAGCGTATCCCATTGGTCAACCGGCTGTCCAAGCGTAGTCAGTGCCCTCAAGTTTTTGGTCACAAGGTCAATTAAGTATCTTAATGATTTATGTGATTCTCTGGTTAAAGGTTCTATTTTAAAGAGAGCCTTCAGGTGATTATTAATAAGAATTTTCTTGTTATTATACCTCTGACATAACAATTCCCACGCGACCTTGTAATTTTGTGAAGAAAATTCAATGGACTTGATTACAAGTGCCGCGCTCCCTTGTAAGGACGATCGTAAATAGTGGAACTTGTTTATGTCAGGGATAGTTTCATTATTATTTATTAATGACTCGAACGTATCGCGGAATTCCAACCACAAAAAATAATTGCCGTCAAATATCGGTAATTTGATAACGGGTAATTTTACGTTTACGTTATCCTGACGTGAGCAACTACTGTACGAACTTTGTTTATCCTCATTATTTATGGGTCGCAATTTTAATAATGTTTGAGCACTGGCAATATCACTGTAAAACCGTTTTTCAGTTTTCTCTCTTTCTCGAATTTGTTCATCTGGGTTAGGATAAGATAGTTCTATTTGACTTTGACATTTTTCAAAATCACAGAATAATGCTTCCATTTTTACACTTCGCAAATTCAATTCATTAAATTGCGCTTCGGAAATTTGGTCAGGTTTTATCCTTTTCAACTCTTCAATAAATTGTTCAAAATGTGTCAGTCTACCTCTAATCGAAGCGCGCTGTTTAATTAAATCTTTAAGCTTTAATTCATTTTCAAGCGCACCTATGTCTACACCACCGTGAGGAGATGATGTGGGTGTAGCCATTATGTAAATTTATATTTAATATTTAGGTATATGCGAGGCACTAAAGTTGAAATGGATAAATAATGACCCAACACAAAAACGGTAACAAACAAGATCTAGTGAAGGGCAATCAATAAACAAGATAAGAAAACTGTGCATCAAACCAGGCAGGAGTTCCAGGTGCGCGTAGACGCCGCGCGAAAGTAGGTCAAGTCTCGCTCAAACAGCTGACGCGAAGTAGGTCGGCACTGCGGCGAGTTGCTAGGCACAGCCGACGCGAGCGCAGTCAGTCCGAAGGATTTATCCTGGAAATGTCGGCCCGAAGCGAAATGAGCTATGATGCAAGTAAATAAGGTATCGAATGGTTTGGACCTATGAGGAATAAACACTCTCTTTAATAGTGTGAGAAAATATTTATTTAGTTGTAAACACCTAAATAAACTAATTTAAAGTTACTTAAAATAATTGCTTTTATGAAATGGCTTAGCGAAATAATGTTTAAGGAATGCTTTGTATAAAGAAAGCGTGAACAAAGGCGTGTTCGGTGCACAAGCCCTTCTTATTTTACGTAAACAACAGATTATAATTTTAAGCAGTGCAAATTCAAGATGCAATGCAAATAGCACTTTATGACTTATAATATAAGGTTGATTAGCTCTAGCAGGCCAACGGATTAAATGCTTTTAGGCTTGAAATGTTTTACTATTATAAGAACTTTTTAATGCTGTAAATATTATATAGGCGCGTAGCAACATAGGCAAGATGAGAAAGATGATTACCGGAATCTAAAAATTTAATAAAAAGTTTTTGTTTTCTTTTGGAATAAAGTACACTAAGCACAAAAATTAAAACTAGGATAGGTTAAGATAGGATAAGAATTGGGCACTCCCCTGGAAGTAGATCGCCGTGGAGACCCGCGTGGCATGCAGTCCAAAGGTCGCGCTCCGCAGTTTCTTTGTTCGCGCTTCTCGAACGTTCTGCCTTCCCTGTTGCTAAGTCGCGTACGCGCAGATGTCTTGAGGTGAAATGTCCTGTCACGGTCGCCATAAACTTGCAGGCGATTAAGGTGCAAGTAAAAGATCTTGATGTACGTATAAAATAGGGATTTAATATCCGAAACTGATACAAGGGTTTGAAGGGTTGATTTAAATAGTATGTAAGACGCGTGCGGCGTTGTGGCTGCCGCTGGAGCTAATGGAGTGTGGTGGGGTCCGTACCCCGCGCGCCCGCGCCCCGCGCGGTGTCTTGTTGTCGTAGACACTTGCTAAACTGCTTACAATGATGTATGTAGTGCTTTTCCTTGCAGAAGGTGCATTGCAGATCGTCGTTGCTAGCCGTTGTGTGAAATGACTTCGGTTTAACACTCGGTGGTTGTTTGTAACTTCTATTTGCAGGTTCTACCATCTCTAATGTGCGAAACCGTGTTTCCAAGAACTGCTTCAGTCTTTCAAATCCAGGTAAGCCATCACAACTGTCTTCACTAATTGTCTCTTCCCATTGTTTATGACTGCTGACATCTAGCTTAGATATGACGACAAACGTGACGATTGCATCCCACTGATCGGTAGGCAAACCTAAATTCTTCAGCACGTTCATACATTCTACAGTGGTATCTAACAGCTGTTTAATCGCGGAGGCCGATTCCTGAGATAACTCTCGTTGTCCAAAAAACTTCTTAAAAACTGTATTCGCAATATATCTCTTGTTGTTATATCTCTTTTTCAGAATCGCCCATGCCTCGGTATAATTTTCTCCGGTGATAGAAAACTGCCGCAATAATACTTCAGCATCGCCCGTCAGACTACTTTTCAGGTAGTGTAATTTCTGCACATTTTCTAATGACGAGTTATTATGAATTAATGCCACAAAAAGGTCGTGAAATGATTGCCACTCTGTATAATTCCCATTAAAAGTCGGTATGGAAATTCTAGGTAAACGGACTTCACTATTGGATGTACTTGTGTTACTCACAGTTTGTTTGGACGTGTCCACCTTTGCGGTTTCAGAACTAAGCTTCAATAAAACCGTCCTCAACTCTCCTTTGTATGTATAAAACAACTCCTCAAACTGGTCAAACATATCCTCGGAGAAGTACGGAAGTAATTGTCTGTCTTCTACGGAAATCGATAAAAGTATTTTCTCGTGAACTATCTATCTTAAATTCCTTCCAATAATTATCTAACGTATCCATTCTTCCTTGTACATATCCAATAGTTATCCTCTCCTTAGGCGACTTTTTGTAGTTGCTATAAGCCTTTTCTATTTTTTCATAAGTGTCTTTCTGAAGTAGTATACGTTTTTCTATCTGCTCCATTGTGTAATTTCACTACTACGATATCACCAAATTAAATACCGAATCACCAAGTTCGTGTAGGGTAAGCGCATAAGTACGTAGGTAAGTACGCGCTGCTTATAATATAAGTACGTAATGTCCACTGATATATTATTTTGCCGCTGTTTATGTATAAATGCACTATTCCACTGTCCTTTGAAACATGCCAAATCACTCAGTTCAATTTAGTTCGTACAATAACGGTTGTAGAAACATTTGGTTGTAAATCCTAAATTTACCAGTCTATATCGTTCTTTTCACTTTAATTCACTTAAACACATTTTAATCCGTTATATTGTCCACTTTTTTGCACTGATTTGTCCATATTTAACTCCAAATTACATTAAATTCACTCCGCGCAATAGGTCACCGTAAATGATATCCGTGGTCGATGGACCATAATGTTTAGGCGTTAAGGTTCATTTTGGAGTGAAGGTGTTAGAAGAAATTAAAACAGGTCCATACGCTTATGACTATTTATTGCAACTAAAACAGCGGCCGGTCAACTCATCATAGGTACATATAGGTATGCAGTATGCATGTATAGGTGCGTACAGGTAATCAAAATTCGACTTAACAGTGACACTATACAAAATGTATATTCTCTCCTTGGGAAACATAGTGACACTATACAAAATGTATATTCTCTCCTTGGGAAACCCAGTGACACTATACAAAATGTATATTCTCTCCTTGGGAAACATAGTGACACTATACAAAATGTATATTCTCTCCTTGGGAAACATAGTGACACTATACAAAATATATATTCTCTCCTTGGGAAACATAGTGACACTATACAAAATGTATATTCTCTCCTTGGGAAACATAGTGACACTATACAAAATGTATATTCTACTGTGTTGACTATAATTTTGTTAGTTATTTTACTATATGTTGATTTATGGTTAGATTATAAATTATAATATGTACCTATTTTGAATATGTTGTTTTATTTTAGGGTAAAACCTTCACCCCTAGATACATTATTATATTATATTTACTATACAGTAATAGACTGGTTTTATTTTTCATAAAATCGATTTCGACTGGCAAATCATATTACTTTTTGGCAACCGGGTGTTTTAACCTAATTAGACCCCGCTGAATCCGAATTTGCCGGTTGCTTGATCGAAATCTTGACCGAAAGTGAGATATTTGACATTAAAGGTCCCTTTTTTTAGGTTTTCGTAAATAACTCTTAAGCGGTGGCGCATAGCAAAAAATGTTCTATTACATAAGTAATCTGCATAAAATTGCCTACAAGAAAAATTCAGCACAATTTTTCGCTAGGATCAATATTCAAAGAGATATTAACGCGGGAAATTTAATTATAATCACTTCTAAGGTCCCTTTTTTAGTTTTTCGTAAATAACTCATAAACGGTGGCCAATATCAAAAATGTTGTTAAACGATAATAATCTACACAAAATTTTGAACAAAACGGATTCAGTACACTTTTCGCAGGGATAAATATTTAAAATGATAATAAAGAGGAAAAGTTCTAGTATAATAAATTCTAAGTTTCCTTGTTTTTATTTATTCGTTAATAATTTGAAAAGTATGACTCATAGCAAAAAAAAATCTTATACATAAATAATAAACATAAAATTTGCTATAAGAAACATGTAGAACACTTTTCGCTAGGATCAATATTTAAAAAGACAAAGCAGCGGGTAAGTTATAAATAATCAATTTTAAAGTCCCTGTTTAGTTTTTTTGTAAATAACTCGTAAACGGTGTCCCATAGCAAAATAGGTTTTTAAGAATAAATTATCTACATAAGATTTCCTCCAAAAAATATCTAGAACACTTTTCTCTAGGATCAATATTTAAAGCGATATTAAAGGAAGAAAGTTAATTTCAATCAGTACACAGGTCACTTTTTTTTTAGTTTTTCGTAAATAACTCGTAAACGGTGGCCTGTTGCAAAACAATATTATACATAAACATTAAACATAAAATTGTCCACAAAAAAGGTTCCGTACACTTTTTCGCTACGATCAATATTTAAAGAGGTATTAAAGGGGGTAAGTTAATTGTAATCAATTTCCAGGTCCCTATTTTTAGGTTTTCGTAAATGACTCGTAAAATAAACATACAAAATAGTTCTTTACCTATAGATGACAGGAAAACCTATTAGAAATATGCAGTCAAGCGTGAGTCGGACAATTACTTAGTTTTTGAACCGACCCCTACAGGATTTTTAAAGGCAATTCACTCGCGTTTCACATATAAAAAATACATTGTCAAAGATTGGGTAATGTACGGAACCCTTGCAACGCGAGTCCGACTCGCGCTTGGCCGGTTTTTTCCTTTTGAGGTACGGAACCCTAAAAACTAAAAAGAAGTGACATGTGAATTGATTGCAATGAACTTTCTTTCTTTAATATCGTTTCAAATATTGATCCCAGAGAAAAGTGTTCAATATGTTTTTCGTAGAAAATTTTATGCCGATTATTTATTTACAAGAACATTAAGAACTTATTTTGCTATGAGCCTTATTTTACGAGTCATCTACGAAAACCTAAAAATAGGGACCTGGAAATTGATTACAATTAACTTACCCCCTTTAATACCTCTTTAAATATTGATCGTAGCGAAAAAGTGTACGGAATCTTTTTTGTGGACAATTTTATGTTTAATGTTTATGTATAATATTGTTTTGCAACGGGCCACCGTTTACGAGTTATTTACGAAAAACTAAAAAAAAGTGACCTGTGAACTGATTGAAATTAACTTTCTTCCTTTAATATCGCTTTAAATATTGATCCTAGAGAAAAGTATTCTGGATATTTTTTGGAGGAAATCTTATGTAGATAATTTATTCTTAAAAACCTATTTTGCTATGGGACACCGTTTACGAGTTATTTACAAAAAACTAAACAGGGACTTTAAAATTGATTATTTATAACTTACCCGCTGCTTTGTCTTTTTAAATTTTGATCCTAGCGAAAAGTGTTCCACATGTTTCTTGTAGGAAATTTTATGTTTATTATTTACGTATAAGATTTTTTTTGCTATGAGTCATACTTTTCAAATTATAAACGAATAAATAAAAACAAGGAAACTTAGAATTTATTATACTAGAACTTTCCCTCTTTATTATCTTTTTAAATATTGATCCCTACGAAAAGTGTACTGAATTTTTATTGTTCAAAATTTTGTGTAGATTATTATTGTTTAACAACATTTTTTGATATTGGCCACCGTTTATGAACTATTTACGAAAAAATAAAAAAAGGGACCTTAGAAGTGTTTATAATTAAATTTCCCGCGTTAATATCTCTTTGAATATTGATCCTAGCGAAAAATTACCTTTAATGTCAAATATCTCACTTCCAGACAAGATTTCGACCGAGTAACCGGCAAATTCGGATTCAGCGGGGTCTAATGAGGTTAAAAAACCCGGTTGCCTAAAAGTAATATGATTTGCCAGTCGAATCAAGAAGGAGAGCGATTTTGAATTTTTATGTCTAGTCTATAATGTTGACCGTTTGTGAATTATTTGCTGAACATGATTTGTAGCTCGATTTTTATTTATTGCCAACAAAATATTTGTATGCTGTCTATTTGTATTTAATTGCTTTTTTTTAGCAAGTCAATTTTAAAAACGTCAGATCATTTAATTACTTCCCTTAATAAACTAGCCTACCTACCTACCTAACCAATAAAAATCACATTTATAGTAGTAGTAGTGCAGCCTGTTTTTTACGTGCACCGAGCCAACCGACCGTCATAATTAAACAAAAATGATCATCCCTTGAAATTTGTTCTAAGAAAGTAATTTATTGTAATCTGAACCGATTTACCGATGATATGAAATCTCATAAGTGTATTTGATTTTTCTTTAATAGTTTTTACACAATTTCACGACACAGTTAGGCATTTTTACAAGCTTTTATTTCGTTTCACCTGACCGTTGTCGACAGACGATTCAGTGGATCAAATTTAACTTGCAAGATTTGATTACAGACCGACATACATGTCAATCGTAACAAACATATAAATCGGATGACAATGCAATATTAATAATATTATGGTACCATCGAGCTGATCTGATGATGGAGACAGGAGGTGGCCATAGGAACTATGTGATGAAACAACGCAACCTAATTGTGTTAAGGGTTTTTAGAATTGTCTCGATGAGTATTAGTTGTCTGTCTTAAGAAAAGTACAATCAGCGATAAAAGCTTGTACCAAAAATGAAATTACAAAAGCAAAAGCCAAAAACTTATTTAAATTTGGGAATGGCATTACGTGACGCCTTTCCACCGTGCAAGTCACTACACAACTAAGCGCAGGGGTGTGACTAACTGCGATTTTGACACCCATGTATCGGCCCCATTCGTAGTGCTCGTAAGGCCCGTATTTACGAAGTAATTTATAGGTCTATGGAAAAAACAGAATCCTTACTTATAGAATCACTCGACTCTGACCGTAGGTATGTCTGCCACAGCCAATTTGCTCTACAACTCGAATTGGTGGTTGTTATCCTCGCTTACCGCTCCGCTGCTTCACTGCGATCCACTGGTAAACCCTAGATTTGGATGTTGTTGATGCTAAAATGTTGGCTTAAGCCCCCTGATGTCTACTAGGTAGTCTAGGGCTCGCGGTCGCGTCCAGGTTTCGTGTACCCGTCGCAGGGGGTTCTCGTGTTACAGGAAACCGGATTTGTGGCCCGTTCGGAACGGGTAATTAGGGTTCGTGTAATTAAATTTGGGAATGGCATTACGTGACGCCTTTCCACCGTGCAAGTCACCACACAACTGAGCGCAGGGGTGTGACTAACTGCGATTTACCGGATCCACGGATCACGGGTCCGGCGACGTATAGTGACGATCGGACGCGTTCTTTATAAGAGCGAAGAATAAAACATTATAACGAACAATAAGACAATAACTATAGTTAGTTAATATAGTTAGTATAGTTGGTTAGTTGGTATAGTTAGTTAACTATAATGTGTTACTGTTTGTTATACAAGCAAAACGAAAAAAAAAAAACAGAACAACAACAACCAAAGACTCGGAGCCGAACGCAAATCCGGAGCCGAACGCACTACACGGGCACGGACTTTGACTGGTTCATGTAGTTCGGACGCTAGCACCGCCAGGGCTAAGAACACGGACACGCGGGTTGGCGCGTAGCACGTATATCGGGAGCCCTGCTATAGGTACTAATCTCTTAAATATAATTATATTGTTATAACTGAATTACCCAAATACATAATCCGCGAAGGCAACTATCTCCGGCGACGGGGTCACGCGTCCAAAAATGGGATAAAAGAGAGCATATTCTTCAGTTGTCAATTGAGGGCCTGGCCCTCGTTGCGGCGACAGGGTGGGTGGCCGGCTTTTCCTTCGAGTCGGCGATGCGCCGACGTTGCTCAAAGTATCTGCAATACGATTTTACCTTATATTTAGAGGATTTTAACTTGAGAGAGAGAAGAACATTGCAGTAATATCGCCTATTGGATCGAGACAGTATCTTTTGCGTAAAGTTGACTTACTATTATATTATGCAAACTACGCCACCATATGTCACTATAAAATTGATACAATTTAAGGGCATGAATACAACATTAAGAAGGTTGCATATAACTCGTATGTCACCCATCGTGTCGCCGGAACGAGGGCCAGGCCCTCAATTGACAACAACTGAAGAATATCCTCGCTTTTATCCCATCTTTGGACGCGTCACCCCTTCGCCGGAGATTGTAGCATTTGCGGATTATGTATTCGGGTAATTCAGTTATAACAATATACCTATTCATTATAACCATGCAATGCAACTATTGACATTTAAGAGATTAGTACCTATAGCAGGGCTCCCGATATCCGTGCTACGCGCCAACCCGTGTGTCCGTGTTCTTAGCCCCGGCGGTGCTAAGCGTCCGAACTACACGAACCCGTCAAAGTCCGTGCCCGTGTAGTGCGTTCGGCTCCGGATTTGCGTTCGGCTCCGAGTCTTTAGTTGTTGTTGTTCTGTTTTTTTTTTCGTTTTGCTTGTATAACGAACAATAACACATTTAATGTGTTATTGTTCATTATACAAGCAATAGTTGCATAACATGGTTATAATGAATAGGTATATTGTTATAACTGAATTACCCGAATACATAATCCGCAAAGGCAACAATCTCCGGCGAAGGGGTGACGCGTCCAAAGATGGGATAAAAGCGAGGATATTCTTCAGTTGTTGTCAATTGAGGGCCTGGCCCTCGTTCCGGCGACACGATGGGTGGCCGGCTTTTCCTTCGGGTCGGCGATGCGCCGACGATGCTCACAGTATCTGCAATACGATTTTACCTTATATTTAGAGGATTTTAACTTTTATGCCGTCGTTGACCACGCTAGCCGTTTTGACACTTTCAACCAGGGGACGGGACACTTAAAAATGTCGTTAACATTAGTAAAGATGCAGGCGATTTCTATTTCTATTTTCAGAACATTGCAGTAATATTCCCTATTGGATCGAGACATTATCTTTTGCGTAAAGTTGACTTACTACTATTTTATTCAAACTACGTCACCATATGTCACTATAAAATTGATACAATTTAAGGGCATGAATACAACATTAAGAAGGTTGCATATAACTCGTATGTCAAGATCTTTCCTTATTCATTATGTTGTTACGTGGTTGTAATCTAGCAACTGTTATTTACTGTCAGAAAAAAATATTATCGTGATTTATATATTATTTCTCTATTAATTTTAAAGTGCATAGCAGAACAGAGTGAAATCGGAACAAGCTAGCAAGCCAGCAGCATTAAACACGAGTAAAATTCAAATAGGGAAATTAGAATCGCAACAGTTCCAATGTCAAAAAACTTGGAGGATTAATATTTTAACAGTGCTCAAGTCAATGGCGGGAGGCCTAGATATTCTCGAAAGTAAGGAGAAAATACCATACTTGGATGAAGTGGCTATCAGACAAGTCAACACATGAAAGAGTTCTAGGTCAGACTGAGACCCTCTGGGATTAGAAACGCTAAGTGTTTGAAAGTTTAGGTGCCAACCTCATAATGAACTCTTCCTTGTGGTGGTCGGGCGGACCATCCTTCTTGAAGCAGGACATGGTCTACTGGCCGACTGCCCCAAAGTCTAGTAACCAGTCTGCACTGCCCGAGATGTTACCAGCCAAAGCATTTGTCGCATGTCCCGCCCCTGATAACTCTGGCAACCCAATAGAATATTTAATTAACACATTCGGTGCGGCAGCGCAAAACCCAAACTTACTGCCAGTGCTTTACGAATAATATACTTCCCGTATTGAGAAAGCCAAATATCCGGGACGACCTACATTTTCCCGTACCATGTCTTGACTTTAAACGCCCCTACACACCTGGAATGTTATCGATTTGAACTAAAAGTCATTCTGATCAATCGACCATATCCTTGTGTATATACAGCTGCCGTCGCCCGGCGATCTGTATAAAATTCCAAAAGATATAGGCATTTTAAAAAACCCTTAATTTACGGGAATATACTTCCCTTGCCGCACAGGCCGTATATAACGCTAGTGATGGGATACTAAAGAATCGATAACGACTTTTGTAATCGACAAAATATTTATGATCGTCATCGTGTCTGTACGTGTTCAAAACAAATATTATTCATCTTCGTATAATTATAAAAAGGGATCAGACTTTTAGAATAGGTAATTTTCTAACTAACTTGTGTCTCAGTCTGACCTAGAACTCTTTCATGTGTTGACTTGTCTGATAGCCATTTCATCCAAGTATGGTATTTTCTTCTTGCCTTCGAGAATATCTAGGCTTCCCGCCATTGACTTGAGCACTGTTAAAATTTTAAACCTCCAAGTTTGGTGACATTGGAACTATTGCGATTCTAATTTCCTTATTTGAATTTTACTCGTGTTTAATGCTGCTGGCTTGCTTGCTTGTTCTGATTTCACTCTGCTCTGCTATGCGCTTTAAAACTAATAGAGAAATAATATTGTTAAAAACAATTTGTTAATTATTTGATTGCTTAATGGTTTTTAAATTGTGTATTGCATGACATTTGTATAATTATAATCAATTGTTATTTTCCTACTTGACGATCATAATATAAATTCGTATAGATTAGTGTTAAATAATTTATATTGTAATTTCATATTATGAAATAAATAAATCTAAATCTAAATCTATATAAATTACGATAATATTTTTTTCTGACAGTAAATAACAGTTGCTAGGTTACAACCATGTAACAACATAATGAATAAAGAAAGATCTTGACTTACGAGGTATATGCAACCTTCTTAATGTTGTATTCATGCCCTTAAATTGTATCAATTTTATAGTGACATATGGTGACGTAGTTTGCATAATAGTAAGTCAACTTTACGCATAGATAGTGTCTCGATCCAATAGGGGATATTACTGCAATGTTCTGAAAATAGAAATATAAATAGAAATCACCTGCATCTTTACTAACGTTAACGACATTTCCGCCCCCTGGTTGAAAGTGTCAAAACGGCTAGGGCGGTCAACGACGGCATAAAAGTTAAAATCCTCTAAATATAAGATAAAATCGTATTGCAGGTACTGTGAGCGTCGTCGGCGCATCGCCGAATCGAAAGCAAAGCCGGCCACTCAACGTGTCGCCGGAACGAGGGCCAGGCTGTCAATTGACAACTGAAGTATATGCGCGGATTTATCCCATCTTTGGACGCGTCACCCCTTCGCCGGAGATTGTAGCCTTTGCGGATTATGTATTCGGGTAATTCAGTTATAACTATATACCTATTCATTATAACAATGCAATGCAACTATTGACATTTAAGAGATTAGTACCTATAGCAGGGCTCCCGATATCCGTGCTACGCGCCAACCCGTGTGTCCGTGTTCTTAGCCCCGGCGGTGCTAAGCGTCCGAACTACATGAACCCGTCAAAGTCCGTGCCCGTGTAGTGCGTTCGGCTCCGGATTTGCGTTCGGCTCCGAGTCTTTAGTTGTTGTACTGTTTTTTTTTTCGTTTTGCTTGTATAACGAACAATAACACAATAAATGTGTTATTGTTCATTATACAAGCAATAGTTGCATAACATGGTTATAATGAATAGGTATATTGTTATAACTGAATTACCCGAATACATAATCCGCAAAGGCAACAATCTCCGGCGAAGGGGTGACGCGTCCAAAGATGGGATAAAAGCGAGGATATTCTTCAGTTGTTGTCCATTGAGGGCCTGTCCCTCGTTCCGGCGACACGATGTGTGGCCGGCTCTTCCTTCGGGTCGGCGATGCGCCGACGATGCTCACAGTATCTGCAATACGATTTTACCTTATATTTAGAGGATTTTAACTTTTATGCCGTCATTGACCACGCTAGCCGCTTTGACACTTTCAACCAGGGGGCGGAACACTTAAAAATGTCGTTAACATTAGTAAAGATGCAGGCGATTTCTATTTCTATTTTCAGAACATTGCAGTAATATCCCCTATTGGATCGAGACATTATCTTTTGCGTAAAGTTGACTTACTATTATCAAAGACATAATATGTAACTCCGTATAAGATGAATAAAGTCTAAGGAAAAAACGTGCCGCGGAAATCAAGAAAAAGTCATTCTCGGATAGATGCCGCAAACACCTTTAGCCTATACTCGGCTAGATGGCGAGACGACACCGTTTCATATTTAACAATTTTAACACATAAGTAGATATCAGTGAATGAACATGGATCAAAATGATATAAAAATAATAAAATCATTCATCCATATATATATATAACCATTTTTTGATAATTTTATACTCTAATAAAAATATTTTGTGTTTTAGTCGTGCGTCGATAGATGGCAGTAAATTTACTGTGAATACAAAATTTACAATGACCCCTCTATACTATCTATTCTTTTTGATATTATGCAAACTACGTCACCATATGTCACTATAAAATTGATACAATTTAAGGGCATGAATACAACATTAAGAAGGTTGCATATACCTCGTATGTCAAGATCTTACTTTATTAATTATGTTGTTACATGGTTGTAACCTAGTGTTATATTCTTAAGAGCGCTCTTACAAGAAAAGTCGAAATAATGCAAAATTGATGATACTAGTCGACGAAATTCAGGACTTTGCGCTCATTATTAGAAACAATGAGTACTTGTTCCAGTAAAAGCGTCTTCTTATCTTTATAAATATCGTTGTAAATATTAGAAAAAGGACTTATTAAATTAGTAATGATTTTTTTTCTGATGGTCGTTTCCGAAAAACCCCGTGAAGCACTGAATGGCGAGCTCTTATTTGGAAATGTTGAGAATTTTACTCTGCTAAACCTGGCTATTTTGTATTACTAATACCCTGTACTTTAGGCATATCAAACTATATTTTTCCTACATACCTTTGAGAAAGAGAAAATCAAAGTAAAACGAACTCGATTTTCTCTCCGAAACAAGTGTCAATTCCTACGAAAATCTACTTAATATCGAAGTCATTTTCATACTCAAGCAATCTGCAACGTTTGCTTATACTGTTGGTATACATTAGTGTTTATGAAATTCTACTATAATTTTTTGGCAATTTTTTGAAAACTACTCTATATTACCGATGACGCGCGCTGCGCCAGCTCAGTGCCGCGGCAGAGCTTGTAGAGGCAGGACGTGTGTCGGTCGGCTCCGCACATTTTCAACGGCGACGACGAGGTTTTTTATCATTGTGTGCGGCGGGCGCCGTGTAAAACGCTATACTGTGTGCGTGTAAACCGCAACGAGAGACTTTGATCCTAGCACTGTTTTTATAGTATTATAATTTATAATGGTACAGTTTAATAAACTACCGGACAGGATTAAAAATATTTGAAACGACCTGACATTCTATATGTATTTATTTGACTCAAGATAGTACTCAGGGTCTGATGATGGAGCCGGAAGGTGGTCACCGGTACCAATCAACCATGCAACTAAACCACTTCGTGTTTAGGCTCGTTTTATTCATCTCAACAAGATCTTTGACACAAGATAGTACTCAGGGTCTGATGATGGAGCCGGAAGGTGGACACCGGTACCAATCAACCATGCAACTAAACCACTTCGTGTTTGGGCTCGTTTGATTCGGCTCAACAAGATCTTTGACTTAAGATAGTACTCAGGGTCTGATGATGGAGCCGGAAGGTGGTCACCAGTACCAATCAACAATGCAACTAAACCACTTCGTGTTTAGGCTCGTTTTATTCGTCTCAACAAGATCTTTGACTTAAGATAGTACTCAGGGTCTGATGATGGAGCCGGAAGGTGGTCACCGGTACCAATCAACCATGCAACTAAACCACTTCGTGTTTGGGCTCGTTTGATTCGTCTCAACAAGACCTTTGGCACAAGATAATACTCAGGGTCTGATGATGGAGCCGGAAGGTGGTCACCGGTACCAATCAACCATGCAACTAAACCACTTCGTGTTTAGGCTCGTTTGATTCGTCTCAACAAGATCTTTGACACAAGATAGTACTCAGGGTCTGATGATGGAGCCGGCAGGTGGTCACCGGTACCAATCAACCATGCCACTAAACCACTTCGTGTTTAGGCTCGTTTTATTCGTTTCTATAAGATCTTTGACACAAGATAGTACTCAGGGTCTGATGTTGGAGCCGGAAGGTGGTCACCGGTACCAATCAACCATGCAACTAAACCACTTCGTGTTTAGGCTCGTTTGATTCGTCCCAACAAGACCTTAGACACAAGATAGTACTCAGGATCTGATGATGGAGCTGGAAGGTGGCCACGGGTACCAGTCTACCATGTAACTGAACCACTTCGTGTTTGGGCTCGTTTGATTTGTCGCAACAAGATCTTTGACACAAGGTAGTACTGAGGGTCTGATGATAGATCCGGAAGGTGGTGACCGGTACCAATCAACCATGCAACTAAACCACTTCGTGTTTGGCTTCGTTCGATTCGTCGCAACAAAATCTTTGACACAAGTTAGTACTCAGGGTCTGATGATGGAGCTGGACTGTGGCCACGGGTACCAGTCTACCATGTAACTGAACCACTTCGTGTTTGGGCTCGTTTGATTTGTCGCAACAAGATCTTTGACACAAGGTAGTACTGAGGGTCTGATGATGGATCCGGAAGGTGGTCACCGGTACCAATCAACCATGCAACTAAACCACTTCGTGTTTGGCTTCGTTCGATTCGTCGCAACAAGATCTTTGACACAAGTTAGTACTCAGGGTCTGATGATGGAGCTGGACTGTGGCCACGAGTACCAGTCTACCATGTAACTGAACCACTTCGTGTTTGGGCTCGTTTGATTCCTCGCAATAAGATGTTTGAGACAAGATACTACTCAGGGTCTGATGATGGAGCTGATGATGATTGACAGGTACCCGTCGCCACCTTCGCGCTCCATCATCAGACCCTGAGTACTACCTTGTGTCAAAGATCTTGTTGAGATGAATAAAACGTGCCTAAACACGAAATGGTTTAGTTGCATGGTTGATTGGTACCGGTGACCACCTTCCGGCTCCAACATCAGACCCTGAGTACTATCTTGTGTCAAAGATCTTGTTGAAACGAATAAAACGAGCCTAAACACGAAGTGGTTTAGTTGCATGGTTGATTGGTACCGGTGACCACCTTCCAGCTCCATCATCAGACTCTGAGTATCACCTAGTGTCAAAGATCTTGTTGAGACGAATCAAACGATCCTAAACACGATGTGGTTTAGTTGCATGGTTGATTGGTAATGGTACCTTCTAGCTCCATCATCAGACCCTGAGTACTGTCTTGTCTCAAAGATCTTGTTGAGACGAATCAAACGAGCCCAAACACGATGTTGTTTAGTTACATGATAGACTGGTACCCGTAGCCACCTTCCAGCTCCATCATCAGACCCTGTGTATCATCAGTGTCAAAGATCTTGTTGAGACGAATCAAACGAGCCTAATCATGTTACTACATGGTTGATTGGTATCCGTGACCACCTTAATCATCATCAGATCCTCAGTACCAGTTCGTTTTTAAACCCTCATTGATACAAACTTTACAACCTATAGGTACCAAATGCAATGACGAAACATGTAAATAAGCGAGTAGGTACCTATAATTTCTTTCGAGTAATATACCTTCATAAGTACGAGTATGGGGCTATTCATAAATTACGTCGTTTCAAATGGGAGGAGTGGGGGGGGGGGGGGTCAAGGCTCAGAACCGGTTTTTTCTCCATATAAAAAATACCGGTACTTATTATTTCGTTCTTTTTCGTTCTTGCCTCCAATCAAGAAAAGAATATGACCTTACCTTAGGGGCTATTCATAAATTACGTCATTTCAAATTAGGGGGTGGGGGGGTCTGGACATCGGATGATGGTAACATGACGTAGGAGGAAACAGATTCATCCGAAGCTTGATTTTTGGATGATTTGAGGGGGGGGGCGGGGTCAAAAATCGTCAAAAATAGATGACGTAATTTATGAACAGCCCCTATGTACATTTGCACTGCATTTAGTATTTTCGTACTTACCAAATAACAGTTATAGAACTTTAAAAGTTAAGTACAGTTAGTGTTGTTATGGTTGATTTCAATATGCTTCGCGAAGGATCAAGAATGTTTAATCCATCATTGTAGTGCGAGTGTGGTAGAAGGGATCGGCGTACTGAGCTCGCACGGCCTGCCGCAGCGCGTAAAATACCTAAACTCGCTCAACGCCGAAATGTAATAGCGCTCTTAATAAATGCATGCACGATATTATAATCATAACAACTATATTTTTTAAGTCAAGTGTCAATCCAATAACATCAACGGTTGCTAGGGTAATATGCATACGAGGTCGTTAAGCGGGAGGTTGGGCTATGACATGCCTCCGCCGTGATTCCGTGGAATCCCTGGAGCCGGGAGCAGCTGGTCCAGGTGTCGGATCCAGACACGTCCGTCGTCAATTTGCAATTTCGTAATGTAGGGACCCGAGCCGGCGTCTCACTATACCGAACTGCCACTTCTTATCAGATACAGAGTAGCTTCGCGCCTGGACTCTACTGCCTAAGGTGAATTGCTTAATTGTAGTCGGAGTCGGAGTTGGTCGGGGAGGGGGCCTAGGAGGCGCACGTATCTTCGCCGTCAGTCTTGTTCTTACTTCTCTCCCGAACATGCGCATGTAGGGAGTATCTCCAGAGCTGCCTGGCGTACCTCGAAGTATCCTTTTAACTTTTAGGATCTTCTGTGTTATCACGCCACTTTCCCCCTCTAATTTGTGTAGTGTTTTTTTATTGTTTGTACAAACCGTTCTGCTTGACCGTTGGTCGCTGGGTGGTACGGGGCAATGGTCTTATGTATAATACCATTATTGCTTAAGAAGTTCTAAAATTCTTGTGATGTGAACAGTCTACCATTGTCAGAAACAAAGGTGTAGGGTAATCCGAAAGTATCAAATAATTCGTCTAGTTTTTGAATGCAAAATGAGCTCGTGGCTGTTTTCGTTGGAATGATTTCGACCCATTTAGAGAATGTATCTACTACAATTAGCAGGTGATAACCAGATATAGGGCCCGCGAAGTCTATGTGTATTTTTTGCCATGGGCCTGCAGGGTCTTCCCAGTGATGAATCGGTGCTTTTGGTGGAGCGTTCTGTTCTAGACGACATGTTCGACACGAGTTGACTTTGTCGTCAATATCTTTATCAATATTTTTCCAATATACGAAGCTTCGTTGCAAGGAGTTTCATTTTCAAAATTCCAATGTGACCGGCATGTAGTTCCTCTAATATCTGTTGCCGCAATCTATGCGGAATCATTACTCGTGTACCTTTTAGAATGAATAATCATTTTGTAATGTCAGTTCGTTATCTTTATAACCAGATTCTCTGAGTGACGCACCTGACAGAAATATTTGTATTAAGTTTTGTAATTCAGAGTCTTCTTTGGTTTCTTTGGCGATTGTTTCCGGTGAAATATTTATTGCGTTTATGTGCTTCAATTGGAATACGCAGTGTTGGTCAATCTTGTTGTCATTTATTTTCTCTACCGGGAAGCGAGAGAGGTAGTCTGCATTTGCATTTTTCGTTGAATTTCTATATTCAATGTTGTAGTCGAATCCGGAGAGGAAGTGCGCATAATATAATAGCGCACTCAAAGGGTAGAATTAAGCAACTCACAGGGCGTATCAATGGTGTCAGAAAAGTCTATGGTCACCAGAGGCGTTCCCCAGGGATCAATTCTGGGACCTATTTTATTTCTACTATACAGCGCAGACTTAACATACAAAATCAATCATTGTAAATATCACCTATACGCAGATGACTTACAAATGTACACTTCTTTCAAGCCTGAAGACACTCATTCGGCTGTCGAAAAAATTAACCAAGATCTCAGTCAGATTGCACTCTGGTCTGAAAAAAATAGTTTAGTTATAAATCCCCTAAAATCAAAGTTCATAGTAATCGGTACAAAACTTCAAATAATGAATACAATATCTCAAAATCCGCAGGTCCATATTTTAAATGAGATCATAACTCGTGTATCTGAAGCTCGGAATCTTGGGGTACTAATAGACGAAAGGCTTCAATTCGAAAAATACGTCCTAGAGAATATCAGAAATTGTTTTTATCGCCTTACAGTTTTATATAAGATCCGTGATCACCTTAACATAGATATGCGTATTAAGCTTTGTGATTCACTTATCCTGTCAAAGCTCAATTATGCTGACACAGTAATAGGAGGGTGTCTATTGTCGCGTACAAAAATGCAAATACAGAGACTACAAAATGCCTGCGCCAGATTTTGCTTTTCGATACCAAAGCGTGCCCATGTTACACCATTCTTAAACAATAGTAAAATGCTTAAAATGGACGCACGCAGAACGCTACACCTTGCTTCCTTATTGTTTGGAATTATAAACAGCAAAAAACCCTCTTATCTCTTTGAAAGACCGGACGGAAGCTGGTCAGTCCTTACGAACCGTGAAATCGAAAACCTAGTGGCTGAACCTAACATCATGGGAGAGACTAAAGCTCACAGACTCCGTTGGTTGGGCCACCTTGAGAGAATGGATGAAGATCGGAACGTGAAAAGAGCATACCTGGGCCGTCCAGCAGGAAGACGTCCTATCGGACGCCCCAGATATCGCTGGTGCGACATGGTGGAGGCGGACCTGCGCGAACTTCGAGTCAGCAATTAGCGAGAGGTCGCACAGGACCGAGAAAAGTGGCGCTGTCTTGTGTCGGAGGCCAAGTCTCATTTTGGGTCGCTGAGCCAACGGAGTAAGTAAGTAGTATCTCTTTGACAAGCTTACATTTTCTAGAATGCACGAAAGACAAGCCTCCCGTCTCATCTGCCCGCGACACAGTTTGACTAGCTTTCGTGGCAGCTTCCGGTATGCTGCCACGCGATGCTGGAACAACATTCCTCCGCCAATAAGAAATGCTGGTTCACTTTTTTCATTTAAAAGCAAATTAAAACTTCATCTTCTCACTAACCAAAATTCCCACTCCTAGTCACCTGTATCTATTATTTAAAAAAGTTAGTTTATGTTGCGTAGGTAATTAAACTTTCCATTCATCGCTTGTTCACATGTTTTTAGAATAATTGTGTTTTATGCTGGATATTAATTTTAAGACTACTTGCTCCGCATTGTGTTTTATATTGTTCTTAATATTTTTATTTCTAAATTTAAGGATTAAGTTTTAAGTTCAAGGAACCACTGAAAATCAGCGTCGTTGCACTATGTGCTCCGACACATGCTGAGTGGTATCCTCTTTGAGACAACAAGTTACAAAACCATGTCTTATAGGTATTTAATATCTGTTAATCTTAAGATTGTTGTGTCAAATAAATTCTTTTCATTTCATTTCATTTCATTTCATAATGGAATAGTCTCATCGTGCTTAAGGTAGGTAATGTCTGGTGCGGGTGAAAAATAGATGTGAGCGGCTTGTGATCGGTGATAAGGGTGAATTTCCGACCATAACAGTAGTGAAAGAATTTCTTTAATCCCCAGAAGATGGTTGTCGCTTCCTTGTCAATTTGACTATATTTCTTTTCACTGGTTGTAAGGGATCTAGATGCGAATGCTATGGGACGTTCTGAACCGTCAGGTAATCTGTGACTCAGAACAGCACCAAGGCCCAAGGGTGAGGCATCTGTAGCCAGAATGAGAGCTTTATTTTGATCGAAGTGTATTAATATCCGCTCACTCAGTATTTCTTCCTTAATACTAAAGTATTTGAACAAATTAAATTATTTCAGAAAAATATTTTTATTTTGTTTTTTATCAAGTAGAAACACTACTATATAAATTATAAACTGAAATAAATGTCATATACTAAGAAAAAGTGACCAAGGCCTCTAGTGCCCCAGACTGGAATCGAACCACCGTCCTCTGCTATCGCGGCAGGTACCTAAACCACTCGGCCACCGGGCCACAGCGACATAGGTCAAATTTTCCAAGTATATGCACTTCTTACTGAAGGCTTATGGCGCCCCCTGGCCATCTCTTCCTTAAAAGTATTAAAACTTTCTTCACATTTTGTAGTCCAAAGATATTTTGCACCTTTCTTCAATAATTCGTTCAAATAATGTTACTAATAATGGATGACAGATTCGGTATAAATTTATTGTAGTAGTTTGCCATGCCTAAAAAGGTTCTTAATTCGTTTACGTTAGTTGGGCGTTGTGCATTTGCGATTGCCTTGACCTTGTCCTGGTTCTTATGTAATCCGTCTTTGTCTATGGTATGCCCTAAGTAATTGATGCTACGTTTCAAGAAGTCACATTTTTCTTTATTGACTCGAAGGTTACTCTCTTTGAGTTTTTGTAAAACTTGTCTAAGTCTGGTGAGGAGCTGTTCTTCAGTCGAGCCTTGAATTATTATATCGTCAAAAAAGCACTTGATGCCTTCGATGCCCATTAACAGCTGGTCCATAAATTTCTGCCAAAGACTAGGGGCTACTTTTATTTCCTGTCCTCCGTTCATTTCGGCAAGGATGTCTTCAATTATGGGGATTGGGTATTGTTCATCTTTTATTACTTTATTTAAGGTGATTTTGTAATCTGCGCAAAGTCTAATGTTGCCATTGGGCTTCACTATCGGTACGACTGGTGTACCCCATTCGGAGTGATCGATTTTTGTAATGATTCCTTGTTTCTCTAGTCTATCAATTTCTTCATCTACTTTTGCACGTAACGGATACGTTATTCTGCGTGGTTTGATAAATATTGATTTCGCATCTTCTCTCAGTGTCAGATGACCTCGGACGTTTGGAATTTCGCCCAGGTTTGAATTGAAGACGGTAGAGTCATATTCTTTAAGTAATTTCTCTAGTTTCGATTCCCTCGAACATGTTTCCACGCTTCTCATGTCAGCAAAATCTACTTTGAATTCTTTCATCCAGCTCCTACACAAAACCGGTTCAACATCTATGTCAATTATGTACAGTTTTCCATAGAAGGTTTGATGTTTGTAAGCGCATTTGACGTAAGCTACGCCGATCGGTTTGAAGGATTGTTTCATATAGGTTCTAAATGTCGTAGTAGTATTTAATATCTTGTTATTAATTCTTAACTTTTTGTAGTCTTTGAGTGAAATTGCGGACAGTGCAGCTCCAGTGTCATATTCCATGTCAACCTTCTTGCCTTCAATGTCAACAGTAATGATGAATTTGTCTGAATATTCACTTTTAATGAGGTGGATGTCTTCTACGCTTTCGGTGCTGACACTGCTTGTCGAGTGGTTCAGGAGGTTCGTTTGATTGCGTTCATGTCGCTGCAAACAAACTTGAGCTATGTGCCCTTCCTTTTGACACTTACGGCATGTACTTTTTATAGCGCCGCACTCATTTGCTTTGTGATCGTCTCTTCCGCAACGGTAGCAAATTTACCTTTAAGATCTCTAATCGTAATAGGCTTGTTTCTCGGTGGGTGTAGTGGTTGGTTGTGCGCTTGCGAAATTTTGTTGTTGTTGTCAATTGACATTTTTTGAATGGATGTCGACATGGTTAAGTTTTCGCTTTTTCCAGTTTCCATTAATGCCGCAGTATGTATTAATTTGGAGAATGTCATGGTTTTGTTTTCTTGCAAGATTTTTGTACGGATGTCTCCATCCTTCAGGCCGCGTATCAATTGTAGTGATAGGAACGATTCAATTGTAGGCTTTTTGCAGTGTAAGCACTTGAACTCGCAGTTAAGTGACAGCTTCTTCAATTCTGATGCGTAAATGGGGACTGACTCATCGGCTTGTTGTAGACGCGTAAATCGCGTAATGAAGGTATGTTGCGATGCCCAGATGCTTGGTTTCGGGTCGATGAACTTGTCTAATAAATCTGCGATTTCTAATATAGCTTAGAATTTCTTTTCCCCCTTCAATATATTTTTTAATATTGATCCTAGCGAAAAAAAGTAGCACTTATTTTATAAGTATATGAAACAGATTATTTACGTAAGAGATATTTTTTTGCTGTGGGCTACCGTTTACGAGTTATTTACGAAAAACTAAAAAAAAAAACGGTTGTAGAACAAATTATAAGTAACTTTCCCACCTTAATAATATTTTGCATGGAGATCACTCTGACCCACGCTAATATTATTTTTTATCTCCCATTTATCAACAGATTTGTATAATAAACTATATATTTTTTTAAACGTAATAAGTGTATCTTTACGACTGTATTTTTTGTTTTCAGATTCCTGCTACACTTTAAAAAAAGAATTGGTGATTATAAAAAAATCAAAAATACGTGTTTTGTCTTTTTTACTTTATTCTTTTTTTTTGTTAGAAAGTGCATTATTTTTGTTCTAAATATAGATTCCTCATCCTCAATTTATCCGAATATGATATATTACATTCTCTAATAGGTATAGTTTAAGAGAAACGTTGCTCCAAGTGAAGCGCTGCAGCGTCGAATTCTCCCTCCCACTAAATGAGAGATGGCTTTCGACGGCTCCCGGTCTGTATCTGCTCATGACCAGCTAAGAATCAACTGTGCCAATTTTCAGCGCATAGTCACAAAATGCAAGGTGTCGTGCACTAACAAACCAGCTATGTACAGTCACCTGCAATAATATATTACACAACGAAGGCAGCAAAAATATCCGACCCGAACTTATTTGTAGAGCCAAAAATATGTGAGCGTGTCACATATTTTTGCGGCCTTCGAAGAGTAACATATTATTGCAGGTGACTGTACCACTACCGCCAGTTTTGACATTGACATATTCACTCACGTCTAAGTAACTTACCTAATTTCTATGCATCTCGCTTCTACTGGCATATTAGTGCAAGCGAGATGTATAGAAAGCAATTTACGTAGACGCGAGTGAATATGTTAATGTCAAAACTGGTGGTAGCCGTACTGGTAACAAAGGAATCTATGCTTACCCGCCACATGTTTTAGAATCGCACACTTAGGAATAAAAACATCACAAGAAATTATTACGTGTTAAGTAGCTTATGTCAACAGTTTTATTGTTGTGCTTTTTTTTTGTTCATTTTATTATTACTGTGCCTCTAATAAAAATAATATATATTGTGAATAATATATAATATACTTATATAATAAATAGTTATTTATTCAATAAACGTCAATACAAAAATATAATAAAAAAAATCAACAAAAACTTAAGACTATAGTCCAGTGGTGGGCAAACTTTCTTCATGGGGGGCCAGAAAGTTAAGAAAATTTAAGTGGAGGGCCAGAATTGTAGCCAAACTTTATTTTGATTTGTGATAAATTGATAATCGTGGGCCAATGCCACATACTAATTATTTCATAGGACCGGCGGCGGGCCGGATAAAATCCATTCGCGGGCCGCAGATGGCCCGCGGGCCGTACTTTGCTCACCACTGCTATAGTCAAACAGTCCCCCCCGAGTTGTCTCTGGCGCAAAGGTACATCACACTAGCCGCGTTACCGCGTTGAATGGCGATGGACAACTTGAACAAATTGACAACAACAACAACAACAACAACAACAAACCTTTGCACTATGTACGAACCCGCGCGGGCGTCAGATCTAGGGTTGCCAACCGTACTATGTTATATAGTATTGTACTATATTTTGGCTCTCTGTACTATATACTTTTGGAAAAATATATAGTACGATAAAATAGGTACTATATTTCCGATTAAACGTATATTACACTCATGTTTAGTATTTTATCTAAAAATACTATTTTTTTTAGAAATGTACTATATTTATGATGCCTTATTCTGGAAAATACTATATTCCATCAAAAAAAAAGTTGGCAACCCTGTCAGATCCCCTCTCCCTCATTCGACGTCCCACTTCCCTAATAAAGGCATATATAATATATAGTGTTAGTTAACGCTCAGTAGCCTATAAAATACCTGCATGTATCGACTTATCTCAATAAGTGAAATGTAATATTTCTTTTGAGACAAATTAAATAATCTTTAACCCGAAATAGCTTAGGTACCTAACTTAAGAAGAAAAATTATTATATGAATAATATTATATTAATTTATAATATTTATAGTATTATTTTTATGTAGTTTTAAAAAGCGTTATTTATTAAAACAGCGATTAAACAAATGATCATAACTTCGAGCAACACCGGCTTCCGACACATCGGAAGGGAGGGGCCCAAGCGATATCTCACCGTACAAATCTTTCTGCCATTTTTCGCGGGGGGAAAGGTGCACACAGTCGCACTTCTCACACACTTACATACAAAATCCAATCTGTAATGACGACACAAATGCATAGAAAATGACTCACGTCAAAGACAAATCTTGCAAACCTCGATCTCTTTTTGTGTACGGACGAGTGACAAGTGTCACAACACGCACACTAACACATTTTCGTTGAAGTATGTTATTGTATTCTGAGAGATGAGAAGTCGGATTTGTCGCTCGACCGATCCGCAATTTGTACTGAGCGAGCAAAATCGATAAATCCAACAATTACATGAGCTAAAATATAATAATTGTGTTTGAATGTAATTAAACGTATGATATGTAAAAAAAAAAATTACATGTGAAATGTAACACTTTCTTTTTGTAAATTTGATGTCCCCGACCTCTTTTTATAACAAAAAACCCGAGCAAACAGGCATTTTTGTGCAGCAGTGTTCACGCGCGCGTCTGGACTCGGTCTAGTGAAAAATCCAAGTGCAACTAGTTTTATTACCCGCGCTAGATTAGATTGACGCGCTAATCTTGTACCTCGGCAGAGGGGAAATAGTGCGAATGCCGCCTCCCTTCCGTGTTGCTCGAAGGATCATAAGTCTATTTACAATTAGCTACTTGTATTATATTAAAATAACTTACACAGAGAGCACATAAATGCGACGACCAGAAACAAGCGAAGCATCTTCATTGACAGGAAACTTACAACAATAAAGGTTTTGTGATGATTAAATTCAGAATTGAATTATAAATCTAATAAAGATTTATAACTCAATCAACTTTAACGGAATAATGTTCACTACCAGAAAATGATTTGTGAGATAATTTTAATTAAATGTAAGCACGTGGAAACCTTGTGCTTACATTCTTGTTTGACTTATCACCAAAGACTTGTCACTTAACTGACAATCTTAGCTTCATATAAATAAGGCTCAAACTCAAAATTTGGAACAGTTACCACCACTGATATTGTAAATAAATCAAAACTGCTTAAGTATTTCTTATTTAAGGGGGAAATTTAGGGGGTTGAGAGGGGTAGGCTGAATTTTTTTTTATTTGTAAGAATCGTGTGGGGTACCATTAGAAAGCTTGCAAAAAATTCAGTCGATGGACTGATTTTGACTTCATTTTAGAGTGCAATAGTTTCGATAAAAAATGCATTTAAAGTTGCAAGTTTTCATACAAAAATTTTCACCTCTGTCCTGGCGACTTTCGCGAAAACTATAGCTAAAAGATAGCTGACCAGTCAATACCCAACTTAAAGAAGCATGGACACGGCGGGAAAATTATCAGCTTAACTTTATCTTTATTAGTTTTTGAACTGCAGCCTGATCTTTGGTTGCTTAGGGCTAGCTTACTGATGCTTACACTGGTCATTTCATTTGTGGGATATTTTTAGAGCACCGTACAAAACTTTGTTCACGGTGCTCTTATGGGATCACTTCGGTCTTGCAAATCGGTTAAATGCGTTTTTCTCAAAGACCGTTCGATGTAGGTACCTGAAATTTGGAATAGTTATGGCAAGTACCATCACTAACACTGTGAATAAGTCGAAACTGCTTATTTCTGATTTTAGGGGGAAATTTAGGGGGTTAGAAGGTTAGGCTGAATTTTATTTTCAATTGTAAGAATCGTGTGAGGTACCATTAGAAAGCTTGCAAAAAATTGAGTCGATGGACTGATTTTGACTTCATTTTAGAATGCAATAGTTTCGATAAAAAATGCATTTAAAGTTGCAAGTTTTCATACAAAATTTTTCACCTCTGTCCTGTCGATTTTCGCGAAAACTATAGCTAACAGGCAGCCTGACCAGTCAATATCCAACTAAAACAAGTATGGAGACGGCGGGAAAATTATCAGGTTAACTCTATCTTTATTAGTTTTTAAACTGCAGCCTGATCTTTGGTTGCTTAGGGCTAGCTAACTGATGCTTACACTGGTCATTTCATATTAGGAAGTAGTTTTAGTGAGAAAGATCCTTACTTAAAACTTTGGCATTGAAATTTATGACTTACGTCTTTGATACAAAGTTTAATTCTACTTACTTACTTTTGTGAGATATTTCTTTTTTTTTCTGAATAGCCTACTATAAGTATGAGAGAGTAAAAGATCTGCAAAATGCAACCTTGTAATAAAGCAAATAAGTTTAAATTTCGAACGGGCTTTCCAACCAACGGACTATCGCAGTGTGCTCAGGCTCAGTAAGAATCATATTTATTATTGGAGTTTATCAGTACAAATTTAAATTAAGAATTCCGTTCTTCACTGTCGTTGTGTTTTTTTTTTCACATTAGCGCACATAGAGTTAGTAAAGCGTATAGAGATAATAAAGTCATTTAATATTTATTAACAGCTATGGCGTCATCTACCTATAGATTTTACTGAGAGTATCTGATTCGTCGAAACAGTATTCCTTCTCATTAAGTACCATTACATTTATGTATTAATTGTATACAGTATGTATATTTTTGAACAGATCGGTGAGAGCAGCATCTAGATACTGTTCTGTTACGAAAAAATAATTTTGGAAGACCGGGCGCAGCACGGTTCCATTTTTATCGACTATCTCTATGCGCGTCCCTTTTGCACTAACATACTTGTTAGAACGTGACAGGCATGGTGACAAGCGATAAAAACGCGACCGTGCTACGCCGCCTGTATTGTATATGACAGTTAAAATTCACAGGTTTTGGAAACAAAGGTAGCTGACTGGCAGCATGGAACGGGTGTGCGGATTGGTATTCCATAAGAGGCAGAGTAGATGATTTATGTAACCTAGCTAACCTATGAGAAAATAATAGGTATATAATAATACTACCAATTTGTGTTTAATCATCTTCCACATCCTCCCTACTAGGTCGTATCTCTTTACATTACATAGCGGTATATGGTCGATCGACTGTATTCATTCTACTATGTAGGGCAAACCTTGGCTATTCGGTGATACGTAGTTATCCGGTGATAACAGTTTTAATGTCTTGTAGCCGCGTTACCTGGTAATTATATTACTTGAAACCATATTACACCACATTAGTCAGATCCATGGTATCTCTTAAACATTGTTTTAAGCAATAAAATTACCGGGCAACTCGGCTAAAAGACAATAAAACGACTATCACCGAATAGCCAAGGTTTGCCCTACTATGTATAGAATATTCCATGCAAGTTTTGCAAGAGGGCCTAATTCTACTGGTGTCTTTGTTTTACTCTATCGTGTAAAGCGGCCATCCTTTATTCCCGCATCAGGCATTAAGCATGCCGGACAAACATATGGATGGAGCTTAATTACGAGCGTGGCTCGCTTATTACTACGAGAGGAAACAGTGCTTCATGAACGAATGAACGTATATTTATTTACATTAAACATGGAGTCATCTGACGACCGGTCTGGCCTAGTGGGTAGTGACCCTGCCTATGAAGCCGATGGTCCCGGGTTCGAATCCTGGTAAGGGCATTTATTTGTATGATGATACAGATATTTGTTCCTGAGTCATGGTTGTTTTCTATGTATTTAAGTATTTATATATTATATATATCGTTGTCTGAGTACCCACAACACAAGCTTTCTTGAGCTTACCGTGGGGCTTAGTCATCATCATCATCATCATCATTTCAGCCTATATACGTCCCACTGCTGGGCACAGGCCTCCTCTCATGCGCGAGAGGGCTTGGGCTATAGGCCCCACGCTAGCCCAATGCGGATTGGGGACTTCACATACACCTTTGAAAGTCTTCGCAGATGTATGCAGGTTTCCTCACGATGTTTTCCTTCACCGAAAAGCTAGTGGTAAATATCAAATGATATTTCGTACATAAGTTCCGAAAAACTCATTGGTACGAGCCAGGATTTGAACCCGCGACCTCCGGATTGAAAGTCGGACGTCATATCCACTCGGCTACCACCGCTTAGTCAATTTGTGTAAAAATTTAATGTCCTTAATATTTATTTATTTATTTATTTATTTATTTATCTGCAAATATTTTGCACAAGGAAACACGTAAAAGTTCTATTTGTTCTTTAAAAACATGTCAGGAATTTTCGTGCGCTTAGTTTGTAAACATAGATTTAGATTTAGATATTTATTCTCATAATATGAAATTACATCATAAATTATGCTAGACTAATCTACATGAATTTATATTATGAACAAAACTTCCTTGAGACACAGACATATTAAATACTAGCTGTGCCCGCGGCTCCGCCCGCGTGTAATTCGGTCTGTGTCAGTAAGCGGCTAATTTCTAATGCTAATTTCTTTCCCTCTCCCCTGGAGGCGGAACTTGAAGTAAAGTTGACATATGGATATGCTAGAGGACTGAAGTCCAGATAAAATATTTTACAATTAGGTACCACTAAATAAAACTACACTCCAAAATCAAGAGTTTTATTCGCCCTTATTCAAATTTTACACGTGATTTAAACTTAGAGAATATAACCAAACGGAGTGGTCATTAACAGTCCCCTCTGTCGAAAATAGGCGGCCAATGGTCAACCGACGTTTATCTGACATGGCTATGTTTACGTTACGTAGCTACACATATGATTTGCCCCTCCCCCGCAAAAAACGCCAGACTATTTTGTACCGAAAATTATAGACATGGCGTCTCCGTTGGTTATATTCTCTAAGGATTTAAACGACAGAGTAGTAGGTGTATATCGGACGATACAGTAAGGTATACGCGCGCGAGCGAAAGCGAAGCGGCCTGCCTGGCTAGAGCGCCACTTACCGTGGTCTTCTTCAGACTCCTGAGGAAGACCTCAATGCGTTGCGAAACTTTCGCGAATGATTCGATTTTTTTCGGGAAGGCATGGTAAATGCGTATAAAATGCGAGTCCCAAATCGTTTGACTCCGCAAACGACCAGTGCCGGATTAAGATAATAATATTTTGATGCCCTAAGTATTTCTAGACCATGGTGCCCCCTCTCCCTAGGGTCATCAAGATTACATTGAATTTTTTTGGTAAATTGAGTGACGTTCATTGCTGCATTTCAGCTGAGAATGGAAATCAGTCACATAATTTTATCACGAAAATTGACAGTGCCGCAGCAGTAACGTTGCAACAGAGTACCTTATGCTGGTGCTGTCGCTACCCGAATGTCACCTTTATCATAAACATCTTACAATGTTATTGAAAACGCGAACGAAGCGAGCGCGAAAATTTTTCGATATAAATAAACGCAATTTGATAGACAGTTGTACATTTTTACTTTTAGTACGGAAATCAGTCACATCATTTTATCACGAAAATTGACAGTGCCGCAGCAGTAACGTTGCAGCAGAGTACCTAATGCTGCTGCAGTCGCCACCCGAATGTCACCTTTATCATATCTCAGAAAGTAATTGAAAACGCGAGCGAAGCGAGCGCGAAAATGTATCGATATTAAAAAAACGCAATTTGATAGACAGTTGTACATTTTACTTTTAGTACGGAAATCAGTCACATCATTTTATCACGAAAATTGACAGTGCCGCAGCAGTAACGTTGCAACAGAGTACCTAATGCTGCTGCAGTCGCCACCCGAATGTCACCTTTGTCATAAACATCTTAGAATGTTATTGAAAACGCGAGCGAAGCGAGTGCGAAAATTTTTCGATATAAAAACGCAATTTGATAGACAGTTGTACATTTTTACTTTTAGTATGGAAATCAGTCACATCATTTTATTACGAAAATTGACAGTGCTGCAGCAGTAACGTTGCAACCGAATAATGCTGCCGCAGTCCCACCCGAATGTCACCTTTATCATATCTTAGAAAGTTATTGAAAACGCGAGCGAAGCGAGCGTGACAAATTTTCGATATAAAAAAAAACGCAATTCGATAGACAGTTGTACATTTTTACTTTTAGTATGGAAATCAGTCACATCATTTTATCACGAAAATTGACAGCGCGGCAGCAGTAACGTTGCAACAGAGTACCTAATGCTGCTGCAGTCGCCACCCGAATGTCACCTTTATCATATCTTAGAAAGTTATTGAAAACGCGAGCGAAGCGAGCGCGACAAATTTTCGATATAAAAAAAACGCAATTCGATAGACAGTTGTACATTTTTACTTTTAGTATGGAAATCAGTCACATCATTATATCACGAAAATTGAATGTCACCTTTATCATATGTTAGAAAGTTATTGAAAACGCGAGCGAAGCGAGCGTGAAAACTTTTCGATATAAAAAACGCATTTTGATAGACAGTTGTACCGTTTTACTTTTAGTATGGAAATCAGTCACATCATTTTATCACGAAAATTGACAGTGCCGCAGCAGTAACGTTGCAACAGAGTACCTAATGCTGCTGCAATCGCCACCCGAATGTCACCTTTATCATATCTTAGAAAGTTATTGAAAACGCGAGCGAAGCGAGCGCGACAATTTTTCGATATAAAAAAACGCAATTTGATAGACAGTTGTACATTTTTACTTTTAGTGTGGAAATCAGTCACATCATTTTATCACGAAAATTGACAGTGCTGCACCAGTAACGTTGCAACAGAGTACCTAATGCTGCTGCAGGCGCCTCCCGAATGTTCACCTTTATTATAAGCATCTTAGAATGTTATTGAAAACGCGAGCGAAGCGAGCGCGAATTTTTTTCGATAATTTTTTGTGCCCCCTATAATTCGGTTTTTTAGCATTAGAAATAAGGTAAACAATCTTGATGTGTCTTTTAATTCAAAAACACATTTTAAAAATAAGTTACGGCAAATATGTAACAATTATGAATCTAACACGATCGTTTATATTCTTCTGCTTTCATAAGTAACAGTTACTGATTTTTAAAAAGCGTTTTTCAATTAAATGACATGTCAAGATCGCTTACCTTCTTTCAAGTTCTTTCTAATGCTAAAAAAAAACGAACTATAGACATGGTGCCCTAAGCAATGCTTATTTTGCTTAAAAGGGTTAATCCGGCACTGCAAATGACAGAGGTCAATGTGTTTTTTTCAAAGTACCCACCTTCGTGGCCATTATTAAGTGCTTAAGGAGGCGATACGTATGAATATGGATTTGATATGGATGCGATATAATTACGATTAGGTATAATTCATGACGGAGAAAATAAATAATTTTATACAATTATACGCGTGTTGATTATATAAACACACATAGTGTTTATTTTACCACTACGCAACTATGTAAACCCATTTTTAGTTTTCCTGGTTACTTAATGTTTACTCAGCTAGCCCAAAAGATGGCACTGTGCAATGAGGGGCAATTAATTTACTGTCGTTTAATTTTGTTGTATTAAATCAACACAATTATTCAATTAAATTTGTTGATACCCGTACGATTGATTGAAATTTTAGAAGAGGGGTCTTCTAAACTTAGAGTTAATTTGGCAAAATCCTTCCTCGGTGGCTTATTTATGTCACATCGTATTAAATTCAGCGCCATCTGTTAGTTTACCAGGGTACTCTATAGTGTTAGCACATATTTGAAAAAAGTTTGCCCCTCCTTCCTAAGTAGCGCCATACGATTCAGGGGCAAACTTAAGTCAATCGATTATTGTGGCTACCCCCCCTTTTAGGGGTTGAATTTTTGTAGCCTGTAACCTGGCCGGGGATTTTCTCGACAGATTAGTAAAGTTTTCATCAAAATCCGTTCAGCCGTTTTCACGTGATGCGCGTTCAAATAAACAGACAAACAGATAAACAGATAAACAGACAAACAGACAAAAATTCTAAAAACTGTTGGAACGTGTTCTGTTATCAATTCTAAGTATCCCCAGCCAACTTTTTTTCAAATATCTTCCATGTACAGACTTTCGACCCTCTTCAGCTTTATTATATGTATAGATATTAAAAACACGGAGTGAAACATGTCGAGCGTTATTCGACTTAAAATACGTGAGTAACCCGTTTTTAATAAGTATATTTAATTTATATTATGGTCCTCATTCATATTTACATAATATTATTTAATAGATACTTACAAATTAAAAAATTACTTAAAAACATATAATTGCAAATGATTTTAAATTAGATAAGTATTTAAAAATGGGTAACTGTTAAAAAAGTATAAAAATAATTTGGGTTAGTAATAAAAATAAATAAGATATTGACTTCGCTGATGACCTGTGCTTACTCGCTACGACACAAGACTATCTGCAGTCGAAGACCGATGACCTGGCCGATGCCGCAGGAAGAGAGGGATTGCGTATCAACTGTGCTAAAACGAAAGCTATGCGCCTGCACGCCCAGAATGCAACGCCTATTCTAGTAAACGGGGAGCCAGTTGAAGAAGTAACAAAATTTACATATCTGGGAAGTGTTATGAACCCCCTGGGAGGTGCAGAAGCGGATGTTGAAGCTCGCATCAATAAAGCCCGCGCCGCATATGCGCAGTTGAAACCCGTATGGACTTCCACAGTCATCACTCGCCGCACCAAGCTAAGGGTTTTCAACTCGAACGTTAAGTCGGTCCTCCTATATGGATGCGAGACATGGCCCGTCAAGCAAGACATAACCAGTAGACTCCAGGTGTTTGTAAACAAGTGTTTGCGGCGAATCGTAGGAGTCTACTGGCCACGGACCATCTCCAATGTTAAACTGTGGGAACTGACTGGCCAAAACCCTTTAGCTAAGGAGATACTTCTGCGGAAATGGCGCTGGATAGGACATGTTTTACGAAGGCCAAACAATCACCTATCCAAGCAAGGGCTGACCTGGAAAATTCCCGGAAAAAGAGGACAAGGTCGCCCACGTACCACCTGGAGGCGCACAGTGGAAAAAGAGGCGGCATCAGTTGGCCTCGGCTGGGCGGAGCTGGAAGAGGCCGCGCTGGACCGCGAAGAATGGAAATCCCTTCTGAGAGCCCTATGTCCCTGATGAGGGATAACAGGATATCATCAATCAATAAAAATAAAAATTGCGTAGTTATTATGCATTTTTTTTAAATCTTAATGCATATTTTTAGATTCGTTTTAATGTAAAGTGCTTAGTTTTGTAAAAATATGCAGCTCAAGTTATTAGGCCATCATCAAAAACCGATATGTTTAAGTTTATAAACCGATATAAAATAGTCAGAGACATTTTATCATTTTAGGTCGTCGTAATAGCCAATGGGAATAATCACTTTTTACCCTCATTTCCTAAATTTCAATTCGGATAAGCACATAACAATTAAAACATAAAATTTTACTCTTATTGCCATCACGAATCCTCAACCGCTTAAAGCTTATATAAACTCATGATATTTTCCATTAATTTAAAGAATGGTTCTTCACTTTTATAACATTGTAAGCCTTCTCCATTTTTCATCTGAAGCGCCCGTTCCTAATTATACCCTCACTGTCGTCTTACCGAGATGACCGCGTATTCCTACAGTATCACGGGCGCATAGTCGTACCTCTACGCCGCTGAGGGGAATCAGTATCAAGTAGATAAGTACATCTCTCTCTCTCTCTTTAACCTCTTCTTTTCTGTATTCTTTGTATTGTTTTCTGTAATGAGGTGTGCAATAAAGAGTATTTGTATATTTTCATAAGTATTTGTATAACTTCAAGCTCTAGATTATTTTTATTTAAGAGTAGGTATATCTCTTGTCGGTGCAGTTTCACACAATTCAATTTTCTTCAACTCTTGGTATGTACGAATCTTCATCGGTCCGTTCCCTTTCCAGGACGCTATTCAGAACTTACCTACCTCTATAATTCCTCCTCCTCTATAATTCCTTCGCTCCTGAAGTTTTCACGAACTTAGAGGATTTAAAAAAAATGATATCTTCAACATTTTTATAATTATTTGGAGCATAGTGCCCCGTTTGGCCGAGCGCAATGTATGAATGGCCTTGATTTGCCGCTCATTGCGCCGCCGGTCGCGTGCGTCCAGTCCGTGGCCGTATGTGACGCGCAAGTTGAGTGAGACGAGAGTCTTAATTTATTTAATTGTACAACGGGACTTAATCGCGTATTTCATGTATATGTTTGTACATGTATGTATGAAATGTGTAAAAATCGTGAAAGTTTAAATCAGAGTCTTTAGTTTAAAGTGGATAAGCGCATGTTTCCTATTTTCTGTTTGTACGACTACCTTTGGGTCAAACATAAAACTGTGTTCACGTCTTTCCTGTAGATATACCCAAAAGTTAGGGGCTATAAAGGTTAATTTTCTTATCCACATGAAAAGGTGTTCTTTTTATTTGGATAAGTATAATTAAATCAGTACCTACCTACTTTACATGTCCACATGCTGTTAACATGCCCACAGGAGAGAAAAATATACAATTATGACGACCACACAAGTTTTCTCTCCTGTGGACAATAGTTAACAGCTTGTAGGCATGTAGGTAATGATTTTAGCATACTTATTCTAATAAAGGGAGTATATTTTCATGTGGATAAGGGTTAAATAAGAAAATTAACCTATACAGCCCTTAACTTATGTCTACAGAAAAGACGTGAACACAGTTTTGTATTTGACTCCTATACATTTGACTCGCATATTCCCTTGAAGCGATTAGAACAACATCAGGATGTCTCATGCATCGCTGCTTCATTTTTTAAACCCGGCACTGCCCGGTGATGAAAAGTAATTTCACTTTTTCCCGGACATTTATTAATTTTGCACGCTTGCTGTGGGACAGATTGGTAATTGGGGGGATGTTGTCAAGTTGAATTTTAGTGAAGTTGTACGGATTAAGAAATATTTTTACCTTCCACTGTTTTTTTAATAAAGTTATAGTAATCGATCAAAATGAATGAATAACATACTACGTACTTTACGAATGTTATAATTATATTATATTAAATTGTATATCAACCACATCCGATGCAATAAACTTAACAACTAATTAACTTTTAAATTAAGTATGTTTGTATTTTACTTGTTCCTAGGCCTACTTGAATATATATATTTTGAATATGAGGCAGACCGAAAAGGAGATGGCGAGACGATTTAGACGCATTCTACTTCAAAGGGTGGGAAAATGCTGACAGGGTCGAGTGGAGAAAACGAGGGAAGGCCTTTGCTCAGCAGTGGGATTCCAAGGTAGGCTAATAAAAAAAATGAGTTTGAATAGTTCAAACTGCCAAAATCCACCATCCGATTAAATATCACGAGTAAGTGGTTTTTGAAATCGACCCTTACTGTTTACAATTGATAAATACAGTATATCGAATACGATTGCACGTATTTACCTCACCTCACTGCTAACCACAAAACTGGAGTCAAACACACATACAGCAATATTGTATTACTAATAGTAGGCAAACCTTGGCTATTCGGTGATACGTAGTTATCCGGTGATAACAATTTTAATGTCTTGTAGCCGCGTTACCTGGTAATTATATTACTTGAAACCATATTACACCACATTAAAAAACAAACACAGCTACGGGACAGATGAAATACCTCCATCGCTCGTAAAGAAATGTGCGAACGAGCTAACTGTGCCATTGACATTTTTGATAAACCAATCGTTTTCGACAGGAAAGTTTCCAGAAGCCCTAAAAATAGCAGTTATAAAACCGATCCCTAAAACAGGTGACAAGACCGACCCTGGCCAATACCGTCCCATTGCTATGTTACCAACGTTCTCGAAATTATTTGAAACAATCATGGCCAAAAGATTAGTATCATTTTGTGATAAATTTAATATTTTTGATGATGGTCAATATGGTTTCAGAAAAGAAAGGGGAACCGTCTTAACTGTCCACAAATTTATTCAGGAAATTATTGGTATTATCGATAGAAAGCAATATGCATTTGGTTTGTTGCTCGATATGAGCAAAGCATATGATCGGGTCCAACACAACATCCTACTAAATAAGCTGTATGGGATAGGAGTCCGTGGTATTATTCATAATTGGTTTAAATCTTACTTGGAAAATAGAGTACAGTATGTTGAAATAAGCCATCACGATAAAAACACGAACACGATAGCACAAGTACAATCGGAAAAGAGACAAATTTCATGCTCTATCCCACAGGTCAGCGTATTGGGGTGCATTTTATTTTTGATTTACGTGAACGACCTACCAAAAATATTGAATACAAATAATATTAAGTGTTTTATGTACGCAGATGATATCTCCATTGTATTATCTAGCCAGGATAAAAATGCCGCAGTTTCCCAATTAAATACTACGCTCGATATCATAATAAATTGGCTTGGCGATCATAACCTTGAATTAAACTTAACAAAAACAAATTTAATTCATTTTCGACCTTATCAGAGAGAACCACTAGAATTAAATTACAAATATTTAAATTTCCAATTTGAACAAATAAACAATTGTAGTCTGCTGGGTATAACTGTTGATGAAAACATTAATTGGAAAGCGCATGTAGAAAAAGTTGCTTTAAAACTCTCTAGTTTCACCTATGCTCTTAGAAACATAAAAAAAGCAACAGATTTAAAGACGGCCATGAGTGCTTTTTACGCGTTCACACAATCTTGGCTCCTGTATGGGATTATTCTATGGGGTAACAGCACCGAGGTTTCAGACCTGTTTGTTCTACAAAAGGAATGCGTCAGGATCCTCGCCAATATAAGAACCCCCGATACTTGCAGACCGTTCTTCAAGAAATTCGGTATATTGACTCTACCATCTTTATATATTTTAGAAGCCTGTAAATTCATCCGAAAGCACCCAACCCTATATTCTAAGGCCAAAGATCATTGCACCTATCACATGAACCTGCGTCATAAAGACAGATTAGCGCTACCAAGTAGTAACTTGCAAATGAGTAGTAAGAGCCCTCACATGACAACCATACGAGTTTACAATAACCTACCTAAAGAGATAACCAAAGAGGAAAAATATGGTAAATTTGTTAACAATTTGAAAAAATATTTAATTGAGAACTGTTTTTATTCCATACAAGAGTATTTTGACCTATATAAATTTCAAAAATAATTGTATTATTTATTATTGTATAGATTTTTTATGTGTAAGTTTTTAGTTATAGTTTTGCAATACCCTAACAGGGTCTCATGTTGCGCCATAATTTTGTAAGTTTCCACCTGTATTTATTTGTACCAACATGAACGCAATAAAGATATTATGATTATGATTATGATTATGATTATGATTATGATTATGATTAGTCAGATCCATGGTATCTCTTAAACATTGTTTTAAGCAATAAAATTACCGGGCAACTCGGCTAAAAGACAATAAAACGACTATCACCGAATAACTACGTATCACCGAATAGCCAAGGTTTGCCCTAAGTATCTGGACAGTAACAAAGTAACTAGATATTCATGTTCCGAACCCAATACGTATAATATTAACGAAATTCAGCGAAGCGACATTCTCGCACCAATGAACAGCCCCTCAATATTTAGATGAAAAACCTATCAAAGGAGTACAAATAGTATCATATTGAAGTACTAGGAAATCCAACCTATTTCCCTTAGATTTGAGGTTGAAATTTGAGGAAGAGTTATTACACTATTATGATGACACATCAAATTTTTGACGATGGTGTGTACCTATCTAATGAATTACTTTTTTTACACGCATTCATGCACTTAGTTAGGGTAAACATTTTACAAATTGAAATGTCGAAATGACCTTTAGAAAAAAAAAAAACAAAATTGAAATTTAATTTACAAAGATTAGAAATGTAATTTACAAAGATTATTATTGTTTTGGTGTTACACAATATTATGTAGGCATGTCTGTTATTTAAATAGGATTCTGATCTAAAAACCTTACTAAAATTAAATTATAGGCAGGTATATACTTAAATGAGCCAAGTACTGATCCTTTCGGAGCTTTTTGACACTTTACGTGATAATCGAATTTAAACTGTTGTGAGACATACTAACATTGAATAATTTTACGGTTTAGACTCGCTTGTTTTTAGTCACTCTCGCGACAAGTTTCGCAGAGCCTAGGTCTCCTTTCTCAGGCACTAACAGTGCGAGCAGCGTTCACGACGGCCGTGTATCGCGTACTGCGGCTCGCCGCGTCGCACGCGCGCCGAGAAAACAGGTTGGGGGAGGTCTTCCGCTGTTATTGTAGGCGGGCATAGTGGTGTGTTTGGGCTTGGGTCACCTAACACTTGTAGCGATACACAGCACCAACTCACTATGTCCACTACACTGTCACAACACTCACTGGTGTTCTGCTGAAGAAGCACAGGCTTCCATGCTGGCGGCACAGCCCAGCCGCTATCCCGCGATCCCGATTGACTGTTAGTGCTTGAGAAAGGAGACCTAGGCTCTCCGAAACATGTCGCGCGAGTGACTAAAAACAAATGAGTCTAAACCGTAAAATTATTCAATTCAAACTCTACGTGATATTTTGATTATATCACTATGTCAACCATTATGGTTGATATCTACTTATGTAATTTCGTTCTTTCAGAAATCGGTTCGGTTTAGCTTGGCCACCATTTTTAATAATTTTGACTTGATGGTTCTGTTATTTTAGTATAACAAGACAAACAAAGAAATTTAATTTCTCTTCTCTTCGTCGTATAGGTTATAAATTCTCAAATGGTTTTTATAAGTCGCTAAAAAAAGTATTCCCCACGACAGACTAATCAACGTACCCAGCAATAACATTATGCCTCGAAAAATTCTCGGTAATAAATTTACGTCGTAACAATTCGGTGCTCATTAATCACTCGAGTGTGTTTTTCTATAGCGTCATTATGTCCTGTCGCGTTAAAATTGTTAGTTTTTAAACGACTATTAAAAGCTATGGAGTAAATCACTTATTAATGTCACCAGTGCAATTAGTTACGAGTATTGTTTTTTTATGGTAGTCAATGGAAAAATAAGTTTATTCCTGGGCGATGAGATGACGCATAATTTTATTTAAGAGCTGGCTTTGAAAGAGTATAAAATTATTGTCACATAAGATGTAATTTCGCGCATTTTCTAACGATTTTACATAAATAATTTGTAACCATTTGCATAAATCACATAAACTTTTATAATATTATGTCATTTTAATTTATGAGCTAAATTTACCTTACTAAAACATCGGTACTTCATGCGTTTTGAGTTCTTTCTTTCAGTGGTAACTTTCTTTCATTTGATGCTTAAGTGTGCAGTCACATGCAATAATATCTTGCACACGGATGGGCAAAAATATCTAGCTGACTATATAAATATCTATTTATAGGGCGCATGTTATTGGTAGGGCGCAAACAGCGTGAGTCCGATTTAGATTTTGATATCTGAAATAGGGCTCGCGGTAGCGTCCGGGTTTCGTGTACCCGTCTCCGGGGCCCCGTTTTCGTGTTACACGAAACTGGATTTGTGGCCCGTTCGGAACGGGTAATTAGGGTCCGTGTAATTAAGATCCGTGTACCCGCGTTACCCGTGTGTCCGGATCCACGGATACAAGGGTCCGGCCCGTTCACGACGTATAGTGACGATCGGACGCGTTCTTTATAAGAGCGAAGAATATAAAGTTTATAACGAACAATAACACATTACCAATAACAAGCAATACGAAAAAAAAACAGAACAACAACAACTAGATCCCGAGCCGAACGCAAATCCGGAGCCGAACGCACTACACGGACACGGACTTTGACGTGTTCGTGTAGTTCGGACGCTTAGCACCGCCGGGGCTAAGAACACGGACGCACGGGTTGGCGTGTAGCACGGATATCGGGAGCCCTAATCTGAAACCAGTCTCAAAAAACCTGCTGTTCCATAGATACATTTTACATATGATGCGCCTAAATATTATGAGATATTCAGATTTCTTTTTTTTTGCGTTTTGGGTGTTCGCCTCATAGTAATTTTATTTTATTTTCTTATGTACCTACTTGTATTGAATATGTGGCTATAAACAATTCCTATTCTTATTCTATTATAGTAAAAGTTGTTCAGTATGACCTACATATTCACCCCTCAGAATATGATCAGACATAACAAAATCACTTCGTATGATTGCACGCTTCGTTTTGCAAGATATTACAGGTGAGAGTACATATTATCACATGTTGTAGGCAACTACACAATTGTTATCCCTTAACTCGATACCTAAAACAACAGTTATCGTCCGTACAGTTCACACATGATCGCGCCCGTTCACATGTGGATGGTTACCGTTTTATCTGCTCACAGCTTTCTGGAGAATATATGAAACGAAACACCTTGAGAAATATTTGCTATATTTATAGTACTTCGAAGGACGTGCGATAGTAACTGGTAAAGCCTTTATTTAGGTAAGGATAAAGGAATATTCATAAAAAAGTGTAAAATATTGTAGCGCTGTCCGGCATCGTATATAAAACGTACTATGGCAGCGTACATAGCTATCTACTTCAGCTGTCTAAACTCCAGCTACATTATTTAACCTTTTGACCGCCAAAGACGTCAACTGACACGCCCAATATAAGCCTTCGTGTATTCCAACAAGGTTCACGATGAGATGCGTTCAAAAAGTTAAAGATCGCTATTTAGCTATTAAGACCGACTGCGCCTGTTGTCTGTCTCTTTCTCTTGTCTTTAATCAATTGTTTCTTTAACCTGTATCTTTTACTGAGGTGTGCCAATAAAGAGTATTATTTTAAATGTCAAACTTCCATAAAATTATGACGTATTAAATAACACTTGCACTGCGTGTGCTATCAAAATCGTTGCAGACTTATCAAGATAAGTCTACAACGATTACCAAGGTCTAACTCTATTGTACCATCACCCACACTGTTACCTTGTACATCGGTCGACCTTATGCCTCTTGTAATAAGGTCCACCGATGTACAGTTAGGAGTGTTGCTGGTATGTAATGTTGGGTGCAAAACATTTATGAATAAACAAGTTTCTAACGTTTTTGAAGTGAAAACTTCTTTAGCGGCGCTGAGCACTTTTTGAGGTGGGGAAAAAATTATAAACTCGGGACAGCGTAACGCGTAACGCGCTGACGTCATGTGTGACGGACAATGTTATTCACCAAAGAACTTTAGTCATAACGTATCATAATCAGGTCAATTATTTATAACTGGACTTTTATATTAAGCAATAAAGCTCAATGTGCTAATCTTGTACGGGCTGAAATACGAAGATCTCACAGTTACATAACTTTATATCACTCCAATATAATTCAATAAAGCTACATCTTGATGAAATCGCTAATAAAAGTGAACTCTAGTACTGGTGAATAAAACTCAAAATATCATGACCAAATACCTATATTTAGATGCGAGGTCTGCAAGGTAACTTTACAAGTTCTATTCGCCAGCAATTTCGGAATTAAAGTTTTTCAATAGAAAGGAGGATGGGTCAATTATACATAGTGCTGCAGACATTTTGGACTAGTCATTGAGTTTTCACTTCTGTCGGCACTCCCGGAGAGCAACCCGTTGTTTTTTTTCTGAGTAACTGAAGGCGCTTAATTTTACAAAAACCTATTTGCCAACGAAGAAAACACAACACAGTACCTACATGTTTACATGTTTATACCCATAGCCCCTTATTAACCTTTGGTATGCTTAGCAGCAGATCTGCTTCATATATATTCAACTTAAACATTAATTTATTATGATTGCTATATAAATGACAAATGTTTGACAGGAGCATACGAAAGGTTAAAACGCTAGACGACTGCGCTACGTTAGACACGGATATACAAATGAGGATAATCACCAAATAATTTGATCACAAAAACGACCACGGTGGAAACCCGAAAAATGGCCTAAATATCATTGTCCATTGACAACTTCCCTGTATCCTCTTCATCTTTACAACGGAACGAATGGAAAAACCTTTACAATTTCTTGCGAGCCCGATGGCTGGTCTTTCATTCGTTCATTCGTGCCATTCGCTCACTCGGCTCACTCCCCATAATTGGCGGTGCCGCAGAACGAAAAAAAAAGAACGCAACCTAATTGCGAGCCGGGCTTTTAGGCTAAGGCCAGGAAATGGGCGGTTTACATGAATCTAGTATTAAACTGGATTGGGCATGAGTGGTGGCAGTAACTGACAGAATGGGATAGTCTTACGTATCTTTCAGTAGAAGTAGCAGAGAAAGCGCTATTATAATTATTGTTTGTCCTTGTCACAGTCTCACATATTTTTTGTTCCCCACCGTTTTTTTTAGTTTGGATTATGGTGGGCAACAAATAAATTCGACCAATCATAGTGACGCATTGCGTATGTTTTGTCCCTCACGGAGGCACGCGTATACCACTTCTATAGGATCCTACCTTCTATGGCGGTTTAGAAAGGTGTCAGAAGTAGCGGAATGAAACTAAACTGGAATCAAAGCAAGTAATCTAAATATATACAGGCCAAAATTGTGGCAAATGTCGTCATCCGTCAAATGAGTGTACAGTCAAGTGTAAAAATATGTGTGCCCTCATCATACTCAAAAATACGTCCCATAGCTCTTATGTCAGCAAATTAAGAACTACCTATGGGATGTATTTTTGAGAAACTTGAATGCACCAACCCATTTTTTTACATTTAACTGCACAAAATTCACTTTCTTTAAACTTCAATAATAGGTATTTTGACTGTACCTACAATTGGTTAAAATTGATTTAATTCTAATAGCAGGTAGGTACTCAGTGAATCTTGCGCGCATCAATAAGTGCGGGGGAGATAACGTAACCGGCTCCAAGTGCATTTCACGAGCACCGATCAGCTCGAGAGATAGTTTTGAGGAGGAGAGAAACCCCAACTATCATACATAAAAATCAAAATACCCTTCGCGTTGTCACGCGATTGGACACACAATAATTATTTAATATTTTTTTAGCCGTAGCTACTACTGTGTTTATTTTCAATCCTGTTTTCCGCTCTTTCTCTGGCCCGCCATTGCGTCTCCGTAAAAGGACGATACTTGTGAATGACAAATTAGACCTTGCCGAGCGCAGAATTGCGCCCTCAGAATATTTTATTGAATTTCGTAATTTTTTAACGTAGCCCTGTCCCGTTTATTATTACCAATGAATAGATCTAGGGTCTTATTATATAGAGGTAAGGTTTTGTCTCCAGACCCTGGTTTAATAATAAAGGGACGATTTTATGTTATGCTGACACAAAACAGATCAGAATTTTATTCTGCAGGGATAATATTTTTGAGGTATATTCGTGAGATGTTTTTTTATTAATGATCTGGGTTGGAAGCAATCTCGAACTGTTTTGTTAAGAGCCCGCGATTCGTTTCAGTGTAGTTAATTTTCAGATGAAGAATGTTTGTACTGTGGTATTTATTTATAAAATACAACATTTTAAATGAACGTGTGTAACTGTGTAATATATTTACGAGTATCTTGTTCCTAGTCAATCCAGTCCAAGTATTGAAAAATACCATTTGGAGCCTGTCTAATCATCCTAACGATATACGACAAATACGTACATCATTGCTCCATACATACGTCATTAAAGTTCATTTGTTACAAGGAGGCCAATTAAAACGTACAATTTGATATTAAAATTATATCTCAATAATGTGATTTAATTAGGTATCATTCACACGTGCATTACGCCCGTACTTATCCGTACATGTATTATATTGTTGCAAGCCAGACGCACGGGCGAATGAAAAAACAATGACATCATTTTGATTAGTGAATAGAATCAGGCGTTATTAATTATAACCAAAATATTACTTTGCTAATCCGCGAAAAGTTAACGTGCTAGTCATTCAGTGCTAACCCGTTATACCTACTTGCGTATTTTTTACATGCAATTAATGTTCCCACCCTCCCACCGCAAAAAGAAATACGCAAATAAATATATTATAACAAACCACCACCAAAAGAACAATACTCACTAAATACCTATAATAAATGAGTATAGGCCTGATGACTAATTTTGAAATCCCTTTTAATATTGTCGGTACACTTGTACTGGTTGCGAAAAACAATATTTTAGCTATACTCTTAAGATTTAACATAAATAATTGCATTTTATTGTAGATAGTTTAAACTTCGCGCGAAAACGCCTCGCACGCCATTTGTGACGTCATAAATTACTTGGTGGTAGTGTGGTAGATATTGTTTACATACCTATACATTTTTAGTCAAAATACCGTGGCGCCGGTTTTACTTTTTCATTTTTCTGGTTACGACAGCCAACGTGGCAATGATAGTTCCATTCAGCCATATAATTTAAAAAGTTTTTTGGTGAAATATCGTATTATTTACCATTTTATTTATAAAATAACAAATAAATGTTTACTTTATATCGTGTAATAATATCTTTTGGACGTAATAAATGTTTAGTGGCGAAATATTTTTTTTTTGAACCTCCAAACTCTTTGGTGAAGACGTATGGATTACGGTAAATGAGGTTGTCTATGCTGCTCTAAGAAATATGCAATGGATTGATGACATCACTTCTTAGATCGCTTCTGATTGGTGTTTCAGGGAAAATGGCCGATTGGAGAATTTTGTACTTTTATTTTATTGAATGTATTAATAATCCTTCAGTTTATAATGAGATTGTGCCATTTTTTAGAATCATATTAACATATATGTTTCTTTGAAACGATTATTTCAATGATTCTTTGTTACTGTCATCAAGCCTATTGTCCTTTTGGTGGTGGTTTGTTATATTTATTTCCGTATTCCTTTTTGCGGTGGGAAGGTGGGAACATTAATTGCATGTAAAAATACGCAAGTACGTATACCGGGTTAGCACTGATTGACTAGCACGTTATCTTTTCGCGGATTAGCAAAGTAATATTTTGGTTTTATTCATTTTGATGTTAAAATGTAAGTTAGAATTAGCCTCAAGTAGGGCATGCAGTACCGGTTCCGGTACCAAGAATTTCATTTCCCGGTTCTGGGCATGGCTGAAACCGGGATTCCCGGTTCTTCCCGGTTCTCAAGGCATATTAAGATTATACTTAAGAAATTGTTTGTGTTAGTGTACAATCTTTATGAATGACTTATTTTCATATAAATTATTACATACGTATCGCTAAATGTCTTATTTTATCAAAAAATCTAGCGTTCCAACCTATTTTACGAAACCAACCTGCACACGGCCCTCTACAGTTTGAGACTTTGCCTATGCTCGCTCACATTTTTGTAAATCTTCCGCTACGCCCCTTTGGAAATTCCCAATACCTAATCACTACAAGTCAATATTATTGCACGCGCTTTCATCGCAAAACCTTGGCTATAGGCTAGAGCCACCAGCCCTGCGAATCGCTGGTTTACCTCCGCCTGATGGGCATGGCATTACGAGCTACACGGGAGGCCCCGTAGTCGATGCACTCAGCACTATGACGGCACGGCATATAGAAATTAAAAAATCAACCCGACAACGGATTTTTTTCATATAAAACCAACTTCCTAGAAAGAAAGATGAATATTCGAATATACCTAATATCCTACTTACCCGAGCCAAAACGTAATATCGATTGGAATACCTACTTTACCAGGTTAATTTGTCGGGTTATTTGGGTCCCCCGTTTCATAGCAACATTATTAAATGTGATTTAATGTCCCGAGCTAAAGTACTAGTATTAAAATGGGAATAAATACGCATATTGATGAGAACCGGGAAGTACCGGTACCGGGTCTTCAGTACCGGTTCTTTCGACACAATGAAATTCCCGGGAATTCCCGGGAATTTGAGAACCGGGAATTCCCGGGAGCATGCCCTAGCCTCAAGATCTAAGGTAGGTATCTAAGTTGCAAACCGTAAAGTTTCCTTTCCCACTAAAACCTATATCCGTCACCTTGTCTGAATATTATCGCCTAGTTTTCTACGAATCTTCTTATCTAAACACACAAATGCTCACACAAAATATAATTCGTTGTTCACAGGAAATCGAACACTGGCGCATCGGCGGCGTTCCACACTTGCAACGGCGTATCTGGCGTCATACACATCGGGAACGAGACTTTCGTCATACACCCGTTCTACGGAGGAGATCTCTCGGTCAGTGCCGTAGCAATAAGAGCTTTATTATAATTATATTTACTGGCGATATTCCTTTGAACGTAATCACATCGGTAGTTCGATTGCAAAATATCTTAAAACCTTATAGTTGAATGGTTTTACACTTGCAACGGCGTATCTGGCGTCATACACATCGGGAACGAGACTTTCGTCATACACCCGTTCTACGGAGGAGATCTCTCGGCCAGTGCCGTAGCAATAAGAGCTTTATTATAATTATATTTACTGGCGATATTCCTTTGAACGTAATCACATCGGTAGTTCGATTGCAAAATATCTTAAAACCTTATAGTTGAATGGTTTTACACTTGTAATGGCGTTTCTGGCGTCATACACATCGGGAACGAGACTTTCGTCATACACCCGTTCTACGGAGAAGATCTCTCGGTCAGTGCCGTAGCAATAAGAGCTTTATTATAATTATATTTACTGGCGATATTCCTTTGAACGTAATCACATCAGTAGTCAAAATGTCTTAAAACTTCATAGTTGACGGGTTTAAAACACTTGTAATGGCGTTTCTGGCGTCATACACATCGAGAATGAGACTTTCGTGATTTATCTCTTCTACGGAGGAGATTTTTCGGTCAGTGCCGTAGCATAAAAGCTTTATTATGATATATTGATTTGAACGTAATCACATCGGTAGTTCGATTGTAAAATGACTTAAAACTCCATCACTCCAGGGTTTTACACTTGAAATGGCGTTTCTGGCGTCAGTGCCTACAGTGCCGTAGTAATAAGAGTTTTATTATAATTGGCGGATAGTCGTTTTTTCTAAAAGCTTACAAAGCTTAGCTTAATTACATCGAGAAAACGCAACTCGTGCTCTGGCGTCTCCGTCGTCAAACACATAAGGAACGAAACGTTTTTCATATACATTACCTATAATTTCCCGTTTTTTTTTTTTCGTGTCTTAGTACCAATAAGAATTCTTGCAGTCTATTCCTTTTAGCGTTCCATTTAACCCTAACGGAACCCTTTTGCTAACAGAACCCAGAAAAGACATGCTCTTTATCACATAATTATTGATACTTATATACTCGTATTTACAATTTTAAATAATAATATGACTACAACAGAAGTAAAAGTCAAACCCTAAATGACGGCTTTATAAATTAATTAAACCTAGAGTAAAAACAAATCGAAGTTTAAACTAAAGCCTACCATCCGTTACTGTCTTTCCAAATCACAGTGCTCATTTGTTAATTATCCACCAAAATGTTCAAAATTGTCTTTACATTTGTACGTATACACTAATCATTTTGATTTCTTTTCTCGCTTAAAATATTTTGCTGCATAAGCAGCAGAAATGGCTTAGATGGCCAGAGCAGTGGGAAAACCTACCATAGATGACAATCGTTGATAGTGAACGCCAATCGAAACTTTAATAATCTATGGAAATAGTCATATAACTTTTCGTAGAATCTGTCATCCCGATACATTTTTACTTTTCGTTTGGCCAAACAAAATAGAGTGTATAGAGGCGAATTGTCAAATTAAATTATGTAGCCACTGTAAATTTACTGCCATCTTTCGACAAACGATTAAAACCGCTAGAACGCCATTTGACTTTGATCATTATTCTTTCACTGAATTGATATGTGTTGACTTGTTATATATGTATTACTACGCCATCTACTCGGCACTAGGCCAAAGGTACGGTGCAATGTTTTCGAGCTATGGCGCCATGACCTTCAGGCTACTCTCGAGTAGATAGATTTACTCTTATGTTTTGGCGTTTGTCGATGTACCATTGTCATCTTGGCTATTAATAGGTCCTCTGGTATTCAAAGTGATCTTTAGAAGAAGCACGTTCTTGTGTTTTCCGCCATAAAGTAGGTACATAAGATAGATTTTATCAGTCATCAATTCATCGTCATAATCATTATCAATCGTTCGATTCAATTTCGATTCAAATTTTGCTCAGGAAGCTTGAACTGTCGGGTATTCGCGGTACGGCACTCCAATGGTTTAAAAGATATCTAACAAATCGTAGCCAATGTTTAAAGGTTGGGTGCCTTGGTCAGCTCTCAGAGAAATATTTCTTATGGGGTTCCACAGGGAAGCATTCTCGGTCCAACGCTATTCTTGATTTATATCAATGATTTAAAATACATTTTCATAGGCGCCGAAATTATCTGTTATGCAGACGACACTGCCCTCATTTTTCACGAATCGTCTTGGGAAAAATGTTTCGCAGCTACCGAGAGGGGGCTCGCTATAGTAACTAACTGGCTTGCAAATAATTTACTTACTTTAAATGTCTCAAAAACCAAATATCTTTGTTTTGATAAGACTGCAGCTTCATATCCAAGCCACCGCCCTGAAATTAAATTAGTGACAGACCCCTCATCTAGTGGCCCGGGGAGTACGAATAACAATAGTGTCAATAACTGCCGCACAATAAAATACTTAGGCGTTACCCTTGACGAAAAACTTAATTTTAAAGCCCATATAAATTCCGTGTCCGCTAGGGTTAGAAAGTTAATATAGGTATATTATGAAACTACTCAGAAACGCTGCCGGTAAAGATATACTTACATTAGTATACAGAGCCATTTGCCAACCAATTGCCAATAAAATTACTTTTTTCAGGCTCGCTCATACAGGTACTAAATCACATCTGCACCTCTAGCACATCTTGCATCCGCGACTTAGACCGCGACTCGAGTCGACATTCCCGCGGCTGTCAAATCTGTCGATTTCCGTAGCACAACTTGTACCCGCGACTGCAACAGCCGCGTAGAGAACTCAAAGTCGCGGCGCGACTCATCAGTGTTCCCCGATGGAATCAAAGTCTAAACATAAATGCTATTTACATGTGACAACACTGAATCGGAAACAGGGTTGCGCTATTTCATTCGTTCTTTGGTGGTAAAAAATCTAGTTTATTGTCGATGGTTAAGTTTTTCCCGTCAAAGTCAAGGAACTTTCAAATTTTGTCAACATTTAATTACGAGAAAAAATATGAAAAAAATGTAAGTAATAGAGCCTTATATACTAAATTTTGATAATATTCCTTAAAATATATAATATATAGTTTATTAATTTCTGTTTAATAAACCTTTTAAATAAAATATTTTTGTAAATAACTATAATTAATGGAATTGCTATTATTGGTTTGGTTCTCATATTCCTGTTGTAAATTGTGTTTTTTTTTTCAGAATAAGTCCAGCATTATTCTAGACACGATTGATATCCCAGCACCCAAAAGAAAATATTGTTAACAGGAATGTGCCAACGGGACCCGAAGTGGAGAGTCAGGAAAAGAAACACACTAGGCAAGCTTGTAGGTTTCAAACGCGGAGCTGTCCGTTTCTAAAGTCACTAAGATGTGAGAAGCGCTTTAGCTTTAAGAACACCACCGAGGAAGTGAACTATTATAATAACCATAATGGTTATGGCGTACCTATCTATAGTTCATTTTTTTTTAGCATTAGAAATAAGGTAAACAATCTTGATGTGTTTTTTAATTGAAAAACACATTTTAAAAATAAGTTACAGCAAATATGTATCAATTATGAATCTATAATACGATCATTTATATTTTTCTGCTTTCATAAGCAAATATTGTGCCAATAATGGATGGCATGTGTGTGTACTGTGTAACTGTTTATGATTTGACAAATTGATATGAAAAGCTTATTTCATAGTCCTCGATGAAGTCACGACCATATTTTATTTTTTTGTTTACAAACCAATTTTCTTTCCAGGGTGATATTTAATTGTCCTACGCCGCATGTCGAATAAAAAGGAAGAGAGAAAATACTTTTCAAGGGTAATAAAGAAGATTCTTACAATTTCTCTATTGTGGTTCTAGATGTTAATAATATATTAGGTTTAATAATAAGAAGTCCAATATTGCAAGAATATTGAATAAGGCAAAGCAATATACTATTAATTTAAATATTGTTTTTTTTTTTTCACTCCTGTATTTTTTACCTGAAATTAAACAAAAATAAAGTAGGTAGGTACCTACAACTCCTAGAAGCCATGATTAGCTCCCCAAGGCCCACTTCATACCTAATGCTGACAGCAACGTATCATAGCATGATCGTATCAGGCCCTGTCAAACATGAAGTGAAACATCTAGAACGCGGGTATGATCTAGAGGAGTTTCAATATGGTAGACCATATGATAACCGTACCTATGCTAAGCAGACTATGACATGAGCGTAACGACTCCTTCAAAATATTGTTGGTCGGGTCGGTCCAGTCACGTCACGGTATGGTGTTGGCAGGGGACGGAATGGTTTAGTGGGTGATGACTGATAATATTTCATACAAAGCATGATTTTGAGCCGGACATGATCCTGTTACAGCCACGTATTACATCATTTTGTTACAGTACGATGCAGCGGGCACAGGCCACATGTAGGTATGTTTTGTTGAAGTCGAGGAAGGTTCCAAACGGTACCTAAATAGTAAGAGATTGTTGAAATTAGACATCTAACCGTGATCCTAAATACTACTACTAAGACTATGGCTTACTTAATAAGTTGGATAGTTTGTTTTGAACATTTGTACCTACCCACCTCATCGGCTTCGTTTATGTACAAGCAAGCGGGCTCCGTTGTTAGGTTGATGAAAGTTTTGTGTAAGGAAGTCTTAGGATTACTTTTACAAACTTACGAACCTGAATTGAAATTTAAAAAATCCTACATATGTACCTATTTACTTAATTGAGTACCTACAAGCTAGCTGTTTGAAATTAAAGTTGTAAACATGATGGGTGTGTTGTGGTACTTGTAGGTATCACCGTGCATAATCGATATAAGAGTGCGTAAAGCGCATTTAGTGATTATTCCATACTTCCTTATCCCTTAGGGCAATAAGTAATTATACAAATTATATTATTACATAATATATGAAACTTGTTTTTAAGTTATAATTATCATGAGTTCAGTTAAAAAAGTACAAGCAAACCACCCGCGAGAGCGAGTCGCGTTATAAAGTCGCGTAGACTTCAACTCGCGGATTGACATAAAGCCGAGAGAATATTTTGTCTCAAAATAGGCAGTTGTGCTACGGATTTTAGTTCAAAGTCGCGATCGTTGTCATTTTCTGACAGTGACACCTGATCGCGAGATTGTCGCGGCTCTCGCGCGTGAGTTGTGCTGCCAACACGCGACAAGCCGCCAAGTCGCGCCGATCTGTCTCTTCTCGCGCCTGTCGCGGCCAGTTGTGCTAGAGGTGCTGACACAAACACTTCACATCATACTCACACACACATGACACACATCACGACTTTCTAGTACACACTTGAAATTGGATATATAATATAAAAATTGTATTAGTTAGTAATAGTATGTCTTAGTTTTTGCATGCATTTCATTTAGCATATATTTTTTTCTTCGCATACAATATATACATATATACCTGAGAGACTTTAGTTTAGAGGATACCCCAAAAGTTCATGTACTTACTTAGTAAGGTTAACTCGGGTAATTCCGAATGTCGAAAACTGTCGGATAATTCCGAAAGAGACTTTTATTATGATGGAATTAAGGGTGATTTTCATCTGAATTTCGGAATTATCCGACATTCGGTAATACCCGAATACAACTTAATTCTGTAGAGCGGTCACCACGACACAGGCCTAGCCTAGTGTGGAATCACTGAGCTAGTTATGTAATTTTATCTTCTTTCGTTTAATAAACGATTTTTTTTTATTACTCGCTAACGAAGAAAAAGCGCCGGTGGCCTAGCGGTAAGAGCGTGCGACTTGCAATCTGGAGGTCGCGGGTTCAAACCCCGGCTCGTACCTATGAGTTTTTCGGAACTTATGTACGAAATATCATTTGATATTTACCAGTCGCTTTTCGGTGAAGGAAAACATCGTGAGGAAACCGGACTAATCCCAACAAGGCCTAGTTTACCCTCTGGGTTGGAAGGTCAGATGGCAGTCGCTTTCGTAAAAACTAGTGCCTACGTCAAATCATGGGATTAGTTGTCAAGCGGACCCCAGGCTCCCATGAGCCGTGGCAAAATGCCGGGATAACGCGAGGAAGAAGAAGACTCGCTAACGAAGTCGCGGGGAAACGCTAGTTTATACATTTAGTACGGCTATCATTAGATGACATTTGACGTTTACGCCACGGCTGCGTGTTCTCGATAGCAGTCCGTCTCGTTTGCACTGATATTGATATTCAGGCCTATTCGGATTTCGAGATAATCACAAGATCTTGAGACGATTTAGAGATCAACTAGATCTACATTAGATATCGACTAGATGTGACTTGGATATCTAAGTCATAACTGGTCGAAATCGTTCAAGAGGACCTCCAGAATCGCGGAAACGTCAAATTTCACATATCTTTCTTACAAATATCTTTAAATTATCCGTATCGTAACTTGTTGAAGTCTAGTAGAAATCTAATTCATTTTCCGAATCGAGCCGATTGTTGCGATCAAGTTCATCACGTAGTCGCTGGCGCGAACGCCAAATGCCAACTTACAGTACAGTAGTGCTCGTACAGTACAGTTACATAAATATATTATGCTGACGGTGAAAGTCAGAATATTCAATTCAGTTGTACTGGGATCATTTTACTGCTCGTAATTATAAAATGATCTAGTTAGGCATGAATTTAACGGTTAACATTAATTTACTTGTTTTGACGATTCTGACATGGAAACGCTAACCGAACTCCATATGTTAGTGAATTAGAATCTCTCTGCCCTATTCCAACTTTAAGATACGTCAATTAATAGATCTCGAAACGATATGGATTAGATGTGTCAGTGTCAAAAGTGTTGTTTTTGTTTGAAGAAACGTCACATTCGACACTGATATATCTATTTCATATCTTTTCTGGATCTATTAACTGACGTATCTTAAAGTTGGAATCGGGCCGTCTGTGTTTCATGTTATTACTTAGTATATTCGAGTTTAATCCAAAACGGACTTCTGTCCTTCTGGTTCTGAACAACATAATCATTAAGGCACAAAATTGAGTACAACAGATGATAATTTTAGTGTTGTACTGAAATTACATATGTGATTAAAGGGCACTGACGGACGTGTAACTAGATAATACTATAAACTGAAATAAATGTCATATACTAAGAAAAAGTGACCAAGGCCTCTAGTGCCCCAGGCTGGAATCGAACCAGCGTCCTCTGCTATCGCGGCAGGTGCCTAAGCCACTCGGCCACCGGGTCACAGCGGCATAGGTCAAATTTTCCAAGTATATGCACTTCTTAATGAAGGCTTATGGCGCCCCCTAGCTTTCTCTAAGGTAGAACAGTATGGTTCGGACCTTCTAACTGGATCACCCATGTGATACCGAGTTAGCCAGAGAGATGGCGCTGCCATCAATACTAAAGTATTTGAACAAATTAAATTATTTCTGAAAAATATTTTAGTTTGTTTTTATCAAGTCGAAACACTACTATATAAATTATAAACTGAAATAAATGTCATATACTAAGAAAAAGTGACCAAGGCCTCTAGTGCCCCAGGCTGGAATCGAACCAGCGTCCTCTGCTATCTACTTGATAAAAACAAATTAAAATATGTTTCAGAAATAATTTAATTTGTTCAAATACTTTAGTAGATGATACTAGCTGAAAATAATTGAGCCTCTGGTTGTTACTTTGGCGTTTGAAACACTGGTGAAACATAGGTTATCCACATTAGACAATAAATTAAATAACTTATTATGAGAATATTTTAATATGTGTTATTTAAACTAGAAACACTACTATTTAATTACACAAACGGGTCTACCGCGATATAATTTCATTGTTTTTACCTTTAATTCCGACGTCGGAATTAAAGGTAAAAACAATGAAATTATATCGCGGTAGACCCGTTTGTCTAATTAAATATGTGTACAAAACGCGAGAGTTTAAAGTGTTATAGAAACACTACTATGCAATAAATTAAAAACTGAAATAAATGTCATATACGAAAAAAAAATGGGAAGATGCAGAGGACGCCGCAAGTCCTTAATGAATTGCATATATGTACCTACTTACTGTAAGTACTATAAATGAGAGTACCTACACGCTCTTTTCTCAGGGTTTGAACGTCAAATTCAAATTCAAATATCTTTATTTTGCATAAAATATGGTACAAAAGATGGACTTAGCAATTAAGAAGCACATGCATACTTCACCAGCAACTGGCATGCAAAAACACAAACCCTAGCTATGCTACATCTATTAATAATGCTAGTAAATCTAATATTATACAAGTCCCTTCTTATAATTACAATGTCAAAACAAATGTCATACTTAATCTAATTACAATGTCAGTATCTAGTCATATTTGAAAAAGTCGAAAAATTCATCAATTGAGTAAAAACATTCCTGTATCAACCAACTCTTAAGTTTACGCTTAAAAAGACTAAGTGGTAGTACTTTAAGATCATCTTGGATACAGTTATAAATTTTTATTGCCATACAATAAGCGCTCTTTCCATATAATACTGTCTTTTTAGCAGCTATGACGAGACGATTAGGGTATCTTGTATTAAACTGACAAATGTCCTTAAATCTAGTAAAAAGTTCAGGATGCACTGTAACGAATAAACAAATTTCATATAAATACATACATGGCACAGTCAGAAGTTTCATATTTCTAAATAGAGGTCTGCATGAGGTCATTATGTCAACATTACAAATAGCTCTGATGCACTGTTTCTGTGCTAACAGTGCTTGGTTTGCGTTACTAGAATTTCCCCAAACAAGAATACCATATCTGAGTACAGAGCAAACATAGCCGTGATACGCCTGTATTAAATAAAAAATAAAATAAAATAAAATAAAATGCATTTATTTCAGACAAACATGGTCCATATTTTGTTAGTACATCTTAACAATTTAAAAACTTATAGCTACGGTTAACTTAAAAATAAACTTAAATGACTATCTTAGGTACTAATGACAAATGCAGAGAGGACCAGTGCCTTATCAGGCCACTGTCCCATCTGTCAGCAACAACGGCCAGGAGACTGTGGCGGCTGTCGCGCACCCTGCGGAGCGTCGCGGCGCAGCGCTTGCGCAGTGTCGCGTGGAATCCGTCCACATGAGCATCAGCGAACATGCCGGACGCACTGCAGTACCGAGGCAGCCGCAACAGTACCCTGAACGCGTCATTATATTGTACGCGCATGGCGTTAAAAGCCCTTTGCGTAATATATCGAGTCCACAGGCTGCAGGTGTACAGCGATGTACAGAACGCTCGAAATAATGTTATTTTTACTTGCGCTGTACACCGGCTGAACCTGCGAGCTATCATATTGGCCCTCACGGCCAAGGCCCTCCGCTCCCTCTCGATATCAGCGTCATCACGGAAATCGTCGGTTATCAAGTGCCCAAGGTATTTCAAAGAGGTAACCCTTTTCAGTTGCATGCCATTCAAACAAATGGGTGGGATGTGTGATGGGCACTTGCTTCTTTAACATCTAAATTCTCTCTTACCTAAAAAAACATATCTAAATCATACAAAGTTTTCCTGGAGTGACAACCTAAATATCTCAAGTTTTAATTATTTTTACTCGTATGACAACCCCGACAACAGATAAGCATAAAGAGGTGCATCTGAATGCAACAGATTATGCAAATAAGTGCAACCAATCGAGTTAGTTTGGGATATTGTTAAAATCATCGAAATAAGAGAAGGAATTCAACCCAAAAATATTAATTTAAAATTTAAGAAAATGTCTACGTTACAATACCCCCCTCCCCGATTTTAAGGTTCAACGTAGGTGAACCGCTCGCTGTCCTCAGCGACTTGCACCACTAACACAAAATGAGGGCCAGAAAACTAATCTACTCAAAAAACTGGTCTAGAAAACCTAGAATCTCAACAAAAGGTCTGACGCAACTTCGAGATTCAAACTTACCAAAAAATGCTCAAACAAACTACCCAAAATCTAAAAGTGAAATCATACCAACGTTAATCAATCTAAACAAACTGCTGTTCTGACCGAACAAAAAAATCTAAACAACATCTCGAACCCACGTCAACACCACGGAAGGTAAAAAAAAAACTATGCGGCCAACTGCGCTGCACATAGAAAAAAGCCTCCGTCTATCCTTCCAACCCGTAAACAAACCGTTGGCCTTCCCAGTACAACGCGATAAAAGCTTGTTGTGCTGAGAAAGCCAAAACCAACCGCCAGGACCGATGTTCAGCATTCCTCAAAAAACTCAGCTAGACCGGGCGAAATGAAACCTATAGTCCACTAACCATAAGCCTTCAATGAAAACCTTTGTTGCAACCCTACCGGTTGAGGACACTAAGGTTTGTCCCAACCCTTCAGGTAGACAACAATCATCAAACAACCCTAAAAATCCAAAACGGCCCTTTGAGTTGGTAAGGTACACCTGTCCCCACCCAACTCTCCGGAATCAAAAAAAACCATACCAAAAAATATGAAAATATGGTATACTTAAACAAAACGAGGTACATAATATAGCAGGTGAGTGGTTTGTCGTCCTTGGCGGCACGACGACTGGTACAAGACGAGGGATCGTGCGTCCAAGGATAACTCCCCAAAACTCTCAAACCACACTAAACCTAAAAAACTTCAACCATTTGGCTGACTTGCATTGCGGTAGCAGGCGTAAAAAGGTGGCGGAGACACCGTGTGCCGTTCCAACGCCTTCAAAAATGGCACATTGGATCGTCAACACGATAAAAAGAGGTACCAAACCAAAAGGGGTACCGCGGTCGATATGTCCAAAAAAGCAAGAACCCAATTTAAAACAGCCCCTCTAAAATGGTAACTGCTGGGTATGAACCCCATACCGACCAAAAGCGTAGCCACAAATACGCAAAATTGCACAAAACCGTGCTCGAGTGTGGTAAGCACTCGAAACCTACTACCGAAATCCAAATTTGCCATGTTAAGGACTCGCTCTGACCTTAAAAAGTGAGCAAGTTGTTTCGCCCCAAATATACTTCACACACTTCACCATACCTTTCATATCTCATCTGTCGCCCCTACCATACTTCACGCATTTCAAATCCCGTTCTTCCATCCCCAAACAAAATTAGTAGTGAATACAGTCAGTGCTGTTCACCACGTACCGTGCATAAAGTCGTGATTGGATATTTTACCATAATACCCAACACTCCAAACGAAACGACCGTGAAACTAAACGTTCTTGTGTAGGCGAGGCCTTGGAAAATACCACCTCATTGAAAACCTACCAAAAACTTGTGTCAAAATCCAAAACATGCCACGAGCCTTATTCGAAATTCCCGCCAAATCTCAAAACGAAATTTTAAACTAAAATCTTGGCCGAATTAAAAAAAAACTACTTCAAATTAATTTATCTCATTAAATTTGAGTACTAAAACCTGACTAAAACCAAATCTCGTAACGTTCTAAACCAAATTAACTATATTGTATTTAACTAAATAAATATCAATATTCTAACAAATTTCAAAATCCCATAAAAAAACGATCGTTTTTTTTTTAACGCCGAACTCGTTACGAAATAAAGCAAACATTACTAAAAATTACGCGTTTCTGAACGCACCCTAGTGACGTCTCTGTGTTTAAAAAAAAACAATTTTATGCATTAAAAAATTACTTTGCACTTTAAACTAAATCACAAGAGTAAAAATTTGGTTGTAAATACCATTCTATATTTGGAAAATTACCATTTAATATGAAACACAAGTCGTAAGTTGTGTGGAGTACCATTAAAAACTCGAAACCGCTAAATAAATGTCGATTTCAGCGACTCAGAGTTAATCGAAAACTACCAAAAATACAGGTAAAACACTAAATTATGAGATCAGGAGTCATCTTATTTCACACGATTATCCCTCTCCCTTCAAAATAAACGCTAAATGTCATTGCAAAGCCAAATGAAATAAACTAACCAAAAATGTATTGCATACCTCAAAATTTAAGTGAAATTGTTACAGATTACATCAAAACCGTGCTGACTTTGGATATATCACCACTACAAAAACAAAAAACATCCAGCCATTTCTACAACTGGACAGCCAGATCACAGGAATTGCTAATTTTGAAAATTAAATGATGTCAATTGTTCTGGAACTGAATGCGCTAGCACGCCAAAGAAGAATATCTTCAATCTTTCAGAAGTTTAAATCACTATGAAACACCTGAATATGCGTGTGAGCTCCTTAGGAAAATGCACTTCATCAAGCTTATTCCAAAGTAAATCATAGTTGACAAGATCGAAGGCTTTGGAAAGATCGAGAAAACACGCATAAACAGGTGTTTTTCTGCGTGTGTAGTACTCCACAGCTTGCTTCAGACAAATGATGGCACTTTCGGTAGATAAACCGGCTCGAAAGCCGAACTGTGCATCATGTAATTTTATACATTTGTCTAATTGCAAATTGAGCAAGCCGTCGAGCACCCTAGCCACAATTGTTGCCAGAGATATAGGCCTGTAGTTAGCTCTGTTGGATATGTCACCCTTTTTATTTTTGACAATGGGCACAACAATGGTTTTGGTCAAATCAGATGGCAGGTACGAGTGACATATACAAAGGTTGAAAAACATTGCCAATACGCGGGGCAGGTGAGGACCAGCAAACAGCAGATGCTCGATACTTCCCAAGTAACATTTTAGTCCTATAATTTTAGTTTTTATCGCTAAAAGCTTGTATAGACGTCGTATTAAGGTTTCAGAGATGACCACCTGTCGTATAAAAGCGCTTGGCAACACCTTTTTGCTCTATAGGCTTATACAGCTAATATATTCTATAAGCAATTGATGTAAAGGTTTACATCATCATTTTATAGAGCCGTTACAGGCGTGTACTATAACAGGTTCAAATATAATCACTATAGAGCAATATTACTGTATAATAGTATTTGGAATCACTTTTATGCAACTAATTTGCGCTATTAAGGTTCCCTGCCAAGCCGCTATAGTTTTGTGTTTTAATAGTGACAAAAACCCAACTATACAACGATTTTAGGATATAGTGGCTTTAGAGATGACTGCTATAGTACATAATACTTTAGTAGTTTGCGCTATTAAGGTTCCCTGCAAGCCGCTATAGTTTTGTGTTTTAACAGTGAGAAAAACCCAACTATACAACGATTTTAGGATATAGTGGCTTTAGAGATGACTGCTATAGTACATAATACTTTAGTAGTTTGCGCTATTAAGGTTCCCTGCAAGCCGCTATAGTTTTGTGTTTTAACAGTGAGAAAAACCCAACTATACAACGATTTTAGGATATAGTGGCTTTAGAGATCACTGCTATAGTACATAATACTTTAGTAGTTTGCGCTATTAAGGTTCCCTGCAAGCCGCTATAGTTTTGTGTTTAAACAGTGACAAAAACCCAACTATACAACGATTATAGGATATAGTGGCTTTAGAGATCACTGCTATAGTACATAATACTTTAGTAGTCATATGAACACTATTATAGAACTGTTTTGCTCTATAGTAGCGTTTTTGGGACATATTTATAGCGTTAAAAAGCGCTTTAGTAGTTTTTAAATCCCTATTATATCTCATCGCTGTAAACGTCACAATGACTCTTTTATATCACAAAACTGTTGTATAGTGGTTTTGTTTTTTCTTTTAAAAGACAACAGCGTTATAGCTGAGTTTTTATGTCTTTTATAAACCGAGTTAGATACATAAAGGTAGAAAACGACTACTTGTAAATGATCAATTTGATCTGTAATGGCTACTTATATCTTGCTTATATAAGTTCAGGCCTAAGCCACATAATGTGGTTCCGTACAAAATATTTTTATATTTTAATGAATTGATAAAAAAGACCCCAGTGATATTAGTGATTGTAGGTGAGATTTATCATCAATGATTTAATACAAGCATAAAATCGTGACGGTTTAGATATTTATCGACATCCATTATTAGCACATTTTTTTTACCAATCTCATTGAAAAAGGAAACAACAGTAATGACTACATCTAAATTAAAAAAAAATCCTATATCTTTCTAAAGAGTTTGTAGGTGCAACTGGGTCACAGCAAAATTCTTTTGGAACCCTAATTTTAATCATGATGGCGGTGAATATTTCGTCCTAAGTTCTATAGTTAGCCTATAAAAGCGTCGGATTTACTTCTTGGCTGTATAGTAGTAACTATGGTGAATATCATAATATTTTATTAAATTATTTTATTAAAAACATAAATAAATCGAGGGGGCATTTAAAATTCCTCATTAACCTAATACTATTCTAACGGTAAAACTTCCGTCCCATATACTTTTTGCACTAAAGACCGAATTATTCGACATCTAAATGGCGCATATTAATATAACGTCTTTATTTATCACCATTTTACTTAGTACCGTTTTTGTGAAGTAAACACACAACAAGTAGTAAAGGAACTATGAATTCTACAATAGTATAAAAAAGCACTATAATAGAATTTCAAATACTACTATAGTATAAAACAAGCACTATAATGGAATCTCAAATGCTACTATAGTATAAATTAACACTATAATGGCGTTTCTGACAACAAATTAGCACAAGAGTCATGCATTACATCACTTTTATAGACCTAAAACGTCACGGCTGACACTGCTACAGGTCTACTATATCACTGAATGGCACTAAAGATGCGCCATTTCGGCTTTATACAACCTTCTTAGGTCTTTTATAGGACCTTAGGTGGTATTTAGGAAACGTTCTATTGACCACTATAGTACCACAAATTGTTACTTGGGTTAAATTATCGTGACCGGGCGACTTTCCTCTCTTCATATCCTTTATTTTTTTTCTTACGTCATCTGCACTGAAATGGATCTGAAAGTCACTCCCCTCCGATACCCCAATATCGAGCAACCGCCGCCGCCCGTCAACGGGCGAGACAGCAGGTTTAACATTGAAATGGTCCTTAAATACATTTGCAATGCCCTTGGGATCTGAAATTCCTTCCACGCTTACAGAAAGTCCAGGTCCCGTGTCCAACTTTTTGGTAATTTTTTTGGTCATTTTCCATTGTATTGCAGTCTCTTTACTGCTAATTTTTGGCAATCTCCACAAGGCAAATGCAAACGAGTTTACTTTACTACATACTTTATTAATATGCTCATTCCAAGATAAAGTATCATCCACACATATACCTAAAAAGTTAGTCTGATTAGACTCTGTTACAGTTCGATCTAAGGAAGTAACTGTGAGAGGTTGTTTGACAGCATTCCTATTTACAAACTGGATGAATGTTGTCTTTTGTAAATTGACATGTAAATTATTTTGGTTTAACCAGGTTACAATGTTTAGGATTGTGTCATTAATGTCATTGTTATATGTCTTAGGGTCACGACAAGGGATGACGACAGACAGGTCATCTGCGAAAAGAGTACATTTGAACGTCGTTACATTTGGTAAATCGTTAATGTACAGTAGGAAAAGTAAGGGTCCTAAAATACTCCCCTGAGGTACTCCAACACTGTTAAGTTTAGTCGACGATTGATAAGTAGTTACTGTTTTGGCAGAATTAATTTGCGATACCTCCACAAACTGAGTCCTGGCATGCAAGTAATCTCTGAGCCAATCATTGACGACTCCACGTATACCGTAGAGTTCACATTTGGCTAACAAGGTTTTGTGACAGACAAAATCAAAAGCCCGGCTCATGTCAAAAAAGACAGCAGTTACTGGCAGACTCTGGTTCATGTAACTGGAAATATTATTTGTTAAAGTGTACGCAGCTAAAGAGGTCGATTTACCTTTCTGGAAACCAAATTGCTCAGCTTTGATTAAATTAAACTTGTTTAAAAATGAAGTTATGCGTCCATGAAATACCTTCTCGAATATCTTTGAGAAAACTGGAATAAGTGCGATTGGTCTTAAGTTTTCTACACTTTCCTTGCTACCTTTTTTAAATAATGGCTTTATTAAGGCTCTCTTTAGGGTTATAGGAAAGACTCCACTTATAAAAGACATGTTTACCAGATAACTAAGTACTTCGGCGATTTCCTCTTTACATATTTTTAATACCACAACACTCAAAAATATAGTCTTCGGAAATTTCATCTAAGAAGGTCAGTTTCCGGGTTTGAATGTGGTTTGCACAGAATATACAAGCACCGCCTCTTTTTTGATGTGATCTAGAGTACGATGCTGCCAGTCGATATCCAGTCATACGTAAATTACCTTCCATACCTTTTTTAACAAATGTCTCAGTAAAACATAACAGGTCAAAACGATTGTAGTTTTTGGCTAGTTCATCAATTGTTATTTCGAGTAAATCGCTTTTGCTAACAAAAACCTGCTATGTTTTGGTGGAATATTTTGAGAAAATTGTTTTTAGCGACGAAAAAACTTATCGTCTATTGTATGTGCGTCAACCACATCGATCCTTGGGAAAAAATCAGTAATAGATTTTTGTTTAAATGTTTTTTGACGTATGTTATTCATTTTTTGTGGGCATTTTTTAAAGTAATATGGAATAGTGCCCTTGGGTTCTACATTACTTAAGTCATGTGGCTTAGTCAGACGTCTTGGATTTTTACATATTCTAGGATTTAATTTATTGTAACTAAGGTATTTTTCTGCGTAGTGCCGGGCATCAAGAATATAATTTATCTTAGAACATAGATTGTACATAATCTAGAAATTTACAATTGTTAAATCTATTACAAAACATTTTTACGGTATTGTTGAGTACATTTTCATTGAGATGCAGGCTTTTCTTTACACCGGTAACAATAACAAAGGCTTTAGGACGCATTCTAATAAAGGCACTAAGCTCCGCAAGCAGTGTTATTGGATTACAGTCATGTTCGCCTATATTTAATATAATTATATCACCGTCACAAGTATACAACGTTTCAGAGGAACTTAATATATCTTCACAGCGTGCGTTGGGCTTGATGGTAGATGTTACTTCGTAATGTTCAAATAATGTACCAAGTCTTGACTTTGACAGTGCAGCAGCCAGCCCTTTACTTTGATTGCTGCCCAGAATATACATTTTCTTCGGTGAATTATGATGGCTACGCGTTGCTTCAACTGGAGTTTGTTTTGCACTGCAACTGTTTTCACTGTTTTTTGAAGATTTGGAAGTTTTAGTAGAGACGCTGATAGTCGGATCCAAGTCTTCTCCACATATGTTTGTTTGCACTGACTTGTGTATACATTCCGATAATATAACATTCGAGTTGTCATTACTGGAAACAGAGATATTCTCACAATTATTATCTGAAGTGTTTAGGGAATCTTGCGCCGCTGCCGATGCCGCCGCAGATTCCGGTGTACAGAGAATATCATTTTGTGTGTTGGCATTGGCAACACGGGTTGAAACACTTTTAACCTCATGAATGGTGCTGCTAAACAGAGTATCCGTCGTGTGTTGAGCCGATTTTATTTTCTTTGACGATTTCCTAGGAGTACCTGTTTCTCCCAATATCTTCCTGTATACGTCGATTTTTTTTTTTTTTCTCCAAGATATTTCTTCATTTCAGAGATGGTACAATTTAGTCGTTCGATTTCAGCGTGAGCGCTGTTCAGCTGTGTGGATAAACTAGACACTTTAGACTTTAATTCATTTACTTGTATATCTTCTGTTGATGATAGGTTTGGGAGACTACGCATAGTATCTTCGTTTTCTTGTGTATCGAAATCTGATTCAGATTCTGGCGACGATTCCGGAGAGGGGCTTTGTTTAACCTGTTTAGTTTTTCGTCGCGTTTTTATTGGCGAGCGTATACTACTAGAGCTAGCTGTATTCTTTTATTGGTTATTTGCAGTATTTGGGCTGTTATTACGACACTTGTGACATTTCCATGCATTTTTACCCGTTTTAGACATTAGATCAAAGAACTTAAGACTAACGGTTCGTAGTGCAGGTCACGTCATAATAACTTGAACACAGTTGACACTTCAAATAGTCTTTCGATTTAATTGGTTTTGTACATTTAGCGCAGATTATTATCTTGGTAGTGGTAGTAGAAGACATTATATATTTGTTTTCAATTTACAAGCACGATAAATACAAAAAGTTCGCGTTTGCTGGGAATAGAACCCTAGCCACCGGAGGAAGCAGCAACAATCGTCACTCACTAGGACCGCTTGACCACGGAGACAGATAACTTGTAGTGCGAAATTGGTATACCATACGATCAGGTGTAGTTATCTATGAGTATACTTTGTAGTTCCAGTAGATCACGACAGATGGCATTGAGCATGGTCTAATAAAACATGGTCTTCTATTCCCAGAGTGACACGGGCCTACGTCACAATAACATTGCCACTTTATTTCAACATAACATGTTACATGGGTACATTATACCTATGGTTAATAAGTTAAAATATTTCTTTATAATTTTATAATTTTCATTTATATGTATTTTATCTTAGATTTTACAATAACACGTCATTTTTAATTATTCGTTAGCATTATCTTCCGATTCACGAAAGAAATTTCAGACGTTCGGGTAATTCTGTTTACATTACTGGCAACACAGTTGACAATTCGGATCTAGATAACTTCATGCCCTGACCGTCATCCTTGTCGAACGCGTGTTAATTGTTATTTCCTTCTCGCTCAGTGTCAGCAGTCCCAGTGTTTTCCAAACTTTTCACGTCGTAAGCTTGGTAATTAATGTGTAACTGTGAATTAGTTTTTCAAACGTTTGTCTTGTATAGATAAATAAGGTTTAATTCAATACATTCGATTTGTTTTATTTTACTATGTTTCTACATGAATAACTTAAAATTAATGCCGTTAAAATAATTTTCACCGTTGGTTAAAATTCTCCCACATTTTAAAGTTTGAGAACCTGTAAACAACATGATGACGTCGGCCCGTGTCAGTTAGGTCATACGCGAATCTCGGAATAGAGTACCAGGCGGAGTATATTATTATACCATGGCATTGAGGTTCCACAAGTTGGCGTAGAAGATTGCCTAGTTTAGTCGTTCAGTTAGTCAACAATAGATGGCGCATCTAAATGACGAGTGATCACCTTGTCTTAAAAATTGGTAACAAATTATAAGTTCAACACATTTACTCAGTCACTGATATTTATTTGATAATCGTCAAAATAGTTAATACCTATTTGTCAAACACTAGGGCACTAAGTCATAACAAAGTTCACAAATGTTTTTGTTTTTTTTTTTGACATACCGTCAACGTCCGTTTCATGAACATGCACCAAACAAAATCCTAATTTATGGCACTTAAAGTTTAAATTGTTTAAATATAACACTTCTGCAGGTCACATTCATTGTTCTTAACACTCAGAAATAGGAGTTTCAAAGTATTTCGAAAAAAAATACAACTTTTAGAAATATAAACACGGAGCTCAATGTTAACATGGCGCGTGTTAGATAAATGGATATATATATATTTTAAATATTAAATATTAAAAACTCAAAATTTAATAGTCAATATTAACTTTCAAGGTAAAACTTGTCAGGATATTATTTATTTACCTTGATTCATAATTATGTAAAACTGCTAAATCAATAACTGGATACTATTTAAGTTTTAAGTAAGATAAATAAAATAATAAACAGATGTAATTGAAAATAAAACTGTTTTATTAAATTAAATAATCCAATTTATTAACATTATCATCAACAACTTATAAACACAATCACTATTAGTTTATAATTCAGTAAAAGATGATTTAATTAATTATTAATTAATTAATCCATCTAATTAATCAAGTAAGTACATAATTATTACAATAATTACCAACATAGTATTTACTTAACTTTCAATATTCCTTTGGCGACGATTAACTCAGTGCTCCAGGGCAAAGCAGAATGCAGAATCAGAATAATGGATCGGTCGGTCCCTTTTATACTCATTTCTACCTGGCAACTGGTTGATCATGCCACTTGTCATTCGATAAGTGACGTCACAGAAGTAGTTTCTCATGTACCTCGTCCATTTATCGAATTATGCAGAATAAAACTATTAGAACATCTTTTCAATAAACTCCGTCATACATCATTATTAATCAGTAATATTAAAACGAAATATAATCACTTCAAAGTAGTTTACAAATTTTAGTAGTAGGTTAACTTACTGTTTCTCTTGTCAACCGTGGTTTCGTATCGTACCCACATAAAAGTGTTTAAATAGTGCAATATATTATCAACATTGGACGTCAAAGAGAAACAGGTCAGTTTCATACGTAATACAATTTGTACATAGAATAACAATATTCTAACACGCGCGCCATCTCGCGGATCAATCGTCGTATCGGTCCGGAAATACTGTGGGCGACAGTATATTCCACGGCTTAGTTGTGCGAGGCAGGAAGTTTCTGGAGAAACGCACTGTTGAGGACTGCCCACCGTCTAAGTAATGAAGATGGAAAGGTTGTCGCGTAGAGCGATGGTGGAAAGAAGCGCCTGTGTCGCTTGCTCGGGGCAAGAAAAATTATTCCGTGCATCAATTCCTACAGCTCCAAAAGCTTTTTCTAATCAATATATAGGGTTAACAGATGCCCACGGTGCGATACTCCCGAGTGCCGTAATTGAGCTCTTCAGGAAATTAATGACCCTAGGGGCCCGATTCGGATTTTGAAATAGATATCTATTAGATATCTTTTAGACATCACCAAGATACGATTACGATATGTTTAAGATCTAACCTGTCAAATATGACATTTGCGCGATTCTGGAGATACTCTTGAACGATTTCCTCAGGATATGACTTAGAGATCCAATTCACATCTAATAGATATCTTACGCTATCTAACTTAAAAGTGCCATTGGTTGCCCGAATTGCGCTGCAAAAGAGAACTAGTTGATATCTAAACTATAACGTATCTAGAATGGATCTAGTACGTTTCGTCTCTTGTGAATATCTTGAAGTTCGAATATGGCAGTAGAACAACATACAGGACTCTATACTGACCAAGTCCTACAGTCGGGAGAATGTATAAATTATATTTCTTAAGTTTGTTCATGATTAAGAACAAAGAAATCCCAAGAATATCCTGTGAGTTGTGTTAAATACCTAAGCTTAACCTATTTTTTTTTTCAAACAATCTATATAAGTAATGATATAAATGTAACTTAGCAAATCCTACACAATTCGAAAATTAAATGATTTGGTCAAAATATAAATCTTTATTGATATTGAAACTGTAACCAACTGAGATACAATGAGATCTATTTATTATGACGTGTTTTTTGTTCCACATAAGTATGTTGCGTAAAAAACTAGTTTACTTAAACGTATACTCCAAATCAAAATATTTCTACAATCGTCCGTTTATTTAACACACTTTACCAAAAAAAATTATCGGAAATCAACAAGTGCTTTGTGTAAAATTAAAATAAATAACAAACAAATTAGAGACTGCTATTTTAAAAACGCCGCCACTTTTGTGCGAACGTGCGTACCTGTTAGATAGAGCATAATACATGAAGTGACTCTCGGGTTTTATATACATAGTTAGTTGGTCAAACCAATTTGTCAGTCAGTAAGAACCAGGAAAACTATACTCATCCTTTTCTTTTGGGTGCTAGCACTAGTGTAAGACAAAGATAGTATGATTCTCTCTATCTATGATTGAAATGAGACAGTCCTTTGACAAACTATATACAGGGTGACTTCAAATTGGTAATACAAAACACTTGATTGGGACTCAGTTAATGCCCAATAGTATACTACAGTAACTCCGTTGTTAAAATTAGCTGTATTTAACTATCGCTAATTTTCTAATAAAACATATAATTAAAGTCCCGAAGTGTGGTTACCCCACATTAAATACCTAACTGTCATACCTGTCACTCGATGTTATCAATGTAAGTTAATAATTATCAATATCACTGAGTGACACTCGTGTAAAGGCCAGTGCAGACGGGCGGGGGAATTATGGTGACAACCGCTCTAAATTAAAAATAATGCCCCTATAAAAATAAAATAAAAATAAAAAAGCCATTTATTCCTTAATATCGCTACAATATAAAAAGAGAATTATCGGGTAGGAATGCATGCATTATTTACATTTTGCTATAATTCTTAAATAATTTACATATAAATACATTCTAAACATTTGAATTTATTATTTAATTTGATTGAAATAATTTGAATAACTTAATAAAATTTAATTGTCAATTTGATATATAAATTAAGTCTAAGATATTAAGGACCTCTCTCGAGTATAGGCCTCCTCCAACTCCTTCCATTTATCTCTTATTTTGCCTGTTTCCATCCATTGTTGTCCTGCTATTTTAATAATTTCATCTGACCACCTTTCTAGTGGTTTTCCTTGCCTTCGTTTTCCCGCTGGACCCGGCCCCTAAACGGCCTTAATGCTATCGTCACAAATCAGTATTATTAGTATTTTATCGGTCATAATCTTACAATGGAATAAAAGGGGAATCGGCAAGCCAACTGGAGTTTGCAACCACACCACCTGATTTGATCAGACAATTTAACCAGATTGGCGCAAAACTGTTCCCGTCTGGACTGACCTTTAGCTGTTTAGTTTTAAGTACCCTGATACAGTCGACGTCAAAGATAATTATGTTTACGTTTTTCGCCTTATTACAAAGAAGTAAGGTGCAAAAGTGTAAACTTATCTTTGAAGTCGACTGTACAATCTGTGGTAAATAACAAGCGAATTAATTTAAATTAAATCATTTATTAATGTACGCAATCTACCGAATGTAACACAATCTTAAAATACGAGTACCTACGTTTCAATACTTTCAATAAGTAGATAAGTGTGCACCTACTTTAACTAAACGTATTTTAACCCTTAGACAGGTTGTGTATCTATAGGTACCACATAGCAAATGATTTTTTTTTGACGAGCAGAATAAATACAACGACCACTAAATGTCATTGCCGTAAAGTCTATAAAGTGGGTGATTTCCGAACGTAAAAAAATGGGAGGTGTCTAAACAAATTTCTTTGACATTTTAGTTGTCAAGTTCAAATCGACAACAAATGGCAGTTTTTGTACGTTTTTCCCGCTATAAAAGTACGCTACGCCGAAAAAAAGTCCTGTAAGTATTTTTTGCTGTATTTTTTTGGTAGATTATTAGGTAATGTATGTGTAGTAAGTCATAATTTACCTTAGTTATTGTTTTCTGATAAACTATTCGCTCTAAAAGTTTGTGGTTCGTATGAACCCTCTGCCCGTTTGGGGCACGTTCTAGTGGTATCTAAGTGGCCACTGCCCTGCACGGAGTTTACATGTTATTTAAGGGTAAGATTTATGACTATGAATGAACCCTCATAGTACAAAAGTAACATATTTTCCTTTGGTTTTTAAATTAAATATTTATTCAACGGTTAGTTTTACGAGCCACGACATCCGCGTGAACCAAGCAAGTGCTGGCAGTTAGTGTATTTTGTGACGCAAGTAAAAATGTGACATGCACATGACTTACCCTTAAAACTACTCTCTATAGCTAATAAGGCAGTGGCCATATATGTACCACGTAGCACCATTTTTAACGGGCAGTGGGCATATAAAAACCACCGGGGTTTTTAATTTCGCCCTACAAAGGAAGTCGAGTCGGCCATGCGAAGATCGGGACTTCGAGGCGGCAATGCGACTGGGCCGTTGCGTCCAATCCATCTGCCAGGGAACTCTTGGTCCAAATGATATCGCACACTTAGAGCTAACTGTGCTGGTGCACCATCTTGCTGGAAATGGAGATTCTCTTTTGTAGCAAAATCGGTAACACGTTTCTCAGGAATTGTTTTATTTAAAAATTTATTGCAAAATCAAAATCTTGCGGAAAATCTAATTTTCGATTGCCAAGTGACAATTACTAATCAAAACACGTTTACTTCATAAATACTGTAACAGGTGATTGATAACCAAAGTGGAAAGTGTTCTTTTGAAATTATTTAACCTTCTTTGTTAATCATTATATTAGGATGACCATGTGAAAATGAGATAAATAAAAAAGTTATAAAAATATACTTTTGATTATTTTAAAAGCATGAGACTTAATTGTGGGGCTTAATTAAGGGAAGATGTATCTAAAACATTGATTTTGTATTACCAATTTGAAGTCACCCTGTATATTATGTAACCTAACACTTATAATGAATAAACAATTTTTTTTTTATTATTATACAAGGTTGCCCATTTAGATGGGAAAATTTGAAACTATAAGACATACGACGATCTCTTCTTAGGAACCATGTCGTCGATTTTAGTAACAAGAAAAACTGCATTCATACATTTAAAAAAAATGTGTACTTAGGTCGGGATTCGAACCCGGACATTTTGAATAATTAAACTAACACTAAATAATCAAAAGAGTGCGACTTTGTATTCAACAGAATGGGACTCATTTTGAGCACTTGATAAATTAAATTGTTTAATTTTGAATTAAAAATGTTAAAATTCATGGTCTTCCTTTTATTTTTGACACTATGTTATATAGCAAAAATTAATCTTTATGATGAAGCCTTTCGATCGGTATGATAAAGCTACGGGGTATGGTTATATTATATTTATTTATTTTTTCTCGTGTAGCGGGTTCGATTCCCGGTTCAACCATGTAATTATTTAAAATCTTTGAATGCAGTTTAAATTGTTTTTTTTAATTAAAATAATGTCTTCTTTCAGTAAAATATCCTATCTACAATATTTAAGGTACTTTTCCTTGATGTCCCATAGTCTTGGGACATCCTGGATATTAAAATTAATTATATAAAATGCAATGCAGATGTCAGCAATAGGACGTAGGAGCTAAGTAAAACCGCTGGAAGGTATCGTAATCTTTTATTTTCCTAAACCAGCCCAATTTTCTCCATGGAAATTGATTTTTCGCATAATGCGAAGCATGTCTTTACATCTTTCCTGTAAAAAAATATTGGTTATTTGTGCAACAAATAGCCCTAGCCTGCCTAGCTAGTTATAGGTAAAATTTCCTAATGTTTTTTTTTTACTTGACTTGGGGTTTTTACCTCTGAGTGGTCTCAGAGGTGTTGAGGGTTTGTCGCTGGTTCGCTTCACCTAGTCTAGCCGAGCATACTCCAGCAAGAAACCCAGCTTAGTAGGCCCGACGTATATATATATATCGTACCGATTTTCATGCTTTTAACACAATTTCCAGCGTTTTTTGGCATACCGCTAGCTAGTGCTAGCGGTATGCCAAACGGTACGGTAGTGGTAGTGGTAGCGCTACAGTGTGATATTGAGGTAACCACCATATGACAAAGACTTACATTATATTGTACATGCACTCGTCGGGAGTGAGCATGATTCCCATATACCATTGTCTAGCGAAATCTTGTAAATTCAGTTCCTTGCTCCACTTCTGGTAGCCCACCTCGTGAATCGTCTCCTCTAGAACAGATCACCTCAAGATGATTTTCTAATAAGCATGTTTACAGTTACTGACCCACTGCGGACCCCTGATAAATATGCTTCTGTAGCATATTCTAAGGGGTCCGTGGACCCCACTTTAACCCTGCCATAAAGGATGACTCACGCTAGAAGGGGCCGGGTCCGACACTTCAGACGCGACGGCGTCAGAAGGCGGGTATATAATGTTTCTCGAGCGTATGCCCTACGCACTATGCACACCACACCATACAGTCCAAACGGCTGGACGCTTATTGACATATGAGGAGTCGTTAAATTTGTCAGAATTGTGGTCGTGACAATAGGCTATATTTTTTTTTAAATGGAGCTCACAAATGAAATCGCGTTTTTTTTTACCATAGCAATATGTGTATTAAATAAAAGCTAGTGAAAATGCCATTTCAAAAATATATGTATCAAAAACTAAATAATATTTATTTAGTTATTTTTACTAAGCATTCGGTTTATTAGTTTCTATAATTTACAGCTAGTCTATAGAATTTCATAGAAAACGAAGTGTCGCAATCCTCGCCCCGGACCCCGCCCGTTCTAGCGTGAGTAATCCTTAAGGGTTCTTTTTTTACCACTTTGGTCTTCTTCTTCCAGGTCCAAGTTTCGGACGCGTACAAAAAGATCGAGAAAACAAACCTCTTTAGTACGGAAACCTAAAAATTGTAGGATTACTATGGTTATATTGGGTGGCACTTACTATCGCTAGTTTGAAACAGATCCTCATTCGATTCCCGCGTGTAGTCAGTCCAGAAGCCGTAGCCATCACCCACCCCTTCTGTTATCTCCGCGACGATATTGTGCTCCTCCTCAAAATTCAAACAATTTATAAATTAGGTGTTCTACGAGTAATACCTAGTCAGTACAGTGCCATCATATTAGTGTCATGAAAAATACTTGGGTAGCAACATTTATAAATACAAAAGCCACTTTCTAGCATTATCTAAGCCGATACTACGAGGGTTCGAAAATACGACGAAAGGTGCCGAGAAAATATATGCACTGCCTTTTGCCGTGTTTGTCTCGTCTTGACGGGGACACGGCCGTGCCCCCATATCCTACATTTTCTACATTACAGCTATCTAGTAGGTACCGATGAATATTTATTCATGAAATACATGACAGCAATAGGTATTGATTTGCTTTGATTTTGTTTGATATTTTACAGTTAGGTACCCAGTATTTTCCTTGTGTTGGTGTGGTGAAAAATTTTGTTTTACTCGGTGGCAAAATTTGTTTAACCCTCGTGCCCTGAAACCCTAGCAACATTCAAGATTCCATTTTTCTTATATTTCGCTTTGGAATTTTTCGCTGGCTTGGGTAAAGTTGGGTAACAATATTAGCACGAGAGCTTATTAACAACAAATTTGCCCCCTTGTAAAACAAGTAGGTACCTAAATATGTATTAATACTTTTGGAAATTGAAAGGTTGTATGTAGTTATATAGAATAGCTCTTTTCAATAAGCTGTCGATAAGTCTAAAGTCTGTAGCAAATTCATATATATTATATTCTGTGCACTCTAGTTCCTCATATTAAATGAAATAAGAATTGAGACGCCCATTGCAACACAATTAAATCTATATTATGTTAAAACAAGTATACATGTTCATTGTAAGAAGAATATTGCAAAAAATATAAAGCTTGTCAGGCCGCTGCTTTATATAGACTACTTAAGTACAGAAACTCATATTAGCCTAATGAACGAACTACAGAATAAATACATAACTAGTATATGTATATTATGTACGATTACAGGTACAATAACAGGCCTATTCGGATTTCAAGATAATCACAAGATCTTGAGACGATTTAGAGATCAACTAGATCTACATTAAAGCTTGAACACGCCAAAACGTGGGCACACATTTTTATAAATTTTGTAAAGGATGGTTAAATTTTATTTCTTTACTTAAATTAAAATCGCACGATAAGAAGAACAATAACGGAGCGAAATCACTTTGCACCAATAGCATTGGAAAAGTCGATTAGGCTAAAGAAACTTGTGAAAATGTTAATATATCGAGGATCGATTAGTTTTTGTGTTTTTGAAATGTTGCGGAGACGTCAATGAATGGAAAGACAACCAGAAAGCAGAAAAACCCGAGATACAAATGAGATAAAAAAAGAAACTAGAAACATACAGCGTTCTTACATAAAGACCGAAACCTATCTTTTCTTATGTTGCCAAAAACGTACAAATATCTTAAATGTATGTACAAAAAGAGAAGTCAAGTTAGATTAAGAGCTAGCAAGAGCTTATCTGCTCCCAAAATAGCGGTGCTAAATGAAATTTGTATGCAAAATGTAGGATATTAAAACGTTTGATCATTTTTAACGTATTTGAGCGTGTTAGGTGTTAGACGATGGTTCTATAGAAATACAAACTTGAAGCAATACACAAAATAAAAAGTTTGACTTGTATGAGTTGCTAATACATTCCCGAAGATTGCAAGATAAAAATAATGCTAAGTATCCCCATTATTTATTGGTTGAGCCAGCTACTTGTGATTGCATCAAGTGACGCCGTTAATTGATTCGCATAAGGGACATTGACTATAGAAATGTGTGCAAGAAACATTTGCGAAAATGATCTAAACCTATTTTAAAGAAGCCACAGCTCACAGTTACTATTTTGGTAGCATTCATCGTGTTGTCATTACACTATAACAGTGACGAAGGGGTATTAACATGATAGACATGCCGAAAATTCCAAAAGGGTACTTTTGGCGGATGGTAATTAATGAAGTCGGATGGCAATGGACTGGGCCCATATCAATGAATATTTGAAAAAGACACCTGTTAAAGTTATATTATCAACTTATCCGCAAATTACTCTGGCTTGGACTACTTAAACATACAGTAATCATGTCGTGCAAAGTGCCTGTGTCCTGGTCATCACGAAGTCTGTGACATGTCAAATCCTGAGGCTGAAATGATAGTCTAGTATATTAGCATGATAAACTATAATATTTTCAATTATGTTCAATATATATTTCGCTCCATTAGACCTTTATTTTTTATTTATTTGTAATTTTATGTGCCCACGTTTTGACGTGTTCAAGCTTTAGTTATATTATCGACTAGATGTGACTTGGATATCTAAGTCATAACTTGTCGAAATCGTTCAAGAGGACCTCCAGAATCGCGGAAACGTCAAATCTGACATATCTATCTTACAAATATCTTTAAATTATCCGTATCATAACTTGTTGAAGTCTAGTAGAAATCTAATTCATTTTCCGACTCGAGCCGTAAGTCAATATTATAAAATGATATATATATATACTTACCTACGACTCGGTTCGGGAAATGAATTAGAGATAGGTACGATATATTAAAGATATGTGACGTTCCAAGGCAAAAAGTACCTTATGGCGGCTGGCGCCGCGATTCGGGTAATGAATTAGATAAATCTTTACTACATCGTATCTAGTTGATCTCTAATTCACTTCCCGAATCGCGCCGATAGACGTATAGTTTCCACGGTTTATACATTAAGATTAGAGATGTGAAAGGTCCCCAAGTCCTCACCTCGTTTTCTAACACCACCAGACGCGCGCCCTCTGCTTCACATAGCCCGCTGGCATTTTTTTGTGTCTGTGGCTGTTCGTCCAGGAGCAAACGGTAGCATTTCCCCACCAGCTCCACCCTGTCGATCCATTCTGAAAATAATAAAGGCTGAATGTAGTTCGTTCAGACATTGTAATATAATTATAATAAATAGTACATTACAATACAAGTGCGAAAAGTAGAACATTTGCAACGAGTGGCGATAAATTGAAATAGGGGGTGTTTTAAATCGACACGAGTTGCGAATAACCTTTTCGCACGTGTATACTGTACAACGTAACAGTAGGTACATATGGCCCTTTAAATTTTTGACATTGGCACGTATTGTCCTTAATCCCGCCCTAGGGCGGTAAAGTAGCACCATATATACTGTAAACGATTATATGGATTATGTTTGACAATGATAATGATAACCTGTAAAGTGTAAATTATTTTTTCTGTCCTCCGGCCGGAAAGCGTCACTTTCGGCCCGTTTTTTCAATCGTGGCTGAATGCCGGATTAATATGCCTTCGATGTCTAACATGTCAAAAAATGACAATACCGCGGAAGAATGTTCGAAATGTCATAGTTTTTTAACCTTTTCGACGCCGTGTCAAACACAAAAGCTGTCACGCGGACGCCATGTCACCGGAGTGTCAAAACTGAAATTGAACTTTATGCATATGCACGTAGGTCTATGTTACTCTGTGGTCTGTGACCGATTAATCGGTCATTGGCGTCCAAAAGGTTTAGGGTCATGGCAAATGTGATGAAAATCATTGTGCTGGGTAAGAATATTGCAAACTGGAGTCTTTGATAATAGGTATTAGTTTTGTTTTTTCCTCGCAAGTGTGTTCAAACAACATTTTATGAAACATGTAGGTATAGGTACTTTGTTCATTAAGGGGTCCACAGATTACCAGTTAGCCGGACGATATCAGCCTGTCAGTTGTTCGGAACTGTCTTTTTTTGCGTTTAACTGACAGGCTGATATCATCTGGCAAACTGGTAATCTGTGGGCCCATTAACACACATCGGCTTTCTTATTGCACACAATATCGCCTCCATCAGTGTAGTGGCCAACGTAGCACACTTGTATCATAATGTAATAGTTACTCTAAGGTTAATGCACGCGTGGAAGAAGATATACTTACTATTTGTCGAATTTTCCTTGTTCATAGCGTCGCATCTGCTGTTGTAATTTTTATCTGGAGATTGAAATTGGCTTCTTTAGTTATTATATAGTTAGTTAAACAAACATTCTCCGCGCATAAACAAGGCCATACGACGCGCACACGTGAAGTAGGTAGTGCCTAATATTGCACCATCAAGTTGGGCTGCTAAAGTAGGTGGGTATAGCCTACAGTGCGGTATCATGCGGTGACTAGTGTGACAAGCGCTCACGTTTGCCAATCCAATTACCACAAGAGTATGGCGCCGCAAAGCGCCACCTGCTTCAGCGGTGTACATAGCGGCTCCAATATTTGCACTCTCCCGCGTGTTCCGCATTCCCTTGTCTACGCTATGAGCAAACGGTTGTTACGATGAATCTCCTACTGTCGCCACACTCGCTGTGAGCGAGACAGCGGCTGCGGCAATAGTAGCGAGAATTATGATCGGGATGAGTCTCCTACTGTCGTCACACTCGCTGTGAGTGAGACAGCGGCTGCGGCAATAGTAGCGAGAATTATGATCGGGATGAGTCTCCTACTGTCGCCACACTCGCTGTGAGTGAGACAGCGGCTGCGGCAATAGTAGCGAGAATTATGATCGGGATGAGTCTCCTACTGTCGCCACACTCGCTGTGAGTGAGACAGCGGCTGCGGCAATAGTAGCGAGAATTATAATCGGGATGAGTCTCCTACTGTCGCCACACTCGCTGTGAGTGAGACAGCGGCTGCGGCAATAGTAGCGAGAATTATGATCGGGATGAGTCTCCTACTGTCGCCACACTCGCTGTGAGTGAGACAGCGGCTGCGGCAATAGTAGCGAGAATTATGATCGGGATGAGTCTCCTACTGTCGCCACTTTCGCTGTGAGTGAGACAACGGCTGCGGCAATAGTAGCGAGAATTATGATCGGGATGAGTCTCCTAGTGTCGCCACACTCGCTGTGAGTGAGACAGCGGCTGCAGCAATAGTAGCGAGAATTATGAATAAATGCTAATTAAATAAAACTTAACATCAGAATCAGAAATTTTTTGGTAAAAGCAATGGTATTTTACATAAAACCTGCCTGCCTACTGTAGAGTGCCCTACCTAACAATCCTACCCTACCCAAATGTTCCGATTTTCCGATGGTTATTGTACAAATTTAAGTAAGGAAGTGCAAAAATGTATCGTTTAATACTTGTTTGCACTTTTACATGATTCTTTAAAACTAAAAAAAAAAGTCTCAATACTAGGCGTATTACATATCTCGAGCAGTAAAGTGAGACATGTGTCAGATCACACCAAATTCAAACTAAAATGTGATCTGATATTTTCTTATTTACTGCATGGCCGAGGTGTGTATACTATTTTTCTGTTCGACCCAGCCGGAAGGCTTCGTTTAGGCCTTTAGGGTGTAAACGTGACGTTTTCCGACCGGAAAACAGAAAAATACATCACTTACCTACCTGCCTTCTGAAAATAAAAGAGATGGCAAAATGAAGTGTACCATTAGCTGAGCCATAATAGCGAGAATTATGATCGGGATGAGTCTCCTACTGTCGCCACACTCGCTGTGAGTGAGACAGCGGCTGCGGCAATAGTAGCGAGAATTATGATCGGGATGAGTCTCCTACTGTCGCCACACTCGCTGTGAGCCAGATAGCGGCTGCGGCAATAGTAGCGAGAATTATGATCGGGATGAGTCTCCTACTGTCGCCACACTCGCTGTGAGTGAGACAGCGGCTGCGGCAATAGTAGCGAGAATTATGATCGGGATGAGTCTCCTACTGTCGCCACACTCGCTGTGAGCCAGACAGCGGCTGCGGCAATAGTAGCGAGAATTATGATCGGGATGAGTCTACTAGTGTCGCCACACTCGCTGTGAGTGAGACAGCGGCTGCGGCAATAGTAGCGAGAATTATGATCGGGATGAGTCTCCTACTGTCGCCACACTCGCTGTGAGTGAGACAGCGGCTGCGGCAATAGTAGCGAGAATTATGAATAAATGCTAATTAAATAAAACTTAACATCAGAATCAGAATTTTTTTGGTAAAAGCAATGGTATTTTACATAAACCCTGCCTGCCTACTGTAGAGTGCCCTACCTAACAATCCTACCCTACCCAAAAGTTCCGATTTTCCGATGGTTATTGAACAAATTTAAATAAGGAAGTGCAAAAATGTATCGTTTAATACTTGTTTGCACTTTTACATGATTCTTAAAAACTAAAATAAATAGTCTTAATACTAGGCGTATTAAATATCTCGAGCAGTCAAGTGAGACATGTGTCAGATCACACCAAATTCAAACTAAAATGTGATCTGATATTTTCTTATTTACTGCATGGCCGAGGTGTGTATACTATTTTTCTGTTCGACCCAGCCGGAAGGCTTCGTTTAGGCCTTTAGGGTGTAAACGTGACGTTTTCCGACCGGAAAACAGAAAAATACATCACTTACCTACCTGCCTTCTGAAAATAAAAGAGATGGCAAAATGAAGTGTACCATTAGCTGAGCCATAATAGCGAGAATTATGATCGGGATGAGTCTCCTACTGTCGCCACACTCGCTGTGAGTGAGACAGCGGCTGCGGCAATAGTAGCGAGAATTATGATCGGGATGAGTCTCCTACTGTCGCCACACTCGCTGTGAGCCAGATAGCGGCTGCGGCAATAGTAGCGAGAATTATGATCGGGATGAGTCTCCTACTGTCGCCACACTCGCTGTGAGTGAGACAGCGGCTGCGGCAATAGTAGCGAGAATTATGATCGGGATGAGTCTCCTACTGTCGCCACACTCGCTGTGAGCCAGACAGCGGCTGCGGCAATAGTAGCGAGAATTATGATCGGGATGAGTCTACTAGTGTCGCCACACTCGCTGTGAGTGAGACAGCGGCTGCGGCAATAGTAGCGAGAATTATGATCGGGATGAGTCTCCTACTGTCGCCACACTCGCTGTGAGTGAGACAGCGGCTGCGGCAATAGTAGCGAGAATTATGAATAAATGCTAATTAAATAAAACTTAACATCAGAATCAGAATTTTTTTGGTAAAAGCAATGGTATTTTACATAAACCCTGCCTGCCTACTGTAGAGTGCCCTACCTAACAATCCTACCCTACCCAAAAGTTCCGATTTTCCGATGGTTATTGAACAAATTTAAATAAGGAAGTGCAAAAATGTATCGTTTAATACTTGTTTGCACTTTTACATGATTCTTAAAAACTAAAATAAATAGTCTTAATACTAGGCGTATTAAATATCTCGAGCAGTCAAGTGAGACATGTGTCAGATCACACCAAATTCAAACTAAAATGTGATCTGATATTTTCTTATTTACTGCATGGCCGAGGTGTGTATACTATTTTTCTGTTCGACGGAGCCGGAAGGCGGCAACTTCGCTTAGCCCTTCAGGGTGTAAAGGTGACGTTTTCCGACCGGAAAACAGAAAAATACATCACTTACCTACCTGTCTTCTGAAAATAAAAGAGATGGCAAAACGAAGTGTACCATTAGTATAAAAACATTATTTTGTATAATACATGTAGGTAGAGTTAGACCAAGAAAAGTTTGCAGCGATTTTGATAGCCCACGCATTGCAAGTGTTATTTATACGTCATAATTTCATAGAAGTTTGACGTTTAAAATAACACTTGCACTGCGTGGGCTATCAAAATCGCTCCAAACTTTTCTAACTCTATGTATATATTAAAAACACACGCTGTGTACAACGTACTGCTTTAATAAGTGGGTTTGCTGTTACTGTGGCTCCCACGACATCGCAAAAGCTAAAAAAGTCAAGTTAATGACAAAAAAATATTTTCATGTAGGTAAGTATCTGAAAATAAAATATTAGTTAGTTGATATCGGTAATATCTTCCGGCCGTCGACTTTCGGCCATTCTTACTCTCCTATTACTTATGTACAAATGATGCTTGGTAGGCAGCACTTGCATATAGGTACCCAGTATTGTAATTACTAAAAATAATTGCATTTGGATTGAATTAATTGGATTTATAATTGGATTTGGATTGGATTAAAATCCACAGTACCTATTCAATCACAAAATCAATAAAAGTTTGGTTTATTATTTAATCAAAAAATAAATTAAAATTATCGTTAAACTGCCATTTTCAATTAGATACGAAGTCCTTATATTATTTTATTTTAATCATGTAAGCCATAATTAGAAATAGATAGCTATTAGCTACCTGCATATAACATAACGTAGAAATAAGGTTAGAACCTCAGAACCATAGACACTTTGATGAGTTAGAACTCATTAAAGTATCTATGGCACTGACTTGAGGTTTATATTTGGATGAATCATCTTTTTCTTGTCTCTCGTTGTCATGGTTACGGTCACCTGGGTTACTTTTGAAACCCTGGTTTTATAGTATTTGGGCGTTTTCAGAAATAAATATCGAAAACCCGATTCTCACAGATCCCGGTGTTTTTGGGTTCTTTCAACTCAGAATCACTAGCATATTCAATTATGATGATAAAATAAAGTGTCCCAAAAATTTGTATGAAAATTGTACATTCCACTACGTCACGGACATACAAGTGAAAAAATTTCCCATACTAAAACGTGACGTAATGGAATGGACATTTTGGGTCATCTTTTTTTAATGGTGGGATGGAGAATGCTGTCGATTCTGAGTAGAATGAGCCCAAGAACGTCCAGATGTGAAAGAATCAGGTTTTCAATATTTATTTCTGAAAACGCCCATTTAACCCTTCGTCTGCAAAAGTCTATCCCACCAAAAACATTTCATGAAAAGTTATGACGTGGTATTTTGCAATCATGGTCATACTAAATAAGAGTCATTTTATATTCAGACATTATTACTGGAGCAGTAGGGTTCAGGTTGCGATCATGCGATGCGCGTGAATTGTTCGCGGCTTCGTACTCTAGTGACGTAGAACCGGCCGATAGTCGTTCGACAATTTCACGTGTTGTCACAAAGTCACCGTAGCACCATGGTAAACAGAGCGGCTACTGTGCAGAGGGCCGGCGGATCGAATCCCGGTATCTGATATCTTTTTTCTTTATTTTAGCGGAAGCAGTTATAAAGTTGACCCAAATTTTTTTTATTAAGCTATGAGCTTCATCACATATGTTCCTTGAGTAATTCTAAGCATTTCAAGCCTGGGAGGCAATAAGAAATGTGTAAATAATAATTAATAAATAAATAATAATTATAGGACATTTTTTAGACAAATCGACTAAGCCCCACGGTAAGCTCAAGAAAGCTTGTGTTGTGGGTACTCAGACAACGATATATATAATATATAAATACTTAAATACATAGAAAACAACCATGACTCAGGAACAAATATCTGTATCATCATACAAATAAATGCCCTTACCGGGATTCGAACCCGGGACCATCGGCTTCGTAGGCAAGGTCACTACACACTAGGCCAGACCAGTCGTCGCGTCGGTCGTGTGTCTACTCGGATTTGTAATGGATTCAAACTTTCAACCCCTTTTTAACCCTGTTAGGGGATGAATTTTACAAAACGCTGAAATTACTTTTCCTGTCTTTTAATAATATCCCCAAATACAAAGATACAAGTCCCGCGTTCGAAAAATTTTTTGATATCCATACAAACTTTCAACCCCTTTTTCACCACCTTAGGGGATGAATTTTCAAAAACGCTGAAATTAGTTTTCTTTTATTTTAATAATATATCGTTTTACGAAGTTTCAAATTCCTAGCTTAAAATAAAACTTGAACCCCATACAAACTTTCATCCCCTTTTTAACCCCCTTAGGGGCTGAATTTCTCAAAATCGCTTCTTATCTCTTGTACACTTTATAAATGTAATCTAGTGTCAAATTTCAACTTTCTATCTTTTGTAGTTTCGGCTCCGCGTAGCTAAAATCTCCAACAAAATTTTTCACCTTTTTACGTTTTTCTTGTAAAATTACTATGAAACTGAAAAAAACAAATATCAGCAATGAATTCTACGTCTTTGGTTTATACGAAAATGATACCAAACTTGCCCTAGTACCCACCAGGATCAGAATAGATTTTTTTTAAAGATTACGGGTGGCGGCCGTCTTTGTACAACCCCAGGCTAGAAATGCTTAGAATTACTCAAATATCAGATGTGATGAAGCTCATAGCTTAATAAAAATTTTTTGGGTCATGTATGGTAGCGTTACATAACTGATTCCAGTATTTTTAAGGCATTTTAACTTATTTATAGTAATGACATGCAATTGTATCGTCATTCCAGATCATGTTTCGAAGAGATTCATGCGTGCGGTTGTTACTTTAAAATCATTTACCGGCCATAGTAACACAAATAAAAATGGAAATTGAAATAGAAATGCAGTTAAAAGTGATAGAGTCAGACCGAGATAAGTCTGCAGCATTTTTGATAGCCCACAAGTGCAAATGTCATTTCAAACGTCAAACTTCAATGAAATAATGACGTGTATATAACACTTGCACTGCGTGGGCTATCAAAATCGCTGCAGAATTTTCTTGGTGTAACTCTATTACCTACAGAAATCTTGTTTTGTTTTATTTCTAAATTTGTGATCGACTAGAACGACAAGGGTAAGTTCTAGTATTATAAGCACATCATCCATTACTTTCGGTAGTCTGGAAAGGAAGAAAGTACGCGCGGTACCAACAGTTGTCTTGAGCAATTGATAACAGTAACATTACCCTATTTACCCTCAATTCTCTTAATTCTAAAACCAATCCATTCTCTTCAATCTTAAAGCAACCCATTAAGGCTCACAATCAAATGATTCGTTAGTAAAATTAAGTACACATTAACATAACCTCAAATTCATCCGCACATTCATAAGTACGGGTTTATGGTTCAGATTCACTCAAATCAGCGGCAAAATAGAGAAGACAATGGTGACAATTGGCTATTAATCTTACCCGGCATCCAGGATTGTTATTGCCAACACTTACTAAGCGCTAGAACATCATGAGAATGAGCTCCGACTATGAATAGTTCTCACGTATCTTGAGATCACAGTAAAGTGGTCAGCTTGAGCAGTCGACTCGCTTGTGTTAGGAATACATGGTTCCTTTTGTTTGCGGGGGGCCCATAGGATAGATAAGGACTATTGTTTGCGGGCCCATGTCCATAGTACGACTAAGACGGGTGCAGGGTGGATTAAAAATATGAATTATCTGTGGAAATGATAATTTGTTTTAGCTTGAATGGGAATTTTACCTTGTTTTTGGTGAGAATTCATGGTTTTCGTATTTATTTTAATTGTGATAAGGTTCCAAGTAGCAAAACTCAAAATTGGTTGACTGTTTACTGGTTTATGACTGACATTATATATGACATATACAACGCATAGCCTTAGACCTTTCAATGTAGGACCTTGAAATTTGATACTTTTATTTCATTAAGCTCCATTAGATTTTTTTTAATTCGAGATAAGTTCAAATTGGGTTTTAAGTTTTAACAAGTTCCAGACATACAGCGAGCACAATATCGCGGGCACAATATCTTATATAAAAACTCTAAATTTAAATTAAAAACTCCTGATTAAATTAAAACAGCACCATTTGGTGCTATATTTTCGTGTCATGAAACAGCCTTTCAAGCATTGACATATCTAGGGACTGGCCTTACGGGCAATAATAATGAGGCATGACAGCGGCCAGTAGAGCGGTGTGACACCGCTATAACGCAATTTGGTTGATGAGTTCGCATCACGCGCGCTGTTGGTCGCAATCGCAACTAGTTGCGTTAGACTGCACGATTGGCTGGAATTCGTGAGTAACATCGCTGAACTAGTACCACTTTTAGTGCCCGTAAGGCCAGTCCATAGATATATACGTCAATGCTTTCAAGTATGAAAAACTGACAAAATTTTAAAACTTCATTAAAATTCTTGAAAAACTTGAGTCAAACAATGTATAAAATCATTTTAGATTTAGGCCTAGGGGCTATTCATAAATTACGTCATTTCAAATTAGGGGGGGGGGGGTCTGGACATCGGATGACGGTAGCATGAAGTAGGAGGAAATGGGGTCATTTGATGCATGATTTTTGGATGATTATAGGGGGGGGGGGTCCAAAATCGTCAAAAATCGATGACGTAATTTATGGACAGCCCCCTAGTTGCACCAACCACATTTAACAGACTGATTAACGTCAAACAGCAGGGAAGTATGAAATTTCCCATACAAATAAATTTAGCGAACGCTTTAACGGTGACGGACGGTTTGGTGCAACCGACCCTTAGACTACACATAGTACACATCATGCCCGCAGGGATACCAAACATGTATAATGTGTCAAGTGTACACATGCACATAACGAGCAAACACGACGTCTGTCCGTCCGTCTACGGGTAAAGACATTTGTCACGACGAGATAATCCTAGGCATACCCTTAGGCTGGAATCACACTGGAGAAATTAAATGTACTTAAACAATAACTGACATGTACATATTTTTTTGCTTTTCATTACTTTGTTAAGCATGATTTGCTATTGTAATATAATCAAAACAAAAAATATATTTTTATACCGACATAGATCAAAATTTATCCAACCACGTTTAGGCCACTTATTCAATTGTAATACCATGTTTTCGCGCAATAAAGGCGCATAACGCATGTTCAAACTTGTTTTCGAATTTTTAAACAATTTTCATTAAACAGATACGTCTACAAACGAAACTACATATTTTTAAATAAAAAGGAAAAATTAAAAAACATCACCATTTCGGCAAGTTTCGAACTTGAGACCTTTTCAAACACCAGTCCAAATGCTCTTAACCAACTGACTGAGCTACTGAAAGTTTAACAGAAACGTGCGAATTTTAACCGAAAGGATTTGAAGCTACAACTCAATCCGAAATCCAATAATTTGTTCATATTTAAAAAAATATGTAAAAAGTTTGAAAAACTGTCGTATTAAATTAATGATATCATGTTTTTATGTAAAAAAAAACTATGCAGGTGGACAAGTACGTCTTTTTGAAAAACTGGCACATTTTTTTCTCACATTTTCCAAAACGCTAAATGTTTAAAACAGTAAGTACATAAAAGAAACCCTGACACCTAGGTGATTCCTACGCGTTGATATCTAGTATAAAAACATGTTTAGGACTTCTTGATTTTCTTGTCCATCAGCCGAGTTTAGTGGTTAAGCTTTAAATTACATATAATTCACAGTGTAACCTAATCTTTACCTCTTGCGCGAACTCGAATTATGTCAGAGAAAAGGCATGTGACTGTAGAATTTGCAACATGGGTTCGTTTAGATACTGCCTCGCGAGATTTTGTCTCCATGGACGAAATATCTAAAACGCTAAAACTGAAATAATTCCGTATCAGGCACACTTAACGACCTTAAGTCGTATTACTTAAAAAAAATGAATTTCAATCATTTTTTATAGGACAATTTTACACATATATCAACCTAGTCCCACGGTAAGGTTGTGTTGTTAGTACTAGACGACGAAAAACTTTCAGTAATGATTAAAAAAACAGATTATTATCAATACCAAAATATATATCTAGTGCACTAACTAGATTACACCATCAAGGATTCTAATGAAATTCTAACGATACAGCGATTTAGAGCACGATGCTTGTTTTTGTATTAATTAATCTTAATTGTAAATAGTCATTATGTTGTATCTTCTTGCTGTGTAACTTTTTTCTTATTTCTGTATGTAATTTCTTCTCTGTCTGTTACCTTCCGTGATTCTTCTCACTTGATGGTCTCATCGGAAGATCAGCGCTGGAAGCCACCAGCAACATGCTGAGATGGGGCCATTTCGTGGCACTTTAATCTTATTTTGTGTTTTCTTTTATACTATGTACTGTTCCGATTGTTTGTGCTTACGAATAAATCTATTCTATTCTATTCTATTCTAATGAAGTATATGACGTCACATTACCATAACGACTTGCCATGGTTCCAAATAACAGATCACGCGGTAATTGCCCTCTAGATGGAGCATTTAGGACTCGCGCTCACCATGCATGAGGTGCCGTCTAATGGGATAGATATCTGGATACAGTAGGTTAAGATTAGACATTTTTTTACTAAGTTCATAGTAAACAAATCAAATTTGGGAACAAATCAAATTAGTTTTGTCAAATATTTTGATGTGTTTTTAATGTAGTCACACTACTGTAATTAATTATAAACTGAAATAGATGTCATAAATTAATGAAAACGTGACGAAACCCTTCAGTGGTGAAGGAGTTATGAAGCACATACGAGTACCGTTCGCCCTTAGAGTTGGTCAAAGACGCCTAGTCTTTCTAAGATGGCATATAGTCGAGAAATTGGGACCGGTTCCACCGCCGTAGCGAGGTGGGCTAGAGGTTCATGGCGTTAGCACAATAGCTTCAGCACTAGGAGGGCTTCGTCACTTTTTACAAGCTTTTATTTACTTTCACCTGACCGTTGTGTCTGTAATCAAATCTTGCAAGTTAAATTTGATCCACTTCCCGGTTTCCGATTGAGCTGAAATTTTGCATACATACGTAAGTCGGGTGACAATGCAATATTATGGTGTCATGGAGTTGATCTGATGATGGAGACCGGAGGTAGCTATAGGAACTCTGTGATAAAACAACGAAACCTAATTGTGTTTGGGGTTTTTAGAATTGTCTCGAAGAGTATTAGTTGCCTGTGGAAAGAAAAGTACAGTCAGCGATAAAAGCTTGTACCAAAAATGAATTTTTTGCCAAAAACTTATTCTTTAGTAAAATATATATAACATCTGTTTCTGTTTATTACTTTATATCTAGTATAAAACAATGCTATTTCAATGTTTTTCTTTAAGCTATACCAAATTGTATTATCTTTTACTGAGGTGTGCCAATGAAGAGTACCTATTCTATCTATCATCTATCTATCTATTTCAAATGAAACATGCGGTTCCTTTAGTGTTTAATATGTGTCAGAGTTATTGGGTATCTATTGGAGGTAGTCCCTGCATACACCGAAGCGTAACGAAATTACAATTCGTGCCACGCTGTAATTAACTGTAATTCACTGTAATCGCTGTAATTCGCCGGCTTAATGCCAATTTATGACACGTAAATGTAAACAAATGTATGAGAAATTTTGAGAGCAAGAAGCTAATGTGAGATTTATACTAATATTATGAGGTTTTATGGGCGAATAAATGTGTACAACTTGCAGCATCATTCGTCTTGAATTTATTAATGTTAAATTTGGTACTTGCAATCTTTTATTACTGTAAAATGTGTCTACTTTTCTCCCCACTGGGTAATTGTGCTCCAACAGTTTTTTTATATATATATGGAAACTATATCACAACCTAATTATTTTAAGTGAATATGATAGTAGCGATGGTCTACTTTAAATCGACATATTTATATAATCATTCATACCTGCCATAATATACTGATTGTATAATATAAATAGAATTTCGAATATACTGCCTGCCAGCTGCAGCAATGTGATCATTAATGTAATTTTTTTACGAAAATATGTGTTTATAATGACACTCCCTGTTCTATTCAAATCGATGCAAAGTTATCTTAGACGGACTCTACATATAGAATATAGATATACCCATTAGATTTTCGTATTGTGTTCAAAGCGATAGTTTTAAAATATTGTATCCATTTTACTTCACTTGACTATATTTCATTCACTTGAATATATTAAAAACGGGTCACTTACGTATGTTAAGTCGAAAAACGCTCGACATGTTGGTTTTCGAAAATGCGTGAGTGACCCGTTTTTAATATATTTAATATGTCTGTGTCTCACGGAAATTTTGTTATTAACATTCTCCTTTAATATTAGTCGGTGGCGCCCAAAAACTAACGTTTACTCGTACATAAAGTATGAGCAAGCGTTGCCAAGATTTATAGCATGTCACATGCTTATGATATATTAATTGATTGTCGTGTAGGTAGTAAATATTTCTTCGAAGATAGATGGCGCTTTGTTCGATCCGATTCTAGTTAGCAACTTTGGCGATTTTGGGAGATTGATGTGTTTATGATCAAGTTAATAATTAAAATAAATAAATAAGTTAATATTATAAGGGCAATCTTACACAAATCGACTTAGTCCCACAGTAAGTTCAAAATGCTTGTGTTATTGGTATACTAGACGACTATATATATAAATTATATAAAGCATAGGTATATATACTGTATGCATATAAAACATCAATAACTGGGAAACAAATATTTGTGATAAGCACATAAATAAATAGCCTTGCCTTGCCAGGTTCGAACCCGGGACCTCCTGATTCATAGGCAGGGTCACTATTAGGCTAGGAGATCGTTTTAAATCAAGCGCAATCTCTTAATAAAAAACTACTAACATCTAGCTTATTAAAAATGAAACTTTTTTTCTAATAATAATACTGCCCTGGACAATTAGCGGGTATCTCAAATAAAAATTGAACGCAATCATGTACATAGTTACCTTAAATTATTTATCAGAAGATTCCATTTTGTTCGATTCGAATTCGACAGAATTGCAAGAAACATTTCAAAATAAATAATTCCATCTAATTCAAACTCTTTCTTCGGAAACAAAAGACGGCCAGTCCCCGAAATTGAAAAAGTCGCAACAAAAAGTTCCAAATTCAATTTTTATTTAACCCAATCAGAGTACATTTGAAGACGAGATTAAACATTTTAGGCTTCCAAATACATTCTGAATGCTTACTAACTTTAGGCAAACCATTTTAAAATGACCCTTATTAGCGTAACGAATGTACGCATTTCTAGCCCAATAGTTACGCAGGTTCTCAAGACACGATGTAGATGGGGTAATAACGCCCAATGCTACCAACTTGGAGATAACGCCCATCGGAGTTGGGATAAGTTCCGCTGTATATGGGTGCTTACAACTTCTCGTCATGGATGCTGCTAACGTTTCTAGATCATCGATTAGTTTAAGGAAATGATTTAGTCGATATAATAAATATACTCGTAGCGCGATGTCCATAGAGGGGCATTGGATATGTGTTAAGTTCGTAAAGGGGGAAATTTAAGCTTTCGTGGGCCCAAATGTTCATAATATTATTTCACTTGTATCAACTGTCAAATAACTAATATAAGTAATGTGATCTTTTACCAGCTGTTGCTGTCAAGAAAAAAAAAACAAGAGTCCACCTAGAAACCTATTTGTTGTAGAATTGTCGCTATATAATATAATCATTTAAGATACCGGTAAACTCCTTTCCTTTCTTGTCACGCTCAAAAAAATCTGAACATACTTCTATTATGAAAGGAAGACACCATAATATGTTCAGAGATCTCTGAACTCCTTCGCCGATGTGATATATCTTTATAGAAACTGTAACTTAAGTGATTAGCGATCGAGTTCTATCACCACAATCGAGTTACCTTAGTACCAACTGAACCAACTTAGCTAAAAGCAGTTGAAAGTGCCAGTCACTCGCACGCTGATTAATATTGAAACCATAATGACTAGTGTTTTTGTCGGTCCGTCTGCCTCTGCCTCTCTAGGTTAATTGCGCTTTCCAATAATGTTAGTGTCTTAAAGCTCTTAAGTGTATTAACCACTAGCCAACCCTTAGGGCTAACCTACACACTCGTGTAATATGACCCTTGTCAAAATGAGGCTTTTCCTAGTAATTTGTGGGTCAATTGTTAATTTCTTCGCGAGTACTATATGTCCGATAGTTTGTGATGCATTTTCTAGCTAGGGCTAGAAATGCGTATTTTTGATAGTTTAGTGACAGTCCATACATTTTGTATGGACTGTCACTAAACTGACACAAAAAAATTTGTATGAAAAACTGATGAAGATTTTTTTTGATACTTTTTTTTAATCAGGTACTTACTCAAAAGTTACTTATAAATTATAATGTTGTACATGATAGCAATGATTAATCGTAACGTTGCAAAATAAGTTATATATATTTTCCTAATAAATATAAAGCAAAACTTGACCTAATTATAGTGTTATAATTTATTAAAAATAATTAGCAGATTTCATCAACATAAACACAAACATCATTTAAAGTTACTTATAATGTAATCCAAATTCAAATTATTCTCATATACCACAATTGGACATGAATTTTAACTTACATTTTCTTTCGATTAAATATTGCCTTATCGTATTGACAAACAATCCCCTCGTTATTTTACGATTCTAGTATTTAGAGAGCTTTAACGATGTTTTCCTTCCACTGCTTGTTTTTCGCTTTACAATTTACCGCTTTAGAGCTGAAAGGCAGATCTAAGAAGTAGGAAAGCGTTTTTGTCGTGGCGAGGCCATGAGCGCCACCCGCTAAAATAGTGAATTGAACAATTACTGTGCGAACATGTTTGCTAACATTAATCATGGGTTTTGGAAGGTTTGGATATCACGTAATTAAATAAATGTTACACAAAACTTTGGGAAGGTTTGGGTTCTATAGGAAAATCGCATAATTATGGGGTTCGAACCCAGATAATATTAGACTAGAAGATGACAAGATCAGGGTTCGCAAACCATTTCCGTGGAGTTGTTATAATATATTTTTTAACATTGCTACTATTTTTGAGATTAAAAAAAAAAACAGTTAACATATTCATAACGCCATATGTTATTTGTAAAATTTATCCCTTATGATAATCCTCTTAAAATCTAGGTTAGGTAACGGACCCATTAATGGGTATTATTTTATCCACATCAAACTGGTATACCTAAGTAAGTATGGTGAAAAGCTGTTTGTGTGTTTGTTTGTGTATACAAATGAATATTCTCATTTTGATGTTTATTTGTACAATCAATATTAAAATAAATAAATAAATAAAATTTCTTACAAAGTGACGTGTTTTCATTGCTTTCCAATTTTTAACTTGACGTACAAAATCTTGGAATAAAATGCTTACACCATCTCTGACCATGGCCCTTTTCCTATACCCAAACCCATGTATTTATTCCATTGTACATTACATAATCTCTCAGAATATAAGCAGATAAAGAACATCTCATCCTTCAAATCTCAGTAATACGGACCGAATGAAAACCGCGATGATTTGCATATCGAGAACAATCAACATCATCCCGAGTATTTCTCGAATCTGAGTAATTCTCCAAACGCTATTCGAGTCGACAGCTAGGGCTATTATTTCCGACGCGTAATGCGTATCGCCTCATTCAAACCAGGAGGTAATTTAATAGGGAATATTACGCGAAAATCCATCACAATTTGAGGGTCTACCGCGAAACAAGAAAATCAAAATTTCGTTATCTAACCTCTCTATCGCTCTTGCTTATTCGAGCGATAAAGAGGCAGATAACTTAATTTCGATTTTTGCGTTTCACGGTAGGCCCTTTGTAAACAAACCGCCTTGATGTATCAATGTCATATTTAATTATAATATTTAATATCGTATGAGCTTCATTTGTTTGATATGCACGCCGCACGCCCCGCTCCGCTGCACGCCCAACTCGAGCGTCCACTCAGGCCTTACACTATGGATGTGTAATGGTTTACGATAGGCCCTAGTGCTGCACTTTGGCGGCAGAATATTGCAGTATTACCCCCTATTTCGGTTTGCCGACGATATCTTAGTCATGGCAAAGTCGATGGAGGAACTCAGCATGATTCTCGATGACCTCAACCGAGTTTCACAACGGGTGGGCTTGAAAATGAACATGGACAAGACATTCTGGCGCGCGAGTTTCAATCTAGGTCATGTTAGTATTATTGTGCATCTCCATCGCGCATATTAATGTTCGTATTATTGATATTTCATTTATATTGATATTTATTTAGGGATAATTTTGCAGCAATAACAAATAAAAGAACAATTTATAAAGGTTTGATATACAAGAAACATAATTAATAACAAATTAAGTTGGATTTTCAACTCCAAATCTGCCTCTAGTAAAACCGCGGTTGAGATGAGATCCGTAATATATTTTACAAAAGAGATATTGATGGCTCCCTATACGAGAACGTAGGTCCCTACGTATTCTGTGTACGCTCTACTCAATCTTGTTTGATCCGTCCGCCCCAGATTATCTCCGCTCGAAATTTAAATTTGTTACCCCACGCCCAGGCACAGATCTTCGCTCTTTCCGTAGCCTTAAGCTCATTGTCCCCCAACATCGAACGGGTTTCATGTCCAATTCTTTCACTGTCCAGGCTATCAGACTTTGGAACGGTCTCCCACTCTCTATCAGACAAGCGCAGACCAAATTCACATTCAAGCGCATGCTGCGCAAGCATTTCCTTCGTCAACTTAATGATTCACACTAGGTATATAAATAATTAAATATGTATGGTATCTATGCAGGTTTATTTGTATTAAGTATATGTGTAAGTTTATCAACATACTTTATATTCATATATGTATTGTCTTGGTTACAAATTCATTTACTTTAAAGACACTGCACCTACTTAATCTTTCTGGTTTGACCCATTGGTTGACTGGTAGAGAATGCCTTAAGGCATTAAGTCCGCCATTTGTACCTTCATGTATTGTGCAATAAAGATTAAAATAAATAAATAAATAAATATTTCGTACAGAATACTTACTGTCAGCTGTCTAACAAAGTCAATGTTTGACAGCCGAACGTTTTTTACTACTTGTTATTTCTACTCAGGATCATGACCTTTTCGTTCCTTCTAGGAAAAATGAAGTGAGAGAGAGATTCTTTATAAATTTCTAAATTTGTGTAAGTGTACGTAGTGTAACTACAAATAAAATATCCTATTAGATTAAAAAACGTAGGGGATCAGACATTAGTGGTTTGTCAGAGTAAATTGCTATGTATGCGATGACAACTACTCCTGATTGGATTAAGTGCCGCGACTGACGTAAGAGGTGTCATATCGAATTGTATGCCGGATTATTTCAACTATTCGACTCAAGCCGCTCAAGTGTTCGGGTTTTCGGATTTAACGCGTATAAACTAAATTGAATTCTATAAATCGGGGAAAAATTGTAGGAGATGAAATCTTTATTCCTTTTTTCATTTACTGCTGTAAAAAAAATTTAAGATAATGTTTTATCTTATATTATCAGTATTTCAGTCTATCTATGCTAAATTAATATTACTTATGTAGATTGTGCTACAATACTTTTATATTGTGACCGTTCTCTAAATAAACAAAAAATGTTTTTTCATTGAAAACGTAAACATAATGAATTAATTATGCATCTGCCAAAATGTGTAAATAACCAGTATTATTTTTCAATTTTGAGGTTATTCCCTAGTATTAAGAATCAAGAATCTTTTATTCATGGCAAACTACTCGTACATTTCATACACGCTTGTATTGTGTTACAAATACATAAAATGTACCTATTTAGACAAGGTGGTCCCGCCTCAGCATAATGCTAACCCTAAAGTCAGCGCTGATCTTCCGGTATATTTAGTACTTACTAGCTTCAATGTTTTTAGGGTTCCGTACCCAAAGGGTAAAACGGGACCCTATTACTAAGACTTCGCTGTCCGTCCGTCCGTCCGTCCGTCCGTCCGTCCGTCCGTCTGTCTGTCACCAGGCTGTATCTCACGAACCGTGATAGCTAGACAGTTGAAATTTTCACAGATGATGTATTTCTGTTGCCGCTATAACAACAAATACTAAAAACAGAATAAAATAAAGATTTAAATGGGGCTCTCATACAACAAACGTGATTTTTGACCAAAGTTAAGCAACGTCGGGAGTGGTCAGTACTTGGATGGGTGACCGTTTTTTTTTTGCTTTTTTTTTCTTTTTTTTTTGCATTATGGTACGGAACCCTTCGTGCGCGAGTCCGACTCGCACTTGCCCGGTTTTTTTAAAGTAGAAAGAGATCTATTTATAATACAACAACCTACAGCAAAATACATATTTTTAACACAGCTGAACGCACTCAAAACTTAACCTTTTCTCTTTTTCCATTTCGTTTCTAAACTACATTCACCGCATTTTATAATCCTCCCAAATTCCACAAAGAAACTAATTTCACAAATATTTTATTCCCTGACACAGGACTGATCCTCTTACTATACTTAATCTGCTTGTGGACAAACACTAACACACTGTATATACGGATAAAGAGATACGAACACTTGTATGTGGACAAAGATTTTGAGTACCTATACAGGGTGATAACCATAGCCCACTTCTTCGGGGGCAAAAGCGTAACCAGTGCTAGTGACTAATCAAATAGGTATTGACTTAAGTGTAATAGATATCCATGAACAATGATAATTGTCAGAAAACAATTTATACCCATTCAACCACCATATTATTTAGAATGTAAAAAAAGTATAAATAGTTTATTGCACTATAAATTTGCAACGATATCAAAATAAAAATTAAGCATGTCAATATAATTTAGAATCGTACACTACACTTTTTACATGTGGAAATTTTTATGTTATTTCTACTCAGAATCACGAGCTCTTTTACAATAAAAAAAGTTTAGTTTACAAGTTTTCATAAAATACCCCAAAAAATGAACTAAATCAAATTAAAGTAAAATTGTAACACTGAAGGATTTATTCAATTTCCAAAGCCATCCTGTATATGAACGCACACATACATGATACATATTATGTATGTTCATTTAAGTTCACGTGTGTGGAGGATTTAGGATAGCGCGCCCGTTTTGTTAACATTGTAAGTATCACAAGTTCGTATCGCTCTGATGCATTATATTTCTATTTTATATGTGCCATACAGGCCTATTCGGATTTAGAGATAATCACAAGATCTTGAGACGATTTAGAGAACAACTAGACCTACATTAGATATCGACTAGATGTGACTTGGATATCTAAGTCATAACTTGCCGAAATCGCTCAAGAGGACCTCCAGAATCGCGGAAACGTCAAATTTGCCATATATATCTTACAAATATCTTTAAATTATCCGTATCGTAACTTGTTGAAGTCTAGTAGAAATCTAATTCATTTTCCGAATCGAGCCGATAGAAAAGCGTGTACCCTATGTACGTATAACATGTTGCCCCGCCCTTGTAGGGTCCATGCTGTACTCATTTAAACTTAAAACATGTTTATATGTAGAGTTGAGTTCACACACATATTTACTAGCCAAAGTTCTGAAAATATACACGCCTCTAAGACACAGACATACTGCCGTATTCGAACTTCAAGATATTCACAAGAGACGACACGTACTAGATCCATTCTAGATACGTTATAGTTTAGATATCAACTAGTTCTCTTTTGCAGCGCAATTCGGGCAACCAATGTCACTTTTACGTGAGATAGCGTAAGATATCTATTAGATGTGAATTGGATCTCTAACGGCTCGATTCGGAAAATGAATTAGATTTCTACTAGATTTCAGCAAGTTACGATACGGATAATTTAAAGATATTTGTAAGATAGATATGTCAAATTTGACGATTCCGCGATTCTGGAGGTCCTCTTGAACGATTTCGACAAGTTAAGACTAAGATATCCAAGTCACATCTAGTCGATATCTAATGTAGATCTAGTTGATCTCTAAATCGTCTCAAGATCTTGTGATTATCTCGAAATCCGAATAGGCCTGCTAGTAATTCAATCATACCTACATTAAAATAAATGTAGGTATGATTGAATTTAGATTTGATGTGATTTCATTGAATAGGAGACGTATTTTGCCTTTGAAATATGAAATCTTTATGATATCAAAAGGCATAAAAATTAAAAATTCTATACTATATTTGATATCAGCTTCACTGCATTAAACATCTTACGTCATATCCTGTGGAAATTATTCAACAGTATCTCCAGAATCGCGCAAATGTCAAATTTGAGAGGTTAGATCTTAAACATATCGTTATCGTATCTTGGTGATGTCTAAAAGATGTCTAATAGATGTCTATTTCAAAATCCGAATCGGGCCCATAATGTCGTAATAGCAATTACGTCAATTAAATAAAGTAATAATTATACTGAATCTGACCTTGAACTACCACTCTATTTTAATCTAACATAGCACAGCAATATCCTAAGGGAACTTGTAGATGTATATCGTAACAGTCACGACAAATCACCGAAATATCTGCGACTCAACCCTGCAATCACCCTCACACTTTTAAAAGGTAATAAGACGGTATAATGCTCGTACACTAACGACTTTTTCGTTTTAAAGTATATCCGTGGACGCGTGACTATAATTAAGGAATAATTTTAACGGAAACTGCCGTCGGTTTTAGTTTAGATTGCGATTAATCCAATGGAAATATAGCATTTTATACAATCGTGATATAATAGAGAGCTTTTCATTCGAGTACCGTGTTTAGACAACGAAGCTTGCTGAGTTGTCTAAGTAAGGTACGAGATTGAAAAGCTTGATTATATCACTATTGTATACAATACTTTATCTACGCGTCAACAAAAATAATACTTTAAACTAGTAGAATCATTTAGGTAAACAAACCAAAAGTATACAGCTAAGATACGCGAACAGCCGCGATACCTTCATGTCCTTCATACTGGTACGCGCCCCGGCCGCCGCGCCCCGCGCCCCACGGCGGGTTGGTCAACGACACCTTCTCGTAACTCATGAGGCCCTGGTACTTGCTCCGCGCTAAATTCAATTTTTAGACAGTTTTTTCTTGATTTTGGCCACCGTAGCCTATGGAGACTAACAAGCAATGCAAATTGGTTTTCGTAGTCAATGGATGTTGCTATATTAAGGGTGTCACATGCGCGTTTCTGACTTATGAACCAATTGTTTCTACTATACAACCTAAAATAAATAATTAATTTGAGCTATGGTTTTGTGTCGTCCTCTTGATCGCGGCGAGCTGTGATTGGTCAATTTCATTATAGTTGACTAAACTGTATCGAAATGAATATTATAATTGAGTTGGGAGCCCACACATTAAAAATACCCAATTGCAGTTTGGTATAAGAAATCTTAATTCAAGAATTATAGTCGACGAGTAGAAAAATGATATTAAAATCATTTTAAACGGGTCACATACGTATTATTTTAAGCCGAATAGCTCGACATGTTTCGATCCATTTTCGAGGATCCTCTTCACGGAGCAACGACTCGCCGTCATTGGTAAAGATGTTTAATGCAGTGAAGCTGATATCAAATATAGTATAGAATTTTTAATTTTTATGCCTTTTGATATCATAAAGATTTCATATTTCAAAGGCAAAATACGTCTCCTATTCAATGAAATCACATCAAATCTAAATTCAATCATACCTACATTTATTTTAATGTAGGTATGATTGAATTACTAGCAGGCCTATTCGGATTTCGAGATAATCACAAGATCTTGAGACGATTTAGAGATCAACTAGATCTACATTAGATATCGACTAGATGTGACTTGGATATCTTAGTCATAACTTGTCGAAATCGTTCAAGAGGACCTCCAGAATCGCGGAAACGTCAAATTTGACATATCTATCTTACAAATATCTTTAAATTATCCGTATCGTAACTGGTTGAAGTCTAGTAAAATCGGTCTTTGTCATATTATATGCCTTAGTTTTTGATACCTAAACCTTTTTCTCACCGATTTATGCATATCGGGTCCTTGGGAAAAAAGGAAGATCCTATATTTCCACAATTTGTCGCACAATATTGGAGTATTTTGGAGAAAAAGGAGAATGTTTACAATTTATTTGAAAAAATGTACCTATGTAATTTGACAATGACAGCCGACAATAATGGAGGTGCCGCCTGGCGAGAGAAAATGTCAGTTTTCCTCCTCATTTGCGCATAGAATTAGTATGACAAAGAACAACTGTCAATCTTCAAAAGTGTGACCAAAAATGAAAAGCAAGTGTGTGCGTAAATTGTCTATGTGAGATCAAAAATAGTGATGTCATGTTACAACATATTAATAATCTGTCGATGTTTGATTGCTTTATCGACTACTTTTTCAAATGTTATTTTAAACATTAAAATTCTACGACATTATGACGTAAAAATAACACTTGCACTGCGTTTGCCATCAAAATCGTTGCAGACTTATCTTAATGTAACTCTTACTGTGTTTCAAAGTGAAGTTATCATACACGCTAAACATGAACAAGGTTCAAAAAGGTATAACAATCGTTATTATTCGAAGTTGGTTATAAAATTAACAATACTGAAAGGCTGAATTTCAATAAGTCTGATATCTCCAAAATTCGTAAAGATTTGTTATTAGTTGACTGACGCGCGTTGTTAATTTCATCGGATGTGGACGTTTGTTTAAAATCATTGTATGATACGTTGTTTGGCATAATTAGAAAACATACACCTCTACATAAGAAAACATCTAGTAATCACTACCCAATTTGGTACAGCAATGCTCTCAAGCGTTGCCTCGACGAGAAGAATAACTTTTACAAACTATTCAAAAAATTTAACAATCCACGAGATTATGATGTTTTCTCAATGCTACGAAAAAGATGTAAAATAATGACGGAAAGGTGTTACAGGGACTTTTTGTCGTCTGTGGAGGAAGCGGTGCAGGACGATATTAAGGCTTTCTGGCGCTTTGTAAAAAACAAAAAAAGTCGTTCAGCAATGCCACAGAGAATGAGTTATGGTAATTCTACAGCCTCTGATTGCCCGGGCATTTGTAATCTGTTCTCGTCTTATTTTGGATCAGTGTTTGAGCCCCCTACAGTATTATCTCCTAATACTTTTACCTCATCTTTAAGCAATGATATACTAAGTAATAAATGTTTAAGTAATGTTTTGTTAATGTGGATCGTTTATTTTACATGACAAGAGTGACATATAGAAAAAGAAATCATGTGGCCTACATATACAATTCACTATGGAGTTTATCAAAACCTTTAACATCCTCCCTTTTTGTTAAACGTTATAGGTTAATTTAATCCAATAATGCCACAGATTAATGCCATTCTTGGCTTAGAAACTGGTTTCGTTAGTATGTCCGCACATTGGTATTCTGTTGGAACATATTTTATATTTAGTTCATTCGAAGCAACTAGCTCTCTGACATAAAAATGTCTTATGGCAATATGCTTCGTTCTTCTGTGAAGTTCAGGATTCTGAGCCAGTTTTATTGCAGCGTCATTATCTACCTGCAATGTAGGAATTGCACTTAAAGTGGTGATTTCCTGGAATAATCGTTGTAGCCAGACTATTTTTCGGGCTGCTTCGCTTGCCGCGACTATTTCTGCTTCAGTGCTTGAAATCGCGACTGATGTCTGTCTGCGACTTGCCCACGATATAGCGCCTCCTGCGTATAGGCAAAGTATGCCTGAAGTGGAGCGTCCAGAAGTGAAATCTCCCTCGTGATCAGAGTCACTGTAACATTCCAACACTCCGGGTTTGTGTCCTTTCTTATAGACAATAACTTAATAAGGTAACGAAAAATGCGTTTTACTTTCAGGACGTCTTCATGAGATGGATTCGCTAATGTTCTGGAAACAATACTTATGGCATATGATATGTCTGGTCTGGTTCCTGTCATTAGGTATGCCAGTGCACCGACAGCTTCTCGATAAGGAAATCTGACATCATTGTCTTTTTCCGTATTTGACTGTACTTCCTTTATGATTGGAGTGCTGACAGCCTTGCAATCACTCATGCCAAACTTTTCTAAAAGTTTGTTTACGTAGTGTTTCTGAGAAACCTTTATGGAACCATCCTTTTCATTTATGATCTCTAATCCAAGAAAATAAGAAGCTGGTTTTGTTGTAATCTTGAATTTTCTCTTCAGTTCATTTAGAAACTTTTCAGATTCCTTCTGGTTAGTAGAGGCGATCAAGCCATCATCAACATAGAGTCCCATTATTATTTTGTTTCCGTTTCTGTTTCGAATAAACAAACATGGGTCCATGTCACATTGCTTAAATCCGATTGATTTCAAGTAGTCAACAATGCATTTGTTCCAGCATCTTGGTGCTTGTTTGAGACCGTATTAAACTTTTCTTCAATTTACAAACTCGATTTGTGCCATCATTATAACCTTCTGGTTGGTGCATGTAGATATCTTCACTTAATGAACCATTTAGGAATGCAGTGGCTACATCGAATTGTGTGAGAGAAAGACTTTCATTTGCTGCAATGCGTATTGCGTAAAAATTGAGCGTATCGTCGCCATTCTAGCAACAGGACTGAAAGTTTCGTCGTAGTCTAATCCTTTTTCTTGGGTATAGCCTCTCGCTACGAGTCGGGCTTTATATTTGTCAAGACTTCCATCGGGATTGGTTTTCTTTTTAAAGACCCATTTACAAGAGATTAGTTTTCTATCTTTAGGTTGGTCTACCAAAATCCACGTCTTGTTAGAATTTAAGGATTTCACCTCGCTTTCCATAGCTTTTCTCCATTCAGCTTTCTGAGGACTCTTCATGGCTTCTTTATAAGTTTTGGGCTCATCTGAATCTTCCACTATAGCTGACATGATAAAGTCATCATATCGAACTGGAGGGTTTAGTTTAGATCTATCTCTGAGAATTCTCACTTCAGGAATTTCATCGTGATCATCATTATCTTCATGGTCTTCATCAGAGTAGTTGATTCGACATCCATCAGGTTCAGGAGTATCGTACCTTTCTACAGGATCACATCCATCAGGTTCAGGAGTATCATACCTTTGTACGGGATATTCCTCTTGTTAACAAGATAAATCATTTAAAATTTGAGGCATACCAGAAGATACGTCGTCATCTTGTTCTATATCCTCCCTTGCATCAAAGATTGGATGATTTTCTTTAGTCTTTGGGAAGTGAATCTCTATTTCAGTAGTAGGATCTTGCTCATCTGCATCAGGAGCATCTGATTCTAATCCAACAGATCTGATTATAGATTCGTTAAAGGTTACGTCTCTCGACCTGATTAGAGTTGGTTCTTTATTTTTGTTGAAACTCAGCAACCGATAGCCATTATCACCTTCATAGCCAATTAAAGGTCGTTTCTCAAAAAGTTGGCACCGCCAGGTTAACGTTAACGTTTTTCAAAAATTTTGCATTTTCGCTTTTTTTTTTTATTGGGATCGTTAAAAGGCAACTTTAACTATTAGAAAATGTGGAAGGGAAGCAATTCCTTCAATTAGTTTAGGAGATATAGGCGTTTGAAATTCAGGTTAATGATATCAAGGACAGGTGAACGATATTTTGTCTCCAGGTTATCGATAGTAGAAGCAGGTTATCGAGAAATAAGTACAAATTCCAATGAAAATATTGACAGGTTATCGAGAGGCGTCATTAACCTGTGTCCGTTGCCGTTAACCTGGTTTCTTGTCATCGTTCACCTGTAATGAGTGTCATCCACCTGTCCACCACATCATTTTCAATGCCTTCTAAAAATAATCGAAAAATGTGTCATCTTCTGTAAGAAGGGACCTTATTGTCCACCATGATGATTAAAATTTTGGATCCCACCTCTCCTTCGATTCGATTCCCAATTTAACAACAAGTTTCTGTGAATAAGTAAATTCAATTTTACTGTCTATTCACCCTCGCAGTACCTAGTGGAACTCAGGTTTGGTGCAACATAGGTACATGCAGTTTTGGTCATCCAACTCGTCTTGGTGAGCACTTGGGAGAGCAGAACTCAAGATAGAGCTGATGCTGGACCATCGCAGTACCTAGTGGAACTCAGGTTTGATGCAACATAGACACACGCTGTTTTGGTCATTCGACACGTCTTCATGAGGACTTGGGAGGGCAGTACCCAAGATAGAGCTGATGCTGAACCCTCGCAGTACCTAGTGGAACTCAGGTTTGGTGCAACATAGACACACGCTGTTTTGGTCATTCGACACGTCTTGATGAGGACTTGGGAGGGCAGTACCCAAGATACAGCTGATGCTGAACCCTCGCAGCACCTAGTGGAACTCAGGTTTGGTGCAACATAGACACACGCTGTTTTGGTCATTCGACACGTTTTGATGAGGACTTGGGAGGGCAGTACCCAAGATCGAGCTGATGCTGAACCCTCGCAGCACCTAGTGGAACTCAGGTTTGGTGCAACATAGACACACGCTGTTTCGGTCATCCAACACGTCTTGATGAGCACTTGGAAGAGCAGTACCCAAGATAGAGCTGATGCTGAACCCTCGCAGTACCTAGTGGAACTCAGGTTTGGTGCAACATAGACACACGCTGTTTTGGTCATTCGACACGTCTTGATGAGGACTTGGGAGGGCAGTACCCAAGATACAGCTGATGCTGAACCCTCGCAGCACCTAGTGGAACTCAGGTTTGGTGCAACATAGACACACGCTGTTTTGGTCATTTGACACGTTTTGATGAGGACTTGGGAGGGCAGTACCCAAGATCGAGCTGATGCTGAACCCTCGCAGCACCTAGTGGAACTCAGGTTTGGTGCAACATAGACACACGCTGTTTCGGTCATCCAACACGTCTTGATGAGCACTTGGAAGAGCAGTACCCAAGATAGAGCTGATGCTGAACCCTCGCAGTACCTAGTGGAACTCAGGTTTGGTGCAACATAGACACACGCTGTTTTGGTCATTCGACACGTCTTGATGAGGACTTGGGAGGGCAGTACCCAAGATACAGCTGATGCTGAACCCTCGCAGCACCTAGTGGAACTCAGGTTTGGTGCAACATAGACACACGCTGTTTTGGTCATTCGACACGTTTTGATGAGGACTTGGGAGGGCAGTACCCAAGATAGAGCTGATGCTGAACCCTCGCAGCACCTAGTGGAACTCAGGTTTGGTGCAACATAGACACACACTGTTTTGGTCATCCAACACGTCTTGATGAGCACTTGAGAGAGCAGTACCCCAGATAGAGCTGATGCTGAACCCTCGCAGTACCTAGTGGAACTCAGTTTTGGTGCAACATAGACACACGCTGTTCTGTTCATTCGACACGTCTTGATGAGGACTTGGGAGGGCAGTACCCAAGATACAGCTGATGCTGAACCCTCGCAGCACCTAGTGGAACTCAGGTTTGGTGCAACATAGACACATGCTGTTTTGGTCATCCAACACGTCTTGATGAGCACTTGGAAGAGCAGTACCCAAGATAGAGCTGATGCTGAACCCTCGCAGCACCTAGTGGAACTCAGGTTTGGTGCAACATAGACACACACTGTTTTGGTCATCCAACACGTCTTGATGAGCACTTGAGAGAGCAGTACCCCAGATAGAGCTGATGCTGAACCCTCGCAGTACCTAGTGGAACTCAGTTTTGGTGCAACATAGACACACGCTGTTCTGGTCATTCGACACGTCTTGATGAGGATTTGGGCGGGCAGTACCCAAGATACAGCTGATGCTGAACCCTCGCAGCACCTAGTGGAACTCAGTTTTGGTGCAACATAGACACACGCTGTTTTGGTCATTCGACACGTTTTGATGAGGACTTGGGAGGGCAGTACCCAAGATAGAGCTGATGCTGAACCCTCGCAGCACGTAGTGGAACTCAGGTTTGGTGCAACATAGACACACGCTGTTTTGGTCATCCAACACGTCATGATGAGCACTTGGAAGAGCAGTACCCAAGATAGAGCTGATGCTGAACCCTCACAGTACCTAGTGGAACTCAGGTTTGGTACAACATAGACACACGCTGTTTTGGTCATTCGACACGTCTTGATGAGGACTTAGGAGGGCAGTACCCAAAATACAGCTGATGCTGAACCCTCGCAACACCTAGTGGAACTCAGGTTTGGTGCAACATAGACACACGCTGTTTTGGTCATTCGACACGTTTTGATGAGGACTTGGGAGGGCAGTACCCAAGATAGAGCTGATGCTGAACCCTCGCAGCACCTAGTGGAACTCAAGTTTGGTGCAACATAGACACACGCTGTTTTGGTCATCCAAAACGTCTTGATGAGCACTTGGAAGAGCAGTACCCCAGATAGAGCTGATGATGAACCCTCGCAGTACCTACTGGAACTCAGGTTTGGTGCATCATAGGCATACGCTGTTTTGGTCATCCAACACGTGCTGGGAGAGCAGTAGGTACCCTAGATAGAGAAATCATATTCTTGGGGATCGTGTAGGAGAATTATGATGAACATTAAATAAAAAAAAGCAATGAACAGACTTAGTGTTTTGATTGGTTTAAAAAAAAAACTCGACACAGTGACTTGTTTTAGACACACTTTGCCCATCATACAAACGTAACATATATATTTTGTAATTATGCACCTTCTGTTTATATAATACTTATTATTTACTTTTTAATCACCTAATTATATAATACTATTTCAATAGGTATCTATCACAATCAGCTTTAAAACAGTCTTTACGACATACTGCGTCCATATTAAGAATAACAAAAATAAATTCTTAACCTTTAACAGTCTCTTTAAAATTCGAAAGATAGGCCCATCGTTTAAGATAGACATAACATATATTTGTAAGTGTTTATTTAACCTGAATCACTTAGTTATATAATACTATTTCAATAGGTATCTATCACAATCAGCTTTGAAACAGTCTTTACGATATATACTCGTACTGCGTCCATATTAAAAATAACAAAAATAAATTCTTAACCTTTAACAGTCTCTTTAAAATTCGAAAGATAGGCCCATCGTTTAAGATAGACATAACATATATTTGTAAGTGTTTATTTAACCTGAATCACTTAGTTATATAATACTATTTCAATAGGTATCTATCACAATCAGCTTTGAAACAGTCTTTACGATATATACTCGTACTGCGTCCATATTAAAAATAACAAAAATAAATTCTTAACCTTTAACAGCCCCTTTAAAATTCGAAAGATAGGCCCATCGTTTTAGACACATTTTGCCCATCATACAAACATAACATACATTTGTAATTATGTACTTAACCAGAATTACTTAATTATATAATACTATTTCAATAGGCATCTATCACAATCAGCTTTAAAACAGTCCTTACAACATATACTGCGACATATACTACGTCCATATTAAGAGTAACAAAAAAAATAATCATGACCTTTAACAGTCCCTTTAAAATTCAAAAGATAGGCCCATTGTTTTCGACACATTTTGCCCATCATACAAACATAACATATATATTTTGTAATTATGCACCATCTATTTATATAATATTATTTACTTTTTAATCACTTAATTATATAATACTATTTCAATAGATATCTATCACAATCAGCTTTAAAACAGTCTTTACAAAAGTAAACGCGTTATGTTCGAAAAGAAGTAACCACTTAATTACTTAACAACTTATGTATGTATGTACTTTGTAAATTATCTTGTTGTCAGTCATTTAATTATTATGAAAACTTGGGAATCAAAAGTGATCGATATTTTGTGTAGGAATCACCTAACAACTCTGAAAATCTAACAAGAACAAACTAACTTACAGAAATAAAAAACACACTTAGGTATTGTTTAAGCGTTTATGATTTATACCTAAAGCTTTTTCTGGCAAAAAAGAGGGGCTGACAAAATATAACATCGACAAACCTGTTATCAAAAATCAAATATAAATATGATATTATCAAAGAAAATTATGATGAGTTGTAAATCACCGAAACGTTAATAGTTATTTGTTTTACAAGGGGGCAAAGTTGTTGTTTAACCGCTCGTGCTAATATTGACACCCGAGCAAGCGAAAGATTCCAAAATTGAAACACGAGTGTAGCGAGTGGTTCTAAAAATTGAATCTTGAGCGTTGCGAGAGTTTCAAAGCACGAGGGTTGAACAAAATTTGCCCCCGAGTGAAACATAATTTTTCACCTCGAACAAGGGTACTTTGCTTCTTAAAAACAGTGAGCAGACACACAGTGTAGTGGCAGTGAGTGAGTGAGTGAGTGTGAATGAGACAAAATGAGTGAGCAAAATCGCATTTTGCTCACTGAGTGAGACAAAATGTCATTCAAGTGACCTTTATAGTCAAATGTCATTTCAATATGCGGGGTCTAATACAAGTTCTTGAGTACTTGAGTTCTATTATCTCTGTCCCTCTAGGTATGTTCTCACTGCTTAGGGTGAAAAATTTTGTGTACTACACGAGATCAAAGTTATTTACATGTCGTGCGCTTTTGAATCCCTTACTACGCTCAAGATTCTAAATCTTCACTCGCTACGCTCGTGAATCTATTATAGAATCTTTCACTTGCACGGGACTCAAAATAAGCACTCGAAGAAATATCAAACTTTGATCTCTTGTTGTACAAATAACTATTTCACCACACCAACCCGAAGCAAATATTAAATGTCAAATAATAAACAAAATCAAACCAAATCAAATCCATATGAACGTTAAGTATTAAATATTTATCATCCAAAATCATCATTTAAACGTCAATTCTACCAGCAAACATAAGAAAACAACTCAACGTTTGCATTTGATTACTTTGCCTCACATGTGAATAAAATGCAACTTTGTTACCAGTTTTTGAAGTGCAAAGTAAGCCTTTCCGAGCTGGTGTGGTGAAAAGAATATACACGGTGGGCAAAAAATAAGTGCATTCCCGATGCCAGGGAGGTTTTGGGATTATATTTAGCAAGTTTTACTATGGGACCAACGCTTTAAATCTTCTTTAAATCCACAGAATATATTTATATAAAAATAAAAGTATTAAGTAGCATGTATGTATGTATTAATCAGATCCCATCATCGTAACTCGAGATTGACAAAAATGTGGCTCAAAAACTTAATTTGCTTAACAAACATAACGAAGAGGACAAATCGCCAAACGTGAACTATGCGTCGTTGAAGAGTTCCGTTCTGATCTTCATCAGCAGTTCCACTTCATCAAATGCGACAGTTTTTAATGAAAATGCTTGATTTTCTGATGAAAATCCAAAAGTCACAATACGCATGCCTTTAAGATTTGAGGAGTTCCCTCGATTCCTCATGGATCCCATCATCGTAACTCGAGATTGACAAAAATGTGGCTCAAAAACTTAATTTGCTTAACAAACATAACGAAGAGGACAAATCGCCAAACGTGAACTATGCGTCGTTGAAGAGTTCCGTTCTGATCTTCATCAGCAGTTCCACTTCATCAAATGTCACTTTTGTGAATGTATATGCTTGATTTGTAAATAAGAACACAAAAATCACTATATGTATGCCTTTAAGAGTTGAGGAGTTCCCTCGATTCTTCATGGATCCCATCATCAGAACTGGGTTTTGACAAAAACGGGACCAATCTGTATCGGGACCAATGAGCATGTATTCACCTTTTTACAAATCATTTTAATATATGTCTATAACTAAAAACCCTCATAAGGTACCTTTTCCCGTGGGACGTCACAAATCTAGTTTGAGTATATGTAACGTGGATTTTAAATAGTTATCGATCACCTGTCATATGGCAAGTGAATGACGCTTCATTCACCTGCCATTGCATCATTCACCTGCCTTTTTTGGACAGGTTAACGAGACTTAAGACAAAAGTACACAAATTTCAATAATATGCAGCTTTAACAGACAGGATAGTTTTTATTCCTAAATTAACACACAAAAGCGATATAACCGCTATATAATTATATAATTACGAGTATTAGTTGTGGTATCAGTGACATTAACCTGCCGCAAAATCTCAGCCACCTGGCAGTTTTAGCCAGGTGGACGATATGCAGGTGATGGAGAAAATGGCAGTTATATCGCGAATACACAAAATGTATTAGCTTGATGAACTCCATACTTAGGCATATAAAACTAAACTATTGTTTACGTTACATATCGTGATAGTAATGCGATAGGTTACATAATTAGCAAGATATCGACTCCAGGATAAAGAGTACTTACCCATTACAAACTCCAATTTCCGATACTTTGTGGTTTGTGTTTTATTTGCGAAGCAAAATAACCACGTCTTCGTCCTACCAGGTGATAGCTGATGAGTGACGGCTTCGGCTCGTGCAGAGTGAGACGTGAAAGGTGCGATGGGGGTTATACAATCATCGTGAACGTGACGCGCCAGGTGACTGTCAAGAATTGCCTTGGACAAACTTTGAAGCCGAATAACTTAAAATATAAGTATAATATTATTATGCGATAGCAATACTTTAAAAGTTAAGGATATATGTTAATAAAATACGGTAATAACGTTAAATTAAGTTAATCATTTGTGTGGTTTTCATAGCTCGGAACATCAGTACCTCGCGTTGGGACACGGCAGGTTAACGGATAAACGTAGTTACAATATTTTTTTTCTTAATCAATATTTATTAAATCTTTTTCAAAGTATTAGGCCTCTGTGTAAAAAGTCTCTCTAAATATGTGTTAAAATTTTATATATAAAAATTATACATAATGAAAAAAAAGTTCTAACATAAACCTATTTACAGGTGGCGGTGCCAACTTTTTGAGAAACGACCTAAAATAAATTTTTGGGCTTTCTTGGACATCTTTGTTCGCTTTTTAGGAACGTGTGCAAAACATTCTGTTCCAATGACTCTTAAATGTTTTATGGCAGGTTTCTTTCCAAACCAGAGTTCGAATGGTGATTTTCCTTCTTGAGAAGTCGGTCCGGTTCTGTTTAGGGTGTAAGCAGCCGTATTGACGAGCTCTGACCAACAGGCAACTGGGAGTTCCTCGTGAGCGTGCATCATAGTGCGAGCAGCTTCTACCAGGGTGCGATTTTCTCTTTCGCTAGATCCATTTTGCTCAGGTGTATAAGGCATTGTCAATCGGTGTTGGATACCATGAGATTGAAGTATTTTCTCAACTGCTTCATTTTTAAATTCACCACCGTTGTCGCTAAGTATTGTTTTTATAGTATGGCCAGTTGTTTTTGCTTCGTTGATCATCTGCACGAGCTTGTCTTTAACTTCAGACTTATGCTTCATGAAGTAAACATGACGATATTTGCTGTAGCCGTCCTTAAACAATACAAAATAACGTAGTTTTGTGAATGAATTTGGAAAAGGGCCACATACGTCGGTATGTATAATCTCACCTGGTGCATTAGCTTGTTGTCTTGTTCCAAATTTATGTCTAAGTGCTTTTCCGTAGACGCATCCAGTGCATAATTCAGAATCAAGTTTAACTTTGATGCCAAGTTCCTTTTCAATCAACTGTTTAACGTGTCTTTTATTCTGATGAGCAAATCTTTCGTGATATAGTTGTAAAGTGTTTTCTTTTGACACGGTGTTCAATTCTGGAGTTTGATTCGATACAGTAACTTTCAACTTATAGAGTCCTCCATTTTTGATTCGTGTTCCAATCAGTTTAACCTTTCCATCATGTATCAATTGACAGGATTCTCTTTCAGATGTGAAGACACTATTCTCAAGTTTATCTTGAGCAGCAAGTACAGAAAATAGGTTTCGTTTAATTTCAGGGACGTACCAGACATCGTATAGTTGGATTCGTTCTTGGCGACCATGGACGTTCGCTAGTAAGTCAACTGTTCCTTTTCCAATAGCTTTGTTCTTGGATCCGTTCGCAGATGTAACTGTTTGATCATTATTGAAATATTGAAAGCTGGAGAATACGTCACTTTGACAGGTTACGTGACCTGTAGCTCCGTTGTCGACATACCAATTCTCAGGATCTACTAAGGTTGTTACTGTTCCGTTGATCTCAACTTGCATTAGAGTAAGGTTCAAGTTTGTATTCATAGCTTCGCTTGTCGATGGTTTAACTTTGGGAGGTTTGCCATCCGAAATCCATTTGCGACATTGTTTGACATTATGTCCGAAAAGTTTACAATACCCGCATTTCTTCTTTGTTTTGCGTGTGGAGTTCAGTGCGACTAGTGCTTGTGCTCCAGAAGTCTCAGATTCTTTATTTGTCAAAGACCTTTCGTAACTGCAGATTTGAGCTGTCAAATTTTCTATGTTACGATCCTTTTTAGACATAAGCATCCAGCTTGACTTGAACGGGAAGTAACTATCGTCGGGGAGCGTTTCTAGAATCTTGCAAAGAAGTAAGATTTCTGGAAGTTCATGCTTGTCCTTCTGTAGTTCGACCTTGAGTTCATGCCATATATTTTTCAGCTTAGATATGTGCATTGACATGTCGTGAAGGGGATCCTTGCGATAGCTGAAGAAACTGTAGCATAAATTATAGCTTTTATCCTCAGACGTGCCATCAAATAGGGTGTGTAGCACATCCCAAATTTGTTTCGCACTGGTTAATCTCATAACTTTTTGAAGAGTAACGTCTGACATATTAGTCATCAAAATAAGCATAGCTGCACTATCCGTCTTATTATATTCTTGTAGAGCTTCTTGATAAGTTGCCATGACAGCGGCGGTTGCTGTTGAATCTGGCTGAGTCGGTGGCTTTAGATTGCCGTTGATAACATCTAGTCCTCCAGGAGTACCTCTTAGCAGTAACAGTACCTTGCAGAGCCATGTTGTCCAATTTTCTTTACCTTCTAAACGACCAATATCAATTTTGCATCTTGTTGACGAAGTTGACATATTGACGGTTCTTGTTAGAATTTGTTTTGAAAATTGAAAATTGCTAACTTATTTTTTGAAAAAATATTTACGTAGTCGACGTTATTTATTTTTCTTCGCTCATTATCTCATTATCAATATAATTCATACATTTTATTGTAATAAACCGAGAACTGCTACCATGTTAATGTGGATCGTTTATTTTAAATGACAAGAGTGATATAAAGAAAAAGAAATCATGTGGCCTACATATACAATTCACTATGGAGTTTATCAAAACCTTTAACATGTTTCTATTTCCATTGATACGATTGCTGAGAAAATTAAGTTGCTGGATGGAAGCAAGGGTTCAGGGCCAGATGGCATACCCCCTTTATTTGTAAAATCTTGTGTCAGAGAGCTCTGTTTACCACTGTGTTTAATATTTAACAAATCTTTACAATCGGGAACTTTTCCTCTAGTGTGGAAGACTGCTTATATCGTTCCAATTCATAAATCGGGAGACAAGTCGCGTTGTGAAAACTATAGGCCAATTAGTATTATTTCGTGTATGGCTAAGCTCTTTGAATCCATTGTCTATGTAACCTTATATAGCCATTTTAGAACAGTCTTATCTGATACGCAACACGGGTTCGTAAAAAATAAGTCTACAGTAACAAATTTATTGGAATACAAAAATTATCTATGTACTAGCTTTGCGGATAGAGGTCAGGTCGATACTATATATACGGACTTTTCTAAGGCCTTTGATAAAGTGGACCATAACATTCTTTGTCACAAGCTCGCACTATACGGATTACATGGTAATTTGTTCAGGTGGATATGTTCCTACTTGAACAACAGGAGCCAACTTGTAGCAGTCAACGGATCTTTGTCTGCTCCTGTACCTTTAACCTCAGGAGTACCTCAAGGGTCACACTTGGGGCCGTTGCTGTTTATTGTTTTTATAAATGATCTGGCAGAACGATTGTCTTGCCCCTCTCTATTTTACGCAGATGATCTGAAAATATACAAAACAATAAACAGTACCGTAGACTGTTTACTGCTGCAGGATGACTTAAATGTTATTTCAAACTGGTGCGCTAATAATCGTATGTTTCTAAATGTGGAGAAATGCTTCGCGATAACTTTTTCGAAGAAAAAACAAAAATTATATTACGATTACGCCATAGCCGATCAGAAACTTTCAAGCAGAGAGTTAGCTAAAGATCTCGGTATTCGGTTTGACGAACAGTTAAACTTTAAATATCACTACGAGTACATCACAAAAAAAGCTAATCAAATGCTTGGATTTATTCTCCGAATAACCAAAGACTTTAAAAAACCAAAAAGCTTGTTAACACTCTTTCATAGTCTTGTCCGTAGTGTTCTTGAGTACGGGTGTAATGTGTGGTCACCGTACTACTCTTTACATTCCAATTATATCGAGAAAGTTCAGAAAAGATGTCTCAAGCTTTTGTCATACCGCTACAACCGTGATCTTATACGCAAGGATTATATCGAACGATTGCGCACATTCAATGTTTACTCCCTTGAATCACGTCGTCTTCTTCATGACATGCTATTTCTCCACAAAGTTCTCCACTCCAAATGTATCTCCCAATATTCTGTCCCTAGTTACATTTAATACCTCCCGGTTCAGGTCCCGTGCCCCAAAGACTTTTGCTCTACAAGTGTATAAAAATAATACTTCATTTTACAACCCTATTGTGAGAATGTGTCGTCTGTACAACGACCTGCGGGCTCAGCACGGTTCCATTTTTATCGACTATCACTATGCGCGTCCCTTTCGCACTTACATACTTGTTAGAACGTGACAGGCATGGTGACAAGGGATAAAAACGCGACCGTGCTAAGCCGCCTGGTATCTAAACATAGCCATATTGACATATTCTACTCGAGATTTGCAATCTTTCGGAAACAGGTTATGGAAGTTCTTTGCCATCAATCACCATTACATTAAGTTTCATTAATGTCTTTACTTTCCTCATTAAATGTGAATTATTGTTTTGTGCCTAAAATTCTATTATTGTGTTAAGTTAGTTTGTATAGTAGTCTTAGTATAGTTGTTGTTTTCGCTCTAATATTTGTTTCATGATGTGCATACATGCTTTGGATGGCATTCCCAACCAAAAATTCACAGATTTCGTGCCTCACACGACTATCGAGCACATTGGAAATGAATCTACGGAATTCGAAAAAATATTGTCGCTGAGCAACGAGAAAGTCTGGATAAGGAAAAAGTTACAAAATAAAACTACAACGTTGAATGATAATTATTTTAATCTTAGACTAACACAAGTATCCTGGACATAACGCATGTGAACAAACAAATTGCAAAATTTCCACACGCATATCCAAGTTTGAATAATTGTCGCCGTGGCGCATAAGTATAGGTACATATTTCATTTTTCGATTAATAAGCAGGATATATTAATGTTCTGTAAAATAACAACACCCTTGAATATATTTATCCATTTATTTTCTTGTCTTATTCCAATTCACAATAATCTCATCTTATGACAACCGTTTGCTAGCACAACTCAACAACCAACTGAGGCCCGTCGGCCGAGTGTAGTTTCTTTTTATACCCAACCAATAACAGTCTTCAATTTCAAACTACCCTTAACTTTAAAAACGAATTAAGTAGGTATGCTAAATAGCAAAAACCCTACACTCGTCCATCCTGACTCCGTGTATGTCCTCATACACGTGCCAGGTGGAAACCCTACACTTGGCCGACAGACTACGTATACTTAACAGTGGATACACTAATCGCAAACCGATCAATTTCTTGCGATCAGAGTTAATGTGTAGGATACGAACCAGTTCTATTCTCGCACCTACTAAATTGTGTCAGCACACGAACCGATCATTTCTCGTGACTTAAAACAGTTTCAATCAGTCATCAGCACGTCAAAATCTCAAAAACATCGTGTAAATAACCTTTCGTATGCCTGGTCCCGTATACGTACCACACAATTTGGACTATAATTTACAGTTTCAAGGTTATTAATTCAGTAGTAAATTTTAACTAAGGCATACGAAGGGTTAAAATTGTTACTCTACTGCCGGAGACATCCACTCGACATCGACCAGAGGCCGACACCGATGTCATCAGAATGGACGACCGTCAAGCGGTGAGAAGGGCCCTGGCTCTGGAGGTCAGCGCGTGCGGGCTGCGGCGCGGCCGGGGCACGGGAGCGCGGAGGCCGGCTGCGGCGCGGCCGGGGCACGGGAGCGCGGAGCGGCGGTCGCCGTGCTCTAGACGCGCACCAGACTCTGGCGGCGCGAGGCGGGCTCCTGCTGGAGACGGCTCGCACCGGACTCTGGCGGCGCGAGGCGGACTCCTGCTGGAGACGGCTCGCACCGGACTCTGGCGGCGCGAGGCGGACTCCTGCTGGAGACGGCTCGCACCGGACTCTGGCGGCGCGAGGCGGGCTCTTGCTGGAGACGGCTCGCACCGGACTCTGGCGGCGCGAGGCGGGCTCCTGGTGGAGACGGCTCGCACCGGACTCTGGCGGCGCGAGGCGGGCTCCTGCTGGAGACGGCTCGCACCGGACTCTGGCGGCGCGAGGCGGGCTCCTGCTGGAGACGGCTCGCACCGGACTCTGGCGGCGCGAGGCGGGCTCCTGCTGGAGACGGCTCGCACCGGACTCTGGCGGCGCGAGGCGGGCTCCTGCTGGAGACGGCTCGCACCGGACTCTGTCGGCGCGAGGCGGGCTCCTGCTGGAGACGGCTCGCACCGGACTCTGGCGGCGCGAGGCGGGCTCCTGCTGGAGGCAGCTCAGTCATCGCCTCGCCTGTTGACTGTACTTGCTTCTGGCTCCTGGTGTCACGCGAAGCGGGGGACGCCGGTAGAGGTGCGGCGCTCAACTTGCTAAAAATATCCAACATTGACTAAGTAATTCAGGGTAACAGATCAATAATTGCCATTTATTATTCGATTTTCATAAGTATTGATCATCTCTATCTGCAGGTAGACAGTACACGAACCAATTCAATTCTCGTGACTGAAACATCTCTAAACAGTACACGAACCAATTCAATTCTCGTGACTGAAACATCTCTTCAAATATCATGTCAAGAAATCAACAATTATAAACCTCACTCTTGAGACAGGATTCATTTTTCCTGAGAACCTTTCAATAACTTTAACCCTGACTATAATTTATAAAATAACAGCGAATAACAGCGATAATTAACTTCACATATTCATATGCAAAACATGTGTAAAACTGGGACCTTATTGTGTTCAACTTGACCTATTATGTTTCCATTATCAATGCATCAATTCAATCATCAAATTGGTAACTAAAAACCTGTAATCCCAATGTTTTCAGAGAAGGTCGTATATTCTAGATTGTTAGGATTTATCCAAGCTGACAAAGTACTTAGTTCATCAATTGCAAGACGCGTTGGGATTTCAAGACCATTAATTTTATTTTTATAATATGCATATTGTTTTATGAAAGACTTGAACAGTATATTAATAATACACTAAACGTTGTTGTTAAATAGCTGAAGTTACGTAGTAACTATTTATTAATCTGTGCTGAAGTCTATAAACCTAAATTTCAACATTACAGAATACCAAATCGCACAGTTCGGGAATAAACATAGCACCTAGGTCTGTTTCCGTAGAAAAAGGTATCAGTAATATATTTTTTTTTTACACGTCGGTAATGTTTCTTTTCAGGAATTAAAATAAATTATATGTTTTAAATATTACATGGCATGGCAGACATAAACGATAGAACTGCAAAAACCTGTTATGCTTTACCTATCCGTACCATCTGACTTGTTCTAAAAATGCCCTCATTGGTAATCTACTATTATTTGATAACGTACAAAGTTATACAAAAAATAATTATAAACTAACCTATTTTATTCAAGTTTGAGTGAAAACATATTACTATAATCAATAAGAGGCTATCAATCCTCCTTGATCTCGGTTTAATTGTGGTGTTCTGTTCTAGTAGCTTACGAACCAAATCAAGTTCTCGTAAGTACAAACAGGTTCAACCAACTTTAACTGCAGTAACCTATTCATTCAATAATTCAGTGATTCAATAATTCAGTGATTCAACAATTCAATAACTCAGTGATTCAACAATTCAATAATTCAGTGATTCAACAATTCAATAATTCAGTGATTCAACAATTCAATAACTCAATAATTCAATAACTCAATAATTCAATAACTCAATAATTCAATAACTCAATAATTCAATAAATCAATAATTCAATAACTCAATAATTCAATAACTCAATAATTCAATAACTCCATAATTCAATAACTCAATAATTCATTAACTCAATAATTCATTAACTCAATAATTCAATAACTCAATAATTCAATAACTCAATAATTCAATGACTCAATAATGCAATAACTCAATAATTCAATAACTCAATAACTCAATCATTCAATAATTCAATAACTCAATAATTCAATAACTTAATAATTCAATAAGTCAATAATTCAGTAACTCAATAATGCAATAACTCAATAAATCAATAATTCAATAACTCAACAATTCAATAACTCAATAATTCAATGACTCAATAATTCAATGACTCAATAATTCAATGACTCAATAATTCAATAACTCAATAATTCAATAACTCAATAATGCAATAACTCAATAACGCAATAACTCAATAATTCAATAACTCAACAATTCAATGACTCAATAATTCAATGACTCAATAATTCAAGGACTCAATAATTCAAGGACTCGATAATTCAATGACTCAATAATTCAATGACTCAATAATTCAATGATCGATAATTCAATTACTCAATAATTCAATGACTCAATAATTCAATAACTCAATAATTCTTCAATGACTAAATAATTCAATAACTCAATGATTCAGTAAATCAACAACCCAATAATTCAGTAAACTCGATAATTCAGTAACTCGATAATTCATTAAGTCATTAATTCGTAAATTCAAGTCTTCATTAAGTCATTAATTCGTTAATTCAATAAATCGTTAATTCAATAATTCGTTAATTCAATAATCAATAATTCGTTAATTCAATAATCAATAATTCAATAATCAATAATTCGTTAATTCAATAAGTCGTTAATTCAATAATTCGTTAATTCAATAATTCGTTAATTCAATAATTCGTTAATTCAAATAATTCGTTAATTCAATAATTCGTTAATTCAATAATTCGTTAATTCAATAATTCGTTAATTCAATAATTCGTTAATTCAATAATTCGTTAATTCAATAATTCGTTAATTCAATAATTCGTTAATTCAATAATTCGTTAATTCAATAATTCGTTAATTCAATAATTCGTTAATTCAATAATTCGTTAATTCAATAATTCGTTAATTCAATAATTCGTTAATTCAATAATTCGTTAATTCAATAATTCGTTAATTCAATAATTCGTTAATTCAATAATTCGTTAATTCAATAATTCGTTAATTCAATAATTCGTTAATTCAATAATTCGTTAATTCAATAAATCGTTAATTCAATAAATCGTTAATTCAATAATTCGTTAATTCAATAATTCGTTAATTCAATAATTCGTTAATTCAATAATTCGTTAATTCAATAATTCGTTAATTCAATAATTCGTTAATTCAATAATTCGTTAATTCAATAATTCGTTAATTCAATAATTCGTTAATTCAATAATTCGTTAATTCAATAATTCGTTAATTCAATAATTCGTTAATTCAATAATTCGTTAATTCAATAATTCGTTAATTCAATAATTCGTTAATTCAATAATTCGTTATTTCAATAATTCGTTATTTCAATAATTCGTTATTTCAATAATTCGTTATTTCAATAATTCGTTATTTCAATAATTCGTTATTTTAATAATTCGTTAATTCAATAATCCGTTAATTTAAATAATCCGTTAATTTAAATAATCCGTTAATTTAAATAATCCGTAACTCATTAATCCGTAACTCATTAATCCGTAACTCATTAATCCGTAACTCATTAATCCGTAACTCATTAATCCGTAACTCATAATCCGTAACTCATTAATCCGTAACTCATAAATCCGTAACTCATTAATCAGTTACTCATTAATCCGTAACTCATTAATCCGTAACTCATTAATCCGTAACTCATTAACACGTAACTCATTAACACGTAACTCATTAACACGTAACTCATTAACACGTAACTCATTAACACGTAACTCATTAACACGTAACTCATTAACACGTAACTCATTAACACGTAACTCATTAACACGTAACTCATTAACACGTAACTCATTAACACGTAACTCATTAACACGTAACTCATTAACACGTAACTCATTAACATGTAACTCATTAACACGTAACTCTTTAACACGTAACTCATTAACAAGTAACTCATTAACACGTAACTCATTAACACGTAACTCATTAACACGTAACTCATTAACACGTAACTCATTAACACGTAACTCATTAACACGTAACTCATTAACACGTAACTCATTAACACGTAACTCATTAACACGTAACTCATTAACACGTAACTCATGAATACGTAACTCATTAAAACTCAATCCAATAACTCAATCCATTAATAACTCAATCCAATAACTCATTAATCCAATAACTCAATAATTAAAATAATCCAGCAATTTTATAATTCGATAATTCAATTACTCAATTCAATAATCAACTCGATAAATCTAAGGGTCGAATAATTCCACAGTTCTAAAATTCAATAGCTCGATAATTCAATAATTCCATCTCTTTGATTGATAACTTCGATACACGATACACGATACTCGATACTCGATATTTGATCAATAAATAATTCAGTTTATAATTAGATGGCATTATAAATGTGGAGGTTCCTTGCAGTTTAAGGCGCGGTGTGTAGTAAAATGCACTTTTTTGACACCATATTTACAGACTTTTACAAGGATATCATGCATTATTTTCTAGTATGTATAACTTCAGTCCTTGAACTACGTTATTGCTTGTCAGAAACACGACGGCTCATTATTTTCTCGATAGAATCTTAAGTTGAAAACATGCCTAACACTGTCTTTATTTTCTTATGTTAGAAGTACTAGGACGAAAATGTATATGAAACTTACTTCAGTCGATAGCTTTTAAGTAAATCTTCATTATTGCTTGTCCTTTTATCGATACGTTAATTTTTTCATTCATCATTTGATGAATTCAACATTTTGCCTACTAAATTACACCCTACGCGGCAATATCTTGCGCCTATTCCTCACGCCAGTACGCCCGTGACCACTGTCAGCGTCGGACCTGTGCTAGTTTAGCGGACGTTTCATAAAATGGGTAATCACAGTATAAATATGCAAATATGTTATACACACAATGTTTTTCAACATACTTACGAAGAAAAGCAAAATAATTCTTAAATACGGTGACATTTCAGACATTCGTCCGTCATATTGTCATTTTATAACAAGTTGGGCAGCAAAGGCACACACCCATCTTAGTGTAGTAAATGAAGCAAGTTCTTGTATGGAGACACATGCATTAATTTCTCAGTCGATGAAATTTAGCTTGGTTATTGTATATTATGAGCCGAGACTAACATTATAAATATCAAAAAAAAAAACACTCCTAAGTTAGGTAAAAACACAAATCTGATTATATATTGAACCGAGTAATTCCTCAGTCCAAAATTATTTTACAAAATAAGTTATTTGTATCAGTATGTGATACTAGAAAAAAATCTAAAAGTTTTGTCAAACATGAGAATATTTTTTTATGATACTTCCTTTTTTTGACGCTCATTTTCATCGGAAAATTGCTGTCATTATTTTCTTCTTTTATATGATCTTAGAATATAATTTGGCGCAGTGGGTAAACAAATCCAAAAAAACTCAACAGCTATGAATACTACTTTATTTTAAATTATGATTAATAAACCTCAAATTGATCATGATCACACCTTTTCACTAGGCTTGTGCCTGCTCATTCACTACAGAGAGTGCTCTGCTCTCGGTCAAAAGAACTATTTCGGTCTTTTAGTTCCTATAGTTAATGACTGACTCAAGCTTACTTTTCACATATATCATCATTATCTTTTATTTAATAACATCTTTAACATTATTAACATATATCAATTGTTGTGATAGTAAACATATTTACCCTCTGCTTTCACTCTGAATCACTATGTATGTATACTAGTATACTTATCTCCCACAAAAAAAAATATTTTAAGCCTTAACACCTTGTTTATTAGTTTAGTACCCTCTCTATTGAGTTCTACATCAACTTGTACCGGACATAAAATTATATCATTGCGCAACTCTAGGTATGAAATCATATTTACTAACTGTGCTGCAAATGGCAATTCAACCATTTATTACTTTAAGGGTCTAGCAAAGTTTATATATTCCTAAATCATCCTAAAGGACACATACACATAGAGTACACAACAGTCAGTGTTTTAATAATTTGTAGAGTATAATTTACTTTCATAAGGCGCTAACTGACTGCCACTAAAGTGCCTGCAATAGCTTGTGAGCCCAATGAATAGGCTACATTCCTACTAGTCAAATCAGCTTCTTTTTTTAGAACTGTCAAAACGATTTTTTTAATATGGAATTTATATGAAAACAAATATAGTGACGTCACGGTAAACTCACCTACTTTTTATATTTCAATCCGATTTATGAAATACAAATTGTGTTTAAAAATAGCTGTTATCTATGTTTTTCTAATAATTATCTGGTGCTTTATTTCATGCACGGTTTGAAATAATTTATTTTAAGTACAGGAAACATCCCTGTTGTACATAATCCATCAGGGGTAACCGTGTACAACACTGCAGTCTATACATAAACATTACAAGACTTGAACAGGAAAACATTTTTACTAATTTCTTACAAACATAAGTCATCAATAATTTTAACGACATTCTATAACATACTACAGTAATAAATAAAACTTAAATTATCATTCTGACATTGTCTACTTCTATGGTCACTACTTTCCTACCTACATGATTAACTAACAAATTGCATAAACCCCACAATAAAGTTATTAAGGTGACATGGACTGACCGGGTCCATGAGTAAATTTCAAACATCAGTTCTCTCTCTCTTTCTCTCAGGGTGCTTGGTAGCTCAGGCTTTCAAAATCAACTTATGCCTGGTATTGTACCCTGCTAATATAAATTTACTTGAAATTATTACCTATTTTTTTTTTATATATGTTACCTGAACCAGCCTTTTTACTGAATATCTTTTTTTCGCTAGGTGGCTCTGCTACCGCCATCATCCAAAATTACGTCTCGCATTTTTACTTTGATATAAAAAAAACTACAATGTTTCGATCAAGAAATATCAACGTCAGTGAATTATTATCAAACAAACTTTATGCACAAGTGTTATTATAGTGAATCCCGTGATGGATGGTGAAGTGGTATAAACTTGCCGAAACTTGTGATTTCTGAACCAAAGCAGGGGTGCGAAACTCCTGACTTCGGTCAAACTCGGCTCCGCTCGGCTCAGCATTGCTCCGAGCAATTATTAGGGTTGGCACCACTTGACTTCCTTTTGCGTGCACGACCACAGATAAGATAATCACTTGATTTTTGACAACCCTAAATAGCCGAAAGGGATAGTGCCATATATTAGAAAGGGACGGCATGATTCGACCCTGAAACGCTGTCAAACTTCGGTTTTGTAGGAAGTTTCTTTTCTGTTTTGACATTTAAGTGCTTACTTTTCACCCCATTATAAAATTCCATTCATGCACAGACTACCCTATTTCCAACTCCTGTAACTGTGATTCAATACAGAATACTGATGTAATAAAATATCTTGGTCTATTAGTAGATGAAAAACTGAATTTCAAAAACCACATTCACAAACTCTCTGCTAGAATAAGAAAATCCATATTTATTTTTAAAAAAGCTTCGTAACACTGCCGATGATTCTGTGCTTAAATTAGTTTACACCGCGCTCTGTCGGTCTGTGATTAGCTACTGCATCACAGTTCACAGTTTGGGGAATTGCGGCAAAAGACCTCTATGCTGGAAATTGAAAGGGCTCAACACTCTGTTTTAAAATTGATGCTTAAAAAACCCTTTTGATTTCCAACCATAGATCTCTACGCCGAAGCCAAGGTCTTAACTGTATGTCAGCTATTTTAATGAAAATCTCTTTACACACACACAAATTCTCAAAATTGTTGCCTTGCTATAGTTCTTTAATTAATAAACGCATCTTTAACTTACCAATTCCAGAAGTCCGTTCCGCCTTTGGGAAACTTTTTGGGGAAAGAGTCAGAGTGACTACTTACAACGCTTTGCTTAAACACTGCAACCTTAAATATTTACCATTATAGAAGCTAAAATAATCTTATTTAAATTTTTACATTCACTTACTTATGCCGAGACAGAAGATATTGTAGTTAAAATACTTTAAGTTTAGTTTCCATACCTTGCAATAAGATTGTATATTTTCACTTACTTATATTTAAGTGAAATTGAAATCGTTTATTGCATATCACATAGCAGCTTCGTGCTTCTCTTTAAGTTTGTTATTTGTAATTGTAACTTTATTGTGTAACTAGTTCAATAATTTTAACTGTAACTGGTTCCCCTCGATACAGGCGTAGCCTTGTGTGGAGACCTGGAGACCCCTGACATATTCTGTTGTGTGTTTTTATTGATAATAAAATTTATTCTTATTCTTATTTTTATCTCACTTATTACCTAATGCCATTTTATCATGATAATAATTTTCTATGCCGTGTGAAAATATCTGATGGCAGGCCTCGCTACCATCTATGTGAATGAGATGAATGACTATTACAACAATCCATATCCAGAGACCTACTACTCACTTGTCTATATTATGGTGCATACTGATATTTGATATAGTACTGCCTTGCCTTGCACTTGACTTTTCCTTACTTTTTCTGTCACACTTTCTACTACAACCATGGAATCTTCCCATTTTTCACTTTTACTGTTTAAACTGACAATATGAAAACAAATCCACATACACATAACATGATAGTTACAACCAGTAATTCAGAGTGAAATTCAAAAGTAACAATTATGTACCAGAATTTCCTTAAAACTGATTTCCATTCACAATCAATACGCTCACGAGAAGCCAAACACATACTATTAATCGCTTGGTACTATTACAGCTATTGGAGTTACTGTAAGCATTTCAATAACAAAAAAAAAAGAAATTACGCACACGAACAAAAGATAAACACATGAAACATGCTCTTGTTAGTACATTCACGACACAAAACACGCTATGTTATCTTATTCTTTTATTATGTGGACGTCAGTAAGTAGTGTAAAGTTTGTTCAAATAGGTTAGTTTTCCTTAAACGGATATCACTTTCTCCAACTCCCAGATTTGTTAGTGAATAATCACTTCTCTGACTGCCAAAACACGGTGAAAACAGATGAAAATAATTGGAATTATCAGACCTCTGGCTCCCAATTTATAGAAATAGCGTCTTTTCCAACTAGCGGGCGTCGGTTTCAAAGCAAGCTGCTCCAACATATCCCGGCTTCTGAATTGAAAGCCCACCCTGTGAGCCTTGTTCTGGGGATTATTATGCTGCTTTCAAATATAAAGACGATGTTCTTCTTGACAGGTTTATAATTAATATTCGTTTTACAAAGCAAGTTTCTCATTTAGCCGCCATACTTCACAAGTTGACAGGCAAAAGCTAAGAGTCACAGATAACATATATCAGCCCTACGCACTGTCATCTATACATATAATAAAGCTGAAGAGGGTCGAAAGTCTGTACATGGGAGATATTCGAAAAAAAGTTGGCTGGGGATACTTAGAATCGATAACAGAACACGTTCCAACAGTTTTTAGAATTTTTGTCTGTTTATCTGTTTATCTGTTTGTCTGTTTATTTGAACGCGCATCACGTGAAAACGGCTGAACGGATTTTGATGCAAACTTTACTAATCTGTGGAGAACATCCTCGGCCAGGTTATAGGCTATAAAAATTCAACCCCTAAAAGGGGGGGTAGCCACAACACTCGATTGACTTAAGTTTGCCCCTGAATCTTATGGCGCTACTTAGGAAGGAGGGGCAAACTTTTTTCAAATATGTGCTACCACTATAGAGTACCCTGGTAAACTAACAGATGGCGCTGAATTTAATACGTATTGACATAATAAGCCACCGAGGAAGGATTTTGCCAAATTAACTCTAAGTTTAGAAGAGAGGGTACGGATATCAACAAATTTAATTGAATAATTATAATTTAATTAATAACATTTAAATATATACAATAAAATATATAAATTGAATAATTATGTTGATTTAATAATACAACAAAATTAAACGACAGTAAATTAATTGCCCCTCATTGCACAGTGCCATCTTTTGGGGAACTAAGTAAACATTAAGTAACCAAGGAAACTAAAAATGAGTTTACATAGTTACGTAGTGGTAAAATAAACACACATATCATCACGCGTATAATTGCATAATTATTAAAAAATATAAATTTTCTCCGTCATGAATACCTACTCGTAATTATATCGCATCCATATCAAATCCATATTCATACGTATACAGCACTTAATAATGGCCACGAAGGTGGGTACTTTGAAAAAAAAAACATTGACCTCTGTAATTTGCAGTGCCGGATTAACCCTTTTAAGCAAAATAAGTACTTGCTTAGGGCACCACGTCTAGGGGGCACCAAAACCGTAGGCAAAAAAACGCGCAGGCTGCATCAGCATTGCAGTCGTCGTGGAGTAGGTACCTACATGAAACTTTTATACGTGTACAAGTACCCATCTAATAACGAAGGGTCGTAGGGATCAAGTAAGAGAGTGAGGGTACGTAAGAACATCTCCAACGTAGGCTTTCGATTTGACCTTACGCGGAGGCCCTTAATGTCAGTCATGGAAAAAAATCTTGCTTTCGGGCTTGCGGCCAGCCGAGTTTTTCGACATAGATTACCGATTTTATAGCGAATTTTGCTCTCTTGCACGCCAGATTTGTCGGCCAAGCCGAGTTGCTCCTTAGCCGCGATCCTGAGACCTAAAAAGTGTTATAAGGGGCCCCGTGAAAGCCGAAAACTAAAAGCATCCTATCAAGCAGCGCTTTCGAGTGAAGCCAAAGAGCGAGCAGTAGAAGAGTCGTGATTACATGCATAGATTCGATTTCAAGCTACTCTTTTGCAGTTCGGCGTTAGGTCTTATGCGAGGCCTTCTGCCTTAATTACACTTGAGCGTGGATCCAAATCCAAGCTTTCCTCTTTCGCAGCTGGGCCTTGCTCACACTTCGCCAATTCAATTCACTTGGTCAATTCTAAGCTCTGCTTTCTTGCATCTTTTCACCTCTCTTGCATCAAACAACCGTTCCTCGCTGAGACCCTTAAATATCGAGCCCTATGCGAAGCTAGGCTGATAAAAAACTGTCCCATCCCTTCTCTGTATGAAACCCTGAATTCGCGCCTGGTGGGACTAAAAGTAAAAATGTACAACTGTCTATCAAATTGTGTTTTTTATATCGAAAAATCTTCGCGCTCGCTTCGCTCGCGTTTTCAATCACTTTCTAAGTTATGATAAAGGTGACATTCGGGTGGCGACTGCTGCATCATTACTCTGTTGCAACGTTACTGCTGCAGAATTGTCAATTTTCGTGATAAAATGATGTAACTGATTTCCATACTAAAAGTAAAAATGTACAACTGTCTATCAAATTGCGTTATCTATATCGAAAAAATTTCGCGCTCGCTTTGCTCGCGTTTTCAATCACTTTCTAAGATATGACAAAGGTATTCGGGTGGCGACTGCAGCAGCATTACTCTGTTGCTACGTTACTGCTGCAGCATTGTCAATTTTCCTGATAAAATGATGTGACTGATTTCCATACTAAAAGTAAAAATGTACAACTGTCTATCAAATTGCGTTTTTTATATCGAAAAATGTTCGCGCTCGCTTCGCTCGCGTTTCCAATAACTTTCTAAGATATGATAAAGGTGACATTCGGGTGGTGACTGCAGCAGCATTATTCTGTTGCAACGTTACTGCTGCAGCACTATCAATTTTCGTGATAAAATGATGTGTCTGATTTCTATACTAAAAGTAAAAATGTACAACTGTCTATCAAATTGCGTTTTTATATCGAAAAATTTTCGCGCTCGCTTCGCTCGCGTTTTCAATAACATTCTATGATATGGCGACTGCAGCAGCATTAGGTACTCTGTTGCAACGTTACTGCTGCGGCACTGTCAATTTTCTTGATAAAATGATGTGACTGATTTCCATTCTCAGCTGTAATGGGGCAATGAACGTCACTCAATTGACCAAAAAAATTCAATGTAATCTTGATGACCCTAGGGAGAGGGGGCACCATGGTCTAGAAATGCTTAGGGCATCAAAATTTCTTAATCCGGCACTGGTCGTTTGCGGAGTCAAACGATTTGGGACTCGCATTTTATACGCATTTCCATGCCTTCCCGAAAAAAATCGAATCATTCGCGAAAGTCTCGCAACGCATTGAGGTTACAAACGGCACGCGGTCTTCCTCAGGAGTCTGACTAGCCAGGCAGGCCGCTTCGCTTTCGCTCGCGCGCGTATACCTTACTGTAACGTCCGATATACACCTATTACTCTGTCGTTAAAATCACGTGGAAAATTTTAATAAGGGCGAAAAAAACTATTGATTTTGGAGTGTAGTTTTATTTAGTGGTACCTAACTGTAAAATATTTTATCTGGACTACAGTCCTCTAGCATATCCATCTGTCAACTTTACTTCAAGTTCCGCCTCCAGGGGAGAGGGAGAGAAATTAGGATTAGAAATTAGCCGCTTACTGACACAGACCGAATTCCACGCGGGCGGAGCCGCGGGCACAGCTAGTTAGAACTAATATTACAATCATCGTACGTTGGTACACTGTATTAGCCATATTGTTCCTTTCATAGTCTGAAATTTCTTTCGTGAATCGGAAGATATTGCTAACGAGTAATTAAAAATGACGTGTTATTGTAAAATTTAAGCTAAAATACATATAAATGAAAATTATAAAGAAATATTTTAACTTATTAACCATAGGTATAATGTACCCATGTAACATGTTATGTTGAAATAAAGTGGCAATGTTATTGTGACGTAGGCCCGTGTCACTCTGGGAATGGAAGACCATGTTTTATTAGACCATGCTTTTATTAGCATTTTATATTCTGTACTAGTTTATATTATATAGTATTATTCCAAGCTTAACAACGTAACGGCTTAATAAAACAATATGGCTAATACAGTGTACCAACGTACGATGATTGTAATATTAGTTCTAATGACAGTGCGTAGGGCTGATATATGTTATCTGTGACTCTTAGCTTTTGCCTGTCAACTTGTGAAGTATGGCGGCTAAATGAGAAACTTGCTTTGTAAAACGAATATTAATTATAAACCTGTCAAGAAGAACATCGTCTTTATATTTGAAAGCAGCATAATAATCCCCAGAACAAGGCTCACAGGGTGGGCTTTCAATTCAGAAGCCGGGATATGTTGGAGCAGCTTGCTTTGAAACCGACGCCCGCTAGTTGGAAAAGACGCTATTTCTATAAATTGGGAGCCAGAGGTCTGATAATTCCAATTATTTTCATCTGTTTTCACCGTGTTTTGGCAGTCAGAGAAGTGATTATTCACTAACAAATCTGGGAGTTGGAGAAAGTGATATCCGTTTAAGGAAAACTTACCTATTTGAACAAACTTTACACTACTTACTGACGTCCACATAATAAAAGAATAAGATAACATAGCGTGTTTTGTGTCGTGAATGTACTAACAAGAGCATGTTTCATGTGTTTATCTTTTGTTCGTGTGCGTAATTTCTTTTTTTTTTGTTATTGAAATGCTTACAGTAACTCCAATAGCTGTAATAGTACCAAGCGATTAATAGTATGTGTTTGGCTTCTCGTGAGCGTATTGATTGTGAATGGAAATCAGTTTTAAGGAAATTCTGGTACATAATTGTTACTTTTGAATTTCACTCTGAATTACTGGTTGTAACTATCATGTTATGTGTATGTGGATTTGTTTTCATATTGTCAGTTTAAACAGTAAAAGTGAAAAATGGGAAGATTCCATGGTTGTAGTAGAAAGTGTGACAGAAAAAGTAAGGAAAAGTCAAGTGCAAGGCAAGGCAGTACTATATCAAATATCAGTATGCACCATAATATAGACAAGTGAGTAGTAGGTCTCTGGATATGGATTGTTGTAATAGTCATTCATCTCATTCACATAGATGGTAGCGAGGCCTGCCATCAGATATTTTCACACGGCATAGAAAATTATTATCATGATAAAATGGCATTAGGTAATAAGTGAGATAAAAATAAGAATAAGAATAAATTTTATTATCAATAAAAACACACAACAGAATATGTCAGGGGTCTCCAGGTCTCCACACAAGGCTACGCCTGTATCGAGGGGAACCAGTTACAGTTAAAATTATTGAACTAGTTACACAATAAAGTTACAATTACAAATAACAAACTTAAAGAGAAGCACGAAGCTGCTATGTGATATGCAATAAACGATTTCAATTTCACTTAAATATAAGTAAGTGAAAATATACAATCTTATTGCAAGGTATGGAAACTAAACTTAAAGTATTTTAACTACAATATCTTCTGTCTCGGCATAAGTAAGTGAATGTAAAAATTTAAATAAGATTATTTTAGCTTCTATAATGGTAAATATTTAAGGTTGCAGTGTTTAAGCAAAGCGTTGTAAGTAGTCACTCTGACTCTTTCCCCAAAAAGTTTCCCAAAGGCGGAACGGACTTCTGGAATTGGTAAGTTAAAGATGCGTTTATTAATTAAAGAACTATAGCAAGGCAACAATTTTGAGAATTTGTGTGTGTGTAAAGAGATTTTCATTAAAATAGCTGACATACAGTTAAGACCTTGGCTTCGGCGTAGAGATCTATGGTTGGAAATCAAAAGGGTTTTTTAAGCATCAATTTTAAAACAGAGTGTTGAGCCCTTTCAATTTCCAGCATAGAGGTCTTTTGCCGCAATTCCCCAAACTGTGAACTGTGATGCAGTAGCTAATCACAGACCGACAGAGCGCGGTGTAAACTAATTTAAGCACAGAATCATCGGCAGTGTTACGAAGCTTTTTTAAAAATAAATATGGATTTTCTTATTCTAGCAGAGAGTTTGTGAATGTGGTTTTTGAAATTCAGTTTTTCATCTACTAATAGACCAAGATATTTTATTACATCAGTATTCTGTATTGAATCACAGTTACAGGAGTTGGAAATAGGGTAGTCTGTGCATGAATGGAATTTTATAATGGGGTGAAAAGTAAGCACTTAAATGTCAAAACAGAAAAGAAACTTCCTACAAAACCGAAGTTTGACAGCGTTTCAGGGTCGAATCATGCCGTCCCTTTCTAATATATGGCACTATCCCTTTCGGCTATTTAGGGTTGTCAAAAATCAAGTGATTATCTTATCTGTGGTCGTGCACGCAAAAGGAAGTCAAGTGGTGCCAACCCTAATAATTGCTCGGAGCAATGCTGAGCCGAGCGGAGCCGAGTTTGACCGAAGTCAGGAGTTTCGCACCCCTGCTTTGGTTCAGAAATCACAAGTTTCGGCAAGTTTATACCACTTCACCATCCATCACGGGATTCACTATAATAACACTTGTGCATAAAGTTTGTTTGATAATAATTCACTGACGTTGATATTTCTTGATCGAAACATTGTAGTTTTTTTTATATCAAAGTAAAAATGCGAGACGTAATTTTGGATGATGGCGGTAGCAGAGCCACCTAGCGAAAAAAAGATATTCAGTAAAAAGGCTGGTTCAGGTAACATATATAAAAAAAAAATAGGTAATAATTTCAAGTAAATTTATATTAGCAGGGTACAATACCAGGCATAAGTTGATTTTGAAAGCCTGAGCTACCAAGCACCCTGAGAGAAAGAGAGAGAGAACTGATGTTTGAAATTTACTCATGGACCCGGTCAGTCCATGTCACCTTAATAACTTTATTGTGGGGTTTATGCAATTTGTTAGTTAATCATGTAGGTAGGAAAGTAGTGACCATAGAAGTAGACAATGTCAGAATGATAATTTAAGTTTTATTTATTACTGTAGTATGTTATAGAATGTCGTTAAAATTATTGATGACTTATGTTTGTAAGAAATTAGTAAAAATGTTTTCCTGTTCAAGTCTTGTAATGTTTATGTATAGACTGCAGTGTTGTACACGGTTACCCCTGATGGATTATGTACAACAGGGATGTTTCCTGTACTTAAAATAAATTATTTCAAACCGTGCATGAAATAAAGCACCAGATAATTATTAGAAAAACATAGATAACAGCTATTTTTAAACACAATTTGTATTTCATAAATCGGATTGAAATATAAAAAGTAGGTGAGTTTACCGTGACGTCACTATATTTGTTTTCATATAAATTCCATATTAAAAAAATCGTTTTGACAGTTCTAAAAAAAGAAGCTGATTTGACTAGTAGGAATGTAGCCTATTCATTGGGCTCACAAGCTATTGCAGGCACTTTAGTGGCAGTCAGTTAGCGCCTTATGAAAGTAAATTATACTCTACAAATTATTAAAACACTGACTGTTGTGTACTCTATGTGTATGTGTCCTTTAGGATGATTTAGGAATATATAAACTTTGCTAGACCCTTAAAGTAATAAATGGTTGAATTGCCATTTGCAGCACAGTTAGTAAATATGATTTCATACCTAGAGTTGCGCAATGATATAATTTTATGTCCGGTACAAGTTGATGTAGAACTCAATAGAGAGGGTACTAAACTAATAAACAAGGTGTTAAGGCTTAAAATATTTTTTTTTGTGGGAGATAAGTATACTAGTATACATACATAGTGATTCAGAGTGAAAGCAGAGGGTAAATATGTTTACTATCACAACAATTGATATATGTTAATAATGTTAAAGATGTTATTAAATAAAAGATAATGATGATATATGTGAAAAGTAAGCTTGAGTCAGTCATTAACTATAGGAACTAAAAGACCGAAATAGTTCTTTTGACCGAGAGCAGAGCACTCTCTGTAGTGAATGAGCAGGCACAAGCCTAGTGAAAAGGTGTGATCATGATCAATTTGAGGTTTATTAATCATAATTTAAAATAAAGTAGTATTCATAGCTGTTGCAAAATTGAAATGCTTAACAAACTAATATTTGTGATAATAACTTGGAATTTGGAATACAAGAGAGTCAAGAGACTTAAAAACTTAAATTATGCATGTGACTGTTTAAAATATTACCTATTTATCTTTGTGTTGAAATTGTGATGAGATCACTACAAGAGTAACAGTAATATGAATATAATGAAATTGTGAAAGATATATTCAATTCAATACAACTGGTTATGAAGTGAAACAGAGAAACTTATATTATTAAGAGATAGTTAAGTACCTGACCAGTGAAGATGTTCCCTAATATATATTTATTTTATATATAGGTATATCCATGATCATTTAAAAAAAAAGTGAGTTAGAGAATTTTGTGACCTTAAAGAGAAGTACTTATTGTATAATAATTTGTAACAACAGGAGTAATTATAAGAGAGAATCTTTAAAGAATAATACATTTTATGACCTTAATAAGAAAACGTATTGTATAATAATTTGTAACACAAGAGTAATTATAATATGTCAAACAATAAAGAGTGATTCAGTATAAAAGACATGCAATTATTAAATTTGAGTGAGCTATATATGGTACCGGTTCCGGTTGTCAAAACGTTAACAGCTCGGTTGTGTCACTCCGTTAAAACAAAGCAAAATAAATAGTTAGAAGAAGAAGTTTCCACTAAAATCAGTTCCAAGTGATAGACAAAGTGATAAAAAGTGTTCGAAATAATAGTTTTGGTGCGAAAAGCCGATTACAAAGACATATTTCGAGACAAAAACGGGCGGTTATTTAGAGGTTAAGATTTAAGCAGAGACAAGTAGTGACAGTTAAGTTATCGTCCAACTGTCATCATAGTGTTGCCAGAGTACAGAGTCAATATCCTACCAAAACTGCGTTCCGTTCCATTCTACGCACATCAAAAATATGGAAGCGCAATTTGAACTCTATTTTGCAAAAATGCAAAAAGAAATGCATAACCAAACCGAATTAATTACAAATCGAATAACTGAAAAAATAGACGAAAAACTAAAACCTTTTATAGAAGAAAACAAAAAATTAAAAAAGAAGGTGGACTTACTCGAGAAGAAAATAGAATTTATTGAAAACGAAAAGAAGAGCAACAACATAATAATACACGGGCTGAATGAAGGGGAGAAATCTATGATAGAACTTATCAATAAGGTGCAAGAACAATTCCTGACGGAACTCAACATATCCATTGAAGCTCCTGACATAAATAAAATCTACCGCATTGGAAAGAAAACAACTAGCGAGAAACCAAGACCTACTGTTCTGTCCTTTGTAAACGGATGGAAAAAGGCAGAAGTACTAAGAAACAAGAACAAGTCTAAAGTTTTACAACTCGCAGAAGACTACTCCAAATCGGTTTTAGAAAAAAGGAAGGCATTAATACCTCAATTAGTTGAAGAAAGGAACAAGGGAAAGGTGGCTTATATAAAATACGACAAGTTAATAATCAAGGAGAACCCAGATAAGAGAGAAAACAGAAAAAGAGACCTGTCTACTTCCCCTTCAAGCAACTCTCAATCGAAGAAACAACAGACTGCTACCCCGTCATCGTCACTACATAACAAAACGAATGCCTTTGATCTGATGAGAGCCAGATCTAACTCAAACTCCTATGAATATGCGAGGCAGCGGTCAGCAAACGGACTGGATGAAACGTCATAGCAACTAAAGCAACAAAAAACCAAAATATCAGGTCCCAACCCGGCTGGTCCCCGTGGGACGTCAGACCAACACCCTCCAGCAAGTCTAAAACTAAAACTACAAACAACCAAAATTAAAAATAACAATATATTCAAAAATTCTCATAGCAGTGAATCAAAAAGTGCAGAACACAACCATGAAAACCAATTGAACATAATAACCTATAACGTCAGGACTCTCTCATCCTATGAACGCTTTATAGAATTAACTGAAGTTATGAAATCAGTGAAATGTGATATAATGGGAATATCAGAAATGAGGCGCCTTGGGACTAATATAGAAGAACACAAAGACCACATACTATGCTACACAGGCCAGACACCCAGCAGGTATGGAGTGGGGTTCGTATTAAGGAAATCTATGAAGCCATATATAGAAAGCTACACCGGACTTACAGAACGGGTAGCTAGACTGAACCTTAACTTTATGGGAAAAAAAATCTCAGTAATACAAGTATATGCACCTACAGAGTCTGCCAAAGAAGAAGAAATTACACTTTTCTATGAAACAATTATTCAAGCAATAGAAGATGCACATAAGGACTATATTTTAATGGGCGACTTCAATGCGAAGATAGGCCAACCAAAGCAAAGCGAATACCTGATAATGAAATGTTATGGCTATGGAGATAGGAATAACCGAGGCCAGAAACTCATCGACTTTGCAACAGAAAACAAACTATCCATATTAAACACCTTCTACAAGAAAAAAACAAACCGCAGATGGACATGGTGCTCACCCAACAAGGAACATAAAAACGAAATAGACTTTATCCTATCCAACCGCCCAGATTTATTCCAAAATATAGAAGTCTTGAACATCGACTATCCGTCAGACCACAGACCAGTACGAGCAACACTACTCTTTAAAAATATTAAAAAAAGTAGAGCAAACTACAAGAACAATCAAATAGCAACATTAAAGAAAGACAGTGAAGTACACATATTTAGAGAGCGACTTACGTCCCATATAGCAAAATAACCGAACCAGCATAAAGATATAAGTGTACAAACTCAGTACAACATAATCATCAACACAATCACTAAAAGCTTACGAGAAGCACTTACAACAAATTCCGAACCGAAAATGAATCAAATACTATCCCCACGTACCATACAACTAATGAACCGAAGAAGAGAACTACATAAAATAAAAAACAGATCCCGGAGTGAAAAGAACGAACTTGCAGCCTTATATAAACTAATTAATAAATACATCAGGATTGACTATGCTAAGCACAGACAAAATACAATAACAAAACACTTAGAGCAGTCAGGAAGCACAAAAAAAGCCTATAAGGAACTGACAACAAGCAAAGCATGGATAGAGGGGCTAAATTCTTCTGGAAAAACTCTACACAACCGCACCGAGATCATAGAGGTGGCAACCAGATTCTACAGAGATCTATACAGTGAAAAGTCTGCCATGGAAAATAATACCCAAGAACCTATACAGTCACAGAATAAACAAGAAGTTAAAGAAATCACAGAACTAGAAGTTATACAGGCGATAACCAGTCTAAAAAGAGATAAAAGCCCAGGGTCAGACCAAGTGACCAACGAAGCATTAAAGACAGGCCAAACAATATTAGCTCTACCCCTAGCAAATCTGTTTAACCTAATACTAAGAACATCAGAAATACCCTCTCAATGGACCGAATCAAACATTATTTTAATATATAAGAAAGGAGACCCAAAAGATATTTCCAACTACAGACCGATAAGCTTGCTGTCAGCCGTGTACAAGCTTTTCTCTATAATTATTAATCAACGAATAAGTCCAACTCTAGAATCATACCAACCTATAGAGCAAGCGGGCTTCCGGAAAGGGTTTTCTACCACCGACCACATACATACACTGGAACTACTTATAGATAAATACCAAGAGAAACGGCGACCGCTCTACATTGCCTACGTAGACTACCAAAAAGCTTTTGATACGGTTTCACACACAAGCATATGGGAAGCTCTTGGGAACCAAGGAGTAGAACACCAGTACATAGAACTCCTCAAGAGCCTCTACAAAAACAGCACAGGTAGAGTAAGACTAGAAACGACGGGTTCGAGTTTCCCCATAAAAAGAGGCGTAAGACAGGGAGATCCTCTATCCCCTAAAATATTTATAGCCATCCTAGAGTTAATTATGGGACAACTAGACTGGAAGCACTACGGTATAAATATAAAAGGCAAATATTTAAGCCACCTCCGTTTTGCAGACGACCTCGCCGTACTGGCCGAAACGGGATCGCAACTTCAAATTATGATGGAAGCTCTACATAGAGCAAGTCTCAAAGTAGGACTTGAAATGAACCTGGCTAAGACTATGATAATGACAAACAGTACAGAGAAAACAATAACAGTAGGCAACAAGCCCTTAAACTATATTGAACAATATATATACCTCGGCAAGCAAATAAGTTTCAACAAGAAAAATAATGAACTGGAAATCGAAAGGAGAATACAAAGCACGTGGAACAAGTACTGGAAATTGAAAGAAATCTTCAAGAGTAACATGCCCATAACCTTAAAAACTAGAATTATGAACTCGTGTCTACTACCAGGCCTAACTTACGGATGCCAAACATGGAAGTTCACAAAAAAAGTCAAAGACAAAATAAGAACTTGTCAAAGGGGAATGGAGCGTAGTATGGTCGGCATCAAAAAAATCCAAAAAATAAGACATACAAAGATAAGAAACTTAACAAAGGCCAAAGACGCGCTTAGACACGCCAAACAACTGAAATGGAAGTGGGCGGGACATGTATCACGGATACCGGACCAGCATTGGACCAAAAATGTGACGTCATGGAAAGGGCCACTAGGAAAACGGGGTATAGGAAAACCTGTGACTAGATGGGAAGACGAAATAAAAAATATCGCTGGTCAAAACTGGATGCAAATAGCTCAAGATAGAGATGAGTGGAAAACTCTGGAGGAGGCCTTCACCTGCGAAGACGGGGTTCTTGCTAAATATTAACTTTAAAAACTATTCTAAAATGTCATAATTGCAAGAAATAAAAGGCTATTTTATTTTATTTTTATTTATATATGGTACATACATTAACAGTGAGGCATTGCAGGTGGAGAGCTGCAATGATGTAGTAAATGAATAATAGTGAATCAATGATATGTAAATCCATTTATTTTTGTATTCAATGAGTAACAGTGAGGCAATGGCATGTATTATGTAATTTATGTACCTATTGATATAGTAAATGAGTAACAGTGAAACCAATAACATATTAGTCCATGTATTGATGTAACGAGTGACAGTGAGTTAATGATATATGTGAATCCATGTATTTTTGTATAAAATGAGTAACAGTGAGTAACTGACATGAGTCCATGTATTGATATAGTAAATGAGTAACTGAGTCAATGACATGTAAGTCCATGTATTGATCTATTAAGTGAGTATCAGTGAGACAATGACATGTTAGTCCATGTATTGATGTAACAAATAACAGTGAGTCAATGATAAATGTGAATCCATGTATTTTGTATTAAATGAGTAACAGTGAGTCTATGTAATGATGCATTAAGTGATTAACAGTGAATGACATGTGAATCCATATAATGATGTATTAAGTATCAGTAAGTCAATGACTAGTGAACCCATGTATTGATGTATTATATGAGTAACAGTGAGTCCTTGTAATGATGTATTGATTTAAAGTGAGTCAATGGCATGTGAGTCCATTTATTAAGTATCAGTGAGTCAATGACAAGTGAACCCATGTATTGATGTATTCAGTGAGTAACAGTGAGTCCATGTAATGATGCATTAAGTGATTTAAAGTGAGTCAATGACATGTGAATCCATGTATTAAGTATCAGTGAGTCATTAACATGTGAACCCATGTATCGATGTATTAAATGAGTAACAGTGAGTCAATGGCATGTGCATCTGAATCCATGTAATGATGTCGTTTATAAGTAACAGTGAGTCAATAACATGTGAATGTATGTATTGATGTAACAGTGAGTCAATGACATGTAAAAGCATGCATTGATGTAGTTTGTAAGAAACAGTGAGTCAATAACATGTGAAGGCATGTATTAATGTAGTTTATAAGAGTGAGTCGTTGCAGGCATTTGAGGAATGCCTGTAGTGATATAGTTCATAAGTTGAGTAATATTGATTCTATTGTTCTGGTGTGCATTAAGTATGTATAATGTGGATTACTTATGTTTAACTCTTTAAAACGCAGAGACGCGTTGTACTCCAGGATTGGCCGAATATTAGCATTTTATATTCTGTACTAGTTTATATTATATAGTATTATTCCAAGCTTAACAACGTAACGGCTTAATAAAACAATATGGCTAATACAGTGTACCAACGTACGATGATTGTAATATTAGTTCTAATGACAGTGCGTAGGGCTGATATATGTTATCTGTGACTCTTAGCTTTTGCCTGTCAACTTGTGAAGTATGGCGGCTAAATGAGAAACTTGCTTTGTAAAACGAATATTAATTATAAACCTGTCAAGAAGAACATCGTCTTTATATTTGAAAGCAGCATAATAATCCCCAGAACAAGGCTCACAGGGTGGGCTTTCAATAACAACAAATACTAAAAAGTAAGGAACCCTCGGGGGGCGAGTCCGACTCGCACTTGTCCGGTTTCTTTAATATGAGTTAGGTTTATTGCATCTATTCCAGTTTACAGGTTTAATTTTTGCATTCTGTAACAAATCAGGGCAAACCGTAACCCAAGCATCGCTAATTAATTTGAGCATAACTTAATTAAAATATAATCTATTGGTACAAAAACTCATTTTATTTTTCATTTGGCGGATAGTTAGTAATTTCAAGCTCATTGCCTTTACTTAGGTATCATCAGACCATGACGTTATCAGCTTAATTAAAATCCTAGGGTTGGCACTGCACATTAATATATTTATTAAGCATGTTTAAACATATACCTAATACTACACCTATCTGATGTTAAAAATATTATTATACTTATTTTATTTAGGTACCTACTTATACACTTGCACTGCGTGTGCTATCAAAATTCATAGTTTTTTAACTTAAATAATATTTTGAAATATAATGATTTCCTCATAGGTCATGTGAAAAGCAGTACTTATGTGTCCCATGGTATTATTGTTTCACCTTGGGCGCTAACATTTTAGTCCTTCACTTTGCTAAGGATTCAATGTACACCAACGCCGTAAATATGTAAATTTGCTCCCTTGTGACACAATCTACCATATTTTATCAATAACTAGCTGTGCCCGCGGCTCCGCCCGCGTGGAATTCGGTCTGTGTCAGTAAGCGGCTAATTTCTAATCCTAATTTCTCTCCCTCTCCCCTGGAGGCGGAACTTGAAGTAAAGTTGACAGATGGATATGCTAGAGGACTGTAGTCCAGATAAAATATTTTACAGTTAGGTACCACTAAATAAAACTACACTCCAAAATCAATAGTTTTTTTCGCCCTTATTAAAATTTTCCACGTGATTTTAACGACAGAGTAATAGGTGTATATCGGACGTTACAGTAAGGTATACGCGCGCGAGCGAAAGCGAAGCGGCCTGCCTGGCTAGTCAGACTCCTGAGGAAGACCGCGTGCCGTTTGTAACCTCAATGCGTTGCGAGACTTTCGCGAATGATTCGATTTTTTTCGGGAAGGCATGGAAATGCGTATAAAATGCGAGTCCCAAATCGTTTGACTCCGCAAACGACCAGTGCCGGATTAAGAAATTTTGATGCCCTAAGCATTTCTAGACCATGGTGCCCCCTCTCCCTAGGGTCATCAAGATTACATTGAATTTTTTTGGTCAATTGAGTGACGTTCATTGCCCCATTACAGCTGAGAATGGAAATCAGTCACATCATTTTATCAAGAAAATTGACAGTGCCGCAGCAGTAACGTTGCAACAGAGTACCTAATGCTGCTGCAGTCGCCATATCATAGAATGTTATTGAAAACGCGAGCGAAGCGAGCGCGAAAATTTTTCGATATAAAAACGCAATTTGATAGACAGTTGTACATTTTTACTTTTAGTATAGAAATCAGACACATCATTTTATCACGAAAATTGATAGTGCTGCAGCAGTAACGTTGCAACAGAATAATGCTGCTGCAGTCACCACCCGAATGTCACCTTTATCATATCTTAGAAAGTTATTGGAAACGCGAGCGAAGCGAGCGCGAACATTTTTCGATATAAAAAACGCAATTTGATAGACAGTTGTACATTTTTACTTTTAGTATGGAAATCAGTCACATCATTTTATCAGGAAAATTGACAATGCTGCAGCAGTAACGTAGCAACAGAGTAATGCTGCTGCAGTCGCCACCCGAATACCTTTGTCATATCTTAGAAAGTGATTGAAAACGCGAGCAAAGCGAGCGCGAAATTTTTTCGATATAGATAACGCAATTTGATAGACAGTTGTACATTTTTACTTTTAGTATGGAAATCAGTTACATCATTTTATCACGAAAATTGACAATTCTGCAGCAGTAACGTTGCAACAGAGTAATGATGCAGCAGTCGCCACCCGAATGTCACCTTTATCATAACTTAGAAAGTGATTGAAAACGCGAGCGAAGCGAGCGCGAAGATTTTTCGATATAAAAAACACAATTTGATAGACAGTTGTACATTTTTACTTTTAGTCCCACCAGGCGCGAATTCAGGGTTTCATACAGAGAAGGGATGGGACAGTTTTTTATCAGCCTAGCTTCGCATAGGGCTCGATATTTAAGGGTCTCAGCGAGGAACGGTTGTTTGATGCAAGAGAGGTGAAAAGATGCAAGAAAGCAGAGCTTAGAATTGACCAAGTGAATTGAATTGGCGAAGTGTGAGCAAGGCCCAGCTGCGAAAGAGGAAAGCTTGGATTTGGATCCACGCTCAAGTGTAATTAAGGCAGAAGGCCTCGCATAAGACCTAACGCCGAACTGCAAAAGAGTAGCTTGAAATCGAATCTATGCATGTAATCACGACTCTTCTACTGCTCGCTCTTTGGCTTCACTCGAAAGCGCTGCTTGATAGGATGCTTTTAGTTTTCGGCTTTCACGGGGCCCCTTATAACACTTTTTAGGTCTCAGGATCGCGGCTAAGGAGCAACTCGGCTTGGCCGACAAATCTGGCGTGCAAGAGAGCAAAATTCGCTATAAAATCGGTAATCTATGTCGAAAAACTCGGCTGGCCGCAAGCCCGAAAGCAAGATTTTTTTCCATGACTGACATTAAGGGCCTCCGCGTAAGGTCAAATCGAAAGCCTACGTTGGAGATGTTCTTACGTACCCTCACTCTCTTACTTGATCCCTACGACCCTTCGTTATTAGATGGGTACTTGTACACGTATAAAAGTTTCATGTAGGTACCTACTCCACGACGACTGCAATGCTGATGCAGCCTGCGCGTTTTTTTGCCTACGGTTTTGGTGCCCCCTAGACGTGGTGCCCTAAGCAAGTACTTATTTTGCTTAAAAGGGTTAATCCGGCACTGCAAATTACAGAGGTCAATGTTTTTTTTTTCAAAGTACCCACCTTCGTGGCCATTATTAAGTGCTGTATACGTATGAATATGGATTTGATATGGATGCGATATAATTACGAGTAGGTATTCATGACGGAGAAAATTTATATTTTTTAATAATTATGCAATTATACGCGTGTTGATATGTGTGTTTATTTTACCACTACGTAACTATGTAAACTCATTTTTAGTTTCCTTGGTTACTTAATGTTTACTTAGTTCCCCAAAAGATGGCACTGTGCAATGAGGGGCAATTAATTTACTGTCGTTTAATTTTGTTGTATTATTAAATCAACATAATTATTCAATTTATATATTTTATTGTATATATTTAAATGTTATTAATTAAATTATAATTATTCAATTAAATTTGTTGATATCCGTACCCTCTCTTCTAAACTTAGAGTTAATTTGGCAAAATCCTTCCTCGGTGGCTTATTATGTCAATACGTATTAAATTCAGCGCCATCTGTTAGTTTACCAGGGTACTCTATAGTGGTAGCACATATTTGAAAAAAGTTTGCCCCTCCTTCCTAAGTAGCGCCATAAGATTCAGGGGCAAACTTAAGTCAATCGAGTGTTGTGGCTACCCCCCCTTTTAGGGGTTGAATTTTTATAGCCTATAACCTGGCCGAGGATGTTCTCCACAGATTAGTAAAGTTTGCATCAAAATCCGTTCAGCCGTTTTCACGTGATGCGCGTTCAAATAAACAGACAAACAGATAAACAGATAAACAGACAAAAATTCTAAAAACTGTTGGAACGTGTTCTGTTATCGATTCTAAGTATCCCCAGCCAACTTTTTTTCGAATATCTCCCATGTACAGACTTTCGACCCTCTTCAGCTTTATTATATGTATAGATAGATGAACTGAATTGAATAATACTTAAAGACTGATTAATTATTTATTATCAATACATTTTATAAAACAAAGTCTCCCACCGCGTATGTCTGTTTGTGTGGTTGTATGTTCGCGATAAACCCAAAAACTACTGAACGGATTTACATTCAGTTTTCACCTATAGATATATAGAGTGATTCTTGAGGAAGGTTTAGGTGTATAAATTATAGTTTGTTAAGGTTAACCCGTGCGAAACCGGGGAGGGTCGCTAGTTATAAATTATTTGTGAAAATTTCTATTAAAATTTTGGCCAACACTAGAGTAGCAGAACGTGAATTATAATTGCATATCAACGCTTTGCAATCAAAAACCATATCATTGATTTCCAAGATAATTAAAAAAACCGGGCAAGTGCGAGTCGGACTCGCGCACGAAGGGTTCCGTACCATAATGCAAAAAACGGCACAAAAAAAAAAAAAGGTCACCCATCCAAGTACTGACCCCGCCCGACGTTGCTTAACTTCGGTCAAAAATCACGTTTGTTGTATGGGAGCCCCACTTCAATCTTTATTTTATTGTGTTTTTAGTATTTGTTGTTATAGCGGCAGCAGAAATACATCATCTGTGAAAATTTCAACTGTCTAAGCTATCACGGTTCGTGAGGTACAGCCTGGTGACAGACGGACGGACGGACAGCGGAGTCTTAGTAATAGGGTCCCGTTTTAACCTTTGGGTACGGAACCCTAAAAATTGCCATGGTATAAAATTGAACGGAATACCTTAGCTACTCGTTACTAGATACCTGCTCGTCATTATACATTTGCGGCTGTTCGGAGTGTTCGGTAAGTTGAGAAGAAGGTAGGTACCTTTTTTTTCGTCGTGGAACTCATTGATGGCGGGAAAGCTGGGCTCCGGAATCACCCCAGGTGCCATAATTAAAGGATCTGACCTCCCAAGACGGCACTGGTGCAACCTTAACAGACTTCGCACTGGCCATGGTCGTTGTGCTTACTACAAACACCGCTGTGGATGGGTGGAATCCCCGGCTTGCATTTGTGGCGAGACTGTACAAACAATTCAGCACATTATAGAGGATTGCCCCATAACGCGCTATGCCAACGGACCTCCTGAAGACCTGATCGTCCTTAACGACGAGGCCACCAAGTGGCTGATTGGACTTAATCTGCATTTATAACTGTTTGTTTTCTGTTTATCATACTATGCCATACGATTAAATAAATAATGCGGCTGTTCGGAGTGTTCGGTAAGTTGAGAAGAAGGTAGGTACCTTTTTTTTTTTTCTACGTGGAGTAATGCATTTAGGCATTCCGCCTAGCCGGGGAACTAGGACGGATATGTCCGACTCGTGGCCAAAGGGCCAAATACCGACTAAACCCTCCACGGTATGCCCGTCTCGCAGCAATGGTGACGGTGAACACGGGATCGCAGAGCATTCTACCGCGAACACCGCCTGATGCCGACAGCCGAGGCTGTCCCCTCCTTGAACCCGAAGGCCCTAGAGCCGAAGCTCCCCCTCTCGAAAGTATTATGCAGGGCGACACCACACACTGATCCCTCATGACAACCTCCACGCCGGGAGGAGATGGAAAAACCCCGGGTTCCACCCCCTCAGGTTGTCTTAGCGATTTTTTATAGAGGTGGTCATCCTCGTGGCCACCACGCCGGCGCCGGCCAGCAGTGGCAACCCCCCCGGCCGTCATCATAGGCCCTCTGCCTAGACAGTTACGGAGACCGCAGTTTTATACAGGTCAGCGGCATTCCTGTGCCCTCACGCGCCCGAAGGTGCCCGGCCCGAAGGCCCCATCCGCGACCGCAGCCGCCCGGCCCGAAGGCCCCCCCTCCAGCACACACTCGGGTGAACTCTCCCTCATTGAGAGGACACCCTGTGCGGAACCCCCTCAACCCCCCCACGACAGGACATTGGCAGCACCGGTAAGGAATTACTTGAAAATCAAGAGATTACTTACCGTTGCCCCCGGGGCCCACCGTCCAAGAACCCTTACCTTTCCCCTGGATCAACTGATCAAGAGGAATGACAAGAGACTCGGCACTCTAGGAGGTTTCCTGTCCGTAGCACCCCTTTCCTGTCCGTAGCACCCCAAGAAGGTAGGTACCTGCCTGCGCCAAATAAGGCCCATCGCTTCGAATTTCCTCCTTTCCGCACTTGTATCGTAAATAACTATTTTGATAGTATGTATATGCATACAGATTGGTCCCGTTTTTGTCAAAACCCAGTTCTGATGATGGGATTCATAGGGAATCGACGCAACTCTTCAAATCTTAAAGGCATTCATATAGTGATTTTTGTGTTTTTATTGTTACATTTAATATGAATTTACCGTTTTGTCTGTGGTACTTAGACAAACATGGACGCTAACTGCATGGTTTTTATCATCATTTTGTTACCTATATATTCAACTAAAACAATCCAATATAGATTTAACTTCCCTGTAGTGTGCATATTACTTTACTAGTCCATCTTTGAACTGCTCCTAAAACTTATTACTTGACGACCTCGCTAAGCCTCGGCCGTCAAAAACAGCTCCGTCAAACTATTCTATATATCACGGTATATGTTATATCAGCTATTTAACACGAATAAGTTATTAAAAATAAATTAAAACCATTAGAATCTCGAAGACTATGAACGTTTTATAGGGGATTTTCAAGGGGGGTGGTGGGGAGAACGGCACCACTTTTCAGCCCGGCAACATCAGGTTTCTTGTAGCCTAGGAGCCCTACTACAAGGATCAGAAGTCAAACTGCGGTCTAACAATTATGCATACGACGCTCTTCTAGAGATCCTGGTCTATTGGTGATATAGCATTTTACAACTATGCAAAGAAATGGCAAAACGGCAGTCATTTGCCGTCTGGGGCCGATAAAAGTATTAAATTTTGAAAGTAGGTAGGCATGTTTAAGAACCGGGCCTTCTTTAGCACAGGTACCTTATGTGGGCCGATTATGATTTGGTTGTATTTTTGGCGAATAGATGTAGTTCCCTATTCAGTACAATGTTAGCGCAATTTCACCGTATTATGGCCTACACAATCTTCCCCCGAGTAACGAAAACGTATGGAATTTTTCGTCCCCAATTGGGATTTCGTATTTATTCCTCCCAGAATGAACTCAAACATACCAAACTTTATAAATATCTAACTAACTAACGAAAAAACGAGTGTATAAATAAATCTATTCATAATAAATACCTATACTACCTTCTGTTGCAGTTCTGTTTTAACGACGATGAAGATTATTCGTTATTTCGTCTTTATGACAGCGGTGTTGTGGGCACAGCTGCCCGTTTCTTGTATGGTTAGTAAACAAATATGTACATACTTGCAGTAGAACCATCACCATCTTAATACGATCATGTTTATTTCAACTTCTAGCCTGGGGGGCTAGCCAAGACGATAATCGTTTGCAGAAAACGAAACGCTATCACTTCCATATATTATTAGGCAAGGTTATCTATACCTACGTCACCATTATTTTAAATCGTGGCTGTATTTTGAATTGGCTTCTGCCTTACATGCCTTTAATGTCAAACAATAAACTGTCGGACGATATCTGTTATTTTAACGTACGTATTTTTTTCATATTATTTCATAAAATTAACTTTTTTATTTATTCTCGTTCGTTACGATTGTTATTTCACCAAGTGACGAGACGAGAGCGATAGGGAAATTATGGACTATACTCCGCCTAATTTAAGAGAGCAAACAAACTTATTTACTTACTTGATTACTTAAATACTTAGTAGTTATTTTAATTATAATATTTTCTTATATTGTTTGAGAAAAGCACTATACAATCCTTGGCCGGAACAGGGATTGCAAGACTCGCTTTATACCGCAATCTCGTCCTGCAATCCCTTACTTCACGGGCTATGCAGTAATGTAGCTGTCGCAGTCGGATCGTATAATCCGCCGTATTACATTACGGCTAGCCGTTTTCAAAAACAGGGGCGTTTTGAAATGCGGCGGTTTAACGATTAGCCGGATTGAATGCGGCTGAATGAGAATCCGCCGGAATGTATTCGGCGCCATACGTTCTTCAACACGGCTAGCCGTAATGTAATACAGCGAGTCATTAGCCGCCGCTTTGACAGTTTTTAGTTCCCATTTTTAACACCCGTGGCGCTGCCTGACAAACGCTGGGGTGTCCATCAAATCTGGAGTTCGTCGGACTGTTTCTTTTCAAAAAACATTTCTTTCGCAACTTAACTAGACGGAGCCCCGCTTCGCGGGGCTCCTATTTCTGAGCGGTTTGCCCTTCGGGCATCTGAACCTACCTAACGAACCTAACCTACCTACCTATTGATTTAGTGAGACGTCCGTGAAAACATTACACTTTGGGGAAAAAAGCGTAGGTAGGTAAGTAGGTTAGGTTCGTTAGGTAGCTTCAGATGCCCGAAGGGCAAACCGCCCAGAAATAGGAGCCCCGCTTGCGGGGCTCCGTCTATTTAAGTTGTGAAGGAAATGTTTTGGAAAAGAAACACATGTAGTGCGGTGGGACCATGGTAAAAATAAATTAAATTGCAAACATTGCCAAACTCCGGTTACGTAGGCGACCGAAAGAACTGGTCACTCTACAATCTAAAATAGTAGTACGATGCGGCTAAACGTTGGCCGCCTTATTGAAGAACGTATCGCAATGACAATCCGGCTAATCGTCGCACCGCCGCATTTCAAAACGCCCCTGTTTTTGATAACGGCTAGCCGTAATGGAATACGGCGGATTATACGATCAGACTACGACATACCTACTATTACATTTTAAATTGACACATGAAATGTCATTAATAAGATCTACTTGCTAGGGCTGAACAGATTTTTGCACTAATGTTTAACAAACTGTATCTCAAAACCGGATAGAAATATTACGGTGATAAATAAGTGAAAAAATACAACGGGTTGCACTCCGGGAGTGCCGACAGAAGTGCAAACTCAATGACTAGTCCAAAATATCTGCAGCACTATGTATAATGGGCCCAGTGGCGTAGCTAGGGGGGGGCGGCGGGGGCGGCCCGCCCCGGGTGTCACCCATTTGGGGGGTGACACCCGACCGTGAACATCAGTAGTGCCATCTATAAAAATTCGTAAAACTGTGGCAGATTGCACAACCGCCATTAAGGAAATAATATACAACATGCCCACGAGGAACCCGAGAGATTTTGACAGAATATTCCTGATCATATTTAAAGACTAAAATGTCCTATAAACTGTTTTGGAATTCGCCTAGTTTCATAGTCCAGTAGCACCAGCATAGTAATGTACAAATTGCAGAACATTCCCAAAAAGCGGAAACGTTCTCGAGAATGTTCTCAGAACATGGAAATTATTGTTCCGCCATCTTGGATTTTTTCCAAAAAAACTTTTTTTTGACATAGGAATCTAGAGGCCTCTATCCTCCCGCCATGCCAAATCTCAGCGCGCTCGCACCAACTTGAAAAAAATAAAAAAAAGTCGGCCATTTTTTTTTTTAATGCAGTTTGTTTTGTCTCGGGGCCCTCTATGACATTTGGTCGAGCACCCCCCACCTATCACGCACCGTTTAAAAGTTGCGATACAAAATAAAATTGGCCAGTTTTCCCGCAATTGTAGCATTTTACCAAAAAAATATGTTTGATAGGTATTTAGGGGATCCCGAGATTCCGTGGCCAAAATTTCAGCGCGCTACTGCAAACTTGAAAAAATTAAAAAAAAAAGTCGGCCATATTGAAAAAAAACATGGCGGCGTCAATATGACATTTGGTCGAGCACCCCCCACCTAGGTCTGGCCGTTTGGCCGGGCCGTCATACATTTTTCTGACCGGAAGCGGTAGACCAAAAGTCGGAATTTTCTGGGGGTAAGGATACTACACCTAAACTATCGTGAATATTCATGGTATAAACTACGATAAATAAATAAATTCTCGTTCTCGAGAACATTCTCAGAAGTTACCGAGAAATTCTCATGTGGAAAGTTTCGCAACTTTGGAAAGTTTTTTTTTTATTATGTGATTATTTCTGTAATTGACAAAAAAAAGTTAAAATTATTTTTGGGTGACAGTTTTACAAATTATAGCATTTACATTTTATGTACAAAAAATCGAAAAACGAGAAATTCTCATGTGGAAAGTTTCGCAAATTTGGAAAGTTTTTTTTTAATTGTGATTATTTCTGTAATTGACAAAAAAAAGTAAAAATTATTTTTGGGTGTCAGTTTTACAAATTATAGCATTTACATTTTATGTACAAAAAATCGAAAAACAATTTTATTTTGGCGAAATTGACGTAAACTCTTTTAGTATTTTTTCCTTATTTTGGCCTCAGAAATGCATGGTTAAAATCTCTCGGGGTTCCTGGTATGTAACAATAATATGTTGGTGCCTCGTAGGTTTTTTTATTCGGTAATTTTTTTTTAATTATGTGATTATTTCTGTAATTGAGAAGCTATGTCACTATTTCTAATTGGGTGACTCTGGACTATTTGAAATTCATTGTGAAATGGGATTTTACAGAATCTCTTTGAAATCGCGCACTTGGCAAAAAAGTTTTTAATTTTTTTTTAACGTAAATTATTTGTATATCTTTCACGGGACAATGATGACTCGGACCTTTGGGAGGCGTGCGCGGAGCCCAGGCCAACATGTAGACCCTTATGACACTTATGAAATGTGGGTTACACCGAGCGGATGCTGTCCTTGCCCGTGTCATAGAACGCGCGCAGAGGCAACACCCGCCAGGGTGTGGACTATTGAGAGTTCATGGAATCTAAAATGAAAGCGATGGAGTAAATTGTGAGCTATGGAATATTAAACGTAATTTTATAATTGTAAAATATTAAACATATTTTACAATTTTGATTGAATTTTGGGGTGACACCCACAATTTCCGCCCCGGGTGCCACCCATGCTAGCTACGCCACTGAATGGACCCATCCTCCTTTCTATTGAAAAACTTTAGTTCCGAAATTGCTGGTCAGTGAGCTTGTTTAAAATTCGAAATTCTAATTTGTAGCGTTAATTGTTTGAAATTCGAATAGAAATTGTAAAGTTATAGCTGGTCAAGCAGATCTTGTCAGTAGAAAAAGGCGCGAAATTCAAATTTTCTATGAGACGATATCCCTTTTCGCCTACATTTTTCGAATTTGCCGCCTTTTTCTACTGACAAGATCTGCTTGACCAGCTATACCTTGCAGACCTCGCATCTAATATATTTGGTCATGATATTTTGAGTTTTATTCACCAGTACTAGAGTTCACTTTTATTAGCAAATTCATCAAGATGTAGCTTTATTGAATTATATTTGAGTGATATAAAGTTAGAATGTAACTGTGAGATCCTCGTATTTCAACCCGTAAAAGATTAGAACCTTTTTCATGTAAATGTCATTGAGTTTTTCTTTATTGATTTAAATGCCATCTAAATGAGTGGCCATCTAAACGTTACGGTCACGTGATCGCTGTCTCGAGTTTATTATTTTTTCCTTTTTTCCCCACCTCAAAAATTGCCCAGCGCCGCTAAAGAAGTTTTCACTTCAATAATGTACGTAGACTAAACAATTCCACGTTTGCATAAAAGTCCTTCGTTCTGTTCTACCCGATATATATTTAAGTATGTATATAAACCGTATAAATTATGTATATATACCATATATATTATGTATATACGCGATTTTTGCACTTCGCCATCTGTGCGAAAAATACAGACCTGCCAAAAAGAACCTGCATATGGTGTTTGTTGACCTCGAAAAAGCATACGATCGAGTATCCCGAGAGGTTTTGTGGTGGGCTCTGAAAGAGAAATGCGTGCCTGGGAAGTATGTGGAGCTTGGAACTAATCCGGTCAATGTACAAACATAAATTAATATTTTTTTATTTTAAATGAAGAATAAAAAACAGAATAATTATATTACAAATGGTATTTCTCTAATTAACGTTTCATTCAGTTAAAATGGTTTTCGGAATACAGCTAACTTTGTGAGACATCCAGTTATCTATGTATATGTATTTTGTAAGTAATTGTAAGTAACATACGTTAATATAATTATTTTATGTTTATAGGTACTAAATAATAAAGACAAAGGGGACGAGACGGAGCCCGAAGAGGAAGACGAGGTAACGATTTGGAAATAAACATCTTGGAACATTTTTTTATTTATGAGGATCGAACGAGGACTCAGTCACTAAGGTGGTGAAAAAGGGGTTGAAAGTTTGTATGGATATCAAACATGTTTTCGAGCGCGGGACTTGAATCTTTGTATTTGGAGATATTATTAGAAGACAATAAAAGTGATTTGTACAATTCATCCCCTAACAGGGTTAAAATGGGGATGAAAGTTCGTCTTCGGGTGCAAATTAAAATACAAGAAAACTAATTTCAGCGTTTTAGAAAATTCATCGCCTAAGGTGGTGAAAAAGGGGTTGAACATTTGTATGGATGTCAACATTTTTTTCGAGTGCGGGACTTGAATCTTTGTATTTAGGGATATTATTAGAAGACAGGAAAAGTGATTTCAGCGTTTTGTAAAAGTCTTCCCCTAACAGGGTTAAAAAGGGGTTGAAAGTTTGAATTCATTACAAATGGTTTTGAACCTTCTTACAAAGGCATAATAGCCGATTACAAAAAAAAAGTAATTGCAACGTTTTTGGAATTTAAATCCCTAAGGGGGTTAAAAAGGGGATGAAAATTCGTCTTCGGGTGCAAATTTTATTTTAAGCTAGGAACTTGAAACTTTGTAAAAACGCATTAAATTAAAATCCAAAAAAACTAATTTCAGCATTTTAGTAAATTCATCCCCTAAGGTGGTGAAAAAGGGGTTGAAAGTTTGTATGGATATCAAACATTTTTTCGAGCGCGGGACTTGAATCTTTGTATTTGGGGATATTATTAGAAGACAATAAAAGTGATTTGTAAAATTCATCCCCTAACAGGGTTAAAATGGGGTTCAAAGTTTGAATCCATTACAAATGGTTTAAAACTTCTTAGAAAGGCATAATAGCTGATTACAAAAAATAGTAATTGCATCGTTTTTGGAAATTCAACCCCAAGGGTTAAAAAGGGGATGAAAGTTCGTCTTCGGATGCAAATTTTATTTTAAGCTAGGAACTTGAAAGTTTGTAAAAAGGTATTAAATTAAAATACAAGAAAACTAATTTCAGCGTTTTAGAAAATTCATCCCCTAAGGTGGTGAAAAAGGGGTTGAAAGTTCGTCTTGGGGTGTAAATTTAATTTTAAGCTAGGAAGTTGAACTTTTTTCCAAAAAAAGGTATTAAATTAAAAAACATGAAAACAAATTTAAGCATTTTTGAAAATTCATCCCCTAAGGTGGTGAGAAAGGGGTTGAAAGCTTGTATGGAGATCAGATATTTTGTGAGTGCGGAACTTGAATCTTTGTACAAGGGCATACCTATTATTAGAATATAAGAAAAGTAATTTCAGCAACCAACATCAAAATCCACTTGACTTAAAACTTCATACAACTTGCTAAAAAAGAAAAGTAATTTCAACATTGCTTGGATATAAAAATTATAGGTACTAAAGATAAATGTTGAAGAATTATTTTCCGCCATATTGGTTTTATAATGACGTCACATAGCCTATGTCACCCGGGATGACGTAAGGATTCTAATGATATATCATACATCTAAATCGGTTAAGGCATTCAGAAGTTATGGTGGAATAAAGAAACTCACATAAATAAATATATACATACAAACATGAACGCTGAACACAATACACTCTTTTTGTTTGGGCAGTCGTGTAATAAAGATATATCGCGAAGCATAAAAGAGCGGGATTATAGGCCCGTGAAATCTAAGGAGATACAAAATATAAATAAAGAAATAAATAAATATATACATACAAACATGAACGCTGAAAACCATACACTCTTTTTGTTTGGCCAGTCGTGTAATAAACTTTTCACCACACCAGCTGAGAAAGGCTTACTTTGCACTTCAAAAAGTGATAAGAAAGTTGCATTTTATCCACACGTGAGGCAAAGTAATATCATGCAAATTTTGAGTTGTTTGCTTATGTTGGCTGGAAGAATGGGCTTTTAAATGATGATTTTGGATGATAAATATTTAATAACATTCATTTGGATTTGATTTGATGTCATTTTGTTTGATGTTTTACAGTTAGTGTGGTGAAAAATTTTGTGTTTCACTCGGTGGCAAAATTTGTTTAACCCTCGTCCCTTGAAACCCTCGCAACGCTCAAGATTCCACTTCTCGAATCGATATTGGAATCTTTCGCTTACTCGGGTATTATGGGCAATTTTACGAGTAGCACGAGCGGTTAAACAACAACTTTGCCCCCTTGAAAACAAATAACTATTAAACTGGAGTAATAAATAAACACCATCAGGTTTCTATTAACTCTCGTTTATTATTTTCCCCATGCACTAATTATTTTCCGGTTATTTTAAGATAACAGCCGAAAGAGCATGGCCGATACATGAAAATTGCGAGATCAAACACAGCGACGACACGTGTGTGAAACATTGTTTGTTGGAGACGTGGGGAGTAGTAAGTTACATGTGATGTTTTTGAAGTGAAAACTTCTTTAGCGGCGCTGAGCACTTTTTTGAGGTGAGGAAAAAATGATAAACTCGGGACAGCGTAACGCGTAACGCGTAAGGCGTCTCTCCTCTCTTTCTACCGCACGGCGAAAATGTATGCCTGAGCCAGCTGTTTCATGTAGGCGGCGCAGGGCGCTTGCGTGACTTATGTCATGGTTGACGGACAATGTTATTCACCAAAGAACTTTAGTCATACTCATAACGTATCATAATCAGGTCAATTATTTAAAACTGGACTTTTATATTAAGCAATAAAGCTCAATGTTCTAATCTTGTACGGGCTGAAATACGAGGATCTCACAGTTACATTCTAACTTTATATCACTCCAATATAATTCAATAATTCAATAAAGTCTCATCTTGATGAAATCGCTAATAAAAGTGAACTCTAGTACTGGTGAATAAAACTCAAAATATCATAACCAAATATATTTAGATGCGAGGTCTGCAAGGTAACTTTACAATTTCTATTCAAATTTTAAACAATTAACGCTACAAATTTAAGTTCACTGGCCAGCAATTTCGGAACTAAAGTTTTTCAATAGAAAAGAGGATGGGTCAATTATACATAGTGCTGCAAACATTTTGGACTATTTATTGAGTTTTCACTTCTGTCGGCACTCCCGGAGTGCAACCCGTTGTTTTTTTTTTAATCAGGATGTACACCCAGCTGCAAAAGTGCATGGCCACTTTATGATTGAATTCCATTTATAGGTATAAATGTGGCTGCTGGGTGTACAGCGAGCGGCATAATTGCAAGATCACTTTAATTCCATTCCATTTATAAATAGTGGAGTGTGCTCAAGCCATAAAAAGGTCAAATACGGCGTTCACTGAATAAGAGGTTTCCTTTGGTAGAATCAATCTTTGTGTTCCTAAAATATATTTAAGAAGTGGAGCCACCCAGATTTTTGATGCAGGTGGGGGGTGGGGGGTTTTAAGGGTCGGTGACGTCTCAGGCTAATATTTTTTTAAGTATAGGTTCTATGTCAAGTTTAGTATAATTTTCAACTAAATCAGAGATGTAGACACAGATTTCATCTAAATCGGTTCAGCCGTTATTGATTTCCCATACAATCTTACACCTTCCTTTTCAGTTTTGAGAGTTTTTTTTTTAATAAAAAGTATTTTATGTTCTTCCCCGGGACTCAAAATATCTCTATACCAAATTTTATCTAAATCGGTTCAGCGGTTATTGGATCCCCGTACAAATTTACACCTCCCTTTTCACACCCTTAAGGGATGATTTTTGAGATTAAAAGTATGCTATGTTATTCCCTTGGACTGAAACTATCTCTGTACCAAATTTAAACTAAATTGGTTTAGCGGTTTAGGCGTGTAGAGGAATTAAATAAAAAGTTTTTATTTTTTATTTTATGTGTTTTTACTTCGGAATGGTGTCATTATGATATCATAAATGAATTCGGCATCCCCGATTTATACGAAAACGATACCAAACTTGGCCTAGTAGCTTAAATGACATAGATATCAAGATCAAGTTGAGAGCCCCCCCCCCCCCCCCCCAAAATTTACATCAAAAATCTCGGTGGCTCCACTTCTTAATTCCATCCTTGGGTCCTAAGGACCAATCCTGCCGAAGGAAATCTCTTGTTCACGCAACGCCGTATCCCACCCCCAGCACCTTCCGCTAAAAGTGGGTATCCCCTTTTTAATTTTTTATGTATTTATTTTTGTGTAGAAACACATTTTCAGTTTTTCTTTAATTTAATCGTATCCTAAAGTGACTTGGGGAAACTGTCATAGGGATCATCATTGGATGCGCGAAGTATAAGTAGTTGCATTAATGTCATAAATTGGCATATAGTGTAGTAAATAAAGGTAGGGGACCCCGCAGTAATTCCTCAGCCAGAAAAAACTTTACAGTATGATAGAGTATCAATAAATAAAAAGTATTCTATAAATTTCCAAAGAATAATAATAATAGAATTAAAGTAAATACCTAAAGTCTTAAATCGTTAATAACTTTTTACGGAAAAATGCTCCGTTCAAACTTTCTTCACCGGACATATTCATGTAACGTATTGCAACAATATATGAAATATCAAAAAAATAACCCAGCAGAAATCCCAGTATTCATAAAATATAATTTTTTGGCGTGTCTTGGACCGGAAAATTGCTGTCTAATTTTTTCACTGGAATGCCATTTTATTGCCGTTTTATACCTACAAAATGAAAATCTAAAAAATTTCCACTCTCAGTTTTTAATAGTTCTATAATCATACATTTGGGTACGCATTTTTTTTGGATTTTCTTACCCACTGCGCCAAATTATATTCTAAGATCATATAAGAAGAAAAAATGACAGAGCAATTTTCCGTAGAAAATGAGCGGCAAAAAAAGGAATTATCATAAAAAAATATTCTCATGTTTGACAAAACTTTTAGATTTTTTTCTAGTATCACATACTGATACAAATAACTTATTTTGTAAAATAATTTTGGACTGAGCAATTACTCGGTTCAATATATAATCAGATTTGTGTTTTTACCTAACTTAGGAGTGTTTTTTTTTTTGGATATTTATATGTTAGTCTCGGCTCATGCTATACAATAACCTAGCTAAATTTCATCGACTGAGAAATTAATGCATGGGTCTCCATACAACCACTTGCTTCATTTACTACACTAATATTTCATCTTCTAGCTTGTACTTTGCAGATAAATGAGCAAGGATCGTACGTGGAGAGTAAAGGGCTCGCACTTTTAAAGTATTTTATGACTAAGAATCCAACTGATATACTCCTGCACGTCAAGAAAACTCGATTACACCAAAGCGTTCAATCGTGCAACCGTGGTAAATATATATTTTATTATTTAAACTTTATTTCAGTAAAGAAAACTTAATGTGAGGCGATCTTAATGCCATGAAGCATTCTCTACCAGTCAACGTTATTCTCTTACCTGGGTTAAAATATCGCAATAAAGCGCTGGTATTAACCTAAGAGCGTTTTCAGATTGTCGGATCCGACATCGTATGAATAAGGATCCCACATCCGCGTAGTCAGGCCGCGGGGGCGCGCTCGGGCGCCGTCTTTAATGGTCACAACAAATATTATGCCTAGGGTAACTTGTTGATCAATGAGACACCATGTTGTCGAATATTCGAGAACATTCCAGATCACTGTGGAATATTCCAGAATACTTTCGAATGTTATGGAATAGTCTGGACCCTTCGAAGGTTTTTTCATCATAGCTACCTATTGTGGTAACGTCGTGAGGTTCGAATGTTCAAGAACATTCCGGAATATTCTGGAATGATGTCGAATATTCGGAAATAGCCTATAATCCAGGATACCAGATCATTGAGGAACGTTCCAGAACACACTCAAATGTTGTGGAATGTTCTAGAACATTGTGGCCTATTCGAACCCTTTTTTGTCTTTCCACGCAGAGGATTCCCGTTTTTACCTGAAAGGCGTGCTTTTGAAGATAATTTTACCCTCTAGACATTTCTAGAACAGTCAAGAGCATTCGAGAGTATTCGAGATCATTCTACAACATTTCAGAACTTTCTGGAATGTTGTCGAATGTTTGAGAACATCCCAGATCATTTTGGAATATTCCAAAACACTCGAATGTTGTGGAATATTCTGGAACATTGTGGCCCATTCGAAGCCTTTTTTGTATGGGTGGAGCTACAGAACATTCTGGAATGTTGTCGAGTATTCGAGAACATTCTAGATCATTGTGGAACATTCCGGAACACTTTCAAATGTGGAATATTTTGGACCATTCGAAGCCTTTTTTTATAGGGTTGGAGCTACCTATTGGCAGGGGTATATATTTAAAGCAAGACAGTTGTGAGGTTCGAATGTTCGAGAACATTCCGGAATATTCTGGAATGTTATCAAATATTCGTAAATATACGTAGCCTAGAATCCAGGATCCCAGATCATTGTGGAGTGTTCCATAACACACTCAAATGTTGTGGAATATTCTAGAACATTGTGGACTATTCGAAGCCTTCATACTCTCAGGAGATTTTCGACAAACACTTCCAGTTATTATATATTCCCTATGCTTTTCTCACGGTCAACTATGCGTAGGTTGCTCTCGAGTTGGAAATAAAAAAAATGTACATAGAAGTAGGTAGGTATAGGTATTGTACTAAACCAAAATATATTTTAAAGTTTATCCTTTTATTAAAACCACCAGACACTTCTCATGTCAGCTCCCTGAGCGAAGCCGGGTAATTCAGCTAGTGGTAAAATAATCATACATTAGTATAACCACAGAATAATTAATAGTACTACCGTACAGAAAGGAAACTTCCTACAAAAACGAAGTTTGACAGCGGCTCAGGGTCGAATCATGCTGTCCCTTTCTAATATATGGCACTTTCCTTTTCGGCTATTTAGGGTTGTCAAAAATCAAGTGATTATCTTATCTGTGGTCGTGCACGCAAAAGGAAGTCAAGTGGTGCCCACCCTAATAATTGCTCGGAGCAATGCTGAGCCGAGCGGAGCTAGGGTTGCCAGATGGTCGGGATTTGGCGGGATTCTCCCGATTTTTAGCAGGTGTTCCCGATTCCAGACAAAGTGTAAACTGTCGCGAAAAACAGCTTCTCGTTATTTAACAATAATTTCAAGTTCCGAACTGTCGTCGAGCGAGCGAGCTGACGTAGTGCCAATAATGTAAAATATCGTTGTTTTTAATACAATTACTTTAATTTGAATGTATTTTTTTTAGAGATGCCCCGAATAGTGAATTTGGCCGAATACCGAATACCGAATATTCGGCCCCTCTCTCGGCCGAATACAGCGAAATGCTATACATGGAAGTATTCTGTCCGCTCAATTATGACCCAACGCAAACTACCCCGCGATAGGCGGTACTTACAAACTGCTCGATTGGCAATCTCAGTACCACCGAGATGACAGTCAGTGACAAATGGCTAAATTGATTTACAAAAACAACGTTTTTTTGTAATTAAAAATATATTCATGTGTCGTGAAGTGGTGCAGAAGTTATTTTAGTTCATACCAAGGACAGTGGAATCACTTTTCACTTGTAGTAAACAGATAACTTCAGTAGAATTTGGAAAAAACATGACGATTTGTTTTCAATACTACCGTGCTAAGCTAAAACGTAACAACTGCATACGACTTTCATAACAACATACGACTTTTTAAATTGCGAGGATAATAGGGATGGTGTTATGCTAAATGAAGTAGACTATTTTATTAACTTGTGTTTGGTTTAGGTATTTTCTATATAATTATAAATGTAGTAATAAATTCCTTCTTACAGATTTGTATTTTCCTTTTTTATTTCATGAGATGGAGCTATAAAAAAACTACCTAGTTATTTCAAATTAATAATCAAATTTGGTATTGTCATTTTACATTACTTTCCATTCAGATTCCCACAAGATGCTATTCGCAGAGAACTATGGAAAAAAGCTGTCCAATTAGAGAGACATGAAATTGAGTGGATGCCTGGCAAGATATCTAGAATATGTTCTATTCATGAGATATAACCCGTGAGATAATCATACCCGGTCTCCTATATATATAGATACATTTTTCCTGTCATGCTTTCACTGAATTAATTTAACAAATACACACATTATCTGAAAATGTTGATCATTTGAATCCACCCTCTACTGTCACGTATATGTAGGTTCTCTCTCAAGCCATTTCCGTCAGTAGAAAAGAGCGGCAAACATATTAACTCACATTATAGACGGGTCTAACGCGAATTATATTCAATTACCTTGATTTACCGACGTAAATCAGTTTCGTTTCGTATAATGTGAGTTAAGGCGCGGTGTGTAGTAAAATGCGCTTTTTTGTCACCATATTTACAGACTTTTACAAGGATTTCATGGATTATTTTCTAGTATGTATAACTTCAGTCCTTGAACTACGTTATTGCTTGTCAGAAACACGACGACTCATTATTTTCTCGATAGAATCTTAAATTGAAAACATGCCTAACACTGTTTTTATTTCCTTATGTTAGAAGTACTACGACGAAAATGTATATGAAACTTACTTCAGTCGATAGCTTTTAAGTAAATCTTCATTATTGCTTGTGCTTTTATCGATACGTTAATATTTTCATTCATCATTTATTGAATTCAACATTTTGCCTACTAAAATGCACCCTACGCGGCTATACCTTGCGATCATTCCTCACGCCAGTACGCCCGTGACCACTGTCAGCGTCGGACCTATGCTGGTTTAGCGGACGTTTCATAAAATGGGTAATCACAGTATAAATATGCAAATATGTTATACACACAATGTTTTTTAACATACTTACGAAGAAAAGCAAAACAATTCTTAAATACGGTGACATTTCAGACATTCGTCCGTCATATTGTCATTTTATAACAAGTTGGGCAGCAAAGGCACACACCCATCTAACCAATCCGGAATTCAGTCACGATTGATAAATTGTGTAAACATATTTTAAAAGGCTATTAAATTAATCAATTAATGGAATAATTTTTAACAAAGATATACAGGATTCAAATATGTGGGAGTGTTTAGTGTATGGTGGTAACCATTTCAACACTTTTAGTTTCCGAGATCTGCGTCCTACGTGCGTTTTAGTGGAAGTGGTCGAAAGATGGCTATAATGGTTTTGTGTTTAATTGGATTAGGTATTTACATCCTAAGGAAAATAAGTGTAAATAGAGTGTCATGGGACAATCGGTTGAAACGAAGTTAAGAAAGAGTCGTGACGGAAAACTCTTATACTTTTTTTCGCCTAGCCTCCATCCGCCAAGTCCGTACCGTGCGATATAGAACTTTGTTCCAAAAAATGTTAATTTTATAGCCATTTTTTATACAGTTGTTTTTATACCACATTGGTGGCAAGCAATCATACGACCCGCATTTACCCTAGCCTATGCCATGTTGATTGATTTTGTGATATAGTCCTAATATATGAAATAAGGCTAGTAAAGGAATACAAGAGAAGTAACATTTCTGTTTTGTTGAAAATATAATTTACATGTATCTCAAGAAAATTTTAAAGATTAGCGCGCGGAAATAATTCGTGTAGTTTTGAAAATTGGTATAATTATACCTTGTGATGTCCAGATAGACATACTAAAAGTCCTCGAGGGTAGGGGGTCTTGGAGGGTGTAGCGGGGGTTGAAGATACCTTTTTTTTTATTTTTGCTCATATCTCGAATATCTGTACGAATAGCATTATAATAGGCCTGTTGCAAGTAACAAAGAATCATGGAAATAATGGTTTCAACGAAACATATATGTTAATATGATTCTAAAAAATGGCCCAATCTCAGTATAAACTGAAGGATTATTAATATATTCAATAAAATAAAAGTGCAAAATTCTCCAATCGGCCATTTTTACTGAAACGCCAATCAGAAACGTTCCAAACAGTGACGTCATCAATCCATAACATATTTCTTAGAGCAACATAGACAACCTCATTGACCGAAATCTATACGTGGGCACCAAAGAGTTCGAAAGGTGCAAAAAAAATGTTATTTCGCCACTAAACATTTATTACGTCAAAAAAATATTATTACACGATATAAAGTAGATATCTATTTGTTATTATTTAAATAAAATGCTAAATAATACGATATTTCAACAACAAACTTTTTTAATTATTTGGCTGAATGGAACTATCATTGCCATGTTGGCTGTCGTAACTAGAAAAAATGAAAAATTAAAAAGTAAAACCGGCGTTCGGTGATTTTCACTCAAAATTTACATGTATCTAAATAATTCATCTTAAACTGCAACCGTGTGAGAGTTTTTGTGTAAAATGAGTTATTGTGATAAATTTTTGTAATGTATTTATTATCCCTAATCGTAATATATGGTGCTGAATTAACAATATCATTCGGATTCAAGGGAAATTCGTAACTGTAAGTATGTAAACTGAATATCTCCAAATGAAAAGGTACAAGAACACCAGAGTGAAAAGAGAAGACCTAGTAGTCGGAGCAACCACCTACAAAGGTGTGGATCTTTTTAGGTACCTTGGTTGCACAGTAACTGATACCAACCGAAGGGAGGAAGAGATAGATATCCGAATCCAAAACGCCCTAAGATGCTCGGCAGCGCTCCATCGAGTCTTAGTGTCCAAGCTGATCAGTAGACCGACCAAGATTCGAGTCTACAAGACTGTAATTAGACCAATTTTGATGTATGGGTGTGAAGCTTGGACGCTGACTCAGAAAGAAGAGAGCAAGCTCTTAGTGGCGGAGAGGAAAATCTGGCGGAAGATTCTGGGGCCTATCAGAGAGGAAGATGGGACTTGGAGGCGAAGGAAAAATAGGGAGCTAGAGGAGCTTGTTGCGATGCCCAATATAATTGGCGAGATCAAAGCCACACGACTCCGCTGGCTCGGTCACCTGGAGAGGATGGGGGAGGATCGTGCTGTGAGAAGAGCGTATGTGGGGCACCCGGGCGGAAAACGTCCGTCGGGGCGTCCCAGATACCGCTGGAGTGACGAAGCCCAAAAAGACCTGTCCGCCCTCGGAATACCCAACTGGCGTGAAGTGGCGCAGAATAGGGCAGAGTGGCGCTCTCTTGTGTCAGAGGCCAAGATCCTCTTTGGGTCACTGAGCCAGTGATGATGATGATGATGATGAAGTATGTAAACAATATCTACCACCCTACCACCAACTAAATGATGACGTCACAAATGGCATGCGAGGCGTTTTCGCGCGAAGTTTAAACTAGCTATAATAAAATGCAATTATCTATGTTAAATCTTATGAGTATAACTGAAATATAGTGTTTTTCGGAACTAATACAAGTGTACCGACGATATTAAAAGGGTTTTCAAAATTTGTCATCAGGCCTATTACTTCGGACAAACGTAAAATATAAACTTTTCTACATATGTAGTTATTTTTATTTTTACGTTACATCAATACTTTAGGAGCTACAGGTTAACAAAGAGATAAAAAAGACGAATTAAGAAAACGTCGTATTTTCGTAATCGTTCATCATAAATCATTTTTTGTGTTTAGAATAAGCAAGCTTAGCGACCTGCTGATGAAACATAAAAAAAACGGTCAAGAGCATGTCGGGCATAATCAGTATGGGTTCCGGACCGAAGTTACCCGTACGTCAAAATAGTCTGATTTAGTGATTGCAAAAACTCAAAAACGGCTGGAGCGTTCAGGTTTGCTACATTTTTCCTTGAAAGTATACTAAGCACTTTCACGATTTTTTCATATTTTTTGGATACATGGTTCAAAAGTTGGGGGAACTAGAGGGGAAAACACCACTTTTTTTCTTTCATATCGATTATTTCACTAGTGTGCGTAAAGCACCATACCCAAAGGTATCATACTACATTCATTGAATGCTGGCTATAATCTGTTTTTAAAAAAACACAATTTAACCGAATCATTAGCTTTGCTAGTATTCTTCCTTATTTTCACTACCTACTTGCCCGAAATTGACTGCTAGAGTTAGACCAAGTCTGCAACGATTTTGATAGTATAGGCAGTGCATGTGTTATTCATAATTTCATAGAAGTTTGACGTTTAAAATAACACTTGCACTGCGTGTGCAATCAAAATCGTTGCAGACTTTTCTTGGTCTAACTCTATTACATTTTTAAGGTCTATTAGTAAGTACTAGTTTATGTCTCATAATAATTTGGCGTCATTTGATTAGATTCTCAGTTTGTCGCGGTATACACTCATATTGTTTATAATTAATAATTATTTACTCTCACCGTCTTACCTACCATTTATAATTTAATTAAGTACTCATCAAAATACGAATTTGGTAAGAAATCTTATTCAATATTAAATGCCGGAAAAAATCCCGGAACTGACAATTCAGAATACCGATGTCGTCAGAATAAGGACGTAGAAGTGCTGCGCGGGAATGGTGCGGTGCGCCGCGCGGGGCGCCCGCCTGCCCGTTCTACCACTCGTCTGCTTCACCCCCTTGAAAACGTAAAACTCGAGTATAAGAGCGCCTTAATATGTGTTCAAAACGCGAAAGTTTAAAATATTATAAGAGCGGCAAATTTAGAAAATGTAAGCGCGCGAACGGCTGTGGTCCTATACAAAATTTTAATTTTGCACCTTTTTCTACTGACAAACTTGCTTGACCGGCTATATACATATAAAATATTCTGAACTGAAAGTGGGGATTTATTGTGACTCCGCCTGTTCAAATATTTTTGACCCGATTCGTGTACCCATGTAAATTTTGCAGACTGTATAGCCAGTCCGATTTCTAAGATCAAGTTCGCCATACATTTACTATGGCGTACTTGATCTTAGAAAAACGGACAGACTATACCTGAACGTGACTTCGCACTGCCATGCAGATTGATAATAAAATATACAAAATACTTATTATAGCGGAATACATTTATAAAACAATGATATATTTACTTATGTTGAGTTAGTCTGTCATGTCATAACCATAACAACATTTTAACTAGTTATCTTTTAATCTGCATTAAATTATTATACGTGAATTATTTGACTGGTTCTTCACTGTATGGCATAAACCTATCCCTGTCCAAGTCATATTCTAATCAAATATGAACCGCGAAATCTCAGCGGCCAGTACGTACAGCAAGAAGGTTATTAGCGGATTAATGTCGCTGATTGGTAGTTATTGACATTATATGCATTTCATCTACACTTAGCTATGTACCATTAGTGTAATAAAGATGACTCTTATTTTGTTTACCAGCTTTGATTACAGGCTCTGTAAACGCGTCTGTTATTTGAATGTAGGCGTAATTGTGTATGTATGCTAATTTGGCCCAAGAATTTGAACGGTAATGTTCCTAAAGGCGGTATCCATGGTTATATATGATCGCAGGCCGAATACCGAATATTCGGCATGACATGCGAACATTTTGAGTCACAATTATTATGCAAACTGTTAGCCATCAAATAAAGCACTACGTTTGCTAAGATATATTTTTATGTTGAACAGAATTAATGAATGTATATTAGAGTCAATCAAATCAGACCCATGATAAAAATAAAATATTTTGTAATCGATAAATGCTCAAAAACGTGCCTTCGTATTTAACTACTTTCCAAGAATACATTTTAAATATACCTAGTTTCTGGTAATTTTTTTTGTAATTTTTCTTTTTAGGTAGATGCAACAGATATTCGGTATTCGGCCGAATAGTAGGCAACATTCGGCCGAATACCGAATATTGGGCAAAGAGTCCGAATAGGCCGAATAGTTGCCGAATCATGGCATCGTGGCAATCGTGGCATTTCTAATTTTTTTTTCCCGACTTAAGTCCCAAAATCCCGAAAAATTGATATTGTTTCCCGATAATAGCGCCTTTCGATCTGGCAACCCTAAGCGGAGCCGAGTTTTACCGAACTCAGGAGTTTCGCACCCCTGGTATAACTAACTTTATGCCCTATTTGTGCATGAACAACCTGCCTTAAAATGTATAGTTTTTGTTCATTATTTATGTATGTAGGTAGTTATGCACACTTTATGGCTCCTCTACACGATGGGCCAACGCCGGCCACTCCAAGGGGCGCATTTATGCGTTAGAGGGAGCAAGTGATATTGCTATCTCATTCTACCGCATGGCTGCGACCCTCGGAGTGGCCGGCGTTGGCCCATCGTGTAGAGGAGCCATTAATTGTTATTTTTTTCCTCGGTCTCTTGTTGACCACGACCGCGAAAGGGTTCAAGACGTCATAATCATAATCATTTATTTGTCGCAAACCAAATACAATTAAAAAAAATACATCCCATTTTAAAATCATTTTACGCGATATGCTACTTTTACAGAGTTTTATTTCGTGAAGGCCGCGTCTTACGTAAGCGAACAACTCGAGATCGCGACGCGGCGCGGCGCGGCAGGCCCAAGGCGTTCGCGTTCGCAACGAGATCGCCCATGTAGGACACTTCTATAGGTATAGTGTGAATCAAGCGATCTGAGCTAGTTTACTCAAAGAGTCTCAAGAATACAATACCATTGAGTGGTAAACCACAAATTAGGATAATCCCCTCGTAGTAAAAGCAGATTATAACCGCCTTGAAATGTTAGTATAGATTAACGACTCTATTTCTTTAAACAATAGACTACAAAATACACTAACTAAATAATGGCTAACCCAACTTTTTTTGCATTTAACAACCATCGACACCTGTCGTGGCTAAGGTGCATGTGACTTTCCAAAAGATTGAATATGATATTATCTTTTTAGACCATTTTAACCCCATTCAACAAGAAATAAGGTTTAGAATTTAATATACATGCAATGTACTTCTAACTTATTTTGTAAGTAAATTGGTTGGCGCCTACGAGAACAAATAGGATTGTAATAGAACAATGCCATTGTTAGTACAGGTAAGTGAACAAGCTCAGTTGAAAGAATTTTATCTATATCAAAGGATTGATTCGCTTCGCGTTCGCGTGTTGTTCGCCTGCGTAGTACGCTGCGTAACTATCGCGGTAACCGAAGGCAATATTGTGCTTATTTACAGTGAACGATATCACTAAGGGCTGCCAGCGAGGTTATGACGTGTGGAACTGCTTATCGGATGAATCAATCAAGGTAAGCTAAGGTACAGTAAAACCCGCTTAACCCTTTAACGGGTAACTTAGCTCTATAGATTACTCCGGAACCCGTGGTCCGATTTGAGTAATTCTTTTTTTTTTAACGAAGTTACCTCCAAGGTGTTCCCATAATATTGTTGGTTCTAATCTGATGACGGAATTCATAAGGAAATGAGGGAACTCCTCAATTTTTAAAGGCACGAGTATGGCGACATTGTTGTTTTCTATAGTAACTCAAGCATTTTCTCCCGGAAACCACCAATTTCATGAAGTTTTACTGTAGCCTTACCTCGAGTTTGACAATACATATTCGCTAACTTCTTCGTAACTTACTTTCTATACATCTCGCTCGCTCTAATAGGATGCCAGTACGAGCGAGACGCATAGAAAGTAAGTTATGCACATGCTAGCGAATATGTCAGTGTTAGACTTATGGTAAGGCTACTGAGGAGTCGGGAAATGGCGGTTGAAGGGTTGGTGGTTCAGGGTTCAGGGTCGAGGGGTTCCGTAATCAGGGGTTGATGTGCTGTGAGGTTGAGTGATCGGGGGGTTGAGGGATTGAGTCAGTGACGGGGCGGAGGATGGAATTAGTGTTTGTGCAGTGATGATTTCGAATTTCATATGCATTATTATGTTATATGCATAGTAGATATGAGCGCCGATAGGCATTTAGCCGGCGGCGGCGCGCCGGTCAAAATCGGTCGGCGGCGGCGGCGAATCGGCGGCGTGGCCTTGAAACACCTTTGATTAATGAAAAAATAATTAAAACCAAAATTTTACCGAATTTACACGTTTTTGCTGTAAGAAAGTTATAAAATAAGTGCATTTTTCAATTGCAAGCAAAATTTATTGAATAAAGGTACGAAAAAAGTTTTATATAGTATAAACGGTATCGAGCGGCATCAGAGGCGGTCTTAATCTTGGCGAGGCCCTGGCCGGAAGATCTTTGCGAGGTCCTTATCTATTGCGCTAAGGGGTCATCCATTAATTACGTCACACGAATTTCTAGGTTTTTTTACCCCTCCCCCCTCCTTGTCACACTTGGTCACATTTGGCAAGCCCCTCCCCCCTGGTGTGACGTCACATTTCTTCAACGAAATCGGCAAATATTTATTTAATATTTTATCAAAATATTTTTGACAAAAGAAATATTAGTAATTTTATAACCCAAACTGATTAAGAAATAAAATTAAACGAATAAAAACGATTCTCGTTTCAAAAACTTGTTATTTAAATGTATATTAGCGTATAAAATAATTTAAATAGATTTTCGATTACTGATGAAGTTAAAGTGACGTCACAAAGTTTGTGACTCCTCCTCCCCCTTGTCACACATGTCACATTTTCTTGACCCCCTCCCTCCCCCTAAACGTGTGATGTAATAAATGGATGACCCCTAAGTAAAAAGTAGCGGATTGACTGTATCAGGAAACATCTGGTCGACTGTCCAAAGAGCCGAAGTGAGGAAAATCAAGCTCCGTTATTAACCAATATCGACCCAACAAACCGGTTTATGTCAAAAAGTGAGGCCCAAGGCCGAGCTCCACCTAACACCGAAGACCAGATTCCGACGCCTTCCCATCCGAGGCCAGAGGCTGAGCTGCAGGTAAGCATACAGCTTAGAATCGAACGCCAAGTGTGAGCTTGGCTGACGGCCGAATGCGCGGAGTGCCGATTACGGCGCGCTTCTGTGCGAGGACGAAGGCCAAGCTGCAAGAGGGCAGAGCTTGGAATTGGTCCAGTGTAAGCAAGACCGAAGGCCGATAAAGACCGTGGCCACACTGTTAAAGACCTCTGGGGCTCTCCTGTAGCTGCATTCGTGGGAGGCCAAAGGCCGTGCTGCAGTGGAGCTAAGATTGGAGAAGAACCAAGCATTTTAAAGGCGAGGCCAAAAGTTACGCTCCAAACAGGGCCGAAAACTTGGAGGTTCAGATAGCGGCTTTCTTCTATGCGAGCGATGCGAGGCCAAAGATTGGTCTGCGAGAGAGCAAAGCTTGAAATTTGAACAATGGCCAAGCTTAAAATGAGACCTGATTCCGTTTCCGATGCCTTCCGTGCAAAGCCAACGGCCGGACCTTTGGGCGTGAAAACGCTTAATATCTGAAATTAACCCCCTTTTACACCTTTTTAAGACATTTAAACCATGCTTGCAATAATTGAATTCGCGGTGAATGACGGATGAGCTAGCCAGCTGGCAAAATTAGTCATTTCGTTGCTCTAACACTAGTAGCGCGGTTACCAAGATAAGTTTGAATTTACCATCGATATTTTAGAATTATATGGTCCTAAAATACCTTTTGAATGTCTATAAGCTATTCAGACTGGCGCCGTTAAAGATCTAAACTAGATAAAATATATATTATATGATTCTGAAAGTAGTAGTATCTAACAAGGTCACGCCGATGCCACGCCGATAGCGCAGCGTCGGCGGCGGCGGCGCGTAAATTTTGTCGGCGGCGGCGGCGCGCCGGCGCGGCGCTCATATCTAATGCATAGTGATATGCATTATTATGTTTTTCATTCATGCGTCACGCGTCACTCATAAGCTAACAATGCCTTAAAACTAAAAATGGAAAAATAAAAACTTAGTACAAAAAAAAAGTGAACCGACTCCAAAAAGGATAAAATAAAATATTATCCGTTTTAAGTATATGCATTACCAACTGATATGTTTGAAGTCGGTGCCAAGACAAATTTGAAGCATACCATGATTTGGAAGCCATGAAATTTGAAGCATACATTTTTTTTTGTAAAAGTTTTTATTTTGGAATGTCACATGGTATTTTGATAAGACGTTAGCAGCCGAATTGTGATTTATTTTTAAAAGAACTACTTCACCTAATTAATACCTAAACTATCTGAAAAACGTAAACAATAATATTAATCCATATGGAAGTAATATTTTTATTGGAGACTACTTTCTTGTACAAAATCCAATAGTCAGTCTCCCCTCCCCTGGCTGACTACTGGGTTTGCAGCAGTAATTTTAAAAAGGTCGTAAACCCAGAAGCACAGATTATATAATAGTTCTTACGAACAGATACTCATCTCACAAAGAAAACGCAAATACCTACCGTTTTGATACCTACACAAAAATACAGTGGAGTGACCTTCAGCGCGCCGCTCCCCCGCGCGCACCGGCACAACGCTAGGGTTGCTGACGCTTAGAAATGATAAATAAATACCTACTTTAACAGCGGACTGAAATAAAAGGAAATCTAAATCTTAAATTATACCTTAATATTCCGTTTATGCGTTAGTGTTTGCGAAATACTCATTTTAAAACGTCATATGTCCCTGCAGTAACCGCAGTGTTTACGCCGTTTTAATGATCCCATTACGAATTGGTTTTAAAACATCGTGTAATGTAAAACCAGATAGAGATTAATGTTATACAATAAAGAAAAATAATAGAGAACCCATGAATACAGGTAATTAATTATAAATTAACCAGAGCATAAACGAGTACCGTAAAACGGGGTGAACAGAAATAGCGGGGTGAATAGAGAAATTTTGAACTTTTTCTTTCAAGTTGTTATATTTAAAAACGTACATCTCTAAAATTAGATTTTGTGGAATGCGTATAAAGTAGACTATTTATTCTCAACACTGATACCAAAAGAACTTAATCAAACTGCCTAAAAGTTAGATTTTTTTGACTCTAAAGTAAGGTCTCGCCGAGGTAAGAAATGAAGCCTGTCTGAACTTTGTTCTAGCGGTAAATGTTTTGACATTAACTAAGTAAAAGTTAGCTAACCTGGTAATATAGTATCTATAGTACCTAAATAATAAATAATATCACAAATTTTCTCTATAATAAAGCATTTTTTTTTTTCAAAAAACCAATAACAAGCAAATTTAAGGTCACTGTGGGCAAGTCCGTCTACAAGGCAAGTCCGTCAACACGTTATAACTTTTGAATTTGAAGGCGTATGCGACTTTGGAGTCCAGTCGATTAACCAGTTTTTCGCGCTAGTTCCGTCACTGTAAAACAGATGGCGCTGTGACAACCAACTTCAGAGCAATCCGCCTCAACAAGTCATTTCGTGTTTTGAACTCGAAGTCATAGTGCGACAGCCGTTCGGAAAAAAATTGTTAAAAATAGTTTTTGTAAAGATTGTGCATCAGAAAGTAACTACGTAGGTAGCATAAGAACCAGTTGTCTTTATTCTATTTTTAAAATATCAGAAATTAGCTTAGTTTTGTAATTATACGTTCCACAATTTATCATATTAAAATTTGACTAAGTTGGAAAGTCCGTCTATTATGTTCAAGGCAAGTCCGTCATATCCGGACTTTCGTTAAATCAGAGATTACCAACTGTTTTTGCGACTTTAATATTATAACGATTTGATAAGGTATCAAAAACTCCTCTTGACTTTGCGCATGATGTTACTTTATTAAATTTTGATCTCAGTAAATTAAAAGAAACGATTAAAATTCATTTTAAAATTACTATTGATCTTTTATTTCGGAAATCAAAAAAATAATTAGGTTTATTTATTTGCCAAAAAAGGTTTACCACCCCATTTTGGTAGTATATGCCGGACTTGCCTTTGTTTTAGAAAAATGGTGTTTATTTCGAATCTGAACCGTATATTAACAAGTTTAAAATACGCTTTTCATTGTCTTGATCCGTTCTTTTTAGGAATTTGACTACGAACATATACACACCCATAGATTGGCTGATATCATAACTAGACGGACTTCCCTTAAACTGCACGGGAAGTCCGTCTACTCGCCGAATTTTAAAAAATGCCATTGTTTTTGCTTAATTTGTGCTTGTAATGATCTGTCACTAAGGCTAAACTATTAATTATTAAATTCTTCATCGTATGCGATTACAAGCAGTAACATAGGTGAATAATTAACGGAACTAGATCACTCCAAAGTCAAAAAAAAATAAAGTATGCCGGACTTCGCCACAGTGACTACGTGATAAAGGGGTCAGTGGACACGCATATGGGGTGAACAGTTACGCCATATGGGGTGATTAGATACAACAAAGGGGTGACACGCCTTGGGGGTTAAAAGACACGAAAAAATTATTTTGTGTTAAATAGCTGTTTAACAGATATATATACCATTTGCCAATAGAGTATCCACATAATAATGACCAAATTCGATGCCTATGACAGCTAAAACTTAATATTTCTATTCACCCCTTTCTTGTGTCTATCGACCCCGTTTTAAGGATATGGAGAAAACCGGTAGTTTTCTTTGATTTTCTCTGAATTGAGTAGGTAAAAAATTATTTCACAAATGCATAATTGAAGAACTAACCAAGACTCAAAAAATGATATCAAAATTATTACTTTTATCATTTGGATTATTGGCGAAAATCGTCCTTGAAGTTGAAAATCGTGTCTTTTCACCCCGTTTTACGGTAGGTACTTTCCGGTGTAAAGTTAACTTACTGTCGTTAAAATAAACATTTACCAAATTAAATTAAAAACATGCTACCTATTTCAAATAGATAGATATGTAACTATACATTTGTCGTAATAAACACTACATGTTTAATTAAAGAAATTCAATAGTACCTACGTAACTATCGTAAAAATTGTCAGTGCGGCGCGCGGTGACGTGCGTGCGTGAGCGCGTGTGGCAACCAACTGGCTTGCTTTTCTACAGTGAACGGTAACAGATTCGTAGGTATAAATCCGAGCTCGCGCGGAGAGTTCCATAGGCCTGCCAGAAATCAGCCGGGGGAGGCTGACCATAGGATTTAAAATTTGTTATTATTTTCAAATGAAGTGTAAGTCGTTAAATCAAGCCCCTTTAAAAAATTACGTTATTATGACTTTATTTGATTGAAATACATTAAATACCCAGTAGTCAGCCTGTGGCTGACCACTGGACAATAAGCTCGCTCTACTCGAACCCACTATCAGCCATTAGAATGGGATGGCTGGGCACTGGGTTCCTAAAGGCTGTGTATTGGTATACAGGGGGCTGATTACTGGCAAAAAGGCCCTTTCATTATATTTAATTAAATATTTCCAAAAGTTAAATTCAATTAAGTTTTATTCTTTACAAAAATTTAACTTTATTAAATTCGTGAACAGAAAAACCATTAATAATACGTAACCATTAATAATACGTAACCATTAATAATACGTAACCATTAATAATACGTAACCATTAATAAGTGCAAATAATACGATCTTAAACATATAAATTTAGTTATAAGGCTGACTACTGGTGCTTTTACCCTATGACGGGGTCCGACATAGCTAAAATTATCTGAACTGCTTCAACGATATCGGATGTTAGATGGTGCCTATGAGAATTACAGCCCAGATGCCTTATTGCGTAATGACTATAATTTTTCGTTGTTTTTTTTTCAGTATTCGATCGAAGTAAGTATCTATATTTAGTACCCAGAGGTCCCAGAGGCATGCACGTCGAGCAGCGTGTGTTTCGGTTGATAAAAATACAATCAATTCAAATAAAATGAAGTATGTAATCAAAACATTTCAAATAAAATAAAAACCGGTCAAGTGCGAGTCGAACTCGCGTCCCAAGGGTTAGTACGGAACCCAGTTTGGAACGAGCGAGTAAAGCGAAGTTCATAAGTACATTAAACTGTTCATTCAATTTTTCCACATACGGCTTTGGCTATCTTTAATTTTGTTCCAAGTTCGCAAATTGCTGGCATCTCACTCTGATGTCACTCTAATTACGGTTTCATTGGAGTAAAAGAGAAATCCCCGCAATTTGCGAACTTCGGTGTTCGCGGTAGACCCTCGGATATACGGCAGTTCAGCCTTCTCATTTAGCTACTCGTACTTAAACCAATTATTTGTTTGAGCACTAACCTCCTAAAGCTCATCCTTCGACCTTGCGTGGAGGAGCACCTCTCTTGGATGCTTCAGGCCTTCCGCCCAACGCAGAGCTCGGCCTTCACCCTTCACTAGCTGTCCACACCACGTTTCACGTAAATCAATTGCGGTTGTGGCCCTGATAGAGCTTATCCGCAATTCTTATTCTTAAGTCCGGCTCACGCTTAATTGCAGACTTCTTATACCTACGTTTTTCCAATAATCTATAGGTATCGGGCCCAATCGCTTCACAAAAGATAGAACAAAATCGACGATCTCCTTTGCAGGAAGCATGCACATGTCGGAGGCTCCGGGCCTTCGACCTTCGCATTCAGACACTTGTACTATAATTGTTCTGTGTTTGAACACTAACCTCCCGCAACTCGGGCTTCGGCCGTGCGTTTCAAAAAACTACTGGGGGATGCTTCGGGTCTTCGGCCCTACGCGTAGCTCGGCCTTCGGCCTTCGCAAAAGCTGTCCACACCGAGTTTCACGTAAACCATTACGGATGTGTCCCTAAAACAGCCCAACCGCGTTTTTTCCTTAAGTCCAACTCACGCTTGACTCTAGATTTCTAATAGGTTTTCCTGTCATCTAGCTAGAGGTAAAGAACTATTATGTGTATTTTTTTCAAAATTTTAGACCCAGTAGTATCGGAGTTTAGGGGGGGGGGATGGTCATTTTTTGCCCATTTTCTTAAATAACTTCTTAACTATTTCATAAAACATTATTTAAAAAATATGTTTGAGATCCTCAAAATAAGCCCTTCCATTTTACATATTAAATAACACGATATGGTTTCCAAAACTTTGTTTTTAATTTTTTCATATTCCCCCTAAAAGCGCCCCCTATGTTTAAAATTCATTTATTTTTATTACATGTCCATCTTTGGGTCACAGACTTTCATATGTGTACCAAATTTCAACTTAATTGGTCTAGTAGTTTTGGAGCAAATGGGCTGTGACTGTGACAGACGGACAGACAGACGCACGAGTAGGATCACTCGTGCGTATAAGGGTTCCGTTTTTTCCTTTTGAGTTACGGAACCCTAAAAATAAGAGTACAGTGTTAGGAAAAGGGACTTAAATCTTCGTTTTCCAATAAATAACAAAATATAAGAAAAATGAATAATGGCCGGTTCACATTATTCCAGTAGCATTCCAGTCCAGCAATCCAATCCAGTGCTGGAATGCTACTGGAATAATGTGAACCGACACTGGAATGCACTGGAATGTACACATTCCAGTGAGCATTCCAGTCCAGTGACTGGAGAGACCGTCAACTTTTCATTCCAGCTCACCCAATCCAGCGCGTATAATGAAAACGATCCCAGACTGGAATAATGTAAACGATATGCTCCAGTCCAGCACTGGACTGGATTAGCCCGCTGGATCACTGGACTGGAATAATGTGAACCGGGCATAAGGGGAAAACAATTGGTATTTAAGTACAAAAATGACAAAAATTATTATCACAGACATAAAAGGACCGATTTAGTCATTAGAAATAAAATCCATAGAATTATTAAATAACTGTACCTAACCGATTTTCCAATAACCGGTTTTGAAGTTTTATGAAAACAATCGGTTATATCTGGTTATTTCGGTTACGGTTATTATTAACCGAAGCGTAGCGAAGGTCTACGTTTTGACTCGCGCATTTTGCTTTTGTATGTCCGGATGTTCTCCTCCACAGGTCGCAATTCTTAACCGATTCTCGTGAAATTTTGTAACCGAATTCTATGATTCGATAAAAAAAATTTGTCAATTCGGTTTTTGGAAATTTTTCAAAATGGTAAAGTTGTGATAGCTCGCGCCTAAATAAATAGTCGTATCGGTATCATAAGAGTATTTTAATTTTGAGATATGTTTATACAGATTAAATGGCCAAAAATTCAGAAAATTTATTTCGCTGGTTTCGGAGGTATTGAGATATTTAATTTTAAGATAAGATAAGATAAAAAAAAGTTTATTGCCACAACTAGAAATCTTACATTCTTACAACTAGAAAACTTACAATTAGTACGAAGTAAATAAACACCTTAAACATAGTAGGTAGGTATTAACATTAATTTAAATTTCACATTGTTATAGGCAATGGGTACCAGTCTCAGCCTGTGCTAGATATGTGATATACATATATCCAGCGCTGATTTTCAGCCTGGTCCCTTTATATATATATAGATATACGCAGAGCATATATATATATATATACATATTTTCTTTCCAGTCGGTCTGTTTCACTACGGCTAAACTAAGAATATATCCAAGGGTTTACAATACCCAAGGTTGCAAGTTGTGTGCGACTGTATACATATATTGTTTGTGTGTGAGTGTACGTGTATGTATATAACATATGTCTATTTTTCAAATTACAAACATTGCTATAAAAATATTATACTCTTTATTCATTTCTCATCTTAAGTTAGGTTATTTATAATATGAATATAAAAGTAAAATATAAAAACACTTACAAAACAATAAAAATTAATATAAACACATTATAAAAAACCTAACCTAGGGTGCCGCCAGCAGCGGGGCAAGGCCCAAGCTATTATACCGGTGGTCAGGGCTGCAGAGAGAGGAACCGGCGGACTATCCGCGCCGTGTCCAAGATCACCGCCTTCTGCATCTGACCCTTGATCCAACCACCTAGCGAGAGTCTCTCAAGGTGTTGGTCGAGACTCTTCGCTATTAGACCATTCACTGAAACGACTATCGGGACAATTATTATTATTATTATAGGTTGTGTCGGTGTTATCTTTATTCTCATAAAGTCAACTAATTAAACTTTGATTTAGGTTTTTGATTTTATTTGATTTCCTATGAACTAGTTAGGTGTTTAAGTGTTTAAGTGAGGGGGTGGTTTCCTATTTGCAACTTGAGAAAGTGTACTTTGACCAGTTTCTTGAAAGTAAGTAATGGCATCGGACTCCTTAACGGTGGCGGTAAGTCATTCCAAATTTTCGTTGCTGCATATTTGAAACCACCCCTGAAAAACTTAGTCTTATGTTTTGGGATAAGCAAGAGATTTTGTCGCTGACTTCTCACAAGTTTTTTGTGTGCATCCTGTGCCCATTTTAGTTTTTCGTAAAGATAAGGAGGCCTTTCAAATTCAATTATTTTACGTAGCGTATAAGCGAGATGTAGGTTTCTTCTATTGTTCATGTTGAGAATTTTTCTGTTATTAAGATAAGGTGTTCTGTTATTAACTTGCGAATGAGTAGCTAAATTTCGTCAGCTTATCTAAGAACAGAACTGTCATGGCGCATTTTATAAACGTTCGCTTTTTTGTTAGCACAGAGTAGGGTCTGGGTTCGATCCCCAGTAATTATATGCAGGGATATAACTTTTTGTATTTTTTTACACTTAAATTTCGTATTGTTTTTTTTTTATTTACTATATTTTTATATTTTGAATAAGTTATAAATTTCGTATTGTTGATTGATCAAGCGCGGGCTAAGCGTTTCATTTTTACAAGCTTCTATATATAAGTATCCCTAAAAAATAAGATTTAAGTATTTTGTCATTTTACATTTTTAAATGTTTAGGTTTTAGGTTAGAATAACCGGCCGAGTCATACATTTATTACCCGACTACGGCAACGCAAAAGGAGGGTTATGATTTTGATGTATATGTGTATGTATGTATTATGTTCATTTGTTTCCTAATAACTTCTAAAGTACTTATTATAATTTGTCAAACGATGTGTCATTCGAATCGTCTTACTCGTCCGCTGGTTAAAGGCTATTTCACGTAAGAACAATTTGAATACGGCGCTCTCTAGAGGTCATAAATTCGCGAACCAAAAGAATACAAATATTATTATGTAATGATGACGTGTCGTATATCAATTGAAAGGGATTTTTAATACATTTCAAATATATAGATATTGTTAGCTCTTGTGCCCGACTTTCCTTGCGTGCACCAGATAAAACATTAATTTATCGGGTAATTCGAACTACGAATTTACAAGCGCTCTGGATTCTATCCGCGCATTACCAGAGTACTACAGCTAAGAATCAACTGTGGCAAGTTTCAGCGCATAGTCTCAAATAGGGTTTGCAATCCGGATCCGAAATGTATGAAATTATCCGGATCTGGATCCGGATCCGCGGATATTCCCATACATTTCGGATCCGTCGTGCAAACCCTAGTCTCAAAGTGCAAGGTCCCCATACAACGGTGTGCACTAACGCCACTAACAAACCAGCTAGTAACATACGTTAATATATTTTATGTTTATAGTTATTAAATAAAGACAAATGGAACGAGACGGAGCCCGAAGAGGAAACCGAGGTAACGATTTGGAAATAAACATCTTGGAACATATTTTTATTTATGAGGATCGAACGAGCTCGTGATTCTATTCGTAATAACATAAAAAAATCAATAAAAAAAAAAGTGTAATTTCTACAAATTAACAAAGGGATTGCCGCTCTGCTCTCTTGTGTGAAAAATAACAGTTTCATCACACATGCTTATAAAGCGTGGGTTTTCACGGGGTTTAGTAGGAGTTATACCTAACCCATTTTATTCCCTAGCTAGAGAGTTATGTTGTTTTTCATCACACTCGCTCAGTAAATGTGGAATTGCACGCAGATTTAGAGGGAGTTATAGAAAAAGCGTTCTCCCTAGGGAGCTATGAAGTTTCTAGTGTCATAATTAACAGTTTTTTGTCATTATACTTAATTTTTGTATCGCAAGTGTGATGAAAAACATTGTGTGTAACTCGGGGCGTAATAATATTGCAAACTCGAGTCTATAAATCGCTCCGGCAAGCCGTCGCGATTTAACTTACTCTCGTTTGCAATATTCAACTTACGCCCCATGTTGCACAATGTACTATTTTACTATTGCATTACGTCGGCCTAAATCGCAAACCTCTTAACTCCTCCGGGGGAGCGAGGTACTTACACTTATCCGGATTAGGTACTTAATAGCTCCCCGCAGGGTGTCATTCTGAATCCCTAACAACGTTTGTCCTAAAGTCACTTGCCCTAACTGGTTTGTCCTAATGGGCACATGCCCTAACGATCAATTGTCATAACGATTATTTTCCATAATGTAATGGTTAGCCTAAGACTCATTTGCCCTAAGCATTTGTACCATAACTATCTGAGATATATAGGAGCCGGGAACACTGGGATAACTAATAAAAAGGCAAATGCGCGTCCGTTCGTATTAGAAGATGTATTTCGAGAGACAAGTTAAAACTACCACCAATTATGACATTAAATATTTTATAAAAATCTTAACCTACCCGCGAGTTCACTGACCGAGCGATCAGCTGTGATACATGTCTATGTATATACCTTCGGTGCTATACATGTACATATATCACACCCTACCACTTAACTAAGACTACATAGTATACGGTCGTCGGCCATGTACTAATATGGCAAGTAACGATCCCGTGAAAACTTCTCCTCCAGGCCAGGTGAAAAGAACCCTTATGTAAATGCTAATAAGACTGACATGGAAAAGCCGTCTCCACTATAGATCCGACAATTATTACACAATATCATAGTAAATTAATAACAGAACTTCCTTAAATATAGTTATTTCTAAAGTACAATCCAGTATTAATCTTTACATTTTTTTATACTAATTCTAAAATTACAAACAAGTAGTACTTAATATAATATGGGATTACCATATCTTTCTACGGGCACGGGCACACGTTTAGGTATCGGGGCAGGTGGCACAGAAGCGGGCCCCGGTGGCGCACACGGCTCCGAGTTATCATGGTTATCGTCATAGTCCGCCGCTGGGCACGCTGTTATAGCTAAGCGTGAGTTATTGCGTAACTGATCTATATGCCTTTTAATAATTTGACCGTCTTCCCTTTGCACCAAATAATTACGTGAACCTAATTGTTCCGTGATCGTACCGCTAACCCATTTCTCCCCCTTGCTAAAATTCCTAGCCCAAACATTATCACCTACACTATACGATCTCGAGACGCCCCCCGCGTTTTCGCGCTGTCGGAGCTGCGCGGCGCGCGCACACTCGTGCGCCGCGGCGCCGGCGTCAGCGCGCAGCAGGTCCAGTCGTGTGCGCAGACCTCTTCGCTGCAGCAACCTCGCCGGCGACTCGCCCGTACTGCTGTGAATAGAATTCCTATACGCTAGTAAATATGACTGGAGCGCGGCGTCCACGTCTTGCCTATCCCGTAAAGCCTTCAAAATGGTTTTTTTAACTAGCTTTACTGCACCTTCTGCTGCTCCGTTTGAAGATGGATGATACACCGGAGAGTAGGTTTGTTTTATGCCATTAAATTGCATGAACTGAGTCAGTTCTCCACTCGTGAACGGCGGGCCATTGTCCGATACCATCATCTTGGGTAGCCCGAAACGAGCAAACATCTCCCTTAAAACTCTGATGACGTCATCTGCCGTTGTTCTCGTCATTTGTTTTACTTCAATCCATTTGGACGATGAATCCACGACTACTAAATAGGTCATGCCGTTTAGGGGTCCTAGGAAATCCATATGCAACCTACTCCAAACTTCTTCGAGATATGGCCAAGCTTGTGGTGTAGATTTGGCTGGGGCCGGTGCTTCCAGAGCGCATGTGGTGCATTCCATACACGTTTTCTCGATTTCAGCATCAATGCCGGGCCACCAAACATAGCTCCGGGCAAGACTTTTCATTTTGACGACTCCAAAGTGGCCTATATGCAGCTCACGTAGAACGTCATTTCTTAATGTCGTGGGTATCACCATTCTGTAGCCCCACATGACACACCCGGCTTCTGAGTACAGTTCGTGACGTCTTACCCAATACGACTGCAGCTCTGGATCGTCACACTTCGCTGGCCACCCTGACTGTAAATACATAACCACTTTTCTCAGTAGATCATCTGTTTTTAAATTGGCTCTGACTTGATCACTAGTAATTGGTAAGAAATCCTGTACGAATTGTACATATGTCACCTCAGTCCTGTCTGCTGCCTGCTTCCCCACTGGTAGCCTGGACAATGCGTCAGCTCCATTTTTGTCTGTAGGCACGTATTCTATGTCATACTGGTAACCAGACAAAATTACCGCCCATCTTTGTAGTCTGCTCGCGGCCATCGACGGAATACCTCCCTTATCTCCAAATATGGAAACCAACGGCTTATGATCGGTTCTTAGCAAAAACCTTCGACCGTACAGGTACTGATGGAATTTTTTTATTCCAAACACAATTCCCAAGGCTTCTCTTTGAATCTGAGAATAATTTACCTCCGCCGCATTGAGCACTCTGGACGCGTATGCAACAGGCCTTTCCGTACCATCTGGCATCTGGTGCGAAATCACCGCCCCCACGCCGCTCGAACTCGCATCTGTAGTTAGACATAGCGGAAGTTCAGGGTCATAGTGCGCTAACACCGAACTGGAAACCAAACAACGCTTGACGGCATTAAACGCTTCCGAACATTCCTTGGTCCAACTAAACGAAGCCCCCTTCCTTAATAATTTGTATAATGGTGTTAACGTCATACTTATATTTTTAACAAATTTCCCATAGTAACATAATCATTCCTATGAATGAGCGAAGCTCGGTTACATTGGCCGGTATCGCCATGTCCTTTATGACTTTAATCTTTTCCGGACACGTGTGAACCCCTTGTTTACTAATGCGAAACCCTAAATACGTCACCGATTCCGCGAAGAAAGAGCATTTTTCTTTCTTAACTTTCAACCCAAATTTCTCGAGGCGTCCTAGCACTTGATGTAATGTACGCAAATGATCCTCCCTGTCTACTCCCGTTATAATTACGTCATCAAGGAAAACACCTACTCGCGGTAAGTCTGCGAAAAGTTGTTCTAGTTTCCTTTGAAATATCCCCGGGCTCGACGATAGCCCATAGATCAGCCTATTATACATATACAGGCCTTTATGCGTGTTGATTACGGTATAAGGTTTAGATGCCTCGTCCAACTCGAATTGTGCATAGGCTTGAGACAAATCAATTTTTGAAAACGTTTCCCCCCCGTGTAATTTGACAAGCAGGTCCTCAACTCTAGGCAAGGGAAAACGGTCAACCTCTAAGCATCTGTTTAGTGTTAATTTATAATCGCCACAAATGCGAATACCTCCATCGCGCTTAATTACCGGTACTATCGGCGTGGCCCAGTCTGACGTCTCGACCGGCGTGATAATGCCGTCCCGCTGCAGCTGGTCCAGCGCGCGCTCCACCGGCGCGCGCAGTGCGTACGCCAGCGGCCTCGCTCGCATGTACACAGGCGCGGCGCCCGAGCGCACGCGCAGCGCCACCGTGCCGCCTGTGTACCGCCCGAGCCCGTCCGCGAATACATCCTTATACCTAGAAATCAATGAATCCATAGTAAGTTCCAATTTGGTATCAATTTTGTTACAACTAAACGGCTCCACGCCCATTTTCAACTCGTACAGCCATTGTCTTCCTAACAATGGGTTTTTGCCCCCATCTATAACAAATAAATCTAAAGACATCTCTTTGTTTTTATATTTAACTATTGGAGTAATTCTACCGACCGGGCGTAAACTTCCTCCTGCGTAAAAGTTGACTAATAGATTAGGTGTTAAAATAGGTAGATTATTAAATAATTTTTGATAGCATTCAAGACTTATACATGAAATGGCACTACCGGAGTCAACTTCCATTTCTAAACCTATTCCGTTAACGTCCAATGTCATCATAAACGGCTTATAACGACTTAAACTGCCTACAGATAAAGCGTTAAATTGTACCTCGTTCAACAACTCCTCCTCATCCTCCTCGTTTGCGTCCAACGCATGCACTCTAGCTCCAGTTTGTAGTCGGGGACACATCTTCTTTAAATGACCTTGTTGCATGCATACGCGACAAGAATACACGCGGAATTTGCAAGTCGCCGCGTCATGATTGCCGCCACAAACACGACACTGGCCCTGCTCGCGAGCGCGCGGCGCTCCTGCCGATGCCGCTCCCGCCACGGGCGCCTGCTTCGCCTGTGCGCGTCCGCCCCATGCCTGCGGTGCCGCCTTGCTGCGCCCCGCTACCTGGGTTGCCCCGTTAGACCTCCAGGTCCCCGACGAGCCCTGCCTTCGGGCCCCGCTGCCGCTGGCCGATGCATATAGCACTTCCACAACCTCTTTACTAGTGCCGCGCGTCCTACTATCGACTGCCGCTGCGTCTTTCTCTGCTGCCTCCATGGCAACCGCCAGCTTCCAAGCCTTGGCGAATGTCAAAGCATCTTCTACGAACAACCTCTGCCTAATAGTATCGTCCGCTATGCCACACACTAATTGATCCCGTAGATTATTTTCCAGTTCCGTCTTAAAATCACAATATTGAGTCATCTTCTTTAAATCCGCGACATAGACCGCCAACGACTCGCCTTTTTTTTGTATTCGTTGACGAAATTTGTAACGTTCCGCCATTATGCTCCTTTTAGGCTGTAAATGATTAGTCATCAGTTCTTTTAACACTTCAAATTTTTTTGTTGAAGGTTTGTCCGGCGTACACAATGTCACTAATAACTCGTAACTTGCACTGCCCATCACTGTAATTAACGTAGGCACTTTCAATGCATCCGTTACGCTATTCACAATGAAATATTGCTCTAACCTATCCATATACAACGCCCAATCGTCCGCGCTAGGATCAAACGGTTGCAACTTTCCAATCGACATTATAATACTGTCCTTTCACTGCCGCACGCTTAATTGTCCGTATTCGTCGCCAAATGAGATATATAGGAGCCGGGAACACTGGGATAACTAATAAAAAGGCAAATGCGCGTCCGTTCGTATTAGAAGATGTATTTCGAGAGACAAGTTAAAACTACCACCAATTATGACATTAAATATTTTATAAAAATCTTAACCTACCCGCGAGTTCACTGACCGAGCGATCAGCTGTGATACATGTCTATGTATATACCTTCGGTGCTATACATGTACATATATCACACTATCAAGATCCCTAATGTTTTTTACCATATTCTTCGAAATCCCTAACAATGTTTGGCATAAAATAACATGTTCTAACTGTTTTGACCTAATGGCTATTACCCTAATGATCAATCGTCATAACAGTTACTTTTCCTATTGATCAATTATCATAACAATTACTTTCCATAATGAATGGTAACGAACTGTTGCCACAAAAGTGGGTTAGGTTAGGTTAGAACCGTGACCCTCGCAAAATCTAACTGCTGCCACAAAAGTGGGTTAGGTTAGGTTAGAACTACGACCATTGTAAAAACGAAATGTTGCCACAAAAGTGGGTTAGGTTAGGTTAGAACTGTGATCCTCGCAAAAACGAACTGCTGTCACAAAAGTGGGTTAGGTTAGGTTAGAACTGCGACCATTGTAAAAACGAAACGCAATAGGGAAATCAAAATTAGGGCATACGAGTGTTAGGTCAAGCAACGATAGGCTAAGTGAAATTAGGTAACATGATGGTTAGGATATATCATTTTTAGGCCTAACAATAATTAGGCAAAAAAATAATTATGCTACATAACATTAGGATAAATACTCAATATGGAAAGTGTCATTAGGGAAAAAGATATTAGGACAAAAAAAAATCGCCCATTCGATAATAGGGAAACCAAAATTAGGGAATACGCGCGTTAGGACATCTGATCATTATGACAAACAATATTAGGGAATGCAAAGATAGGAGAAAAGATTTTAGGGATTCAGATATAGATCCCTCCCCGCAACTGCAAACGATGCAGCTGCCGGCCTGGCGACCTTTTGCGTGTAGGCAGATCACAAAGACGTCACGTTACAACCACTGGCATTGAAATATGTACACGTGTATCACAACTGAAATGAGACAGGGCCGCTATTCTTGATTGGTTCGCCTTACCAAAGCACTGAGTAGCTGCCGATGGCTATCTTTGCCGATCGCGTTACTCTTGCCAAGTATCCTTTGTAGCCACGTTGCTGGTTGCATCCGAGGTCGAAGGTCCAAATTATGTACTCGCGTGGATCTGGCTAGGTTCAGCTCGTAGCCTCTTGGAGCGGGTTCAGCAGCAATAATGTAGACGACGCCTTTCGTTTTAAATACTTTAATTACAAACTAGTACATTTTGTCACAGAATATATAATAGACAATAGTACTACGTACAGAAGGTTCACTCTCTAAGAAATCCCTGTTTAGGTATGCCGAACGTGCCTAAACGTTGCCGATTGGACCGCGCTCTTTCGAAGGGCGTGGCATGGGCGTGACTACCGTTAGGGTTGGCAGCGGTCGCACCGAGTACTGTCACCTAATACCATGTTGTTTAATACACTCAGGAATAATCATAACTTAGTATTAGGCTTAGTAATTGACCATTTGTTTTGGACAGCACTTAATTGTTAGGTTTATAATCCGGCGACATAATTATCAAACTAAGGAAACTTAAATAAATCAATAATCATTTATTTGGATATAATATTTTAAGATTGATTATGTTTTTATATACAACATATTTGTATCTATGAATGATGCAGCTTACGCCGCACAGCGTCGCGCGGTATTGTATTTAGATGGGAGCATCGTTAATAATGGCGTAAGCGCCATCGACAATAAGGTGCCTTTTTAAAGATAACCAACACTTGCGACGTTGTAGGTCCGTGCCGTTTATTACCTACCTACTTTAAGATTTTCTATAACGTTTTATATCACTACACCTTAATATAACAGTCCCCCGCCACGTCTGTCTGTTAGTAGGTATGTTTGCGATAAACTCAAAAACTACAGAACGGATTTTCATGCGGTTTCAATCGTGGTTATCAATAGAATTCTTGAGTAAGGTTTGGGTGAATACTTAATTTGTTTACCTACTCGTGCGAAGCCATATGTGGTAATATACCTATGTAGGTTTCACCATACGGTTTCATACTACCTATCAGTTATTGTTATCACGTTAGGTACCTGCTTAATTAACGGATGAGTGTCAAAATTGTTAAGATATCTACTTAATAGTGTTTTATTTTTGCGTTAATTATTGTAAATTATACCTACGCCTTATAAATGAAAATTTTAATAAGTACCTATGTAACTGAGTATGTACCTAATGTAAGCACCTACATAAAATAACAAGAAAACTGTCTTGGACTGGACTTTGCTCAAATTTTTGCCATATTCGATGCACATAACCTTTAATAATCTTAAACTTATTTCCTTACCTTTCTCCTTCTCCGACTTTCCTGATGGGATCGAAAACAATGTATGTTCAATACTTGTATTACTGTTGATACACCCAGCTGCGATGCAGTATTTACGTCGTTTCGACATATTTTACGTGCTGTTGCGAGAGTTACAAGCGCGAACGCGAGCGGGCGTCCGTCTCGTAGAGATGCGCGGCAACCACTATGCTAGACCCCAAAATTGGGGCCGGCCGCATGTACTTGTAGCGGCGCGACGAAAGCGCGGAGTGAGTCACGCCTGATTTTGTATATAAATCAGAAGAAAGGTAAATATATATAAAAAAGGCACGTATGCGTGCATCTAATTAAGGTGGTGAATAGCGAATGCTTGAGTGGGGTTCGGCTCCTCCATAGCAACGTTCTGGACCAATCACAGGAGCCGTAGATGTCTTGATATCGGCGCTGATTGGCTGCCGATGATGCGATATGTGTACGGTAGGCTGCGTAAGTTTCATTGGGTACGGTCTCCCACATAAGTTGCATTAACGACCGACATGTTTTGCAAATTATACCGATATCAGTCACTAGCCCGGGACACATCGTAAATTTGAGTTTATTCAATGTGTTGAGCAAACACATTATTGTGATATAAAGAATATGATAAGCTAACTAATACCTTATGCGTGAATACCCATAATAACTCCGATCTAATGCCCCATCTTGAGTAATATTTTTTTGTTTCATAAAATCTGGGTGCGGGACACGACCACCGAACATCATTTTTGGCATTTGAAGTTTTTAGAGCACCGTACAAAACTTTGTTCACGGTGCTCTTATGGGATCACTTCGGTCTTGTTAGAGCACCGTACAAAACTTTGTTCACGGTGCTCTTATGGGATCACTTCGGTCTTGCAAATCGGTTAAATGCGTTTTTCTCAAAGACCGTTTGATGTAGGTACCTAAAATTTGGAATAGTTATGGCAAGTACCATCACTAACACTGTGAATAAGTCAAAACTGCTTATTTCTAATTTTAGGGGGAAATTTAGGGGGTTGAGAGGGGTAGCTTGAATTTTTTTTATTTGTGAGAATCGTGTGGGGTACCATTAGAAAGCTTGCAAAAAATTGAGTCGATGGACTGATTTTGACTTCATTTTAGAGTGCAATAGTTTCGATAAAAAATGCATTTAAAGTTGCAAGTTTTCATACAAAAATTTTGACCTCTGTCCTGGCGATTTTCGCGAAAACTATAGCTAACAGGCAGCTGACCAGTCAATTTAAAGAAGCATGGAGACGGCGGGAAAATTATCAGCTTAACTTTATCTTTATTAGTTTTTCAACTGCAGCCTGATCTTTGGTTGCTTAGGGCTACCTAACTGATGCTTACACTGGTCATTTCATATTAGGAAGTAGTTTTAGCGAGAAAGATCCTTAGTTAAAACTTTGGCATTGAAATTTATGACTTATGTCTTTGTTACAAAGTTTAATTCTGCTTGCTTATTTTTGTGGGATATTTTTTTTCCTGAATAGCCTACTATAAGTATGAGAGAGATCTACAAAATACAACCTTATTATATTGCAAATAAGTTTAAATTTCGAACAGGCTTTCCAACCAATTGACTATCTCAATGTGCCCAGTAAGAATCATATTTATTATTGCAGTTTATCTGAAAAAAATCAAATTAAGAATTCCGTTCTTCACTGTCGTTGTGTTTTTTTTTTCACAATAGAGCACAGAGTTAGTAAGGCGTATAGAGAAAGGGAACGGTGCTCCGAACACCGTAGTCTTGACTTCGTGCTTGGCCAATTATTTTTTATTGTATTATATAAATAATAAATAAATAATTTGATAGTGTCCCAGTCAGAATATAGGCTGAAGATCATGCCTAAATTAATTCAGATTTATTGAACAGTAAATTCAATCATTTATTACCCCGGACACGTAAAAATGGCCCTCCTGAGAAATGCCCGGGGCCAGCTACGAATCGAAAGACTATATCAAAATTGTAAAGTCGAGACTATCATTAAAACCTTCTGATTTCCCGGTTATTTTCAGGAAATAAAGAGGGTACACCAGATGTTCAACGCTTGCGACGCAACGCCTTGTCCCCAGAAATGCGTCTTTGAGAGAACCGGAATGGTAAGTTTTGATGGTACTTTTTATCAGGGATGTACACCCAGCTGCATGGCTACTTTATGTTTGAATTCCATTTATAATGTGTCCTTATAATTTTGCAGCTCGCTGTACATCCAACTGTGTCCATTTTATTAAGCGGCAAAATTGCAAACTCACTTTATGAATGGAATTTTCATAAAGTGAGTTTGCAATTTTGCCGCTCGTTTTAAATAGATGCGACTAGTAGTCTCTTTTTTGCTTATCTGAATTGACCTTTATGACTGAGCAAGACAGTTGATCACAAGAAACTAATAGAGAAAACGGCTCGAAAGAGAGGATCAAGCTAGTAGCAGGGGAGCCCAAGAGGATTTTTTTGAGCTACTTGAACGTGGCTGATTAAAGTACAACTGATTCTTGCTACCCGTAGAGATCTTCCTTAACCACTTTTATCCGTCTGTCTATTTTAGTCGATGGGGGGATGATTGGCAGTTAAAAAACATTTTTAAATAGATTTTGGATTTGGTCATTTTCGTCCAAGTTAAGTGGAAATATTAGTTGAACCCCTTCTCAGATTAAGAAATTTTAATTCCAACAAAACCATAAATGTGAAATGACAGACAAATAAATACCTTAAAACAGCATACATATTATTATAAAATATATCTTAAAACTAAAAACACAATATGGCTGCGATGCAGTTCGCAACCCTGCAGTGTCTGGGAGCCGGCCGCAGAACCGCCGGAACTTGACACCCTTCGGCCAAAACTCCTCCTTGGTGAAGGTCGCTAGATGTTCAGTCAGAACGCTCAGCACAAAATAATTAAAATTCACACTGTGTCGAGATTCCAACTTCACGACCCTCAGGATGAATCCGGACTTGACTCGTACATACTTTACGATCTCCTCGACCTTCGTAAGGTAGTGTAATCGGGACACATACAGCACCGTCGTCGGTGTTGCAGGACGCAGCAAATGGTTGGGTCCAGTCGGTGCGATACCGCACTGATTCGGACGAGCTGGCTTCTTTCTCCTCTCCACCTTTTTGAAGCCATCTCTGTCGCATCCCGACTCTTTTAGAGTCAGCTGTGACCGTTCCTTGTGAACAGGTTCACGAAGACTCTGCACCCCTTTCTTCGGCCGCTGTTTAGACTTGGACACAGCAGGCGGCTTAGTAGTAGCAGCGTAGGAACGTTGTGAGGTCAACGTACTCTCGCGTGACGCGGCGTCTCCGGTGAAGTAGACGGGCGGGCGGCGGGGCTCGGGTCGGCGGTCGCCTGCTCAGCAATCGCCGACGCATCCAACAAATTCGCGGATTCGAAACCGCCGATGGACGCATTCCGCGCAACGTGATACACGGCTATGCTAGAGTTATCTCACCTACTTTCCGAACTAGCACTACGTATTAACGCTAATTCAGAACGTAGTTCACTGATGGATTGTATCGAGTCCCGTAGACTCTTCACGCCTCCGCCGTGATGGCATTTCGTCGGCTTTGCCGAGCGTCTGGTAGAGCAGCGCCTTGCCACTACATATGTCCTCCTCCTAGAAGCTGAACTTGCAGATCTGCACGATTCTGGTCTCCTCCAAAGTCACGGTGGCATTTTGAATAAAAGCCAACAGCTCGTTGACTACGACTTGTGGTGATGTCATGGGCGTCTATTACTAGCCGACAAACCAGTCTGTCCACCTAAAGTCGCCTCCAGAAACTCGCGAACTAAATTGACATGAGTTTGACAAATAAAATGATCCCCAATTTCACCACGGTGACAGGTGCGACAATTGTAAAACATCACTGTTGCTGACGTCACAGGCATCCATGGGCTACGGTTACCGCTTACCATCGGGCGGGCCGTATTCCTGTTTGCCACCATCATTGTATTATTAAAAAAAACTATTATATCGAAATAAACAGATATTTCTCTTGCTAAGTTTATGACAATTGTCACAAGAAACACTACAATTGTCACGAAATTCCGACATATAACTCATTTCCTGTCAAGATTCACCGACAATTCTGCAAATATGTCGACTAGAGAAAATAATTCTTGTTTCACAACATAATTGTAATACATACAATTGTAGCAAAATGCCTGTCATGTTTGTAAGTATTTCTATAGAAAATATTTTATAAAATTGTAATATGTCACCTGTCGCTTGACAATTGTCGCTCGACATATGTCACTGACAATTGTAGCCGTGGTGAAATTGGGGCCAGGAATAGCAAAGAAAAAACAGTCACGGTATATGTCGATAAGTAGGTAAGTTATTGCACTTACTCTACCCAAGTCATAATTATAAAAAATTTTCTGCGTCGCACCGTTGCTCAGAGTGGACGTGTGTTTGTTAAGTTGTTGTGCATTTTTAAATTTAAATTTATTTACATTTCTCGATGCAGTTTAGAAGTTCCCATTTCTCGGTACCTCCTTGTCTTGCTTGGGAGAAGTTGAACGTAGCCTGTCGGCCATATTGACAAGTGTCGGACCTCCTGCTCTAAAGTGCGAGTAAATCGAGTGACGTAGTCGAGTGTGAACGAAGTTTGGAGCCGGAGTGCAGTGTTACCTAATTCAACTTTTTGTATCTTTGCGCGGATTTGATCTCCCGGCCCCCTGCGTCCGTGTCGGCGGCTTTACCGCTGCGCTACGAGAGCTTGAGCGAGCCGGCGCGAAATTGCGATACAAGTTCAACGTCGTTATCGGTCGGAGTGACGCGCTGCGATATTGAACCTTAGTGACAAGCAAATAGAAGTCATATTTACAAAATGTCGTCGTGTCAATCCTGTGATCTTCTGATCAATAATAATGACTATTTACAATGTACGGCATGCAGTGGGCTTTACCATTTGTCTTGCCTAGACTTAACTTTGGAGCAAGCTTTAAACGTGAGACAAGCGTGGTTATGTTCGTTTTGTTCATCGGTCAACACGCGGAGACGGAGAAATGACAACACCCCCGTTCAGCGTGCTGCTTTTGACGACTCTGTCATGTCGTTGGATGATTCACACGCTGCAGACAGGCCCCCCCTCGTAGTTAGAACAGACAATAGCAATTTGTTAGTGACGCCGCCGAATTCCTATCATGAAATAAGAAATATATCTGGAAATAGCAGTTCACTTTTAACATCTGGTCCTGAAGCGGTATTACACGATATTTTGACGAAAGTGTCGGCGTTACAGACTCAATTCTCGGCGATCCAAGCAATACAATCGGATTTGTCCCAAGTTAAGAATGATATTGCCGAGATGAGGAGCAGTATCGACTCCAAATTGACTGACTTAGCCGGCAGAATGAGCACGATTGAGTCTCGGGTCACCGCACTGGAAGAGTGCAAAGCAGAATTAGACGACGTAAAAAAGGCAATCGGCGATGTTATAAACGATTCCCGAAGAAATGAACAGTGGGTTAGGCGATCTAACATACAAATCAATGGCGTGCCGGAAACAAAGGGAGAAAACTTGTTCACCATTCTGAAATCGTTAGCGGACCTTAGTGGATACTCGCTGAATACGAATACCGACGTAGACTTTGTTACGCGTGTTGCTGTGAGGAACGACTCGGACGGCGCCATACCGAAACCCATTATTGTTAAGATGCAAGCGCGCTATAAAAAAGACGACTTCATGGCGTCACTTCGTAAATTAAGAAATTTAAAAGCTTCCGACTTAGGATACAGTACCAGCCTTAATCGAATTTACGTGAATGACCATCTCTCGACTTACAATAAATATCTACTCAAAGAGGCGAAACAACGAGCCAAACAGAAAAAATATCAATTTTGCTGGGTTCGCAATTGCACAGTCATGGTTCGTCGCGATGAAAAGTCCCCGGTTTTGTATATTGGGTCGGAAGAGGCTTTAAACAAAATTTCATAGGCGTTACAACTTTAGCTTTGCATTTGTGTATCGAAAACCTTTACCTCTATATTTTATTACTTAAATTGTGTGTAAGTGATATTAATATTTGCAGAAACAAATTATATCTTGGTTGTATTTCTTGCTATAAATTAGTTCATGGAATATTTATTTTCGATTTATCTAAGAACATTATTTCTTGCATATTATTGCTTATTATTGCTGGAGCTTGGCTTGCTATTGAAATGCTTTTTGTTCTGAGATCCAAATACAAAAATATTGAATTAAATATTAATTTTATCTTTAAATAATGGACGGTAATATTAGTATATATTATCAAAATGCACGGGGCTTAAGGTCAAAAACAATTGAATTTCTCCGTAACGTATTAAGATTTGATTACGACTTTGTTTGTATTACGGAAACCTGGCTCCTGCCTGGAATATTTGATTCTGAACTTTTCGATTCCCGATACTCGGTTTACCGTACTGACCGTGATTATGAGCGAGTAGGTATGACGCGGGGAGGAGGTACGCTTATAGCCGTGCATCGTAAGTTCAGAGCTGAAGTACGCGATCTTCACCCATTCGTCGATTTACTTGACGCTGACGTCACCTGGATTGATGTACCTATCTCTCAAGGACCTACTGGTAAGAAAATAAGAATGTTAACTTGTTATTTTCCACAAAGTAAGTTCCAGATAGAGTCCCAATCATCATTTTTTGAATTTTTATCTAACATTTACACTGATTTTCCTAACGATTATTTCGTAGTGTTAGGTGATTTTAACATCCCGGGAGCCTCCTGGATACATAATGTACCTAGCCAAAAAAAGTTCAAGTTGGAAATCCCAAATTACGATATTTTAACGACTCAGTTGTCTGCGTTTATGTGTTTTACCGACTGGTATCAATTCAACGATATTCCCAATCAGAATGGTAGACAATTAGATTTAGATTTATCAAATATTGACTGTAGTGTATCAAACGTTGAAGCCTTGGTTCCTATAGACTATCATCACCCGGTCTTTTGTGTAAAGACTTGTATAGGGTCGAGTGATAATTACTTAAAACCAGCGCGTCGTATAGTACGGCGTTTCTATGCAGCTGACTACGACATTGTAAACGCAGAATTGGATAAAGTGGACTGGGAACGTTGTCTTCCAGAAGACAGCATAGAAATAGCTGTGGATACTTTCTATGATATTCTAAACCGAATTATAGATGATCTGATCCCTACTAAAATAATAAATTCTAGCCAAGATAAATTTCCCGTATGGTACTCCCGACCATTAATAAAATTGATTAAGAATAAAATAAAGACCCATAAAAAATGGAAAATTTATGGACGACTCGCGGATTACATAGCATTTTCAAAATTAAGGGCAAAGATTAAATCCATGGAAAATTCATGCTACAAATTATTCATCTCACGATCTGAATACAACATTCGTTATAACTCAAAATCTTTTTGGTCATTTTTAAAGTCTAAGATGAGCGTTAACGGGATACCCAACACACTTTTCTTGGACAATAGTGTTGGTAATAGCGGCAAAGAAGTCGCTGATTTATTTAATACCTATTTTCAGTCAGTTTTCGTCAATAATGTTAACTCTCAAGCACCTTGCCAATCTACTTCAATTGCATTAAATAACACTGTGTTTCCTAATTGCCTAATAAATAATGTTAATATCACTACCTCTCTAGTTGAAAGCTACCTTAAGGGATTGGTGACTTCTAAAGGCTGTGGACCAGATGGAATACATCCAATATTTTTAAAGAACTGTCGGGCAAGGTTAGCTTTTCCCATATGCCTACTATTCAATCTTTCTTTAAGGACCAGGACATTGCCATGTTGTTGGAAGAGATCCATCGTAGTTCCAATCCATAAAAGTGGCAATAAACATGACATAAAAAACTATCGGGGTATCTCTAAGTTGTCGGTTATCCCTAAACTGTTCGAAAAAATTATCTACGATTCACTTTTTTACGCAGTTCGACCGAAATTGGTAAATCAGCAACATGGGTTTATCAATAGACGTTCCACTGAGTCCAATTTATGTCAGTTGATTGATTTTGCGACGAATGCAATGGATAAGGGCTATCAGGTAGATGTTATTTATACCGACTACTCCAAAGCATTCGATAAAATTTCTCATTCTTTGCTTATTCAAAAATTACAAACTTTTGGAATTCACGGTAATCTTTTGAGATGGCTTACCTCCTACCTGCGTGACAGAACGCAAGCAGTTGCTATAAAGGGGTACACTTCTAGCTTTGTTCCCGTATCTTCAGGCGTACCTCAGGGATCCCATTTGGGTCCATTATTATTCAATATTTACATTAATGACGTTGTTGATTGTTTCAAATTTTCTGATTTATTATTATATGCCGACGATACTAAAATTTATAGTATTATAAAAAATAGCGATGATTGCATGAAACTTCAAGCTGATCTTGATAGACTGACGTTATATTGTTCTATGAATGAGCTGTACCTGAATGTAGAAAAGTGCTGTGCTATATCATTTACAAGAAAACGCAATAAAATACAGTATAATTATTCTTTAAATAACAAAACGTTAAGAGTTGTATCTGAAGTGAAGGATCTGGGTTTAAATTTCGATAGTGAACTACAATTTATTTCACATATTGACAAAATTTCAGCGAAAGCATACAGAATGATGGGATTCATTTTCCGCCAAAGCAAGGATTTTACAAACCCTAAGACTCTGCAACTTCTATTTAACGCATTTGTTAGGTCAAACTTAGAATACGCGACTACAGTCTGGAATCCTCATTTCAATGTTCACATCCACACAATTGAAAAAATTCAGAACAAATTTATTAGAACAATGAAATATAAATTTAAATCTTTTAGCACTGACAATTTAGAGTCTCTTCAAACACGTAGAGAAATTAGAGATCAAATTTTTTTGTTCAAAATCTTACATGGCCTTATTGATTCACCTAATCTTTTATCTAAAATTTCAATTCGCTGTCCTAATCGGCGAACTCGCTCCACAAACCTTTTTGCAATTGACTTTGGGCGCACTACATATGCAAGAAATAGCTTTTTAGCTAGAGCGTGTAGAACTTATAATGAAAAATTTTCTGATATTGATATATTTCATTTATCATTACAACAGTTTGTTTCTGCAATAAAAATACAGTTAATGGTAAAAATAATATCCATTAGTAATTATGTTACATCATACTTTCCAATGTTCGCATGTTGTTTTTATGTGTGTTATTACATCAATTCAAGTTAGGTATTCGAGTTATGCATGTTGTAAATAAATTCTATTAATGTTAAAGTAGGTTTAAGTTTGAATTGTTTTAATGTTAGATTCTGAGCAACATAACTGTTATTATTCATTAGTGGAAACTGTGTGGCTTGTGAATGTGTTATCTGATTTACTATATGTGTTGTTTTTGCCTGTTTGTTTCCCAAAGGTTTAAATAAATAAATAAATAAATAAAGGGGTCTCAACCGATTTCGATTTATAGTCAGACCACAGATAGTCTGCAGCGCAAAATAAAGAGTAGCTTTTCAAATCAGTATGTGACAACACCACCGAAAATGGATTAAATAGTCTTGATACTTGTGAAATTTCTACCATATTTACCGTTTATGAAAAGTTTAGGCCCCATACGCACGAGAGATTTTTGATGTAGATAGATTTTTGTGGTATGTAAAACGTTATTTCTGTTATTTAAGTATAGTATACGCATCGAAGTACTAAAAATGCATCAAATAATATAGTTATGAACACAGGCACTGAGAAGTAAACAATTTTATTGCCGGCTAAACTAAAACAATGTGGTGGCGCGTTGATTATATTCCACTTAGTTTATCAAATCACTCGAGCAGTTTAATTCCCCATAGTAATTTAAGTGCTGTTGTAATATAAATGCAAACAATAAATAATTACGTCTTGTAATCCGTTTTAGATATGGCGTATTTTCTTATTTAAGTATTTTTCCATCTAACAGTTTCCATTAGACAGGAACAAAATGAACGAATGATTTTGGGATAAAGTAGTCGCAAACTGGTAACAATGTGTGCACACGGCGACGACACTTTACGTGTAAATATGTATGTGTCGACCCTTCCCCATTTCTGGTAACTGTGTCGTAACGGCGACGACTCTGCGACTGGAATTGTGACCGAAACAGACGGTGTCGACACAAGATGTGTCTACACCGTGTCGTAACGGCGACTGAAAATGGTTGTATGGGTGCCTACACTCTAAAAAAAATTTGGTTGGCCCTATCAATATTTTGATAGCCATAATCAAGCATCTTGATTTCATACGAGCCTAACAAGGACTTCGACATTTCAAATAAGGTAATTCTGATTGATTTTACTATTGCTATGTAACTGAGCCAACTAAGATCTTGTTCAATATATACATGAAAAAGAATTATGCTAACTAATTGATCAACTAAGCTTGATATTTATTGAATCAACCTACGTTACATAATTATGTCAACAAGTTAATAATAGATGCAAGGTATAGAATTGTTAGGATTAATCAATACCTACTTTATTAGTTCAATCACAGATACACTCATTGTTTTAAGTAATCAGCTTTCTTTGATTTATATAAGATCGTAATTGTTGTAATTAACTTAACGTCAACTAAGAAGAAACTGCTCTTAGTTGGTCTTCATTTTTTAGAGTGTAGAAAAAAAAATGCGTAAGTTTTTTTTTATTCAGCTCTATGCCAGTTTTTCGCTAAATTTCAAATTGTTACTTACGCAGTAATAAAAAAACCATATCCAATTCTTTTTTTTCAAAGATAGCAAATGACTCAACCTATCTGCCGTTTTAATTTGGCAAAGGATATACCAAACATCCTGTATAATAAGATTGTTAGTTACACATTTACAAGAATTTTATCAACTATGGTCAGTAATATAGTATGTAAGTATATTTATTAAAAATAAAATAACAATAAAAATAAAAAATTGTACCTATATAAAGTTAGACACCCCGTCAATCATCATCGTATCCACTACAATGTAGACTATTGTAGACTATTATTCCAATATAACGGAGTATCCAACCTTATAGACTAGACAAAAAAATTCAAAATCGCTCTCCTTCTTGATGCGACTGGCAAATCATATTACTTTTTGGCAACCAGGTTTTTTACTCTAATTAGACCCCGCTGAATCCGAATTTGCCGGTAGCTCGATCGAAATCTTGACCGGAAGTGAGATATTTGGCATTAAAGGTGCCTTTTTTTAGTTTTTCGTTAATAACTCTTAAATGGTGGCGCATAGCAAAAAATGTTCTATTACATAAATAATCTGCATAAAATTGCCTACAAGAAAGATTCAGTACCATTTTTCGCTAGGATCAATATTCAAAGAGATATTAACGCGGGAAATTTAATTATAATCACTTCTAAGGTCCCGTTTTTTAGTTTTTCATAAATAACTCATAAACGGTGGCCAATATCAAAAAATGTTGTTAAACGTTAATAATCTACACAACATTTTGAACAAAAAAGATTCAGTACTTACACTTTTCGCATGGATCAATATTTAAAAAGATAATAAAGAGGGAAAGTTAATTATAATAAATTCTAAGTTTCCTTGTTTTTATTTTCGGATTCAGCGGGGTCTAATTAGGTTAAAAAACCCGGTTGCCAAAAAGTAATATGCTTTGCCAGTCGAAATCGATATTATGAAAAATATGACCAGTCTATTACAGCAAAATATCTTTAGGATACTATTTCCACTGCTACTTAACCTTCGCATGATCGACGCTGTCCTGTTGCGTCTCACTCGCACTAGTTACAGTATAGGTAGGTACTAGGTAGTTGTAAATTCGAATATCGCTTCTAGCTTCTTATAGCTTATTGTACTCTGCAGGTAGATAAGAACGGACGGTACGTGCTGCGTGAAATATCCAGATGGATCAAGAAGTGGCACAAACGACCCGGCCTCAGCGAAATTATAACCGACATAATCGCTATACGTTGCATGGATGGTAAATATATATATTTATTTAAACTTTATTGCACAAAAGAAAACCGGTGAACTTAATGCCATGATAATTATGATGCATTATCTACCAGTCAACCTCTGAAACATGTGTGGAAATATGTAAATAAACAGCTGGTATAGCCTAGGCCCTGGTCTGCAACAAACGCCGTAGGTCGCGTCCGGCGTCTGTTGTCCAGCCGCGTCGGACGCGGCTTCCAGCGCAAATGCGATGGTCACTCTAGGACGCGGTTTTCAGCGCAAACTGCGATCAGTTTTTCGCACGCTTCCTACAGGTTTGAGTTCTATTCATGGATTTTTTTATTTTGACACCTTGAGTGAAAACACGATTCACAGGCCACGTTGATTTGGTTGGTCGGTTAGTGCACATTAGTTGTTTAAAATTTTTTTAGCACTTTTCCGTCATGCAACTCTCCAGCATGAGACGAATCTTATGACATAACATTTATCAAAATCGGATAATTTCACCATTTTCGATGACAAAAAGGCGACGTCCGTGCCGCCATAATGCTCCGAAATGACTGCGTAGGCGACGTACAACGACGGACGCTCGTGCGCCGCGTCTGGCGTGTGAGAGAGACCACTATAGTGTATAACCATAGTAAGCATTCGTATATAAGAATAAGAATAAAGAATAAAAAAGAATAAAATGTTTATTTTCTAATGATATGCCGGGCTCTATTACAAAGCTACGAACTATACGTCGCGTACATATATATATGTACGCGATATATGCTTATGACGGTTGACAACGGAGTGTCGACTTGCAGGTAGTTTTATTGTGTAAACGTCACAACGCCATTTATTGGGATGTGATGTACTTACTAAAGCCAACTCCGCAAGTGTGAAGGTGTCACCATAAACGTCAGATTCCTATGAAATCGTGACGTTTATTGTGACACTACTCACACTACACTTTGTCACGTCCGTTAGCTTAGACGGACTCTTGTAAACAAAACGTAATTATTTACTCTTTCCCTCTTATTTATTTACTTACACATGAAATAAACTTTGTAAATGGATTATATCGTTAACGATATAATACTTTTTAGTTCAGTCGTTTTATTTAAAATAATGGTAGGTAGTAACTACCGCGGTAGGTACCTCAAGTGACAATTTTATTTTGTGGTTATTTACAGGTGAATATTGGGACAGGACGGTACTTAATTTTGAGGAATGCGTTCGAGCTAAGAAAATGCTGATTTGCTTAAGACTGCGTCCAGCAAAATCAGCGAAAAAGGCAGTCACCGTTTAGTCGCTAGCGTTCACATCTCTTGATAAAAAAAATATAATAAATGTCATTATTATCTCAAAGAGTGTGTTTACAACAAATCACCCTTGAAAATCTGAAATCTTTTACAATATAATAAATACTCTTATGCAAAGTTGTACCTAAAACGAGATGAACGAGTGTCAGCGTTTAGTAAAATTTGTATAAAAAAATCGATGCTCAAGCTATAAAATCGAGTGATTTCGAAAGCCAGATAACTGGACTACAACGAATCAGGCTTTTCCTATTTTTCCTCTTAAAGGCAACAGAGAAATTCCATCGTAAACGTAAAATTTCCATACATCCGCCATATCTGTCAAATTCTCCTTTGAATCAGATGCGCGCTGTGGCTCCTCCGGAGCGTTCGCGTACCTGGATCTCCCATTTTGACATTTCGTTATGGCATATATATTGACAGAAATTCATGTCCGTATACGAATGATGATACCAGTGAAAAACTGTGTTCAAAATAAATAGGGTAAATTAATAATGTCACACGGAGATCTAGAGTCATTAAAATTTTGATTTGTTTTTATTCACAAGTCATAATACTTTAAAAATATAAGTAACAAATTATTTAAAAAATATACGAACACAACCAAATCAGTGTAATTAGTTTCTTCCTAATTCACTCAAAATGAAAAAAGTTTGAAGATTTGTTTTTTCTTATTGGAATATATTTTCATTGTGCTGGCATTCATATTACGTCATTTTAAAAACATATATGACATAATGTCAATATACTAGACAGACAATTTATCAACAAAATTCTTCACATTTTAACATGATTTTAACGTAAACAATTTTAATTATTAAAATTTTATTTATGAAGACACATAAATAAAATTATTTATGTTGTTCACATAATTTCAGCAATAAAATTCTTAGTTTCAACCAGTTTTGTTGCTATTCTAAGAGCTATCACGTGCTTTGAAAGTTAATTCAATGCTATATCATCAAGAAATTGAAATCAAGACTCGACCTGCAGTCTCAGCGAGTTTTTGTGGCTATATTATCAGTTGAAAGAACGATATTTAAAGCCAATACCATCGCAGTGGTCTGGCTTACGAGTACCTATATTGGTTTCATGTGACGATTTTTATATAAATGTATCTATCAAATAACAATGTGCTTTTATTTCATTGATATTCGGTGCAAAACGATAACTCAGTAACGAAATAGAATTATCAGAAATGCCTTTGGGTTTTTTCAGTGAACGTTTATATTTATGAGGTCGTTTATGATGTCTTATGTTTTATCAGCGTGGCTTTGGCCTTTGGACATTTTTGTAATGCTTTGTAATAAGGTACTTATGTGAGGTATCTATATCCCTAATTGTAATAACCTTTTTTTGAATGAATTACATTTTAATTATTTAAATAAAAAAGTGGTCCAAAAAAATAAACATCCGCTCGTTCCGCTAAAATAATTTAAGTGCCCTACATAATATTAATCTTGAACTTGTACTATGACTAAGAAGGCCCACCGTCAGTGCAAGTAACAAGGCCCGGTTCCGAACCAATATGGTATGTTTTATAAAACGTGTATTTTTCAAAAGCGCCGGAATATTTTTATAACTATTTTGGTATATGAAGAAACATGAACAAATGAGAAACCTATATTGAAATGAATTGGTAATAATATCCTGATTATTTATAAAACTATTTCAGTTAAAATAAAGGTATATGCCTCACCTGACCTTATTCGTTCACATTTAGATCCTATAGCTATATTTGGTCACTTTGGCCGTCACTATATCTATTTGATGCCGATTGTACTAACAATTAAAAGTACAGCTCATATGTACTTTTACATGTACTGAAACTTAAGCATTTGAGCGTAATTAATGATGTTCACTGATTATTAACATTACGTGTTAAAGAATCGTGTCCCGATTTGGGCCATGGTGCGTCCATTGATGAATCGCATACTAACGGATAGAGGTTTACGAGTACATTCACGGAAAAATAGTTTCATTGTTAACTGAAGTGGGCATATGATTATAGGCAACCCAATACTGGTGGCTTAGTTGCCGTTTATAAATCTGAAGATTCTTCATGGATACTGTCAAATCTTATAAAATATGTCTCCCATTTCTGTTCATGGAGGTTTTATTAGTTGTGTTAGATGCTTTGCATACCGTTATTACCAAATAATGGGCTGATTTGGCCCGGTAGCAACGAGATCGTACCGTGTACCAAAAAGAAGGGAAGAGGGGAAATGGTCGGCTCCCCAGGACCAATCTATGCTATACTTCTTCATGCTCTTAGCAACTAGGGCAAGTTATATATCATCTTTGTATAATTTAGGTACGAGGAATTCAGTTTTTAAATAATCGTTATACCTTTTCATATAAATAAATGATTTTTGTACAATAAATGAAAACTATATGTATTTTTTGGGACAATTTTGGCCTTTACAATCACAGTGTGACGATTTGTACTAAATAAAAAATTGTAAAATTTTGCTCAATTATTCCTCATTCTAAAAAGTATCACTTTAAAAGAGGTACTCTTATATTTTTTGTGAATAATAATTAGTAGCGCGTGGCGGTGATGATTTCTATTTAAATTGAATTATGGGCAAATTCAAACATTAAAATGAAAAAAAAAACTGAATCTGGCATTTGAAAAGTGTGAATACAATGTTTTAATATTTTACAGATAAATTACAGGCAATAATTTTACAAATGAAATGGGTTTCTGCCACCAGTGCCACCTTATTATAAAGCAGTAGACTTTTTTGCTAACAAGGTATGCCCACCAAATACGCTCATAAGAAGGATATATTCTATCGATATATTTATTTATTTATTTTTAAACTTTATTGCACATACAAAAAGTACAACAGGCGGACTTAATGCCGTTATAGGCATTCTCTACCAGTCAACCATAGGGCGAAACAGAAAAGCGTCCATGTGGGTGCAGTGAGAAATAAACAGAAAAAAACGTAACTTTTGAGCGAAGTAAAATAAGAGCGATATAGGCCATGAACTATCTAATGATATACAGGTTGTAATCGTTAAGTGTAGCCAGGCTATAATTCCGTAAATATGACAGATATCAGAAAACTTTAAATTGATATCGAAAGTGCGTTACCCAATGAGTAAAATTACATCAATAACTTTTTTTAAGTAAAAGCAGAAATACCCCAAACATTAACTTAAAACCCTCCCATACATTTAGTACGACGACTCACCCCTCAAAGAACGTCGGTGTCGTAAGAGGTAAAACTGCTTGAGATTAATTATTTGTGATAATAAACTGTAATCAAATATTAACAACAGGCAACAGAAATACATCATTTGTGAAAATTTAAACTGTCTAGTTAATCTAGTTATCACGGTTCATGAGATACAGCCTGGTGACAGACAGACGGACAGCAGAGTATTAGTATTTAATAGGGTCCCGTTTTTACCCTTTGGGTATGGAACCCTAAAAAGTGACCAAGGCCTCCAGTGCCCCAGGCTGGAATCAAAGCAGCCTCCTCCTCTGCTATCGCAGCAGGTGCCTGTGCCATTCTGCCACCGGGCCACGGCGGCATCGGTCGAATTTTTCCAAGTATACTTATGCACCACTTACTGAAGGCTTATGGAGCCTGGCCATCCCTAAGCCTAAATTAAATATTTTCTGAAAATAATTTGTATTGTTCTAATAACATATTGGAGTCCTAGTAATAGGGGTCCCGTTTTTACCCTTTGGCTACAGAACCCTAAAAATCAACCTTGTTTTGGTACTATGTACTACGCTTCACTATGACTCTGAAATTATAGCAGTAATTATTATTGTTTTAGTTGCCACCTGTCAATTTATTAAAGTAAAACTGAAGTTATTATTTAAACTTTTATTTGAATCAGTATAAAATAAATCTTATTGTATACACTATCTATATATTTTATTATATTTAATCTTAAATTCAACTTACATTGACTCCGGAGATCACTTTTATAAATTAGCTTTATGCAGTTCACTTTCCAATTCACCGATACGCCTCAAATTTGATTCATAGTCTAAACTCTAAAGCACCGTTATTAAATATGTCCACAATACTGTAGTTTTTTGCACTGTTTTACACTGTCCATGTACTTAATTAGAGTGAGTTACAGTCAGCTGGCACTTAAACTCAAAGTTTCTTTGAACTACTTTTGCTATTTCAACGTCATTTTCATCTCGCTCAAGAGCTCAAGCTGCTTCAAGGTTGCTTTCACTTGCATTTCCAGGTAGCTAGTAGTGCCTTGACATGTAAGAATATTTGGAGCCATTCTGAAATAATATTGAAATACAACTGAGAGACCGATGTTTATACTAAACCAAATACTCCCATGGAACACTCGCTTTGAAGTTCAAATCTTTTTACGTTACGATGGCGTTTGCTTGCACTATGTCCGGTGACTATTTTAACTGTTCACTCACACACTATACACTATTTAACCGATTTTTATCACGACTGGAGCACCAGATAACGTATTTTAAAATAAATTAGTAATTTAAAAGTATTTAAAACAGCTGTTAGATATTTAACTTGACGTCTGGGCTTGACAGTGTTGCTAGTGTAGCGTGCCGCACCGCGACCTAAGTGCGGTCAAAATATCTCTTTCACGCTCTAATTTATAGCTGCGTCCTTATCTTACGTACGGCGATCACCTTACACACTATCGATACGTGCGTCGCGTAGTCTGTTACGGCTTCAAAAGAAAAAACTTAATGTGATATACCGGTACACATACCCATATGAAACGAAACTTAATGCAAATAATAACCATTATACATACCGGAAAGTCATCAAAGAAACAGTAACAGTCGTCTTGCTTTTTAGAAAAAAAAAATCAACCAACCTAACTTGTAGGCATGTTTGCAGTTTCTAAACGCAACGCATAGCTGTCAAATGTCAACCATCAAATTGAAGTTTTGCATTGTTTGTCGAAATTTTTTCACTTTTAAATGCAAAATACACGACAATACGAATTTTGCGGATATATGTTGTCGATTCAAAAGTGATATTTTATTATGCTCTTTAGTTTGAGCATAATTTCATTTACTTTTACCGTCAAACCGACTCGCGTTTATTTATAAGGATTATAGCCAGGCTACACTTAACGATTACACCCTGTATGAGTTACTTCGGGAAGCGTCATGGTCCAGAACCCATACTATCCGGGACACAGTTCTTTAATATTATGTAGGGCTAAAAAGGCCCTCTGCCAGTGCGGGTGACAAGGCCCGGTCCCGGGTCTTATTGAACGTATGAGATGAAATAGTAAATTTAAATTTTTTTTTTTTTTTTTTTGTTAGCCTGGTTAAGTGTCCCACTGCTGGGCAAAGGCCTCCCCTCGCTCCCTCCACTCAACCCTGTCTTTTGTAGTTTCCCGCCAATCCAGGCGGGAAACTACAATATATATATACAAACTACTAAATATTTTAATATAGGTAATTATGAGTTCTTTGATTTCCCGATAAGTTTTAAGTAAGCATCACTTACTGACTTACAAAAGTATAAGTGTAGTACGGTCAGCCAAGAAAGTAGTTTACCACTTTTCGACTCTATTATCTGATTGATAGAGTCGAAAAGTGGTAAATCACTTTCTTGGCTGACTGATTAGATAAAATTTTAAGAACTAATTATATTAAGAGGCTACCCGACATTTTTGACAAGTTTTGAATCGATACTCCTATTTTTTCTAAAAAAAAACCTTTTTTTCGTTTCTAGTTTGCAGTGAAGAATCTTACAATTACATGTACAAAATCTAAATATTTGGGTTCGTCTTTGACGTCTCGAGAAACGTGTCCAGGGTTTTCATTTTAAACTAATTAACACAAAAGTTATGGCCAGAAAACTAGTTTTTAGCCTAAAATTGTTCAACTTTGATGCCAAATATCTCGAAGGCAATGAACTTTGAAGTAAATATAGGATACTAAACTGCAAAACGTAATTCAAGACCAAAAAAAGTAAGACAATGTTGCCACTGCAATAATTTGTTTGTAAAATAGTAAATTCCTTTTGATAAATAATGACGCTAAGATAATTTATTTATGAGTAATTATACTCCTGCGATTTAAAAAAGTACTTTTATATACTTATTTTTGCATAAATACAAGACGCGCTAGTAAAAAGTGGCAACATTTTCTTACTTTTTTTGGCCTTGAATTACGTTTTGCAGTAAGTATATATTGCTTCAAGCTGTTGTTGTTAATATAATAAGCTACAAAAAACATTAGAAAACTAAGGGATTCAGATCGAAGGTCATTCGCGTGGGGTAGCGCCTTATATATCCTGAACATCAGAATACGCATATGCACAGATCTTGTTTCAATTAAATGATCTTCCTTAAGGCGACGGTAGCGGTAGGTAAGATTTCAGATTCTGTCAAAATTGACAGAAATAAATACCCCATTTCACACACAAGCGCACTTCACGCACACTACCTCACTTTACTGGGACAGGTCAGTGACCCATCATGTTTTTTTAAGATTGGACTTTTAGTTTAGTATTGACCACTAGCCTCCTTTGAGGGTAAAAGCATTCCATTTAAAGATGAAAGAGAAACAATGCATTTAATCTTGCTTTCCTTGTCTGTTCATGTCACACGTGACGTACCTATTTAATTCATTTGATTGTTGACTGTTTTACTACCTACTATAGCTTTGTCGAGATACGCGTTTTGTACAATTAAAGCGAATAAAACAAGATGTCATTAAGTCAGATGTAAAATGTTATTTACTACTCTATACGGTTTTTCATAAGGTGCAAAATCCATTCAATAGGAATTTAAATAAATAAAGTTTCAGCAGGGTGGCAATTCCATTTTGGCGGATAAAGCGAAACAGAATAGTTCTATCGAACCTGCTTACAAATTTTCACGAGAATCAGTTGAGAAATGTGATCTGCAAAGGAGAACATACAAAAGCATTTTTGCCCAAGCTGAAACGGAGACCTTTGCTAACGCTCGGCCAATGATGGTTTAGATACACCTATAAAAAATGATTGTCCCTGCTGTAATTTTAATATCTTTATATTTCAACCGGTATAGTTTTACCTTCAAAAATAATCGGTATCGCTAAACAATAGCGGTACCTTACTACTTATACGTTCACGAAATCGGTATCTGCATAACTTGATTGTTAGTAAACTAACCTGGAAAATAATCTCAAAATCACCGAAACATTTATGTACAGTCACCTGCAATAATATGTTACGTCATTAGCGCCAACTTTGCCTCCAGGGAAACTTTGCCCAAAACGACAATTTTAAACAAATTCGTTAATGTAGAAAAATTGATAATAGTTATGGCCACCCTGCTGGTTTTAGTAGAAAATTGGTTATATTTCTGACAAAGTATATGCCAAACTTGTGCATAACTTGACTTGGGAATTTTGAGTTTGAGCGAGTTGTCTAATATAGGGTATATTTCGGCGGGCAAAAAATTGATAAATAATGAATGCAAGTAGAAAAAATTGAGAACCCTTTGACAAATATTTCCGGGTTTCAGTTATAACACATGAAGCATAGATTATGTTTATTGAGATTTAAACTAATAAGGCCTAAATACACAAAAGTTTTAGCGGTGGGCAAAGTAATCCGGTAATTTGGCATCCATACCAACATTGCCCACCACCAAAAACGGATTAGGGTTGTCACTTTCATCTAATTTACCCAACTTCGCAAGTAAAAGAAGGTTATGTTTGTACACTAAAATAAGTTTATAAATATATACTGTATTTAATTTGTCTTATTATCCTTTATTTAGATGTTTTATCCCGTTAACGAATGATAACACAACAAAAATCATATTTTTGGTCATTAAACTATTGTAACAGATTTTCTCAAAAGTGACAACCCTAGCCTTTGTAAAATGCTTAGGCGAGCCTTATTTGGAAATGGCCAAAAACGGGTAGGCAACATTGCCCAGCAAATTTATTTAAAAGTTTTTACACTTATCGCTAAGTTATTAACAGGGAATGGTAGGATTGCCCAAAACCTTTAAGTGATCCTTAGACATCATCATCATATATACGAGCTGTATTTGAATACCAAATTGACGTGGGCAATGTTGGCGAAAACCCCGGATGTTTTTTTATTTGCCCGCCCTCTAAAACGCAAAAAAATGGGTAAAAACACGATAAAAAAATGTTTTCTTCACATAAACTGATGCGTTTGATCACAATGGACGTGCTGAGCAAAAAAAAGTCATATGATGTGATTATTTTTGAGAAATTCGTGTTTAAAAAAAAAAGCGGGCAAAGTTGATGATAATGAGTAATGACGGTACCTACTCTTCGAAGGTCGCAAAAATATGTGACATGCTCGTATGGTTCTACAAATAAGATCGTGTCAGATATTTTTGTGGCCTTCGTTGTGTAACATAAATTGCAGGTGACTGTACATTTGGAATAATTATTTTATTTAGTTTCAACGAAAGTTTCAAGTTTAGTACGAAAATACTTCAGATATGCAATATGCACAAAATGTAGACCTAATCGAAATAAAACATTGCTTTTTATAGTAAATTTATAAAACATTCGATACATAGGTATACATAACAATAACCAGGCCACAACGCTATTGGCCTGTAAGCTTCATCTCGGTCTCCAAAGCCGCAAAAACTTGCTAGTACTTAGAGCTGGTCTAGCCTTTATTTTTTCTTGAAGATTTTCAGAGAACAGCACGTACACGCATTATACATATAGACGGAACGAACGGCATAATCATAATAATTTATTCGTCGCAATCCATGGTATTACAGATCTAGTTACAAGACTTTCAGGTATTACTTATACGAATTACATAACTCTTCCTGTTAATAGGCAATATTTTAATATAAAAGTTCTATAATATAATACAAGATTACAGTTGTCATCAAAATTCATTGACATACAGAAGTCAAATACGTTTTTAAAATGACGCAAAATGATACCAGCATAATAAAAATTGATCCCAATCAGTAAAGATGAGTCTTTAAACTTTTTTCATTTTAAGCGAGTTTTGAAGGAAGATAATACTTAAATTCGACTGTAATCGTATTTTTTAAGATAGTTTACTGCGGTTTTCAACAATAATGACCCGTAAATAACAGCAAATGAAATTTAAATGAGACGCGAGCTGATATTTATGTACCCTATTTTTTGAAATACATTTTATCTACTGGTATGCTTTCTCGTGTGCGTATATGATTTAATGTCAATATAATTGTCAAAAGCAAGAAAATCAAGCTGTCATTTTCATTTGAAGAAGTACATGTGTGCTCCGGTGTAGCCCCAACGGGCATCTGACTTGAAGAAGAATTTTGAGTGATGTCGTCAATATATGGAAATTGTTCGAAAGTTTACATTTGAGATTGAATTTCTGTGTTCTCTTTGTGAGTAAAAATATAAATCGATAATAAATTGGTAGCTGAATTATCTAGCTTCCAAAATCATACAATAATTCAATTACTGTCAAAGACAAAATTGTTTTGCTTCTGTCTCAAACGGAACTCCATATTTTGATTTTTTGATACTTTTAGTGTCGATTTGTAGAGAATAACAGCAAATTAAAAATATAATGGCATAAAGAGTCGGTACACGGTTTCTTCGTGAATAAATTTACGTGTAATTTAATGCAATTATCAAACATTTATTGAACAAATTATGGTTACAAAGTGAGGTCTAAATCGAAAACGTCATATACCGGCCCCTTAATTAAATTGGCAAGTTATCTTCTTGATACAGCCGAATTTGACCATTTTAATAGATTTTAAACCTTATAATAGGCACATTTTCCTTGTTTTTGAAAATACCGGGATCCCGGTATTTCATTAAAAAATACCGGTATTGAAAAATCTGTTTAAACAGATGGGATCCCGGTATTTCGGGATCCCGGGATCGCGGTATTGGAAGCCCTAATCCAGAGTTGTATCAGGTACATAATCACTGTCTGAGGTAGACCTGTTTTCACATACTGTATCATATGAGCTGTCTAGACTTGTGACATCTGTGTCACTGACACTTTCATTTGCTTCCTCCTGGGTATTATTATTTTCTGCCGGGTCACTTAAAGATAGTTCAACAAGAACATAATCTCTTTTCACAGTAGATTCTAGAAATACAGCATCTCTGCTCTTTATTAATGTAGTGGTCTCAGGTACTATAAAGCGGTAGCCCTTAGTATGATCACAATATGCAATGAAGATCATCTTGTGTGCTTTGGGGTCCCATTTCTTACGTTTCTCCTTGGGCAGGTGGACCATAGCTTAACAGCCAAATATGCGCATGTGTTTCACATTCGGCTTTTGTCCAGACCACATTTCTTGAGGAGTTTTGAACGACAGAGACTTAGTTGGAGAGCGGTTGATCACATAAGCAGCGGTGTGTACTGCATCAGCCCAATATTTCTTTGGTAACTTTGGTAATTTATATAACTGTGTTGTCTGTGTTATTGTTGTAATACAAAAGTTCTTTTCGAACTCAATATACAAGGGAGGTGTATATAGAAACTTTAGAATAAGTCATTAAATGTTTACATTAAACTTATAAGATTAATTTTTACAAAATTTGCGATTGTAACTACGAAATTTCCAAGTAATTAGTATGAACACGGGTTAATATTAGTCCGATCACCAAAATATGAAGATAAACTTACAATTGTCCAGATTTAAAACAAAAATACTTGCAGCAAGGACGTGACTGGATCCACTGACAGTTCTGACACTGACTTTGACGTTTAGAAATCTCTTCGCGCTTGAAATTGAATTTCCCGCCATTGAACTAGGGGAAAAGTATGGCTGACAAAGTTTATGATCGGAATTATTCTTCGAGCAACACCGGCTTCCGACACGTCGGAAGGGAGGGGCCCAAGCGATATCTCACCGTACAAATCTTTCTGCCATTTTTCGCGGGGGGAAAGGTGCACACAGTCGCACTTCTCACACACTTACATACAAAATCCAATCTGTAATGACGACACAAATACATAGAAAATGACACACGTCAAAGACAAATCTTGCAAACCTCGATCTCTTGTTGTGTACGGACGAGTCACAAGTGTCACAACACGCACACTAACACATTTTCGTCGAAGTATGTTATTGTATTCTGAGAGATGAGAAGTCGGATTTGTCGCTCGACCGATCCGCAATTTGTACTGGGCGAGCAAAATCGATAAATCCAACAATTACATGAGACTAAAATATAATAATTGTGTTTAAATGTAATTATACGTATGATATGTAAAAAAAATATTACATGTGAAATGTAGCCCTTTCTTTATGTAAATTTGATGTCCCCGACCTCTTTTTATAACAAAAAACCGAGCAATTAGGCATTTTTCTGCTGCTGTGTTCACGCGCGCGTCTCGACTCAGTCTAGTTGAAAATCCGAGCGCAACTAGTTTTATTACCCGCGCTAGATTAGTTTTGATCTTGTACCTAGGCAAAGGGGAAATAGTGCGAATGCCGCCTCCCTTCCGTGTTGCTCGAAGGAATTATTACAACTTATATGTTACTTCGAAATGCACTTCACCACTGTATTTCACTTTTATTTTGCTCGTAAAACCTTTGCACTATGTTCCGTACGGCGATGCTGACGATATGGACGATATGAGTAGGCAGCTTTTCTTGGAAATGCAAATTGGTCTCCAGACTCCGTTGGATTTGGAGTCTCGTTCCGCGAATTCGGCGTGCGTGGCCTTCGCTTGGAGCGGCTTATTGGAATATCTGGCGTCTGTTCCTAACGCCTCTGACGTATTCCTTCCTAGCCGGCTTCTACAGCGATCACGTCGGGGTCACCACTTTGGAGTGGCGGTGCACGTCGATTTAAATGACACAACACTTCTTGTTGAAGACAATATTTATTCGCCAAGCTTACGCTAAAAGGCGACAGTAACTTTATAATGAGAACTACATTATAACTAGATAGAGATTTAGTTTTTTAGCTGCTGGCAGTGGTCACCGTCTTCGATCAAGCACCAATCTTTCACTCGCAATTCCATCCAATAAGACGCGCACTTACAAAAAATCCTTTACTGTCCACGCCGCTAAGTTATGGAACGAGATTCCGGTGTCCGTGAGGCAATCCCAATCTGTAGCATCACTCAAGAGAGGCTTAGAAAATTGTGGCTTTCCGATACTTAGATAATTCTGTTTTTCCCGATTAAGTACCTACTTCTTTCATTTCCTTTACTTTTCTGGTTCGAATTAATATCTATATATCTATTTATATTGTAGATGTGGAAGGTAGAGTTGTGCTAGGCGTGGTAAGCGGGTGCGGATGCAGGGGCAAATAATAAGTACCAAACGTTCGTTTTCGCACACCGATTTATTGTCCGTAACGGCACACAATACACATCTATATAAAATAGAAGGAGTGAGAGCGAAAGCCAAACAATTATTCAGAAATACAAATTTAACGGGAACAGCAACTTAGTATGACAGCCACGATAACAAAGTTCGTCTCTAAGGGCTCACTGCGCCTGCGGGAGGCGGGCGCAATACATCGCTGTCAGCGCTGCAGCCGAGGGTCGATCGTTAGACCGTCAAGCACGGCGCGCAGCGCTTACAGCTGCTCTAGGATTATTTACACAGAACAGAGCTCATACAACTGAATATTATGTAATAATAAAATCGGTCGCTCTGTCCGCGAGTAATTAAAATATATTTGGGATAAACTATAGATTCATCCCTACATCACCCCCCTCCAGAGACCGTCAAGGGCGATAGAAAAATAAAAATAACTTAATAATAATAATCTGGGATACGCACTGTACGTCCTGACCTTGTCTTTTTCACCGTGTTTTCAGTCTCTGGAGTAGGTTGAACAGGTGGAACAGTAATAGGTACAATCGGCTCATCGGCCAGTATGTATGCAGGTTTAATACGGTCTATAGACACTGTTACACTTTTGCCGTTCACACGCAACTTAAACACTTTATCACTTCTGTCGAGCACTTCGTACGGACCAGTATACGCAGGCTGCAGTGGTGGATGACTCGCATCGTCTCTGAGCAGCACGTGACTGGCAGTTTTGAGGTCCTTATATATGAACACTCGTCTATTGCTTGTATGGCGTGACGCTGGCACTGGAGTGAGATCATGGGCAAACTTACGCAGGCGTGCGACATAATCAGTCACGTCAGTGGTGTCATTAGGCGCCTGGGCGTGCAATAGCTCTCCTGGCAATCTCAGTGGCTCCCCGTATACGAGCTCAGCAGTCGAAGCGTTAAGATCCTCCTTGTACGCACTACGTATACCAAGCAGGACCAAGGGTAATGTGTCTACCCAGTTGCTAGTTGCGTGACAGGTAAGAGCGGCTTTCAACTGTCTATGAAAACGCTCCACGAGGCCATTACAGGCCGGATGGTAGGCCGTTGTGCGACGATGCTGGAAGCCGGCTAGCTCAGACAGATGCTTGAAGAGGCAGCTTCGAACTGTCTGCCACGATCAGTTACGATGTCGTTGGGGCAGCCGAACCGTGATATCCAGCCATGTAGAAGTCCTCTGGCTACGGCTTCTGCTGTGATCTCTTGTAGCGGTACCACCTCAGGCCAACGTGTATATCGATCGACGGCTGTGAGGCAGTATTTAAATCCTTGAGATACTGGCAAGGGGCCTATGAGGTCTATATGTACATGCATGCATGAACCTTGCTCTGGGAAGTCTGTATGTCCCAAGTGGCGCAGAAACGTGACGAGTCACTTTGGCTCTCTGGCAGGACAAACAGGTACGTGTCCATTCGCGGCAGTCTTTTTTGATACCTGGCCAAACGTACCGGTCTGTGACGAGCTTAACGGAAGCATTAGCACCAGGGTGGCTAAGGAAGTGCAAGCTCTGGAACACTTGTCTGCGCAACTCCTTTGTGACATAAGGCCTGAGTGTCTGGTCGCTCTCGTCGCAATACAGTTCGGCCTGAATGCCTGGCAACTTGAACTTCTTCAGACGCAGCGAAGTGTCACTCTGTAAGAGTTCCTGCAACTCTGGATCTCTCGTCTGGGATTGCGCTAGCCGCTCCAAAGCGATCGGCTGTGCGACTTCCTCAACGCGCGACAGGGTGTCTGCCACCACGTTATCTTTCCCAGAGATATGTCTTATGTCAGTCGTGAATTGCGATATAAAGTCCAAATGCCTGAACTGTCTTGGTGAGCAGTTATCCTTGCGCGAGTTGAAGGCGAAGCAGATAGGCTTGTGATCCGTATAGATTGTGAAGTCCCTGGCCTCAACCATGTGCCTGAAGTACTTTAGCGCTTCGTATATGGCCAGAAGCTCACGATCGTACGGTGAGTACTTACGTTGCGCGTTGAGCTTTGCGTTAATTATACGCTCCATGACCTTAGAGAGAAGGGGGGTAATAGCGATAGGCCTGTAATTCGATGGGTCCGATCTATCGCCCTTTTTAGGCACAGGGTGCACAAGGGCCGTCTTCCACGAAGATGGAACATGCCGTTTGTCGCTAGAGAGTGTGAAAAGACGCGCTAACACGGGACATAACTCAGGAGCACACTGCTTGAGCACAAGAGCTGGTATGCCGTCTGGCCCGCTCGACTTATGGACGTTCAGGGATAGCAACTCCCGCCGAATATCCCTTTGCGTGAATGAGATTTCTGGCATGGAGTATACGCACCGCGGGATGGTCCCCGCCCACATCATTACAGATCCCCCACCATAGGCAACTGTTTCCCTGATGCAGCACTGCGAAAAACGTTCTCCTGGTCTCCGGTAAACTCGTCCTCTCCTGTCGCACCCATTTAGGCACATCCTGCACTCATCAGAGAAAAGAACAGGGGTCCTCTGTTCAAGGGTCCAATCTTCGTGCGTTGCGGCAAAAACCCGCTGTGCTGTACGATGCCTTGCCAGCAATTTGGGTCCAGTGGCTGGCCTTTTTGGGGTCAGGTTAGCTGCCTTGAGTCTTCGCCTCACTGTACACTCGCTGGCATTGACTCCTCGCACATCCCGAAGTCGTTGTTGGACTGCAACTCCTGTGAGGTGGCGGTTTCGGAGACCGGTGGTGATGATGAAGCGGTCGTTCCTCTGTGATGTGCACCTCTGACGGCCTGTTCCTGGTCTTCGAGTAAGCGTGAGAGTCTGCCTATACCTCGCATAAAGTTTGCTGACTGCTGACTGGCTCACATTGAGTTGGGCAGCCACAGAGAGTTGACTCTGACCACTTTCCAGTAATCCGACGATTTCTTCACTGATATCCATTTTCTTCAAGCTTTCTTCACAAGGGGGAAGCGGAGATGTGTACTGGTCAACTTCTGATAAGTGACTGATAACTCCCCCTCTCTAACACCCCTTTTATTCAACGGGGGTGCAACTAGTGGCCAGCCGTGGGGGTGAAATATTCACAAATCGGTTAAATGGCTGTAATCGGTCAAATCTTGGACCAATTATCACAGGAAATCATTCATTTTGAAGCTAAATATTCAAGGAAACTGTTTTCATTACAAATTTAATGAAAAAATTGTCAAATTAAAAGTTACGACCTAAAAACTAAAAAATGTGGAGTGATTCCGTTTCTTTGCTCGCGAGTGTATTGATAGCCTATCTAGTAATATCTATTGATTGCCAGGAGTTCTTTTCGTAATTGGAACCTAGCAATAAAAAATCCATGCATTTGTATTGATACAGGATACGCAACGTCTCGAGCACGCCAGAGATTCTAAAAAACCTTATCACGGCGATCGCTTACACGACACAAATTAAAAAATAAAAGTCTCAACGACAACACGTTATACTGATTTAAAAAACTGTAATACTTAACTAATAGGGATATATTGGGAAGTAAATAAAAGCAGATGATAACATAATCAAACAGACTTGGCTATTTTCGACTTTACTTTCAGAAGGAAGAAAAATAAATCACAATCAAGCACTTTTGCATAAAATAAAAATACGCCCTGCGTAGTTCTTAATGTGTTCACTTTCAGCATCACAAACTCATCATCTTCTGCATGAATCAGTTTGATATAGGTATTATATTTCTTGAGCACACTCAAAAAAAAACCCTTTAGCTAAGGAGATACTTCTGCGGAAATGGCGCTGGATAGGACATGTTTTACGAAGGCCAAACAATCACCTATCCAAGCAAGGGCTGACCTGGAAAATTCCCACGAAAGGTCGCCCACGTACCACCTGGAGGCGCACAGTGGAAAAAGAGGCGGCATCAGTTGGCCTCGGCTGGGCGGAGCTGGAAGAGGCCACGCTGGACCGCGAAGAATGGAAATCCCTTCTGAGAGCCCTATGTCCCTGATGAGGGATAACAGGATATCATCACACTCAAATACCCAGATTGTTTTGCTTATCTCACAAGCTCACCGCAGTAAGGTTTCTCCCAACTGAGTATTTCGCTTGTTGCACACTTAACATAAAAAAGGTTTCTCTTTGTGAGTATTATTTGTCTTTTTTTTAAACTAGTTAATGCCGTTAACTCCATTATGCATCAATGAAATGAGTGTGACCAATCACCAGTGTGTATTTTTGAATGCGTGTTTAAGTGAGCAACTTGCTTATAAGCCTTTTTACATATTTCGCATACAAAAGGTTTCTCCCCCGTGTGTACTCGTTGGTGCACCATTAGGTCCCAGTTGCCCTTAAACGTTTTGTTGCATATGTCGCAGGCAAATTTCGCTTTTTCCCCGGTGTGGATACGTCTGTGCGACACTAAATTTCCCGAACTACTAAACTTCTTTTCGCAATATTCACAGGAGTACGGTGTCTCTCCAGTATGTGTTCGTTTATGTATAATTAATTGAGATGACCTTCTGAACTGCATTGAACACATATTACAGCCGTAAGGTCTCTCCCCCGTATGCGTGAGTTTATGATCCTGTAAATGGCCTTTTTGTGTAAACTTTTTATTACACGTCTCACATGAAAAGTTTTTTGCGCCGGTGTGTAATTTTTCATGTCTGTTTAGAACACTTATTCTCGAAAACCCCTTTTTACATATTTTGCAGACGTGAGGTTTATCGGCGTCGTTGTTTTTCTCAGTGTGGACGCGTCTATGCGACATCAAACTTCCAGAATCTCTAAACTTCTTTTCGCAATATTCGCAGGAGTATGGTGTTTCGCCAGTATGTTTTCGTTTATGTATAATTAAATAACTTTTTTGTCTGTACCGCTTTGGACACACGTTACAGGCGTATGGCCTCTCCCCCGTGTGTGTGAGTATATGTGTCTTTAAATAATTCTTTTGAGTGAACTGTTTATTACATGTCTCACATGAAAATCTTTTCGCGCCAGTGTGTGATAGTTCATGTATGTTTAAAGCACTCCACTTTGAAAACACTTTTATACATACATTACATGGGTAAACCTTATTCATGTACTTCAAGTGCAGCTTCATATGGTTAACCAGGGAATGTTTTCGTTGATATACTTTGCCACAAATGTCACACTCATATCTGCGTTGCTCCGCGGTGTCCAGGTCGCAGACAGGCAGGCTTGGTTTATCTGAAACAAATAACCCAAACTTTTAACATCAAATTATGCAGTAAAGCAGAGGGGATTGATATCATGAGATACATTTTATTCTGAGACGGCTAAAAATACATTTAAATCAGGTTTGTTTCGAGAATCAAAGGTCTATTATATAATATGAGACCCAATCACATGAAAGTAATACAAAATATTAATAAAAAATTAATTTATAGCAGTAAGCTAAATACATGAACTGAAACACAATGTATTGTAACATGCGTTGCGTATCCTGTATCAATACAAATGCATGGATTTTTTATTGCTAGGTTCCAATTACGAAAAGAACTCCTGGCAATCAATAGATATTACTAGATAGGCTATCAATACACTCGCGAGCAAAGAAACGGAATCACTCCACATTTTTTAGTTTTTAGGTCGTAACTTTTAATTTGACAATTTTTTCATGAAATTTGTAATGAAAACAGTTTCCTTGAATATTTAGCTTCAAAATGAATGATTTCCTGTGATAATTGGTCCAAGATTTGACCGATTACAGCCATTTAACCGATTTGTGAATATTTCACGCCCACGGCTGGCCACTAGTTGCACCCCCGTTGACATGAATAAAAGGGGTGTTAGAGTTAGAGAGGGGGTAGTTATCAGTCACTTATCAGAAGTTGACCAGTACACATCTCCGCTTCCCCCTTGTGAAGAAAGCTTGAAGAAAATGGATATCAGTGAAGAAATCGTCGGATTACTGGAAAGTGGTCAGAGTCAACTCTCTGTGGCTGCCCAACTCAATGTGAGCCAGTCAGCAGTCAGCAAACTTTATGCAAGGTATAGGCAGACTCTCACGCTTACTCGAAGACCAGGAACAGGCCGTCAGAGGTGCACATCACAGAGGAACGACCGCTTCATCATCACCACCGGTCTCCGAAACCGCCACCTCACAGGAGTTGCAGTCCAACAACGACTTCGGGATGTGCGAGGAGTCAATGCCAGCGAGTGTACAGTGAGGCGAAGACTCAAGGCAGCTAACCTGACCCCAAAAAGGCCAGCCACTGGACCCAAATTGCTGGCAAGGCATCGTACAGCACAGCGGGTTTTTGCCGCAACGCACGAAGATTGGACCCTTGAACAGAGGACCCCTGTTCTTTTCTCTGATGAGTGCAGGATGTGCCTAAATGGGTGCGACAGGAGAGGACGAGTTTACCGGAGACCAGGAGAACGTTTTTCGCAGTGCTGCATCAGGGAAACAGTTGCCTATGGTGGGGGATCTGTAATGATGTGGGCGGGGATCTCGTACGATCACCGGACCGAGCTCGTTTTCGTGCCTGGTGGAGGCCGTGGAGGTGGTTTGACTGCGGCAAGGTACATCACCGACATCCTGGAGGAGCATGTGGTTCCTTTCGCGGGGTTTTTCGACGAGGGGTTCCATCTGATGCAGGATAATGCCCCTTGTCATTCCGCGAGAATCACCATGGCCTACCTTCAGGACGTCGGTATCCCAACACTGGACTGGCCAGCTCTGAGCCCGGACCTGAACCCGATCGAGTATGTATGGGACTACCTCAAGAGAAGAGTTCGGAAGCGGGACCCAGCTCCATTCAACGTGGAGGACCTGAAGGCCGCATTGCTGGAGGAGTGGGAAGCCATACCCCAGGATTACTTCAGGAGGCTAATTAGGTCAATGAAAAGTCGTTTATTATGTGTGAAAAATGCTAGGGGTGCCAATACCAGGTACTAATTATCGTTAAATAAATTTATTTTTCCTGAAAAACGCGTTTTACTTCTGTTTCCCTTGTAATTTTTCGAAGCGTTTTCTGCCATTTCTTGGAAAACACGATTTTTTTCATTTTCGCGTCCTGAAATGAGCATGGTTTTGGTGTTGTCCGGCAAGGTACATAATGAGCTTTCATTTGACACCATTTTCTTCAGGATCGCATGAAAATTGGAAAAGTTCTAGAGCTGATAAGCCAAACGTGCAAGGTGATTCCATTTCTTTGCTCGCGAGTGTAGATACGAGTACGGACCCTTAATCGAGTAGCGATCGAGCTAGATTTGTTTTTTTGTTCTTTGAACGAATTCACAAAGGCCACGTTATATGTATTGTGTTACTGTAATTTGTAATAATGTACCTATGTTTTTATTTTCTTTTTTGTGTCAAATTCCATACTGTCGCATTAGGATAGCCAGTAACGATGGTTGTGTGTATTAATAAATAAATAAATAAACTATTTACGCACACTTCACGGAACATGATAAAAGTGGAAGTACTCTCCGTTGTTGAGGTTACAATCATTGGTTATGTGATGATTTGTACAGGCGATGTCAAAGATTTGTGTGGTAGCTAGTTTGTTAGTGCACGACACCTTGCACTTTGTGACTATGCGCTGAAACTTGGCACAGTTGATTCTTAGCTGGTCATGAGCAGATACAGACCGGGAGACCTCGAGAGCCATGTCTCATTTAGTGGGGGGGAGGGGGGGAAGTTCGACGCCGCCGCGCTTCACTTGGAGCAACATTTCTCTAAAACTGTACCTATTAGGGCATGTGATATATCATTTTCGGTTAAATTAAGGATGAGGAATTTTTTTTTGGAACCAAAACAATGCACTTTCTAACAAAAAAAAAACATAAAGTAGAAAAGACAAAAAAACGTATCTTGGATTTTTTCATAATTACCAATTTTTTTTTTAAGTGTAGTAGGAATCTGAAAACAAAAAATATAGTTGTAAAGCTACACTTATTACGTTTAAGAAAATATATAGTTTATTATACAAAACTGTTGATAAATGGGAGATAAAAAATAATATTAAGCGTGGGCCAGAGTGATCTCAATACAAAATATTATTAATGTGGGAAAGTTACTTATAATTTGTTCTATAATCGTTTAATTTTTTAGTTTTTCGTAAATAACTCGTAAACGGTAGCCCACAGCAAAAAAATATCTTTTACGTAAATAATCTGTTTCAGATTTCTTATAAAATAAGTGCTCCTTTTTTTCGCTAAGATCAATATTTAAAAAAATATTGATGGGAGAAAATAAATACTAAGGTCCTCTTTTTTAGTCATTCGTAAATAACTCGTAAAGGATGTCCAATAGCAAAAAATATTTTAACACAAGAATAATTAGCATAAAATTTCCTACAAAAAAGGTTATTCAAACTTTTTCGCTAGGATCAATATTTAAAAAGGGGACCTTAGAATTTATTTTCTCTCTTTAATATCGTTTTTAATATTGATCCTAGCGAAAAAGTTCAAATGACCTTTTTTGTAGGAAATTTTATGTAAATTATTCATGTACTAAAAATTTTTTTGCTATTGGCCTTCGTTTACGAGTTATTTACGAATGACTAAAAAAGGGGACCTAAGTATTTATTTTCTCCCTTCAATATTTTTTTTTAATATTGATGGTAGCGAAAAACAGTAGTACTTATTTTATAAGAAATCTGAAACAGATTATTTACGTAAAAGATATTTTTTGCTGTGGGCTACCGTTTACGAGTTATTTACGAAAAACAAGAAAAATAAACGATTGTAGAACAAATTATAAGTAACTTTCCCACATTCATAATATTTTGTATTGAGATCACTCTGACCCACGCTTAATATTATTTTTTATCTCCCATTTATCAACAGTTTTGTATATTAAACTATATATTTTCTTAAACGTAATAAGTGTAGCTTTACGACTGTATTTTTTGTTTTCAGATTCCTGCTACACTTTAAAAAAAAAATGGTAATTATGAAAAAATCAAAAATACGTTTTTTAGTCTTTTCTACTTTATGCTTTTTTTTTGTTAGAAAGTGCATTGTTTTTGTTCCAAAACTAGATTCCTTATCCTTAATTTATCCGAAAATGATATATTACATTCCCTAATAGGTATAGTTTTAGAGAAATGTTGCTCCAAGTGAAGCGCGGCGGCGTCGAACTTCCCCCCCTCCCCCCCACTAAATGAGACATGGCTCTCGAGGTCTCCCGGTCTGTATCTGCTCATGACCAGCTAAGAATCAACTGTGCCAAGTTTCAGCGCATAGTCTCAAAGTGCAAGGTCCCCATACAACGGTGTGCAGTAACAAAGCAGCTATGGCCTTACCACAATGAAATAACGTGCAACAGTTTAAACTCATTGATGTTGCGTTGGTAACTACAGTTGAAGTCAAAAAGCTCGCAATGAAACCATAAAGTTACCATTATTTCTGTGTTAAATTATCATACAAAATTTTTTTCATGGCCATAATTAGCATTCAAATATCCCTCACAATTCAATTCAATTCAATTCTTTATTGATAAAAATATAATTTTACATGTCAGGTACATATATGCTTAATGCTAAGTCTTATAATTAATTAATTATTAGATTTATTTACATAGTTGGACAGGCAAGGCTGAGCCCGCGAACTAGTAGTTGTTTATTAGATAAATTAATGTGTAAGTGCCTATATTATAGTATTATCTACTTGTAGAGATGGGTCGCGGGTATTTACCCAATTTACCCACCCAGGTAAATACCCGGTAAATACCCATCTACCCGGTATTTACCCGTATCTACCCAAATGGACGGGTAGATTAATTTCTTGTTGCACATGTCGATTTGTGTTAAATTATCGTACTTATACGTTGATAATACACATTCCAACTTCGGTCGGCGGGGGGTGTGGTTGGGGGGAGGGGGGTAGAAGTGAACTTTTTCATATTTCTTGGAATCTGTCATTAATATCGAAAAGTGTTGTATGTACAAACTAAAGTAGACATAATTTTCTACAAAAAAGGTTATATACATTTATGTCCTAAAACTAACTGTATTTGACTTATGAGCTTCCCAAGTTGTGATACGGCACAATTTTTTTTTATTATCATTTATAAGTAGTCTTTATTTTCATCTTTCTAATGTATATTAAAAGCGTTTTAAAACATTTCCGGAAGCCAGGGAATGATTTTACACGATTTTCATAATTGTACTGATATGTTAAAATCGAACTTCACCTCATAGCAACCTTTTCATACTTAGTTTGAACATACATTTTATGTAACATTATAAAGAAATACTTAAATTAATCTTATTTATACTCACATACCATTTAACAATTCAAATTTAGAAGAAAAACGAAAATACCCGCGTATTTACCCGCGGGTAGGTAAATATCGGGTATTTACCGGGTAAATACCCGCTCTCGGGTATTTACCCGGGTAGTTACCCATCTCTATCTACTTGGTACAGTGTTAGGTCTCGAAAAAGGCATCGATTGAGTAGTATGCGTCAGACGCCAGTTTAGATTTAAGTGGTGCCAATGACATTAATAACTTTCAGACCGACTCTCATACAACTTGTTACTTTTCTGTTTTTAATTATGTAATGTTTATATATCTTTATGATTCATTGATTATTAAGTATTTTACTGACATGAGATTATCAAACTACACAACGGGACTTAATCGCGTATTTAAGTTTTAAGATTTACCTCCGACGTTTCGAGGACGGCGTTGTTTTGCTGGAGTCAGGACCAAACCACTGGATTGAGCTGCATAACTAGGGATTGCAATCCGGTCCGGCGGATCCGGTAATCCGGCAGGATCCGGCACTTATTAAGAGCTACCGGATCCGGTTAAAATCAAAATAGAAAATCGGAAAATAGAAAAAAAGATCGCACACAGCACCCACTGTGCGTTTTAGGTGAGATAAAGGCGACGGATGGAAGAAAGAAGTTAAACAGAATAAAGAACGAATGAAAAAGTCAAGATTTAGTAAAATAAGCAGATATTTAATATGACGATGATTGAGAACAGAGGAGGATTTCCTCTTCTTTCATGTTGGTGGCACAAATCGGCACGATACGACGATTACTTATATACTTAGAAGTAAGGATTAAAGGATGGAGATGTTATGGAAGGCATTTGTAACGACCGGTCTGGCCTAGAGGGTAGTGACCATTCAGTGACACTGTCTATAAAGCCGATGGTCCTGGGTCTGAATCCCGGTAAGGTCATTTATTTGGGTGATGAACACAGATATTTGTTCCTGAGTCATGGGTGTTTTCTATGTATATAAGCATGTATTTATCAATATCCTATATGTATATATATCGTCGCCTAGTAGTACTACCTAGCTAGCTAGTACCCATAGTACAAGCTTTGCTTGGTTTGGCGGAGCTACGAGTAGGTTGATCTGTATAAGATTGTCCCCAAATATTTATTCATGAAATATTTATTTATTTGTGATTTAGGCTATAAAACTATTTTCACGGAAGTGAAACGAAAATGAAAGCAAGATAATATTGGACCGCATTTCATATAATTTTAGTTAATAGTAAAATATCTTGTTATTAGAATGGATATATTCAGCGTTACAAATAATTCCATCAAAGAACAGTAACTGTACTGTTCTTCGCAACTGTTGCGAAAACTTGTCCTTCCAAGGAGTTCTTCAATTCCCATCCCATAATTATCCCATTATATAGCCATCTGAGCAGGGCAGGGCCAGATAGCCTGGAAAAGCTCCTTATTACTGGCTGCATGGCAAGGAAGGGTAGGGGTGGACGTATGGCCACGCGTTGGGCGGACAGAATAACGTCAGAGACAAACGCCACATTGCAGGCTAGCATGCACTGGGCCCAAGACAGAGCGGCTTGGAGAGCACTGGTGAACAGTGTCCACATTCGTCACGTGCCTCAGCCATGAGGATACGACAAGGAAGAAGAATTATCCCATTAACAGACTTTGGAATCTAATCAAATTTATAATTTTATTGTAAACGTAAATTTGAGCAGAAGTGACATAGATTTCAAGTTTTATTTTTAAATTGAGATTGACATTGTGACACTTTTTATTTTATTGTTAAAAAGTTATTTCTTATTAACTATAAATTGTTGTTTTATGAATACATTTGTAAAAATACCTCATATAACGCATAAAACTTGAAAAATATGTCATTTAATTAACTTTAATATCCTTATACCTAACCGGATCCGGTCCGGCCGGATCCGGACGGATTGTGGCCAAAATCCGGCCGGATCCGGCCGGATTGAAAATCAATCCGGTTTGCAATCCCTATGCATAACCCTAAAATCCTTTCCACGGATCGCCATTTCTACAGTAGAAAATTGCGGGAAGACATTGAAATCAAAAAACATTGCAATTTTAATTGGGACAAGGGTTTTAAGATCTCATCCACATGGAATCCAGTCATTAGTAAATGTAAGCGGAAACGAATATCGACAGTCGATAAATCGAATATCGTTAGTGTTGTGTGTCGACAGAGTAACATCCCTAGTGCGCAAAACGTTCAAACTGATAAACAAGACCAAGTGCGGGTAGTTCGAAAAACTCGCGCGGCTAGAAGATGTTGATGTCAACTTGAGCCAGTCTTCTCCGACACCACGGGGACAACGCCGTCCTCGAAACGTCGGAGGTAAATCTTAAAACTTAAATACGCGATTAAGTCCCGTTGTGTAGTTTGATAATGTTTAATAATCGTAAAAGTTTAAATCAGTGTTTAACATGAGATTATTTTGAAAAATACAGATACAATATATTAGCTCCTAGCACACACCTATTAACCCTACGTGTTACAGATAGCCCCCTCTGCAGAGCATGCATGGAGGCAGAGGAGACAGCCGCCCACGTCATTCTCGAATGCCCAGGGGTGGCAAAATACCGGGCACAACACCTCGGCTCACCGGGGTCTCTCCCAGAAGTCGTCGGCAACATAAAGGGTCTGCTAGGCTTCTTGGTGGAGTTGGGTTGGCAGGAATAGTGCCGCCATCCCATCACGCAAAATAGGCGCAATAATAGACGTCGAGTTGCGGAAAACAAGCCCGCGATAACCTATAACCTATAACCTTAGCTCCTAGCATCATAAAGTTATTAGTTATCGTCGGGTAGTTGCACAAATCTCTGTTTTGACATTTTGCTGTGACATCAGTTAGCCACGACCGTGACCAGTGAAACCTGTGTCGAAACGTCGGTAAATAAAGGTAATAAAATAAATTCGCAATAGACCCGTCTATAAATGTGAGTTAATATCATAAAGTTGATTTGAATAAACCACAGAAAAAGCCAGGTCCGGGACAACTCACCACTCAGCCGCTCCTTGTGAGGCATCTGCACTGTCTCCGGGCCTAGCACAAGCTCGTCCTTGACCACACAGTTCGCATACAGCTCCTCGTCTGGCAATGGCTCTGTCTTCACATCCAGTGCCACTTTCTTGAGCTTTAGACCGTCCTCAAAATCCAGAGCTTCCTTCTTGTCTACATTTTCTTCTTCCCGTTCTATTTCTACTTTGATGTCTATAGTTTTCTCAGTCATTTCAACTTCATTGTAGAAAATATTCTGAGATTTTTCCATTGCAATTAGAGCTTCTTTTTTAGGCAGTGCGGACACAGTATCCGAGGACAGCCCAGCCTCTGTGACATGCCCTGTAAATCAAACAAGTAAATGTTATAAGTATTAGTACTTTGGATAATTACAAACATGAGTTAGGCACAAATGAATTACTTTTTAAGTTTTGATAAGAAAAGGAGGTATTTATTAAGGCACTTTAAGGTGGCTGGCTAAGTCTAGGCAGTTTGCATACACCGTGAGACAAGGTTTCGCGTTGCGTCGCGTATAAGTATGCTTATAAGCATTATTTCTAATTTAAAAGTTCAGTCACAACAGCGTTCTGTTTAACGTCACATTACGAATAGTTGTCTAGCAAACTTATACGTACACACAAGTCTTAATACATCTCATACACTTACCGTGGCCGTCATAGTCGGACCCGAGCTCGTCCTCGCACGTGGGCTCCACTTTCACCGACACTTCCATTCCTATCCGATGATAGCCGAGTCGACGAAACTCGGTACTGCAACTCAGGGGATAGATATCGAGATCTTCACGGTGGAGTCCAAGTGCTGCTCGGTGCCCACTTGTTACACTTTGGTTACACAAAACGATGGTACCTACTTTGTAAATTAATGATAGAAACAAGAATTATTTATTTAATTAACAAAAGCCGAGTAACTAAGTTCTTCATTCATAGAAAATATAACACTACGTTAAAAATGAACATAACAATTTTTGCCTTCAGCTCGGTCCATAAGTTCCATGGTATAATAATATATAAGTTCCATAACCATATGTCACTGACACACTGACAGTGCTTTCACGTTCCGGTACACGCATCACCTAAAAATTTCGCTGGGGCCTACCGCGAACATTACACTGCAGTTCGCAAATTTCGAGCATCTTTCTCTTTTACTCCAAATTAGAGTGACAGAGATAGTTGCTCAAAATGTAAGAAATTCGATTTTTGCGGTTATAGCCTCATCATCATTCTCTTGCCCTTGTCCCATTCACTTGGGGTCGGCGCAGCATGTCTTTCTCTTCCACACCTCTCTGTCGCCCGTCATTTCATCATTCACTTGCGTTCGTTTCATATCATCTCTCACACAGTCCATCCACCTTTTCCTCGGTTTTCCTTTCCTCGTACTTTCCTCCACATTCATTCGTAATACCTTTCTCGTCACATGACTTTCATCCCTCCGCATCACATGCCCGTACCATGCTAGGCGATTTGCCCTTACTTTTTCTGTTATGGGTGCAACTTTCAGGCTTCCTCTTATATACTCATTCCTTATCCTATCCATTCTCGTCACGCCACACATCCATCTTAACATTCGCATCTCCGCTACATGCAATCTTTTTTCATCCGTCACCTTTAGGGCCCAACACACTGATCCATACATGACGACAGGTCTTATGACTGATTTATAAATTTTACCCTTCAACCGAAGAGGCATTCGAGCGTCGCAAATGGTTCCCGTGACCTGTCGCCATTTCATCCATCCTGTGCTAACCCGGTTTTTAACGTCACGGTCAATATCGCCATCGCACTGTACGAGCGAACCGAGGTACTTAAAGTCGGAGCAGACCGGCAATGTAACGCCGTCGAGTTCTATGGCAGCAAAATGGAGAGACCTCCAAAATCGCAGAACATGTGTTCTGTTTTAGATCTGCTGATCTTCAGGCCAACATTCTCCAATTTTTGCCGCCATTTCTCAAGTCTGCTCTGCACCTCGAGTTCGTTTTCACCAACAAGCACAATGTCATCGGCAAACAGCATACACCAGGGTGCCTCCTCCTGTATGTCCGACGACAGAGCGTCCATAACAAGCAGGAAGAGGTAAGGGCTTAAAGCCGATCCCTGGTGCAAGCCTACCGTGACACTGAACTTGTCGGTGGTGCCAGCAGCTGACCGGACGCGTGTACAACATTGGTTGTACATTGACCGGATTAGCTCTACATACTTCCCAGGCACGCATTTCTCTTTCAGAGCCCACCACAAAACCTCTCGGGGTACTCGGTCGTATGCTTTTTCGAGGTCAACAAACACCATATGCAGGTTCTTTTTGGCATGTCTGTATTTTTCGCACAGATGGCGAAGTGCAAAAATGGCGTCTGTTGTACCTCTCCCCGGCATAAACCCGAACTGGTTTTGTGTTATATCACTCTCATCTCTCAGGCGTCTCTCTATCACTTTTTCCCATACTTTCATGCTATGTGACATGAGTTTTATTCCTCTATAGTTGTTGCATTCCTGTACATCCCCTTTGTTTTTAAAAATGGGCACCAGCAAACTGTCGCACCATTCGTCGGGAATGGTTTCTTCATGCAACAACTTATTGAAGAACAAAGTCAGCCACTTACATCCATCCTCACGCAGTAACTTCCATACCTCTCCTGGTATATCATCTGGTCCTACAGATTTCCCATTTTTCATACTTCTCACAGCCGTTCTTACTTCGTCCATACATATTTCTTTCACTGCACCCATATTTATCATCCTGTGCTGTAGTACCCTGTTCCATTCATTTTCCTCATTCATCAACCTTTCGAAGTAGACTTTCCAACGTTCTTTTATCGCTTCGTCTTTCGTAATCACCTTACCTGCATCATCTTTCACACATTTTATATGAGACATATCCCGGGAACTTCTTTCTCTCGCTTTAGCTAGGCGGTACAGCTGCTTTTCGCCTTTAGGACTATCTAAAGACTCGTACAAATGGTCCTGTGCTGCTGTTCTGGCTATAGCAACTGCACGCTTTGCTTTCTTCTTACATTCTTTATATTCTGTCCTCTTTATTACCTTCTCAATTTCCTGCCCAGTTTCAACACTTTGCCATTCTTTAAATGCCTGCTTCTTTTTCTTTAATACTTCCTGCACCTCCTCATTCCAACACCACGTTTCCTTATCTATCACACCTTTCCCTTTCGACTCTCCCGATACATCTTTTGCTACTCTCCGTATACAATTTGCCATCTCGTTCCAACATTCGTTTGCATTAAATCCTTCCATTCCTTTCATTTCTATCATTTTATCTATTACACGTTCTTTAAATTTTATAGCACATTCATTCTTCTCTAGCATATGCCATCTTATCTTTGCAGGGGGCCGTTCGGTTCTCATACGAGACTGGACTTTAATGTTCACATCGATTACAAGCAGCCTGTGCTGTGAAGTAAGGTGTTCTCCTGGTATTATTTTTGTGTCTTTGATGCAGTTGATTTTATTTCGCTTCACAAGGAAATAATCAATCTGCGTGGTGTGATTGCCACTTTTGTAGGTTATCAGGTGATCATCCTTTTTTTGGAACCAGGTATTGGCGATTGCCATGTCCAAGGCAGTAGCTGCTTGTAGCAATGCTTCACCCTGCGTATTACGTATTCCGAAACCGAAACCCCCATGCACTCTTTCATACCCCACATTCATTCTTCCAACATGTCCATTAAAATCCCCTCCCACATATATCTCCTCATTTGCTGGTATAGTCATCGTCACTGCGTCAAAATCCTCCCAAAACTTCTCTTTCGCTACATCGTCACATCCACTCTGGGGAGCATACACACTTATTAAATTGAGTGTGATGTTTTCTAACATCACTTTCATAGCGATGATTCTGTCGCTCTTCCTGTCAACATTTGTGACATTCTGTTTCAAATGACGATCGAGTGCTATACCAACACCATTTCGTCTGCCGTCACTCCCACAGTAGTAAAACTTATATCCTTCTCCAATCTCTCTAGCCCTCGCACCCTTCCACTTTGTTTCCTGCAAAAAAGCTACATTTATCCTTCGTCTTTTCATTACATCTGCTAGTTCTCTCCCCTTCCCAGTCATCGTCCCTATATTCCAGCTAGCATACCTCAATCTCACATACTTACGTTCCCGGGCTCGCTTCTTACGTCGCCCCCGCCCGGGCTGGTACGACAACCCTTGTCCATTTCCCACAGGAACCGGGTGCTGCCCCTGCGCGTCGCCTGCGGGGTACGCCCTAGCCCTGTCGCTCATCTCATTTGGTCCGATAATCATGCTGCTAAAAGGGTTTGGCATGAGTTTTTACAACCGGCCGCCTGCCTGACGTTAACCCTCCTTGGGAATCCCTAGTTGACTTAGGTGACTGTCATTTTACTCCTTAAGTCGCCTTTTACGACATCCATGGATAAGCACGGAGTGGGCTATGGGCTATTCTTAAGCCGGCAACCACACGGCATTTATATTTATAGCCTATGACTCATAAATTATGAGATATATAGGTTCAAAGAGTTGGATAGGTTCCTTTCAACAAAAAGCGTCCTACCATGACTCTAGGATATACCTGGATCTGGCATGAGTGGTGGGGGTAACTGACAGAACGGGATAGTCTTATGTATCATTCAGTAGGAGTAGCAGCGAAAGAGCTATTATTGTTTGTCCTTGTCACAGTCTCACGTTTTATTTGTTCCCCACCTTTTTTTAGTATGGATACTGGTGGGCAACAAATGAACTTGACCAATCACAGTGTCGCATTTGCGTATGTTTTGTCCCTCACGGAGGCACGCGTATACCACTTCTATACGATCCTACCTTCTATGCGTCCTACAAAGGATGTAGATAACCCATCTCACTCACTCATAAATCTCAGCAGCCCAGGGCTGTAACCGCGAAAATCGAAGTTCGCAAATTGCGGGCATTTTTCTCTGTCACTCTTATTACGCCTTCATTGGAGTAAAAGAGAAAGATCCCCGCAATTTGCGAATATCGGTTTTCGCTGTAGCCCCTCAGTAGTTTGTGGAGCCCTTATCTAGCGCAAGGTTCAACATGCTCTGCGTGCAAACACTTGGCGTAAATCCGTCCGACTGCACTAGTGGTAGATTTTGTAGTTTTGTGCTGGTCATATTAAAAACGTCATTACAATTCAATAATTTCAAAGTTTTTCGCAACTTCCAAAGCAAAGCTAGTTTGGTTGTTTATTTGATATAATATCAACTTACACATAATTTTCAACTTGCTGACTTCGAAAAATGGATGCAGCGAGTGTGAAGGCGGAACCCTCGAATGAGGAAACGCAGGAGGTCGAAAACGAAGACGAGATCGCGCCAAAGCCCGCAGAACCGCATAACGGCCATGGTAAGTCGCAAGTCGCTTGTGTATTTCTGATTATCAAATCCAAACGGACTCGTATTCAATCGTGTTAATATAATCCGCCCGCGCACGATCGTTCGCGCTCCCAGTCGGTACAAAAAGGGAGGGTACATTTCTGTTGATTTCAGCCTTTGGTCCGTTTTCATAACTATGGTTTTCGTAACTGGCTGCCAAAGAAGATTTATTTTTCCTGTTTCATAATTAATTATCAAACAAGAATTCACTTTCTGCTTTCGTAATCGAGTATTTTTTCTTCGTTCGTAATTAATTATCAAAACGTATTACTTTTTCTTTTTTCATAATTGGACATTTTCGTGTGATACACTTAGTACCTTTTCGTGTAAAACGACACAAAATAACTACCGGGCACTGCGTTGAGATTATTGCTCCATTTATGTATTAGATTAGACTAAGAAGAATTATTACGAAGTGAAAATTAAATTTTTTGTTAAAGGAAGTTAGGTCATATTTTTCTTTTATTTTACTGTTACTAAGGGTACTCTGTTTTAACAAGCTTTTGTTTCTATACAAATCTAGAAAATTAAAGTAGATGATTTACAATATTCGTATTTTTATTTTCTCTAATTTACTGTAGGGATATCTATGTAGGTACTTTTATTGTATCTAAGTTTTTTTTAATCAAAATTGGTACAGAAAGAGCCTGGATGTTGCTCTCTTCTCTTTTGTAGTCAATTTACCCAGTCAGTCACTCACAGGGTAAATTGGCAACAAAAGGGAAACTTAACTTCCAAAAAATATATCGAAGTTAATAACGAAACTCGATTACTAAAAGAGTAATAAATTCTTGTTTGATAACTAATTACGAAGCAGCGAAAAGTAATTCATATTTCGTAGCCAATCCAGGCGAAAACAGAAAAAAAATCTTATTTCATAACCAGTTACGAAACTCGATTACGAAACCAGAAAGTAAATTCTTGTTTGATAATTAATTATGAAATAGGAAAAATTAATCTTCTTTGGCAGCCAGTTACGAAAACCATAGTTATGAAAATGGACCAAAGGGATTTCAGCGCCACATGACGGCGCGCTGTATCCTCCTGACCCGCGTCCTACACAAAGTACGTAGGCCTAAAAAACGTTTTTACTGTCATTTTTGAGAGTTAATATTATGCTGGCAAAATGTAAACGCAGTTGTCAGGAGGGTTTTTTATCAACCCTTAGTCATATTTTAAAAGTTGAATTAGATAGAGAAACAAATAAGCCTGAGTGCTCACTCAATACTAGATAAAACTTTTTTTAAGCAAGATTTCAAAAACTTATTTAAGGAGTGCTCCAAAAAAAAAAGTAGCAGCACATTATGTGGATTTTTCATTTTATTTTGTAATAATTTGTAAGCAGTTCATGATACTATTCTTTACAATTAAACACAGTCGTATTTAATATAAAAGGGTGAATTAGAGTTTTCGCGTTTTATATTACATCTCTCATGACCAAGGCTCGGAACCGGTTTTTTTGGAAAACCCGAAATAGCGCCATATTTTTTATTATTTTATGCTTTTTACGTAGGACTGAATCATGTATTTAGGTAACAACTTCGTATTATTAGATTGTCCCATTAAAAATGGAATAATGAACCAAAGAACGAAAAAGAACGTAATAATACCGGTATTTTTTGTATGAAGAAAAAACCGGTTCCGAGCCTTGCTCATGACACTTTTTGAACAGTGTCTTTTGAAGGAAATTATAAGGTATTTCTTATACACATCGTTTTTTCTATAAGTTTGATAAGCAAATTAATACATTATTAAATTAATTTTCGTTCTATATAAAACTTTTTTTATTTGACTTCACGTTGAGGTAGTTTCATGGAATTTCTACTTTTGTATATTTGCCATTTTTACAGAGATTTGTCTTCCATAGAAAAACCTGTCATAGATTAGATTGGATTGGAGAGACTTCCGAACTACCCAAGCTAAATTACAGTTTATTGGAATAGCTTATTTGTTAGATGATGTTCTTAAAAGCATAAAAAAAGTTATGAAAGTGGAACTTCATTTGTGGCATTATAGAAAACGGCCAACAAATATTATCAAATTGTACTGTTCAAAAAGTTACAAAGTACATTGCAATAAAAATGAGAAAACTCAAACAATCTCATATTTATCGATATTATTTTATTTTATAGTATAATATTAACTAAATTACAAAAAAAAATAAACTGCTTCATAATTAGCAAAAAAATATACCATATAATTCACAGCTACTTTTTTACTGGACCACTCCTTATGATAAGATAAGTATGTACTTGCCTCGGCCCGGCCGCGTTGTCTCAGTCGACGCACGACACTTCTGCTTCTCCAATTTATAGGCGAATAGGATTCGCGTATAAATTGGCTTGAACATTACCTCTGATGTTTTGAAATGACATTTTCCCTGTGGTCTCGTAGAATGACTGGCTAAAGTTGACATATACATCTCGCGCAGTTTAAAGATGTAGTCGAAACGTCGGAGGTAATATTCAAGCTAAGTTATAACAAAGTTGTCATGGTCATGACATAAGTTCACATTAAAAAACTCATTTTTGTTTATCCCCAGCGTGACATTCATTTTCATCATCATCATCATTTTAAGATTTTTAAGAGCCTGGATCTTTTTGGTGTAGTTGGTGTAGTGTAACCGACACCAACAATTCCGTTCTTTTCTCTGCCACTGCATTGAGCTCCTGGTCGTGATATGTCACTGTTTTGACTTTCTCTTTAACTAGGCCATGAAACGCACATCTCGGTCTTCCTCTGCGTCTCCTTTTTTTTTCTCTATTCAATTATAATTTTTATAAGTGCCGTAACAGTTGCCCCAACATATTTCCCCTTCTGTTTTCAATTGTTCTCAACAGAGATCTCTTCTCACCTACCAAAAATACCTGTACCGTGTTTATTCTTATTCATTTTAATGACGCATATTTTCCTTTTATTTCAGATTCTTGGACCGAACTAGATTCGTCAGACGGTTCAGACATCTCCGACTTCTTCGATTCAGAAACGGACTCGGAGCCGGAGTGGGACAGTGAATCAGAGTCTGATGATGAAGAACCATCACCTCCTGTGTCTTCGGCCTCAACAGCTTCGTCAGAAGTGTGGAGCGACGACGCGCGAACTGCCAACGTGTGTATGTTCCAATTGCAACCCGGACTTAAGGAAATTGCACAATCCCCAGTAGATTTTCTAAACTTGATGTTCCAAAAACCGTTGTTTGAAAGTCTAGTAAAAAATATTAACCAGCACGGAACAAAACTGCTGAACGAAAACCGCATACGACAATGGAATGATGTGACAATAAAAGAGTTCCGCATCTTTTTAGGATTATTACTGAACGTCGGAACTATAAACACGAACGTAGCGGCAGACTTCTGGAAACAAGATCGAGGCATATACCTTCCTAAAAATTATATGACTGAAAAGAGATTTTCGATCATACTTAAATGTCTCAATTTCGCGGAAGAGATCTCTGAGAAAAAAAACAGAATGTCCAAAGTGTCTTTAATAGTCAATTACTTTAACAATGTGATGAAAAATGTGGTCACCCCTGAAAAGATACTGTGCATAGATGAGTCTATGGGACCGTTTTATGAAAATTTATATTTATTGACAGATCAACACAGTCTTGTGCATAAATTATTAATATACAAAGGCATAGATCAGGATGAGTTAGAAGAAATGACGAAACGTGAGCGTGATGAGCTTATACATACTCGCGCTAACGATGCGGTGAAAAATTTGCTCGAAGACAAACTTGATGTCGGACATTCTTTGTTCATGGACAGTGATTACAACTCTTTAGGACTCGCAAAGTTCTTAGTGGCACGAAACACACATGTAACTGGCACCTTGAAACGCAAACGAGAAGGAAACCCACCAGAAATAATCGAGAAAGAATTGAATATGAATATAGACGATAAAATTACTAAATACAACCCGGATGGTATCAGTGTTATGATATGGAAAGAGAGTGTTGGTCACCATGTTGTAATAATATCTTCAGAGCACGGCAGCGAATGGCGAGAACACGTCAACAAATATAACAAATCTGTTAAAAAGCCAGCATGTGTTTGGGAATTCAAAAAATACAGGGATGGCGTAAGAACACACGACGAAATGATGGCCGACTATTATTATTTGCCGGAGAAATTGGCGTGGCACAAGAGAGTGGGGATTCATATATTGCAGATGTTGTTTCTGAATGCGTACAATTTGTACAAAAGGTACGGGGAGAAGCCTCCGCTTAAAAGGTTGCTGAAGTTCAGGCAGGTTGTGATAGGTTATCTTCTATCAGGTGGTGATTCAGATTCAGTTTAATTTTTCACGACAATGTTTTATTTTTGTTATAAAATTTGGAATAAGATGTTAAGTTTTTGAAAACAGGTAAAAATTCGAAACACTGTTTTCCTCTGTTATTAGTATAAAGCCGGGATTCCACCAGTGCGGCACTGTGCGTCATAAGCATTTTTGTACTGAGTATGCTTGTGCCGCACAGTGCCGCACACTGGTGGAATCCCGCCTTAAGAGTAACGAAGTTGATGTTTTTAAACTTTTTGATAGTAAAAATAAGTTCTAATACGTTATAAGGAAACATTTTTCTTATAATTACAATTTTTGGGTAAAAATGTTTAATTAAAAATACACGCGGTACGCGTTTGAGAGATTTATTTTTGTTTGATTTATGAATGTTTAAGGCCCCTCGCCCACGGCGACTTTCGGTAGCGATGCTGTCGCGCGTTCCGTAAACGCGCGACAGCATCGCTAGTCGCATTTGCAACGCGCTACAGAAGCGATGCCAACGCGCTACAGCATCGCTACTAACGCGCTACAGCATCGCTACTAACGCGCTACAGCATCGCTACTAACGCGCTACAGCATCGCGACTGTATCGATGCAAACGCGCGACCGTGTCGGACGACATACAAAGCTTTACTGAATCGCGTTTGCATCGCGACAGAAGCGCGACGGTATCACGTTTGCATCGCGACAGAAGCGCGACGGTATCGCGACTGGATAGTGTTATGTGGGCGAGGGCACAGCTAGCGACCGCATCGCGACTGTATCTATGCGAACGCGCGACAGCATCGCTACTGCATCGCTACAAAAAGTCGCCGTGGGCGAGGGGCCTAATAATAATTTTGAAAAGAGAGTAATTTTCAGTTCATTTGGCAAATAAACGTCAATTCTTAATATTTATACTTGTTTTATTTTTACAAACTGATAATACAGTAAAATTATACATTTAGCGTTTGCGTCAAATCCGGTAGTTCTGATTTTTTGCAGACTTATAAGATGTTGGCCCAATGAATAATCCAAGTCGGTGACCTCGAGCGCCGAACGCAACTTTGTCAAAAATCGAAAAACCTGCGAAAATTTCGGTTTTTGTTTAGTTTTGGGCGATTGTAACCCTAAAGGACTAGTTTTTGATAGTACCTTCCTTAAACGTTTTTAAAGAAGACTAAATTTGCTACTATACGAGATTAGAACTGTCTCTGTAGATTTAATAATTTCCGAGATAAAGTCTTTCAAAATTTAGTTTTTTTTTTTAATTGAGCTCGTAAGCTAAGTGAGTGCAGTGAGTATGCACTTTTGACTCAGGCGATGCCGCTTGGCACGATTGTTCCTAAGGTCAAACAAAGCTGATGTGGCGTGGTAGCTACGATATCGTACCGTGCCTACCCCCAAGTCAAGTGGCCAAGTCAAATCGAACCTACTTTAAGATCTCACATTTTTTTTAAATAACAGCAATTGTTATAAGTATCATAACGTTATTTTGTTAATATAAATACATATTTGGATTTTGCATAGAACTTGGCATTCATTTACATCTCCATTATTTTTGCGGCGAAGCCCACAGCCAAGCATAATTTTTGTATTGAACTTGGCTCTCCTTTTTTACATTTATGTTTTTGGTGGGATTAATATTAACGCCATTTACTCGAGAGTAGGCTGAAGGTTATGACGCCATCGCTCGAAAAGATTGCACCATACCTTTGGCCTAGTGTCGAGTAGATGGCATTAATATTTAACAAGTTAACACATATCAGTATTTCTTGGACATTTTTTATCTTATATGCTCAGAGCCAAACGGAATCTTGTCACGTCTTACGTCACTGTCAAGTCGGAGCAAACTTAGCGTGGTAGGTGTCTATTTCGGAACATATTGAATAGGGAGTAATACTGCAATGTTCTGCCGCCAGAGGCAGCACTAGCACAAACTGTACACTATAATAGAGTAACTTTATATACATAATATCCTTAAACAGTTTATTGACAAGCTTTCACAGATTATTTATTAGGAATAAATATGACATTGGTGCATCAAGGCGGTTTGTTTACAGTTTGTACCAGTGGCGCCCCCTACACAGAGTTTTGCGTATTATACTGGAAATGAAAAACATAGGTATTTTTCTATAATTTTCTATATTATTTGGTACATGATATTAGTCTATCGTCCAACCATAGGGAGCTATAGGCGCCGCCGGTGACTAAACTTTAAAATACAAATATGGCGGCGCTTCCGGCCAGTATAGTTGCACGATAGACGACATCCACTTAACTACTGTACAACATAAGGTTTAGACTGTTTTTTTGACAGTCAATCCTAACGTAGAACGTAAAATCTATAGTATTTCGTGTTGGCTAATCCACTTAAAGAACAATTCCATAGAATGGTTCACAGCAAAACATTGTATCGAATAACAACTTCTTTAGGAAGTAACTTCTTTTAAAACCATCTTGGAAGTTCAATAAATTATCGACTCCATCTTTAATAGCAATAAGGCTGCGTTTCCACCAGAGATATAGAATAGAATCACTTAATTTGTTTTCGTCGCTGAGCGTGTAGTGATTCTATTGGTTCTTAACAAACACATCCCTCGCTACGCATCCTCGCACATATCTGTGGAAACGCAGCCTAAACGGCGTTTACAATGCTTAGATAACCTACTTCCTCCCCCTACTTAACATACTTCTACTCGTAGAGCTTTTTTCGCGTTAGACCCGTCTATAAATGTGAGTTAATATGTGTTCAAAACGCGAAAGTTTTAAATATTATATACTTCTAGAGAATAGTCATTCAGAGATGTATTTTCTATTATTGTACTTGTAAATCTATTGATCATAAAAATAGTCTATATAATCTTTTTGAAGGTTGAATCTTGAGATTTGATATGGTTGTAACGACTTTTTCATATGGTCAATGAGTTATTATTATATGGTTGTTTTCTTGAAATAAATCAGCCAAAACGTAATACGGAAAACACTTATGTATGTGATCATTGCCTATTTATATTTAAATTCATTTCTATAGAGCTATCTAACGCAGAATTGACCGTCAGAAAAACAAGTCTTACATACATCCCCAGAAGCTTAACTAAAATGGCGTAAAAAAGCACGCTACAAATACAGATCCATACATAGCTCGGACACAAAAACAGCACATTCAGAAACTGATATTGATATAAATTGATCTGTTTCTCAATGTGCCTCTAGTTAATAAATAGACTATCGGGAGAACGCACTAAAGCCCAACCTTGGTATTTCCAAAAATGTATCTACGAATGTATGATAGTACTTATAATAGCAATTATATAGTTTGTCATGTCACGCGTCAGTCACAACTTACATACCTGTTGAAAGTGACTGCCATGATGACAAAAACACGACATGTTACAGATTTGTATATTTTCTTTCATTCATTCGAGTCAATACATAGGCTTTGAGGGCCTACTACCGACATCGAAAATCGTTACCTGCATCTCTATCGCTCATGATTATTCGAGCGATAGAGGCAGATAGCGTTTTTAGATTTTTCGATGTTGACCCTCTGATCATGTAAGAAAATGAAATCTAATTTATGTTCATTCGACTAAGGGCTGATTTAGACGGCGCGCGAACTCGCATGCGATTTTAGTTACATTGCGCTGTGGATTACGTCCAATTCATCCGACCAATCAAAACCCGCGATGGTATGAAACTCGCATGCGAGTTCTCGCATCGTCTAAATCGGGCTTAAGATGCGGACTCTCAATAGTCGGTAGATCGTCAACGATTGCGTAAAAAGGCATGAACTTATATTTATTTTAACAGCCATTCCGGTGCGACGACGTGGAAGGTAAGCCGATGGATTTTAAGAGTATTTTTCAATAATTATGAAACTACTTGGTCAACATGCAGAACATTATACGTACCCTTAAATTGTCACGTTAAAGCATTGTACGAAACTGCGAAGTCGAGCAGAGAAAGTTCAATTACCATATTAAGGCCTTTAAAAAACGTGCTAATCGACAATATGGTACCTCCTGTTATTCTTAAGGACGCGGTGTCAACGAAACACATGGCCGTACTTGGTTTCCTTTTTTAATTTGGTACCTTGACTTATTTAATGAAAGTTAATTTACGTTTTGGAATAACGCTTTTATAAAGGCCTCTGGGACTCGGGAGGATATTATCTTAGCTTCAAGTTGGTCATGCTGTTTTTTCTGTTTACATTATTTATTTAGTTGCGTTATGTTTTGCTTAGTCAAAATTAACTTTCCTACCTTGTCATAGATTTCATGTTTATATCCCTAATGTCTAGTTTCATAATAAAATCAAATTTTAAATCATATAAAAAAAAAATGAATTATATCAAGTTCATAAATACTATTTTATCCATCGCCACCATCCACATCGCGCTGTGCTAAACTAATAACAATCCAAAACATTAATACGAGACTAACTCAATGGGCAACGCAAACTTTATTTCATACGCCTCAAGGTTCAAATCTGTTTGACAATTTCATCTTCACAATCAAAATATTGGTCAAATGTCTAAAGGACCATGAATTTCATTAGACTAGGCTTGTTATGTAATGGTGGGTTTACACATTCGCACTTTAATTTCTTTTACGCCAATTTGTCTAAAAATCGAAAGTAATTTTATAATGTTGTCCAATTTTTGACGAAGTTATCAACATTATTAATTTATTACCTAGTGTAAAATAGACACTATTTTAACAGTGATAGTATCTTAGATTTACGATTATCACAATGATATATCAAAAAGTTGTGAATGATTAAATATTCTGAGATAAAATAACAAATGTGTAAAACCAGCATTAATACATGGATGATAAACAAAAAGTACTGGTCAGATATTTTATCAAGTTTCATATTCAGGCGGTATTTTTATTCTTATCGGAACAGACAATACTTTCATTTTATCATTCACGAAAACAATTACAATATTTATATATTAGGGGTCCATTTACCAAAGCCTGCTCAGTTACGCAATAATCAAAATGTTTGTCAAATAAATGTATTTATTAAACAAAAAGAAATATAGGTAATAAAAAAATTTGCTTATATTCAGTTAAGGCGCGCGGGCGCAAGCTCTTAAAACTAAGCGAACATCGCCTTAATATACATCAACTACAGTAACATTTATGTACACGTCCGTCGAAAAGTCGACCTTATGCTATAAGAACACAGTATCCCTCGTGAAAGGATTGGCCTGTACTCACTCAGATCTTAGGGCCATCACACACTAGCGTCTTCCAAGCGTCGACGTCTAGTCAGCGCTATGGAGATTGGCGTCGTTGCGTCGAGCAGCAGCCGCCATAGAATTGAGTAGACGCCGACGCTAGTGTGGGGTGGCCCTTACGATACATTCACACGGAATTAAAACCAAATATCGAACACGCATGAATACACCACAACGCGTAGTTATTAAAACTCAGTATGTCGAGTGTTACCGACCGATCCTTTTCAGTACTGCCCAATGATTTCTAAGATTGCCGCTAAAAGTAAAATATAAAGTCTAAAGACTGAAGATTCTTACGTGTTGATTCCGAATATGTTATAGCAGCATTTCCCAACGATAACTGACGGGAGATGATACAAGATCGAGACAACTGGCGTGTAATCGTGTCGGACGCCAAGACTCATTTTGGGTCGCTGCACCATTAAGTAAGTAAGGAAGTAAGTAAGCCTTTCCCAAATTATGGGTCGCGAGCGAAATTTGAGTGGGCCCAGAAACATAAGACGACATGCTGACCGATTGGGCTATTTCCATCGTATTTTCACGGAAACGGGCGAACGTATTTTGCTACTTCAGTTAGTCTCGGTACAAAAAGTACTGACTGAAGTAGCATGACAAATACGAACGTTTCCTAGAAAATACGATGGAAAATAATTATGCACTACGTCTCCGTCTGTACAACTTTTCGAGCATAATCCAAGATCCATTGAGCAATACTGGCGGCCGCCGATACACGAGTCAACATGAACACGGTATGATCTAAACTATGATGTTGGCTTGGTTTAAAAGAAATCGCTGACTTTATGTCAATAAGCGCCATTTGCACCACCTCGCTTACCCGGGGTTAACCGGTTAAACCGTTAACTCAGTATCAAATTGAACTGGTAACCATTGTAACTCCAGGTTTAACCGGTTAACCCCGGGTTATTGGGACGGTGCAAGTGGGCCTAAGTCAGTATAAAAAAAATAATTAGTACTTCTCATGTAACTACGTTCTTTATATATGAGTTAAGGTTGTTTAAAATTGATTTTACATCCTAGTGTATAAAAGTAAAATAGGCATTTTATCCTCGACGTATATAGGACCTCGTCTAGCGATTCGGACCGATAAATGACCTCGGATGAGATGGGTTGTTTGTGTATTCTATTGGCAATCACGACGGTTTTAATAAATAAAAGTATAATAATTGATCGAAGCAAAAACTGTTATCTAGATTTGTGCCAAAGAAATAATGTTGTATGTTGGTAATCATACAACACAATAAAAAACTGGACAAGTGCGACTCGCCCACCGAGGTTTCCGTACTTTTTAGTATTTGCTGTTATAGTGACAACAGAAATACATCATCTGTGAAAATGTCAACTGTCTAGTTATCACGGTTCATGAGATACAGCCTGGTGGCAGACAGACGGACAGTGGAGTCTTAGTAATAGGGTCCCGTTTTTACACTTTGGGTACGGACCCTAAAAAACAACGTTAGACTTGTCAGAAGCTTGTTGTAAAAAAGCTAGTCTAAAATTGAGCATCATCCATATAAAAGTATGTGATTGTGTGTGTGTTGACGCGTGAAGCGAGGGCATCACTATAAGGACGCTTTTAGAAACGGATTATCAAATTTAAACCTTTCCATGTAGGGAATAGAATTGAAAATCGTTAATTTGTTTCTAAGACGCGAGACAATAACTGGTCGGGACTGAATTAGAAAAATATGAATAATAAGGCCTAGAAAGCTAGTTCCAACTGTCCCATAGGCCAAGCACGTGAGGACGAAGGCTAAGCACGCGAGGCCGAAGGCCGAGCTGCGGGAGTGCAGTGCGCAGGCACTGAAGCTGAGATAGAGATGTTTTTGACTTCAGTTTTGACACCGAAACTGAGGCCAAAAACATCCCTATCTCAGTCGCTTTTTCAATAATATAGCGAAATATACTCAAAGGCAACCACAAATGTGTAGCACAAACCTTCTAGGCCTTTTTATTTTACACAAGTATATTTTATCGAAACGACACACCGCCCCCTAGCGGGTGAAATCCAAAGTACAGTAAACCGCTTCAACGAGGGCGAACATTACAAGCACGCACAAACCTCTTTTAATTTCCAAAAATGTACCAATTCCTTTAAAAAATCGTCTAGAATTGTTTTACTCTTAAAAAAATATTTACACTTCATTTTAATTTTTCTCTATCGCATGCACTTCGTGAGTGGGCGTATTTAGAATTTAATATAATGTTTTAGTAAATCCCTAAGTCCGTCCTAATAATAAAACGATAGAAGTAAGTAATTTTGAGAACAGTACTAAATTTAGGTATACTAACTTGACACATGAAAGTTTCTTGACTGTCCTGAAAATGACTTACTTCTGTCACAATTTCCATACCTTTTATAAAATCACACTCCTTGCCCTGTCTGTGTTAACTGACAGAAAAAACAGTAGATATATTTCACTATAATCAGATCTTCCATCGAATATTGATATAACATCAAAATGTCTTGGATAGGAAATAGTAACAAGAGAAATTCAAATCATCTTCATATGATGAACCTCACATTGTTCCAGTACAAATTAAAAAAATGATGATGATGATGATCATCATCATCATATCAGCCTTTTATCGCCCACTGCCGAGCTTTAGGCTTCTCTTCCACACGCCACTTATCCCGGTCCTGGGCCAATCTCATCCAGAAGTGACCCGCAATCTTCCGTATGTGGAAAAATGATAACAAGTACTTATCATCATCATATCAGCCAGAGGACGTCCACTGCTGGACATAGGCCTCCCCCAAAGAGTGCCACAATGACCGGTCTAACACACCGCAACATTGTAACAAGTACTAAATACAGAAAATGGTCATAAAAAACCGTTTCTCTGCTAAGCAACTTGATATTAAGGACCACGTCTTTTGAGCGTCAGCGTCTAGTCAGCGCTATGGGAAACGGCGTCGCTGCGCAGTTGCGCCAACGTTGCGTCGAGCGGCAGCCGTAGAGTTGACTGGACGCCGACGCTCGGGAGACGCTAGTGTGGGGTCATATGAAGATGATTTAGTTTCCCGTTTATAGTACGGACAGGAGCACGTTTAGACACGAATAAACAACATCCAATAAGTTCCAGTATATCTATGACATCGAAAGTAACACCGTTGATATTGAATTTTCTACTCGGGGATATGCTACCGGTAATATTGAACCGTATTAGATGTGTCTTGAGCCCGTCTGAGCTAACTGCACCGACTTGGCTGGGACAAAGTGTGGCAGCGCCGCTATAAACATCATTTTTTCGTAGGAATTTAATTATGGCGACACCACACTCTGTCGCTTGCCGATTCGGTGCAGAGTTAGCTTAGACGGACTCTAAGTATAGTTTACTTCGTAATTATGGTTTTGGCAAAATCGGAGTAAGGGTTTCAATTAAAATATGTCATTCATAATATTATATGAGTCTCATTGATAAAATCTATGAAGAAATTATATTTGTAAAAAAGTTTCGAACCAAAAACCGGCTCGTAAACAATGATTGTAACTTGCAGAAAAAATATTGGATATTTAACCAATCGCTTTACGTGAAATAAAAGAACATCGGTAATTTATACAAAAAAAAAAGAAATACCGGTAACGTTCCCCGTTTCTACGGACAATAAGCTCACACATATTTCGTTATTTGAACAAGATTGACACAAAACCTATTTTATCACCGTCGGGATACGGTCTAAAATTCCTTGGCGCATTCCGGGGGGAAAAGTATTTTATATACTCACAATCCAATGTAAATTTATATAGTAGTTTGTGTTACAAGGGATCAAAATTATATATTTCCGTCAAGGGCGTATATTGAATCCTGAATGAAGCGATGGATTGTACAATAGAGTCCCGCACGTAGTGAGGAATTCTAAAGTAGAATCCTGAGCGTAATGAGGGATTCAAGTGTTAACGCCCAAGACGAAATAATTTTGATACCGTGTGACACATACTGATTTTCACATCAACTATGAGGAAAATCAAAAAATCTTAGTGTTGTTATATTATTATTTAGCAATCAAATCAACAGTGTTGCCACTTTTTAATTTCTATTCTTTTTTGCCAGGCTGTACATACGATGTTCATAGTTAATTATATTAATATTTTATACTGGCAATGAAATGTCGTAGAATATAAAAGTGCCACTTTGATCCCCCCCTAGCAGGGAAGAAAAATCCATTTTCTGATTAGTTGATGTGAAAAATAATTTATAAACGTAGTCCATTGCAATTGAAGATAAATAATTTGTAATTTCTCGTATATCTCGACTGTAAGTTTTACTTTCACATAAGTTGATTCAACATACAGGTACAGTTTAAAAAGGTGTTGTATTCTATATACCGACAGATCGAATAATGCATTAGTTTGATTAATTTAGGTTACATTTAGTTATATCTGTATATGATCTTAAAGGCTTCGGCAATCTTTGTGTAGATTATTTTGAAACCAAGAGGTGTATAATCCAAAGTTTTAAGCAGATAACAAGTTTTTTCTGCGTTTTTATCATCTATTTAGGGTTCAGTGACCTCTTCATTATGTTTATAGTGTAACAGAGAAGATCATCATATCTCTTTTTAAGAGGGGGCTTATTGGAAAAAATTTAGTTTTTATATTGAATTTTTACTCTATTTCAAAGGCAAATGCTATGAAAATATCACACTGAAAACAGACTATATGTATTCAAGGGTCTGCCCTTAAAAGGTAAAAGTTTGTTTGATAGAAAACTTCACGAAAAAAACAATAATTTTAGTTGTACATCGATCGTTACCCTGCATACCATAGCATTATAATTTTAGTATAACATTGCTAGTGATATTACCGAGGGATCTGACGAGCAAAATTTGATACAGAACTGAAGTATATTTTCAGAGTAATTGATATAAAAGCCAACCCGCACGATAGTCATTTCTTGTGTCGCGAGTTTCGCGCGGCGCGCCATATCTCTTATCTCCTTCTAATTTCCTAGCTTTACGCCCCCTCTTAAATAGTCACATTAAAATGGTTGTCAAATCAGTATTCATGTTTTTAACTACATCACACGTAATTATTGACGCTATAGTTTGGTTTCTTCATAAATTGGCATTTTTGCAACAGTTAAAATTTAAACTATACGATTACGCTAAAATGATGAAAATTCGCGTATTCTAATATTATGACAGTCTTTTCATAACACTTTAAATATTGATTGCGCCACACAGTTTGTTAACCGACAATCGTTCTGTCATAAAATGTCACGATTGTCAATTTTAATCTAATATTTAAATCAGAAAACCTAATAGTTTTAGCAGCGCAATCAACATTCATTTCTTTATATAATCATGACATTTGTGCCCAACAAGACACAATACAAAACGATTACACATCAGCGTAAAATTATACTAAATTTAATTTGCCCCTTAGAGCATTTAGTAACTGGAGACGCCTTAGCTGTAATTTTCTGTACAAAACAGTCTGCCGATTTCTGCGGCGGAGGGTCACGTCAAATGTATGGCTATTTGCCTATTGGACGTAACGTACAAATAGCCATGTCAGATAAACGTCAATCCATACAAAAGTTTGCAGAATTGTGCAATGCAAGGTCTTCGGCAGAGGGGTAAGCTCTTAAAGGCGACTGCGGTTCTTAAATGCTCTAATATTTGCCCGAAAGTGACATTTTTTTAGAAAATCATCAAGTTTCTGAAAGGTTACACAAATCTACCCTTGTGACTTTTCTAATTTAATGATTTTATAAAAAACGCGTTCGAGCAAATCGCAGAAAAAATCTACCGAAGTATAATTTGTAACCGTTTACAAGATTCTGTATAATTTTACGTTATCGTCACATTGACTAAGGATTGACTTTAGACCTTTCCGAAAATTTAAAAAATCTTTGTAACCGTTTTCACTCGTGTGTCTGTCCCGGGGTGTTTACCGCTCGTCGTTGCCTTTGGCCTTGCGCGGCTTGCCGAGCTGGCGCGCGGCGCAGGCGCCGCATATGTACTCGTCGTCGTCGCGTAGGGCGGCGCGCTGGAGCCCCACGCAGTGCATGTGGAACCATTGGTCGCAGTCACCGTCGCATTGCACCCAGTCCACTTTGCCTGTGGGGGGAATATGAAGATAAAGTTCATCGCTTTCATCCAATAGCCCAGTTTATTTTAGATTCTATCAACTCTACGTGCGTCTCATGACACGTGCAAGGTATATACATACAATGTATGCCCCATGCGGCTCACTAGATGTCGAGTGTTGCGACGAACGAAAAGTCTAATGCTGAACAAATTTCAGCCATTATTGTAACCGGAGCTCTTATTTTAAATACCTTCTGCTTGTAATATAAGTTGTAAATTGTTGAGTTATACATTTTTCGTCGAATGGATTTATCCAAGTTTGAAGTTAGCGACACAACTGTCCATCGGTGGATCTTATGCCTTTTGTAATTAGATCCACCGACGGACAGTTAACAGGGTGGGCGATGGTACAGTCAGCAGCAATAGTTGCTAAGCGGGCCAGGTGTTCAAAATGATCTTGACGCGACTTTATTGTTAAGAGAATCTGAGCGTGTCAAGGTAAATTTGAAGTATTTGAACACCTCGCCCGCTTAGCAACTTCTGCTGCTGACTGTACATACCGGTGGGTCGGCGGCAGTTGAAGGCGGCGCACTGCTCGTCGTCGTCGTCGCCGGAGGAGGAGCCGCTGCTGCTGGCCTCGGCGGTCGCGCCGGCGGCGGCGGCGGCGCGCCGCGCGCCCGTCTCGCGGGTTTGTGCTGCTGGTCAAAACGTTGCTTGGTTATTATAGCAAAGAGAATAGGGGGTATTACTGCAATGTTCTGCCGCCAGAGTGCAGCACTAAGCTAGCTAGTAAACCATAAAGTAACTTATACATACTATGCCTTTAACTGTTTTATGACAAGTTTTCACAGACAATAAAATATGACATTGATGTATCAAGGCGGATTGTTAACAAGGGCCTACCGGGAAACGCGAAAGTCGAGATTTAGTTATCTGCCTCTTTATCGCTCGAATATGCAAGATGATGATGATGATGCAAGTGTGATAGAGAGGTTAGATAACGAAATTTCGATTTTGTTCAAATATCCAATATCTGTGATGGATTGTGGTAGTGGCGCCCCCTACGCAGAGTTTTACGTAATATTCCCTATTGAAATAGAGGAATATTGTCAAAGTAAATTATATAGTCAGTACATTTACTGCCATCTTTCGACACAAATGATTAATACTTTTAGAACGCCATTTGACTTCGATCCTTATTTTTTCACTGATATTGTGTTAAATTTGTTAAATGTCAAAAAGTATCACCATCTACTCGAGGATAGGCCAAAGGTATGGAGCCATCTTTTTGAGTGATGGAGCATAGAAGTGAAGCAAAATCATCTTGCGGTCCGGGGTTACAAGGCAAAACCGTCATTGTGGATCTCATATAAAACAAACATTGAGCGTCGCCGTTTAGTCAGCGCTAAGGAAAATGGCGTCGCTGCGCAGTAGCGCCAACGTTGCGTCGAGCAGCAGCCACAGAGTTGACTAGACGCCGACGCTCGGGAGACGCTAGTGTGGGGTGGCTATAAAGGAGATAGTAGATTGTACCTGAGCGTTGTCCCATCCTGGGATGCCGCGCGAGCTTGCCCCGCGCGGCGTTCTTGCGGCGCTCCTGCCGCGCCATGTAGTGTTTGCGCATCATAAGGCCCGAGCCGGATGAAATTCCCTGCGGACAAATCAGTTACTAATTAATTGTTTATCATACTTAGTCACTTTTTATTCATTCGTTCGTTTTTTTTTTTTGCAAAAGTAATCAAATGTAAATTTTGAGTTGGTATTTTATATGTTAAAATTTGGCAAAATTTGTTTAATCAAGGCATAAGCTTAGGCATAACCCTCGCAACGCTCAAGATTCCATTTTTAAAACCAAATGCGTTCGTGGATCAATTTTGGAATCTTTCCTTTGCTTGGGTATTAACATTAGCACGAGAGGTTAAACAACAATTTTGCCTTGTTGTAAAACAAATAACTATTGTTTTTATTTACCAGATATTTAGATGATAACTTAATTGCCCCGTTTGTTTTACCGAGGTATTATTTTATCGATAGTCTCACTCGCACCGGCGCTAGCGCTTCGATACACCTCGTGTAGATGCGTACATGCGCATTTTGTTTGCGCGTGCGATCGTAAGACAGGGGCGCGCGTGTTAAGTCTTTCCCTAGGAGCAAAGGTTACCTGTTTCCTATTGAGATAGTTGGTGGTGGTGGCTGCGCCGCGCTTGGCCGGCTTGCCGCCGCGCGGGGGCGGGGGCGGGGGCGCTCGGGCGCGCTTGAGCTGCGCGTGCGGCCGGGCGGGCGCGCGCGCGGCGCGCTTGCGGCGCCCGGCGTCCAGCACCCGCGCGACCCGGCGCCCGCACAAGCCGCGCGCCGCACACACCGCGCTCCACACTTGAACCTGCTCCTCTAGTTGGACCTGTCCGACGTACCACATTCTATTAAGGTGCATTCTGTGACCCGTCCCGTTCCGAATGCATTTTATATCGATTTCAAGTCGATGATTATTTTTCACATTCGTTCGTGTGACGGAAAAAAAATACGTCTATACCTGCGAATCTTCAGAAAAAACGTGTTTTTACAGGACGATGGTAAACAATTTAGTAGCCTAGCTGCTACATAAAAAAAACAGTGGATAAGCAGTTCTCCGTACAAATGTACTCTACATTTTCCTTCCTCTATGTCGATTTGACAAAAAATAATTTTTCACCACACCAGCTCGGAAAGGCTTACTTTGCACTTCAAAAACTGATAGCAAAGTTGCATTTTATTCACATGTGAGGCAAAGTAATGAAATGCAAATTTTGAGTTGTTTTCTTACGTTTGCTGGTAGAATTAACTTTTAAATGATGATTTTGGATGATAAATATTTAATAACATTCATTTGGATTTGATTTGGTTTTGATTTTGTTTGATATTTTACATTTAATATTTGCTTCGGGTTGGTGTGGTGAAAATAATTTTACACAATTGGATGCGTATTGACAGTAGCTAATGCCCTTTCGTTCGACTTTATCCAATATATTGAGTATTACAAAAATTAAAAGCAAAAACGAATTTCATACAAATTACTAAAAACTCTTAGTCTGTACGGAAAGAGAAGAGCCGAGAAATGTATAAGACCCAATACATTCCAAGACTCTTCTCTTTCCGAACAGAATCTAACTTTATAAGAAATCAAACAAAGAGATATTCAGTCAAAATATGTACAAGGTGCAGCGGGACAATTTTGACCACGGGATAATTTCAACTAATCGAAATATCTTCCATGTTTTACAATATTACCTAGAGTGACATATAATGTCCAGGTAGCGAAAAAAATGTGTTGTGTGTGTTGTGAGACTCTAGTTAATATTGTAAAACATAGAAGATATTTCGAGTAGTTGAAATTATCCCGCAGTCGAAAAAGTCCCACTCCACCTTAGCGCTTTTCTACTAAAACAGAAAACCGGCCAAGTGCGAGTCGGACTCGCGTTCCAAGGGTTCCGTATATTACACAATTTTTAACAATCAGTGCCGGACTAAGATATGTTGATGCCCTAAGGATTTCTAGGTGCCCCCTCTCCCTCGGGTCATCAAGATTACATTGATTTTTTGGTAAATTGAGAGAAGTTCATTGCCGCGTTACAGCTGAGAATGGAAATCAGTCACATCATTTTATCACGAAAATTGACAGTGCCGCAGCAGTAATGTTGCAACAGAGTACCTAATGCTGTTGCAGTCGCCACCCGAATGTCACCTTTATCATAGCTTAGAAAGTAATAGAAACGCGAGCGAAGCGAGCGCGGAAATTTTTCGATATAAAAACGCAATATGATAGACAGTTGTAAATTTTTACTTTTAGTATGGAAATCAGTCACATCATTTTATCACGGAAGTTGACAGTACTGCAGCAGTAACGTTGCAACAGAGTAATGTTGCTGCAGTCGCCACCCGAATGTCACCTTTATCATACCTTATAAAGTTATTGAAAACGCGAGCGAAGCGAGCGCGAAAATTTTTCGATATACAAACGCAATTTTACTTTTAGTCCCAACCAGGCGCGAATCCAGGATTTCATACAGAGAAGGAATGGGACAGTTTTCTATCAGCTTAGCTTCGCATAGGGCTCGATATTTCTTAATAGGCTTCGATATTCGAGGTTGTTTTCATGCATAAAATATGCAAGAAAGCAGAGCTTGGAATTGAATTGGCGAAGTGTGAGAAAGGCAGTAGGCCTAGCTGCGAAAGAGGAAAGCTTGGATTTGGATCCACGCCCAAGTGTAATTAAGGCAGAAGGCCTCGCATAAGACCTAACGCCGAACCGCAAAAGAGTGGGTTGAAATCGAATCTATGCATGTAATCACGACTCTTCTACTGCTACCGATTGTTTCCCAAAGAATTACGCGCCATTATTTTTGCAAATTAGCTTTTGGACAGCTAAAAAAAATCGTGTGGTAAAAACGATGTGTCTGTCCCTAATTTTAAAATTCGTTCACCTTTTTCAACCTGGCATTTTGGTGCCCCTCCTGAACGTGGTGCCCTAAACACGTGCTTGTTTTGCTTATTGGTTACAAAGTCTTTATTAATTCAACCATTAAAGTCGACGAGTACAAAAAACTTTAAGCTAGCTCTCAATTTAACATTTCTTTTAAACATTATTTTTAATTTGACCTTACAATTACTCGTAAGTAGGTAAGACCGTTAAATATTTAAAATGATTATACTGACTACTACTCTAAGTAATCCGGCACTGTTAACAATGTATTTTTTATGTGAAACGTGAGTGAAATCTCTTTAAAAAATCCGTAGGGGTCGGATTAAAAACTGTAATTAAGTCCGACTCACGCTTGACTGTACATTTCTAATAGGTTTTCCTGTCATCTATAGGTATAGACCTATTATATGTATTTTTTTCAAAATTTTAGACCTAGTAGTTTCGGAGATAAGGGGGGGGGAATGGTCATTTTTTTCCTATTTTCTTGAATAACTTCTAAACTGTTGATTCGAAAATTATAAAAAAAAATTATATGAAATCCTTACAATAAGCTCTTTCATTTGATATGTAACATGATATAGTTTGAAAAAAATTTTTTTTTCATTTTTTTATTTACCCCCCAAAAGTGGCCCCCATGTTTAAAATTCATTTGTTTACGTTACATGTCCGTATTCGGGTCACAAACTTACATATGTGTACCAAATTTCAACTTGATTGGTCCAGTAGTTCCGGAGAAAATCGGCTGTGACAGACGGACAGACAGACAGACAGACAGACAGACAGACAGACGCACGAGTGATCCTATAAGGGTTCCGTTTTTTCCTTTTGAGGTACGGAACCCTAAAAATGAATGGCAATACAACCAATAACCTACAACTCCAACAAACACGACGCCGCACGGTCAATTCTACAAAAATGCATCGCCTGCGCGCTTTTCTTAAACACACACGATATTTCGCTGCCTTCTATTACAAATGACAATGTTTCCACGCACGTCTGAAACTTGAGACAATATTAGTATGCTTACCTCTAGCAAATCTCCTTCCAGCATCAAGTCCTCCAGTTTCTGCAAGAGCCCTGGCGCCAGACGCGCGCCCGGCGAGCGCGGCGTCGCGCTGTACGCGTGCTCCACGCTCGCTGACGACCTGCGACAATCATACGTATCACAGTCTGTAGGCAGCACCACAGAAAAAATAATAGTACTAGGTACAAAAGACTCACTCAACAAAACGCGTCTGTTACGATCAGGACAGGTGGCGACAGAGCCACGCGCGGCTTATGGCTAGCCACCAAAATCGGGGAGGAACGGATGTACTTTTAGCTACCTGTAGCAAAGCGACGAAATCGCGCAGTGAGCTACGCCTGGTAGCACACAGTATCTCGCTCGAGAGATACACTAGCCGCTCCTCTCTAATTAACCCTTAGTACATATAAAGCAATATTATTATTTGTATCTCCTTGGATTTCACGGGCCTATAAATGCCGGTCTTTTAATAGGGTTGCGTGGAGGTATAAATCCAACTAGAGATGGGTAACTACCCGGGTAAATACCCGAGAGCGGGTATTTACCCGGTAAATACCCGATATTTACCTACCCGCGGGTAAATACGCGGGTATTTTCGTTTTTCTTCTAAATTTGATGTGTTTAATGGTATGTGAGTATAAATAAGATTAATTTAAGTATTTTTTTATAATGTTACATAAAATGTATGTTCAAACTAATTACGAAAAGGTTGCTATGAGGTGAAGTTCAATTTTAACATATCAGTCCAATTATAAAAATCGTGTAAAATCATTCCCTGGCTTCCGGAAATGTTTTAAAATGCTTTTAATATACATTAGAAAGATGAAAATAAAGAATACTTATGAATGATAATAAAAAAAAATTGTGCAGTATCCCAACTTGTGAAGCTTATAAGTCAAACACAGTTAGTTTTAGGACAAAAATATATATAATCTTTTTTGTAGAAAATTATGTCTACTTTAGTTTGTACATACAACACTTTTCGATATTAACCCTTGGGACGCCTAGTGCCATATCCGTACCAGTCCTGTCAACTGCCGGAGGGTCTTCAATTTTTGTACCCGTCAACTGCCTAGTCCCAGATCTGTACAAACTGTCTCAACTGCCTTGTGCCTTATCAGTCACCAAATTTATTGTATTATATTTTTACAATTTTGAGATCTAAACACTTGCAAATAGAGTTTTATATCATTTGCACTATAGCACTTTTTTTTTATCGCGGCAGTTGACGGGTGCACATACGCGAGCCTATCCGGCATTTGAGGGGGATGGGACGGATCCGGCACTAGGCATCTGACGGGTACAAGTACGTTTGTCGGTTCGGCGTTCCAGGGGTTAATGACAGATTCCAAGAAATATGAAAAAGTTCACTTTTGCCCCCCTCCCCCCAACCACACCCCCCGCCGACCGAAGTTGGAATGTGTATTATCAACGTATAAGTACGATAATTTACTCAAGTCTAAAAAAATACTCTTATGACGGCGGTTTATTAATATTTATCAAAATTGTACTAAAAAATCCTTAGTTACAACTGCAACTGCAACTAAACAATTTCATTTTAAATGACACACAATAATTACAGCCATTAACTCGGTTTATATCTCCACTTTAACACAAATCGACATGTGCAACAAGAAATGAATCTACCCGTCCATTTGGGTGGATACGGGTAAATACCGGGTAGATGGGTATTTACCGGGTATTTACCTGGGTGGGTAAATTGGGTAAATACCCGCGACCCATCTCTAAATCCAACACGTAGAGGCCCCTTGGAGAGCTTTAATGTGATGTAGAACGCCTGCTGGAACCCGTTCACAGGCGCGACAACAGACATGATGGATGGGTGGACAATGAAACTGGGTTAAAGCAATATTATTATTATTAAATAAAAGCTTTATATAGAAAATAGAAATCGAAATAACACGAACATATGTGACGTTACATGGAAAAAGGTACCTTATGGCGGCCGGCGCTTACGTCGCATGGCACCGCAATAATATTGGAGCGGCGTTAATAATAGCGTAAGCGCCAACCCCCATAAGGTACCTTTACCCGTGGGACGTCACATATATGCAACTGCAATAATATATAATCCAGCACTCGACTGTGTAAACTGCCGGATTATAGAGAGGGTCACCTAAGTTGCTAATTACCAGATTATTCGATGCGCCGGAATACCGAGCGCCTGTCGTGCATAGTCACAGTGCAGCAAAATAAACACTGCATTAGTAGATTTGACGACGATTTGATTGTACCTTGCGTTCTGTGATGAGTGGTCATGCGCCCGGCCGGTCGCTTTCTTCAATTCTGCGTTGAGTTTGTCAGATTTTTCCCGATTCGCCTGCAATCAAAATAATAGTTAAATAATCATCAACAGAAACGATCCCCAGACTGCTTTAGTGATTTTTCGGAGTGGTTGTAAGCCGAGCGCATCCGAATAATTGGCCTGATGACAAATTTTGAAATCCCTTTTAATATTGTCGGTACACTTGTATTGGTTCCGAAAAACACAATATTTCAGCTATACTCATAAGATTTAACATAAATAATTGCATTTTTTTATAGCTAGTTTAAACCTCGCGCGAAAACGCCTCGCAATCCATTTGTGACGTCATTAATTAGTTGGTGGAAGGGTGATAGACATTGTTTACATACTTACAGTTACGTATTTTTCCTTGAATCCGAATATGATATTGTTAATTTAGCACCATATATTACGATTAGGGATGATAAATACATTACATTACAAACATTAATCACAATAACTCATTTTATACAAAAACTCTCACACGGTTGCAATTTAAGATGAATATTTAGATACATGTAAATTCTGAGTGAAAATCACTGAGCGACGGTTTTTCTTTTCAATTTTTAAGTTTTTCTGGTTACGACAGCCAACATGGCAATGATAGTTCCATTCAGCCAAATAATTAAAAAAGTTTTTTGGTGAAATATCGTATTTTTTTGCATTTTATTTATGTAATATCAAATAAATATCTACTTTACATCGTGTAGTAATATTATTTGGACGTAATAAATGTTTAGTGGCGAAATAATTTTTTTTTTTGAACCTCCAAACTCTTTGGTGAGGATGTATGGATTATGGTCCATGAGGTTGTCTATGCTGCTCTAAGAAATACGTCATGGATTGATGACGTCAATCCTTAGCTCGCTTCTGATTGGCGTTTCAGACAAAATGGCTGATTGGAGAATTTTGCACTTTTATTTTATTGAATATATTAATAATACTAATGTTTAAACTGAGATTGGGCCATTTTTTAGACTCATATTATAATAAATAAATAAAATAGCTTTTTATTTCCACATTTTTAAAGGTTACAATATTTATTTTGTTTTTAGAATCATATTAACATATATGTTTCTTTGAAACCATTATTTCCATGATTCTTTGTAACTGTCATCAGGCCAATTGAACGAAATACCACTAGTGGCGTGCAATACTCACAGCCGCGCGGTCGCGCTCAACGGGTAGTTGTGCTAGCGCGGGGTGCGCCAGCGCGGCACGCGCGGCATCCTGCCACGCCATTGCGCGCTCTGTTACACACTGCAGTGCTTCTCCCTCTGCTAGTCGCACTTGTAGCTTTTGGAGCCACACCTGTCAATTAATTTTCAAATTTAAAGAAGTTATTGGAATACTAACTTCAATACATTTAAGAGGAGACTAATCCTTAAGAGACTTACAAAGAATAAGTAGTTAGCAAGGCTCGGAAACAGGTTAAATTTCCAAACCGTTATCATGTAAATACTTGGCGCAAAAGTGTAAACATACCTTTGACGTCGACTGTACAGCGGCCGTAGCACGGTTGCATTTTTATCGCTCGTCACCATGCCTGTCACGTTCTAACAAGTACGTAAGTGCGAAAGTGACGGACATAGTGACAGGCGATAAGAGTGGAAAGGACAGATACAAACCAGTAACGCGAGGATTCGGTCGAGGCGCGGGCGACGAGTCCGGGTGCAGTCGGGACACAGGAACTTCGGTTCGGGCGTCGGGAACGGAAGGTCTCGCTCTTCGGATTCGGCGCGTTCCTCTTTTGCGGCGGTTATGCAGGCGGCTGCAAATAAAAGGATACATATTAGAAACATCCTAATTAAGAAATAACGCATACAAATAATATTTTTTTCTCAAAAATGGACGGCAAAGTCGACTTTGCCGTTTAAAAAATAGGTTGCGAAGCGCGTAGTTTATGGTCAGTCAAAAATTAAAAAGTTAAAAACATTGCGTCTCGATTTTGGGACTGCAATGTTGCATACAAATTCCATTATTTGTCGAGTTCCAAACTTTTTAAAAGTTTAAATGGCCATATCAAATGAAGGCACAGGCCCATTAAACAGCCAAACAGAAGATTAGTACCGCGACTATTTAGCTCTCTCAAATAGGTTGGCGTATTTTCGGCAGAAAAATACACTTCTATTTTTTTATTAAAAAAATAAAAAGGCGGCAAAGCTAATTTTTTCAATTGTTTCTACTTTTTTCTGTGAAAATATATACGTAAGAAAGTTGCTTTTGTAAAATATTTCTATGATATTTATATTTCTTGCACCATTTTTGAGAAAAGCACTATATATGACTCGGCTGGAAGGCTACTTGCTGGCTTCGGATTCAATTAAACGGACTCCCAAGGTCGTCCGTTTAAAACGAATCCTCAGCCTGCAAGTAGCTACTTCCGAGCCTCGACAATAATGTACTATTTTCTACTCGTCGCCTGTAATTCTTGAATTAAGATTTCTTATACCAAACTGCAATTGGGTATTTTTAATATATGGGCTCACATCTCAACTATAATATTCATTTCGATACAGTTTAGTCAACTATAATGAAATTGACCAATCACAGCTCGCCGCGATCAGGACGAAACAAAACCATAGCTCAAATTAATTATTTATTTTAGGTTGTATAGTATAAACAATTGGTTCATAAGTCAGAAACGCGCATGTGACACCCTTAATATAGCAACATCCATAGACTACGAAAACCACTTAGTGTTGCTTGTTAGTCTCCATAGGCCACGGTGGCCAAAATCGAGAAAACTACTGTCTAAAAATTGAATTTAGCGCGGAGCAAGTACCAGGGCCTCATGAGTTACGAGAAGGTGTCGTTGACCAACGCGGCGGCCGGGGCGCGTACCAGTATGTAGGTATCGCGGCTGCTCGCGTGCTGTATAGTTTTCTTTTGGTTTGTTTGTATGATTCTACTAGTTTAAAGTATTACAGTCGACTCTCGTTAATTCGAAACTCAAGGGATGTTTAAAATATTACGAATTATCGAGAGTTTGAAATATCAAATAGTTCGAAATTTTTGAGAGAAAAAATATGAAAGTTCGAATTATTGAGTAATAATCAATTATGATTTATTAACTGCTAATTTTTTAACAATATCCAAAGGTTAGAGGTACATATTAACATGCACATACATAATGTGAATTAATTATTAGTCTTTGGGAAGAAGTCTGTCATAATAGTTTGCTTCAAAGCACATTGCTGAGACTGATCAATAACTTTTTTTTATCAGAAATACGTACTGCCAGAATTGATTTTACAATAACAAATGCTCGTGCAACGATGAACTTGAACTTGTCTCAAAATGTAGGGTAGGTACTCACACTTACCTCTGAAATCTGATAGCCTGATAGTGATAACTTTGAATTGTCGAGTGTTTGACATCTATGAGTTCGAATTAACGCGTCGTTTTGTTACGTAGCAATGATTTTTCTGTTCGAATTACCAAGTGCTTAAAAATGTATTTAATTATTTCGAAATATAAAGAGATTTTCTAGGGAACTCGTGATAACTTCGAATTATAGAGTGGTTCGAATTATCGCAGGTTTGAATTAACGAGAGTCGACTGTATTTTTATTGATTCGTAGAAAAAGTATTGTATACAATAGTGATATAATCAAGCTTTTCAATCTCGTACCATACTTAGGCAACTCAGCAAGCTTCGTTGCCTAAACACGGTACTCGACTGAAATACTCTCTATTATATCACGATTGTATAAAATACTATTTTTTTTTAAAGTGGGGATATACAATTTAATCTGGCTTTGAAGTAGTGCTCCTATGAAATTGTTTAACCATTTCACTTTCATTTCACTAACCCGGGGTTAACCGGTTAAACCTTACGTTACCATGGTTACTAGTACAATTTGACACTAGGTTAACGGTTTAACCGCTTAATCCTGGGTTAGTGGAATGGTGCAAGTGGCCCTAAGACTGTTAACAAAAATTTGAGTCCTCCTATTTTGACAGCCAAAAATAATTTATAATGTATTTTCATATTATGAAATAAATACTTAAGTAAATCTAAATTTAAAGGGGTAATTGCACAAAAGATCCCGATGGGTCGAAGTGTATCCGCGGGGGCTCATAAAATAATAAGATAAGATAACTCACAGTGGACCCAGTCCTTGCAGAGCTCGCACTGCGTCATGACGCCGTACTGCCGCTTCTGGCACACGCAGAACGAGATCCCCGGCATGGGAGGCGCGCGGACTTAATTGCGCATGTTCTTATTCCTGCGGATAAATAATAAGATAACTCACCGTGGAACCAGTCCTTGCAGAGCTCGCACTGCGTCATGACGCCGTACTGCCGCTTCTGGCACACGCAGAACGAGATCCCCGGCATGGGGGGCGCGCGGACTTGCTTGCACATGTTCTTTCCTGCGGATAAACAATAAGATAACTCACCGTGGAACCAGTCCTTGCAGAGTTCGCACTGCGTCATGACGCCGTACTGCCGCTTCTGGCACACGCAGAACGAGATCCCCGGCATGGGGGGCGCGCGGACTTGCTTGCACATGTTCTTTCCTGCGGATAAACAATAAGATAACTCACCGTGGAACCAGTCCTTGCAGAGTTCGCACTGCGTCATGACGCCGTACTGCCGCTTCTGGCACACGCAGAATGAGATCCCCGGCATGGGGGGCGCGCGGACTTCCTTGCACATGTTCTTTCCTGCGGATAAACAATAAGATAACTCACCGTGGAACCAGTCCTTGCAGAGTTCGCACTGCGTCATGACGCCGTACTGCCGCTTCTGGCACACACAGAACGAGATCCCCGGCATAGGGCACACGGACTTCCTTGCGCATGTTCTTATTGCTGCGGATAAACAATAAGATAACTCACCGTGGAACCAGTCCTTGCAGAGCTCGCACTGCGTCATGACGCCGTACTGCCGCTTCTGGCACACGCAGAACGAGATCCCCGGCATGGGGGGCGCGCGGACTTCCTTGCGCATGTTCTTCTTCCTGCGGATAAATAATAAGATAACTCACCGTGGAACCAGTCCTTGCAGAGCTCGCACTGCGTCATGACGCCGTACTGCCGCTTCTGGCACACGCAGAATGAGATCCCCGGCATGGGGGGCGCACGGACTTCCTTGCGCATGTTCTTATTGCTGCGGATAAACAATAAGATAACTCACCGTGGAACCAGTCCTTGCAGAGCTCGCACTGCGTCATGACGCCGTACTGCCGCTTCTGGCACACGCAGAACGAGATCCCGGCATGGGGGGCGCGCGGACTTCCTTGCGCATGTTCTTATTCCTGCGGATAAATAATAACTCACCGTGGAACCAGTCCTTGCAGAGCTCGCACTGTGTCATGACGCCGTACTGCCGCTTCTGGCACACGCAGAACGAGATCCCCGGCATGGGGGGCGCGCGGACTTCCTTGCGCATGTTCTTATTCCTGCGGATTAATAATAACTCACCGTGGAACCAGTCCTTGCAGAGCTCGCACTGTGTCATGACGCCGTACTGCCGCTTCTGGCACACGCAGAACGAGATCCCCGGCATGGGGGGCGCGCGGACTTCCTTGCGCATGTTCTTATTCCTGCGGATTAATAATAACTGTAAAATAAACTGGCGGTGGGTACTTCCTATACTCTGTATCTTTAGGTATTTAAATAAAAGTAAATAAATAATTTGTAAATTCTCGGGTAGTTATAAGATTTATTGGTTAACCAACCAAATACAAAACCGCCTGGATCTGTCACCGAACGACCTGACTTTAACCTACATTATTTGATCCTGTAATGTTTTCATCTACCCTCAACTTGCTTAAGGAGCCATTTGAGGGTAGATTTTGTTTACTTTTATTGAAATACCTAAAGATACAGACTATAGTTAGCTAATAGATAGTGTGCATGAATTATAGGGGGCTACAGTTTGTGTCATTGACGATGGCGCGCAGATTCGTCAAATCTAACTTTTAACAACATGACAATAGGCACGCGTCTTCGTGAATGACACGATCTATACTTTGCACAAGAAAACGTAAGAGAACGGTAGATTTACTTTAGCAATGTTTATGTTTCCGATTCAGACCACAAGATGGCAGAAGCTCCAACGCGCACGGTCCCTATATCGTACAGTAGACGGCATGGCTGAGCCGAGCTTGGCATGATGTAAAAAAAATAAGAGACCGTGCGGTGAACCTAGCGACAGAGGCACGACGAGAGACGACCTAGGCACCCAGAGAGGTCAGGGAGAAGACTGCAAGTGGGCTTTCGAACTTCCGACCCACAGAGATTAGCCAAAGGACAGAGATGGACCTATCGCTAAGGCAGTCGCTGGCTAAGTGATCAGGCCCCGTAGACAACATGCCAATCGCTAACGCTCCGTAGCGAACGAAACGCAACTGTCACTGTCACACTAATATGGAAGAGTGATAGAGACACAAAGCCATTCGAACGCGAAAGGCAAGCGATTGTCACCTGATGCGGCGCGGACGGCGGCTTTCATATGATCCGGTCGTCCCGCTCTCACCTGAGCTCCTTGACGGTGGCCAGCTCGCGCTGCTCGGCGTGTTTGAAGGCGGCGACGATCTCGGTGGGGGTGGAGTCCTCGCTGAAGTTGCGCAGGAACAGCCCCGCCTCCAGCGAGGAGGGCTGCGGCGACGCGGCGCCGGCGCGCGCGCGGCGGCGGCACGGCGTCGCCTCCGTGCGCGGCGACAGCGCCTCCAGGAGTGAATAAGGCCAGTTCTGTGGGAAAAGATCGATATTTAGTCCTGACTCGGAGCTATCGACGATAAACATGAACGACAAGCACCAAATGTCACATTTCGCTGCCCCAATATTATACGGTTCTATTTTACATTTTAAAGATAGTTGAAATTCGACTTAATGTCACTATGACAATGTTCAAATTTCAGTTCGATAAAAGTGAAACATAGAACCCTGTAATATTGGGCCAGCGATTTGTATTGACATGTAAAACGACTGCATGCAGAATCAATTTTAGAATTTTGACACTTAATACTGTAGCAATAGTTGGCTGTTAGACTGTAACACATTAAATAAGGGTGAAAAATACACGTGAAATAATTTGGCACTCGAACGCAGATGTAGAAAATTAAATTCTGTACCCTATAGAATAAAAAAAACGAAGCCCTGCCCTGGAAATGTTCCATTGCTAACTGAGATGATAAAAAAAATAAGTAGGGTAATTCGCCAGTAAATGGCCACCGGCCAATAACTGGCCACCGTAAACTAAAAATGAATTGTATTCACCTATGAACAGAATTCATTTTAGTATAAGGTTTCAATAACTAACCATCTTATACTAAAATGAATTCTGTTTATAGGTGAACATAGAATTCATTTTTAATTCAGGGTGGCCAGTTACTAACAGGTGGCCAGTTACTGGCGAATTACCCTAATCAAAAACAAATGCTTAAAGAAATCAAGCTATCGAACTTTAGGTTATAAATTACCTTCTTTAAGAACATATCTCCAGCTCCACGTTTCCATTCCTTGGCGGACGCTAAAGCTGCGGCAAGTTGATCTTTCTCATACAACGCTAGAGGTATTTGCTGTCCGCGCTTCACTAAAGCTTCCACGCTGTGCATGTATGGGTATAAGTCTTTTGACTGCATCTCTTCCACCTGCAAATAAATGACAATTGAATTTAGATATTAATAGTAACTAGTTGGATACAACTTCATTAAATAGCCGACTACAGTCACTCTTGTAACGCCTTTATTAGCAAGAAAAATTACCAATTATATGGAAAGATTATTTTAAGGTGACCAAATGTGCCTCATCCCGGTATAGACAACATTTTTTGAACGAAGCTTTAAATTCGCAAACGGAAGGCGCCACAAAAAAAGAGTTACATTGACCGCCAAAAACATCATTCGCGCTCGGCTCTAAAGTCCAATATCAACTTTCGTACATTCCGACAAGGTTCGCGATGACACGTCGTACACGATAGGGATGGCGTTACAATTTGGTGCCGTGACCAGGATCTTGTACCTATACATATTCTAATTCATATTTTATAGAAACGTACCTTTACAAGCCAGTCTTGCGCATGTTGTTTGGCGTGACTGAGCGCGTGGTACGAAGGTAAGGAGGCTTCAATGTCTTCCCTTGCGTCGAGTAACGCTTGGACTTCGGCGAGAGTCGTGTGCTGCGGCGGGTCGGCGGGTGGCTTCGACGGGTCGATGAGCACGGCGCGGGCGCGCTCCTCCCATTCCTCGACTTCCGCTAGGGGGAAATAAGGTGCATGAGCATGTGTGTATATAAAAACCCATTTAGTTTTTAGCTAAGTCACATGTCGTAATAATATTACAAGTTTTAAATATCAAACGTCTATCCGAACACGTCACTCACACAACTAAGAGGAGTTATAGCTAACTTCTTTACCTACAGCTACACAAACAATAACAAGAGTAAATCATGATCAAACATAACATAACCAGAAAAAAGTATAAAAACTGTCAGAAAAAGAAAAAGTAGTAGCAGATGATAGTACAAAAGATGATAAACAGAGATATTAAAGTTGTATGGCTTAATTCATAAATAAACGTGTTACGTTTCAAACGTAGCAGCGGAAATTCCTTTGTTTAGTTTGGTACTCACAACGACACCTAGCGGCATTGTGGTTGAACAGACCGCACAGGATTGTCTTCAGCGACATCTATCCGCACAAGATGGCACTTGATCACTTAGTCGCAAGCTATTACTCTAGGAAACTTTATGGTTCTTATTTAGTATTAAAGATTTTCTTTAATGATTGAAAGATTTAGGTTTAATTCTTCTAAAATATTAATACTCAATATCGTTAGTCTTTTAATATGATAATTTTCAAATATTGTTTGGGACATCGTTTGCAATGCCTGGCAAAATTCCTTGGCTGTGAAGCGCGGATGTAGATTGAAAAAATAACAAGAGAGGAAATTGATTGTCGAGCGCGATCAAGTCACTGAGATTTCCGCAGCGATGTGAGAAAGTTGGTGCAGGTCTTCTCTGGTCGCTTTGTACGGGAGCCATCCCTGTAAAATATGGGAATACACCTCGACTTCTTGTAGCAAGGTAAGTCACAGCGCAAGTGTTTAATGTTAGGAGAATATAGCCCGCTCTCTGCAACGTTTGTCAATACTGATTTTCCATTTCTTTTGTTACAGCAAACAGAACTCAACATGGCGTCCCATATTAAGTCCCTGTAAGGGCAAAATTAGGATTATTTTTTTATAAATGTCGGCAGTGTAGCATCGGCAGCTTCAATTGAACTCCGGGTAAGCATTTGCGATTTTATTGTAGGAAGTGTAACCTTTTTTCTGTCCTTGTCCATGTGTGTCGGATGACCGCATGGCCAATTTGCAAGTTTTCCTGTAAATACCAGATCGGTGTGTCAGTTTGGTTAATGTCTAGTTAATTTCAGTGGAGAACAAGGTCTAACATGTGCGTAACCTCAATCCTTTTCATATTGCGTTTCAATATGTGTTTTTTCCTTTAGCTTTAATGCCGGTCTCTACCCTGGGTTTTTTTCTTCGGGCACGTGTCGGCGCTGGGCGTTGCTGTGGACCTTGGGCTGGAGCTTCGTGCTGTTCAGCGCGACGTTGGCGAAGCGGGCAGGCAGCCACCTGGACACGTGGCTGACGGTATCACCGCGTGTCACCGCGACTCTTGGCTGTTCCCCTGCGCGCCTCTGGAGCAGTGCGTGGCCACGGCTTCACCGTCTTCCGCTATGGACACGTGACTCAGGTGTGGTCAGATCTAATTTGTTATTGGCTCTTTCGAGCTCGTGATTACTGTTGCGCATCGCGACGTTGGCGTGGTAGATAGGCGGCCACTTGGACACGTGGCTGACGGTTTCGGCACGTGTCACCGCGGCTTTTGGCTCCAACCTATGCGCCTCTGGCGTAACACGTGGACACAGCCAGACTGCCTTTTACTATAGACACGTGATTTAGGTGTGCTAGTATTAATAGACTTTGATTAGCTTCACGCAATAGTGGCCTCTTAATAGACTTCAAGTGCTCAGTGCATAATTAGTGTATAGACTTAATAAACTTTAACCGAGACTGCCTAGCCAGTCCGATAGCATAGTGTTCTTAGTATACTTAATAGCATAAGGTTATTTTCTGTACTGCTTTACTGTACTACTACTGTTTTCCTTGTGTGAAGCTTTGGAAATTATATTTAATTGTGTCGAGCTTGAACAATAGTTTTCTTTTCTTCTCATCTTAGCTTTACCTATTTTGTACGCTCTATAGCGTGCTGGCGCCCAATATTACTCATTTTCTCTCTCTAGAATTAATTTAGTTGGCAAATAGATTTTTAGGAATAACACAGACGTGTAGTGTGACAATAGAGCGTCAGACCCACGAACCCTGAGTACCACCAATAGTCCATGGCTTAATAAGACCAAAACGCTTGTTACATTTGACACCCAACTAAGGGGCGACGCTTTATTATCCTAAATATTGTTGTCACAGTCTGTGGATTCTGAAGAAATCTCTCTTAGCTATTTTTTGAGCTCGGTAATGCACTGTGCACACCTCTAATTTTATCTTTAAGACGCCACTGTTTGCTCTGCTTGCTTGCCTACAAATTATTTAATACTTTGACCTTTTGACCTTTTACTATGTTACTTCTATTACCTTAAAAGTTGTAATATTACTTTTCACTAAAAACAAGAAACTGTATTTTCTGAAACTTTGTATATGAAATTCTCTAAATATTGACTACTCTGTACTACTCTGTACCTTATTTTGAATGATTTAATAATAATATTACTCTGTATGTAAAATAGGCTTACATAGGTATGCTTACTGTTGCTCAAAAATGCACTCATTTTTTATGTAAAAAGAGACCACTATTAAGTAAAACTTACAAACATTATTTTTTTCAAAATGCACCAAGCGACAACGCTAATAATTAATCTGCTTCTTTTTCTCAAATTTGTTGGTCGCTGGTCAAATTTCAGGTCTGCGGATATTGCTGGTGGTTTTTTACCTCTCAACGTTGTCTCGCAGCCATCTCTGGTTCTCTCGGCACAGGTCATCTCTTCTGGAAGGTCAAAGTTAGTTCGCTGTCTCCCTTTAACTAAGCTATATTTATGTATCTATTGCTTGATAGGCCTGGTAATTTAGGGCTAAAGCGTTCTATTTTTATTTCTACTACTCACTAAAAGTGAAGCTACTTTCCATGTTCTAACATAAGACTCTGTACTAAGCCATCTGCTGGTACATACTTAGTTTGCAAATACATACTTTAATATATTTTTTAATTAAGGAAACTTAGTTCTTAAAGTAACTTTAATTACCACCCCAATTACTCTTAACTTGTACTTACTTACTATAGTTAGGCATAAGAAACTAAATTTTTATTCCTCTTACTCAGAAGTAATGTTTATGATGAGAAAATGTTACTCAACTCTCTGTTCTAAAAATGAACATACTGTACCTGGTCATACTGACGGTACCTATTCCTAGCTGTTAGATATTATTATCTTACTTTACTTTATAGTGTAAGCATATTTTTCTTATTGCAAGCATGCAGATTTAGATTTTTCTACAGGCGAGTTATATGTTAGTTATAGATGTCACTACTATAGGTATTATCTTGAGAAACTTATCTTTTAATTTATGCAATGTTCAACAAACGAATGTTGCACAGGTATTTCTCTGTTCTAAAATGAACGCTGTACTATTGCCTCTCTGCAAAGTACAAATACCTACTTCTCGTGTAAATGTTATTTACTTTAAATATTTTAGGTTAGGGTCCCTGACACTGGATAACTTTGCTATCTAAATGTTCTATGAACATGGTTGTGAAATAAAACAACAAAGCAAGTTATTTAGTTACGTTATAAGCACTTCATTTTATTTGAATAGTTTGGCACGGAGCCCACTGTTTAGAATATATCTTGGACTGGACTTTTAGTTTACATAACCTAATAAAGTGTCTTTGTTATGTTGGATTTTCACCATAACCTAATAAAGTGTCTTTGTTATGCTGAATTTCGCTTTGATTTCTTCTATGTCTGGTTTCAGGCAATGAGGATACTGCTGGCTTGTGACTTGCTTGCTTGAGGCTTGCTTGCTTGCTTGCTCGCTGTTGCTTATTGACATCGAGGTTTCGATGTCAAGAAGTTCTTCTTGGATATGACTTCGTCTTTTGATGCTTAACGCGTCAGCTGGTTTGCATTTAAGGTTGGTCTAGTGCATCTAATAAAGTGATGATTCAGTGCTTTGTGAAGTGAAAATGGTGATTACAGTGCAGTGATGTGTTGATCCATGTTCCCTTGAGCATTGGATGAAGTTTCAATCCCATCTGGAGCGAAATTTTTTCATTATGCACTTGTATATAACCTCCATTTTCAATTCCTTTGGCGCTTACGACCTTTTGGAATGGGAAGCCTATACGCCAAACTATATGCGTTCCGTTTCACGTAAAGATTTAATTGGATCTGTGTTCAAGGATTAGTTCTTGTGTTTCGTATTATGAAAATAATTTCATGGTGTGTTCTTACACATATTGACACTAGAAAAGGGGAGACTGGGGAAATCTAGTGCCCATCTCTTTTAAAACTCTAACTTTTGTAATGACTTTAAACTTTTATTAGAAATTGAAGTTCTCTGAGTAAGTACGTTCTGCTTGTTGTGCACTGTTTCTCTCTCTCTATAAGCAGTGGGAAATTGCTTCCACTTCTGTTGGAACAAATTCTTAAGGACATATACTTACGTAACTTTATACTTTGATAAAATCGTTTACTCTGAATGCTTCTCTTTGTATCTCTGAAAGGGGACGGTAGTCTTCGGTGTGTTTCTGCACATTTGGTACAATAGGGGAGAAAGGGGAAAAATGTATCACCGGTTTTGACACTTAGAATATTTTGTAGTTTCTTTCAATTAGGAATGCATTTGACTGCTAAGTCGCGGTCTACTTAATTTCATGCATTGGATTCTCGCTTGCGGTCCTTGCATGGGGAGTTCGTGTTCTTCTGCTGCACGCCTCCATGGAGTCGATAAGGTTGAAATTTTGTTTTCTTCCTGTCCTTACGCCACGTTGTGGTGTTTCTGCAGTCTACTCTTAACTTTTAGTGGTTGTGGAGTAGATAAAGCTCGGACGTGCACCCCGCTTAGAACTATTCTTCGCTCGCTGCACCGCCGAGATTTACTCTCCCAATCTCTCACTAGTCGATAGTTTTCTTGCATGTTAGTTATAAACATAGTTTAACTTGATAGTTAGGGTTGTGTATACCTCATGGTATAGTCAATATAGTTAATAAGATGTTAAAAAAAAAATGTTTAACTTACATTAACATTTTTTTTTTATCTAAGTTGGGTGGTAATGTTACGTTTCAAACGTAGCAGCGGAAATTCCTTTGTTTAGTTTGGTACTCACAACGACACCTAGCGGCATTGTGGTTGAACAGACCGCACAGGATTGTCTTCAGCGACATCTATCCGCACAAGATGGCACTTGATCACTTAGTCGCAAGCTATTACTCTAGGAAACTTTATGGTTCTTATTTAGTATTAAAGATTTTCTTTAATGATTGAAAGATTTAGGTTTAATTCTTCTAAAATATTAATACTCAATATCGTTAGTCTTTTAATATGATAATTTTCAAATATTGTTTGGGACATCGTTTGCAATGCCTGGCAAAATTCCTTGGCTGTGAAGCGCGGATGTAGATTGAAAAAATAACAAGAGAGGAAATTGATTGTCGAGCGCGATCAAGTCACTGAGATTTCCGCAGCGATGTGAGAAAGTTGGTGCAGGTCTTCTCTGGTCGCTTTGTACGGGAGCCATCCCTGTAAAATATGGGAATACACCTCGACTTCTTGTAGCAAGGTAAGTCACAGCGCAAGTGTTTAATGTTAGGAGAATATAGCCCGCTCTCTGCAACGTTTGTCAATACTGATTTTCCATTTCTTTTGTTACAGCAAACAGAACTCAACATGGCGTCCCATATTAAGTCCCTGTAAGGGCAAAATTAGGATTATTTTTTTATAAATGTCGGCAGTGTAGCATCGGCAGCTTCAATTGAACTCCGGGTAAGCATTTGCGATTTTATTGTAGGAAGTGTAACCTTTTTTCTGTCCTTGTCCATGTGTGTCGGATGACCGCATGGCCAATTTGCAAGTTTTCCTGTAAATACCAGATCGGTGTGTCAGTTTGGTTAATGTCTAGTTAATTTCAGTGGAGAACAAGGTCTAACATGTGCGTAACCTCAATCCTTTTCATATTGCGTTTCAATATGTGTTTTTTCCTTTAGCTTTAATGCCGGTCTCTACCCTGGGTTTTTTTCTTCGGGCACGTGTCGGCGCTGGGCGTTGCTGTGGACCTTGGGCTGGAGCTTCGTGCTGTTCAGCGCGACGTTGGCGAAGCGGGCAGGCAGCCACCTGGACACGTGGCTGACGGTATCACCGCGTGTCACCGCGACTCTTGGCTGTTCCCCTGCGCGCCTCTGGAGCAGTGCGTGGCCACGGCTTCACCGTCTTCCGCTATGGACACGTGACTCAGGTGTGGTCAGATCTAATTTGTTATTGGCTCTTTCGAGCTCGTGATTACTGTTGCGCATCGCGACGTTGGCGTGGTAGATAGGCGGCCACTTGGACACGTGGCTGACGGTTTCGGCACGTGTCACCGCGGCTTTTGGCTCCAACCTATGCGCCTCTGGCGTAACACGTGGACACAGCCAGACTGCCTTTTACTATAGACACGTGATTTAGGTGTGCTAGTATTAATAGACTTTGATTAGCTTCACGCAATAGTGGCCTCTTAATAGACTTCAAGTGCTCAGTGCATAATTAGTGTATAGACTTAATAAACTTTAACCGAGACTGCCTAGCCAGTCCGATAGCATAGTGTTCTTAGTATACTTAATAGCATAAGGTTATTTTCTGTACTGCTTTACTGTACTACTACTGTTTTCCTTGTGTGAAGCTTTGGAAATTATATTTAATTGTGTCGAGCTTGAACAATAGTTTTCTTTTCTTCTCATCTTAGCTTTACCTATTTTGTACGCTCTATAGCGTGCTGGCGCCCAATATTACTCATTTTCTCTCTCTAGAATTAATTTAGTTGGCAAATAGATTTTTAGGAATAACACAGACGTGTAGTGTGACAATAGAGCGTCAGACCCACGAACCCTGAGTACCACCAATAGTCCATGGCTTAATAAGACCAAAACGCTTGTTACAAACGTTTGTCGAATCTTAAAGTCGATGATAATACACTGTCCCTACCTGTCATTTATGTTTGTTAGGAAGAAAATGTTACAGATGTTTGCTAAGTGTTATGAATATTGGGGCTAGATTTTTGACATTCACACATACCTTTAAGCTTATACAGCAACGCCCGTTCAGTCTCAATCTTATGATGCGGCACCACGTTCTCCGACTCCTGAAGCAGCCGGTCGATGACCTCTGGGGTCAAGGTCGCGTAGTCTTCCCTGTAAGTCCGGACCTCCTCAAGAAACTTGACTTGTTGAAGGCGCATTTGCAGCGGCGCGAGTTGGGGTAGGACTATGCAGAGGCGTACGCCGAGTTCTACCACCTGTAGGGTATACGAAGATTTAGGCCCAGTTGCACCAACCACATTAAACAGACCGATTAACGTCAAACAACAGTAAAGTAAAAAAAATGCCATGCAATAAAATGTTGCGAACGCTTTAACGGTAACAGTTTGGTGCAACCGGCCCTAAGGATCTCTTGAATATAAGTAGGTACCTCTGAAAAACTAGGAAGTAAATTTTTGTCTAAGGGCCGGTTGCACCAACCATAATAGGCCTGTTGCAAGTAACAAAGAATCATGGAAATAATGGTTTCAACGAAACATATATGTTAATATGATTCTAAAAAATGGCCCAATCTCAGTATAAACTGAAGGATTATTAATATATTCAATAAAATAAAAGTGCAAAATTCTCCAATCGGCCATTTTTACTGAAACGCCAATCAGAAATGTCCCAAACAGTGACGTCATCAATCCATAACATATTTCTTAGAGCAACATAGACAACCTCATTGACCGAAATCTATACGTGGGCACCAAAGAGTTCGAAAGGTGCAAAAAAAATGTTATTTCGCCACTAAACATTTATTACGTCCAAAAAATATTATTACACGATATAAAGTAGATATCTATTTGTTATTATTTAAATAAAATGCTAAATAATACGATATTTCAACAACAAACTTTTTTAATTATTTGGCTGAATGGAACTATCATTGCCATGTTGGCAGTCGTAACTAGAAAAAATGAAAAATTAAAAAGTAAAAGCGGCGTTCGGTGATTTTCACTCAAAATTTACATGTATCTAAATAATTCATCTTAAACTGCAACCGTGTGAGAGTTTTTGTGTAAAATGAGTTATTGTGATAAATTTTTGTAATGTATTTATCATCCCTAATCGTAATATATGGTGCTGAATTAACAATATCATTCGGATTCAAGGGAAATTCGTAACTGTAAGTATGTAAACAGTATCTACCACCCTACCACCAACTAAATGATGACGTCACAAATGGCATGCGAGGCGTTTTCGCGCGAAGTTTAAACTAGCTATAATAAAATGCAATTATCTATGTTAAATCTTATGAGTATAACTGAAATATAGTGTTTTTCGGAACTAATACAAGTGTACAGACGATATTAAAAGGGTTTTCAAAATTTGTCATCAGGCCTATTGACTGACTGATCGACGTCACTCAGCAGTGAACTATGAAACTTCCCATAAAATATTGGTGGTGCTACCGACACTTAGGGCCAGTTGCACCAAATACATTCAGCAGACTGATCGTCAATCAGAACAGAGGTATGAAACTTCCCATACAATAAGATTTTGCGAACACAAACGGTGATTGAATAACTTTACGGTTTAGACTCACTTGTTTTTAGTCACTCGCGCGACATGTTTCAATGTTAGTATGTCTCACAACAGTTTAAATTCGACAAACGGTGATACACCGTTTGGTGCAACCGACCCTTATTCTTTCAGAAAAACTACTTTACACAATAAGCCATTACTTTTCAGTCCTCATCGGTAGTTCTAAATATCCTTTTTCGAAAGTAATAAAAATATATCCTAACGAATTGTGAACCTCTTACACCGAAATCTAGAATACAGTTAAATTCTTATTTAAACAAGTAATGGAGATTCTATGAACTTTGACGGTTCTTCCACTTAAGTGGAAGACTCAAAGGGGCTAGCACAACCAGCCGCTCGCGCGCAACTTGCGCATATTCTTTTTACACGACTGTCTGGATGACTGAATGGAGTGTCTCGTTTTTGTTTAAATTTAATAACGTTAAAGATAATAACGCAGCAGACGCGACTAGTTGTGCTAGCCGTGTTGATATTACCTCTTCAAGGTCTCTAACGAAGCCGGGGTCGGTCTGGTCCAAATCTTTGTTCAGCAGTTCCGTGGCGCGCGACTCAAACTCTGCGGTCTGGCGCAGGACTTCTTTTACCGCTGATCCTGTGTAACATTGTACCGGTAATTAGTAAAAGTTACATGTTGAATCAATTTCAGTATGTACATATTTAAACATATCAACATATAACAGGATGCCCTAAAATCATATGTTCTTGGAGTCTTGATGGCACGTTAGGGGCCCACATATTTTTTGAGATCTAAGTCCACTCTGTAGATATAATAAGACAGAGAACCGAGATACATCGGTACCTACATTCATTCCCATTTGCTCCCGCTGGGTATAGATGGGAATAGGCGCTACATATAAATAATTCCCATATCGGGAACATATGCATGTCAGCGGTCACGTGGGGCGGGGAGAAATGGGAATACACCGTCACATCAGGTAGCAAGCAGCCTATCAATCTCTTGCGCAGATAATGTCAGTTCTCGCACCGGCAACCTGCATTTGGGATCATGGTAGTGCAGCGCATATTGAGATGGATTTAAGACGAAGAACAGAGATACAAACCTTCAGGTAGCCCGCAAGCTAGCAATTTCTTGCGCAGTGTCAATTCTTGCACCGACAATCTGTACTTAGGGTCATGATGGCGAGTTCTAGTTCGCATCTTGTTGAGATCTAGTTCTTGAATCACGGATACGCATTTTTCGGCCATGGATATAAGAAAAAGACAGAGATACAAACCTTCAGGTAGCACGCAAGCTAGCTGGTCAATCTCTTGCGCAAACAGTGTCAATTCTTGCACTGATAGTCTGTATTTGGGGTCATGATGGCGCGTTCTAGTTCGCATCTTGTTGAGATCTAACTGCTGAATAACGGAGGCGCACTTTTCGGCATCCTCTATGGCGGTTTCTAGTGCGCGAACTAACTCGGTTTTGTGCATCTGTGAAATAAAATGTGACATTAGTTATTATCGTAAGAAAATTAATACTAAGACGAGTAAAGTACAGTCACCAAACGGGATTGTTATGCCATTTAGGGTTCTTGCTAAATTGGGAATTCTATAGCGTAAAAATTGAACAACCAATTTAGCTAGGACCTTAAATGGCGCGACAATCGCGGACAGTGATGGTACCTATATATTTACTCAACGCAACGGACTGTGGGTGTGGGATCATGCGTTTTATAATAACTACATAGGTTGTGAAACGTTGGTGTTTGGCAACCTAGTTATCACATAATGAACAGCGTTTTCTACTTCAATTTATATTATGTATTACTTTTCACGTCTTATATCCTATGATTTTAATTATTTATCAAATATCTAAGTATGTCGACGAAATATAAATATTTTTTAAATGAAAACGATTTTAGTGATTAATAAATTAACCAGAAATACGGACTATTTAACGACTACGGACGATTTATTTACGGAGTCATGGGTGTTTTCTGTGTATTTAAGTATTTATAAATATGTATAATTGTATATATTATATATATCGTTGTCTAAGTACCCACAACACAAGCCTTATTGAGCTTACTGTGGGACTTAGTCAATTTGTGTAATAATGTCCTATAATATTTATTTATTTATGAGTTAAACATAAATGCATAGATTAATTTAAATATTAAGCTTGGAGTTTCAACAAATAAAATATGCTGTCATTTTTGCAAACAACATAAGCAGTTCAGTTTTTTTTTCTACGAGTTTACAGAAAGGCACAGAGGCAATTATTTCAGGTGGTCTGAAAATATAAAACCATTTGCGAAAGGGTTTAAGGTTTAAAACCGGTCAGGGGCCGGTTTAAATGGAACAGAACGTGCAAACAACATATACATGCGTACAAATATTTTATTTACCGTCTAAACAAAAAGGCCCAAAATGTAAGACCGAAACAAAAAAGAGTATTTTAGGTTAGAACTAGTAAATATACCACTTTCTGTATCAAGATTTAATAAAAAATCAAGTGCAGTTAAAAGTATTTTTGAGCTGTCGTTAGCATTCAAGATAATTCCACTTCACGGCACATAGATACATTTTGTATAAGACATGTTTAATTCCATGTGATGTAATAGTAGATTGTTAACCAATGGATGAAAGGCACTCATTTCTGCCGAGGTAGTGTAGTCTCACTGAGCGCCAATAGTCCGAGGCTAAAATGATGCCTTTCACCCGAGTTGAACACTCTACTTTTCATTTCGAATACGAGGAAAGTAAAATACATGTGTTTTTTTAAAAACGTGACTAAGTATACATTTTTATAGTATTTTTGAGGGTACTTTCAGTTAACAATTTAGGCAAAAGTATCGTTATTTATGGAATGGGGAGTCAAATATCAGAATGGAACGGAAATTGTATAACAAATCCATTTATACGCAAATTTCAATTGCTTATCGTAAAAAATAATCGTACTTGGAACCTAAAATGCTCTAGTGCAGAAACGTATCATTTTCTGCACACCTTTTAGAACAACAATGACCCTCTTTCAGAGCATGAGAAATGAAAAAACTATTGTCACCGCACACCACACACCATCAGCATCACACATTGGTCACAATTACAACACAAACTCATTTCTACTAATTTTATACCACGACGTTAGCAAACAAGCGTACGGCCCGCCTACTAGTAAGCGGCCACCGCAGCCTATGGACGCTTGCAACTCAAACTGTTCACTGTGTAGACAGCAGGCCTCTCACAGTCAACAAAATTAATCTGTAGGAGCTCTGGCAACCTTACTCACCAACCCAACACTACCTAATTTGACACAGACATACCTTAAGTTCAATAGACCTCCTAAGGTGAGCCCTCAGGCCGTCCAAGTCGCAAGTTTTCGGTGTGTCCGGGTCCAGAGCGTTCTGTACAGACTCCGCCCATTCGCGGAATATTTCTGATTTCTTCTTCAGCTTTTCTAGCATCGCTGGTAGCTCGTCAAGGGTGTATCGATATCTGAAACAAGAAAAAGCTTTGAAAAACTAACCCGACGAGGGGGTTACACGTCAAAAGACGCTTTCAAAGATGGTTATAAATGTATTAATGTGTCGTCAGTGTCATAATAATGAATCGATTGATTATACTGTACATACATTTTACTTTTCCAATCATCATATTTATCTTTCTTAGGTCGATCAGTGTATGATTGTCCTCGTTTATTTTATGAAATTCTTGACCAAAAAAACACGTTTGTTGTATGGGAGCCCCATTTAAATATTTATTATATTCTGTTTTTAGTATTTGTTGTTATAGCGGCAACAGAAATACATCATCTGTGGAAACTTCAACTGCCTAGCTATCACGGTCAGACAGACGGACGGACGGACAGACGGACAGTGGACTCTTAGTAATGGGTCCCGTTTTACCCATTGGGTGCGGAACCCTAAAAAACAAGTAATTTAGTCGGGTTCATTGTTTCCCACTACGCTTTCGTGGGGAACAACAATAAATTCGTCTACAGTTTTGACGTGGCTCTTAGGACTTTTTTTGAAATATGAGACTGTGACAAGGACAAACAATAATAGCGCTTTCTCTGCTACTCCTACTGAAAGTGCCATAAGACCATCTCGCTCGGTCATCTGCCCCTTCCCCTTGTCACTTGTTGCACTGAGTTACAAAATATCGGTAAAAAACTAAACATACCCTGGCGGGCAGCGACTCGGTTATCCACAGAGCGAATTAGTATTTTATACAATCGTGATATAATAGAGCTTTTCAGTCGAGTACAGTGTTTAGGCCTAGAATCATGCTGAGTGGCCTAAGTAGGCACAAGATTGAAAAGAGTTCCTCTTTACCTCAGGGTGTGCATCCTCGGCGGGCAGGCGCACAGCTGGTCGTAGTGCCGCAAGCACGCCACGCGGCGCGCGCACGCGCACGTCACGCACGACAGGAAGCACGTCGTCTTGCACAGCGCGCACTGCCGCTCGTCGTCGGGTAACAGCTCGAAGGCTTCACGCTCGGCTGACGTCACGCCCTGGAAAGAGAAATTAGTTTAAAAGCCGTAACAAACTATCGCACCAAGGTTGCGGTGCGGCGCACGTATCGATAGTGTGTAAGCTGGTCGCCGTATGTGCTTTAAGGACGCAGCTATAAGTTAGAGCAAGAAATAGATATTTTGACCGCACCAAGGTCGCCGTGCGGTGCGGTAGTCTGTTACGGCTTTAAGACGATCATCGTCATCATCATCGTCATCATCATCATCATCATCATCATCATCATCATCATCATCATCATCTCAGCCATAAGACGTCCACTGCTGAACATAGGCCTCCCCCTTGGACCTCCATACGTACCGGTTGGAAGCGACCCGCATCCAGCGTCTTTCGGCGACCTTGACAAGGTCGTCTGTCCATCTTGTGGGTGGACGTCCTACGCTGCGCTTGCTAGTCCGAGGTCTCCACTCGAGCACTTTTCGACCCCATCGGCCATCGATCGTTTAAGACGATGCTTTGGTAAATATTTAAGGCTACTACGATATAGTCACGATTTAGTGTCAGTGCAGAAGTAATACTGCCGGCGTCGCGATGAAATCGCGGCTGCCAAACACGCATGTGTATTGCAGTGTATATAGGACCCAAATAGGATTTGAGCCATCTTAACAATTGAGGTCCATACTGTTTAAAGTTAAGGACACCAAATTATATCAAAATTAGGAGCAGGAGAAACCTACGCTAGCGACAGTAAAACCTTCGAAAATTGCCATCCTTATTGTAAAATATTTATTATTTATTTACTCACCCAGTCCAGAAGCGCCTTCCTAAGCCTCCTCTCGTCGTGGAGCATGGTTCTCATGTCTCTATACGCGGCGAGCGCCACATTCATGTTTAATGCGTCGTGTGAGAGCGCCATCTTGCACACCAGCTCGTCGTGCGAGAACACGCAGTAGCGACGGAGGGTAGAGTAGTGTGCGATGCACTCGCGGCCCATTTTTAGCTGGAAAATATGGATTATTTAATTATGGATATAATTGGAATATTTTTTTTATATTATAGGAATTTTTTTACACAAATTGACTAAGCCCCAACGTAAGCTCAAGAAGGCTTGTGTTGTGGGTACTCAGACAACGATATATATAATACCAATTGTAGATGTCTGTTTGGCCCTATGGTTGACTGGTAGAGAATGCCATTTGGCATTAAGTCCGCCATTTGTACATTTTTGTATATACTTTGTGCAATAAAGTTCAAATAAATAAATAAATAATATATAAATAAATAGAAAACAACCATGACTCAGGGTCAAATATCTGTATCATCATATAAATAAATGCCCTTAACAGGATACGAACCTGGGACCATCGGCTTCATAGGCAGGGTCACTACCCACTAGGCCAGACCGGTCGTCAGTCAGTCATCATTTACATAAACATTGGTGTCAAGTTTCAGCCTACAAAAAATACTGCTAATACGATAGCATATTTTTATTTTCTCTTTATTACGGAATATTTTATTTATCAGTTTTAATTTGAGGAGTGTAGCACCTTAAGGTGGACTTGAACATTCACGTGTACCGAGCATTATCGCGAACAGAAGACTGGTATTATATTTCTTCTAACAATTCGCCGAATCTACTTAAAAACTGCATATATTCGACGTTCTGCTTGAGTGAATGCTTAAGTCTATCAGCACATTTACCCTACAGGAATAACAGGCTAAATAAAATTAGCACCAGCTCACTCAGCACGTGCCGCCAACGCTCTAGAAAAAAAAATTGGGCAAGTGCGAGTCGGACTCGAGCACGAAGGGTTCCGTACCATATAAAAAAAAAAACAAAAAAAAAGCAAAAAAAAAAAACGGTCACCCATCCAAGTACTGACCACTCCCGACGTTGCTTAACTTTGGTCAAAAATCACGTTTGTTGTATGGGAGCCCCATTTAAATCTTTATTTTATTCTGTTTTTAGTATTTGTTGTTATAGCGGCAACAGAAATACATAATCTGTGAAAATTTCAACTATCTAGCTATCACGGTTCGTGAGATACAGCCTGGTGACAGACGGACGGACGGACGGACGGACGGACGGACGGACGGACGGACAGCGAAGTCTTAGTAATAGGGTCCCGTTTTACCCTTTGGGTACGGAACCCTAAAAATTTGACACGTACCCAGTCAGCCGGCGTGAAGTTGACGGCCTCAGCGAAGTTGTATCCCTGGTTGAACCCGGCGTGGTACGCGCGAGGGAACGTTATCACGAACTCGCCCGCGCGCTGGTCAGTCCTGTGAATTCATTGTTTTAATTAGTCACGTAATTAAAATGCAAAGGTCAACTCGTGGCCAAATAAAAAAAAATGTATTGAAAAAAATGGTAGTCATACTAAAATAAATTAAAGGATATGAAAACAATGCATTTCATTCATTTCAGACATCATGTTTCATACTAACATTTACTGCTTAAGACCTACACAATCGATATCTAAATAGAAATAGTGTTAGTTTTATTTTTCAAAACGTCCGGGTTCGATTCCCGAGCTGAGTACACGTTTTTTTTAAATGTATGAATGCAGTTTTTCTTGTTCCTAAAATCGACGACTCGGTTCCTAAGAAGAGATCGTCGTATGTCTTAGAGTTTCAGATTTTCCCATACTGACCGATCTAAATGGGCCAGCCTGTATTTGGCAACTTTGGCCGTCACTAAAGTGTCATTCTATGGAACTTGCTAACTATGTAAACAAAAGTAACTAGTAAATTCATCAGTCAGAGACAATTTATATGGCGGTTTGTTTAGATTAGATAAAGATAAAAAATAGTTTATTCAAGTAGGGATATTACAATGCACTTATGAACGTCAAATAAACCTAAACCGGCTCCAACCCTACACCTCTGCCTAGAGAAGTTTTAAATCCCCCCTCAATTGGAGGAGGGTATCCCAATATGGGACCGGCAACAAACTCGGCGGGACACATCTTTTCAAAACATTATTACATCTTATTACATAGTTAGCAAGTTCCATAGAATATATGATGCTGAGTGTACCTGTAGACGGGCACGCCGGCGCGCATGAGTATGTTCGGGTTCATGATGGTGACGAGCTGGTGCAGCAGGTCGGGCTGCAGCTGGAACAGCTCGGGGGCCTCGGCCTTCATGGCGGCCTCGAACTGCTCGGCCTTCGAGCCTGGCACGCCGTACCTGTAGAGATAATAAGAAAATAATAACAAACTAGCGTTTCACCGCGATTTCGTTCGCGTAGATTGTAGAAGATATTAAAAACATTTGTCTCTACTTTAACCCTTTTTAGGGCACTTAAATGACCACCCTATAACATTATCTTTATGTATTATTTTTCGCAGATGTTTTAAACTTTGAAAAGGCGTTGAGACTTGAATCGTGATTTTTTTTATTTAAACCTTTTCGACGCCGTATCACACACAAAAGTTGTCACTCATACGCCACGTCACTGAAGTGTCAAAACTGAATATGAACTTTATGTATACGCATGTAGATTTATGTTGCTCTGTGGTCAGTGACGGACCAATCCGTCTTTGGCATTGGACCTGCGGTTCGGATATATCAGTCATTGGCGTCGATTCAGGCTTTGTAAAGGGAAAAGGCACCCGTGAACAAATTCTTAACATCAGGCAAATCGTGGAGAAATGCTATGAGTTTGACACGCCGGTCATAATGTGCTTCGTCGACTATAGCAAAGCTTTCGACTGTGTCAATTGGGACTGTCTATGGAGAGTCTTATCAGAACTGGGTGTACCTCATCATTTAACTGCGCTTCTGCAGTCACTATACCACAATAGCCAAGGAATGGTGAGGATCGACAAGGTGAGGGTACAATATCCAAACCATTCAGTTTTGAAAAAGGAGTTCGTCAAGGCTGTATCCTATCGCCCATCCTATTCAATATATACGGTGAGTACATAGTGAGGCGTACATGCAATGGCTGGGGAGGAGGAATTGCCGTTGGTGGACGCAAAATTCACAATTTGCGTTATGCAGACGACACGAAAACCAAGACCAACCTTGTGCGCACTTTGGTGTTCTCCATATTCTTATATGGCGCAGAGACGTGGACCTTAAAGAAAACCGACCGTGACCGCATTGATGCTTTTGAGATGTGGTGCTGGCGCAGGATGCTGGGGATTCCCTGGACAGCACATCGCACCAACGTATCGATTCTTCAGGAGCTCAAGATCCAGACGAGGCTTTCTACCACCTGCCTACGAAGGATTCTGGAGTACTTCGGACACATAGCCAGGAAAAGCAGCGATAATCTCGAAAAATTAGTGGTCACTGGCAAAGTGGAAGGAAACAGACCTAGGGGCAGAAGCTCGATACGTTGGACTGACCAGGTTCGTACCACCCTCGACACCACCGTACACGACGCTCTTCACGAGGCAGCAGATAGAAGTGTGTGGCGCCGAGTGGTCCGACCCTCAGCATTGAGGAAACCGACGCGAGGAGGAGGCTTCACCGCTATCAAATAAAACGTCCACGAAACTATCGACACCGTCAAGACGGCCGTCATGCAAATGGCGGCACCGCTTTTTGACGTTACGGTGTCAATCACCGCCCTCTAGGAAACCGCACAATTTAGTTTACATAGACAACGTTCTAGTGACGTCATTCAAGGCTGTATTACGGCCGCTATACGTGGGCCATACTGAAAGTTTCTGGATTCAGATATATGAGACGACTTGTTTTTTCTAATGGCCACTTAGAAAAAACAAGTCGTCTCATATATCTGAATCCAGGAATTTTCAGTATGACCTAAGTATGACGGCATCGCTTTCCTAGGAAACCAAAGCTAAGATTAACATGAAAACATTCTCACCAAGTCTTGGGCTCGCCCCAATGTAAATAATTGATGGAATAACTCCAGTGGTCCTCGTTGTGCCAGCAGAAGGTCGCGAAACACATGCCCACGTACAGCCACGGGACCTGCGAGCAAATTCACATGTTAAAACAGTTTTAAATCTATAGATATCTGTAACAAAGTTGAGGTAACACACAAAACAAAATCCCGTGCAGGTACATTAGTAGCAGGGGTGCGAAACTCCTGACTTCGGCCAAACTCGGCTCCGCTCGGCTCAGCATTGCTCCGAGCAATTATTAGGGTTGACACAACTTGACGTCCCTTTGCGTGCACGACCACAGATAAGATAATGGCTTGAATTTTGACAACCCTAAATAGCCGAAAAGGATAGTGCCATATATTAGAAAGGAACAGCATGATTCGACCCTGAACCGCTGTCAAACTTCGGTTTTGTAGGAAGTTTCCTTTCTGTACGGCAGTACTATTATTTATTCTGTCGTAGTAGTAGTAAGTACTTTATTGTACACAACACAGGTACACATTGTCACGTCATGAACCAAAACGGCACGGGATCAAGTGAGCTAAGCGTGGTATTCCATCTGTCCAATTTCTGTATCCAATGTGTATTTTGTCTCACATTTTTCTTAATGACAGAGTCAGTCGAAATGACATTGGACAGATGGAATACCACCCTAATGTAAACCTTACAGGAAAGTGTGAAGGTTACTTTGACGCTGTCGTACGCTGGTACGCTATAACACCTATAGTAAAGTTGTCCGTGGCGCTGTGGGCACGACTAGTACTAGTAGCCTTTACGTGTTCTTGGCGTTAAAAAGGTTACTTACTTACTACGGTGACGCAACGACCCAAAGTGAGTCCTGGCCTCCGACACCAGATCACGCCATGCCTCTCGGACTTCAGTGTTAGGTTAGGCTTCAGTGGTTCAAAAGGTTAACATGTTTTATTGATTTAAATAATCTGTTTGATGGGGTAAAATAACTCAAAAATATACCTTCATTCCAGATATGTCAGCGTTGATGTGCCCAAGCACAGAGCCCTCTAGGACGGGCAAGTTGTTCAGATTCCAACTCGACTCGGCGTACTGCTGTTCGCCGGGGTACAGATGTGCGCTCGACTTTGTAGGGAATCCTGGACAACAATCATTACAAATTATTATACTTATTTCAGGGAAACCGTTTAAGAATGTTAATAACTAGTGGTCTAATCCAGTGAGACACGCAGCACAAACGGGACACCGAGCTATAAGAATCGTACAACGTTTTACATTACATATGGTCCTATTTTCCCGCACTAGTGCGTAAAATAGCACTTTTCGTGCGTATGCCAAAAGTTTAAAGGGCCTTATGTACTGTAAAACGTTGTACGATACACGTGAGAATAGGTAATCCGCATTCCTCATTCGATTCATTCGAATTTCCTCTTTTCTGCACTTGTATCGTAAATAACTATTTTAATACAGTTGCTCAAAAGCGCTACTTTACGTTTACGTAGCTGTTTAGCGTTTGCAAAGTTGGTTTTGCGATATAGTAAAAATAAGAATAACAATAGTTTATTTCTAAAAAGTGTTACAAACCTTTATAGTGCTTTTTACTTTTTCAGTGTATTCGTTTTTGTAACTCATGGAACCAATATTCATTATATTATGCCTTTTTCCTAATTAAAAAAGTCGTTCGTAGTAAGTGTGCAAGTGTCATTACGAGTATGCACCGTGCACATTTGCTATGAAATGAACTATTACAACGCAGCGGTATGCGCACGCATCTGGAATGGCCTGCAGCTGTAGCATGGTCGCGTTTTTATCGCCTGTCGTGTCATGTGTCACTTTCGCACTTACGCACTTGTTAGACCGCGGTAGAAATGGTGACAGACGATAAAAACGCGACAATGCTACCGAAGCAGCGGTGGCAGCAGGGTTCCAATTTAACGCCTGTCACTATGCCCGCCACTTTCGCACTTACATTGTACTTGTTAGAACGTGACAGTCGGTAAAAACGCGACCGAAGTAGGCCCCGCTTCTTCTTTACAACCGGTTTTCTTTACTTCGCTTCTTTACAAACCGGTATTCTTTTAGATTATACTAAGGGCTTTTGGATTAACAATGCCACTCACCAGATCCGTGGTCCATAGAGTGTAGATCAGCGCCATACTCCACTGTGACGTCTTCGTCAATCGACGAAACTACCCGCCAGAACTCCTTTTCTACCGTTGGGGTTGGCACCATCTAAAAATATCGTTCAGTATCATACATGATACAGTACTATACCACAGAATAAATAATAGTACTAGGTACAGAAGGTTCATTCTCTAACAAAACGCGTCTATTACGACAGATATGACCGCAAGGTGGCGCAAGCGCGAGCAGGCGTCCGTTCCGTAGCGGTGCGCGGCAACTACTATGGCTAGACACCAAAATCGGTGTGGGCCGCATGTACTTGTAGCGACGCGACGAAATCGCGGAGTGAGCCACGTCTGACTATACATAACGTGATACGTGAGTTGTTTTATTTTTGAATTTCATTCAGTTTCACAAAAAGGTTTAATAGTATACAGAATGAATGTGCGTAGTGAATTTATAGGTCATACTGAACAACTTTATCCGGAATCAAAGTATGAAACAGCCAAATTTTTTTCACGATTTTGGCATTGGTCCCATGATAAAAGTTGTTCAGTATCACCTATAAATATTTATTAATTTATTTAACCTACTAGTAGTTCGCCCCGAACTGAGAACTCGCGGTTCGCCAAAAAGATCAATTGAATGCAGTGCTACTTACTGCCGTATTACTATTACTCAGCAAGCTTCGTTGCCCAAGTAGTCACGAGACTGAACAGCTTGACTACATCACTATTGTATATACAATACTTTTTCTACAAGTCAACAAAAATAATACTTTAAAGTATTTAAATTAGTAGAATCATACAAACAAACCAAACCAAAAGTATACAGCTAAGATACGCGAGTATATAGCCGCGATACCCCGCCCCGCGCCCCACAGCGGGCTGGTCCACGACACCTTCTCGTAACTCATTATTAGCTCCTTGCTAAATTCAATTTTTAAACAGTTTTTTTCTCTATTTTAGCCACCGTAGCCTATGGAGACTAACAAGTAACGCTAAGCGGTTTTCGTAGTCTATGGATGTTTATATATTAAGGGTGTCACGTGCGCGTTTCTGACTTATGAAGCAATTGTTCTTACAATACAACCTAAAATAATAAATGTGTAAACCGAGTACTTTCATTTGATACCAAACTCGACCATACTTTCTTCCAATTAAAATGACCAGAATAGCAAGACCCCTCACAAATAGCTTTTTAGCACTATCAGCTCTTCTAGCTCAATAACCTCTTGTTCGAGCCAGCTCAAAATTTAATCACTAAAATATAATGCCCTCAACTATACCTTCACCCAATTTCATTTAAATTAGAACATTTTTACTTAAGTTATCGAGTGTCAAACTATCCTCTGATAGTTCAGCTTAAAAACATCGAAATGCCGGGACGTGCCCCTAGCTAGCCGTGTGTTCAAAGTCGAATGTAAGAACTTCACTTCGCTTCGCTCGCTCGTTCATTAAATAAAAAAAATAACCTATAATTTCACTACGCAAAGTGGCAGAGGAGGGCCAGATTTACAGCAAAAATGTATTTTTATTATATTGCTGGCCATATTATACATTTTTTTTAAATGACCGGCGACGGGCCAGATAAAATCCTTTCGCGGGCCGGACCTGGCCCGCGGGCCGTACTTTGCCCACCACTGTATAAGACAGTAAACTAAGAAATAATTAAGTATCTCGTGATATATACAAAATTTGTACAAAGGGTTTCGAAATACATATGTTGCGTCACGCTTAACGTAGAATGTTGGATATTATTCTCTAATATTTATATTTGATTCGCCTTCTCCTGTTTATAAATTTATAAAATGCAGTCAAAGTTAAATATAAACATCAAATTCTTACATGTACGGGCATGTTGAAATAGTCCGACTTGAACTGGTCGGCCATCTCTCCGAACTGCTGCAGCGTGTATTCTCGTGACGCCTGCTCGAATCCAAACGCCTCCGTCGGCTTAGATACCTGTGCAATATACATAAAAATTAAAAGATCTCAGCATTAAATATAAAATAAAAAAAATTACGTTCCGATTTTCTTCGAATAGGTCAAAAAAGTTTTTCAGTATGAGTTAAGGTTCTGCGGCTTTCCTGTGGGCATCATAAAATAAATGGCATTTAAAGCCTAATGTTCTTTCCAGACCATACAGGCATTTTTCAACCTTCTACTTCTTAAAATCTGTATAAAGAAAGCCAGTTGCCTTTAGGCAGTATAGTGAGCGGAGGCACGAGGAAACATTTGTGATAATGTTACAACCGTTGACGATTCTCTTGATATATTTCGGTCACAGCAACAGTGTGCTCTGGAGTAGGCTATTTTAATGAAGCTTTAGTGTTTTAATATAGTTTACCTCCTCAGCGAGGCAAACGGAGCAACGCCAGTCGCCCTTGGGCACGATAGCGAGTGGAGGCACGAGGCAGAATGTGTGATAGGAGTCGTCATAGCAGTCATATAACAGCATTCGTTCCTAGATGTCATCTAGCAGATATCTTACCTCTTCTGCGAGGCAGACGGGGCAACGCCAGTCGCCTTTGGGCACAATGGCGAGCGGAGGCACGAGGCAGAATGTGTGATATGAATCGTCACAACCGTCACATAACAGCATTTGTTCCTCGATGTCGCCTCGTCCGCAGACGCGGCACATGTATTTTGCCAACTGAGAATAAAACGTATGTTAAGGTTTTTTATTTATTTTGGTAGCTATTTCTATACATTTTAATACTAAAACAGTACTGCTGGATTTAGCTGGCTGTATTAGCTACCTACTTTATACACGGTGGCTAAAAAATAACTGAATTCCTGTTGCCAGGGAGGTTTTGGGATTATACTGAGCAACTTTTACTATGGGATCAACCCCGAAAGCGCGAAAAATAAATTTACCCTCCCATAAAAAATGGACCAACCAAAACGTATGAAACAGCCAAATATTATCTAGTTATGATCCCTTCACACGGTAAGAAGAAGAAACATGTTTCACAATGAATAGATGTCAGGTTACCGGGTCGTGAGCCCCCGGGGTGCTGGCGACGGGTGTGGTGGGCGGCGCGGGCGTGACGGAGACGGTCATGTTGCTCATGCGGTGCTCGCGCAGGCGCGTGGCGCGCGTCACGCGCGAGCGCGCGCCGCAGCTGCCCGCCGGTGACATCCACTTGTTCTCGCGGGGACCTGGGGGGAAGAACATTATAGTTACGTATTTGATTTACAAGGGGGCAAAATTGTTATTTAACCGCTCATGCTAATATTAATACCCGAGCAAGCTAAGTATTCCATAATTGAACCACGAGCATAGTGAGTGGTCCGAAAAATAGAATCTGCAGCGTTGCGAGGGTTAAACAAAATTTGCCCCCCAGTGAGACACAAAATTTTTCACCACACCAACCCGAAGAAAATATTAACTGTAAGATATCAAACAAAATCAAATCCAAATAAACACCATTAAATATTTATCATTCAAAATCATCAATTTAAAGTCAATTTTACCAGCTAACATAAGAAAACAACTCAAAATTTGCATCTGGTTACTTTGTCCCACATGTGGATAAAATGCAACTTTCTTATCAATTTTTGAACAATCAACACAGCCTTTACCAGCACTGAAAAAAATATGATCTATTGAGCACACATTAAAGTGATTTCGTTAAGATTAACTGCTATATACAATATCAACTAATGTACGTACGTACGTAACGTACGAACAGTAAACTTTACAGCGTGGTTCGATAGGCTCATATGGAACTGTTTAAAGCATTATACGTTAATGCAATTTCAATTGTTTTAAACGATTTATTTTCTGGTGTGGTGAAAATTATAATAATCTCACTATCTTATTAGGGTTCCGGGTGCACGCACGTCACGACAAAAATATAGTTGGTCAAACCAATTTGTCAGTCAGGAAGAACCAGGAAAACTATACTCATCCTTCTCTTTTGGGTGCTAGTACTAGTGTAAGACAAAGATAGTATGATTCTCTCTGTCTATGATTGAAATGAGACAGTCCTTTGACAAACTATAAATCTTACTGCGTCTCTGCTCCCCATTCTCTTTCTCCTCTTTAATTGGCGTCTTCTCCTCATCAGCCCCAGCCAGCGCGCCCTCCGTATGGCTGCCCTCCGCCGCGGGCTCGGGCTCGCTGCTCTTGAAGCGGCGCGCGGGCGGCGGGGTCGCCGCGGGGCATTTCGAGTTCGAGCGGCTCCGTGTGGTGTTCGCCTTTTCTGGGGTCTGATCGCCTTTTACTTCGATTTTCTGAAAGGGATTTCGAATTAGAATAAATGTGAAACTTTATATGTTTAGATGAAACTTTGACCTCCAAAGTACATTCCAATAAGGTTTACAACTTAATTTTTAGGGTTCCGTACCCAAAAGGTAAAACGGGACCCTATTACTAAGACTTCGCCGTCCGTCCGTCCATCCGTCCGTCTGTCTGTCACCAGGCTGTATCTCACGAACCGTGATAGCTAGACAGTTGAAATTTTCACAGATGATGTATTTCTGTTGCCGCTATAACAACAAATACTAAAAACAGAATAAAATAAAGATTTAAATGGGGCTCCCATACAACAAACGTGATTTTTGACCAAAGTTAAGCAACGTCGGGCGTGGTCAGTACTTGGATGGGTGACCGTTTTTTTTTTGCATTTTTTTCCGTTTTTTTTTTTCATTATGGTACGGAACCCTTCGTGCGCGAGTCCGACTCGCACTTGCCCGGTTTTTAACAAGCAGAAACGTCTGCGAACGATGTTATACCCATATGGTGGAAAGATTTGCTGGCTATGGATGAGGTCTCGGTGGCTCAGATCACTCAGATGGCAGGTGCTGGAGTATCGATCCAGAGGCCGTGAGTTCAAGACAGTAACTTTTCTACTTTTAAATTTAAAATGTTATTTATTTATTTTATTTATATGAGCCTAGAGAGTCCCACTGCTAGGTAAAGGCTTCCCCTTCTCCCTCCCTTTCCCCGTCTCCCACCAGTTCCTGTCAAAGGCGTCGAGGTCATCTCGCCAACGTCGAGGTTTGCCGCGACCCCGGGTTTGATGTGGGACCCAATTGGTTGTTGTTTTAGCCCACAAGTCATCCGGCATACGGCAAACGTGTCCCGCCCAGTCCCACTTCAGCTTGGCGGCTGTTTCAGCCACGTCAGCTATTTGGGTTTTGGAGCGTAGTATAGTGTTTCTGATGCGATCGGTCAACTTCACGCCGAGAATACTACGCTCCATGGCGCGTTGACAAACCTTGAGGGTGGATTTCTGAACTTTTGTCAAGGACCAAGTCTGTGCTCCGTAGGTCAGGATGGGAAGAATGCACATGTCCATTAGCTAACGTTTATTAAATTAAATTAATTAAATTAAAATAACTTTAATTAAGACCAACAAAGGATCTATTTCGTCAGTGACACATTTTAATCTTACAACTAGTTTAAGGTTTAGAATGACGCGTTATTACAGTAAGGGTTGTGTCAATGAAAATTACACAATTATAGTTTTTTAACATGAAAAAAAAAAACATTCGATTTTTGTCCACCGGTGTAAGACGGTGTTTTAGGAAGGAAAGCAGTTTAACGACTTATCATCATTGTCCTTTGCATCTATTGCAGACGATTTATCGCGAACAGAGACTATACTCTGTATCTTTAGGCCCCTCGCCCACGGCGACTTTTTGTAGCGATGCTGTCGCGCGTTCGCATAGATACAGTCGCGATGCGGTCGCTAGCTGTGTGCCCTCGCCCACATAACACGATTCAGTCGCGATGCAAACGCGATACCGTCGCGCTTCAACAGTAAGGGTTGTGTCAATGAAAATTACACAATTATAGTTTTTTAACATGAAAAAAAAAAACATTCGATTTTTGTCCACCGGTGTAAGACGGTGTTTTAGGAAGTAAAGCAGTTTAACGACTTATCATCATTGTCCTTTGCATCTATTGCAGACGATTTATCGCGAACAGAGACTATACTCTGTATCTTTAGGCCCCTCGCCCACGGCGACTTTTTGTAGCGATGCTGTCGCGCGTTCGCATAGATACAGTCGCGATGCGGTCGCTAGCTGTGTGCCCTCGCCCACATAACACGATTCAGTCGCGATGCAAACGCGATACCGTCGCGCTTCTGTCGCGACGCAAACGTGATACCCTCGCGCTTCTGTCTCGATGCTAACGCGATACTGTCGCGCTTCTGTCGCGATGCAAACGCGATTCAGTAAATCTATGTATGTCGTCCGACACGGTCGCGCGTTTGCATCGATACAGTCGCGATGTTGTAGCGCGTTGCAAATGCGACTAACGCGCGTTAGTATCGATGCTATAGCGCGTTAGTAGCGATGCTGTAGCGCGTTGGCATCGCTTATGTAGCGCGTTGCAAATGCGACTAACGCGCGTTAGTAGCGATGCTGTCGCGCGTTTCGTAAACGTCGCGACAAAAAGTCGCCGTGGGCGAGGGGCCTTAGGTATTTAAATAAAAGTAAACAAAATCTACCCTGAAATGGCTCCTTGAGCCAGTTGAGGGTAGATGCAAACATTACATGATCAAGGTAGGTTAACACATTCAACACCAAGAACCCGACTGTCGGGTACACTGTTCGTAGCGACTACGCGCTACATACGACGAAACCGTGGCTACGCGCTACGAGCGTAACCCGTAGCACTTAGTGGTATTGAATGTGTTAAAGTCAGGTCGTTCAGTGACCGATCCAGGCGGTTTTGTATTTGGTTGATTAACAAATAAATGTTATAACTACCCGTTAATGTACTAATTGTTTGTTTACTTTTATTTAAATGTCTAAAGATACAGACTATAGTAGCCCTAGTGGGCACTTTATAGTAGTGTACTATTTATAATAATTGGAAATGGAGAGAGCGGGGTTTTCTCAAGTGACATCAGTTTCTTAGAAATTGATAGTGAATTATATCAATACAGCAACTTGTAATAATTTTATCATCTTGTTGATAATAATAATTGTAATAAAATGCAAATATATCTAAAGAGGAAGTTGGAAATGAACGTGAAGATGAGTTTATAATTGAATAGTTATAATAATTAAATTAATGCGCGTTAACCATTCCTTCTACGCTGAATGCGCCGAGTTTGCAGTGATAAAGTATGGGAGTGCCACTTGGCGTGCAAACTTGGTCAAACTCTTAAAAAAATAGCCCTGTAATGGGCAGGGCTCCATTTCCTAATAAAAGGGCTCCCGCGAAGCGGGGTGACGACGTTTGGAAAACGTCCTCCAAGCAGGACCCTTCAAGACACCTAGGACAAAGACCTCCGCTTAATACCCATTCCTTGTGGGTGAACAATGCGCCGAGCGATCTTAGTCCTCATATTGTAAGGATCTATATCTGAATCCCTAAAGAATCTCCTATCTTTGTATTCACTAATATTTTTTGTCATAATGATCACTTGTCCTAACACTAAAAACCCTAATTTTGGTTTCCCTAATTATTGATTACTTATCCTAATGTTATTAAGCATATTTTCTTTTATGCGAGGGTCGCAGTTCTAACCCTAACCTAACCTACTTTTGTGGCAGCAAGTTCTAAAACCTAACCATTTTTCAGAACCTTACATTATGGAAAATAATCGTTATGACAATTGATCGTTAGGGCATGTGCCCATTATGACAAACCAGTTAGGGCAAGTGACTTTAGGACAAACGTTGTGAGAGATTCAGAATGACACCCATATTGTAACGTAGTACATTTAACAAACAATACAAATCCGCACATGTTACAATATCAAAGGCACATTAGGACTAGACATTCTCGTTACTAAGGACCCCCTCAAAGCGTAGCTTCGTCGCCCAATAAAATACCCGCAAAGCGGGGGTCCATCGCTTAGACAAAGTCCCCTTCAAGTACTTACTGTTTCCTTATTGTCCACGGCACCGCTGCTCTTGAACACGTCGTAAGGGTACAGTATGCGTTCATAGTGGTTCTTGAGTATGGATCCAATGCCCTTTCCTTGTGGGTGGCCCATACGCCGTGCGATCTTGGTCCATTTTCGCTCCGCCGAACATGTGTCGAAGCCGCCTGTGAAAATTGAGTTAGTTTAAAAGCTTTAATGGTGTTTATAATGTTATATTTTATACTATAAATACCGGCGGACTCATGCAAAATGAACAAGGAATACTAAGATGGGTAAACTATTGTAGCCACAAATTTGAGTCAAAGAAACAGATACACTCTGAAAATTGCCTTAAAACTTGATCTGATGTAGAAATTTGTGCTCCAGCCACATTATTATTAATGTTCGAGACTTACCAGCTTCTTTAACAATTTTGTGCAAAGCGTAGAGATCAAGCGGCTTCCTCTCGACTGTGGGGATCTTGAGGACGGAGCCCTGGAGCTCCCAGAACTTGATTATCTGGTCCAGGAAGTTTAGCTTCACCCTCGTTATAGCCTGTGAAGTTAAATGGTAACCCAGTATTTAAAACTATGTCTAATTAAACCTGATTTATGACTAAAATTTTTTTGTCTCATTTAAAGGATTGAAAGAAAAGAACAGCCAGCCTAGCCAAGGTTACAATCGCTATCGCTTCGAAAACGAAAAGCATCATGTCTCTCTATCACTCTTCCATATTAGTGTGACAGTGACAGTTGCGTTTCGATCGCTACGAAGCGTAAGCGATTGGCGTCTTGGCTACGCGGCCTGGGCGGTGAATTTTTCTATTTAAAAATTCGGTAGTACGTAATAAATGAGGAATGCAATACAATAGTAACATTAGTAACTCTTACTTCTGATTATTTATATAAACTAAATATTGCCAATAAACTACGAATTTTATCTCAAATTAATAAATATTATTTCAAGTGCAATTGCAACGGTGCACTTGTGATCTCGAAACGTAAGGTAATTTTCAAATTAATGCCCTTACCAGAATTCGAACCTGGAACCTCCTGCTTCGTAGGCAGGGTCACTAGGTCACTACCGAGTAGACTAGGAGGCCGTGAAGAACAGAGTTTAGTCAAGTTGTAAAGAAGTTTACCTCTAATTCATTTAACCGTTGTATCCGCGGTGTGAACCGCAGACGGTCGACATCCACGGCGAACGGGGGTTGCCAATGCTAAAACAATAATAAATACATTTTAATGGCAACAAAAAAAAATGTAACACTATGGCACCCTAGAGGACATAAAAAAAAGAAACAGAGGTAAGCAATTTAAAAGATGGTCCGATGAAATCGAAGATATGGCTGGAAGAACTAAAACATGGACCAGATTAGTGCAAAATAAGGAAGAGTGGAGAAGATTAGGCAGGCCTTTGCCCAAAGGCACACAGAATCGGTTATCGTAGATTAAGGAAAACTATAGATATAGTATAAAAATGTATATGTGATATAAGGTTATAAATAAATAAATAAATAAATGTTTAATTTAGTTTACTGTCAACCAAGCTAAATCTGCGTGACATTTGAAATGACAAAGTGTGATAATGTCATCATAAATGTCAATTTCTATTAAAATGTATGTTTCTTTTTAAAGTCAGTGCAGAGTTAGCTTAGACGGACTCTAGCACAGTGGAAAGTGTTTGTCTTCAAACACAGCCAAGGACATATATGAACCTGAGTTACTTGATTTATGAATATTTACAATTTTGCATTTAACAAAGGTGTGTTAAGTACGAGTAATAGCCTATTCAGTTAGAATGCATGAAAGAGGACTAATTATAGTAATTATTCTAAAATATTACGCAATTTCAGCTAAGGCACAAAAAAGTAGAATTGACATGTTAAAAAAAAAACAAGGGCTAATTTGGTTTTACATATTTCACAAGCTCTGAATGCTAGTAGAATTCATATAATCATATTGATGATTATAGTTCGTTTTTTTTAGCATTAGAAAGAACTTGAAAGAAGGTAAGCGATCTTGACATGTCTTTTAATTAAAAAACGCTTTTTAAACATCAGTGTCTATTACTTATGAAAGCAAAAGAATATAAATGATCGTATTAGATTCATAATTGTTACATATTTGCCGTAACTTATTTTTAAAATGTATTTTTTAATTAAAAGACACATCAAGATTGTTTACCTTATTTCTAATGCTAAAAAAACAAACTATAGGAGTGAGTATAATACATGTATCACAATTCACAATATGACTATGCAGGGCTATAACCGCGAAAATCGAAGTTCGCAAATTGCGGGCATTTTTCTCTGTCACTCTAATTCCGCCTTCATTGGAGTAAAAGAGAAAGATCCCCGCAATTTGCGAATTTCGGTTTTCGCGGTAGCCCCTCAGATCCCCCCTTCCCTTACTAATAAAGCTGGATCCGTACTTGTTCTTTGAAGCGGTTTAGTAAGTAAGTAACAGTTTCTCTATCTTCCATTCTTGACACAATTTTTTGAGTTTTCCATGTAACAAGAGTGCATTGGTCAACAAAACATATGTGTTAGTTATTGTTAATACTTCCTTTACTCAACAAAATCAAAAATGATAATTTTTTAAAGGGATTATTTTAAAAGTTTTTTTATCTAATTAAAATTACAATTTTTTTACTGCAGATCGTTTTTATATCAGGTAAATTCTTTGACTGAAATAAGGCTTATTTAATTTAATTTTAACTTGAAAATAGGCAACTTTACCTAGCCCAGTGCATGTTGGCCGGCAACAGGGCTGTCTTAAACTATGCTGGGGCCCCGGGGCACATAAGAATTTGGGGCCCTTTTGGAAAGTAAAGAAAGCTAATTAAACTAACATTTTTCTACTATGATCTTCTATTTACATATTATGGGTAATCAAATATACTGTTACGGTCTGTCCTTCGGGGCTCTGGGCACGGGCCCCATGTGCCTTTATGGTAAAGACAGTACTGGCCGGCAACAATATAAACAAACTGCATTCTCCAGTGCAAATTATGCAGGTCTTGCATCATTGTTGAACTTCAATTTATTAAGTATTTAATATTCTTAAAGTGACTTGTGTCATACTGACCTTAGGCTCTTCAATAGGCCATTATTTAACATAATATGGATTATCTTCATGTTCAAAGTAACTGGAATTTACAGCGAAACAAAGTGGCTTTGTATTATCAGGTAACCCTAGTGTTTGACAGCCTAAATTTAATTCCAATACTTGGCAGCCGATTAGTCAACCCTATTCCTCAGACAACCTGTCGTCTAGCCAGGCCGGAGATCTCCGGCCAATTGTTTGTTACCCTTGCCTCCCGCTCCCAACACACGCCAGGGACCCCATATTTGTTACGACCGATTTTTTTGCACCCGAGATAATGGGCAGGTGAAAAGCAGCTTCAATTTCATTTAAAAAAAAAACAGCTTTTCCACTGGGGTTAAAATGGCCGGAGATCTCTGGCCGTAACAAATATGGGGTACTTTTTTTTGACAGCTTGGTAGATGACAGGTTAAGATTGAAAGTGGCAACTATTGTTACAGTGTTCAGCACTGAGACATTTATGTTATGTGTGTGTTTATGTTATTTGTGTTATGTTATAAAATAAATAAATAATGTATTTGACACTAACTGACATTGATTTTAAGAGCCATCAAAATAAAAATTACTCATTTTCAAACATTTTTAATTTCATATTGCTAGTAATTCCTACAAAGTTCTATAGACTATTTTGTGTATATATGGCCAATTGGCCAATTCTGCAGGAAACATCAAAACAATATTCATTTAAAGATTATTTTACTAAGATTCACTGCATCATATACTTGTTTGTTTATTTGAATCTATATTTACACCATATATTTACTTTATTTGCATCTTGTGAGATTTTGTATCACTTTCTGGTGTCAGATTGTGCTCATATAGACAAATTCTAAGTTGGAAAATGATGATATTGGTACTAAAACTCTCATTGGTTACAAAAAAAAAAAACAAGAAATCTTGGGCAGACCTTATAAACCTTATAGTGCCCTTAAAGGGGCAGCTTAAGGTCACTAACAACTATCTCTGGCTATAATTATTAAAAACAGATTAATAAATTCAGGGCAACACTATTTTCAACACACATTTCAGAGAAATATCATCTTTTAAGTTGTCTATGTTTAATTCACTTGAAATCACTGCTGTAACCAAATTGTGTTATTAAAATAGGATTTAAAAATATAATATACACGAATTTTCGTAATTCTATTGAGATATTTTGATAACAATTGCATAAGACTATGTAACAATATGATCAATCACTAATATGATAACTTTAAAAATCAATAATAACAATTCATTGACTGCTAGTTTCAGAAATATTTGTTTAAAATGTTGTTGATAATAATATGGATATTATATTACGCATGTTTTCCTTAAAGATTTAGCTATTAGGTCTCTCATATGACTAATCATAAAGTAAAAAGCATGACTGTGGTAAATGTATCAACCATTTTGAGGTAGATATGGAATTGTTTGACATTTGCACATGATATTTTATTCTCAATATTAGACTATTTCAGTGATTTTGTCTGTCTTCTTTTATTATTAACACTTTTCAAAGCAAGAATATATGCCAATATATGTCAGTAAGTTACACCATTTGCATTTATGAATAATGCCACATTACCATATTACTTTTCTAAAGCCAAACTATGACCTTTCCTAATATCTGGAAAGACTAAAATACGGAAATTAAGGGTTGAAAGTTATTTTCAGCACACCCTGGGAGTGTTTTGTTTTTAGGTGCAACAATTTATACTATTGAAAGTGAGTATACATAGCTAATAGTCAAATGACCCCAAGTCTATTGGTTTGGTAAAACACCTAGACTTAAAAGCAGATGAAAATAGAGCAAACCTGAGAGCATTTAACGAAATTACAGTTACACGCGACAAAAAACGTCGCAATAGTTATTTTTTATCTGAACCACTACAAGCAGCAGGGTACAAGACAAAATGGCAACCTGCCTTCTATGCACAATATGCCACTGCATTTAATGACAATAAAATGCATTTTCTGCCAGTGTCCACTTTTGTAAAGCGCCCAGGCATGTTTTATTAAGGATTACGCCCTAAAAACAGAAAATAGATAACGCGCAAGAGACACAGATGAGCTTATGTGGTTGCATCACACAACAATTAACGTGCGAGTTTAGGGTTAGAAAACCACTTGAAAACGACAATTCCTAATTGCAAATAAACAAATTTAGGTCAATTTAGAGGGTTTCATTGTTTTATAACAAAGGACACTAACCGCAGGGGGTTTGATTTTGCATATTCCAGACTTCTCTGCAATTGGTCTTATTTTGCTGATGTACGCCAGAGGATCCAGGAATTCTTCCGGCGTCGGCTCGAACACGGGCGCCTCCGGGGGCACGCTGAACGTAAAATTATCAGGTTTCATGGGGGACGCCGAGTCCCCCATACTAACTTCAACATTGGCTTCGTCACATTTTCCCATTTTTGAGAAAAACTATGCAGTTCACACAAATACAACAAATAATATCACTACAGCATCATCAATCGTTAAGGTATGAATAACGCACGTCCACAAAGAAATAAAAGCATTAGAATTAGTCCTTCCATAAGGAATCACAACGAGTTGATTGAAATTATCACCAACAAATATCAGTGAGTCTTATTGCACGTCCGCCATGCGAAATTGAACTTTCGAAACTGCGGTGTTGCTAGTGGAAAAAAAGAGTACGCATTAAAATTTTATTTTCATGGTGCATTTACGAAAGCTCGTTGTCATAACATAAAGACTGGTACACAAAGTACTGCAATATGCATAATATAAAGTATTTATTATGGTTCAATCGGGCTGCTACGAGTTGGTGCTAGTGACTCAGAAGTGTTCCCTCTTTATTGTTCAGTTCACTTAGGACGAAGACCAAATCGAATTGCCTGTATCATACAATGACCGCAATACGTCTTGCGTCGAATGATGGTCCCTATCCCTATGACAGTTCGTTTATATACGGAGTCTTCGAGCAACACCGGCTTCCGACACATCGGAAGGGAGGGGCCCAAGCGATATCTCACCGTACAAATCTTTCTGCCATTTTTCGCGGGGGGAAAGGTGCACACAGTCGCACTTCTCAGTCTTCTCGCACACTTACATACAAAATCCAATCTACGACGACACAAATACATAGAAAATGACACACGTCAAAGACAAAAATCTTGCAAACCTCGATCTCTTTTTGTGTACGGACGAGTGACAAGTGTCACAACATGCACACTAACACATTTTCGTTGAAGTATGTTATTGTATTCTGAGAGATGAGAAGTCGGATTTGTCGCTCGACCGATCCGCAATTTATACTGAGCGAGCAAAATCGATAAATCCAACAATTACATGAGACTAAAATATAATAATTGTGTTTGAATGTAATTAAACGTATGATATGTAAAAAAAAATATTACATGTGAAATGTAACACTTTCTTTTTGTAAATTTGATGTCCCCGACCTAGAGATGGGTCGCGGGTATTTACCCAATTTACCTACCTAGGTAAATACCCGGTAAATACCCATCTACCCGGTATTTACCCGTATCTACCCAAATGGACGGGTAGATTCATTTCTTGTTGCACATGTCGATTTGTCTTAAAGTGGAGATATAAACCAAGTTAATGGTTGTAATTATTGTGTGTCATTTAAAATGAAATGGTTTAGTGAAACCTTCAGTTGTAACTAAGGAATTTTTAGTGCAAATTTGATAAATATTAAAAAAAGGCCGTCATAAGAGTATTTCTTTTAGATTTGAGTAAATTATCGTACTTATACGTTGATAATACACATTCCAACTCCGGTCGGCGGAAGGTGTAGTTGGGGGGAGGGGGGTAAAAGAGAACTTTTTCATATTTCTTGGAATCTGTCATTAATATCGAAAAGTGTTGTATGTACAAACCTTCGAGCAACACCGGCTTCCGACACATCGGAAGGGAGGGGCCCAAGCGATATCTCACCGTACAAATCTTTCTGCCATTTTTCGCGGGGGGAAAGGTGCACACAGTCGCACTTCTCACACACTTACATACAAAATCCAATGTGTAATGACGACACAAATACATAGAAAATGACACACGTCAAAGACAAATCTTGCAAACCTCGATCTCTTTTTGTGTATGGACGAGTGACAAGTGTCACAACACGCACACTAACACATTTTCGTTGAAGTATGTTATTGTATTCTGAGAGATGAGACGTCGGATTTGTCGCTCGACCGATCCGCAATTTGTACTGAGCGAGCAAAATCGATAAATCCAACAATTACATGAGACTAAAATATAATAATTGTGTTTGGATGTAATTAAACGTATGATATGTAAAAAAAAATATTACATGTGAAATGTAACACTTTCTTTTTGTAAATTTGATGTCCCCGACCTCTTTTTATAGCAAAAAACCGAGTAAACAGGCATTTTTGTGCAGCAGTGTTCACGCGCGCGTCTGGACTCGGTCTAGTGAAAAATCCAAGTGCAACTAGTTTTATTACCCGCGCTAGATTAGATTGACGCGCTAATCTTGTACCTCGGCAGAGGGGAAATAGTGCGAATGCCGCCTCCCTTCCGTGTTGCTCGAAGGTACAAACTAAAGTAGATAAAATTTTCTACAAAAAAGGTTATATACATTTTTGTCCTAAAACTAACTGTATTTGACTTATGAGCTTCCCAATTTGTGATACTGCACAATTTTTTTTTATTATCATTCATAAGTAGTCTTTATTTTCATTTTTCTAATGTATATTAAAAGCGTTTTAAAACATTTCCGGAAGCCAGGGAATGATTTTACACGATTTTCATAATTGTACTGATATGTTAAAATCGAACTTCACCTCATAGCAACCTTTTCGTAATTATATAGTTTGAACATACATTTTATGTAACATTCTAAAAAAATACTTAAATTAATCTTATTTATACTCACATACCATTAAACACATCAAATTTACTATTACTACTACTTACTATTTACCCGCGGGTAGGTAAATATCGGGTATTTACCGGGTAAATACCCGCTCTCGGGTATTTACCCATCTCTACCCCGACCTCTTTTTATAACAAAAAACCGAGCAAACAGGCATTTTTGTGCAGCAGTGTTCACGCGCGCGTCTGGACTCGGTCTAGTGAAAAATCCAAGTGCAACTACTTTTATTACCCGCGCTAGATTAGATAGACGCGCTAATCTTGTACCTCGGCAGAGGGGAAATAGTGCGAATGCCGCCTCCCTTCCGTGTTGCTCGAAGTACGGAGTAGTTGTCACGAAAAATGTTAATGAACATTTCTTGAAAGTTTTATCGCATTAATTTATTTAGTAATGTAACATTTAAGCAATACAAATACGGTAAAACATATTTCTTCAATTATTCTATAAATTTATGCCCAACCACAAGGAGACGAGCAGCTTCAAGATCCACTAGAAACAAAGACAAATTATTCTTGCCATGTTCTAGAGTTAAGCTTCACAAAAACAACTCGTTCTGTATGGCTATCCAAATTTATAACCAGCTGCCTAAATGTATCATAGAATGTCCTACAAATCGCTTCAAGAAAACACTTACGGAATGGCTGCTAGGCAAATGTTTTTACTCCGTAAAGGACTATTTAGTAAATAATATCTAGTTGCCAAGATCCTAATAACCATAAGATCTGACATCATTACTTAAAACTATAAAATGGTAAGGTACCTACTTTTTTGATTTGACCAAGTAATTTATTTTTGTGTTATATTTAGACATTGAATTTTCAGTGATATCATTGAACATTAGTGTATATATTGATTTGATAGATTGTTTTTGTACTTGTAAATAACTTATTGTAAATATTATTGCATGCCTTCTCTGGTAGAACATAAGACGCTCTTAAAAATGTTATCACCTTATGTGGTTACTGTAAAATAGGGATTTAACTACTGAAATAAGCACGAATGTAAAATAGCACATGTGAATATATTCACGACTTCCGATTGACAAACAGTTTATTTTTCTATACGTAGACAGCCTACATTGCACTCCTCCACGATAAATTATTAATAACACATCAAAAAACTAAAAGGACTCCCTTAATGAGTACAACAACAAAACTATAGATCTAACCTAGTAATTCCCTTAAGGCGGCATTGCCTAAAAGGACGAGCCTGGGGCGGTGACGGTGTGTTCGGTAAAGAAACATTTGGCGACGGAAGCGCGCTAGGTAAAGCATCTTGAAAAATAGGCGACCCAGGTGGTGACTTAGAGGGAGAAATGCTCGGTTGAGACGCATGCTCCGGAAACACCACCATGTCTGACGTCGATCCCGCCGACCGCGTGACTGAGTCCGTCCGGGTCTCAATTTCCATTCCGTCAGGGTTATTTGTTACATTAAGTTTACGAACTCTTTCATTATCAGGATTTGTACGGATATCAGGTTCCAAAGTTTCTGGAACGGGATATACAAGAGACTGTCTACCCGATCGCCGCTTCAATTGATCGACATGTCTATGTACCACTGACCCATCAGCCCCCTTGACGCTATAATCACCCGACCCGGTTCTATGCACTATTTGACCTGGAGCCCATTTTTCCCCCTTAAGGTATTGCCTATACCAAACCTCTTCTTGTAACCCTAGTTCCCTATGTGTTCCTCCCGCAGCTAACTTCTGCCGTTGCTGCGCCAGACGGACCACGGCCCTAGTGTCGGGCTTCAAAGTGTCGAGCTTGGTACGAAGACTCCTACCCTGAAGTAATATGGCTGGACTCTGGCCGGTAGTGGGGTGAACCGTATTTCTATAATATAACAAATAAGTCCATAGAGCCTTATTTACATCATTTTTTTCATAAATTGCTTTTTTGATTACTCTCTTTGGAGTTTTTACCGTAACTTCAGCCAGACCGTTTGAAGCGGGATGATAAGGTGCAGAAAAAATATGTTCGATACCGAGTCCCTGGCTGAAATTTCGCATTTCGGTACTAGAGAAAGGTGGCCCATTATCTGAAACTATTTGTTTGGGTAACCCCCACCTGCTAAATAATTCGCACAAAATGGTAATTACAGCAGTAGCTGTGGTACTAATCATGTGGAATATTTCCACCCATTTGGACATCGCGTCAATTACTACAAGATAAGTCTTTCCGGCAATTGGACCCATAAAGTCGAGATGAATTCTAGACCATTGCCGATCCGGCCAAGGCCACATGCAAGGCGCTTGCTTTGGTGGAGCATCCGCTTGTACTGCACACGCGTCGCACTCGCGGCACATGCGTTCTACTGCCTCGTCGACCCCGGGCCACCAGACATAACTCCTAGCTAAAGCTTTAGACTTCACTATACCCATGTGAGGCTCGTGGAGCATCCGTAATACCCGATCCCTGCATGACTCCGGAATCACTAACCTGTAACCCCACATAACGCAACCCAGCTCTTCGTATAGTTCGACCTTCCTATTAAAAAATGGTTGTAGCCCAATTATGTCACAATCTGCGGGCCAACCCTCTCTAATGTACCTTAAAACCCGTGCCATTATGGGATCCCGAGCAGTCTGTGAACAAACCTCACCATAGTTGAGCAACAGAGCCTGCTGAATAAAATGGGCGCTGTCGGGCTCGTTTCTCCGCACTGGACTATCGGTAACCGAGACAACCCGTCTACTCCATTTTCGTTTGTACGAACATACTCGATAGTGTACGTATATGCTGATAAAATCAGAGCCCAGCGTTCCATGCGACTAGCGGCCATAGCTGGTATTCCTGTGTGCGGCCCGAAAATGGATACCAACGGTTTGTGATCAGTCCTAAGTGTGAAATGCCTACCATATAGATACTGATGGAATTTATTGACGCAAAAAATTATTGCCAACGCTTCACGGTGTATTTGAGAGTAATTTTTCTCTGCGTCCGTTAGCGTCCTAGAAATGTAAGCGACTGGACGTTCACCCCCTCCACTCTGGTTTGGTTGCGACAAAACTCCACCAATTCCCCGTGCTGACGCATCACAAGTCAAACTCAGAGGACGATCTGGGTCATAGTAGGCTAAAACCGGCGCAGTGGATAACACTGTTTTAATTTCTACGAACGCCTGCTCACAATCTTTCGACCAGTGCCATTCAACGTTCTTCTTTAGTAAATCATACAGTGGTACGAGCCGTCCACTTAAGTGCCTAACAAACTTTGCATAAAAGTTAATCAACCCAAGAAATGACCGCAACTCTGTGATAATACCCGGTCGGGGTATCTTGGTGATTGCTTCTATTTTATCCGGGTCCGTCTTGACCCCGTCCTTACTTAGAACATACCCCAAATATTTAATCTCGCTAACTAGGAATACACATTTCGCAGCCTTCAATCTTAACCCGTTTTGACGTAACCGACTGAAAACTTTCTCTAACGCTTGTAGATGCTCCGACACATTCTTGCCCCCAATTACTACGTCGTCCAAAAACACTTCGGCGTTGGGAATTCCGCCTAACACAGTACACATAATTCGTTGGAAAATACCTGGGCTAGAAGCAAGACCGAAAACAAGCCTGTTGTATTTGAATAAACCACGATGAGTATTTATAACCGTGCAGTTGTTAGACGAATCCAACACTATTTGATTGTACGCTTGTGATAAATCGATCTTTGAAAAGAAACGTGATTCGCCCAATCGAACAATTAAATCGTCAATCTTTGGTAGTGGATAGCGGTCTACTAATAATGCCGGATTAACAGTCGCCTTGTAATCCGCACAAATCCTTAAGGAGCCGTCTGGTTTGTTTACTGGTACCAATGGAGAGGCCCAGTCGGAACAGTCGACGGGCTCGATGATGCCGTCGCGTAGCATGGCGTCCAGCTCGGCGTCGACGCGTGCGCGTAACGCGTACGGCAGCGGACGCGCACGGTGGAATACCGGGACCGCGCCGGGCCGCAACTGCAACGTCGCTTTACCGCCCGTGTACCGCCCTAATCCGCCTTGAAACAACTCCTTATACCTGTCACATAAAGTTTTAATGTTATCAGTTAATTTAGGATTTTCATTATTTCCACCTACATGATGACAGTTATCAAAAATCGGAATGCCTGTTTTTAATTCCACTAACCAATGTCGACCTATTAATGGGGTTTTACCACCCTTAATCACAAACAACTCTAACTCTTTCTCTGTAGCACCATAACGAACCTTGGGCTTTATCATTCCGGAAGGAGTCAGTGGTGTTCCGTTGTAAGACGTAAAAGAAGCACCTGGTGGTTGTAAAGGAATATCCTTGAAATAGGTGTGGTATGTCTCACTACTTATGCAGGACGCAGCCGCACCCGTGTCGACTTCCATAGTCAGTGAATGATTATTTATGGAAACAGGTAATCTCACCGGTGGATAATAGTCACTTAAGCATAAGTGATGAAAATCTTCCTCCTGCAGGGCCTCCAACGTGCGATGCTCTTCTCCGTCATCTTCCGTTTTCCCGCATAGTTGATGTAGATTAGTCCGTCTATCGCGCGACCCCTCCGTTGTCAGTTCTGGACAGACACGACGCAAATGGCCAATGCGCCGGCACCGGCTGCACTCGTAACTCCGGAACCTGCAAGTCTGGTAAGTATGGCTGTTCGCACCGCACCCGCCGCAGTGGTGGGTGCCTCCGCCCGAACTCCGCCCTGGTGAACCACCATGTCCGCGCGATCCGCGCGTCCCGCCACGTCCTCCGTGGCCGCCAGCGTTGATACGCCGACCGTATGCCGCGGTTATAGCGTGTACTGGGTCCGCTCCCGCCCCAGCACCCTCGCCGTTAACCGCTCCCGCCGAACCGTCAACCGCAGCCGAATCTTTGATTGCGGCCTCTAAAGTCGTCGCTTTCTTAACCGCGTCCGAGAAGGTCAAACCTTCATCTTCGGCAAACAAACGTTCTCTAATCTGATCGCTTCTGATACCACATACGAACTGGTCCCGCAGATCAGTGTTTAGATTAGTCGCAAATTTACAAAACCGGGCTGCCTTCTTCAACTCCGCCACATAATCGCTGATACATTCCGTGCCCTGTCTCTTTTGCCTAAATCTGTAACGTTCCGCTAAAACTGACGGAGTCGGTTGTAAATGATCTTTGACTAATTTGACAACTGCATCGTATGTTAGCTCCGATGGTTTCTTCGGACTCGCGAGGTTCGTTATCAGCTCATACGCCTCGTCCCCGACTGTAGCTATCAATGTAGGCAGTTGATTCTCCGGTTTGATATCATTTACCTTAAAATACATTTCCATTCTTTCAATGTAAGCCGACCATGTTCCGTTTTTAACGTCAAACTCTTTTATTTTACCAATCGGCATTTTCTTGCCCTATTTTATATATGTATGGTGAGAATAAATTACCGCAGGCACGCTTTTCCTTATTTCCTTTCGTCGCCAGTGTAAAATAGGGATTTAACTACTGAAATAAGCACGAATGTAAAATAGCACATGTGAATATATTCACGACTTCCGATTGACAGACAGTTTATTTTTCTATACGTAGACAGCCTACATTGCAGTTACATATCAGAATACCGAAAATCGATTTACCTAATTTTGAATCACCTATGCTCGTTTCACCTATTTTAAAAATACCTAATGATCAATTAACCTAAGCTCATAACACCTAATGAACGAATTACCTATTGCACGTTTCACCTACAACTGGTTTACCTAAGCTCAGAATACCTATGGTCGATTTACCTAAAGTTGAAACACCTAATACTCGAAATACCTAAAGCTAATATAGGTACCTAATACACGAAACACCTAATGTTGATATACCTAATGCACGAAATACCTAAACTCGGTATACTTAATGATCGAATTACCTAAAGTTAACACACCTATTGCACGAATTACCTAAAGTCGGTATACCTAATGATCGAATTACCTAAAGTTAACATACCTAATGAACGAAATACCTAAATTCGATACACCTAATGCACGAAATACCTGAAGTCGATGAACTTAATGAACGAAATACCTAAAATCAAAAATATAATTATTGTTTAGTAGAATATTATTAGGACATACAACATTTGGTATAATTTTTTTAGCCAAATCATTCAATTGGCTTACTATTTTTTATTATAATATAAGGTCTAGTCATATGAGAGTCGAGATAGGTTCGACGACGAGCAAAGCGAGGAGGAGCGTGTTAGGTTAACTGCGACCAAACAGTGCCAAAACCGACTTTTATTTCATCGTCATGATGTTAACTTACAAAAATTAAGTTTTTGATAAGATAAGAAAAAATAACTAATTTTGTATTAGACTTACGAAATCATTCTACTACCTAAAAAGTAGCGTTTCAAAAAGTGTATTTTTAAGTTGTTATCCAAACAAACAGTTTCTACTGTAAGGTTGGGAAATCATACGATTTATTGGGTGGAGTTGCCACTTGCTCATTCGGCAAAATGATATGAATTTTGTGCTAGGTATATAGACTTTAGGTATTTCGTGCATTAGGCATATCGACATTAGGTAATTTGTTCAGGATGTATATCAACTTTAGGTATTTCGTGCGATAGGTTTAACAGTTTTAGGTATTTCGTCCATTAGGTAAATCAAGTTTAGGTACATCGTTCATTAGGTATATTCTCGGAGTAATTAACAATGGAGCCGCCATTAACAGGCGTTCCCCTCTGTCGAAAATAGGCGGCCAATGGTCAACAACTTGTCAACCATATGTATGGACTGACATTTATCTGACATGACGTACCTATACATTTGATGTGCCCCTCCCCCGCAAAAAACGGCAGACTATTTTGTACCGAAAATTTTAGACATGGCGTCTCCGTTGGTTATATCCTCTAAGGGTATATTAGCTTTAGGTGTATCGTCCATTAGGTATATCAGCTATAGGTGTTTCGTGCATTAGGTATAATAGCTTTAGGTGAAACGTGCAGTAGGTAAAACGTGCTTTAGGTATATCGTGCATTAGGTGTTTCGTCCATTAGGTTATTTGAGCTTAGGTATTATAAACTTAGGTCAGTCAATGTTTAGGTAAAATGATCGATAGGTCATTTAAAAATAGGTGAATCAAGCATAGGTGATTCAACATTAGATAAATCAGTTTTCGGTATTCTGATATGTAACCCCTTATGTACATAATTCAACTATGTTCTCGCAATAAAAAATATTGATTGATTGATTAAAAAACGCTATTACCAGTCTTCCTGCTCGGATTTGGTTTGGCTCGCGGCTCGCCTAACATGAACGACGACGAGCACACCGAACACTGCTGTGACACTAACGAACTGAGTCTTACCTTACAAGTCTACTGACTAGACAAAATGAGTTAGGTGCGTTGATTACTGTTAGTGTCGTGTAGAAAGAGAAAAATCATATTTGTTGATCAAATTTGAACAAACTTGTCAGAAAAGGCCTTTTAAATTTAAAATTGATCTCCTTGTTTGTTCGTTTTTTCGTGTATTTACCAGTGCGTAGTTAATTAGTTATGGTCCAAATGGAAGAACAACTTATGAAATAAAATAAATGGCCTCTCCAAACGTCAACGACAATCGCATCCCATTTGCAATGCGTTGCGGCATTTGGTCAATCTATAATTCGTTGCTCCTACTTAGCCAGCAATCCATCTAAATCTTATGACTTTTGTTGCAACGTCTATAGGAGCCTTTTACTAACCTTTAAGCTGGCCACACTGAACACGACGGTGCCCTACAATGAGTACAAGCTTTACAAAAATCTAGCTAGCTCTGTAAACGCGCCGTCTCGAATGCAATCGATGAAATCACATCCGTCATCCGCCATTTGCGAAAGTAGCCGATCGCTGCTCCGCAGCGCGAGTGTCGTACGTTCGAGTATGTCGAGAGTGTAATTTGTTATTTTCAATTAAACTGTGACTTCAGTGCGGGATTTGAGCAGTTAAAATGATTGTGAGATTTTTGAGCGTGCTGTGCCTGGGAGTTTTGGTGGCTTCGGCGCACAATGCCGAAGGAAACAACGACAATGAAGGTTCGTAATTATAATCTTCAGTATATTTATTTTTTATCGGTCCCAGTTTTATTTATAAACAGTGTGGAAAATATAAATCAACTTATTTTAAGATTTGAGAGGAGTTCGTTCGCCTGAGAATTACTTTTATCTCATAAATTGTGGCTTGGAAGTATATGTTACGAAATTTTCTTTAAAGTTCGTTTGTGATTTTCTTATTAGGGTCTGTATTATTTTCCTGACTTTCTAATATGTCCCGCGGTTGATTATTATGTCGGCGAGCGGGTCGTGGGTGTAGAGTTGATAGCATAACCGGCCCGACGACTTCTGAGGTTGAGCCTGGCCAGTGCCCATAGCGCGTGCATACGGCTTGCACACACGTGCATGCCTGTGTAGGTGTAGTCTGATTCACACCGGGTGTTAGCACTTGGTCCCATTTCCGAACGAATCACCTGAGTAGCAGATGAATGACCTGTACACCAAACATGTTACTTTGCTTCTGTCTAAGTATCTCTTAGCTCTGTGTTTAGCTACTTCCAAATAAAAGTTTTTGGAAAGGAATTTTAAGAATATTATGTATTTTTTAACACAGTTCTTTAAAATATTTTATCTCTACCATATTAAATACTAAAATCAATCTAATAATAAAATTGTAAGTCATAATCCATAATCTTTACATAATCATTAAAAAATTGTATTCTTGTCTATAAAAAAGTGTATCTAGTGCATATGAAAAGAATGATAAAAACATAAGATGCTATTCAGGAGATAGTTAGTAAAAGTAACAGAAATGTAGAATAGACATATGCAAAATGTGTCACTGAAAAGAAAAGATTGATATGCATCTTTCTTATGCTGTGAAGAACTTTACTTGTTTAGTTCAGTAGCTCAACAGATCCATCTATATCAAAAGTACTGGTTTCATTTATCTCATTCGCCAATATATTGAGTTGAATGAAGAATTTGATAGATAATTTCATTCAATATGAATCACTCAAATAAATTAATGTATGAATCAAAGACTTAACGAGGCGTCCTTGTCACTCTCTAAGCGAATGAGCAAGTAAATGAAAAGAATTTTTAACTGAACTGCTGAAGTAAGGAACTAAATGAATCCGAGCTGAATGAAAGAGTGACATTAAGTGAAGTACTTCATTTGAATCTTTCATTTGCGAACTACTCATGTCTAATGTAGAAAACCTTGCCTATGATTCAGATAAGAGCAGCCTACCCGTCTCCAGTTATAAAGTGCCAGCTAGATCCTGAATACAACAATAAATATTTATTACAATATTAAAGGGGCCTTACACTGTGTCGATGTCCAGTACGTCTAGCCCAGTATTGTGGGACCTGGGGTCTGTTTCTCAAAAGCTTGTGTGTCACTTTTTGACAGCTTTTGTTAGAAAGGGACTTCCACAGTTTTTGAGAAACGGGCCCCTGCTGGTATAATAACAACAAGTTCACAATAATCGAAATTAAACTTCTGTGAGACATATTTTAAAATATTTAGATCACCACAGTTGCACTTACTTGTATTTTTATCACAAGTAAGTTCACAATACACTAGGTAGTAGTAGTAGTAGTAATCACTTTATGTGGACAACACAGGTTAACATAAAATTTTACAGAAATAGAGGTATAAAGGCGAATTTATCCCTATAAGGCAGTGGTTCCCAAAGTTGACTGGGCTCTGATCCACCTAAACTGCCAAATTCGGGACCCACTTCTAGACCGTTCTAAAAAGGGGCCATAAAATATTCCATGGTAGTTTCAGGGCCCACTAAATATTCACTATGGGTTGACCCATAGTTTGGGAAATGCTGGCCTACTGTCCTACCCAGTAGATAAGATAATATTTTACTGTCAAAATTGTGTAAAAAGTATAACATCTTATAAATACAAAGGTATCAACAATTTTGCCCATATTTTGCTGTTGTACTAATTCCTCAATATAATTAAAACCATTTTCATTTATAACACAGTTGCATTTCTTTCGTTTAGTTGTTTTATAAAGAGTGTAGTGATATCATAGGCCTGTGTGGGCCCACATTATAATACAAAATGGATAGCAACCAGAGTTACCTAATATTTACCTCGCATTAAGTAGATAATGTAGATAAGAATGATAAGAGCCAACCTACTTCAGTCCTAGTGAGGCAGTGTGTATATGTACTTGTACAAACAGCCAAACTCCTAACTGTACATCGGTGGACCTTATTACAAAAGGCATAAGGTCCACCGATGTACAGTTAACAGTGTGGGCGATGGTACAGTTATGGTGTTATACATAAATATCTGTCAAATCTAACAAAACAATTGATAATTGTTAGTCCTTATTCATCATTTTGACATTTCTGTCTGTTAGAAAGAGTCAAAATGTGAGGAAACCTGCATACATCTGCAAAATTCAAAGGTGTACGACTATAGCCGAAACCCGAAACTCCGAGAGGAGGCCTGTGCCCAGCAGTGGGCCGTATAAGTATATAGGCTAAAAAAAATTAATCTAGTAGAAACACAATGGTTTTAGTGTTGTTTGAGTAATCATAGGTAATTAATTACAAATTGAGCGCATGAAATCTGATAGCAATCAAATTTAGGTGCTGGCATCAAAGTAAATATGTAGGTATATACATAACATATCTGTTGTCATCAAAATTTTTTTTATTTATTTTTTATTTATTTATAATAACGGTACAGCTATCATGACAGTTGCCCAATGCGATAGTGTAGCAAATATTTAACCTAGGACTTAATACTATTATTATTTCAAAGAATTACATATAACATAATACAAACAAAGTGATTTTATTGAAGTCATTCTCAGAACAATGGAACACATCAATCCGGGTAGCAACTCGATTGAGCGTGCGCAAAGCTCTCGTCCACGGCGCCTCGCGCAGCAGGCCGGTGCGCGCGCGCGGCTCCGCCAGCAGCGGGGGTCGGCGTCGGCGCCATACATACCGCGGGGGCGCGCACAGGCTCACCGTGGCCAGTACCCGCGGGTTACTGATTCTACCGCGCAACAATTTAAATATATAGGATGTTAGAGCAAGCTCCCTCCTAACCTCCAACTGGTTATACCCTACCATTCCCAGTATAAATAAAGTTGGGTACATAAGGGGGTAAAAAGGGTAAACACCATAACATTTCAGGTACAAAATCCTCACAAATTTATTTTGTACTCGTTCCAGCATTAATTTGTATTTGGATTCGTGCGGGCTCCAGATACTAGCGTTCATCTCGAGGTGGCTTTTTACAAGAGCCTCGTACAATGCACTATTAATATTAATATTGCGTCAGCAATAAGAGTAGGTACTTACATACTAACGTATGAGGAGTAGGGTTGCCATAAATATAGAGAAGTTGAGAGACAATAGGGCATTTCACTACTAGTCAAATCAGTTTCTTTTTCGAACTGTCGAAACGATTTTGCTAATATAAAATTTATATGAAACACTAGCATGTGACGTCACGATCAAATTAAACTCTTTATAGTTTTATACGGATTAAAAAAAAAAAGAAATGGTGTCTTAAAATAACTGCTGTCTATCTATTAAGCCCTTTTATTCTGGGTTAGAGTATGTTCTCTTAGCTCTGTGTGCCCCTTCGCAAAGGCTTTCTCCAGCTCTTTCCATTGGGGTCTGTCGTCTACGTTTCTCTATTAATCTTCTGTTGCTTTATTTCTTGCATGGTGTAAAATAATCTATTTTAAATACAGTGAAATACCCTGTTTATTTTTACCGGAACATTAGCAAAAGTAGCGTAGCGAGATATATAGAAAGAAACAAGTGATAGAAACAAAATAAATAAATATTTGGGGACAATCTTACACAGATCGACCTAGCCACAAACTAAGCAAAGCTTGTACTATAGGTATTAAGCGAATATATATACATAAAAAGATAAATGCGTATTAAAATACTAGAAACATCCATCTCGGAACGAGATTCGAAGCCCATGACTCGTTCTCTTTTCGCGCTTATTATACTATGCTTGAATGACTGCTCGGAGCAGTTGTGAGCCGAGCGCACCCAAATGGCATCATGTCTCAAAACGGGACATGTCCCGTCGTACTGGAACGTATGGCAACCCTAATGCAGAGTAATTTACGTAGAAACGCTGCCTTGTTCCGCTATTATTCAAGTTTCAAGGGATTCTAGTTTCAACTGCCGCAAGCTGGGTAATCTGAAACTTTGAATTAATATGTGTATTATTAGAACAAACAATACGAAGTTAATCTGCGACGCTAAATGTTAACCGGGGTTAAATTGTATTGGAAACAATGTTGATGGCATGTAGTAAAACGAGAAAGGGATTATTACAGCCTAAGCCACAGAATAAATAATAGTACTACGTACAGAAGGCTTACGGCTAAACCCCTGTTTAGGTATAGCAAACGGCCTTAAATGTTGCCGATTGGACATATTATATATACTTTATGTCATTGTTCCTGCAACCAAATGCGATGCAGTGTTTACTTGCTTTAGTAGTATATTTATTTATTAGTATACAAGTTTATAGTAGCGATCATGGCATAGTCAAAATGCCGTATTATAGGCTTTAGTGACCAGGGGCCCATTTCTCGAACGATATTAGACTAATATTATTAGTCCACGAACTGTCAAATCGTAAGGATTGCCATGACAACACACTAATAATATTAGACTAATATCGTACGAGAAATGGGCCCCTGAATGTTCTATACGATAGGTAGGTACAGCTTTGAATTTCTTCGCAGAGCCAATGGCCAGTCTCGCTATTTAATAGTTTACAATTTTAGTTTCCGCCGTAGCCTCAAGACACTTAGTTCGTCCATGAGAATTGGGCAACGAACGCCAACGCTATCGCCAGTTAATTGCTTTGCTAAACGAAGAAAAGCTTTTGTGAGCGCTACTCATTAAATGGTGTTTCGTTGTAATGTTTAGGTAGCACGTACGTAGGTTTTAGAGTGAATTTTCTAGTGTTTATAGGCTATGCAACGATATATTTCTGGTTGAAAATACTTTTTCTTGTAAATTGCTTCTGTTTTACTAAGACCCAAACAAAGCACGAGTTATAAAAACTTTATAATTTAGGTTTTCAACTCGCGCATAGTTTAAATTAGGGCAAAGTAAATAAGTTGAACTTTATAAATAGCAGTACACATTTAACTTTGTCATAGTAGAAATAGAAAATATTAATTTGGCGTAAAAACATACATTAGGTTATAGCAAATTAAATAAGTAAAGAAACGTAGGCACACCAAATAGGATGCCGCTCAGCATAAGCAGTGTCTGTAAGACACGGCGCTGGTTTTCAGGGCACCCAAAATTAAAACTAAAACTTAAAACGAATACAGAAACAGAACAGATAGAAACAGAACAAGACAGAACACGAGTAAGAAAGAAGGAGAGAGAGAGATCACATATATTTCTCATAGTTCACAAATCTGTATTTCTTTTGGAATATGTCCGCTTAGTTATAAAGTTTGGGTTGCGAGTAAATACTTTTTTAGGTTGTACTTAAAAGAGGTAACGGATTTGTAGTTTCTGATTGGTGGCGGTAAATTGTTCCAACCATAGCTGCTTGTTGACAGGGGCGTATTTACCCTAGGGCCATCCGGGCCATGGCCCGGGGCGCCATCCCCCGGGGGCGGCATATGCCGCCCCTGGCGGATTGCCTTTTGTTTTTCTTCCTTGACTTCTGGGGCGGCGAAACGCATTGGCCCGGGGCGCCAAATTTCAAAATACGCCCCTGCTTGTTGAGGATGTTGAGATCGGACAACTAATTGTGACATGCAGCTGTAAAATATATTGTTATTACCATTTTATTTGTATTTTACATAATAAATTGATGAAATCACAATTCCTTTAATACTTTCTTATTTTTTGAAACGTTATCATGCTCAAACGGCTTTAAAAGAAAGTGCCACGGCCCTCAGACGTCATTGAATCAAAGAAAAACATTATTATGCGCAAACGCATCAAAGAGAGCTAGACGTCCTGGAATGTTGACATTCCAAAGGCAAAAGGTGACGGAATACGGCGACCAACCAGTTTTATTTATAGTTCGTTACCTTAACGGGATGACTCACTCCAGTCCATTCAAGGACTAATCAAGGTAGAAATTATAACTTTGTTTATTTAAACTATTATGGCGTTGTCGCTCTGTTTACATTTTAATATAGACTTACCTACCTATCGAACTCCATATCTAATGTAGTGAAAAAGGTATTACATATTGTTAAGGGCGGTCTGAAAGACAGAACTGTGTGATGTTATTAAATTGTACAACGGGACTTAATCGCGTATTTAAGTTTTAAGATTTACCTCCGACGTTTCGAGGACGCCGTTATCCCCGTGGTCTCGGAGAAGACTGGCTTAAGTTGACATCAACATCTTCTAGACCACGGGGACAACGCCGTCCTAGAAACGTCGAAGGTAAAACTTAAGAGCCAACGGGAGTGGTCATTTCTCCATACAAACGTACTCCTCGTTTTCCTCCGTGGTTTTTGAAGCTAGAGTAATGATTTTTTCAACACAGATTAATATTGTCAATATCTGTGTCGGACCGTTTTGCTTTTTTTGATATTTTTGTTTTTTAAGGCGCTAGAGCCCTTCAAAAATGGCCAAAATGGCCTAATTGACTATGCCGCAATGAGAGGCGACATTCAAAACTGATATCAATTAGCCAAAAAAGCAAAACGGTCCGACACAGATAATTTTATAATCATTTAGATTTCCAAATTTGGTTACGATTGGTTAAGTTTTGGAGGAGGAAACAGAGGAGTACGAAACCTCGATTTTTGAGATTTTTACGCAGGATTTTTCGCCTTGTCCTTATCGCACTACTTTTAGGTGCCGCTTCCGTTAGCGAGACGGGTATATTTACCTAAAATATTTAAAACTCAGCTCCTGTTTCGTCTTAAATACGCGATTAAGTCCCGTTGTACAATTTAATAATGTGTAAAAACCGTGAAAGTTTAAATCAGTACTGTGGGATGTATTTTAAACTAGATTTGGTTGTTTACTTTCCTTCAACTCTGTTAATTAAGCCTGTTCTTATGGGGCGACATGTTCGTTTAATCAAAAAAGCTACTTAATAAAGTATAAAAAAACCTATTACATAATATTATGTAGGTACATTTCACTCTTTCCATTTAAAACGGTTTGTTTACTTTGTTTCCCACATCACATTATTTTTTCTTTATAAAGTTGGAGTTTTCAATTTACATTTTGTTTTTTGAGCGTTTGTTTTTTCAAATTCTCGTGCTAGCTACAAAAAAGTCCCATTAAATATCAAAAGGCTTAGATAAAAGGCACCAATACCTATAATATTCCTATAATAATTTCAATTGTCCTATAATATTTATTTATTTATTTATTTATTTAATGCAACACACTTCAAAAGGGCTAAACTACACTCGGGAACTATAAATAAACCTTGAACAATAATGTCACTCGACACCACATCTGTGCAGTTCCGGATATTAAAAAAAACGCACCTGTCGCACTCGTTCAGAAACAGGTTGAAAAAAAGCGAGGGGATTGTCGATGGTTTTTGCGCACAATAAATGTGGCAAACGAGAATTTGAGCACTCGTTGATGGAGTCTGGGAGTGGTTTGTTTACTTAGTGATAAGAGGAATGTTAATAGAGATAACAAGAATACGACTTATGGTTTAGTGAATATTGTGCGATATAAGGTGTTTTATAGAATACATTCTAGTATTAATAATTTATTAATTGATATGCCGCTCGCCGCGCCGCGCGCTGCATGCGTCCAGTCCAGTCTGCGGCCTACTACACCTGAGCAAAATCCTAACTGCGAGAATTTCAGTACCAAAACTAGAACTGGCGACGGAATAGCCACCGCAACGATGTTACCGGAATTCGCGGCACTCAAACCGCGTTATTCCGTATATTCCGAGATAGAATGGTTTCCGTTTCTTAAAACCGAGTCTCAAACTTTTCTATATGTATATGTAATTTTAAACTTTCGTTATTTGAATTTTGACGTACCTACTTATAAAAATAAATTTCCTTAGTTTTTTTACCTCCCTATTAAAAGTTTTACAGCGGTTCCATAACAGGTACAGCCAAAGTTCTCTATAAAAAATGAAATTTGGAACGCTCTAATGAGAAAAAAAAACCGAGAAACATTTATATAGAGTTCGTTCGGAAAGAGAAGAGTCGTGGAATGGATTGAGCCCCATACATTCCATGACTCTTCTCTTTCCGAACAGACTACAAATAAAATCATATAACTCTTGACAGCTTTAGACCTTTTTTGCATGAAAAAATATGTAAATGTATTCGTAACAGTGTAAACATTTTGTTCACTTACCTATTTACAACATATAAAAATACAACATGTAAAGTAGGTGAGAACAAGGCTCATAGAAAGCTTTTGGCAGCCAGCAAAACGGACTGTGAAGTTTTTTAGTGAAACGATACTGACAAAGGCAATATTATGTAAAATAACACCCGAAGATAATGTAAACTTTATATAACTGCCAAACTTTAAAAAATAGTAGTAGTAGTAGTAAACTCTTTATTGTACACAAAGACATTAAAAATAACATAAAATTTGTAAGAAGTACAAAGGACTTATCCCTTTGAGGGATCTCTTCCAGTTAACCTTTGAGTAGATGAGAGGAAACAGTGGAAAGAGGGTGACAAATGCAGCAAAATGTACAACAAGGTACCAGAAAGGTAAAGGATATAAACACATACAAAATTTATAGGATAAACATACATATATTACACAAAAAGGAATGGGGAAAATACACTAACAATTGGAAATAACTAGAAATATATAAAGCAACTATACAATATAAATGTAGACAAGTTAGTCAGATCAGATAACCATAGCTTTGATAGCTTCTTTAACCTCTCCTTGACGCAACCGATTGTTGAAATTAATATCGATGCGCAAACTGCTGACTTAGCTTTCTAAAATAAAATAAAAGCCTGACTAGATACCGTTTAACCTAACTCTGCGCCGTCTTTGACGTGGCAAAGTGTGGACAGGACGTTATATTTCGCCACTTCATTTTCAGATAATACATTGCCCAGTAGTAACTCTATCCGCCGGGTTGCAGTCGCATAATAATTAAAGAGACATGTTTTATGGTGGCACTCCCACAATCTGTCACTGGAGTCTGTGGAAAAGCTTGGTCCGATTAGCGAAGCATGGCAGCAGCAGATTGGTTGATAACAATTTTATACTTTCTTAGATTTTCTACTTCCTTTGCTGTGATATTCAGAAGAAGAAAGATTCTACTAATTTCATAAAAGTTTTACCCCCTTATTGATAAACGCACTACAAGCCTCAATTAGTTAATTTATGTTTTATCCCATTCTTAAATTAGTTATTTGCGATACAAGTCCGAAAAATAGTAAATTAGGGGAACGAAGGGAGTGTTTTAAATCGACACGAGTTGCGAATTACCTATTCGCACGTGTATCGTACAACGTTTGACAATACATATGGCCCTTTAAATTTTAATGTAATTATGTGTAATTATAAGACAAACGATTTATAATTTTATATTATGAATAACGGGTTATTATTTGAAAGTAGCGACTCGGCCACTATAGAATCGAAAACAAGGATAACCCTTTTGTCCCACTAGTTCTAGACTTAACTGTTTAACCAGAGTTTACATTACAATGGCGTCCGCTATAAGTACTACGCCATTGTTCTACGGAGTAATTTATTCAGATGGTGCTGGGTTCCGTGCTATCGGCGCAAAGAAACTTGGCTCCGACTTAGATTGGTTATGTCTATTGTGGTCTTGTCTATTGTGTGGGAAAAGTCGGTGTTATAACATCTTAGGGAAATTTCAATACTTACGAGCCCCGATGCATATGTTTTCGTCTAGCCACACCATTCTTTGAGGTTCTCGCGTTTGTACAAAGAATGTTTTAGTTTAAAAATCACTAATATTTATTTTATTTAATGCTTATAGTCTTATACTAATGTAAGTAGTTTAATTTTATATGGTAATATTATTGACTTTTTATTTGACGGGTAGGAATATAACAAATGTGAAAAGGGCTATTACTAGGGAAAGCAACACGGCTCTGCCAATGTTCTGACAATTTTGTTTCGAGCCCATGCATGCAGCAGTGCTGTATTAGGAGAGGACAATATGATTTGGACAAAGTACATTTTTTCTCAACTAGAACATTGTTCTGACTAGATTTAATAAAAAAATTAAATTAAAATTAAAATTAGTTAGTAGTATTAGTTGGAATTAGTTTTAGTGGACCAATGGACTACCCGTCAGCATTCGTTTTCATCACCACTTGGCCCAGAAAATACCTGATTCATGTCATCTGAAGTATTTCCAGTGTCCCTTTTACTTCGTTCTTCGTTTTATATCATATCATTTATCACAAATTTCAGCTGACATGACAAGAACAAGAAACATGATTGGCTGTATCGAGCGATCGCGGGTCGCATGACAACAAGGAAGGAACAATACAATGTCAATTTGTCCTTGGACATTGATCTTATGGATGTGACGTTTAGGATTGTCCATGTCATATTATTCGCTAGCTTACAAAATATCCGGTAGTAAAACTAGTTTTTGACATACACATGGTTACTAAATAGGTATTATGTATTATAGCTCCAGGTAGGATGTGGTGTGGGATCTAGATAAATAAAGAGAAAGAGATTTTTCTTCGGGCTGCGTTAGAGAAAAAAGAACTGTCTTCGGAAAAATTTTAATATTTTTCGTAATACTACTTATAGAAAGAGATGATGCTTTTGGTATTTTAAAAATTGCGTCCTATTTTTTTTAAGTTTGTCACGTGATTTTACCCAGGGACATTTTGTGTGCAAAAGCACATAACTGACTCAAATTAATAAACAGAATAACCACACAGCATAGACACAAACAGGCAACTTGTCAAACAAATTAGTTTGACATTGGTTCCATAAACCTGGCCGACGGCTCATTACTTGGGTGACTTGGATCAATAACTCGGGCGCATATACAACATTCACAGTAGACGCCATGTTTCATAAGTTCTACACGTGGACTATTCACAGACTTTGTTATGACCTCATGTTTATTGTTTACGAAGATGCGCGAGTGAAAGAGCGCCTATGTGTGGTATATAAGCGGCCGGTTACTTGCGAAATACTACGCGGCGAGTTATAGCTTGCAGTCTCATCTTATCCATTCAAAACTCAACTCAAAACTCAATATCATTTTAAAACTACTTATGTAGGCCTTTGCCCACATAAGTGTGAAATAAAAGTGAGCGAAACAAGCTCTGAATTGCCATTGTATTTGTTCACAGAGAAAAAAAATATATTTTCTGTCTAATTAGTACCTACTAGTAGACCGCAATCACTTCTTAAGTTTTTCATTTCGTTTAAGTTTTTAGTTCTCATCTCAAAAGATCCTTTAAAGTATTAAAACTTAATTCGCTGAGTCAGAACGCTTTTGTTTTGTTTTTAAGACCACGAAAATGATTAATTACTCCCTTTAAAACTTTACATAACGGCTTTAAACGAAAAGCGTGAGATTAATTAGAAGTTCTAGCCTAAGGTGTTACTTTTGTAGGCTGTTGATAGGCTATTAAAATTAAATGTCTACAAAAGGGGCCCTTTGTCCCCGCCCCACGTGACCGCCGCCATGAGGCGTTCGGTCTCGGCCAAAAAACTGCCGAACCTTTCGGCCGCGACAAAACTGTATTTTCTGTAGTGGTCGACCGAAGTTTCGGCTTGGGCATAAAAATCATGTTTCGGCCAAGGGTTCGGCTTCGGCCGAAACTCTAGAGCAAAACCGAACCGTCGGATTTTGGTTTCGGCAAAAAATCCGATTACGATCGAATACTAAATATTGGTGATTAAAATCTGTCTTTGACCCGATTTACACATTTAGCGTTAACCGAGTGCGAGTTCGTACATTTGTTATTTTAGCAGCAAATGTAAGAAGTCGCACTTCACACTAATCAACATGCAAATCGGGGCTTGGTCAACTTTTGACAGCGACAAAGTTGAGCGCCGCTTTAAACTTCATATAGTTAAAAAAAACCGGACAAGTGCGAGTCGGACTCGCCCACCGCGGGTTCCGTACTTTTTAGTATTAGCGGCAACAGAAATACATCATCTGTGAAAATTTCAACTGTCTTGCTATCATAGTTCATGAGATACAGCCTGGTGACAGACAGATGGGCGGACGGACGGGCAGACGGACAGTGGAGTCTTAGTAATAGGATCCCGTTTTTACCCTTTGGGCACGGAACCCTAAAAATGACGTTTATAAATAGTGACACACTTGCTAAGTGCAGAGTTAGGGCCGGTACAGACAGACTGCAATTTGTATGGGAACTGCACGCCGACATTGCAGTTGGCGTGCAGCCGGCGTGCAGTTCCCATACATATTGCTGTCGGCTTGCAGTCCGTCTCTATCGGCCCTAACTCTACTATAGATCGACAAGAAATTGTAGAAATCAAAAAGTAACAGATATTTGTCTCCGGCCTTACGTACCTTTTGAAATTTGTTAGTCTAATCTAAAGGGATTTACGCAGGAGTTGATCCGTTTTAATCATCAGCGACGGTACACGGTTTACACTTTAATTAAATTTATGTCCATGTCTTATAACTTTGACTGGATCTCATTTACTTGATGTAATCAAGCGCGAAAGGTGAAACACCTAATTGCAATTTCATTTATGATTATTATAGAATTCAATTAGAATTTGAAAATGAAAAGGTTTTAAAAAGTTCCGTAAAGAAAGGGATTCTCCATTTTCCACTTTTATTTTCTCTCAGACAAACTGAAAGCCAGATTTACCAGAATTTCTTTTCTCAGAATCATTTTACCGCCCGTTGATGCAAGAGAAAATGTTGCAATTTTTCTGTTTACTGTATTTGTGTTTTTAAGTGGAATTTCGTTTGAATGTGCAGGAAGAAAAATATCCAAGTAAACTGAATCTTTTTTTTTTCAATATTTTTCAATAGGTCCCCGAGTCCCTGAGGCTTTTATAACGGAATCCAAATGGAATTTTGAATTAAAATGGAATATAAGAAGGTTCCAAATTCAAAACTGCAACAATGACAAGAGGGACTCAGGAGAATAGTTGACCGAGCGTTAGCGAAGGTCTGCGCTTCAGCTTGGACAAAAATGCTGTCGTATGTCCGGGTGTTTTCCCCTACAGGCCGTATTTTTCAACCGATTCTCGTGAAATTTTGTGAACAGATTCAAGAATTAAACAGATTTTTTTTGTCGATTCAGTTGTCGGTTTGCCATGGCCATCTATATAGACGTAGGTAGAGGTAGTCCCCATTTTCCTCTGGATTTTGACATTATGGAACATTTTTCACCACACCAGCTCGGAAAGGCTTACTTTGCACTTCAAAAACGGATAGCAAAGTTGCACTTTGCTATCAGTAAGTCACATGTGAGGCAAAGTAATCAAATGCAAATTTTGAGTTGTTTTCTTATGTTTTTAGAATTGACTTTTAAATGATGATTTTGGATGATAAATATTTAATAACATTCATTTGATTTTGATTTGGTTTGATTTTGTTTAATATTTTTCATTTAACATTTGCTTCGGGTTGGTGTGGTGAAAAATTGTGTGTTTCACTCGGGGGCAAATTTTGTTTAACCCTCGTGCTTTGAAACCCTCGCGTTTTATATAAGTTAATTATTTTGAAAAGCAAATAAATAAAAAAAAACAATACATTATACGCACTAATTGTATTACAACTAATTGTATGACAACATTATGACATGAGATTGTATTATAATTGTAATTGTAATTGTATTGTATTGTAATTGTGTTACTAATTGTAACAGCTTTTTAGTCTCCAACGTTATATCTATTTGCGCAGTTTTGCAGATAGGCTGGTTAGGTTCACCTTGAAGTTGAGGCTTCAATCCAGGATGCTTCGAAGATATTTAGGAAGGAAGTTGTGTCGGAGAAGATTGCCCCTGAATTTTACTCTCAGCTCCAGGTGAAAGCAGGACACCTCGGTCTTGGAAGTACTGGGGCACAAACGCTACCGAGAGAAATAGTCATCTAATAGATCCAGGTCTTTTTCCAGGGTATTTTGTCCAATTTCCAAGCTGTCTTCTTGTGTCACATACAAGGGCCAGGTCATCAGTATAAGCAAACTTCCGCGAGGTGCTGTTAGGCAGGATACGACTCAACCATCGCTATTTTCAGACCTATGACAACTAATACTAGGCTATCGCCTAATATTAGTTGTCAAGGCGATATTGAGAGTGTCGAAAATCCGCTAGCATGTATCGCTCAGAGGCCACTGAGGTACCATCTATTGCTCTCGTTGTGAAGACTAGGTCCGGGTTGTGGTCACTTCTCCATCGAGCTGATTTGAACGTTCCTTTGCCTTTGTTAGAAACGGCTAAAACAGTGTTGTTCATATCTGCCCAGTCCATGATCGCCTCCCCGTTGGCGTCAGAATTCCTATATCCCCAGCTGGTATGTACTGTGTATATGTTGTGGAAGAATACTTGCTTATTTTACAAATTATACGTAAAATCGAAATCACCGAAAAAACCGGAAACCCGGTTTTGCTGTTTCACAAAAACCGAAAAACCAGTTTTCTAAAATACGCACGGTTTTGTGACCCCTAGCTATGCCCCTTCGTTTGCGATTTCACCCGGGCCCTCCACTTTCTTGTTGCCAGCGACAAAACGTCTAGTCCAACAGGAAGCTATGACGTCATCATACCCATACGTATGCTAATAGTGTTTCAATTCGTCATTGCCACTCCACGGACAGCGCAGAATCTAGATTCAGAATAGCCTGAATATGTATTAGGCATTGTATTTGTATAACATATTTGAATACTAAATTTAATAGGGCTGTCAATTAAGCTTGCCATATTTTCATTTTAACGATGTTTATTTATATGTATATAGAATAATCAAATTATATTACAATGAAAGAGAATTGTAAAACATTATTCAATTGAAACCCAAATGTAAATTAGAAAAAAAACTTGTGTTGAAAACGTATCATATTAAAATCGGAATTGCATTTAGGTCTGTTAGTTAGTTAAAATTGCCCTCGAAATCCGATGCCTTTAACCTGTTTCAAAGGAAAATATTAGCTTCGCAAATTTTAAATCAAGTTTGACTTTGACCGTCATCAGAATGGGTTGACCTAACAATTTCTGTATTTGAACAAGGCATTTCGAATGTCCCAATACGGAATATTACGCGAAACTCTGCCTCTGGGGCGCTACTACCAAAATCCATGACAATCTGGGGGTTTACCGCGAAACAAGAAAATCGAAATTTCGTTATCTAAAGTATCTAAACTCTCTATCACTCTTGCATATTCGAGCGATAAAGAGGCAGATAGCTAAATTTTGATTTTCGCGTTTCCCGGTAGGCCCTTGTTAACAAACCGCCTTGATGCATCAATGTCATATTTTATTGTCTGTGAAAACTTGTCAAAAACAGTTTAAGGCACAGTATGTATAAGTTACTCTATGGTTTACTAGCTAGCTTAATGATGCACTCTGGCGGTAGAATATTGCAGTAATACCTCCTATTGAATATTGCATACACGCGAGCGAGACAGCGTTATGAACGTGTGTAGCGTTGTCCTGCTCGCTTACCGGAGCGGCCTGCGTGAGACCGCCTTAGGGCGATTGTGCACTACAATGAATTTTACTGTCCGGCAGTCCGAGTTTTTACGGTCCGATATGGCACGCCATTAAATGTATATATATAGTAGCTTGTGCACTAGACGTAATTTTACCCTCCGACATTTTACTTTTCCCCATTCCGGACAGTTTTTTTTTCGGTCCGAGATGACAGCTATGAAAAACGTGTTTATGCTTGTGCACTGCGTCTGGAATTAGTATTATTCATGACTTGGCCGGGCGGGGGCGGGCTAGGGGGGTGTGTGCACAAGCCAATCATCCGTTTTTTTCATGCCACTGCGCCGCACCTGCGAGTAAAAAGACGGACAAGTGCACAAGCCAATCATCCGTTTTTTTCATGCCATATCGGACCATGAAAACTCGGACTGCCGGACAGTAAAATTCATTGTAGTGCACAATTCCATCTGTCCAATATCTTGGTCCAATGTCATTGCGTCTCACTCTCTCATTAAGCAAAATATGAGACAAAATACATACACATTGGACAGGTGGAATACCACCCTTAGGTATGTTTGATAGGCAAAATTAATTCCTGTTTGTATAGGAGCCACGTGTCCAACTGCCGCAGGCACTTCGTATACCGTGTGAGTAGTGATGTGCCGATGAGAACGCGCGTTCTCGTTTCTGAGAATTCCTTTGCAAAGAAATATCCGGATAATTTCCAACTTTCTCGAGAACGTTCTCTTATTAGCATAAGTACGTTAATGTTATGAACAATCTTAATTTTTTAAGCCCTCGTAGGTAGGACGGATCCGCGTAGGAGGAAAATATTAGATAAAAAAATCACGGCACACGAGAGGTTAATGGAATGACATATTTACTTTTGTTATGTTTATACCTTTTGCCTCAAATAACTTATTTGGGCAATTTTATCAATTAGTTGTATTTTTTATATTGCTATGTATGGTGCCAAGTATTTGCCTTTATTAAGCTTCCATGGTATTTGTCTTATCTTCTACACTAAGCGATTAAACAAAAGATTTCATCGCTTTTGCGACGAAAGGGTAAAACTCTCAGAGAACATTACCGAGACATTTCTGCTTTATATATTTTTCACCACGCCAACTGGTAAAAGGCTCTCTTGATACTTCAACTGATGGGAAAGTTGCATTTAATTCACAAGAGTGACAAAGTAATTATATCATCACTCACCACTCACTTTGGCTGGTGGAATTGACAGAGAAAGGCCCCAAGATTGCTAATAAATTTTTGGCAACCGTATTTTGTGAGCTAAAAAAGCGCTACAATTTTTCAAAATTTCTGCTGACTGAACCGACTGCACTTTAACTCTGGATAATGATACCTGCTGAAGTGTGATCGTTATTTCAGAGGGCTTGTAGATTGTGCCAATATTTTAATTAATGAAACTTTTACATACCGACTTGCCGGTAGAATTTTTTTATTAAAGAAAAAAGGGAATAATTCACCGCTTCCGGCAATACTAGACCTTGCGACCTTCGGAAGGGTTTGTCTTTTAATATAAAAATGTGTAGTTACGTCGCAAGATTCGCGCGGCGAGCCATATCTTTTGTTCCCTTCTAATTTCCTGGCTTTACGCCCCCTCTTAGAGCCACCCCACACTAGCGCAGTTGCGTCAACGTTGCGTCGAGCAGCAGCCATAGAGTTGACTAAACGCCAACGCTCGGGAGACGCAGTGTGGGGTGGCCCTTAAATACTCAATGGGCCTAATCTTACCAAGATTCGATTACTAAACAAAACTGCCCACTCATTCTGTATTGTCGATGTGGTACAAGATAAAGGTACCGTTCGAATTAAGACTACACCATCAGCATTACTGCTGCAATGCAGCGCGACTTTACTGCCGACTGCATTGTTGCTGCAAATAGTGCAAATTAAGCTTAGTATAAATTTAAAAGTGGAAAAATTACTGTCTTGGGTGCGACTTGAACTCACGGCATCAGGATTGATACTCCACTTTTAAATTTATTCTAAGCTTAATAGCATCGTTCGCAGACGTTTCTGCTTGTTGAATAAAAAAAATATAGTGCAAATGTCAGAAGTCCGGGCAGCAACATCGATTTCGACATTTTCGGCAGCATAATACCGCTGCAGTAATGCTGTCGATTGCATTACTGCAGGATACGTCAAAATGAATGTAAATTTAGCGATAAAATTCCATTCTCAATCAAAAGGGTACTTACGTATTGTCGGTTGTCAATAAGCCGCTATTTCCATATAGCTTCAATTTGAAATCAACCTTATTGACAACCGACATTTTGGTTGAAAACGTCACAAATGATCTTTTTGACGCTTCGTGCAGCGAATGTCAAAATCGATGTTGCTCGAATTTTTGACACTTGCAGCTGCAATGCAGTCGGCAGCAATATCGCGCCACATTACTGCGGCAGTAATGCTGTTGCAGTCTGATTTCGAAATGTACCTTTAAGGTGAACTGTCTGAAGATTCCGTTATCAAAATGCATTCACTCATCACTCGCAACCCGCGCGTTTGTTGCCCTTAAGGAATGTGAAAGTTTTATTTACTTACGTTGATACAAGGTTTATTCAATAACAAAACTTATAAACCATTATTGCAATTAAGAATAAACTAAATAAAGAAAAAACTAATAAAATAAATAAATAAATAAAACTTACCCACCTATCTTAGGTCCCCCAGATCTGTCCTCTGCGGAAGGGTGCTCATAAGGCTGGCTACATTCCCACGCCAATTCTTTGGCCTAGCAATGAGCCAGCCGTGGTTTCAAAGTATTTTTTTGGCTTTAGGCCATAGCCGGTTGATTACGAATATAACTATCCCTCCTCCTTCCCAGAGCGTCACTCCCCACAAAATTTCGTCCCCTGGTATGCCAGCTTGTCCGGACCGGGCATGTTCCCGGCTGGGTGTGGCGCATTCTTCTTCGTCTACTTCTTCTTCTGCTGAACCTGTGTTGTGTACTGTATGTAAAGGTTTGCAACCTTTACAGCCTTTTTTATCTGTGACTGGCTAGTCACGCTATTTAAATTTAGAATATGATCTCGATGTCAAATGGAACGGGGTGCGGATCGGCATTCGGATAGAGGCAGCCGTCAAGTGTAGTTGACTTACATGAATTGTGATTTTGATGAAAGAATATACTGAAGTACTGATTTCCCGAGTATTCATGTCCTAAGCGCCCTCCCTTATAGGCTGTCTACTACTACTCTATCTAACCACCAAATTTTATCGAAATCTGACGAAACATTTTTTTTGTCTAAATACAAATCGGCGCATAAAAACTAAAACCAACCCTGAGGGATAAGGATAAGTGATTATCCCACACTATTCTTAAACTTTCCTTTCCAGTATTCGGCTGAATATCGAACCTTTAGGCCTCCGCTGATAACTCGATAAGTGATCTTAACCGTCATTACCTCCAAGTTCCACCGGCCCTTGATTGACCACGTCCTATTGATTCGAACCCGTGACCCACTTACAAACAAACCTATCTTCCGCACACCACCCCTTACTACTTTCACGAAAAGGTCCATTATTGCTTGCTCCGAAGGTAAAATGCAGCTTGTCATTCAAGCCACGCGCCGGTCGCATTGTCCGACCACAGCTATGTTCATTATTAGGAATGGAAGAGAAAATAATTTCGGATCCGACCCGCGTCATGCAGACTTATTGCGGATTATAATGATAACATACCAAAGAAAATCAACAGTTCAGAAACATGTCATGTTTAATTGCTTATTCCGAGATAGAATCCCTTTTAAGAGGAAAGGGACGTCCGTTTCTCCGCACAAAAGTAGTCCCCACTTGCCTCTCTGGATATTGACATTTTGCAAAATATTTTTGCATTACATGATGTATATTATATAATGCCATACCATAGCTATCCCCTAATAAAAAAAATCGGAAAAAGTCAAACGTAGACTTTCCGATTTTTTTTATTATTGTATTAGGGGCGAAAAACAGATTTCATACAAATTTTTAAATGCTCCTAACTTTTATAATAAATAAAAATTCGAAAAAATCAAACGGGACAATGGCTGTGGTTGATTTACAATAAATTGTGTCAAAATATTTTAAATAATGTTAATATCCAGAGAGGAAAATGAGGCCTACGTTTGTATGAAAAGGCGATTTCGCGCGGGTCCTCCACTTTCGTCTTAAGCAATTCTCTGTTTACATATTACATAACATGGCGTATCGAGCCCATCTGGGGCATGATTTAGACAAATGATACGACGGCTGGTTGGTATGCACTGAGCGTTATCGCATATCGCTATAAAACACATTTGTCTCTGAGAAGCTTCTGTGCGTGCCCTCGTCACGGCCGGGAAGACTCACGATAAATCCGAAAGTACTGCCAGTACTGCCAACTTGCAAACGCGAATAAAAAATAATAAAGAGCCAACGAGAAAGGCGCAAACAAGCCGGGATCGGTTTGTTCAACTTTTTCATTTGGCAACTTTGATTGCCTCCGAATGCTTTGCTGAATATAAATTTGCTAGCTTTGCCTTATCTTAAAATGCATATTTAGGTTTTACTGTAAAAATCTTCACAGATATGAAAGGCTGGGAATTTTCCCAGTTCTTTTATTTTTCCGGCATCGCTTTTAGCTTGAAGAGCGCTTTGAAAAGCGGTGCTTAGATACCTACAGGCTCTATTTAATTAAAGTCCTCAGAAGTTGTTGTTCTCTTTGCTGTTTAGAACCAATAAAGTATTCCACGACTTTCGCAATGTCCAATACAAACTTTTTTCTGTCGACGACCGTTCGGAAACTTCTGCAAAGGCTCACAAAACTAGAAGCCTCTCGAAATTTGCTTAAATCGGTCTCGTAATTTTTGCTTAGTATTGGAAATACGGCTCTGAAAAGACGTTTATGGGCTTTTATTAAATGGGATTTGTATTTCCAAATATCATTTTCTATTATTTCGTCCGATCTGTCGTATTCTCGACTGCCGGGAAATCCTTTTATGTATTACAGTACTTATTTGAAAAGGTATTTGTAATCAAGATTCCCTCCTGAATCAAAGTTTGATCGACTCTTTTTTGGTGTGGGCAGTGAGCAAACAAACGGTATACCTGCACGGTTCTGGGAACTGAGGCTTGGAATCTAATGAATGCATAAGCTATCCCCTTTACGGATTTGTTTCTTTATTTAACACGTCTCGGATAAAACCGTTTTTTAGCGGTTTCCTGACAATTGTTGAAAGAATTAGACGCCGTTGGTCTGCCTTTTGATTAAAAAACGCCATTTGATCGCAATTTATTCCCGGTGCGAGCAATTATTGCTGCACCTTTAAAATAGACTTATCTTACTTCAAAGGCTTTAACATCAAGCTATAATATCATATTTTACCTTTTGCGTTTGAGGATTTGGTTCGATGACTATTATTATTCAGTTGAGAATTATCGGTGCACGATCTTATTGGTTTTTCGTTTACATTTCTTTCGCTTTGAGAAAAAGGAGGATCATAAAACGAAATAAGAGCTTTCTTTATGGGTCATAACGCGGAGGAGTTTTTACAACAACGAAACGGCTACTTATTTGTATATAGATAAGGTTTAACTTTAGACTTGATTTAATCTTAATGTTTTAGGCGAAAGCGTGATGTTGAAGATAATAATATGTACATATATATTAAAGACAACGCCTTTTTTGGCGTTTTTACAACCTTTAGCCATTAGTGAAAATCTTTCAATATTACCTACTTACATAAGAGTATTAGGTAGGTACACGTATAATTTAAGCTCTCGAGTACGCAACAAAGTGTGGCAACGCCCTACCATCGCCCACACTGTTAATTGTACATCAGTGTACCTTATGTCTTTTGTAATAAGGTCCACCGATATACAGTTAGGAGTGTTGTTGTTTGTACAAACGTCAAATACTTGTGAAAAAAGTCGTTTATTATAGTTGCGCTGCCACTGCATGTGTCAGTAAATCCATTAGCTTAGCACACCTTCATACATATTTGTATGCAGAGATGCCAAGATTGCCAAGCTAATAACTTTGGTGACTGTATGTAAGTACTATGAGTCGGTAAAGGCGAATTAGGCAGAGATGTCTGTATTATCTGTATTTATTAAAGACCTGAAATGAAGCCCCACTTCACCCACTTGCACCATCCCACTAAGGGTGGAATCACATCTGTCAGCATCGAGCCGCATTTTATATATGAGAAATTGCTCGTTAGTATGAAGATGCGTACGCATGCTTTCAGCTTTTTCGATGCGTACGCATCTTCATACTAACGAGCAATTTCTCATATATAAAATGCGGCTCGATGCTGACAGATGTGATTCCACCCTAACCCGGGGTTAACCGGTTAAACCTGGAGTTGCCATGGTTACCAGTACAATTTGACACCGGGTTAACGATTTAACCGGTTAACCCCGAGTTAGTGGGATGCTGCAAGCGGCCCTAAGTAGTCTACCTGAGATGAGAGAGAACCTCTTCTTTCCAAATTTCGAAGTCCGTTAAAAATATGTAAAAAAAAGGGTGTGGTCCATGAAAAAATACTCTTTCCAGTAAAAAATGAAGCCCGAAACTAGCAAACGACGTTAGTCACATGGCAGGATTAATTCAGTCGTCTAAATGAATACGCGGCTCCGTTAATATTCCCTTTGACCGGCGGGCGTGGTCCGTATGAGATGAATACTTGGTGCGGAAATTTCATTAGGTTTACATATATTTATTTATCTTGGCAAAACATAATTGTGATATCTTTGAAGTGATATTACATTATGATTTTTTTTGCATCTTGTTCACATCTATTTAGGGATATAACCCTTCGAGCAACACCGGGAAGGGATACGGTATTCCTACTATTTCTCCTCTGCCGAAACATAGGCACAACTGTACCTATGGCGGTGCGTGCTGTGACTCCGGACACAAAAAGAGATCGAGGTGTGCAAGATTTGTCTTTGACGTGTGTCATTTTCTTTGTATTTGTGTCGTCATTACAGATTGGATTTTGTATGTAGTGAGAAGTGCGACTGTGTGCACGTTTCCCCTCGCAAAAAACGGCAGACTGATTTGTATGTTAAGATATCGCTTGGGCTCCTCCCTTCCGACATGTCAGAAGCCGGCGTTGCTAGAAGCTCATAGCTTGCACGTAGAAGTTCATTCGTCCATTTGCCTCTATCAGTCGAATATTCAAAAGCGATAGACAGATTCGCAAATTGGCGAATCGCGATTTTCGACGGTGCCTCCCAGTTGTTAATTGTACATTGAATGCCTAAGTTAGGGTGGTGTTACCGGCACCCTGTAATATTGGGATGTACAATCGCCATCAGATATATCGGAACGGCCGAGGTGCCCAAAAATATCTGAACATGCACTCTAGCGCCTTGACAATAGAGGCGTGGCGATTGTACCAAAATTGTTTCAATGTCCTTAAATTTTGAGGACAACAAATTAGAACTATGTAAGTAAGTACATGTGTATTAAGTTCATTGTTATCTTGAGTTTACAAAACAAAAATAAATACGACAAGAAAGCAATAAACGATCATGTTACAAAGGTAAACACAGACATGTTTGTTTCTAGTCTTGAAATGAGAACCTTTATTTGCACACCTGGGTAAATATAGGCATTTCTTTCCAACTCGGAAGGAAATGGATTTATTTATTTCAAGTTGCAGTGTAAAATATTGTTCTAACGAGTAGGGGCCCATTTCTCGAACGGTATTATGATTCGGTTAAGTTATGTTCTGATGTGTGGGGAAGACAACAAATTATAACTAGCATGAAATGAATGTAGTATGATACCTTTGGGTAATCATAATAATCATAATCAATTTATTAATAATAAAAATTACAAGTCATAGTTATTGCCTATATCTAATAGGAAAATATAAAACATAATTAACACAATACAAAGTGCAGTAGATTTAAACATTGGTACAGTCACCTGCAATGATATGTTACACAACGAAGGCCGCAAAAATATCTGACAAGATCTTATTTGTAGAGCCATAAGAGCGTGTCACATATTTATGCGGCCTTCGAAAAGTAACATATTATTGCAGGTGACTGTACATATTTGATAGCTGTACTAGTACATGCAGAGTACTGTAGGTTATCTATATGTATTATATATTCGATTTTGTAAAATCACAACCGTAGAATTCTTTATGGTCGTAGAAAGCCTGCTCGATTAGCCAATTCTTCAGTTTTGTTTTGAAGATTGTGTTGCTGGGTGAATTCATGTGTTGTGTTGCTGGATATGGTGCTTTACGCACACTAGCGTCCCCTCCCCTCCCCCTGACCACCACCACCCCCCCTTTTTTTAGCATGAAATATGTCCCGGTTGACAGTTTTATTTTTACTTTGAGAAAAGTATTACGCTAATATTAATTAAGTACACTAATGAAATTAGTCAAATATCGTTCGAGAAATGGGCCCTACGTATACACTCGTAGACAGTAGAAAAATATTATACTCATCCCTTTTCTTAGGGTGTGTGTAAGAAAAAGATAGTATGATCCTCTTTGCCAATGCTCCGGTGTTAAGTGACTTTTGCAAAACTGTATTACCTGGGGCCTATTTCTCGAACGATATTAGACTAATAATATTAGTGTGTTGCCATGGTAACCCATACGATTTGACAGTTCGTGGACTAATAATATTAGTCTAATACCGTTCGAGAAATGGGCCCCTGCAGTCACCCTGAATATTATGCATCTTACTTTTTAATGAGTTTTATAGTTAACATCTGGGAACATGTAAAAACTTTAAAATGCGCGTTATTTCCTTGCTCTTGATTATATTATTACAGGTGAATGTACTCGACATTGTCGTAAGTACAATAGTCATTACCCTCATTGTTTTGTATTGAAATGTAACACTTAAATAACTTACGTAACTGTCTAAATAATAATTGGGCGGGATTGTAGGCGTATAATGTTGGCCGTTGTAACAGGAACATTTCAAAGGTTATATTAGTTATTATTATGATTTTTAACATTGTCTTAAATTGATCATACTGTAGGTGTAAAAAACTTTTTTAGTAATAAACGGAATTTGAAGCCTAATTTCTCGTACTTTACCCTTCTTGGCATGAATAACTTTCTACTTTTTAATTCGTATGATAAAAGTCTTAGAAATATGTATCCAAATTGTTCTTTTTTTGCAGGTAAGCCATTGCTGAATAACACCCAACCTATAATGAGATGGTATGCAATTTTGTGTATGCAGGTAAGTTAGAGTTTGTTTATCTATGCCAAAGAGAATTGATTGTAATAGAGAGGTAAAGTCTAAGAAAAAAACGTTCTCCTTAGTTTGACATCCAAAACAGATGGCGATGTAAAGCGCTATATGTTTTGTGGTCACTGAATTGTCAAACGTCAACTTTTGACAATCAGAGTTGCCGCAAAACGTATGGAGCTGTACAGCGCCATCTCGTTTACCTGTCAAATAAAGTCAAATTCGAAGCACGAAATTGTCTTAGATTTTACGCATCTTACTCAATCAATGTATCTTTGCCCTTATAATCTGTATCTTTAGGTATTTAAATAAAAGTAAACAAACAATTTGTACAGTTTCGGGTAGTTCTAACATTTATTGTTTAACCGACTAATTACAAAACCGCCTGGATCTGTCACTGAACGACCTGACTTTAACGTACATTATTTGATCGTGTAATGTTTTCTTCTACCCTCAATTTGGGGGTAGATTTTTTTTACTTTTATTTAAACACCTAAAGATACAGAGTAATATAGTTAGGTTTCACCTTAGTTACTTACTAGATTACAAGGTATTATTGGCTGTTTCCTAAATGTAAACAAACGATATCTAAACAGGAAGGTACTTACGTCAACAATTCCTAATTTAATTTACAAGTTTATGTTGACTTAGCGGGTCGATAATTAATTTTAAAGTTCACAGCCCCCGCGGATCATGGTAGTCAAACATTAAACTATATTGTGTTTAGCAAACATGTTTTGTGTGACGAAACTAAATTTGAGACAAAGTGATAACTGTGAATAGAGCAAAATTATAAAAGGTAAAGTGAATCCTTACATCTCTGGTTAAGTTGCTTTATAGCCCAAATAATCCATTCCGTAAAATGTGTCTACTTTGCTTCAAAATTCGAAATTTAATTTTAAATTGAATATATTGTGGTAGGTAGGTACTTGTGGTAGAGTAAGTTGGTATAGGTATAAGCCGGTTTGAAGTAAACGATCACTACTATCAAGTTCACTTAAGGCGTGCTTTTCCCGTACGAGCTAAGCGAACCAGTTTTTTGAATCCATCGGAAATATAAGAAACAATGTTTTAAAATTGTGAAAAAAATATATCTTATACTTAAGGATCTGGCAGATATGTTTTGGATCTCAAAAACATGATTAGATAAACTTTGCTCGATAGAAAAAAATTCCAAAGTTACGCCTTTTTTTAACAATAAATCAATCTCAGAGCTACAATACAAACTTTTTTGACTTGTTTTTTACATAAATGTATAGGTAATAAGATAATCTAGATGATGTGGATCACTTTGTCTCGGTAACATCATTAAAATAATTTCTATGTTTCAATACCTACTAAATCCGCAAGCGCCGTCACTCGCGAACGCACTTACGCCCTCTTCAGTCGCGCGGCAGCGCTTGTAGAGGACGGACCTGCGTCAGTGTGTTCCGCGCGGTCACGTGATTTTACCATTTACAAACAATGGGAAACAAAGCATATGAAACGTAAGAAAAAGTCACTAAGTGCTATAAAAACACACTTTCTGATAACAGAAGCATCTAATACTTTACGAGGTGCTTGAAAGCGCCTAGCTTTCCTACATCAACAGTTAAAATATTTCAGTATTTTCACTAGGTCAGCAACCAATTTCAATGTAGGTAAATAATATTATATAATTGTGAGTATGTAAGTATGATATATTTACAGTATTTCACCTTTACTGATATACCTACGTCCGATCTGCAAAATGATTATATTCCTTCGTGCTCTTTGACTCCTTTGAAAATCAGAAATTATTTATTTGGATTGATACAGTATGGGGATGTTACAATATACATATGTATGTATAGTGTTACGCTTTTAGTATGAGGGTGCCGAAGGCGCCCGGCTTTGGATCGCATGCAACGCGCCACGCCCGTCAAGCGTGCAAATTCATCATCATAATCATAAATTTAAATAAATATAAAATGTCAAATTGAAATAATTGAAAAAATTACCCTAATAGGCATATCGCAATACAATTATTTAAGAACTAAATACATATCACTAATTTTAATATTTGACCACGGTCGACATGAATTAAATATAATTGAGAGTTCAAGGTGCCTACAGGCAGTTCATCTTGCGCTTGGTTGTATTAGTCTTGTTCGAGAAACTGAACACGGTGAAAAATAGAGATAATACTCCTAAAAATACGTGTGATACCTCATTAGATTCGTCATAATGCCTACAAAACTGCATTCGAAGCACACACAAAATATCAAAAGTTATAAGCAAAAAAAGGGGGAAAAGTAGAGATCTTTAATTTCCCCAATATCTCAAAAAGTATTCATATTACGGTGCGAGTGCGGTGGGTGGGGGGTGCTCGACCAAATGTCATAGAGGGCCCCAAGACAAAACAAACTGCATTTAAAAATTTTCAAAATGGCCGACTTTTTTTTTATTTTTTTCAAGTTGGTCCGAGCGCGCTGAGATTTGGCATGGCGAAAGATAGAGGCCTCTAGATTCCTACGAAAAAAAAAATTTTTGGAAAAAATCTAAGATGGCGGAAATAATGGTCATTTTAATTTTATATGGCAACTTTTAAACGGCGCGAGATAGGTGGGGGTGCTCGACCAAATGTCATAGAGGGCCCCAAGACAAAACAAACTGCATTTAAAAATTTTCAAACAGGCCGACTTTTATTTTGAATTTTTTTTCAAGTTGGTCCGAGCGCGCTGAGATTTGACATGCGGTGAGCTTGGGGGCCCAAGATTACCATGTGAAAAAAAATTTTTGGAAAAATCCAAAATGGCGGCGGACACGGGCCAAATTCAAATTTCCAAGTAGGTTAGGCGAGCCCGAAGGGCGAGCTTCAGGCTGGGAGGCCGAAGGCCGACCCCGCGGAGAGCCGTCAGGCCCGGAGCTTTATCTCGAATGTCCAAGCATGCTCCACCCCCAGTAATTTTGGGCGAGGCCGAAGGCCGAGCTGCGGGAATGACGAACAAAGCAAAATCCTATACAAAAAGTGTGTTAAGCGAGCCCGAAGGGCGAGCTTCAGGCAGGGAGGCCAAAGGCCGACCCCAGTGGATGGCCGAAGGCCCGGAGCCTCCACCCCGACTCGCAAAACGCGAGGCCGAAGGCCGAGCTGCGTGAATGCAGTTCCTCTAAACGTCCTACAAAGTCAACTTTCTTGATAAGCGGAGCCGGCGGGCCGAAGGCCCGACGGCGAAGCGTCAAGGCTCGCGAAGGCCGAAGGCCGAGCTCCGCGTTGGGCCGAAGGCCCGAAGCGTCACACGTGAGGAGGAAGTTGGAGCTGAAACACGACCCAATAGGACAAGTTACGATTTCCCAAGCACGCGAGGCCGAAGGCCGAGCTGCGGGAATGAAGTTCTCGCATGCGGATCTTTTCTTTCTATCAAAAGTACAACTTTATTTATTTGTCCCTTTGGAAAACAAACTACTACACAACAATAACAACAGCAGGAATGGACTGCTACCAACAATGTGGGTTAGGTTAGGTTAGAACTACGACCCTCACAGGAACAGACTGCTACCAGAAAAGTGGGTTAGGTTAGGTTAGAAATGCGACCCTCACAGAAACGGACTGCTACCAGAAAAGTGGTTTAGGTTAGGTTAGAACTGCGACCCTCACAGGAACGGACTGCTACCAGAAAAGTGGGTTAGGTTAGCTTAGAACTGCGACCCTCACATAACCGGACTGCTACCGAGCTACAGGAATGAAGTGCTCGCACGCGGATCTGTTTGTCCTAGCAAAAGTACAACTTTGTTTCTTTTTCCCATTGGAAAACAAGCTACTACGCAATTACAACAGCACAAACAACAGCAACAACAACACGTCAACAACAGCACCAACAGCAAACAACACGCGTATCGCGGGGCCCTCGGGCCCCGCGCACAGGGCAAAATCTAGTTAATATTATTAAAGAGGAGGATATTTCCAATACAACATTATATACTTGCAGGACTATATCTCCATTATTTATACTATTTATTCAACGCTGAACACAGTCCTCCACGCCTCATTTTCGGCGTGAAAAAGCGATTACGTAACATTAAATATAATTTTAAAGGTATTAAGTATTCATTGAAAATTTAAAAACAATTATGGTGTATTTAAAACATGTCAACAAATGTACTACTTGTAGAAATTTATCTTAAAGTTATTTAGGCAATTGTTAATTAACAAAATTTTCTCAAACTTCCTTCTTTATTAAAAACGAAAAAAAATCTATAAATAACTATCGTAAAATTTTGTCGCTCTTCTCATATAAATGCTTAATAAGATCACATTATAAAAAAAATTTAATACGTTTTAAGACGCTATTTTGGGTTTTACACATTATTACGCGATCAAGATCATAAAAAAAAACATTTAGTAAACTTTACTCAATCAGATTATTTGTGAAGGGTGCGGAATACGGGGTGTGATTACAGGGAGTTCAAAATAAGGCGGGTATAAGACAATTTTTTTAAATATTTTGTGTTATTCAGTCAGTTACGTGGTCTTTCACTATCGGCCTCATCTGAGAATTCAAAGTCGCTCAACGAGCTATGGAGAGGGCTATGCTCGGAGTTTCTCTGCGTGATCAAATCAGAAATGAGGAGATCCGTAGACGAACTAAAGTCACCGACATATACTGTGTGCATATTTATTTGCGTTATTTGACATCTGTCACTCACAACAGCAATACGACGTAAAATGTCTCGCACATCGAAATCACAAAGGAAAACAATTGCACTACGAACGTTTACGTTCTACGTCTTTTTTTTTAATTTTAGGGCTAGCCGGACACCACCTTTATGAATCGGTAGTCGTCTAAGTAAATCGATATGAATTTTTCATTTTTCTTTTAATAAAAATAAGGAAAAGGTGGATAATCAACTGTAAATATGGATATATTTATCGTCACCTAACAGACAACAAATTTGACACAGAAATAACATAAATAAACTTTAAAATAGATCCCCAGTTAGTTTAGATTTTGACGATGGGTGCGACCTAAACGGTCGGTGTATTAAATGCCTTGCGCGAAAACCATCTAATTCTAGCTTTATTTAAATCGCAAATAAAAATTCATTATACGTCACAATTCGATACCTCAGTCTACGTGCCATCCAATCGTAATCGCTTGCTGTGACTATCGATTTGGGTTAGTTACATCTCTATACAGGATGTCCAGTAATTAATGGACAACCTTCTAACCATCGACAGGGCAGCTTAGGCTGGTCCAGAAAATGCACTTATAGGTCTAGTAAAAGTTTCGTGGTTTTCGAGATAATCGCACTTTTATGTCTTTTTTACTAGTTAGCACCATACTTCACTTTAAACACCATCTAGGCCATATCTTTATTTGTAGAAATGTAAATAGCATGTGTGATACCATTTTAGAATCAGTATTAGATAAACTATTTTTAAGAAAGTTGGCCACTCTGTTCTCCATACATTATACATATATATATGGGCAGGCCACATTGCGCGCAGAGAAGATGGCCGATGGGGTCGAAAAGTGCTCGAGTGGAGACCACGGACTAACAAAAGCAGCGTAGGATGTCCACCCACAAGATGGACAGACGACCTTGTTAAGGCCGTCGGAAGACGCTGGATGCGGGTCGCTTCCGACCGGAATGGAGGTCCAAGGGGAAGGCCTATGTTCAGCAGTGGACGTCTTATGGCTGAGATGATGATGATGAGTCAGTTACAACTTAATTCAAAAAAAAAAATTATATAATGTACTTAATAAAATGTAGGTACCGTGCGCGAGTTTGACTCGCACTTAATTGAATTATTTTCTTGAAAACATTGTTTCGTTAAAATTGTGTGATCATTAAAGTAGGTGTAAAGTCGATAGGTATTGTAAACAATAATTTATTAAGTTAGGCAACAAAAGTATTGGAAATTGCGATAATGAGACCCACCAAAAACATTTTCATGTAAAATGTTGCCAAGACGAAACCATAAGGCTTGCACTGACAAAAAGTTATCAGAAATTTACTTTGAAACTGTTTTTTTTTATTTTTAGAGCTTATAAATAAGTACTACTGATCAGTAACAACGTTTTAATTTCACGGCAGCGTTATTGAGTTAAAGGAATCTGTAAAGTAAAATTATTGATTAAGGTTAATAACCTTTATAAATAGAACCCTTAATTGACCGTCTCCTTTAAAATTGTTACTTTCCTTTAGGTACTTTAACTCGAACACGCTGGCATGAAATAAAACGTTCTTTACTGATCAATAATAAGTACACATGTCTATATAAAAATAATAATTCTACATGAAATGATCAGAAATACGTAATGCAAAAAATACATACGTACATATACAATAAAAACTCTAAAACGTGACCATTTCCCGGTCTAGTTAAAATACTGCCATCATAAAATCATTATACTGTGACCCGTCTGCTATGTTTACCGTGCGCGGCGCGCGCTCACGATCTCGGCGAGCGGGTCGCGGGACGCGCGGGCGGGGCTTCACGGTTTGCCGCGCACCTCACCCCCTCAGATTCGTTGATGAGTCGAATCATATCGCCTTAAACGAAGTTCAGCCGGCGTATTATGGATGGCTTTATCCATCTTTATCCACGTGATAAAACAACTGTCACTTTTTAACACCGTGGGTTAGAAAGTGACGGACACCATTTTATTACGCTGTCACGTAGACAAGAATGACCATCATATCCGTACTGATATGTTGTGACCTTTCGTGACCATTATGTTGTTGTGTTACTTGTTGTTTTCTTTTATTTTTTGCCACGAATAAACGCTCTCTATTCTATTCTATTGATATAGTTTTCATATATATAAATACTGTTGGAGCACAATTATCCGTGGTAGCAAAGTAGGCATTTTATTAGACTTTAAGCAAGCCTAAGACCTTTTTCTCTCTCTTTTTATCCTGTCGTTTCAGTTTAAAGAAATTACAGAGATTAGCAAGGAAAAGTAAAAAAAATAGAAATTGGCGAATACCGCCATCTTTTTAACGTTGATTACGAATCCAGCGAAAATAGTACGGGAAATTCACGGCATCCAAAGACCGCTTTTGAACGAACGAAATTGAATTAGTCGTTCCCATTCGTTCGTTCAGTGAATGAATGGTCTGAATGCATGAACGAGTTACGAACGATTGGAATCACATTTTAGGTAAAGGATTTATTATTTGACTCTCAGTTACAATTTATTTAAATATGAAATCCACTAACAGTTTCTTTTATTTTAAATTTGATAAGTACGCATAAAAATATTTGACAAATCTATTATTACAATTTGGATCAAAATTCCATGTCTGGGGGTCTAGCCAAGATAACAATCGTTGATAGAAACTCCAATAGAAAATAATGTCAATATTTGCTATTCGTTTGGCGTTTGTCGACTGTACGATTGTCACCTTGGCTAGGCCCCCAGAATAGAATTAAAAAGAGACTGGTAGCCATCTCACGCTCGAGACAGGTACTATGATACTATCGCGGCGCACTCGTGCTAAGCGTAATGAGGTCTACCTAAACTACTGTTATGCATTTAAAAGAAAATCTAATCGTTTTATTTCAATAAAACCTACCGTATACAACTTATTTTAGTCTATGACATTACCCGCGCAACGCCAAACTTCCAAGAATCAATTACCACAGATAAAATAGGTACTTACGTCGGGAGCAACGCTGCCAACCTAATAAAGTAATAACACGGTGTCAAACGCGCTAATGAACTTCTCAAAGTTGGTAGTACGTGGTGCACGTATTTAATATGTGCCAGTGTGTCGCGGTAGTTAATTATTATTTATGCTTATGCATTTATTCTGTTTTAATTCGTTGTGTCGTCGGACTATATAAGGCGTCTTGGTGTTTTCCTAGTGGTTCTTTAAATAGAGATTGCAGTGATTTGGTATATTAATGATGCAAGCAGGAAAAATACATATAAAATTTGTTCTAAACAGTGACGCAAAGGTCTACATCTTTCAGCCTTCTTATTTAAGTGTGGAAATTAATTTGTCAAACTTTACTTGCTATTTAAAACATGCGTATTTCACAATATATTAGAAGGAGCGAGCAAGCTATACACACAACTAAAAGCAAAGGCAAATGTCGTGTCTTAAGTACAGGGACCTAAAGAACCTGGCCGAGGACCGCGAAAACTGGCGCATACTCCACCGACAAGAGCCATGCTCTTAAATTATGATTATGTATTTCACAAGCAAGATGTTTTTTATTAGGGTTTGTAACGAGACAGATGACCTCTGTACACGTTCATCAAAGTTATGGGCATTTAGTTACATATAAAGATGTTTTTACATAGAAAAGAATTATTGGGAAAAATAAATTTATTCATAAAAATGTTCTCTGTCATCATTAAACTAATTAATTATAAGTTTGATTATATGTAAAGATGTTTTATATAAACTGTAAACATAAATAAATAGATAGAAAGATATATGGTTTACATAAAGCATTGCAGACATTACTTATGTCTAAGTATGACAATATTAGTGTTCGCTTAATGAAATAAAAAACTTAATTTTGTTAATTTCTAAAAAACTAGAGAACTGATATACATAATTTCATTGTCAAATGAGTCATTATATGTGTATGGTACATAGGAATTTAATAATTAGTCAATTCATTAAAATAAATATTTTCATTATACATATATGGGATAAGCAAATAAAATGAAAAATGAGAACCTGTTCTAGCTAATAATCGTTAAAATTATAGAAGCATATCATGATTCATTTATGTAGAATGTAATTAAATAAGGCATTGAGATTTTATAATATTTTTATTATAAGATCTAAATTTACATAAGATTCTTGAGTGTAATTATGTATGAATATAGACCAAGAAAAGTCTAATTTTGTATGCCATTGTGAGATCAGAAGGATTTGGAGGATTAAGGGAAGTGTATTTTAGTCAATTTATATAGTATATTGTATATAAGGTGGGTCATTTAGTTAATAAATGATCATATCTTTACTAGTACTGATGGAATTTTGCAAGGAAAGTTCAGTTGTAAAAAACATGAAAAATAGTGATTGTAAATACTAAATGATGCAGTAGGAAAATAGATTATAAGCTTAAGAAATAGTTTTAGCCATAAATAATAGTGGAAATACTAGAAAATTCCACAAAAACATGCAAATAAAATGTTAGGTTATTATTGTCCATTACTTCAAAAGTATAGAGTTTTGATGGAAGAAATTTATTGAAATACGTAGATAAAAAATCAATACATCCATATTTATATATATAATCATCTAAAAATTGGTATTTTATTCAAAAAGAAAGAAAAATATTTCCCATAGAAAAATGGACTCTAATTTCATATATATTAAGTTCAAATTTGCTTGCACGCCATAGTAAAAAAATTCGTATTAGGATTGATAGAAGAGTACAAAGAGATTTTAGGCGACGATGAGTACGAAGGCGACGTTCGTAACCAAGGAAACAATCAAAACAAAATAATACCAAATATATAGGGGTATAAATAGAAGAGCCAAAAGCTAGGAGATTCATTCAGTCTACAGCAGCCAAACCAAGAAGAGCTCCAGAAGAAGAACTAAGAAGAGGATCCAGAGAAGCCCCAAGGACCGAAGCGGAGCCCCAAAGGAGCAGCCTGCGCAGCCTGGGACATCAGCGGAGCCCTAGCGGGCATTCTCCGAACATCTTCGAGCGACTTCAGCGGAGCCCTGGCAGGCTTTCTCCGAACATCTTCGAGCGACTTCAGCGGAGCCCTGGCAGGCTTTCTCCGAACATCTTCGAGCGACTTCAGCGGAGCCCTAGCAGGCATTCTCCGAACATCATCGAGCGACTTCAGCGGAGCCCTAGCAGGCATTCTCCGAACATCTTCGAGCGACTTCAGCTGAGCATCTTGCAGAGCTACAAGGAGCAAGTAGCTGAGCATCAGAGCAGGTTCCAGGGAATCCTGAGCTACCCACTTCAAAGAAGCCTTCAAGTCTCCGGGTGAGTGTTTATATATTCATAAAGTAGTGATTTTTATTGATTTGAAAAACTTAAAACTGATTTTTATTTTAGATTACTGTTGGCAGTGCGAATTCTTTATTGTTTTCTATGTTTTGCTATAAAATGAGTGACTTATAAAATATGAATAAAATTAGAATGAAGCCTCGATCAATGAGAAAGAGTCTGGTATAGAAAAGTATGCCAAAATCCTGTTCAGATTTCATGATGTGGTGAACAACGGATAGCTGAGCGATTCCGTAAGTTAGCGGTTGTAAAGAAACCTCAACTGCTTTCTGTGTTCTATACCATATAGAATGAATTGAAACTTGAATAGTATATAGTTTATTTGTATGAATTTATATATGGGCTTTAATCTGGTTTTGTTTGTCGGGTAAATGTTTTGGAAGCATGTAAGAATTAGGGCTTAGATATTGTCTATCAGAATACTACTGCTTAAATAATTTACAGGGTCTGTGTCGTCATGGAACCTTCGCGCCTACCAGATCTCACGTCAAAGAAATACAATTTAAATGATTCTTTTTATATTCAACTTAAGTATAGACTCATAGCTTTGCAATTTTATGTACATTAGCTTTGTTTTAATCAAAGTTTTTAAATAATTTAGATTGAGCTTTAGATTTTCGTTCCGTTTCATAACAAATCGCGTTGTTAGGCATACTGGTCAGTTTTTTTTCGTGGGATTTTTCTGCCAGTCCAGTAGGTTACAAAACCATGGTAGAGACTATTAGGGCTAGTTGTTAGGCAGGTAACATCATAGGGCTAAAAATAAATAAACCAAAATCAAAACTCGTCAACCAAAGTAGTATAAAATCAATTTTTCCGTTAATAAATGTCTTTAAACTTATTCTGTTGTTTGCTTTAATAATATGCCTCTCTCTCTCTAAAGAACCCGAGTTGCTACTCTTCGCAGTGTAGAGTCCTAATACCACTTGATCACAAGCCTGGCCAATTTAGTTTGTAAGATAAGCCACACATGCATGGAGCCCTGGATTTGATAAGGTTAGAATTAGGATCTTCAATAATGGTAAGTATTTAGAGTTAGGAAAAATATAGGCTAATTTTCAACTGTTTTAATTAAAAGAGACAAGAATTTTGAGGGATATTCATTATAATCTTGGGCCGTGATCGTCTAGATAAGCATAGGTTAAGGGGGTTCGTTTCAGGTTCCTTACCCAAACGGTAAAAACGGGACCCTATTACAAAGACTCCGCTGTCCGTCCGTCTGTCTGTCTGTCACCAGGCTGTACCTCATGAACCGTGACAGTTGAAATTTTCACAGATGATGTATTTCTGTTGCCGCTATAACAACAAATACTAAAAACAGAATAAAATAAATGTTTAAGTGGGGCACCCATACAACTGTTTTTTTTTGCTGTTTTGCGTAATGGTACGGAACCCTTCGTGCGCGAGTTCAAGTCGCACTTGGCCAGTTTTTTATAGTAGGTACCTAACCTAAAGTTTATTTCGAAATCAGCTAAATAAATCTTAGAAAGAACCCATTCCAAGTTGACATTAAACATGGTGTGAGACTTTTGTAGCGCCAACTCTTTTATGGTGTTGTTGTTGATGTCACCTCGATTCGTACTATTTTGGGCATCAACAATAGGGTTTAATTGTAATGTAGGTGCTGGCAACGAGGTCGGAGAGCCATTAAAGTCTGGAGATTTTCGGGCTTATATTTATAAATCTCAAAGGCGGCTTTCATTTATTAGGTACGTAAGAAGATTTTTGCCAGTTTTTGCCCCTCTCCTATGTAACAAAAGATAAGAATAGGCTGACCCCCTCCCCCTTATATGTATTACGTAAGAATATAAAGGAAAAAATGAGTACATTTAGTTTGTTTTAGGTAGTGTTTTATTTTTTCAAAAAATTGGTCCTGAACCCAGTTTAAGCTAACTCTGCATCGTTTTGATATATACAGTGTAGAAGCATTTTTTAAACGTCATAATTTCATAGAAATTTAAAAAAAAACCCTTGAAGAAAAAATAAGATATGATCGACCCCTCGAGGACCTCGATCCCCTAAATCGTCCTACGTAATAAATGAATGGCGCCAAATATGTTTTGAAATAACCTTAAATTAAATATTCCAGATCCTTCATTCATGCCTGACTTCATGCCTGGACTTCGTCCTTCACAAACTCCCCAAAAATGCCTCAATCAGAATAACTTTTACTTTCGGAAGTTAAAATGTTATCATAAATTGTCGTTGATCTATTTTATGGGCTGACTTCTTACTCGTAATGGTATGGATCGTAACTTTAATAAGACGCGTTGCAAAACTTCTAAAACTTAACTCATTACCATATACTACTTCAATGCTTTTTTTCTGCTATGAATCTTCAGAAAACGTTGATATATATATATATATAATAAGTTGTTAGTTTAAATTTGATATTTGAAGTGGTTTTATCATCAGTCACCCAAAACAATAACATTTAAATGTAAAATATAAAATAACATCGAGACTTGAAAACGACAATCATTCTATTTTCTTTGACAATCAGTAGTCAAATGTAGGTAATTTCTGTTTGAAAATAAATATAAATATAAAGTCTATGTAGTAATAAATAAGTAAAAAACAAAAACATTCGGAAATGCACCGGTCTATACTTATTTAACCTTTAAAGACGTCTCAACATGTCGATGGAAAGTCGAATCGAATATAATTACCAAAAGTAATTAAAAACCCCTTATTACTTATTTTGAATGCGACATTTGGGATGAGTTGACATTTATATTACAATAGCGGTAAATAAAGTAACAAAATAAGCTCATATTATACCTATGAAACCAATTTACTTTCGCATAATCAAATAACCACGTAATTGGACCACTTCTGTACCAACAGACTAGTCCACATTTAATTTAATACACAATTAATTTGAACTACATCGCTGACAATTAATTATGAGACTTAATACTTCCGTTCAAAGAGAATTCAATATGGCGGCGTAATGGCGGGAAATAAAAGAAAAATAAAAAGGAGAGACCGTTTAATTACTGGACGGAGACGTGTTAGGAACTTTTTTAGGGTTCCGTACCCAAAGGGTAAAAACGGGACCCTATTACTAAGACTCCGCTGTCCGTCTGTCCGTCCGTCTGTCTGTCACCAGGCTGTAACTCATGAACCGTGATAGCTAGACAGTTGAAATTTTCATAGATGATGTATTTCTGTTGCCGCTATAACAACAAATACTAAAAAGAAAATAAAATAAATATTTAAGTGGGGCTCCCATGCAACAAACGTTATTTATTTGCCGTTTTTTGCGTAATGGTACGGAACCACGTACGGAACCCTTCGTGCGCGAGTCCGACTCGCACTTGGCGAGGTTTTAAGTTTTTTATTGGGGTTTTCTTTAATGTTACCAGTCTTTTAAGCATCCGTCTAATGATAGGTATGCTTTCTAGACTAGCATAATTTTATACTCGCAAAGAATATTACAATGTGCTTATTAATGCTGAAGAAGATATCATATTTTTTGCTGAATGTTATATAATTCGTTAACGCAACTCGATACTTGTTAGAAGAGTTTTGCATTTGTGTAACGACGTCTTGTTAAAAGTACGCAAAAGTTAAAGGAATAAAAAACTTAAATCATGACACGTGTATGATGCCCTTTGAAACTCCCGAAAGAGGCAAAAAGAAGATAAAAATATGGAATAAACACATAAAATTAAAAACGAGTTGAAATAAATGTATGTGCGGTCAAGGAATTTAATTTAAGTACTATTTCGTACCTTGTCACTGTGACATTCATATAGATTGTCACTGTGACAAGGCACGAACGCACGCACACATGCAAAAATACAAAAAAATCGTTTTCATAACCATCATCACGATCTCGCATAAAAAATATTGTCACCGAGCCCTTGCCTGTCACATATTAAAAAAAAACTTCAAATTCTATGGAACCCGATCACACTTTACTACCTGGCGAGGTCCTTACCGGATTAATAATCGTGGGAGAGGCCCGATTGCTGGATTACACTCAACACTTGGCCTTAAGCCTACTTAAGCCTATTACCTACCAATAAGCTTGCCTTCTTTTCTGCAATTAGTAGGCAGGGAGTTTAATTTCCAAAATTTTTAGGGTTCCGTAGCCAAATGGCAAAACACGGAACCTTTATGGATTCGTCATGTCTGTCTGTCTGTCTGTCTGTCCGTCCGTATGTCACAGGCACTTTTTTCCGAAACTATAAGAACTATACTGTTGAAACTTGGTAAGATGTATTCTGTGAACCGCATTAAGATTTTCACACAAAAATAGAAAACAAAACAATAAATTTTGGGGGTTCCCCATACTTAGAACTGAAAACCCATACGTGTGGGGTATCTAGGTCTTCAAAAATGATATTGAGGTTTCTAATATAAGTTTTTTCTAAACTGAATAGTTTGCGCGAGAGACACTTCCAAAGTGGTAAAATGTGTCCCCCCCCCCCCCACCCTGTAACTTCTAAAATAAGATAATGATGAAACTAAAAAAAATATGTGATGTACATTACCATGCAAACTTCCACCGAAAATCGATTTGAACGAGATCTAAGGTCGCCTCCAGAAACTCGCGAACTAAATTGACATGAGTTTGACAAATAAAATGATACCAGGAATAGCAAAGAAAAAATAGTTACGAGTATATGTCGATAAAATGATATCGATAAAAAGATATTGCACTTTCTACCTATGTGATAATTATAAAGGGGTCATACAAACGATTTCGATTTATATGAATGTGACGAGAAAAGTGGTTGATTCGATTGTAAGATTGTGACGTTACCGATCAAATTAGGAGATGAGGATGCGAAATTGACAAATTTCAATGTTAGTATACAGGTTTGGGGGCAACTTGTTTATTTCAAGAGCTCGTCAATGCGTCGTTGTCGCCATAAATCTAAAATTCGTGATTTATTTTATACATGTGGCTGGTAGATGAGATTGATCCATAATTATTTAAATTCTGACCTAATTGTCAACTTGAATGTCCAGTTTAGGGACTGGTCTTTACAATCGAAGCAATAGGGAGCACCGAGACGATTTAATTTTAGCGTTCACACCACACAAATTGAATGAGAAATTAATCACATTGTACGAAATAATTCCCGGTCTAGGCCGGCCTCTTTTTTTGTATTTTGAGCCGAAATCACTGTTTCTATGTCATCGCCTACAACTTGTTACTCTAGCTCAGTGGTTCCTAACCTTTTCAGTCCGGTCACCCCTATGACTAACTAGGGAACCTGATTTTACCTCTCCTCCCAATGGTAATAAAAAAATTAAACGTGCACGTTTGTTGTATTGTTATATTAGGTTAGCTTATTACCCCCGTAAAATACCAGTTTTACCCCCAGGTTAGGAACCACTGCTCTAGCTGTAAGTTTTCCTAACAAATAAAACAGAATAAAATATTTATTTAATTACAATATGTTCATCCAATATCAAAAATTGCACAGTTTTCGAAATACCAAGTAACATTTGTAAAATAACTTAAATTACTTAAAGATACATTTTAACTGACCGCGCAACAGTAGCGCCCCTATCGGTGAATTCACGCTATATTCTCTAATTCAAACTTTTTTGAAAATATCGATATGCACAGCACTGGCCAAACTGTGGTATCATTTGTGCACATTGACCTGTCAATTTAGTTCGCGAGATTCTGGAGGCAACTGTAGTAAGGAGTTTTTTTTAATACGTCATAACATAAATCGTAAACCGCAATTTCATTATGTTACTTGCTGCTACGGGGCTATTCATAAATTACGTCAATTCAAATTAGGCGGGGGGGGGGGGGGGGGGGGGGGTCTGGACATCGGATGATGCTAGCATGACGTAGGAGGAAACGGGGTCATTCAAAGCATGATTTTTGGACGATGACGTAATTTATGGACAGCTCCTACGGAACCCTTCATGGGCGAGTCTGACTCGCACTTGGCCGCTTTTTTTATACATCTGTCTGAGAGATAAAGGAGGGAAATTATAAAAAGTAGGCGTGATGTGTGAAACACACCTAATTATCCCATAGTGTAAAACTGACTTTAGAGTTAGCCTCCTGCGTGTGGCAACACTCGACTTTGTCTTCCTAACTAGCTCTCTTAGCGAACCCATCGCCATAATGTAAGCCCTGTAATATTTTAATTAATAAACTCAACAACAATACAGATAACTAAACCGTCATAGCGATATTTTTTCTGAAATTTAATATGACCTTTTTCCATTCAGTTAACATTTTTTTTAAGGAATGAGAAATGTATGGAATATTTGAGAAGCTTTCTTCACCTAATATGTATAATCAAAAAAGCTCGAGATTCTGAGTAAAAATAAAAATATCATAAGTAAACAAAAATCTAAATAAAAACAAGCAAAATCAACTTTACACGGTTTTAGTTTAGGGGCAAGTAATTTCTGGAGAAACGCACAGTTATAATTATTAACTGCCAACCGCCTAAGTGTTGAATAAAATGGCTCAGTTAACAGTATCCATAAAAGTTTTTTCTAACTTGTGAGACGTATGTGATTTGTCGAAATTGTGGGTGACTGTACCTAGCCTCATATGTTCTAAACTCCCACGTGCAATAACTCACACGCCAAACAAGCCAGATCACTCACTCACTAGATGGATCATCGGAGAAATATCGGTGTCACGACATTCACATTGGCGCTCTTAACGAGCACAAATATTTTTTGGGAATATTTTTTATAACACGTCTTTCAAAAAATGTCATTAAAGGAGATGGCGGGACGACTTGGACGCATTCTATCCGCATTGGCGGGAAACTACAAAAGACAGGGTTGAGTGGAGGAAGCGAGGGGAAGGAGCGCCTTTGCCCAGCAGTGGGACACTAAACCAGGCTAATAAAAGAAAAATTAAACTACAATAATTTAACTAAAACAAAACGTATTATCTTCAAAATACATATACCTACTCCTTTAGCTTTGATATAGACGCAAACACCTGTTTTTAACAATATATCGCAGTTAATAAAATTGTCAAGCTGGACTTTTATTCCCGGAAATCATCCACTAAGGGGGTGTAAGTAAAGGGGGTTGCAATTAAGTGCGACAGTGCAGTTTATAACTATTCTTCGCGTACAAAGCCGCATGCTTCGCTAGTAAACTACGAAAAAATTACATGTAATGAGACCTGTCATTATCTTTCTTGTTTTTATTATTTGTTGTCTAATTTAAAAACCTTTTTAATTATATTTCTTTCTAATATAATTTATTAACAATACTTACTTGTGTGTGTGCAATTTTATCTATCTATCTAGTACCTTTAAACGAGCATCAATTCTTGTTTATTTATTATATTTCGGAGATCTCGGAAACGGCTCTAACGATTCGATGAAATTTGCTATATGGGGATTTTCGGGGGCGATAATTCGATCTAGCTAGGCCTTATCTCTGGGAAAACGCGCATTTTAGAGTTTTTTATGTTTTCCAAGCAAAGCTCGGTGTCCCAGATATGAATGTACTTAAGTGTGACATAAACCATGATTTTTTTTTATAATGCGTAGTCCGGGGGCGGTAATCTATGATCAAACACAAAATGGCTCTAAGTGATAAATCACCTTTATCCACATTACACTTTATTTACAAGTACTTTGTGTTTTTGTGTTCACTTCAACTCAGACGTGTGCTAATGGAGCAATATGTAACTGATGGATTAAATACGAAGAAATTTCGTACGTGTTACATCACTCGTGTTTTGCCTTAATAAATATCATTTACCTTCAGTAGGTAAATGATATTTATTAAGTAGCCTTCAGCAGGTACAGTCACCTGCAATAATATGTTACTCTTCGAAGGCCGCAAAAATATGTGACACGCTCTTATGGCTCTACAACTAAGATTGTGTCAGATATTTTTGCGGCCTTCGTTGTGTAATATATTATTGCAGGTGACTGTACATATGGTGCTACTCTCTTTCCGTGCCTATGTCGAAAATTTAAAGGGCCATATGTGTACTGTAAAACGTTACACGATACACGTGCGAATTAGTACATTGTGCAACATGGGGCGTAAGTTGAATATTGCAAACGAGAGTAAGTTAAATCGCGACGGCTTGCCGGAGCGATTTATAGACTTGAGTTTGCAATATTATTACGCCCCGAGTTACACACAATGTTTTTCATCACACTTGCGATACAAAAATTAAGTATAAAGACAAAAAACTGTTAACTATGGCACTAGAAACTTGATAACTCCCTAGGGAGAACGCTTTTTCTATAACTCCCGCTAAACCTGCGTGCAATTCCACATTTACTGAGCGAGTGTGATGAAAAGGTAATTCGCAACTCGTGTCGATTTAAAACACTCCCTTCGGTCTCCGATCGTGTTTTAATAATAATAACCCATCGGGTGGCCGGGGGGCTCCGACACGGCAGATTTATCGGAAGCGCCTTTCCGATATCGGATGTCGGAAGGAAAACAGCTGCAGTAGAGTGCCATAGGCATTTAGTCCGCCTTGTTTGTGTTGTCTATTGTTTTTTAGTAATAATGATTTATTAAATGTATAAATAAATACTGAGAAACACATATTTCTTACATTTTACTACCTTCCGACATCCGATATCGGATCGGACAATGTGAAAACTCTCTTAGGCAGAGTTTGATAAGATATTGGAATGTCTAAAAATAGGCAAGCCGGTGGGAATCGCGTATAAAACACCTTTGATTACACGGTCTGTTTCTGTACAAGTGCACGATCAGAAAGATCTGTCGATGGTCGTGACACTCGATTTGTTCCGGTGAAACATTCTTAGGATATTGAGAGTACTTGGCTTATGTTTTTGTTTGTTTTTATATTTACTATACAGTAGATAGAGATAAACACTAGTGGCTCTGTGAGCTGTAGACCTCGCGAGCATAGATTAAAACTTAATAAATGTATGGCTCCGTCAATTTGAAAATTTTCCGAAAACTGAATCGACTAAAAAAACATATTTAATCATCGAACCTGCTCACAAAATTTCACGAGAATCGGTTGAGAATTGCGACCTGTAGAGGAGAACATCCGGACATACGAAAGCATTTTTGAACAAGCTAAAATGGAGATGGCTTGGCTTTCGCTCGGTCAATTAACTTTGGTAGCGCTGCAACGCTGCAAGACATCCATGATGGGCAATTGCAGGGGATCCCGGTCGTGTGGAGGGCTTTGGTCTACAGTGGGCCATGATCGGCGATGATGGGCCATATTCGACATTCTGTCGGTTTTTGGGCAAACATCGCCCTCCTGACCGTGTGATCAGGATCACCTGTAACTGCCCAGTTGCCCACCCATCATGGCCAATGGTGTAGTAGAGGAGCCATATGGCCGTCTATCCGATCGTAAATCATTCATTCACGTCGTTCATTTCGTTCGTTCCGCTCATTTCGCTCGTTTGCCGGCACGCTCGTTCGGAGGTTATTAGCGCTTCAGTTATGCCCAGAATCCGGTAAATCCGGTTATTAAGCGCTAGGCTATTTGGGATAGGGATTTTGTTATTTAGGCTGTGCACATATATCTATGCCGGCAAAAATATCATTTTTTACAGATAAAAAATAAAATGGTTTGTTTCCCTGCCCGTAATTTGTGGGTAAAGACGCATCATAGAGGATTTATGATATGTATGTATAGATAGTATAAGAATTCGAAATATAAATTAGCGCTGACAGTTTTATGTCTACTATATAGTTGAAATGCGTAGTCTCCTTAGCGCCACTTGCACCATCCCACTGAGCGTTTTCACATAGTCCGATCCGATATCCGATGTCGGAAGGAAGTAAAATGTGAGAAATTATGTGTTTCTCTGTATTTATTTATACAAGAAAGAAGTGCATTGAAGTTTAAAATGTCATTTTATATGTTTAAATTGCTAGAATTCAATGCTGAATTACGCATTGACACAAAAACAATCAAAAATTGGTATACTAAGCGCCGCTTGCACTATCCCGCTAACCCGGAGTTAACCGGTTACCTGTACAATTTGACACTGGGTTAACGGCTGAACCGGTTAACCCCGGGTTAGTGGGATGGTGCATGTGGCACTTTATACTTACATAAGCATATAGGTAAGGTATTCTTCCATTAATTCTCAAGAGTGTCTCGAACGGACCAATTGCGTACCGAAAATAGTTGAACACCCACTCGGCAGACTAACCAAATAACAGTTAATTTGCTTATTGTTCAGTAACGAGGTTACCGCGAACTCGGTTTTATTAGGGTTCCGTACCCAAAGGGTAAAACGGGACCCTATTACTAAGACTTCGCTGTCCGTCTGTCTGTCACCAGGCTGTATTTCAAGAACCGTGATAGGCAGTTGACATTTTCATAGATGATGTATTTCTTTCGCTGCTATAACAACAAATACCTACTAAAAACAGAATATAATAAATATTTAAGTGGGGCTCCCATATAACAAACGTGTTTTTTTGCCGTTTTTTGCGTAATGGTGCGGGAGTCCGACTCGCACTTGGCCGGTTTTTTTGGTACCTATCTACCATAAAATGTGCCTTCTTTGCTCCGAATTTAGCTCCAAATTTCGAAAATAACTAGTCTTTTCCTACACTCATTATGAGTGTGTTGTTTCACCTATAGTAATAGTAAGTAACCTTGGCTAATCGGTGATACTTGGTAATTCGGTGATACTCCGTTATAATCTTACACAGTTCTCACCATGAGGAAGTGCGAGCTATAAAATCGTTGGCAGCTGTCAGTTTTGATGCTTGCAATCGGGTTGGCAGCGATTTGATTGCTTACATTTCAGCATTGTAAGCTCAGCGTAAGATAACAACGCATTATCACCGAATTACCAAGTATCACCGATAAGCCAAGGTTTGCCCTACTTAACTAACGAACAGCCGAGTAAAAATCAACGGCTTTCTGTGTTTTCTGCCCTTTAGTAGTGTTTTGCGTGGTTAGAACTAATGAAACGACCTAGGGTTAATTGGTAATTCGTACAAAGCACTAGCGGGTCGTTGGTCCAATAAAACAGCTTGTAAACACTGTTGCAAGTTACAGGAACTCTATTACAGACACAGTGCCGAGCGGACATTCAGTATAATAATTTAGTTCTTAAGTGGAAGTGGAACGAACAAATAATAACTATTTAGTTTATTTAGTTTAGACTCACTTGCTTTTAGTCACCGTAAAATTATTCAATGTAAGTATATCTCACAACAGTTTAAAATCGAATAACTATTAAATTAAAAAAAAAAACCCTACCCTATGCTATGTGCCAAAAAATCAATTATATGTCAAACATGCTTTAAAAAATGCTGGATTGATTAAGAACCACCGCAAATAAACTCGCTTTCACGTAAAAGAAACACCGGTCCATCCGTTGGAGAGCTTCAATGCCACAGACAGACACACAGACAGACAGACATTGGCGGCAAACATATAACCCCCCTCTGTTTGCATCGGGGGTTAAAAATTTAACATCTCATTAGCGTCGTGTCGTGAAAGTTGTTGGTGTTGCAGGTGGTCATGGGCTACGGTAATCGCTTACCATCAGGCGCGTCTGCTCGTTTGCCTCCTATACCATAAAAAAACCGGCCAAGTGCGAGTCGGACTCGCGCACGAAGGGTTCCGTACCATTACGCAAAAACGGCAAAAAAATCCCGTTTGTTGTATGGGAGCCCCACTTAAATATTTATTTTATTTTCTTTTTAGTATTTTTTGTTATAGCGGCAACAGAAATACATCATCTGTGAAAATTTCAACTGTCTAGCTATGACGGTTCATGAGTTGACAGACAGACGGACGGACAGCGGAATCTTAGTAATAGGGTCCCGTTTTAACTGTATTCCTTCACTGCAGTAAAAGCTGGTTTAATACAAACTGAACTCAATGTGAATATGAAATACTGAAATAAAATAACTCTAACTTATGCGATAAACTTTTTTGGCAATTTGTCAGTACCATCTAGAATATGCAAGTGGATTTAATATTTATGGATAGCGGCCAAACTTACCTACTTTATACTTTTTACCCCCGAGAGCTTTTCACAATTTATTTTAGGCTGATTTAAACTACAAATATCTGCGAGACCGAGCTTTGCTCGGAAAACATATAAAAACTCAAAAATACACGTTTACAGAGATAAGACCTAGCTAGATCGATTTTTCGACCCCGAAAACCCCCATATAGCAAATTTCATCGAAATCGTTAGAGCCGTTTCCGAGATCCCCGAAATATATATACCTACATATAAATAAACAAGAATTGCTCGTTTAAAGGTATTAGATAGATTAAACTATTGGCTTTGTGTATGACAGTGACGCTCGCTTGGCGGCTATATGTGAAACAGTACGAAAACTTCCTTACAAAAATTATTTTTTTGCCACGTCAATCGCGGTCTTTGCTTTAGTTCTTCCACCACGCACCTAGCCAATAAAATAACTAATGGGCCTGTGAGCTGTAGGCTCCGCCATTTTGCAAATATTTCAATAACTAAATCGACGAAAAAAAACAATTAATAGATTCACCTCATAACATTTCAAAAACGCAACCTTTACAAAATGCGACCTGTAGAGACCAGCCGAACAAGCTGAAATTTTGAACGCTCGGTACATAATTCAATTAAATACATATTTGAACAGATTTGGCCACATGAAACAATTAAATGTACTCGTATATTTAAGAGTAATTAAGCCCACCAGACTTAATTAAGAATGATTGCGTTCTATTTGAGCACAGTCTGTGTTTGAACTGCGCCGTGTCAATCCTTCCCCCCGTTTTCACCCCTACAATTCTTGAAACATTATGTCTTTTATATATTCTATGTCTGGTTTTATTAATCGCATGAGTTTACTCACTGTATAATCTGGTTTCCGTGTGATTTTTTTCATGGCAAACTTTTTAAAAACGTATAACTAATCAATATAAAAACTACAATTTTGCATTAAGTACCATTTTTTCAATTTCGGAAGTAAAAAAAACCATAATCTTCTAACTTTGAGGTTTAATTTTTTAACCATTTTCATAAATTTTATATTTAGGCATTTTTTCAATTGAAAAAATGTTGTGTTATTTAAGCAATAATAATACATAGGTAAAATATAAATTGTACATAAAGAACCCCGTACCAAAAGTATGGAAAATGTGGTTTCAGTTATATATTCTGAGATTTTGATATAATATAGATTTTAACGTCCTGAATAAAAGTCTCTATGGGGGCTACCACTGTTGCCGAGTCCCTTTCAGAGTTACGACTGATTTTGTATCAGATAACAAATCATTAATTAGATGCAATTACCAACTATTTATTGAAACAATTGACATTAGATTGAACCTATATTGCGATATTTGCGATAAGCTGGCCATTTGACGAAAGATAAAATGACTGCAATGTCAACTTCAAACTCCGTCCGCAGATTGTACCTCTCGGCCAGGAGTCGGGCGTCAAGGTCCCACGGTATGATGCCGGCGAGGGCGCAAGCGGCTGCAAGCCCTATGGTCTTGTATCCTCTTATAATGCGCTGCGCAATCACTCTCTGAGGCCTTCGGAGGAGGGCCCTCGCCGGCACCATACCGTGGGACCTTGACGCCCGACTCCTGGCCGAGAGGTACAATCTGCGGACGGAGTTTGAAGTTGACATTGCAGACATTTTATCTTTCGTCAAATGGCCAGCTTATCGCAAATATCGCAATATAGGTTCAATCTAATGTCAATTGTTTAAATAAATAGTTGGTAATTGCATCTAATTAATGATTTGTTATCTGATACAAAATTAGTCGTAACTCTGAAAGGGACTCGGCAACAGTGGTAGCCCCCATAGAGACTTTTGTTCAGGACGTTAAAATCTATATTATATCAAAATCCCAGAATATTTAACTGAAACCACATTTTCCATACTTTTGGTACGGGGTTCTTTTATTAGTGTTTTGTGCTAAATTGCTCACTTTCTATCTATTTAAGTAGATTTTGTTATGAAATTCAACATGTTTCATCATTACTATTGTATCGGAGACCAAAAACTCAATTTCAACTGACTAAGAGCCACCCCACACTAGCGTCTCCCAAGCGTCGCCGTCTGTCTGTCAGTCAGCGCTACGGAAAATAGCGTCGCTGCGCAGTAGCGCCAACGTTGCGTCGAGCCGCAGCCATAGAGTTGACTAGACGCCGACGATCGAGAGACGCTAGTGTGGGTGGGCACCCAGGGCCAGGCCTGGCCCTAATTCCCGTTTGCTCTGCGGAGGAATAGCAACTCTGCATACAGACAGGAGCTAATTAGATTAATTAGATGAATCCGTCTCCATTAAGTACTGTTATTGTTTTAACTTACCTGTACTAAGATTTTATACTGCGATGGTGGTAAGCAACGGTACTGCTCGTCTGATATATTTACTTAACCTGACTTCACTTTTACATAATTGACCGATACACTTAATTGTGATACTTTTAACTTATAGATAAGTTCACAAGAAAGGTTGAATGTCCTTACGTAATTTATGAATAGTCCAAATTTATCATTATAGTCAAGGCTGAAATGATGCATACCCATGACCAGACAGAAGTTTGTGTGGCAAAAACGAGTGTTTGAGAAAATAAAACATCGATTAATCTGTTATCGATAAGTCACAGATTCATATTTAAAAGATGTAACTTCTACTTGCTGTAGGTAAGTTACCGAGAAATTTCAAGAATGCAAATCAATTATATAGCGGTACATAATTTCTTTATTACATATATTTAGTACTTAAAAATTAAAACGTAAACTGTAGTATACAGTGCCAAAAGAATAGAAAACTACCAATATATCAAAAGAGAAGAAGATATCGAACGTGTTGTGTATTTCGGTGTAGTTACGCTCTTATAAAATATAATAAATATCTATAACGTTTAGGTAACAAGGTACTTTGCCACAAAAACTTCTATGTCTGCCCATGACACTAAACTCTTTAAAAAAACACTTGTATATGTACTTTGTACAGTCACCTGCAATAATATGTTACTCTTCGAAGGCCGCAAAAATATGTGACACGCTCTTAGGGCTCTACATATAAGATCGTGTCAGATATTTTTGCGGCCTTCGTTGTGTAACATATTATTGCAGGTGACTGTACACTACACAAATATTACGTATGAATGTCTTTGTGTTTTAGTTTAGTTAGACCATCCTCTTAGAACCTTTACGTAATTAATAAACAACCCTTTTCACGAACGTGAATCGATTTTAATAATTACTCAAATTGTCCAAGTAAATTAAATTGTAAAAGTATGCCAATTTTGTAAAAGTAAACCCATAAATTTGCGTTAAAAACACATAAAGAAATATCAACTCTTTTATTGCTATGAAAAATCCAAGACAATTTCAACCCTTCGAATGAGCTCATAAAGAAGCTTAAATGAAACCGCTCCGTTTCACCCAGGGTTGTCAACTGGTTACTATTTTAATTTTATTTCGTTGACTTCTTTCAAACGAAGTATCTTAAGATAACTGCAGCGATTATTATTGCGATTTAGAGTTTGTTACGGATGCACTTTGTGCACATACGAAGCATGTCTTGTGTTTTGTGATTTACATTTATTAGGTAATTTTAATTGAATATGACATTTATTGACTTGAATTATTGATTTGGGTCGATGATATAAGGTAAAACTTTATTGATACATTATGCGTCAATTAGTTTTAATGTAATAAAACTGCGTCGTTGTTATATGATTAAACGATTGTATAAAGTTCGCAAGATACATATAGTCTGTGCGGAAAGAGAAGAGTCGTGGAATGTATTGGGCCCCATACATTCCACGACTCTTCTCTTTCCGCACAGACTCTAGTCAAATATGAAATTTAAGCTATGGGCGTCAACCTGTATTGATATCCAGATTATACAGAATGAAGAACCACTTCCTGATTTTCGTTTGGGCTGAAATTTTGCATACATATGTAAATCGGATAACAATGCAATATGTATTATGATAACATGGAGCTGATCTGATGATAGAGACAGCAGGAGGCCATGGAAACACTGATAAAACAACGGACACTTAATTGCGTTTCGGGTTGTTAGAATTGTCTCGATGAGTAGGTATTAGTTGTCTGTGGAAAGAAAAGTACAGTCAGCTTTTTAACTTGCTTCAAAATAAAATTTTAGCCAAAAACTTATTTAACTTATACACCGTGTTTTTTTTGATTTCCGTTAATTTCAAGGGTGCATTCCTGAGCTTAAATCAAGTAACTTTCTCAAAGACACCGATGTTCTAATTAAGTCCATTTCGGAGATAATCCATAATTTATTTTTTTCCTATAAGGCCTCTGCGTGTGCAATAACAAGCGTGTACACTTGCCTTAGGGCCGGCTTACATATTGATTAGTGTTTAGAATGAGTTCATACATTTGCTACTAAACTTAAGTACAATCTCGGTCGATTGATGTACGAAATGACATTGATATGTCACAGATTTCAATTGTTTGGTTGAGTTAAATGTAATGCCCGTGTTACAACAACGCTATATGCTACATTTAATTACTTTTTAAACCAAAAATAAAACAAAAAAGAAAACAAAAACAAAATTTTTTTTTGAAAATTAACTATGCCATTTAGTTCTTATAAACGTACTTAACTATACCCCGAAGTTAACGGAATTCAATAAAAACACGGTGTATAGTGGCAACCCTATAATGCGGGCGACAATGAATAATGCGATCGCCAACGGCCCAAGTTGGCCGCCCGACTTCACGGCCTCCGCGACGCGGGCTAATTTATTCAACAATTCATTTAAAGCCACCAACGGCCCTGTCGATAAAGGACTACTATACGATTAGAACGAATTGATGTCGCCATTTCTGACAGGTTTCCCGTATAAGCAGGGCTGCGAAACTCCTCCCTTCGGGCAAACTCGGCTCAGTTCGGCTCGGCATTGCTCCGAGCAATTTTTAGGGTTGACACAACTTGACATCCCTTTGCGTGCACGACCACAGATAAGATAATGGCTTGAATTTTGACAACTCTAAATCAATAGCCGAAAGGGATAGTGTCATATATTAGAAAGGGACAGCATGATTCGACCCTGAACCGCTGTCAAACTTCGGTTTTGTAGGAAGTTTCCTTTCTGTACGGTACCTAGTACTATTATTTATTCTGTGGTGTAACATAGCATGCATGTAATAGTACTACCTAGTTACCTAAATAAAACCAAACCCATCGTCTAAACACCAATGCATAAATCGTCTGCAATAGATGGAAAGGCCTGTGATGAAATAAAAAAAAGTTATTCAGAGAACTAAATAAATAAATATTATAGGACAATTTTACACAGATCGACCTAGTCCCACAGTAAGCTCAATAAGGCTTGTGTTGTGGGTACTAGACGACGATATATATAATATACACATGACGATATATATATAATATATAAATACTTTATATACATAGAAAACATCAATAACTCAGGAACAAATATTTGTGATGAACACACAAATAAATTGCCTTACTAGGGTTCGAGCGCGGGACCTCCTGCTTCGTAGGCAGGGTCACTACCGACTAGGCTAGGAGGCCGTTAACGTATTTATAATAAAGATTTGTTTGTACGGTCAAGGAATTTAATTTGAGTATCGTTTCGTGCCTTGTCACAATAATTGTCACTGACTTCATATTGATTGTCACTGGTACGGAAATTAAAATCTTTCGCTGTATTTGCTCCGTTACACTCCTTCGAACCACGATTTATTCATTTTGTGTTAATAGCACGTCTATCAACTTTCAAGGCCTGCTTCTAAGCCTTCAAATTCCGACTTCGCGGAGGGAACGGAGTTGTAATATGTTCCCAACTTTGGTGCTAAATTTAGCATCTTTTGATGTTAATGAAACAACAACTTTTTTACACGAGTCTAACAACTAATATCAGTTTGGTAACTTTCATTTGTCTGTGCCAACTACATATTCTAAAAGTTGCTAAATATTGGCTACCATATATAAAAGAAAAAGAAGAATATAAATTATGGCCGCATAAAAGCACCTACATAGTTTTACAGAAATAATAAAACAACTATTGTGTTTGAGAGCTTTATAATGTTATGTACAAAATTATAGATAATATGATTAATATGTGCTAAATAACGTAGGTAATTAAATTGACTACTCATTTGGGCGGACATTTAAAATATACACGATGAAATGAGAAATATAATTGTCGTTAGGCTCCGGCCTTCATTTCCGAGGCTTCGTTCCCAGATATTTGTAATTGTACGAAATTGTGACGTCTATAAATTTTATTATGCCATTTACTGGAGGACCTTTGAAATAAATCTTCAGTTCAAATAAACGGGGTTGGAAGTTTGAATGAAAATTAGCAGGCCTTTGTAATGTTATTTATTATTTTTATTTAAAATTTTCTATTTTACTCCGAAAAAGGCACTAATCAAAAATTTACGTTAAAATGAATGATACCTACAACAAGTGTCCGACCGAAACCGGATTTTAACCGCATCGTAGCTCTCAAACGGATGTACCGATAGATTCCTTGCGGCGGTTCTTAGGTATGACAGTTTGACAGTATCAGCTCTTTTCCAAAATGGTGTAAGGCATGTTTTGTCAAAATTGCGTATGATAGTTATTATTTATTTTATATCCATGTTCGAAAAAAGAGCAAATACCAACTTATTTCCCTTCGCTATTTGTCCTATTTGCATAATACTTTTTTACACAAGATAATTGCTAAAACATGTATATGGCTTAAACAAGTTAAACATAACCGTCTGAAAGAGGTAAACAAGTAAGATAAATGCTAGTTAGAGCGCGTTTTTCACACGATAACCTCTTTCACCCGAATGTAACCAGTATGTAGATCAGTATAATCTATACGTAATCGGAGGTTGAGCATACACTGGTTTTGTGAGAGGAAATGCGTATACGGGCTCCGTCCGGAATCCCGGGTGACAGCAGGATTTATTCCAACATTTGTATCTCTATATCCGGGATCTGTTTCTTTGTTGTATCAGGTAATACCGGATTGGATGTTTGTCTGTGTTTGTAACCTTAGTGCATTGTGTTTGGGTCGATTTTTGCAGAGCTACAGATATCTAGGCAGTCATGCCCTCAATTGACACGTTCGTAAATTGGAAACAATCGATGCGTATAGCTTTTGCCTCTACAACGACAAACTGTTGAACGGGGTGTGCTCCGAGGAATTGGTCGGTACCTGTCGCTTTTTTCCGCCATAGCCATACACGACAACTTTTCCATCATCACCACTTAGGTTGGTTGTATTAGTTGGCAGTCCTCAACTGTGCGTTTCTCCTGAAACCTGCCTCGCTCAAGTCGCACAGATAAATTGTAATTCTGGGTTGAAATAAACCAAAACTTATATTTTCGAAAAAAAAAACGTAATTGTACACTTTGTCTGAAAACCCCCACCTATGTATCATCATATCATAGGTTGTCTGTTTTCTGATTTAGGACATTGTTAGGGTTCCGTACCCTAAGGCCCACTTGCACCATTCCACTAACACGGGGTTAACCGGTTAAACCTGGAGTTACCATGGTTACCAGTACAATTTGACACTGGGTTAACGGTTTAACCGCTTAACCCCGGGTTGGTGGGATGGTGTAAGTGGGCCTAAGTGTAAAAACGGGACCCTATTACGTCTGTCACCACAGGCTGTATCTCTTGAACCGTGTATTTCTGATGTCGCTATAACAACAAATACTAAAAAGTACGGAACCCTCGGTAGGCGAGTTGGACTCGCACGAGTCCGGTTTTTTTTGCTACATGCGCATAAATTAGCGCGCAAAAGCTCGAACAAAATCAAAGCAACCATATTTTAAAAACATTTTAACGCACCAATCCCGACTCCACCCGAAGCCGAACACCCTTTCCGGATGCTAATAGCTCCTGTAAAACATCCGGTGTTCCAAGGATGTACTTTAAAAGGGAAAATACATTGGAAATTGATACCTTTTACGTTTATCGACTTTTTTCTGCGCGGAACGGAAGGCTGATTCCGTTTTAACAATTTGGTAAGGTTATGATGTTATTTTGATACGACCTTGAGTCGTGTCATCAATAGCACCATAGCTGATTTATATTCGCGCGCGAGCCGCGAACCGAGCCACGAGACGCGAGTGTAATCGGATGGCTCAACACGTCATAGGGGCTCGCGTGGGACGCGCGCTTGATGCTGTTTATGGTATATACAAGCCCAGGTGAATGGTACGAAGGATTCTCGGGGGTGCTAAATAGAAGACCGTGCGTTCAGTACATAGGTTTATTACCGGACTGACAAACATTACAATAGTGCCGGCGCCAGATGGCGCGCGGGGAGAATTAACCCTACCCTCCACCAATATACATACATAACAGTTTACATTCGCGTTATACAGCTGTCATTCGGTTATAAACCTTATACCGTGCCGTTTGTGTTTAAAATCGATTAGCTCGACGAGCTTACGAGCTGTGTCCAAGACACGAGACGAGCCACGAGCCGAGCCATGAGACGAGAGTGTAATCATTACTTCGACGGGCTTACGAGCTCGAGCCGAGACCGAGGCGAGCCGCGAGCTGATCGAGCCACGAGCCGCGAATGTAAATCGGCTACCAAGTGCGAGCGAGACTAATAAGAGTAATAAGTGTGCCTTAAGGGGCCCACTAATTAACAGTCCGCCGGACGGTATCGGCCTGTCAGTTGTTCGGAACTGTCAAAATTTTGTTCTAACTGACAGGCCGATACCGTCCGGCGGTCTGTTAATCAGTGGGCCCCTTTAAGCCTTCTACAGATCTTGCAAGTAATGCGATTTTAGATAATTGCTGGTTAAGTAGGAGCAACGAATTCAATCGATCAATCAAATACCGCAATGTATCATGTATCGCAAACGATTATCGGTGACGTTTGGAGAGGCCATTATGAGACGACTCTTGCCGGCGTATTATGGATGGGTTTATCCACGTGATAAAATAACTGTCACGTTTTAACACCGCGGGATAGAAAGTGACGGACACCGTTTTATCACGCTGTCACGTAGACAAGTACGACCATCATATCCGTAGTACGTATTCCGTACTGATTGCATTTCGTGACGACACTGACGACCAATCAGGGTTCGCCGCTAATGCTGATTGGCGCAGCGTACGCTGAGTCAAGTGCCCTGTTTATCAACACTGTAACTTGTAATACAAGTGGAAGTCCCTTTTTGACAGCTTTTGTTAGAAAGGGACTTCCACTTGTATTACAAGTTACAAGCTTTTGATAAACAGGGCAAAGGTCGAATCAAAATGAAAACCATACGCGCTGGTGTTCCAGCTTCGATCGCGCCACTTAAGTTTATAAAATGTGTATGTTAGTCTGTAAGGTATATCTATTATCTATGGGCGTTTGTTGTCTGAAAATTAATTATTTTTGATAATATCAAATTGTAAAAATTGGATCGGCTTCGGAAACGCTTTTATTTTTATCAAATGCGAGCGGAAATGGGACGAGGGTTTTGAGAATGGGATCCAGATTGTGTGTATCATGTGAGATTTGAATTTGCTTTTTGGCTTAAAGGAAATATCGTAATTTCAACGGTTACCGGTTCATGTTAGATGGTTTATGGTATGGATTTTTGTCCGCTAGTTACTAATATGAGTCTTATAGTTCGTGAAATACCTTCCACTTCTCTCTAGGGTTCATCCACATAAATTACGTAACAGCAACATGTGGAGCATGCCAAGTGTGATGGTACGTATTAACGACTTATCTATTTTATATGAAAAAGTGTGACAAGGGTCTAAAAAAAAAAATCGAAATTTTTGTGATGTAATTAATGGACGACCCCCTAGTCTGGACAACCATTTTTCTCTCTGACAAGCTAATGTCAAATAATTATTTTTGTGACACGCTTTTATTGCTGACTGTACTTCTTCTCATTTCCATGCCTATCAAGTACGTACTTCTCTAGACCCTTCTAATTAGCCTAAACTAGATGTGTTTGTGTTTTTCCATTGAAGAGTTCCTTTGGCTAGCTCACGACTGCACCGTCAGGTCAGCTCCATATTATTGCATTGTTATCGGAAAAGTGTAAAAACTGTTTAGTCGGTCTCTCTCACTGAGGGTTCCACACTTGATTTGCGGTAATAATAAGTAAACCTGTGAGCCACCATAGACAACGCGGCCCGTAAAGTTGCCAACATTAATAACTCCAGGCGGCGTAGCACGGTCGCGTTTTTATCCCTTGTCACCATGCCTGTCACGTTCTAACAAGTATGTAAGTGCGAAAGGGACGCCCATAGTGATAGACGATAAAAATGGAACCGTGCTGCGTCCACAGGACAAAAGCGACCGAAGTGTTTTTGACACTTTGCCGGGGTTAAATTAAATGACAACTTAGAGGGTCATAAGAAATTGTTTACGGTATCTATTAAATAGAGATGTTTCAGAAGAACCAACACCTCGAATCGACGAGCAAACGACACCTCAAGACGACATCGACCCTACTTGATACAAGATATCTCGAAGACCGAAGCGGAAACGACGAGCAGCATGTCACCAACGCTCTCCTTCGACGACACAACCTACCCCTCCTACATTCCAATATTGGCTTGAGGCTGCATAGCCGGCTGATTCTATCCCTCTCCCATCCCAGAGCGTGTCACTCCTCACAAATGTCGTCCCCTGGTATGCCGGTTAGACCGGAGCGGGCATGTCCCCGGCTGGGTGTGGCGCATTCTTGTCTTGTCTTGTGTCTTGTCTAAAGTTCTTTTTACAAGCTTTTATTTAGTTTCACCTGTCCCTGTAATCCTGTTGTCTGTCTGTAATCAATCTTGCAAGTTCTAATCTGAAATTTTGCATGCATGTATAAATCGGATGACAATGCAATATTCTGGTACCATCGAGCTGATCTGATGATGGAAACAGGAGGTGGCCATAGGAACTCTTGAAACAACGCAACCTAATTGTGTTAGGGGTTTTTAGAATTGTCTCGATGAGTATTAGTTGTCTGTCGTAAGAAAAGTACAGTCAGCGATAAAAGCTTGTACCAAAAATGAAATTTTTGCCAAAAACTTATTACAAGCTTTTATTTAGTTTCACCTGCCCCGTGGTCTGTCTGTAATCAAATCTTCCAAGTTAATTTTGACCCACTTCCCGGTTTCCGATTGAGCTGAAATTTTGCATGCATGTATCAATCGGATGACAATGCAATATTATGGTACCATCCAGCTGATCTGATGATGGAGACAGGAGGTGGCCATAGGAACTCTGTGATGAAACAATGCAACCTAATTGTGTTTGGGGTTTTTAGAATTGACTCGATGAGTATTAGTTGTCTGTGAAAAGAAAAGTACAGTCAGCGATAAAAGCTTATACCAAAAAAGAAATTTTTGCCAAAAACTTTTATACCTTGTAACAAAACCCTAAAAGTGAACTCTTAATCTTTATTATATAAGTTTTTAAGTAAAATATAATAATCTTTTTAAATTGTCGCGTACTTCGTTAACAAGAGAATCTTATCCTTAAATCATAATCAAGAGTACCTATCCAATAAGAGTGAAAACGTCTTCAATAATTGTTCCCGATTTTCACAAATTGCACGTTTAATCTGAACATAGCTAATACCAACTCTATGACGATAGCATTTAAGTTCTTTTCGCAACGTAACGAACGTCAGCTGCCGGTCTACTTAATAAGGTAAAGAAAGTTCTTAAGAGGAGGCTTAGGCAAAATTTTATTTTTATATTGAATTTTTACACGTTTTAATACAGGACAAATGCCATGAAAAAATAACACATGGAAACTAGAATATATTTGCAAGGGCAGACTTCAACTTTTATTGACGTGCACTTATTGACCGAGCAAAAGCGAAAGTCTTTTTTTCTGTTTTGGCAAAAATCATTTCGTATAAATACACAAAATAAACATCATGTTTTGTGATCTTCACGAATAAAAGTCTTTTATCACGATATCTTTATCGGCTTGAAATATTAGATACTTACTTTGTAAGAGATATCCAGTCTCTAAATGTCGAATTACAAAAAAAAAACGAATATTATAGTGATTATAACAAATTATAGGTTGCTTAAAAACTATTCCAAACGTTCCCAAAACAATGGACGAGTGGGTTCCATTCCAAATGCTGCGATTTATCTAAGTAGGTTTCCTGCCATCAAAATAACGGCTTCACACAACCTCCATTTCAGAAATGGGGTAAACGTTAGAAATTAATTTTATATGGGGCCTAAATCACCCCGTAACTTTGAGACCCCTTAACGGACGTTTATTGTGGCATAAAACATCAAATTTAATTTTTCACGGGCGGGGAGTGTTCTAAATCACCCTGTAGTCGCAGTACTGTTATTGTGAGCAGTATTTTGACTCAAACCACGCGGTTATGAGTTGAAAAATCGAGAAAATAATTGCAACAAACGTGAGCTAACTATATGAACTTTATAATTGTTGTATAACACAAATTCTCGCGTTTCGTACACATATTTGTTTAGTGAAATATAAATACATGCTGTTGAAGTCTGAATCCGAACGCTACCTCAAGGCGGTCATCAGTCATCAGTCATCACGTTGGAAGCCGATATGCACGCCGTTTAGGATGGGTTTATCCAAGATGGAAATCGGTTACGTCGCTAACGAAACGGTAATCTGTCATATGTATCACTCTTCCATTTTAGTGCGACAGAGAGACAAGAGCGTATCGTTCGCTACGGTGTGCGAGCGGTAAAAACATCTATATACATCTCTTACGTTCTTAGCGCTGACACGTTCTCACACCGAGCCGACCGAGCGGGCGAGCGGATCCGGATCAGCATGATAACCGCTTGAAATCAGTCAACATACTGGCCACGAAACTAGTGGTGTGCCGCGGCGAGGGTTGTTTTTATTGCACTTCTGGTTTATACTAATTGTCGTTCGGACGGTTACGGACGTTACGGTTACGGCGCGTCTGATCGGTATATTTTAAAGTATGGCGTTATTCCATGAGTGTGATTGCGTTCGTATATTTGGCGTCGGCAAATTAGAATAGCATGGCTGATTTGAATTATTGTTTTTACCGTGCGTTGGCTAAATCTCCCAACACAAGTCTCGCGCGGCGCGCCATATCTGTTGTTTCCTTCTAGGGCGCCCGCTAGGACCGCGCGGGTTAACGAAAAGTTTTATGACCGCCGCTAAGCGCCACTTGCACCATCCCACTAACCCGGGGTTGACCGGTTAAACCTGGAGTTACCATGGTTACCAGTACTATTTGACACTGGGTTAACGGTTTAACCGGTTAACCCCGAGTTAGCGGGATGGTGCAAGTGGCGCTAACTGACGCGGACGCGTGCGGCGGATTTTGCCTATAATATGTGGGCAGTCGCGTGCACAGAGATTTGGGACTGGGTAGGCAAAATTATATCAGAAAACCGGGCAAGTGCGAGTCGGACTCGCGCACGAAGGGTTCCGTACAGTCGCCATCAGATATATCGGAGCGGCCAAGGTGCTCACAAATATCGGAACACGCCTCTATTGTCAGGGCGTTAGAGCGCGTGTTCAGATATTGTGAACACCTTGGCCGCTCCGATATATCTGATGGCGACTGTACCATAATGCAAAAAAAGGCAAAAAAAAAACGGTCACCCATCCAAGTACTGACCCCGCCCTACGTTGCTTAACTTCGGTCAAAAATCACGTTTGTTGTATGGGAGCCGCACTTAAATCTTTATTTTATTCTGTTTTTAGTGTTTGTTGTTATAGCGGCAACATCAGAAATACATCTGTGAAAATTTCAACTGTCTAGCTATCACGGTTCGTGAGATACAGCCTGATGACAGACGGACGGACGGAAGGACAGCAGAGTCTTAGTAATAGAGTCCCGTTTTACCCTTTGGATACGGATCCTTAAAAAATGAGAGCTACTAACTCACCAAAAAAATTGCGTGATGGTTTTCATTTTGTTGTCAAGTCTTTTCAATTACTTCTTTTTTTGGCTAAACGAAAGCTTCGAAAACGCATCATTTTTAATAGTTTGCACACACACACACCCACCACAACTTTCACAGTTAAATTATCCATTTTTTCACTAATCGCACTTTATAATTTCCGGCAACTGTTAACTGTTATCTCATAAACTCACCAAAACAAACAAACAATGGCGACCGAATAAAAAATGAAAATAAACTTAACCAAATACTGTAAACGAATAAAAAAAGAGTCTCGTATTTGCACTAAATTACCATAGCAAATGCTACTTTTTAAAATAGTCACATAAACATCGGAACTATTCGGAAACTTTCGGGCGTCATTCGTTTAGGTTTGGTACGAAAGACACTGCCTATTGCGTCTAAATGTGTGCGTTACTTGTATAATTGTGTGCTCGTACTTATAGGAAGGCCCACTACACTGTAACCGCGTAACGACGAAGGCACACATAGAAAGATTTAGACGGAAATGTTTTCTGTCTTTGCCGTGCAAGGCACGTAGCGGCGCTAGTGCCGCGTGGTGTAAACTTCGTCGCGTAGAATTATTATAGATGATGACTTGATGACAAAGCTTAACCGGTAGATGGAGCGCTTATTAATTTTTAGAATGTTTTAAGTTATATCGATTACTGATAGTACGATCAAGTATAAATTAAATTAAGTAGTTTAAGAGGATAGACATCGGAATTATAGTAGGGTAGGCAGTGCCTTTTTGCCTTTATGAAGTGCACGCCACTGTGTGGGAGACCGAGCTTTGCTCGGAAAACATATAAAAACTCAAAATGCGCGTTTTCCCAGACATAAGACCAGTACGGTTACCATCAGTTTGTCACTGACATAAACGCCGTCGAGAACGTAATTTACTTTCTATACGTCCCGTTTGCACTAAAATGAGAGTGCGAGCGAGATGTATAGAAAGTAAATTACGTTCTCGACGGCGTTTATGTCAGTGACAAACTGATGGTAACCGTACTAGCTAGATCGATTTTTCGACCCCGAAAACCCCTATAGCAAATTTCATCGAAATCGTTAGAGCTGTTTCCGCGATCCCCATTGCTCGTTTAAAGGTATTAGATAATGGCACCCGCGCCATCTAGCGGACATCCTAATTTCTTGGCTTTTTGCCTTCTTAATGGATTGTAACTATGCCAAAGTATGTAAACGGGGGCAAAGGTCGTGTGCATGTGAAGCTTGTGGTGACATAAGCACTGTACAGTTGCGAATGACCGCATTGCCCGCATTCCGCTGCCGTCATCCGACACTCCCTGGCCTGCTGGATAAAGGTACAAACATCAACACTTAACTGTCCATCGGTGGACCTTATGCCTTCTGTAATAAGGTTTAGGTACGAACTGTCAGTTAACAGTGTGGGCGAACTTAGAATACATTACTGCTGCATTGCGGCGCGACATTTCTGTCGACCCCGGCCCGCTGGCCAAATCCGACCGGCGACGCGTTCCAATCCGGCCCGCCGACACCCAAAGCGAGTGCCCACTCTCCGGCCCGCGGGAGCCAGGCTCCAGGGGTTCAGCATTCATTGAGAGTGGAACTGTTCCTAACAGCAGCAACCAGACACCCTCCCCCGGCGCAAAAACCGACGATGGCCCGAGCGAAAGTTTCTGAGGCGCAATATGGCGCTCGGATAAAAAAGTTTGGACACCCCTTCCATAGACTGAAATTCGGACAAGAACATCGATTTTGACATACTTAATTTATAAGTAACCTTAGATCGCTTCCTAGGGATAAGGCCGCCTTTTGCTGCCTAGTTCTAATCTAATATACTGCTTAATTTCTTTGTATTTTTCTTTAAGAAGCCACTGAAGGGACGACCACGTCAAAAACGCATCTTAAGTAAGAAACTGTGAGAAAGGTATGAAAACAAGTTAGAAAATGTAAGGAAATCGTATTAAACGTGATCGTACTAAAACGGTTCTACTGTATTTACAACTTACCGATTTCGGGCCATGTGCAGCGAAGGGGTTAATCCTAATCCAAGTTTTAACCGACACGCAGTCCTTAATTCAAACACTGCATAATTGCATATGCATGAGGCCGAAATGCATGCGATAGCGCTACTTTATGTAAAAGAGTTCGCTAGTACTTTAAATAGTGGAAACTGCACATTAGGTTAATTCTTGTTGGAGTAAAATCCAGTAAAAAGAATTTTGACTCAAACATGCGATTAATTGCGTCAAAAATGGGTAACTTTATGCCCTAGTTGTACAGTCAGCAGAGCAGACATTGACGTATAACTGAGGACGGGCCTTACAGGCTCTAAAAATGGTACTAGTTCAGCGGTGTCACTCACGAATTCGAGCCAATCGCGCGTGATTCGAACTCATCAACACATCGCGTTGTAGCGGTGTCACACCGCTGTATTGGCCCCATTCATGCCACATTCTTATTGCCCGTAAGACCAGTCCTGAGATGTTAATGGCAGCAGAAGTTGCTAAGCGGGCGAGGTATTCAAAATTACATCGCTCTTGTTCTCTTAATAATAAAATCGCGTCGAGATCATTTTGAACACCTCGCCCGCTTAGCAACTTCTGCCGCTGATTGTATAATCTACTATTGTGTTCGTGATGATAGCCAGCGAAACATTATGTAGGTGCTTTAATGAATCGCGCCGGCAATGGGTTTTCATCTGTAACTTGGTTGGAATCCCATTATTTCCCCGGCATCTGCATCTACAGGGACCAAGACTGAATAAACTAGTGAATATTAAATGACAGCTTTTTAGTATGAAAACTAGTGTACTTTTGTCGTTTTCAATCTTGCAATTAAATACGTGGCTGACCCGTTTAAATCTCTGTTTCTCACGGAAGTATTGTTATTAAAATACTGGTATGTAGGTACGAGCATGCTAGACACAAATGGACTGTGACAATGTAGTAGGTTTATTTTATATATTTAACCGAAAACTAAGCGAATCGCTAATCTAGCTCAATCTCGGTCCCTATAGTGTTAACACGGGTTCGGTAAACAAATTAGGATATCTCTCGGGTTTGTACGAGGCCACTGGGGTCGAGTAGTGATGGGACACGCTTAGTTAGTAACTAAAATAATGTTTAACAACAAGTTACTGTATTTTTTTGTGACACGCATTTATTGCTGACTGTACTTTTCACATGCAGGTCTATCATCTATCCCGAGAGCTTTCTAATGAGCCTTAACTCGATGTGTTTGTGTTCTTCCGTCGAGTAGTTTGTTTGACTACCTTCAGACTGCATCATCAGATCAGCTCCATGTTAGGACATTATTGCATTGTCAACGGAATTACAGAAGTACTCCAAATTTTAACTGAATCAAATATCAGGAGTGGTTCAAATTAAAGTTACACTACAAATAAACAAAGAAAAAATATACCTACTTACTAATACTTAGAGAAGCTAAGTGAAATGGTGTAATAAGAGGACCCACTTCAAATACAGTTTGCCATCATATATTATGGTTATCATCACCAGTTCCACTACATACAATTCAACATGAGGCTTTTCGAGAGCAGTTTCACGTCATTAAGTCAGGATCAAAAAATTTATCACTAGATTAAGCTAAAGCGTAGTAAGACCTAAATACAGACATAAATGATTATTTAAGTTTCTGATAAGTGTTCGTAATATGTAACTAAACATGTATAGATACTGTAAATGTATGTACCTACATCTGAAAAGGTAAAGTTTCGGTGTATCTAAATATGTAATTGTATATTCCACCTGCAGTGTAACCTGTTTCTTACATACAGTATAAACTTTAAACTTTGAAAGTAATAATTTTATAGACTATAAATAGAACCCAAAAAACTTCTCTAAACCTAAAAACAAAATCACATTTCGGTTTCGGTCACACAGCACAATCACTAGTCCCCAACTCTCGACAACTATCCCTTCCCTTTAACCATTCTACTTAATGCCATCCCGCCAACTTTAGTTTTAAATTCAGTGTTGACTTTGCCCTGAATTTAATAGGCCATATTAACGGATTTAGGGGCTATAAGCTCTTAGACTAGATTAGTACGGCTCGCCCTTAAGAAAACTTAATTTGTTTAATACTGTCCCTCGGAAGTTGGGTGAAATACCCCGATTTTGGGGTTGTTCATTAATTTTATTTTAGTTGGTTGTAAACTTCATTCCAGATAACATTAGACTGTAGAAAGTGACAGAACCGGATATTCTAAAGCTTACCTGTGAAATTGTACAGCAATCATCTTTGATTTCGATACTACGATTTCGCTATGAACGAATCATCTTCTTCCTCGCGTTTGTCCCGGCTTTTGCCACGGCTCATGGGAGCCGGGGGTCAGCCTGAAAACTAATCCTAAGAATTGGCGTAGGCACTAGATTTTACGAAAGCGACTGCCATCTGAGCTTCCAACCCAGAGGGGAATTAGGCTTATTGGGATTAGTCCGGTTTCCTCACGATGTTTTCCTTCACACCGAAAAGCAACTGGTAAATGTCAAATGATATTTCGTACATAAGTTCCGAAAATCACACTGGTACGAGCCGGGGTTTGAACCCGCGACATCTGGATTGAAAGTCGCACGCTCTTACCGCTAGGCCACCAGCGCAGCCTTTATTTGTTATATGGAACGGAATATAATTCGCTTGGTGAACTTGTCTGACGGGTAAGGTCTTAGAATCATTTCCGAGACAGACTATGTATCATTCACGTTACATCAATTTTTCTTCCAACTAAACCTTTTCTATGCAAATGACGCTCCAGGTCATGCGTGGAGCCTTATTCTCCGTTAATATGAAAAGGACGTATCTTCGTAGAGACGACAATGCTCTAACGCCGTTTTATATAAAAACTTACAGTGATAGTAGCCCGTACATAGTTGTCGTTCCGGTCCCTAACCAAATACTAGAGAGCAGATAACTCAAGTTGTCCAGTCTAAGAAGAACCTTTGATTATACTCTGTATCTTTAGGTACTTAAATAAAAGTAAACAAACAATTTGTACATTTACGGGTAGTTATAACATTTATTGATTAACCAACCAAATACAAAACCACCTGGATCTGTCACTGAACGACCTGACTTTAACCTACACTATTTGATCATGTAATGTTTTCATCTACCCTAAAATGGCTTTGTCTACACTCACCCTTACCTAGCTGCTGGACGAGAGAGGGGCAGACGCGCGGGAGGAGGACATATGACCTTTTGAATGACATTACCAATCCATCTACGGCACGATCAAGCTGCCTTGTACTTCAATATTAACCCTATACCAAAATTATGTTATATATACTCATTTGTGGAAGCTGATTATACTTATATATACTGCAAACCGTCTACTTCATTGAAGAGCACCGAATTATCCTACAGGCTTTGTTGAGATGATTTTGTTTACTTTTTACCTAAAGATACAGACTATAATAGATATAGTTCGGCCAGCGAATCGTTATCGTAAAGATATAGAAATGCACTAAAGGGTTGATTTTTGTTGTCAAATAGCAGGCTTAGTGCACTAAACATAGATAAGGGTTTCAGAATAACGGAATATATTAAAATTATTTTAAAACGGTTTCCTCACGTATAATTAATAAGCTAAAATATGAAATACAAATAATAGAGAATAATAATGGAGTGAGCTCCATCTTAGGCTCTGTCTTCACTTTCAATCAGGTGTGACTAGAGCCAATCGCCGATCAGTTTATTATTAAAAAAAAAAACGTTTACGGGATGACTCCATATTTCTACCTATTTTTATTCGTAATTTTGGCGTAAAAGGTGACATATATACATCCCTGAAAATCACTCCGTATTCCGTTCATAATATGTTACGTTATGGTATGAAAATTTTGCTATTTTCAAATTTTGCGCTAATTTTCAGTACCTATCACAGTATTCACAATACAGGTGATAGGTACTGAAAATTTGCGATGAACTAATTGTTACAATCCCTAGGTCACACGGTGGCGGCTCTCTACTTTCTCACGCTCGCGCCTGCAATACGAATTCCCGGCCAGTTGTATATCGCAATAGGGGAATGAGACTGGAAAGCATTGCGGCACGGCGGAAAAGGCCGGTTTGCTGGCTTTTATCTAAATTACTTGCTCACATTTGTGGCTAGGTTAATCTTGGCCGGAGATTTACTAGGGATTGTACACATTTTATGGCGATGCGTAAATACCTGGAGGCATAATCAGGTTTATAATGTAATATTAAATCTGTGTGCCTTACAATAGTTACAGTCACGCTTGCACTCTTGGTGCGAGAGGGAAGCAATGAGATTAATATCAACTCATTACATATTAGATTTATATTTTGAATACATATCCAGTGGCGCCTGGATAACCTAATAACTTAATGGCAAAAAAAAAAAATGAAATACCTATTCCTTTTTAATCTTGCAAGAGATTTTAACCGAATAATCTCGGAAGATTTTTAATCTGATTTAAAATCTCTTGCTGCAAGATTAAATCGCAGAATAAAAAGTTAGGTATAGCATCATAAAGAACACAGAAGATTACCGAAAACACGTAGTAACTACATTGAAAGTACGAAAACGGGTTACTATTTACTATGTTAAAGAATTTCCGGTCAAGCCAAACTGACCCAATTTAAATTAAGGATCAGCAACAAATCATAGGCAAACATTTACCGAGAGATTTATTATCTTCCAGCACAAATTTAATGTACGACGCCCCTTTTTCTTCACACTCCAGAAATTTGTATTGCATAAAGTTTATGCTAGGTCCAAACTCTGTTCCAACAACCTAATTTATGCGGCTAACCCCGTGGTTAATATTTCCGAGGCGTTACAAAAGTTTGCACCGCAGATTTATTGAAGTTGTTTGACACTAAACTATGGCGGTTAAACATGTAGATAAGTTCCAGTTATGTGCCGCTGTCGCTTATTTTGGCACGTTGTAAACTTTAAGATTAAGTACATTCGAATGGCGGCTAATATTGTAGCGTTGACACACTTGACACTTGACACAGGAGATGTTTTCTGTAATTTTCCTTGATAAAATGGCGTTGCGGTCGTGTTGCAGCGTTGCTGTCGTTATTAGAACGCTCAATACCACTTTTTTCCCCTTTTTTTTATGCTAAAACAATGGCCGACTTGCCCACAATTCTTTATTATACCGCCGCCATTTTGGAGGATTTTTTTTTCTTTAGCCTATTAGTGTGTCCCACTGCTGGGCAAAGGCCTCCCCTCTTTCCCGCCACTTGTCTCTGTCTAATGCACACTCCCGCCACTCCACACAGAATGTATCTAGGTTGTCCCGCCATCTCCGTTTGGGTCTTCCTCTGCCCCGAGATCCATCCTGTGGGATCCAGTCCGTGGATACTTTAGCCCAGCGTTCTGGGTGCATTCGGCAGATGTGCCCTGCCCAGTCCCATTTCAGCTTTGCGGCCTTCATGCCCACATCCACAATGCCAGTTTTGGAACGCAGTTCGGTGTTTCTAATACGGTCGGTTCTACGAACACCCAGTATGCTGCGTTCCATTGCTCTCTGGCAAACCTTAAAATAAGTTTACTAATTTCAATTATTACTTTCTATATTGATCAAAATATGATGTACATAACTACATATATAAGCCGGTTTTAAAGTTGTCTTCATCGAAGCTACACGACACAAAATGCACGATTTCTCTAAATTGTACGAAATTTATGCGGATACGGCACTGTAATTCAGTACCTATCGTATTTAATCTCCAGCAAAAAAGCAAGTTAATTTGACGTCGGAGCGACCCACGCAAATGTTCCCAATTTGTCTAATTTTATTAATTACGCCCATCAGCTCGCTCCTTTTGTGTTTGTCTCGCTAACTACGATATAAATACTTTTCTTAACTTCCGCTTCTAGGGCAATTTGTGTTTTCAAAGATGCAGATAAATATACAGGGTGAAAATCTATTAATAAATAAATAAATAAATACTAACTATAAATAAATAAGGATATTTTTTAAACAAATTGACTAAGTCCCACAGTAAGCTTATGAAGGCTTGTGTTGTGGGTACCCAGACAACAACATATATTAATACAATATAAATTCTTGTACATTAAGAAAATGCGTACACATAATTGTCAGATTGTATTAGCATAGTTATAGCATCAACGTGGACCAAACTAATCCACAATCCACTTACCGATTTTTTTAAAAGCCTACCAACCGATTGTTTGTTGGTGGGTGATTCCCCACCAACCAACGGACCAACATATACAACATAACATGGTTAAGGTGGACTCCACGGGTAGCAAAATATCACTCGTATCTTAATCTAACACGCCCGAGTAACTACAAAAATCCCCTCTTGGGCTGCCCTACCACTATAAGTAAGTTTTTTTTTTACAAAACATTGCCTAATGATATTTTTTTCGTTTCAGGTACACAACAGAAATTCTAGCGGAATGCGTTCAAAAACCAAAGTCACCTGATTTGCCACAAACGAAACAGTCTGTTGGCGTAACTTTTTCATTAAACAAATTTTCAATGTTGGCAGAATTTGCCTGCCGGTGCCAATTGTTGCGATGTTTTATTTTTTCATTCGCGCGTGAATTCAAAATGTTTTTTAGAACATAGTTTTTTATGGTAGAGTAGTGAATTCAATTCAATTTTTTTTTCGTTATGAAGTTTGTTTAAGTTTCTGTTTTGAACATAAACTTAAACAAACAATTGTCAATAAACTATTAGATACGCCAATAACAAGGTCTTGTAAAATGTAAGTTTTTTATCTTTTTTTGCAGGTTAGTAGGTAGCTGATAACATGGATATAGTCTCAGTATATTTTTTTAATGATATATTTAAGAATGCTCTGTTTACACATGTCACAAGGGGTAAGCATTTGTGCCCGACTTATCCTAGATACTTTAATAAGTTAATAATATATATGTTGCCATTTATATAGGCTCTATTTGTGATAATCCGCAAATGAGGGTTACACTCAAATTGGCAGTTGGCCGGTTGCCGACTTTTAGTCTACCGATTCTACCATGTTCAACCTAAATCCATACAATCCAATGACGGTCTAAAGGCACATATTATGTAGGTAAATAAAGTATCGAAGAATCGAAGCGAAGATTAGATTGAATTGGACATATATATTCATACAATATGCTATGTGTTTGTTAGTTGGTCCTCTCTGTGTTGCGATAGGATATTATTAATACAAATAATGAAATACTTACTCCGAAGACTTGAAGTGACAGACAAAAAGTAAAAGAAATATTTTCTTGGAAACTATGCACATTGTCCCAAATATTTTTGGTGGGTATAAAAGTTCAGATGTGCATAATAGTTTTCCATCATATTTTCTCGGAAACGTTCGTATTGGTCATGCTACTTAACTCAACCTCAATACTATTTGTACCGAGACTGACTGAAATAGCAAGACACTTCGTAAGTTTCCGTGAAAATGCGATGGAAAATAATTATGCACTAGGTACATCTGTAGCCCGAGCTACTTCTCATGTAATGCATAACGAAGTGGCACCGAAATCAAATTCGTTGACTGTACAGTAGAGGCAATCTGTGATTTACATACACAATTCGATAACGCAATTCAGACATGGGATCCGCCATATCAACGACATCTACCGTGACATTGATCTAAACTTCCCTGCAACGCTATTAGTCGCATCACGGAGTGCAAACGTGGTTAATCAACTTTGTCAAACGTTGCATGCGCATCAACATGTGTAGTAGAGACTAGAGACAAGCTAATGAACATGGTGATGTGATGTTTGGTACAGCGTGTCGTGTATTAAAACAGTGTAGACGACAACACTATATACATAAATGTATAACTGCTGTGTCCGATCCGATATACATACACAATGTTTTGATGATAGAGGCTTTGTCAGATATTTGTGAACAACTTGGCCCCTCCAATATATCTGATGGCAACGGTACAATAACAGGTCCGGCAGTACAGATGTAGCGCATAACTATTTTCCTTCGTATTTTCACGGAAACGTACGAACGTGTCTTGCTATTCCAGTCAGTCTCGGTACAAAAAGTACTGAGGTTGACTGAAGTAGCATGACAAATACGAACCTTTCCGAGAAAATACGATGGAAAACAATTATGCACTACATCTGTACAGACTGTGGAACTTACTTTTATTTCTATAAGAGTTCATATCTTGAATTTAATATGTACTTGTACAAGTACGCGGGGACTTACGAGGATAATGAACTGAAAATATTGTTCAAATCTTTTAACCGTTCTATGCTGTCAGGGTTAATTATAACGCTATTTTTTAAATAATTAAAGAACAGTAAAAACTGCTAACTCTAGAAACCTTAATTAAAACTAAGCGTATTAAGCCAGCTTTCCTTTATACACCCAAGAGCCATAAAACGGGTCACTTCGTACGGTATTTTCCTTACAATTCAAACTTTTTTAATTGTTCTAGAGTGTATTATTAAAGCAAACCGAGGTTTTGTGTTGCAAATGAATAATTTAGTTGCAATATTCAAATTGCAATGGCGGACCGTTGAGAATGGTCGATCGATTTTACACTCTGGCGCTATTAAAATGGGTCAGTTTATATGGAAAGTGACCAGTTTTTATTGCTGTTGAGTGTAGGTATCGGCGGCTTGTATTTAAAGTAACATTAATTATTCACAGTTAGACTAAAGTGGTTTTGTTAATTGGATGATATCCCTCCAGTCTAGAATCTTTGGATTTAAATAAAATGCACATGAAGCATTTTTACGTATAATTAACATAAATAAAAATGCAACTACGAAAAATTTTCCAAAGGTTGAGAATCGGAACGTAAATCCTTAGACCTGTGTTCATGATTTTTTTTTCTATGGAGCGAAAGTTGTTTAATCATGTTTCGTATCTATGTAGTTACTAGAGATAGGCCTCAAGATTGCTATTCATATTTTGAATATTATGATCTAAAAAAGCGTTACGATTTTTCTAAAACTCAGTTGGCTGAAACTATACCGTACCTTAAGATGCATATTCACTTCAGATTTCTACGCTGGCAAAATCGCTGGAAGAAGCTAGTATTTCCATAAAATCATCAGTAAATTTAACTAGTTCGTTCCAGCTCACCGCTATGCGGTGGAAACCGGTTCGAGCCGGAATTTTCCGGTTATATTCCGGTATTTTCCGGGATTACCGGGAAAACCACGCCGGTGCGGTGCGGCGCATCTGCATAGATGCTATTCTGATTATGATCGATGCTGCGGTTTCAGTTGGGTTGGGATTCTGTCTGTTTTGATGTGAATGTAAATTTACTGGTGCTGTTAGTTATATTAAAATGGATAAGCTGAAATATGTCAGTACGTACGAAAACAAATACGGTACGGCCGTAGTCGTGACTCGGGTGGCTAGACTTTGCCCATGCTAAGTTTGCACAATAATAACGGATATGTACGTATAATATAGGAATAATAAGCTGACATCCTAGCCCTGGGAGTGGGCACTGGATTGGTCACTTTTTCTTTCGTATAGGTATAAACATCTACAACATCTTTATAATGTGTAGTGTTTCTAATTAAAAATAACACAAATCAAAATATTTTTATGAAATAAACTTATTTGTTTCCTAATTATAAAATTGAAGCATTTAGAAGACTAATACTTTGAGATCTCTGGGATTGGTTCCATAAGGAGGCATGCATCATTATTTTATTTTACTTTCTTAAAATATACCATATAATTATATCATATATATTAACTATTAAGCGAAACGTATGATCGAATTATCGTGGACCGGACACGCGGTCTCCAGGGAAATTAACTTCAACCTATCGATATGGCCGGGTTATATACTGGACTGAACATGTTTACCATCTTATGAGACTGTATAATATGTGTCATTTCAACCTTTTAAGCATATGTCTCTCTTCACATACGTTACTTGTCCCGGTCCTGAGCTAATCTCATCCAGAATAGACCCGCAATCTTCCGAATGTCGTCCACCTAACGAGGTAACGGAGGCTAGGCGCTTCTTTCATCCGAAAGTGGTTCAACCGAAAGGTTGATAATGATGACGACGATGATATGCGTATTATGAGTAGTTTAAAGTACTGGCAATGACTTCGATTTAGATTTCAGTAGTCTCGCTTATTTGACGCTACTTTTATAATACTGCAAATGCTAGAAAAGTTGTTTTTATTTCATATTTCAAACAAAAAATCATTTTCTTAGCATTTTCAAAGGTATTGAAAGAATATTTTTTTAGCGATAACACCGCCTGTTTTCACCCTCTATCTTTATTTACAGCCGTATTCGAACAATGAGATACGTCAAATACTAGATATGAAACGATATGGATCGGATATGTCAGTGTCAAAAGTAACGTTTTTGTTTGAATAAACGTCAATTTTGACACTTGTTTGACACTGAATGTTTCGAATACGGCTGTTAGTCTGTACTGTTTTCTTTGATTTCGGTGTGCAACATCGACTATAATGTTATTATATCCATTTATCTATGTCACAACATTCACACGCTAACTACAAATACATAGTTCCTAATTGACTAAAACAACATTTATGATGACATAATGTTGTCGGTGACATCATGAGATTATGACTTATGATGATGGATGTTCCGATGACTTTAACATACCTACTACATTAAGGATTTTTAACTTTATACGTAGGTGCATACTTGTATAGTTCCGTGGTAATATTGTAGAATGGATACCAATTTGGTATAAGTTAGCAGCATCAATCAAATGAAAAACTGACTGATGTAATTATGACTGATGAAAGCAAAAAAAAAATGTCCCTGGCCGAAAGTTACAGACTCTTGGAGGCTATAATTTCTGATTATTACTTAACCCTGTACATTGACGACCGGTCTGGCCTAGTGGGTAGTGACCCTGCCTGTGAAGCCGATATAAAGTTTCGGAGAAATCATTAATGTCTAGAAATTATCGTCTGTAAATAGTCTACAGATATATTGGTTAGAGTGAGATGCAATGTGAGTGAGCTTACGCAAAAGCAACGACTATTCGTGATAAAGTTTATAAAGTTTACCCCAATAGGGCTCATCCATTGATTACGTCACACGATTAGGGGGTCAATAAAATGTGACATGTTGTGACAAGGGGGAGGGGGGAGTCACACACTTTGTGACGTCACTTTAACTACATATGTAACCGAAAATGGTTTTTTTTTATTAATTGTTAAAGAACTAGTTTTTGCAATGATAATCGTTTTTATTTTATTTTATTTTATTTTTGTTTTTATGGATGTATTTTTATTCCTCATCGGTTTCGTGTTATAAATTTCTAACAATGAATTTGTCAAAAATGTTTTTTTTTGTCAAAACATAAACTAATTTAAATTGTTGATTTCATTGAAAACAAAATTGTCAAATATGTGACGTCACACCAGGCTCCAATTTCACCACGGTGACAGGTGCGACAATTGTAAAACATCACTGTTGCTGACGTCACAGGCATCCGTGGGCTACGGTTGCCGCTTACCATCGGGCGGGCCGTATTCCTGTTTGCCACCATCATTGTTTTATTAAAAAAAACTTTATTATATCGGAAAAAAACAGATATTTCTCTTGCTAAGTTTATGACAATTGTCACAAGAAACACTACAATTGTCACGAAATTCCGACATATAACTCATTACCTGTCAAGAATTACCTACAATTCTTCTAAATCTTGACAATTGTCAGAAACTTCGCAAAAGAGATATCTGTTTTTTTCCGATATAGTAAAGTTTTTTTTAATAAAACAATGATGGTGGCAAACAGAAATACGGCCCGCCCGATGGTAAGTGGTAATCATAGCCCATGGATGCCTGTGACGTCAGCAACAGTGATTTTACAATTCGTCGCACCTGTCACCGATGTGAAATTGGGGCCAGGTGTGACAAGGAGGGGGGAGGGGTCAAAAAATCTTTAAATTCGTGTGATTTAATTAATGGACGACCCCAAACTACGCATTTCGCGTACGCAATAATAAAGCGGTGGCATATTACCGTCATTAAGTCATATTAGCGTACTGATGAAATATTCAAGGGAGTTGTTATTTCTCACAAATATACCTAACACCAGTTTAACCGCGAACTCTGGCCCCGTACAGTTATTACGAAGTTCGAGTTCAGAGTTAAGATGGTAAGCATGAGTTTTGGTAAGCCCAGGAGACGCTAGATGGCGCTGTCTTGTTTGTAAATTGTGCGTGAAGTTATTAAACATGTTAATGACGGAGTCACAAATATGTACACATACTGTGGTTTGGGTTTAATATACTTAGTCATTAGTTTCACAAGGTTGTTGTTAAAACCCTTGTGGTAATGTTGATACTAGAGTAAGGGAAAGATTCAAAAATTGAATCACGAGCGTAGCGAGTGGTGCGTGGTTCGAAATGTGAATTGTTAACTCTTGAGCATTTCGAGGATTCGTGTCAAGAGGTAAAACAAACTTTGCTACCAAGTGGAACACAATTTATCAGTAATACGAGGAAATTCAAACTAAACACATACAGATCAAATGAAGCCAAATGAACGCTACCTATTAAACATTTATTATACCAAATTATCACTTAAAATCAACTTTGCCACTCTTGTTGATAAAATGTCAAAGTCTTGAATTTAACAAGAGCATTTTGTCGCTATTATTAACATATACCCATAAAAAACAAGCCGACCCTTCTTTGTTGCAAGGATGAATGTAGCTATTAAATGGGCTAATAAGAATATTGAGAAATTTTTAAGTCAATGTTTGGTTATCGGCTTAGATTCTAGTCTCATTAAAAATATGTTGATTTCAGGGACCAATAATAATATCAAATTGGCTGGAATCAATATGTTTAATAAGGCTCAGGCCAGACAATATTCAGCCAATATCGACATTAGCCAGCTGGGCGATATTAAAATGCAAATTCCTTGAATCAATGTGCTATGATAATTCAATAATATCTGGGAGACCGAGCTTAGCTCGGAAAACACATAAAAACTTAAAAATGCGCATTTTTCCAGAGATAAGACCTAGCTAGATCGATTTGTCGCCCCCGAAAACCCCCATATATAGCAAATTTCATTGAAATCGTTTGACCCGTTTATCTATAAGATCACAACCGAGGTTTGAATCTACGATTTTTAACCACCAGTCCACCACACACATATAAAAGATAAATAATCATTTTGTTATGCATAAGGGTTAAAGGATTTTGTAATAATATTTATATGCAAAAGCATAATTTCATGTCTAGACGGGTTAGACAAGCTATGTGCCTGTCAGTCAGTCAAAATGAAAATATTTCTCTCTTCGTAACCACTAAATTGAAGATTAACACTACAAAGTGTTTAAGACAGACCGCAGACCTCACAAACATTTATAAGTTATAAGACTTATAAGCCATCACCAGACATAAATTAATTTCGTTTAACTAATTCTAGCTCCAGTTGCCAAATATATTCAGCCTAGATCTCAAATTTACTTTGAAACTTCCAGCCTAATTCGAACGTGCGCTGACATCCGATAGATATTTGAATCATCCCGATATCCGATTGAACTGAAATTTTGCATACATATGTAAATCGGATGACAAAGCAAGATTATGATGACATGGAGCTGATCTGATGATGGAGACAGGAGGTGGTCATGGGAACTCTGTAAAGCGGGCCACTCACACACCTGCCGCAGGGGCAATACCGGTCGCACGTAGGGAATGCAAATCGGTTATTTTCGGTTATTTTTTGTATGGAAATTATCGGTTATTAACCGAAACCGCGGTTATTTCCATACAAAAAATAACCGATTTGCATTCCCTAGTCGCACGGCGGTCGGAGCAATTTTAGGCTGTTTTCTACACACTAGCCTGCCACTCAGTGTGTAAGTGATAGTCCCGCTGAACGCACGTCGACGAGAATGGCTCCTGTGTTATCAAAGCACCAAAGGATTGGTACCGCCTTGGCACTTTCTGTGCTACCGAAAAAAAAAGAAAGAGAAGATATTGGCGATGGCAAAGAGTAGGGTGATTCACTTTTGTATGGAGAAAAAAAAGTTGTAATATTTTTCCAGACTTTGCTCACCGATGGAGTCTCTCCACACTAAAAACTATCTATTTCAATTTTCAAAAGAATCGAATAACGTTTAGAGGTTGCACAAGTTGAAAAGGTAGAGTGAGAACCCCATACATTGCGTGAAAATTAACTATGTTCTTAAATGGCAAAATATAATGAACTGATACTAAAATCGCATGAGAAAACTTAATTTTGCGTCTAAAACACGATAAAAGCACTTTTTCTTTGGAAACAGGTGGAAAAACCGAAAAATCTTAATTAGAACATTTATCGAGTAACCAAAATCCAAGTTTACTACTAATTTTAAAATTTATTTATATGTAGAAGGTTCAGTATCACACTACTCTCCGCTTTGATGGTAGCCGCTCAAACTATTTTCTACCCTCCGATGTAGAGTCGTTGGTTATTTGAAAAATCTTTGTTGATGTTGTGCAACCTCTAAATGTTGGCCGATTTTAATTTTTTTTAACGTATAATATTATTATATCAGTTAGAACAAGAATTCGAGCAAAGTCAGATGAAAATCGAAAGTTCGGAAAAATGAAACACCCTAGCAAAGAGGTTAAGAAAAAATAATAATTATGTATTTAGAATGTTAGCAATAACTATTGTAAAAGGAAAATAATATATTATTACACTTAAATATAGATATTTGCAAAGGAAATACTGACCTTTTTCAACTCACGCGAGTAAGACGTGCGCATGTTTACAATTTTTTTTTTATTTGTAATGTATACACCGTTGGCGAGTTCGCGATATATTTCGAACATTAATTCGAAAGTTTGGTTTCGCATGTCGCGGTCAAAATATTTTTTGTTTTTTTTTATCCCACATGTGGGGCCGGCCTTTATATACACTCTAAAAAAAATTTGGTTGGCCCAATCAATATCTTGATAGTCGTAATCAAGCATCTTGATTCCATACGAGCCTAACAAGAACTTAGACACATCAAACAAGGTAATTCTGATTGCTATTACTATTGTTATGTAACTGAACCAATTAAGATCTTGTTCAATATTTACATGAAAAATAATTATACTAACTAATAGTGATAGAGCTTAGCGAAAAGAAACTGCATTTTTGGCAGAAAGCAAGCCGCTTTGCCCAGTGATACTAGGGACCAATCTGAATGATTTCATCCGAGGAAACACAAATTTCATTCACTAGAATTCAAGATGGCGGACCTTTTCAAAAATGGCGGCTGCAATATTTAAAAAAATTATAGACACAAAACGGCTGCACCGATTTTAATGATTGATATATCGATCAATTCGTATTGACACTTGTAATCGAATAAAAAATATGGCATTTAAGAAATTAAAGATGGCGGCCGAATATTAAGAAAATTGTGTTTTTGTTCTTTAATTTTTTTCCTTCTAATGAAAATAACAACTAAATATTCTATATTATGATCACATATTCTTTCATTTAAACGAAACCTGATAATATTATCTGCAAAATAAAAAAATAAACTTAACAATCCGTTGAGTAGTTTTTGAACTATACGCATTTCAAAAAGCGCGTAACTGCCGTCCGAAACGACCCGCTCGCGCGGCTCGCGTCAAAACTGAGAATGTTGATGATTTAAAGGTAAAAAAAAGAACTGAAATCATATTTACTTTATTTATTGAGCTATAAATAAATTGTATTTCTGCTTATTATTTGTGACCATCACGGGAAAAGTTATGGCGGCTGGCGCTTACGTCGCTTAGCACCGCAATAGTATTGGAGCGGCGTTAATAATAGCGTAAGCGCCATCCGCCCTAAGGTACCTATACCCGTGGGACCGTGGGTTCAAACTTATTCCTCTTTATCATCTTCGTCCGATGTGGATGAACTGAAAGAAAAGAAAATTCATATGAAATCGGAACAAAATATAACTAATATAATTAAATTAAATATATAGAGATGAACTACGCCAAACTAACTTCCATTACTATTTCAATGTGTGTAGTATTGAAATAGTAATGGAGGGCGCGACAGTTTGGCGTGTTTTATCTATAAGTACCTTTCGTTTTTGCAGTTGCCTTTGCAAGTGCTGCATTGCACTGTACAGGGTAGACCCACTCTCCGACACGTGCAGCGCATTGTTTCGCAGCCTTTTTTACAGCCGCAATGGTCCAGGTATGATAATTCACGCCACATCGCCCTAGCATCAGACCATTGCGGTTCCCAACTGCCATTAGATGACTTCCAACCCCAAGAGGATGGCAATGGCACAGAGGCATCATCAAGAATAAGGGCATATCACCCCATAAGTGGCCTGCTTGATATGTGAGACGGAGCGCGTGTTTATGTAATGCTGCCGATGTTGGTGGGATGCTGGTTACCAATTTATTTTTAGTAGTAAATAGCTCCTTGCGTACCAAGTTGTCCGACGAATGTGCTATTTGTGGGTCATATATTGTGCTATTTATAGGCAGCAGGTGAACTTTTCCGGCATAGCCATGATTTCTTCAGGAAGGCTTTGTAATGGCTGCGATATTTGTTTTAAAGTTGGTGTAACTTCAGACTTATTTCCTTTTGTATGGAAGTAAGAAGTAGTGTCACACCCTGTATAGAGGCGTGAAAGTCACGAAGAGCGGTTGATCTGTCAGAACCCAAAGTATTTGCTATTTTATGAACATCGCCATAACGGCGTTATTTGCAGTCCCAGTTAATAGCCATAACTCTTGCAGGCCACTCTCAATTTAAGTTTGATGATATGATATCAATAACACCAAAACATCTGTATCGAAAGATCTAATCAAAATACGCCTAATTTCCTGTTCTGCCTGATCTTATGAATAGGAACACATGCAGAAGAAGCTGATGGCCGCATCGTACTTCACGCAAAAGATCAGGCAGAACAGGGAATTAGGCGTATTTTGATTAGAACTTCCGATACAGATGTTTTGGTGTTATTGATATCATATCATCAATCTTCAATTGATAGTGGCCTGCAAGAGTTATGGCTAATAACTGGGACTGCAAATAAACGCCGTTATATCGGTGTTCATAAATAGCAAATACTTTGGGTCCTGACAGATCAATCGCTCTTCGTGGCGTGAACGCCTCTACAGGGTGTGACACTACTTCTTACTTCCATACAAAAGGAAAGAAGTCTTGCTTCAAAACGTGGTTGTTACACCCTGAAGTTACACCAACTTTGAAAGAAATATCGCAGCCATTACAAAGCCTTCCTGAAGAAATCATGGCTGTGCTGGAAAAGTTCACCTGTTACTTATATGACCCACAAATATCACATTCGTCGGACAACTTGGTACGCAAGGAGCTATTTACTACTAAAAATAAATTGGTAACCAGCATCCCACCAACATCGGCAGCATTACATAAACAGTCTCACATATCAAGCAGGCCACTTATGGAGTGATATGCCCTTATTCTTGATGATGCATCTGTGCCATTGCCATCCTCTTGGGGTGGAAGTCATCTAATGGCAGTTGGGAATCGCAATGGTCTGATGCTAGGGCGATGTGGCGTGAATTATCATACCTGGACCATTGCGGCTGTAAAAAAGGCTGCGAAACAATGCGCTGCACGTGTTCCGACACGTCTACCCTGCACAGTGCAATGCTGCACTTGCAAAAACAAAAGGTACTTATAGATAAACCACGCCAAACTGTCCCGCCCTCCATTACTATTTCAATACTACACACATAACACACATAGAAATAGTATTGGAGGGGCGGGACAGTTTGGCGTAGTTCATCTCTATATATTTAATTTAATTATATTTAGGTATATTTTGATCTGATTTCATATGAATTTTCTTTTCTTTCAGTTCAACCACATCGGGCAAAGATGATGGAGAGGAATAAATTTGAACCCACTGGTATAGGTACCTTAGGGCGGATGGCGCTTACGCTATTATTATATTAACGCCGCTCCAATACTATTGCGGTGCTAAGCGACGTAAGCGCCAGCCGCTATACCTTTTCCCGTGATGGTCACAAATAATAAGCAGAAATACAATTTATTTATTTATTTATAGCTCAATAAATAAAGTAAATATGTTTTCAGTTCTTTTTTTACCTTTAAATCATCAAAGTTCTCAGTTTTGACGCGAGCCGCGCGAGCGGGCCGTTTCGAACGGCAGTTACGCGCTTTTTGAAATGCGTATAGTTCAAAAACTACTCAACGGATTGTTAAGATTATTTTTTTATTTTGCAGATAATATTATCAGGTTTCATTTAAATGAAAGAATATGTGATTGATCATAATATAGAATATTTAGTTGTTATTTTCATTAGAAGGAAAAAAATTAAAGAAAAAAAACACAATTTTCTTAATATTCGGCCGCCATCTTTAATTTCTTAAATGCCATATTTTTTATTCGATTACAAGTGTCAATACGAATTGATCGATATATCAATCATTAAAATCGGTGCAGCCGTTTTGTGTCTATAATTTTTTTAAATATTGCAGCCGCCATTTTGGAAAAGGTCCGCCATCTTGAATTCCAGTGAATGAAATTTGTGTTTCCTCGGATGAAATCATTCAGATTGGTCCCTAGTATCACTGGGCAAAGCGGCTTGCTTTCTGCCAAAAATGCAGCTTTCGATGTAAATATCGCCGTAAGCCCTACTACTATAAGGGCTTGATAATTATTATCATGATACGTAACTGTAACAACTAAAACAAACAAGTTAGTTTAACTAAGAAGTAAATCAATGTTAACATGAAGAATTACTGTATTAACTATTTGACCCAAATAAGTTCAACTAAGAACATGATTACACCGACTTATGCACCTTATTAGCCTGAACTAAGATATTGGTCAATTTGAATCTATTGTTTAATCATTTCAACTAAGATTTAAATCAATGTTAACATGAAGAATTACTGTATTAACTATTTGACCCAAATAAGATCAACTAAGAACATGATTACACCGACTTATGCATTTTATTAGCCTGAACTAAGATATTGTTCAATTTGAATCTTAATTGTTTAATCATTTCAACTATGAAGCTTGTTTAGTACAATACCATTCTTGTTCAATTGTACTATGACTTACTTTGTCTCATTTACTAATACATGCTAATACATTTCTTTCAGATCTCTAGTTTTTTTACGCGCCGTGCTGAATAATGCTGATGGTCCTCGTTGTTATACTCAAGGCATTAGTCTTAAATACTAAGATATACATTTATTTCAGATCTTTTTGGCGATCGGCCTAAACCGGTTTAGCTTTACAAACACGGGAGGAGGCGTGCTTGTGAAATGTGAAGCCATACCGGTCTAGGCCGATCCTCAAAAAAATCTGGAATAAATCTGTAATCTGTATTACCTACTTAGTATTTAAGACTAATGCCTTGAGTATAATACGAGTACGAGGACCAGCATTTATTCAGCACGGCGCGTATAAAAACTAGCACAAAGGAAATTTATCAAATTTAAACGAATAAGTAGTTAATAAAATATAACAACAAAGAAAGGGATAAAACATAATTAAACTAAATCAGGCCCGTAAAGTTTTATGAAAAGGGGTAAATAAATAAAACAAAAAAATATTATAATAAGATGTTATTTATTAATTTAAACATTTTGAAAGTACACTACACTCACAGTGTCACTGCGCGAGTTTGATTCGGATTTCACTGGTTATTTTTAGACAAACAAATCACAGGATTCCACACATTTGACAGTTTAAAACCCGATCTTCACGATTGAAATTTTTATATTTGTGAATTTCAATGGCTTCTCTTACCAATCTTGGTATATAGTGGTGTCGAAATGACCTTGGGACTATGCAACTCGATCCAGTGATTATTGTACCCGATTGTTCTTGACCGCAGCGATGTGTTCTTTAATTCTGCAGGCAATAATGCGTTTGGTCTGCCCAATGTGCGAACTACCACAACTGCACTCAACTTTGTACACACCAGGTTTTTCCAGAGGAATAAGTAATTGAATGAGCTTAACGCAACTGCATGCTACTGAGACTCGACTGCTCGCTCGCACGGTGGCACACGCCGCGAGAGGGGCGCGGGCGGGGCGGAGAGCGGGTGTACAGGCGCTCCCCCCGCTTATCTCTTGATTGATCGGATTAACCGATTATTTAATTTAATTATTAAGAAAATCGATTTAACAAATAATTCTTAGTAGAATGGAATATTAGTTTCGTAATTAATACAATAATTTGAACATAATGGGATTGAATGTTTTATCTTCGTTGTTCTAAATATTGTATGTTTAGTTGATTGAACTACCAAATCTTATGTAAATCAACAAAGACAAAATAATCAAATAAACTATTAAAATGTTCATAACTATTAACATATTTATCTGTTTTAATTAATTTGTTAAGGATTGAATTAACCTACGTTACATAATTATGCCAACAAGTTAATAATAGATGCAAAGTATACAATTGTTAGGATTAATAACATACCTACTTTATTAGTTCAATCACAGATACACTTATTGTTTTAAGTAATCAGCTTTCTTTGATTTATATAAGATCGTTATTGTTGTAATTAACTTAACGTCAACTAAAAGAAAACTGCTCTTAGTTGGTCTTCATTTTTTAGAGTGTACATCTATTATCCGTGTCCAAATTTCACGTTCTTTATTCATTGTGACAAGTGACCTCCGTTTGGTTCGGTAGTCGCCAATGAACTAACTGGAATTGCCCCAATCGTACTACACATGTAACAACCTAGCAGGGCGGTAGATACAATCTAGGGAGCTAGGAAGGTCTTGCGCCCCTGCCGCCCTGCTGCAGGCCCAATCTAAAAATTGCCCCTGCTTCTCTACACACATCACAATTATGGAGGCAATTAAATAAATAAATAAATAAATAAATATTAGGGGACATCTTACACAGATCAAACCTAGCCCCAAACTAAGCAAAGCTTGTACTATGGGTACTAGGCGACGATATACATACTTGTATAGATAAATACATACTTATATACATAGAAAACAACCATGACTCAGGAACAAATATTAGTGTTCATCACACAAATAAATGCCCTTACTGGGATTCGAACCCAGGACCATCGGCTTAATTAAGGGTCCAATTCCAATATTGCCCCTGCGGGAGGTGTGTGAGTGGCCCGCTTAATAAAACAATGCAAACTAATTGTGTTTGCGTTTACTATATTAGTTGCCTGTGGAAAGAAAAGTACAGTCAGCGATAAAAGCTTATTCCAAAAATGAAATTTCTGCCAAACACTTATTTAATAATTCAAAGGGCTAAAATATGTTTATTTATATTTTATCAGTGTATTTCCGTGAATCACATTTCGTACATACATTCACAGTAAGAAATCAGCCCTATTTCAGTTACCTGCCTGTGAACAAAGGCAGTCTGGGTGGTTTATTTCAGTCGCGCCGCTGACATGTCTGTCGGGCTCCGTGCGATCAAATATTAATGTAGTTGAATCGATTAGCTCTGTTTCATATAATACCAATATATTATGTATATGTCGGCGCGCGATCTTAATATCCGCTAGATCATAAATTCCTAGACATACCGTGAAACGTGAAAATCATTGTTTCGTTCCCTGAGTCGACGAAGCCCCGCTACGCGGGACTCCTATTTCTGGACAGTTTGCCCTTCGGGCATCTGAAGCAACCTTACGAAACTATCCTGCCTGTCTTGCATGGTTTAATGCTGATATTACGATCGGTCTCCGACATAGGTATACACCGATGTTGTATATATAAGTTAGGAAAAGTTAGGCCTTGTTCTCATTGTCGCCAGACATTCCGCGGGGATTATACATGTCATTAGCGAGCTAGTGCTAACATATTATATGTATTCAGGCCTTGAACCGCAAGACGGATTATTGGCTTCATGAAGGATATAATTCTATATACTTGCCTTGCGTGTGGCTTTATATGTATAAGTTACATAATATCATGTGCTTAATAATATGTAATAAGTAAGTCTTCAATATACTGTGAATTATCGAAACATAGTATGTTAGAGATAATGTTCTTGGTATTAAATCGGTGGATCGCTTACTCCTCAAACAATGCTATTTAATTCGATATTAACGCATTCACTGCCAGGGGGCGTGGCCTAGGAACAAACTTGTATGACGATGAACGCATATGTGCATTGGGGGCAGTGAATGTGTTAACATAACCATATCCCGGTTTTCGAAGGCAAAATCTTCAAAAATAATTAAATGTAAAGTAAATTCTAAATCATAAAAACAAATGTAACTCATCCGTGAAATAAAAGTTATTAATTATGAACATTAGTTATTTTATTAACCATTTGCAAATCTGTCTTATTTATTCTTATTGCATTGCAACGGTTTTATGCATTAATGTATGCATGAGTTCACTGCAAGTGCAACTAATATTACACAAGTGAAAGGGAACTGAAGGCCTAGGAGTGGTTTAGCTCTAGAATAGTGGAATTCCTAGTATTATAGTTAAGTTAAAGGCTTATGTGAACACAATTAACTAAACATAGTTAGATTAAGAAGCGGTATCACGTCAGCTTTCGCCGACGCCGAGCTCACGGAGATCTGCCTGATTTACTTACTTGGCTGGCGCGATGACCCAAAATGAGTCTTGGCCTCCAACACAAGAGCACACCGCTTGGCTCGGATAGAGTGGAGGGCCTCCACTCTGTTGGAGGCATAGAAGGTAGGATCGTATAGAAGTGGTATACGCGTGCCTCCGTGAGGGACAAAACATACGCAAATGCCATGCCACCATAATCCATACTAAACAAACGGTGGGGAACAAATAAAATGTGAGACTGTGACAAGGACAAACAATAATAGCTATTTCGCTGCTACTCCTACTGAAAGATACATAAGACTATCCTGTTCGGTCACTACTCCCCACCCTCACGCCAGATCCAGTTTTAATACTAGATTCATGGTTGGAGGCCAAGACTCATTTTGGGTTGGGTCATCGCGCCAGCCAAGTAAGTAAGTCAGATCAAGGAGATTGACAATGACAGGGCCCGCGCCTACGCCGCGGCAGTAACGCCACCTTTTATCCAAATGTCACCTTTAAGGGGCCCACAGATTACCAGTCCGCCGGACGATATCTGCCTGTCAATTGTTCGGAGCTGTCAAATTTTGCGTTTAACTGACAGGCTGATATCGTCCGGCGAACTGGTAATCAGTCACCTTTAGGCTAAGCGTATGCTGAGACGCAAGCGACGCAGTTCACGCAGCGCAGCGCAGAGCAGATGTTGTAAAGTATGGAACGTCCTTGCGCTGCAGTGTGCGTATCTAAAGGACGTTCTATACTTTACAAAATCTGTTCTGCGTGAACTGCGTCACCTGCGTCACAGCATACGCTTAGCCTTATTCTTCGTTGTCGAACGTAAATATAAATATTTACTAACGTTTACACGACGCAATGTGCTCTATTAAAACTCCAGGAGTAAAAGGGTCAATGGTTCCCCGAAACATAATCTAGTGTACGTAAATACGCGGCCCGAATACCTATTAACAGCACACGCTTCTATTCCTATACCTTAACTCATTGCTATAAGGTTCAAAACACGTCGAAAATTATTTGTTACGGCATTCGGGTGAAGGTGAAACATTAAACTTTAAATGAGTACGCCTAGTTAATGTTGTAATTTTTTGTTGGAATTTGTTTTGACGGGTAAGGGTTTTCAGTAAAAATGGGGTCATATTTCATCCCCTATTATAATTCTCTTGGGATATTATAAATAAGAAAATGAAAAGATGGTTTTTAAGCCCCATTTAGACGGATCAAGAAATTGCATGCGATTTTGTTACATTGCGGTATTTGGTCGATCGACTAAATGCATTGTACTCTGTAGTTAGCATGTCTCGAAAATTGCATGTAAGTTCTTGTAGTTCGTGTAATCGCAGTTTCGAACTATTTATTTTACTTTATGGGGTTGTCAGCAAAAGTAGAAAATGATAAATAAGTAGTTGACTTACCATGATTCTTCCACACTTAAAATAACCGGCTCAGTTATCCGAAAACAGGCAAGCTGGTGGGTATGGAGTTCTATGAACGTGACGCTACTGCTAAGTCAGTCAAGTCACATGACATCAGCCCGTCCTGGCTCCTATTTTACCACGTTGACATTACTACCAGGCCCAGGGCCGTATTTATAGACCTATTGATGGCAGTTAGAATTTAGGGGGCTCCCCGTCTCCATCGCAAAACCATTGCTAGGTTGCCTGGACCCCTAGCCCCTTGTGGGCCTAGGCGAAAATCCGGCCCTGACCAGGCGGGGCCGTACGTATATTTGCCTCCGAAGAGTTTGAAAATAAATCAGCCATTCAAAGTCGGTCAAGAGTCGCATGACATCATTGTGCCCATACTTGTGAGTTGAAGGTTGGTGATTCACACGCATTGTTCGGTTCAAACTTGTCTGTGACAATTTAGTTAGATATGGGTAGCTGAGTAAATATATTTACAACACACGACACAAATTTAATTTAATCTAAGTGCTATTAAAATTACACAACGGGGCTTAATCACGTATTTAAGTTTTAAGATTTACCTCCGACGTTTCGAGGACGGCGTTGTCCCCGTGGTCTCTGTCGACACACAACACTAACGATATTCGAGACCACGGGGACAACGCCGTCCTCGAAACGTCGGAGGTAAATCTTAAAACTTAAATACGCGATTAAGCCCCGTTGTGTAATTTTAATAATAATGTTTAATAATCGTGAAAGTTTAAATCAGTGTTAATCTAAGTGGGTAGAAAATTAAAAATCTGGGCTCCTAGCCAAGATGTCAATCGTACATCGACAAATGCCGATCGAAAAGAAGAAATGTATCGGTATGACGGATGCAACGAAATACAAGGCTTCGAAATCACCAAACTTAAAGTTTTGATACGTATTACATAATATATTACGTTTTAATAATAAATGAATTTTATTACAATTAAATTAAGAAACGTATACACGTGACGTCTAATTTCGAACGCCATGTACAATGTAAGACAGACTCATTTGACATTTCTGAATTGTATATTGCTTTCATGTCGTTGCTAAGTTCGAGTTCATGTTTCGTTGACTTTGGATTATGATATAAATTATGCCTAACATGTATAACACGTGTATGAAATTTTCCTTAAATAATTGTGACATAATTCTAATAAAACTTCTTTATTCCAGGTACTTATTCCATAAGGAGCAGTAAGTTAGGAGAGTCCTCCAACCCACTCACAAACAAATTGGACTTTTTTAATTTCACGAAAGGAGTTCGCTTTGAAACAGTCTGAACTCGTAACGAAGTTGTTGTCGAAATGTTCACGTATTGTTTGTACTTCGATTTCGGCTTTTTTTCTGCAAGATTTTTTTGTAAAATAGAAATACATATTAACCTCAAATTTTATTCTTTCAATAAACTTATGCGTAATTTGAAAACTAATCTTGATCGATTTTACATAACCTCCTGAGACCCAGAAGCAATTGTTTTGTTTTTGAAATTGGAACCCTTAGTTACACAATAAAAGTTCAAAATATGTAGATATTGGTATATGTACAAAAAATTGTACGCAGGGACTTAGGAGGATAAGCTAAAAATAATATTGCTTCTGCGTTATAAATGTAAATGTATAATTACATACATTTCTTCACATAATCAGGCGTGGCTCACTCCGCGATTTCGTCGCTTTGCTACAGGTAGCTAAAAGTACATCCGTTCCACACCAATTTTGGGGAAAGCCATAAGCCGCGCGTGGCGCTGTCGCCACTTAGCGGCCATATCTGTGCTGATCGTAACAGACGCGTTTCGTTAGAGAGTGAGTCTTCTGTACCTAAATAGTACTATTATTTATTCTGTGACATAATTTCCTTTCGAGTCAAACCTCGGCAACGCAACTTGCCATTTTATTTCGTTGTTCATTCATTATTTATCTCTAGATTTATGATTCTGTTTACTTTTTATTTATATAATAAAAAATTGCATTATTTATGAAAAATACGCAATTAAAACTTGCGATAGTTTTCTGTGAATAACCTTTTCTATTCGGTTGTGAATTCTCCTTTGAATAATAATTATGATAACGAATAATAATCCTTTATTATCCTTTACTATTTGCAGCGAATGGCTCTTGCAAAATAGTTAATTGTAACTCAAATAATTCCAAAGCTCAATTGACTTATACCGTATTTCGTAGCAGTATTTCTACAAATGATTAGTAATATTGAATATTATGATTTTATTACTAGCTGAAACGTTCCATGAATAACGAAGTTAACATTTGATATTATTATGCCTCGGTATAATAACGTTGAATTATTAAGTGGTTAATTAACTTAGGCAAAAACTAAACCTACTTTTGTTCTTAGAATAAATACATGTTCGTTCAGTTCAGGAATTCAGTGAAATAACTAAATGTATAAATAATACTTTATTGATTCGTTCCCTAACATTTTTTACAAATAAAGTGAATTTCCAACCTAAATATTTGACAATTACATTTGAACCCTTCTGAAGAGTAGTTTAGTTATCTGTAACATTCACAAACTTTATGGCCAGTGGTTGTTTCTGCATTTCTGTTCTCCAATATTAATAGCATTTTTTCCTTGCCTCACGAAATCCTTGAAATCTGGTAGAAAATCTTCATTGGAAATTCAGCCATCATCATCATCTACTTTCCGACTAGTGAATTGCCGAAACCGCTTCCCCCGAAGCCGGATGCCCCCTGTCCGTAGTTGTTGAAGCCACCGCCGCCCTGCTGGGATCCGAAGCCGGAGGACCCGCCTGAGGCTCCACCAGATGACTGCTGGGCTGATGTTACCTGGAAATAATAAGGTTTATTAAAAAAAAAAAAGCCTTTCGTGGATTCGATTTCTGATAAAGGGGTTACATCCTGATGCGCCTATTGGATGTGCTATTTGCTATCCTTGTCATGTGTATAATTTTTGGACATATTTTTGTTTTGATGACTTTTGTTTTTAGGTATTGGACTTTTGAAGAGATTAGACATGTTTTCCAATATGTCATTGTAATATCAGACCCTTTGAGGTTCTCGATACCTGGGCCCTACCATGAACGAAATAATCGTAAATTACCTGATGGAAGCTGCTTTGTTGTCCACCTTGCTGGAATCCTTGCTGTCCGCCTCCCATCGAAGAACCACCTCCGAACCCGGAGCTGCCCCCACCAAACTGCTGACCACCGCCGTACTGGCCGCCACCGACACCACCCATGCCCAGCCCGCCGCCTATGGGCATTCCCATGCCCATGCCCAAGCCCATGCCGCCGCCGTATGGCGGGATGGGGGCAAAGGGCACGGCTGAGACGGCCACTGCGCAGGCTACGGTGAGCAGCTGAAATAAACGACGAAAATTGAGAATAGCACGATATCTTTTATACTCAGTAGAAAATTATAGCCACTAAATTTTGACGAGAAACTACTAGTATACCATATTACGGATATTACACTACATTTCTGTTGAAGCTATTTAAATAACTACTTTCATTGTCACAAAAAAATGGTCCCAGGAGACACCCCTGAGGTACACCAGCCATAAAGAGTCAGATTAGTGGCTTACGAAATAAAACGTATGATCTAAAATGTTGTATTTTGTTTTGATGCCAAGAAAACAATACATTAATACACTTAACAGTTTAATCAATAAAATTTCTTAAATAAACTACTTAATCAAGAGCCTAAGCATGGACTACATCGTTTAAAGAAGCATAATATTTAAGATTTTATTCAAAATAAATCTGATCACAATCTGAAAACAGATCTGGAAGTAATTTCTTGGGTTAGTTAAATATAAGTGTAACTTACCAGGAACATCATGGTTCTCCTTCGACAGCACACAACGAAATGATGACCTGAACGCATCCGCCTATTCTTTTATAACTATCTCCAGCATTATCTAATGACTCTACGTATTTAACAGTATTAATATCTCTAATTGTTTCTCAGATTTGCCTGCTAATAACACGTTTCCCTTCATTGCTACTTAATTACTACAATAGACTTTGGGTATTGTCTAATAGGCTTTAAATGTATTGTTGTTATCTTAACATCATTGCTGGGTTTTTTGTTTTCGTTGGGGATTCCAGTGAACCCTATTATTGATTTTTATCAAACAAAAAGGTTTCCACGAGTCATTATAGAAAGGCGGATCAGGGGATTAACACATTGCTGCCCGTAAAATGGTATTTTTAAATGCATCTATTGAAAACAAACAAAATACCTTGTTTTAAAACCGTATTAGTCGATTCGCAGTAATATCAGTGTGTTGTTTTTCGTATCTTTTTGTGCGTAAATGTTGTTATCGTTTTGTGTTGTGTTCTGTGAAATAGTGATTACTGTATACATTTTTGTCTGTACAATATGTAAGTATTGTATTTTCCTTATAGAAAAGTCCTTTTGGTTTTAGTATATACCTCTGCCAATCCGATCACATTATATGTTAAGAAAATATAGGTAAATCATTTATTTAATAAGGACGAGAAAATGGATAATAGTCCATTTCTCTTATTGTGTCTTATTACCCGGCCTGCTATTCAGGAAATTGGGTAAATTATCTATTCCCCTTTTTTTGTTATTTTAAAAGCAACAGTAGGTAAAACATATATTGTTACAGCATATATTGTTACGGCCACTGCGGCACGTCAATATAGAAATTAATTTCTAAATGTTGTGAAATTGTCGGTCATCGTCTCATCGTTAACCGTACAATTTGTTTTGTGTACAGTCAGTGAAAACAACTAAACTAATAGATAATTAGGATTTGTGTACTCACAGACTAGTCAATTTAGAAGTTGGCAAACTTAGTAATATAATAATATTTCTGTAAACTATTTTTTAGCTTAATAATATTTTTTATTAAATTAATCGAGTTTTATCTATCTGCTTGGGGCGTTTTCAAAGAGAAATTTACTTTATCACAGGATATTTTCCAATAAGTATTTAATTGTTTAAAAATAAGAATGATTAAGTATATTTTATTTGTAGTACGAACAGAAGGGCTAACTTTTACCAAGGTTACTTCGTTTATTAATTACAAGTCAGTTTAAACTGTGTCATAACGAAATGGTTTAATGATTTAACAAAAAGGTATAAATGTTCTCTGTGGAACATTTTTCCCGTGTCGTATACCTAGGTTAGAATTTTTTACATTTCTGCATTCATTTTAGCATGCGAGTTTATTTATTTTTTCAAACCAATTGTTCGATTGGAAATACGGTCTATCTGTGAATACATGTAGTATCGACATAGTTTTCTTACAGTTATATCAGTACCACAGCAAAGCTGAATAGTGATTTTTTTTTTCTACAGCAGAAGGACATTGTTTTAAGTAATCGGTAAATAAGTTGTTTTATTGCTTGTAAAAATTTTACATGTAAAAGTGTCCCTGTGGCCTTATTGCTGAATAAATGTTTGATGTTGTGTTTAAACACGTATAATATATATTTATATATATATAAGGGTGTTTCTATAATTGTTAATGTGTATCTGCCCCGCGCCGAAAACAGCAGACTTTTTCAGAAATAAATTTATGCGCGTATCTTCTCCGGTGAGTTTAATGCTCTAAGCTTATGCTACCTGAATCCAGTTTGTTATAAAGAGTTAGAGAAAAGTCTGTAACCATTTTGATAGCATAAAGTCAAACTTCTATGAAAGTCAAAATTATGACGCGTAAATAACACTTGCACTGCGTATGCTATCAAAATGGTTGCAAACTTTGTGTGCTATCAAATCGTGGCAGACTTATCTTGGTCTAACTCTATTTGTATAAGAATTGAAAGCCTGTTACCAGTTAGTTAAATTACCAGAAAACTATTTGTGATTTCACGGTCAATATCGCCGTGGTAATTTTGGACGAGTTTGTTTACGGTTGTAGTTTCTGGTTTCGCATGTGGTTACCTCATGCCTGTTGTTTACTTTAATATGGTGTTAGGAATGGCTTGTGCAGTCGCCATCGGATATATCGGAGCGGCCAAGGTGCTCACAAATATCTGAACACCCCTCTATTGATGGCGATTGTAATAAACCAGTTTTTTCTAAATCTTGTTGATACACAGAAGTAGTGCGAGATATTTAAGTACTTAATTGGGATAATGACACGTGTTGAATTGTATAACAAATTGTAGTTAAGTATTTATACTTAAATGGAAATTGTAAAAAAATGCAAGACCCTCAAGTTTTACAATACCATTAAATTCCTTACATTTTATTGAAAAATAAATTCTTATAGCAACATCATACATTTAACTGCGCAAACGATGCGTCAAAGTATTATTGAGCAGCGGTTTGACTATAATGTTATCAGTTTGGAGATTTTTTTTAACACATACTTATATAAGTAAATGCAGTTTTCCTTAAAATGACTCGTTCGTGGTATTAAGTTATCAATTATCTGTAGTTTGAACAGATTACCGATTTATTAAATAGGTGCCTCTAGCCAGGGCTATTAATGCAAGAAAAGAAATGTAAATTACTAAAATAAATTATAGGGGCCCGCAGATTACCAGCAGTTCGCCGGACGATATCAGCCTGTCAGTTGTTCGGAACTGTCACCTTTTGCGATTAACAGGCTTATATCGTCTGGCGTACTGGTAATCTGTGGGCCCCTTTAAAGCTCGCAAGTTCAGTAAGTAAGTAAGTAAGTAACACTTTATTGTACGGAAGAGTGGAATACAGGTATACATCAGATAGAACGTAAATATAGTACAAGGGCGAACTTATCCCTAAGAGGGATCTCTTCCAGCTCTGCTCCCTGTAAATACAATTACAACAAGAATGCAATAAGTTCGTTATTAATTTTCAAACATAACAGCAATCTCGAGTTAATTATAGCCGTGTTATTAATTTCGTGTACACTGAAGTGTTTTCAACTTGCTAATGAATGAACATTATAGTTAGTTGAGAAATACGGGCTTTCATTCAGGTAACATTCGGATTTAGACTGCATGTATAAGTTTTAATGATTGTTTTTTTTTGTCATTTCTATTTGTTATTACTGTTATTTTTTCTTCTATCCTGGATCTGGTTATGTGTTTTTAATTTAGTGTTAGTGTTTTTAGTGTAGTGTTTAGTGTTAGATGTATATTTTGTATTGTTATTGTGATTTTGTTTGACATGTGTTATTTTAACATTAAAGAAATTGAAATTGAAAAAGAATCAGCATTATCAGCAGCATTGCTGTGCAGCATTTATTGCTGCTAACTGCATTGCTACAGGAAAAATCTAAATAAATTTTGATGCCTGGATTTTTGACATTTGCTGCACCAATTCAGTCGACAACAATGCTGCAGCACAATAAATTAGTCTTAACACCACTTGGGCACAGCATTTCTTTTCGTGTAGATTCAAAGATCAATAAGTACTGCAGAGCTCTGTCTTTTTTTTGCGCCAAGGTTATCTGGAAGTCATTTTTTTAGCGATAAGATGGCCTATACCCTTGTTAAATAAATTTTATTTAATTATATAGCATAAATGTGACCATTATTAGGAATTATGTATATAAACAGCTGTTTGGCAGAGAAATACTTTTTTAAGCCCGAGTAAGTTTTGTTTTGGAGCATGTTTAGTTAAGTTTTGTGTTTATCGATTGCTTACTGCGTTCGTTATTATTACCGTCGAGATTTAAAACTAACAATCGAACTATTTCGATATACTTACCTATTTTTGATAAGTGAGCACCAAAAAGTGCAATTGCACACAACCGTTATTTAAACCGATTTCCCGTGACACGGCACCATAACGAAGTGTCCACCTCGTTAGAGCAAAGTGGATTTTCTCTGATAAACAAGCTACAGCAAGACAATCTCGGGATTCTAGGAATTTACGGGATTCGATTACTTAAGTTCTTCCGATACTCAAATTAAACGCAATTATAGTGCACAAAATTTCGTCCCCTGGCTCCAATTTCACCACGGTGACAGGTGCGACAATTGTAAAACATCACTGTTGCTGACGTCACAGGCATCCATGGGCTACGGTTACCGCTTACCATCGGGCGGGCCGTATTCCTGTTTGCCACCATCATTGTTTTATTAAAAAAAACTTTATTATATCGGAAAAAAACAGATATTTCTCTTGCTAAGTTTATGACAATTCCCAACAAACAATTAGGCGACACTTAGCACCTATTTTATCACCTAAAGACATATAACGGCTGGAGAATAGCTATATACTCTAAGCTTACAGGCTCTGGTGACATCAAGGTCTTTAAGAAGTCCATGTATAGCTTTAAGATCCACAGTAGCCGTTTTGGCCGCTATAATGGATCTTAAGCAGCTAGTGTTATAGCTCAAAGTGAATTCTACCACCTTAACATCTATATGAGTAATAAGCAGCTGCAATTTTCACTTAAGGTTCTAAACAGGCGATAAAAACTCTTTTATAGCTCCGTTACTCGCAATCGCTTCTTAACTCTCTTGTCTCACTTACAGTCGAAAAGAGAAGTTATGAGTCACTTTTATAGATCATGTAGTCGCAGACGGGCGTTATTCAATACCTTAGTACATCTTATAGTGTTATTAGAGTCTTACTTACAACCTAAGCCTATAGCGCCATGTTAATATGACCGATGAATCAATAAGCAAAACAAAAACTGTTAATTAGAACGTAAATACTTAATAAAAATCGATAATTTTACTCAATATATACATAATGTTAGTATTGTTGTATTTAAAACCGGACTTCACGTATATTGTGTAATTTTGCGAAAATTAAATACGGTGGACCACAATTTAAAAAATATTATATTCAGATAAATATGCAAAGGATCAGAGGCCCTTTAAAATTTTGTTAGTAATACATATAGTTATTGACAGTGTAATTAATTTCGCCATCATAAATCCGCAGATAACACCGGCATCGGTGAACTAAAATAATTATTTGCTTTTATTTATCCGCCATTACATTTCACTTCAAGCTGTCACAGTGCAAGCTTACAAATAATAATACAAAATGGAAACATCTGCAACCAAAGCAGTCAGGGCTAAGGAAAAAATGTGCAATTACCTTCTTGAGTGTTACAAATATTGACTTTAAATGCTAATATACCATCTAAAGCTGAAAGTATCATCTATATAGCTCTACACTACTACTCAAACAGTTAGTAGTCGCTTATTTGGCACCCTTTTAAATCCTAAGTTGTTAATCAACGCTATTACAGCACTACTTTAGCGCTCTTCTACTACAACAGTTTGTAGTCACCTATATGCAACCCATATAGCTCCTAAAGAATTAATTAACACTATTGTAGCTCCACTATACCGCTCTTATGTCTCTTTTTTTATCCCCTAACCCTACTGTAGCACTGTTATAAATCTTACGGTGATAAAATTTGTGCCCAATCCGGGGTTAAAACGGGGTTATAGCCGGCTATAACTCCTATTTTTAGAGTACTAACAACACCTAAAGAGTAAATAGGCGCTTATATAAATCTCTTGTAACCCTTAAATTTAGCGCCCAATGTTAGTTGGGTTGTCACAAGAAACACTACAATTGTCACGAAATTCCGACATATAACTCATTACCTGTCAAGAATTACCTACAATTCTTCTAAATCTTGACAATTGTCAGAAACTTCACAAAAAAAATATCTGTTTTTTTTCGATATAATATAGTTTTTTTTAATAATACAATGATGGTGGCAAACAGGAATACGGCCCGCCCGCGGTAAGTGGTAACCGTAGCCCATGGATGCCTGTGACGTCAGCAACAGTGATTTTACAACTGTCACCGTGGTGAAATTGGGGCCTGGTATGCCGGCTAGTCCGTAGCAGGCATGCCCCTGGCTGGGTGTGGCGAGTGTCTTGTTTTGACATAATAATCATCATTCAGGCCTAGTGCATCTTAACAGATTATTTAAGCAGCATCTATGATCTACATAAAACAACAACACACAATAACAACGAGTGCGACATAAAATAGTAGAAATTTGGAACTAAAAAATGCTCAATTGTTGCCATATTTAGTACATTTTTGTTTGAAAACAAAAGGGAACTAAAAATTGTGTTACAAACGAGTAGAAACTTTGTATGTAAAACGTTTACTCGCTCTATTATGTTTGTATAACAATTTCTAGTTATAAAAACTATTACCAGACATAGAAAATGTTGCTTGAATGTTCGTTCGTGTTATTTCCGAATGTCGTTTTAAAATGAGAACGTAACATCGTTTGTATGGCGGCGGCTGGGTTCGTGTCTCTAAATTAAGGAGCCCACTGATTACCAGTTCGACACTACGATATCAGCCTGTCAGTTGTTCATAGCTGTCAAATTTTGCGTTGAACTGACAGGCTGATATCGTCCGGCTAACTAGTTATCAGTGAAATATAACACTTTAAACTCTCGCGTTTTGTACACATATTTAATTACACAAACGTCGGAATTAAAGGTAAAAACAATGAAATTATATCGCGGTAGACCCGTTTGTGTAATTAAATATAGTTATCAGTGAGCCCCTTTAAGGAGTGACATAGACATAGATAAGTGTATCTATTGAGTATGATATAGACGGCCAAGCATACGCGAGGTCGATAGAAACAAGTGCTCACATCAACCTAGCATTAAAGTTTATTAACCTTGTTAAAAAATATGTATTTTTATAAACTGCTTTTAAAATAAAGCCCTGTAACAAAGTGTCCACAGCTCGTTTAAGAAAAGTGGATTTTCTCTGATAAACGAGGTGCAGGTCGGTGATAGCTAGGAATTCTTGGGATTCGATTAAGGGCCATCCGATAGCGGAGACAGCTTAATGTAATTCTAGGGTTTAAAAAGCGAGAGGACTTTGATCTCGAGTTTTTCAATGAAAATTAAAACAACTAATAACTATTAAAGTAAAAATTTTGAAAAGCTGATACTTTTCAAACTGCTGGATCGATTTCTAACAAACATAACTAAAAACCACCGCAAGGAACCTCGCTTTCACGCATCGAAATCGGTCCATCCGTTGAAAATATTAAGAGCGCTCTTACAAGAAAAGTCGAAATAATGCAAAATTGATGATACTAGTCGACGAAATTCAGGACTTTGCGCTCATTATTAGAAACAATGAGTACTTGTTCCAGTAAAAGCGTCTTCTTATCTTTATAAATATCGTTGTAAATATTAGAAAAAGGACTTATTAAATTAGTAATGATTTTTTTTCTGATGGTCGTTTCCGAAAAACCCCGTGAAGCACTGAATGGCGAGCTCTTATTTGGAAATGTTGAGAATTTTACTCTGCTAAACCTGGCTATTTTGTATTACTAATACCCTGTACTTTAGGCATATCAAACTATATTTTTCCTACATACCTTTGAGAAAGAGAAAATCAAAGTAAAACGAACTCGATTTTCTCTCCGAAACAAGTGTCAATTCCTACGAAAATCTACTTAATATCGAAGTCATTTTCATACTCAAGCAATCTGCAACGTTTGCTTATACTGTTGGTATACATAAGTGTTTATGAAATTCTACTATAATTTTTTGGCAATTTTTTGAAAACTACTCTATATTACCGATGACGCGCGCTGCGCCAGCTCAGTGCCGCGGCAGAGCTTGTAGAGGCAGGACGTGTGTCGGTCGGCTCCGCACATTTTCAACGGCGACGACGAGGTTTTTTATCATTGTGTGCGGCGGGCGCCGTGTAAAACGCTATACTGTGTGCGTGTAAACCGCAACGAGAGACTTTGATCCTAGCACTGTTTTTGTAGTATTATAATTTATAATGGTACAAAAAAAAAAAAAAAAAAAAAAAATACAAAAAAATTTATTGTAGGTAATACACAAAAACATTTTCAGGGGTGCTAAGATTATCCTAATTATGTACAATTGACAAAGTGTAGGTACCTCAGCTAAGAAGTATATTATATCAGGTTGCTCTGGTTCCTACACTAGGCTCAGCCTGTCTCGTAGGTAACCCAGACTCAAGTGAGTTTATACAATTGAAACTTAAAGCCAAGGAAGGGGAAATACTTACTAACAGAAATTATTTTTACATTTTTACAATAAATGAATTAAGACACAAACAATTGTAAAACTATCTTAAATTATAATAAAAAAATAAATTAACCTAGATAAAATTTAAACTTATCCATCAGCATGCGACTCAATCAAGTTAATTCTTGCTAGTGAATGTGTGCGTGTGTGTGTGTGTGTGTGTATATATATAAATGTATGTGTTTGTGTATGTGAAAAGAAAAAGTGGTTATTTATCAACTTTTAGAAGTTCTTCTATGTCCTCGTAGGAAAGGGAGCTGAGCCATGAAGATATTTTTTTCTGAACTTCCCTAACAGTCAATTTTTTGATGAGGATTTTAGTGTTGACTTTATTGTAGACAAACGGATGGATGAAGTTAGGCAGACGTTGAGCGAAAGCTGATACAGTTGGGGGAACTGGGACTTTGAATGTGCGTTTTTGTAGCATGCAGTCGTAGTTGGAGGACTTCAAGACTTCTCCGTGAATCCTTGACACCACACGGAGGATAAAAATACCACGAACACTGAGGACATCCAGATCGCTGTACACTAGTTTGGTAGCGTATCTAATTGGTTTTCGAAGGGAGACCTTGATGACAGCTCGTTGCGCCCTCTCCAGAGAAATCAAGTGGGTTTTGCATGCTCCGCCCCAAGCAGTTATGCAGTATGCTAGTACAGATTGGCAGATGCTAATGTAGACTGTTCTGAGCAATGATTTGTTTGCGGAGTTACGTAAAATTTTAAAAACGTAAATAAGTTTGCGTACCCGATTTGCTGTGGTTTTTATGTGCTCCTTGAAATCCAGCTTCTCGTCAATTACTACCCCAAGATATTTTACGGAAGTAGCTCTGTCGATCGGCTGGCAAGAACAGGAAGATGTTGGTGATTGCGTTCGGTTACAAGTGTGAATTTTGATACTGGGTGAAATAGTAGGAGCTGAGGATTTTGTTTTATGAAAACATATGAGTTTTGTTTTTGTAGTGTTGAGTGTAAGCAAGCTGCGTTTTAGCCAGTCAGCTACAACACCCAGCCCTCTCTCTGCGGCTTCAGCAACATTTGTCCAGCTGCGATCGTGGAAGATAATTGCCGTGTCGTCGGCATAGCAAATTATATCAGCGTTGGGTAAATTGCCTGAAGCTATGTCATTAATGTAAACATTAAATAATATAGGAGCCAATACACTACCCTGCGGGACTCCGAAACCGATTTCCATATGGTTACTTATGTCTTGGACTATCTTGACTCGCTGTGTTCGGCCTGACAGATAGCTGCTAAACCATTTCAAGGCGATCCCTCTCACTCCTAGAAGTTCTAGTTTTTTTAGTAGGATTGGGATTGAGACAGTGTCGAACGCCTTGGTTAGGTCCAGGAAGACACCGATGCAGCTTTCGTTATTGTCGAGGTATCCTGATATTAACTTTGTCATGAGTACCACTGCGTCTTCAGTCGACCTTTTTTCGCGAAAGCCAAACTGCCGATTTGAGATTATGTTATATTTTTCCAGGAAACTGACCAAGCGTTTACTGACCAATTTTTCTAGGATTTTTGAGAGAGCCCCGAGCAAAGAAATTGGTCTGTAATTGCTAGGGTTACATTTGTCCCCTGCTTTATATAGCGGTATGACCGCCGCTTCTTTCCAAATCTCAGGAAAGATACCCTCGGACAAACTAAGGTTGAAAATGTGTGTAAGGGGAGTGATAATGTAGCTTTTGATAGCCTTTAGCAGACGGTTTGTGATCCCGTCTAGACCAGGAGAGCTATCTGGTTTCAGGCTATTTATTATCGACTCAACCTCTGATTCGTTGGTTGCAATTAGGAACAGAGATTGAGGCGGAGAAACATTTGATGACATTTCACGCGCAAGGTCCTCTTGAGTTTTGTTAGTGGTTTTAAGCACATCGTTGGCCAGCCTTTCACCAACTCTTGCGAAGAACTGATTACAGTAATCGAGAGATTCGCCAACTGTACTCTTAATTTGCGTTAGTTCGGTTGGCTTTTGTACATTTTTCGTCGTGTAAGTGATATTCTTGATTGAATTCCAGAGTTTTTTTGGGTTATTCTTATTTTCTTCTAGCTCGGCTGATTCGTAGTTATATTTTAGTTTCCGTAGAAGCCCGTTGTGAAAATTTTTGTACCGGGTGTAGATTTGTTTCAGGATTTGATCATTTGGATTTTTGCGGCATTTTTGATGGAGATGATCTCTATGCCTTGAGCACCGTATAAGTCCGGGGGTCATCCAGGGCTTAATCGAAAACTTGGACCGGCTAATGGGTACATATGATGAGTGTTTGGAAATAACGTCAAGCAGCAGTCGATTAAAGGCATTAACAGCTTCTTGCAATGTGAGTGCAGAAGTAACTCCGGACCAGTCGAAGTTTCGGAGTTCATTCTCAACGCCTTCAGTATCAATTTTCTTCACAAATCGTTTGTTTTGGATTTGTTTTGACGTTTTTGTGCTTATACCTGTCACAATCAGATCGTGGTCTGTGATGTCTGATTTACAAACGACCGTTGCCGCCGGCAATCTTGCAGTGACATGAACGTGGTCCAGACAAGAATCGCCACGGGTGGGCTTGGTCACTGTTTGCTTTAAGTCTAGTTCCGCTAACATACATAGGTAGTTCGCGCATGTGCCGAGTTGTGTGATATTATCTGACAGTGTGTTTATATTTATGTCGCCTGCAACTATCACGCAGGGGGAGCGCTTTATTGACTGTACTGTAGACATAAGCGAGTTGGAAAAATTTGTGGTGTCATTGAACGATGGTGACCGATATATGCCCAGAACATCAAATCGATTTTTGACTGCCACATGTAGGCAATCGGCATCACGAAAAGTAGGCTCAGAGACTTGTGGCATCCATGATTTATTTACGTACATGACAACACCGCCGGCTTTGTTTGTAGATTTGTGTGTTCGGAACGCCTGAAATCCAACTAGCTGTGGTATAATCGATCCATCATTGAGCCAACATTCCGTCAGGACAATTACATCCAAAACCAGTTTAAGTCTTGTTAAAGATATTAAAAATTGGTCAAAGTTCTTTTGAAGGCTCCTTATATTGTAAGTTAGTACTTTCAGGTTAAATTTTTTATCAATATACAGCTCGCATGACTCTGGGCAGTCAATGACATGGCAGGGCGTATCATCCTGATCAATATCTGAAATCAAAATGTTGAAGTCACCCATTATCGTATAGTTGAAAGTCAGGATACAATCGCTTAAGAATTTGTTCCTGCCATTTACTGTCTGAGCAGCGAGCTATCGCGGTTGGATTTGGTAGAGAACATAGGAAAGTATTGTTGATCGTAGTCATAACCTTATATGAGTGTGTGGTGAGACTGATAGCATTATTCATTGTGTGCGTGTTAGTGTATCTGTAAGGTGTTTGTGTTAAAGACTGTGAAATATTAGCTATCATGCAATGAGGATAGAGAAGTGTTAGAATAATCAGAAAAATGGAACAATTACGAAGTGCGAAAATTTTCTTCGGGAACGTAGGTCGAGGCGCCGACGTCCAGGATTTGTTCGGTGGGGGCGGGTATCGCAGCAGATGTCGCTCCGAGCCATCTTTCGAGGTCTTCGGCGCTCCGAATCGGAACTTCAGGGCAGCCCTCCTTCTTACGAATGAATATACTACCATTTCTGGTCCAGCAGAACTTGTATCCGGCCTTATTAGACTGCAGCCTAGAGTCACGAAATAACTCCCGATTTTCTTTGGTGAGCCGTTCATTGAAATACAGCTTTCTTCTGGGGCCATTAATTTCGATAGCATTCGTGTCCAGGTTGCGTCTGCTTTTGGCGGTCTTTAAAAATTCGTTCCTCTTGGCGCGGCGAACAAATTTTACCACTAACGGGCGTGGAAGCCTGCCCTCCGACTCTGGTAGCTTAGTTCCCCGAGGACCAACGCGAGTTACGAAGTCCAGGTCTTCTTCAGTCAGATTAAGGCCCATTTTTATCGCAGTAGTAAGGACAATGTGTGTTTTATTTTCGTTTGGGAACTCGTTCACGCCAATTATCTCTATCTCATTGCATAATCTGTCTTGTGCTTGTGCGTTTAGCTGGTTTTCGAGCTGAGAGATTCTTTGCTTAAGAAGGTCGTTTTCAGCTTCACGTTCTTCGAGAGCTCGAATGCGGATATCCGACTGAACTAAACGATTTTCTAGGTCCGCCAAACTATCGTTACACTTATCCAACTTTGAGTTGATGTTTTGCAGATTAAGGTTCATCTTGCTCATGTCCAAACGCATCAGCTGGATCTCAGCGGTTAGGGATGAAAGCGGATCGGGTCGCGTGTCTTCTTCTACTCCTTGGTTGCTGCTGGGTTCCGGAACGAGCGCAGGTGCTGATGCGGGTTGTTTTTTCTTCAGAGTTTCAGAACTCCCGCCCGCTGGAGCTGCGGCTGCGGCTGCGGCGCTGGCCGCTGCGAGGCGGACTGGTGTGTTAGGGTACAGTTTAATAAACTACCGGACAGGATTAAAAATATTTGAAACGACCTGACATTTTATATGTATTTATTTGACTCAAGATAGTACTCAGGGTCTGATGATGGAGCCGGAAGGTGGTCACCGGTACCAATCAACCATGCAACTAAACCACTTCGTGTTTAGGCTCGTTTTATTCATCTCAACAAGATCTTTGACACAAGATAAGTAGTACTCAGGGTCTGATGATGGAGCCGGAAGGTGGTCACCGGTACCAATCAACCATGCAACTAAACCACTTCGTGTTTGGGCTCGTTTGATTCGGCTCAACAAGATCTTTGACTTAAGATAGTACTCAGGGTCTGATGATGGAGCCGGAAGGTGGTCACCGGTACCAATCAACCATGCAACTAAACCACTTCGTGTTTGGGCTCGTTTGATTCGTCTCAACAAGATCTTTGGCACAAGATAATACTCAGGGTCTGATGATGGAGCCGGAAGGTGGTCACCGGTACCAATCAACCATGCAACTAAACCACTTCGTGTTTAGGCTCGTTTGATTCGTCTCAACAAGATCTTTGACACAAGATAGTACTCAGGGTCTGATGATGGAGCCGGCAGGTGGTCACCGGTACCAATCAACCATGCCACTAAACCACTTCGTGTTTAGGCTCGTTTTATTCGTTTCTATAAGATCTTTGACACAAGATAGTACTCAGGGTCTGATGTTGGAGCCGGAAGGTGGTCACCGGTACCAATCAACCATGCAACTAAACCACTTCGTGTTTAGGCTCGTTTGATTCGTCTCAACAAGACCTTAGACACAAGATAGTACTCAGGATCTGATGATGGAGCTGGAAGGTGGCCACGGGTACCAGTCTACCATGTAACTGAACCACTTCGTGTTTGGGCTCGTTTGATTTGTCGCAACAAGATCTTTGACACAAGGTAGTACTGAGGGTCTGATGATGGATCCGGAAGGTTGTGACCGGTATCAATCAACCATGCAACGAAACCACTTCGTGTTTGGCTTCGTTCGATTCGTCGCAACAAAATCTTTGACACAAGTTAGTACTCAGGGTCTGATGATGGAGCTGGACTGTGGCCACGGGTACCAGTCTACCATGTAACTGAACCACTTCGTGTTTGGGCTCGTTTGATTTGTCGCAACAAGATCTTTGACACAAGGTAGTACTGAGGGTCTGATGATGGATCCGGAAGGTGGTCACCGGTACCAATCAACCATGCAACTAAACCACTTCGTGTTTGGCTTCGTTCGATTCGTCGCAACAAGATCTTTGACACAAGTTAGTACTCAGGGTCTGATGATGGAGCTGGACTGTGGCCACGGGTACCAGTCTACCATGTAACTGAACCACTTCGTGTTTGGGCTCGTTTGATTCCTCGCAATAAGATGTTTGAGACAAGATACTACTCAGGGTCTGATGATGGAGCTGATGATGATTGACAGGTACCCGTCGCCACCTTCGCGCTCCATCATCAGACCCTGAGTACTACCTTGTGTCAAAGATCTTGTTGAGATGAATAAAACGTGCCTAAACACGAAATGGTTTAGTTGCATGGTTGATTGGTACCGGTGACCACCTTCCGGCTCCAACATCAGACCCTGAGTACTATCTTGTGTCAAAGATCTTGTTGAAACGAATAAAACGAGCCTAAACACGAAGTGGTTTAGTTGCATGGTTGATTGGTACCGGTGACCACCTTCCAGCTCCATCATCAGACTCTGAGTATCACCTAGTGTCAAAGATCTTGTTGAGACGAATCAAACGATCCTAAACACGATGTGGTTTAGTTGCATGGTTGATTGGTAATGGTACCTTCCAGCTCCATCATCAGACCCTGAGTACTGTCTTGTCTCAAAGATCTTGTTGAGACGAATCAAACGAGCCCAAACACGAAGTTATTTAGTTACATGATAGACTGGTACCCGTGGCCACCTTCCAGCTCCATCATCAGACCCTGTGTATCTTCAGTGTCAAAGATCTTGTTGAGACGAATCAAACGAGCCTAATCATGTTACTACATGGTTGATTGGTATCCGTGACCACCTTAATCATGATCAGATCCTCAGTACCAGTTCGTTTTTAAACCCTCGTTGATACAAACTTTACAACCTATAGGTACCAAATGCAATGACGAAACATGTAAATAAGCGAGTAGGTACCTATAATTTCTTTCGAGTAATATACCTTCATAAGTACGAGTATGGGGCTATTCATAAATTACGTCGTTTCAAATGGGAGGAGTGGGGGGGGGGTCTGGACATCGGATGATGGTAACATGACGTAGGAGGAAACAGATTCATCCGAAGCTTGATTTTTGGATGATTTGAGGGGTGGGGGGGGGTCAAAAATCGTCAAAAATAGATGACGTAATTTATGAACAGCCCCTATGTACATTTGCACTGCATTTAGTATTTTCGTACTTACCAAATAACAGTTTTAGAACTTTAAAAGTTAAGTACAGTTAGTGTTGTTATGGTTGATTTCAATATGCTTCGCGAAGGATCAAGAATGTTTAATCCATCATTGTAGTGCGAGTGTGGTAGAAGGGATCGGCGTACTGAGCTCGCACGGCCTGCCGCAGCGCGTAAAATACCTAAACTCGCTCAACGCCGAAATGTAATAGCGCTCTTAACTGTAAGATATCAAACAAAAACAAAGCAAATCAAACAAAACAATCAAAAACAAAACAAACCAAATGGATCTTAAATATTTATCATTCAAAATCATCATTTAAAAGTCAATTCAACCAGCAAACATAAGAAAACAACTCAAAATTTGCATTTGATTACTTTGCCTCACATGTGAATAAAATGCAACTTTGCTATCGGTTTTTGAACAATCAAGAGAGCCTTTACCAGTTGGTGTGGTGAAAATAACTATAATACCTATACTCAAACATATTTAGCGAGTGAACTACGTCAAGGATAAAAGCCGGTTTGCTGGTTAGAGTACGGTATTTGGCATTCGCTTTGTTGCGGTTTTGTTAATTACTTATTTGATTGGTTGTAATAATGAATGGATTTACCTCTCACATAGTTTAAGGGTTCGCATCTCATTTAGTTTAAAATTAAGTTTGAATTTGTAGCCTGAATACAAGTTGTTTGTTTGTGAAATTTGCTCGAGGAATAACCAGATTTTATGATTATAGAGTAAAAAAGGTTATTAAATAAAAAACGGTTGTGGCACGTAGCCAGCAATTTTTTGTACCTTTGTTAGGAATGCAGTTTTAGAAAATCTTTGTGTATTCATAAATATTTTTAGGTTAACATTTTAGCGTCGTAATTATATGTATTCTTTTTTAGGGTTCCGTACCCAAAGGGTAAAACGGGACCCTATTACTAAGACTTCGCTGTCCGTCCGTCCGTCCGTCCGTCTGTCACCAGGCTGTATCTCACGAACCGTGATAGCTAGACAGTTGAAATTTTCACAGATGATGTATTTCTGTTGCCGCTATAACAACAAATACTAAAAACAGAATAAAATAAAGATTTAAATGGGGCTCCCATACAACAAACGTGATTTTTGACCAAAGTTAAGCAACGTCGGGAGTGGTCAGTATTTGGATGGGTGACCGTTTTTTTTTTGCTTTTTTTTTGTTTTTTTTTTTTTGCATTATGGTACGGAACCCTTCGTGCGCGAGTCCGACTCGCACTTGCCCGGTTTTTTTTTCTTTATAGAACAGGTACACACACACGATTTTTAGGGTTCCGTACCCAAAGGGTAAAACGGGACCCTATTACTAAGACTTCGCTGTCCGTCCGTCCGTCCGTCCGTCCGTCCGTCCGTCCGTCCGTCCGTCCGTCCGTCTGTCACCAGGCTGTATCTCACGAACCGTGATAGCTAGACAGTTGAAATTTTCACAGATGATGTATTTCTGTTGCCGCTATAACAACAAATACTAAAAGCAGAATAAAATAAAGATTTAAATGGGGCTCCCATACAACAAACGTGAGTTTTGACCAAAGTTAAGCAACGTCGGGAGTGGTCAGTACTTGGATGGGTGACCGTTTTTTTTTTTTTGCTTTTTTTTTTGTTTTTTTTTTATATGGTACGGAACCCTTCGTGCGCGAGTCCGACTCGCACTTGCCCGATTTTATTAATATACAAATAGGTACCTACCTGCTTATTCTTATTGCAACCGAGAATAGATTAAGAGTAGGATGTGTGGAAATACCTACTTTGCTGTTGCAAACTTCAATACATGTTTTGTGAAAATTGTGATCTTCACGAATGTCTTTTATCTTTAACAATAAAAGAAGACTATCATCATCATCATCATCATTCAGCCTATATACGTCCCACTGCTGGGCACAGGCCTCCTCTCACTCGCATGAGGGCTTGGGCTATAGTCCCCACGCTGGCCCAATGCGGATTGGGGACTTCACATACACCTTTGAATTTCTTCGCGGAAGCGGTGGTGGCCGAGTGGATATGACGTCCGACTTTCAATCCGGAGGTCGCGGGTTCAAATCCTGGCTCGTACCAATGAGTTTTTCGGAACTTATGTACGAAATATCATTTGATATTTACCACTTGCTTTTCGGTGAAGGAAAACATCGTGAGGAAACCTGCATACATCCGCGAAAGAAGACTATACAGAGACTAAATTAATTACTTGTAGACAGTGGCGTAGCGTGAACTAATCTACCCGTGGGCAGGCGTGGCTCAGGGCCCGATTCGGATTTTGAAATAGACATCTATTAGACATCTTTTAGACATCACCAAGATACGATAACGATATGTTTAAGATCTAACCTGTCAAATTTGACTTTTGCGCGATTCTGGAGATACTGTTGAACGATTTCCACAGGATATGACTTAGAGATCCAATTCACATCTAATAGATATCTTACTCTATCTAACGTAAAAGTGACATTGGTTGCCCGAATTGCGCTGCAAAAGAGAACTAGTTGATATCTAAACTATAACGTATCTAGAATGGATCTAGTACGTGTCGTCTCTTGTGAACATCTTGAAGTTCGAATACGGTAGTCACTCCGCGATTTCGTCGCTTTGCTACAGGTAGCTAAAAGTACATCCGTTCCGCCCCAATTTTGGGGAAAGCCATAAGCCGCGCGTGGCGCTGTCGCGCGAGGCCGTGGGCGACGGGCCGACGGCCCACATCGCCCACGCCTAGCTACGCCACTGCTTGTAGAAGTTTAGAATAAGCGCCTTATCGCTAATAAACGATCTCTTCCAGACTTTAATGTACTGCTTAGTTTAAATCCTGGCACATAAAACCTAAATAGAATTTCCCATAAAGTGGACACTAAATGAATTTCCTCAAACTACTGTAATGAAACTACTTCAAGCTAAAAAGCCACTTTAATCCGTTGGTAATAAAGTTTATTACAGCAGTGAAGTTCCTATAAAATGGTTTATATGAAGTTTTTAATTTATTTTAGAGGTAATATTTTTTGCATTCGTGGATTTAAGAGAATAATTGCTTGGGAAAATATGGAATGAAGGAATGTTTCAGAGATGTTACACATTCGAGACCATTACATGAAAATGCTTCATATTTAGTTTTAGAGTGAGTTTGCTTTGCTCTCGCATATTATTGCAGGGAGATCCTTGACCTTGAGGAGCCCACAGATTACCAGTTCGCCGGACGATATCAGCCCATCAGTTAATCGCAATAGGTGACAGTTCCGAACAACTGACAGGCTGATATCGTCCGGCGAACTGGTAATCTGTGGGCCCCTTTAGGCACCAATTAATCATCTTTCTTAAAACTAATGATAATGGTATGCTTTCTTAAAACTAATGCAATTTCAAGCCGTTCGCCCTTGTTTTATACGTCATATCACCAAAATGTGCATTTCGCAGACATTTTACTTAGTAGAAAATCTCTTTTCTCCGCAGTTGACGATTACGATGGCCTTTTTGACAGCTTCCTAGCATAGTTGGTAGTGACCCTGCCTACGAAGCTGGAGGTCCCGGGCTCAAAATCTGTAGGGGCTTTTATTTTTGTTTTCCGTGAACTCAATTTACTCTCGTATTTAAATAAACTGCTATTATATTGCACACAACTGTATATCTACAAATCTTGTTCACTGCCACCCTAACCTGGGGAGGTCTCCTCATGTATCAACCGAAGATGCCAACGGTAGATAACTCGCGCATTTACCCTATTACATCAGAGATAAACCGCACAGATACAGTTACAAGCGTATTGATCCAGTTGGTAACTTTGTAACGGTAATCCATTTCTGTTTGTATACCTACTGAGGGCCACCCAAGTTCGCAAATTGCGGGCATCTTTCTCTGTCACTCTAATTACACCTTAATTGGAGTACAAGAGAAAGATGCTTGCGATCTTCGATATTCGCGGTTCGCGGTAGGCCTTCTGGATGCATATGATTTCGTCTAATCAGAACATTTTCTGAGGTTTTCTCATTCTTCTTCAATCTTCATCTTCCTTGCGTTGTCCCGGCATTTTACCACGGCTCATGGGAGCCTGGGGTCCGCTTGACAACTAATCCCAAGAATTGTCGTAGGCACTTGTTTTTACGAAGGCGACTGCCATCTGACTTTCCAACCCAGAGGGGAAACTAGGCGTTATTGAGATTAGTCCGGTTTCCTCACGAAGTTTTCCTTCACCGAAAAGCAACTGGTAAATATCAAATGATATTTCGTACATAAGTTCCGAAAAACTCATTGGTACGAGCCCGGGGTTTGAACCTGAAGTCGCAAGCTCTTACCGCTAGGCCACCAGCGCTCTTGAGAATTTTTCTACATATAGAAACATCTCTTTTTATGTAAATCAGTACTTTATTCATTCTCTTTTTATTACCTTTATACCCTTATTAGAGAATGGTAGATACTTTCAATGGCGTAGCGTGAACTATTCTAGGCATGGGCGAAGTCGCATCTGCGAGGCCCTTTTCTTTCACTGTGCCCGAAGGGGCCTCGCGCAAGGCCCCCCTTGGGGCGCGAGGCCGTGGGCGACGACCCACTTCGCCCGCGCCTAGCTACGCCACTGGATACTTTTCACCCATATGATCCCTTACTTTTGATGCTGATTGTACAGTCGCCATCAGATATATCGGAGCTGCCAAGATGTTCACAATATCTGAACACGCACTCTAACGCCCTGACAACAGAGGCGTGTTCAGATATTTGTGAGCACCTTGACCGCTCCGATATATCTGATGGCGGCTGTACACCGAACTATCCCGGACATTGATCTGTGTAACGCTAAGTTGGAGCCAGTCGAATCCTCATTAGATCCCATTAGCGAGTTGGCAACTCATCAATTCGAACTAAGTAGCGCAGTTTGACTGAAGGATCTGAGTTGAGCGATTAGTTTACATATTACACTTGTAGTTTTTGGAGGTTTATTAGTTTGAGAACTGAAACTACTTGAACACTGCCAGATATAGTAAAGTAGTAATATATAAAGTAGTAAAGTAGGCGTATTGAAAATTTTGCCTGCCTGTGAAGCCGATGGTCCTGGGTTCGAAGTGTTCGAACCCCGGTAATAAGGGCATCTATGTGATGAACATCACATAATAAGTATGTATGTATCTATCTATATAAGTATGTATATCGTCGTCTAGCACCCATAGTAGCTTTGCTTAGTTTGGGGCTAGGTTGCTTTATGTAAGATGTCCCCTAATATTTATTTATCTTGATTTAATTAATTGAACGAACGTGAAGCGCGAACGAAAGCTCCGTTTCACCTAAGGCAAAAATGCTTTCGTAAGTACGCACAGCTGCAATAGTGCATGCTCACTTTATAAATGGAATTGATTCAAGTCGGTATGTACTTTTGCAGCTCGCAGTACATATTTCCGGCTGTCCCAGTCATACACGTCTGTCAAGTCTATAAGAAGGCGTTGATCGTTGATTGTCCCTCTCCGTCATTTTGGCAGCTGCGTTGTTTAGAAAGAGACAAAGTTTAACAGATGCTGGGTAAGTTTTACGTATGTATAAGGGAGGTTAAGGTACCGTTCGGTTTTAGATTACTAGGTACAGCAGTAAGCGCACACGGACGGGTTCCACGCCATCATCCGCAAGAAAGTGTATACTAACATAGACTAAGGCATTGTTACTAACAACTTTTATGGGCCACAGGTCTGAAATAAAGGAATATTTAATTTATTTAATTTAATTTAATTTAGTAAGCAGTACTCATTGCAGCGCGACAGTATACCTACTGTCTATTGCATTACTGCAGCAGTAATGTTGTTATACTCGTAGTCTGACTCCGAACTGTACCTTTAGTGACTGACTATGCAAAGCTTCATAGCCCGGCCTGTTTTCCTTCGAACAATTAATATAAATATCTACAAATCGATAGACTATACCCGAAGGCCGTCCGACGGCGAACTATTACGTGGCAAAAGTTAACTCATTACGGCCTTGCCTGTAACTGTACATAACTTTGTAGGCCCGTCAATTTGAACATTTTGAACGGCGTGAAGCCTTGAATATGCGACTATCGCATTCCATAGTAAAATTAGGAGTGCCGCAGGGTTCTATATTGGACCTATTTATATTTCTGTATAGTGGAAAACCTTTATAGAATTTCAGTTGCCGATGAATAAGTCTTTAATTCGAACTTTAGAAGACTAATCAGTTATGGTAGATGTATAAAAATTAACATAACCATAAAAAGATCTTTTACTTTATGTATATATTAATAACATAATATATCTTACAAAACGAAGCGCGAAAAACATAGGACACGCTCCCGTAGCTCTGCAAATAAGGTCGGCTCATACTGTCCTAAATAATATCTGTTCATTTATAACCTTTTCTGGTTACACAGGTAATAATCCTGTAGGATTATTTGAATAATATTTTCCGAAAAGCTTTGCATGTGCTTTTTGAACTTATATTTGACACACTTAATGAGTAATTCAAATACCATCATTAATAGATAAAAAGTGAAAGTTGAACAGACATAACTCATAAGCATTATAATTGATTAATTAATTAATGTTTGTTCATAATTTAATGGAAGTGCCGCTTGGATTTATATCGCGATTGTATTTATTTACCGATATAAATCATGTGTACGTACCTTATCCGTTATCTTTCCTTCCCTAAACCCCCTCCTCTCGTCTTCTGTCGAGGAATAAAGTTGCTACTCTATTCTGGTGTTAGATTTCAAAAGTTGCTAAATATGGCAACATTGGCAACTTACCTTACCTTACCCTACCTTAGTTGATTTGCAATTTTACCAATATGTTGCCAGTGTTTTCTACTTTAGTTAAACTGTTTAATGAATAAATAAAATAGACCCAATATAACCCAACGTAACTTTTCCCTAAAACTGTACCTAATCCTCTCATCCTCAGCCGGGTAAAGGCCAGGCAAGAAGTTGGTAATGGTAAAGCCAGAGGACCGCATGCGATGCGGCCGCCGTGCGGTGTGGTTTGCATTTTCACGGGGTTTTAATGTGTGCTGGTGTGTTCATTTACTTAATGATATTAAGTTTTGTGTACTAATTAACTAATACTGTAACTTTAATTTAGTAATAGGTATACTTCAATAATAAAACTAGAAAGTTTATTATTGGGAGCCTATAATGTCCCACTGCTGCGTAAAGGCCTAGAATAGAAAGTTAGAAATTGTAATTAATAAATCACTGCATGACGTTTCTGATTTTAATTACTTAATTAATTAATCTAAACTGTGGAATGACCTGTCGCGCGTGGTATTTCCGGACCGAAATGACCAATCAAACCTTCAAGAAAACTCTCCTCCCATGTTTAATACCGGCAACGCACATACAACCCCTCTGGTGTTACAGTTATCCATGGGCGACGGTAATTGCTTACCATCGGGCGATTTCTCTGCTCATTTGCCTTCTATATCATAAAAAGCTTGTATTTTTACCCCCTTATTCATAAACGCGGTACAAGCCTCAATTTATTAGCTAATAATCGTTTGTCTTTATCTATCATTTTGACTTATGTATTTGTAAGAAAGGGATAAAACATAATTCAACTAAATCAGGCCCGTAAAGTTTTTTTGGTCGCTATTGGCAAACCTGAAGCCTGAAGAAGGACTCCCGACGGGCCCGAAACATGTCGCCAATAGCGACTAAAAATACAAGTGAGTGTAACCGCTGTGGTCTAATAGTTATTTGTTTTACAAGGGGGCAAAGTTGTTGTTTAACCGCTCGTGCTAATATTGATATCCGAGTAAGCGGAAGATTCCAAAATTGAACCACGAGCGTAGCAAGTGGTTCGAAAAATGGAATCTTGAGCGTTGCGAGGGTTAATCAAAATTTGCCCCCGAGTGAAACATAAAATTTTTCACCACACCAACCCGAAGAAAATATTAACTGTAAGATATCAAACAAAATCAAATCCAAATGAATGTTATTAAATATCTATCATTCAAAATCGTCATTTAAAAGTCAACTCAAAATTTGCATTCGATTACTTTGCCTCACGTGTTAATAAAATACAACTTTGCTATCAGTTTTTGAACAATCAAGATAGCTTTTACCAGTTGGTGTGGTGAAAATATTTTTTAAATATGTCTCACGAAAGTTTAATTTCGAAACTACCATTTCTATTTAAAGAAAGTGAGGACTACGTCTAACACCTGATCGTTTTGTAACGAGTACGTTATCAGCGTAGTTTAGATTGCGATAAGGGGTCAGCGAACCCGCGCGAGCAGGTGAGATATGTCGATCATGTGTGAGGAAGATACCTGGCCCCAATTTCACCACGGTGACAGGTGCGACAATTGTAAAATCACTGTTGCTGACGTCACAGGCATCCATGGGCTACGGTTACCGCTTACCATCGGGCGGGCCGTATTCCTGTTTGCCACCATCATTGTATTATTTAAAAAAAACTTTATTATATCGAAAAAAAACAGATATTTATTTTGCGAAGTTTCTGACAATTGTCAAGATTTAGAAGAATTGTAGGTAATTCTTGACAGGTAATGAGTTATATGTCGGAATTTCGTGACAATTGTAGTGTTTCTTGTGACAATTGTCATAAACTTAGCAAGAGAAATATCTGTTTTTTCCGATATAATAAAGTTTTTTTTAATAAAACAATGATGGTGGCAAACATCGGGTGGTGTCATAAACTTAGCAAGAGAAATATCTGTTTTTTCCGATATAATAAAGTTTTTTTTAATAAAACAATGATGGTGGCAAACATCGGGTGGCCGTATTCCGCCCGCCCGATGGTAAGCGGTAACCGTAGCCCATGGATGCCTGTGACGTCAGCAACAGTGATGTTTTACAATTGTCGCACCTGTCACCGTGGTGAAATTGGAGCCTGATGTGAAGATTTTGTAGGATATTCTTATTCTCTATTAAGATTATTGCGTTATTTCTTAACCCAATACTTAACATATAGTGCGACATAAAATAGTAGAAATTAAATAAAAATGAAGTAAAATATATCCATACTAAATTGTTGCCGTGTGTTAGCATTTTTCGTGAAAAATGTGACAGTTACGTAACTTACGTAGGAAGTGGCGCCCTCAATAATTTTCTACTCTGTACCAGACTATACATAATGAAATTTCCACTGCTTCTGGCGAACTAAGATTAGATTTCCCCTAATCATGAATGCGAGATCGCTTGTGACTGCCGCTTTTAGCACAAAATTAATTTAAGATTAGCTTCATATGTATAGCCAGCAACAAATAGAAAGTGGCCAAATAGGTGTATCGTAGCACACCTTTGTTACCATACTTATATGTATAAATAAGCATGTGTTACGATATATGTGGCCACTTTGGCTGTCACTATCTATTTAATGCCGACTGTATGTGCGACGTCCGTGAAATACATACAAGTGACGATACGATTTGACAGCTGTCAACTGTCAGATAAAAAATGTGTCTCATACCCGCCAGGGCGGCGCCACAGTCATGCATAGAGCGAATACTCTTTAGTTTGAGCGAACAACTCGTATAAGTACCTACCCACAGCTAGCGATTGTAATAACCACAGGTTGCTTCTATTTTACAAAACAAGAAAAACAAAACGCGTTCAATTTTGAATCAAAACCTTACGACTTAAGGTTCAATTCGCATCACCACATTTTTCTACTTACCACTTTCTGGTTCCGGGGCTTTTATTCATTCTATTCGCCGATGAAGCAATTTCGACCGTATTTATGGCGTCGTTAGGTGCGTTTCAGGTCGGCGTTGTAGGGTGACAATTTGTAAGATTAATGTTTGTAGTGACGCGGAATCAGTGCGGTTGTCCCTGCTTTATTCGAGAATAGTGATGGGACAAGGGACAAGGGATTATTCCCGCTTTTGGTAATTTTCCCCAAATAAGGGAATTTTGACTAGAGCAATGATGGGGATAAGAGACAGAATACGAATTTGATTTTGGTTTTAAATACTTTCGGCAATGGGTGTACCAGATATTGCGTAAACTTGACAACGTCCGAGATTCAAAAGAGAACATGCTATGGGTTAGAGATGGACTGCATGAGTCGTGACTTCGTTTTTGTTAGGCAGTGAGAATTAGGTATGTATAATTTCATGTACTTAATTAACTCAGATAAGCCTAATACTAAAAAATCTTACCCCTGTTTTTTATTATTTTACGAAATAGTATCAATTAGCCATTACAGCCTGGTGACAGACAGACGGACGGACAGCGAAGTCTTAGTAATAGGGTCCCGTTTTACCTTTTGGGTACGGAACCCTAAAAACACCTGGTATGTGATGTACCTATGTGGGTTAAGGAGCATTACACGAAATTATCTGAAGATTTGCAGGTATAGGACTTTTCTTATTCAGTGATAAAGGATCAAAAATATGCTCAGAAAAATAATCATCGACTCTTAGAAAAATTCTAATCTTCTTCTTCCTCGCGTTGTCCCGGCATTTTGCCATTGCTCATGGGAGCCTGAGGTCCGCTTGGAAAAAAAATCTAATACACGCACGAAATGCATTGGGCTTGTTAGAAAAATTCTAATACCTATACGAAATAAAATGCGTTGGACCATGGTCTAATAAAACATGGTCTTCCATTCCCAGAGTGACACGCGATTACGTCACAATAACATTGCCACTTTATTTCAACATAACATGTTACATGGGTACATTATACCTATGGTTAAGAGCGCTCTTACAAGAAAAGTCGAAATAATGCAAAATTGATGATACTAGTCGACGAAATTCAGGACTTTGCGCTCATTATTAGAAACAATGAGTACGTGTTCCAGTAAAAGCGTCTTCTTATCTTTATAAATATCGTTGTAAATATTAGAAAAAGGACTTATTAAATTAGTAATGATTTTTTTTCTGATGGTCGTTTCCGAAAAACCCCGTGAAGCACTGAATGGCGAGCTCTTATTTGGAAATGTTGAGAATTTTACTCTGCTAAACCTGGCTATTTTGTATTACTAATACCCTGTACTTTAGGCATATCAAACTATATTTTTCCTACATATCTTTGAGAAAGAGAAAATCAAAGTAAAACGAACTCGATTTTCTCTCCGAAACAAGTGTCAATTCCTACGAAAATCTACTTAATATCGAAGTCATTTTCATACTCAAGCAATCTGCAACGTTTGCTTATACTGTTGGTATACATTAGTGTTTATGAAATTCTACTATAATTTTTTGGCAATTTTTTGAAAACTACTCTATATTACCGATGACGCGCGCTGCGCCAGCTCAGTGCCGCGGCAGAGCTTGTAGAGGCAGGACGTGTGTCGGTCGGCTCCGCACATTTTCAACGGCGACGACGAGGTTTTTTATCATTGTGTGCGGCGGGCGCCGTGTAAAACGCTATACTGTGTGCGTGTAAACCGCAACGAGAGACTTTGATCCTAGCACCGTTTTTATAGTATTATAATTTATAATGGTACAGTTTAATAAACTACCGGACAGGATTAAAAATATTTGAAACGACCTGACATTCTATATGTATTTATTTGACTCAAGATAGTTTGACTCAGGGTCTGATGATGGAGCCGGAAGGTGGTCACCGGTATCAATCAACCATGCAACTAAACCACTTCGTGTTTGGGCTCGTTTGATTCGGCTCAACAAGATCTTTGACTTAAGATAGTACTCAGGGTCTGATCATGGAGCCGGAAGGTGGTCACCAGTACCAATCAACAATGCAACTAAACCACTTCATGTTTAGGCTCGTTTTATTCATCTCAACAAGATCTTTGACACAAGATAGTACTCAGGGTCTGATGATGGAGCCGGAAGGTGGTCACCGGTACCAATCAACCATGCAACTAAACCACTTCGTGTTTGGGCTCGTTTGATTCGGCTCAACAAGATCTTTGACTTAAGATAGTACTCAGGGTCTGATCATGGAGCCGGAAGGTGGTCACCAGTACCGATCAACAATGCAACTAAACCACTTCGTGTTTAGGCTCGTTTGATTCGTCTCAACAAGATCTTTGACACAAGATAGTACTCAGGGTCTGATGATGGAGCCGGCAGGTGGTCACCGGTACCAATCAACCATGCCACTAAACCACTTCGTGTTAAGGCTCGTTTTATTCGTTTCTATAAGATCTTTGACACAAGATAGTACTCAGGGTCTGATGTTGGAGCCGGAAGGTGGTCACCGGTACCAATCAACCATGCAACTAAACCACTTCGTGTTTGGCTTCGTTCGATTCGTCGCAACAAGATCTTTGACACAAGTTAGTACTCAGGGTCTGATGATGGAGCTGGACTGTGGCCACGGGTACCAGTCTACCATGTAACTGAACCACTTCGTGTTTGGGCTCGTTTGATTCGTCGCAATAAGATGTTTGACACAAGATACTACTCAGGGTCTGATGATGGAGCTGATGATGATAGACAGGTACCCGTCGCCACCTTCGCGCTCCATCATCAGACCCTGAGTACTACCTTGTGTCAAAGATCTTGTTGAGATGAATAAAACGTGCCTAAACACGAAATGGTTTAGTTGCATGGTTGATTGGTACCGGTGACCACCTTCCGGCTCCAACATCAGACCTTGAGTACTATCTTGTGTCAAAGATCTTGTTGAAACGAATAAAACGAGCCTAAACACGAAGTGGTTTAGTTGCATGGTTGATTGGTACCGGTGACCACCTTCCAGCTCCATCATCAGACTCTGAGTATCATTTAGTGTCAAAGATCTTGTTGAGACGAATCAAACGATCCTAAACACGATGTGGTTTAGTTGCATGGTTGATTGGTAATGGTACCTTCCAGCTCCATCATCAGACCCTGAGTACTGTCTTGTGTCAAAGATCTTGTTGAGACGAATCAAACGAGCCCAAACACGAAGTTGTTTAGTTACATGATAGACTGGTACCCGTGGCCACCTTCCAGCTCCATCATCAGACCCTGTGTATCTTCAGTGTCAAAGATCTTGTTGAGACGAATCAAACGAGCCTAATCATGTTACTACATGGTTGATTGGTATCCGTGACCACCTTAATCATCATCAGATCCTCAGTACCAGTTCGTTTTTAAACCCTCGTTGATACAAACTTTACAACCTATAGGCACAGTATAAGAACAGTAGTGAATCTTCATAGAAATGTGCCGCTGCCGGCTTGAATGTGTGCGTGCGCGCCGGGCGCCGTGTACGCACGCGCTGCCACGCACACATTAGCATAATATACGGGGGAATACGGTGGCGGCAGTGTGGGCCGTACCGCGACTGTGATCGCGCGCATTCGAGTACGCTACCCGCCCGCTCGCATTTGTCTGCTCTGACGGTACGCCTTAATTTTTTTGATCATGACTATGAACAGAGGCAATAGTATAAGTAAGGTACTAGATTGAAAAGCTTGATTATATCACTATTGTATACAATACTTTTTCTACGAATCAACAAAAATAATACTTTAAACTAGTAGAATCATACAAACAAACCAAACCAAAAGTATACACTGTATACAGCTAAGATACGGGAGCAGCCGCGATACCTTCATAATACTGGTACGCGCCCCGGCCGCCGCGTTGGTTGGTCAATGACACCTTCTCGTAACTCATGAGGCCCTGGTACTTGCTCCGCGCTAAATTCAATTTTTAGACAGTTGTTTTCCCGATTTTGGCCACCGTAGCCTATGGAGACTAACAAGCAACACTAAGTGGTTTTCGTAGTCTATGGATGTTGCTATATTAAGGGTGTCACATGCGCGTTTCTGATTTATTACCCAATTGTTTCTACTATACAACCTAAAATTAATAATTAATTTGAGCTATGATTTTGTTTCGCCCTCTTGACCGCGGCGAGCTGTAATTGGTCATTTTCATTATAGTTGACTAAACTGTATCGAAATGAATATTATAGTTGAGTTGGGAGCCCGTACATTAAAAATGGCTGCTATTTAACTGATCACCAGATTTAATAAAATTTAATACCAAAAAAATCTACTTTACCACCCTAAAATAATAAACGATCACCAAAATTATAACACCATTTTAATGTGAAATGATTACCGATTTTATTACATTTTACTATCCTATTAAAGGAAATGACACCAAACTAATCATTATTAACCCAAAAATTGTAAATGATTACCAAATTTCAAACCCCATTTTAATGTGAAATGATAACCAAATTTTTACATCTTGCTATCCTATTAAATAAAATGACACCAAAATAATCATTGTAAACCCAAAAATAGTAATTGACCACCAAAATTAGAACTCGATTTTAATGTAATATTCTAACCAAATTTTTAAATCTTGCTATCCTATTAAAGCAAATGGCTCCAAAATAATCATTGTAAACCCAAAAATAGTAAATGACCACCAAAATTGTAACCACATTTTAATTAAAAATGTGCAAATATTTAATATATCGTTATCCTATTAAATTAATTAATCCACTTCGTCATCTTTTTCAAACCTAACCTAACCCACTTTTCTAGTAGCCTTTCGTTTCTGTAAGGGTCGCAGTTCAAACCTAACCTAACCCACTTTTCTAGTAGCATTTCTTTTCTCTATGGGTCGCAGTTCAAACCTATCCTAACCCACTTTTCTAGTAGCATTTCGTTTCTGTAAGGGTCGCAGTTCAAACCTAACCTAACCCACTTTTCTAGTAGCATTTCGTTTCTGTATGGGTTGCAGTTGAAACCTAACCTAACCCACTTTTCTAGTAGCATTTCGTTTCTGTATGGGTATGGGTCGCAGTTCAAACCTAACCTAACCCACTTTACTAGTAGAATTTCGTTTCTGTATGGGTCGCAGTTCAAACCTAACCTAACCCACTTTTCTAGTAGCATTTCGTTTCTGTAAGGGTCGCAGTTTAAACCTGATCTAACCCACTTTTCTAGTAGCATTTCTTTTCTGTAAGGGTCGCAGTTCAAACCTAACCTAACCCACTTTTCTAGTAGTATTTCTTTTCTGTAAGGGTCGCAGTTCAAACCTAACCTAACCCACTTTTCTAGTAGCATTTCTTTTCTGTAAGGGTCGCAGTTCAAACCTAACCTAACCCACTTTTCTAGTAGCATTTCAGTATGTTACTAGAAGAGTAGGTTAGGTTAGGTAGGTATGCGGTGCGGGGTACGGGGGGTTGAGCGGGAGGGGCTAGTAATTTAGGCATCATTTTACTTTATTTGGTAATCATAGTGGTTTATTTAGGTGAAAATATCGCATTAATTTGGTCTTCAAGATTTGGTGATCATTAATGATTTTTGGTGATCATTCAATATATTTGGTATTCGAATACAATTTGAAGTGCAGTCGTAATTAAAACGGTGGTACTTTTGTATTTTTAGGCCTTATTTTTTTGGTGTTCAGTAATTTTTTATGGTAAGCATGATTTTTTTATTTAGGGTACCAAAGTATTTTTTGGTGGTCATTATATTTGTAGCCATTAAAAATACCCATTTGCAGTTTGGTATAAGAAATCTTAATTCAAAAATTACAGTCGTACAGTAGAAAAAATATATAGTGTCTCAATAACGACTCCTCAAACCCGGACTTGTCATTCTTCATAATACCTACTTTCCCATGCTTCCCTAAAACCTTTTTACTAAATTTATACGTAAGGATGAGAATTTACTTTACTTTAACCGCTAACAATAAAGCGTTCCGAACATGCAGAAACCGGAGGATTTTTTTCTGTATCGAATTTATAATTTTTTTAATAACTGCCATTTCCTAATGTTAATATTTAAAAAGCGTTTTATTTATACTTCATTTATGAATTGATAGAACATTTCATTATATTATAATAAATAGAAACGTAGTGCTACTCATAATATGCAAATAATATTTAACTAAAAATAAAAGTGACAACCCTAAGCGCCAACGCAAGAGTAGGCAAATAACTTGCCGAGCGGCCTTAGATTCACTACTGTTCTTAGTGTACTGTGCTATAGGTACCAAATGCAATGACGAAACATGTAAATAAGCGAGTAGGTACCTATAATTTCTTTCGAGTAATATACCTTCATAAGTACAAGTATGGGGCTATTCATAAATTACGTCGTTTCAAATGGGAGGAGTGGGGGGGGGGGGTCTGGACATCGGATGATGGTAACATGACGTAGGAGGAAACAGATTCATCCGAAGCTTGATTTTTGGATGATTTGAGGGGAGGGGGGGTCAAAAATCGTCAAAAATAGATGACGTAATTTATGAACAGCCCCTATGTACATTTGCACTGCATTTAGTATTTTCGTACTTACCAAATAACAGTTTTAGAACTTTAAAAGTTAAGTACAGTTAGTGTTGTTATGGTTGATTTCAATATGCTTCGCGAAGGATCAAGAATGTTTAATCCATCATTGTAGTGCGAGTGTGGTAGAAGGGATCGGCGTACTGAGCTCGCACGGCCTGCCGCAGCGCGTAAAATACCTAAACTCGCTCAACGCCGAAATGTAATAGCGCTCTTAATAAGTTAAAATATTTCTTTATAATTTTATAATGTTCATTTATATGTATTTTAGCTTAAATTTTACAATAACACGTCATTTTTAATTACTCGTTAGCAATATCTTCCGATTCACGAAAGAAAGGCAACACAGGATAGCGCTGTGGACATTTGACAATTCGGATCTAGATAACTTCATGCCCTGAACGTCATCCTTGTCGAACGCGTGTTAATTGTTATTTCCTTCTCGCTCAGTGTCAGCAGTCGCAGTGTTTTCCAAACTTTTCACGTCGTAAGCTTGGTAATTAATGTGTAACTGTGAATTAGTTTTTTAAACGTTTGTCTTGTATAGATAAATAAAGTTTAATTTAATACATTAGATTTGTTTTATTTTACTATGTTTCTACATGAATAACTTAAAATTAATGCCGTTAAAATAATTTTCACCGTTGGTTAAAATTCTCCCACATTTCAAAGTTTGAGAACCTGTAAACAGCATGATGACGTAGGCGCGTGTCAGTTAGGTCATACGCGAATCTCGGAATGGAGTACCAGGCCCCAATTTCACATCGGTGACAGGTGCGACGAATTGTAAAATCACTGTTGCTGACGTCACAGGCATCCATGGGCTACGATTACCACTTACCATCGGGCGGGCTGTACTCCTGTTTGCCACCATCATTGTATTATTTAAAAAAACTTTATTATATCGGATAAAAACAGATATTTCTCTTGCGAGGTTTCTGACAATTGTCAAAGATTTAGAAGAATTGTAGGTAATTCTTGACAGGTAATGAGTTATATGTCGGAATTTCGTGACAATTGTAGTGTTTCTTGTGACAATTGTCAGAAACCTCGCAGGAGAAATATCTGTTTTTATCCGATATAATAAAGTTTTTTTTAATAATACAATGATGGTGGCAAACAGGAATACGGCCCGCCCGATGGTAAGCGGTAACCGTAGCCCATGGATGCCTGTGACGTCAGCAACAGTGATTTTACAATTCGTCGCACCTGTCACGTTGGTGAAACAGGGGCCAGGCGGAGTATATTATTATACCATGCGTTGGACGAGACAGCCCGTGAAATGCTTCTATACGTATTACTTATTCTGTTCGTAGTACTTGTATTCAAATTCAAAATATTTTATTTCCTTAAAAACTTTTTGACAATATGATAATAACGTAAGACTTCCTAATATTAGGTAATTAATGCCTGTATCAGGAAATCCCGCTCCTCTATAACAATTCGTCTAGTACTTAGTTAAGGTCTAATTTGAAATAAACAAAGCTAGGTATATTAACAAATTAAATTAATAAAAAAAAAATTACAGAATTTGCGTGTAATTTGAAGTAAACAAAGTTAGGGATATTAACAAATTTGTATTGTGTGGCCCATCACTATAACCTACTGCGTATAAAGGGGTATCGATTGCCCCCCCACCCCCTCATATTATCCGCGTTCCCGAAGATTGGATGCCACCTGTATTTTCTCAGAATACCTTTTATTGTATCGGTAAATATAAATACGGATGGAATTGTGGCCTATTATGGTTTATACCGGGAATTTCCATACTTAGGGCCACTTGCACCATCCCACTAACCCGGGTTAACCGGTTAAACCTGGAGTTACCATGGTTACCAGTACAATTTGACACTGGTTTATCGGTTTAACCCGTTAACCCCAGTTTAAATGGGATGGTGCAAGTAGGGCTTAGTCACGTAGGTTATGTTTTGTTAAGCTTCTTTGTTAGACATGTTGGCTGGTGGAATTGACTTTTAATTGATGCTTTTGAATGATAAATATTTAATAGCGTTTATTTGGATTTGATTCGTAACGTTTTAGTTAGTGTTTTCATTCTTTTATTTTAACAAGCTTTTATTAGGTCGAACCTGTATGTAACTATAGGTATGTAATGGAATCTAAGGTAACGAATTTAACCATCTTCCAAGGATCGTAGCGTCATGAAAATTGGCCGCTGTATGTAGTTCTGATGACAATACAATAATATGGTACTGTCGAACTGATCTGATGATGGGGACAGGAGGTGGCCATAGGAACTCTGTGATGAAACAACGCAACCTAATTGTGTTAGGGGGTTTTTAGAATTGTCTCGATGAGTATTAGTTGTCTGTCGTAAGAAAAGTACAGTCAGCGATAAAAGCTTGTACCAAAAATGAAATTTTTGCCAAAAACTTATTCTAAATTATCCGTAGGTACTCAATAGAAAAGATCCATGTCTAAAACGAAAGCACTTGTTTTTCACTCTTTTGTGTCCCAATTTGAGCCATTATTTTTATAAAGACGGTTGAAGTTATACCAAATTGCCTATGAACAATATATGTGACGTTCAACGGCAAAAGTTACCTTATGGCGGCTGGCGCTTATGTCTCATCTATGAGATCTCACCAATGTGCTATAGCACATTGGAGCGGCGTTAATAATAGCGTAATCACTACCGCCATAAGGTACCTTTACCCGTGGGACGTCACATATTCTCCATTAAATTCAACAATACAATAGTTGGCTTAGAAGTATATTGCCAAGGCATTAGTTTCCAAATTAGCCTTACTAAAATAGGGTCGACGTCTAAAACTAAAGCATTTATCTGAACCCTCCACCGAAAAACTAAACTGTACAAAACTATTCGCACAGAAGAGCGTATTCATGTTGGTGTCACTTTGCTCAATTTAAAGTTGGGAGTTGCTTTCAGTATCAGTGTGAAAATGACGTATCTTACTATAGGGATTTAAAATATTGAAGTTCTGACTAGAAAAAACCGGCCAAGTGCGAGTTGGACTCGCGCACGAAGGGTTCCGTACAGTCACCTGCAATAATATGTTACACAACGACGGCCGCAAAAATATCTGATACGATCTTATTTGTAGAGCCATATATAAGAGCGTGTCACATATTTTTGCGGCCTTCGAAGGGTAACATATTATTGCAGGTGACTGTACCATTACGCAAAAAAAAACGACATAAAATCATGTTTGATGTATGGAAGCCTCACTTAAATATTTATTTTATTCTGTTTTTAGTATTTGTTGTTATAGCGGCAACAGAAATACATCATATGTGAAAATTTCAACTGCCTACCCATCACGGTTCATGAGATACAGCCTGCTGACAGACAGACAGCGGAGTCTTAGTGATAGGGTCCCGTTTATATCCTTTGGGTACGGAAACCTGAAAAGATGTAAAAACTTAAATTTTGCAAGGTTAGTGGCGTATCTTAGTTTATTGTTAACACAACACAATATACAATGCCTCGGTTTGGGTACCGGATTTTTTTTATTAAAACGAATACCGGTTACCAAGCGAATACCGGTCACCGGTCAGGGTTTGTATAGAAACGAAGCTTACGCCGTTTCGGTTTTGAGAGCACCTACCCGTGACAAGGGTCCACTTTTATGAAATTAACCCTCGGGGGTATGCCTTCTGATTTTCGCTTGCGGCTGAAACATAGGGACCGAGAGATACTTTTGAGAGGTTTCACCTTTGTCTGGATATTTTTTTTAAACATTTTAGTGGTTGTATTACGTCCATTTAGGTACTTTGGGTAAGTTTTGGAAAAATGACGATGTTATATCAACGGTAAATTGTAGAATTTTGTTCTCATGCTTATTTATACTCTGTCACAAGAGAAAGGCGGCGTTAAATGTATATATATAGTTTTGCTGTCATATCCTTTCTTTTTGCTGTATGTTAACACAATTGCGCGTGTGTTTTATCTATCTTTTATGTAAGGTAAGATATTTTCTTGATCACTCCTTCACTTCTCACTTTGGTAAAGTAAACAGAGTAAACAGTGTGTTTGGTAACTTTTTAAACGTTAATCACGTATGTAGTCTTATTTATTTATGTTGTTTGTTTGTATCTTAATATTTGTAATGTTTTCACAGTTATTCCATGTGTTTTATGCTTGAAATGTTCTAGTATTCTCAATTGTTATTGTTAGCACCCTGTCTGTACGGCATTGCCTTTTAGGTTATCTGTCATTTATCACACCCGTAGGCCAGATGGCGCTGGCAGCCGCCGCAAGTGGTTGCGTTCAGTTCTACGAGGCCGTGCCGTACAGCTGCGTTCGTGGCCCACTAAAATGGACTCGCCGGAAGACCAGCGCCGACTCTCGGGTCAGCATTATGCTGAGGCGAGCCCATTTCGTGGTAAACAATTTGTAATTATGTTTGTATTAAGCATTTAATTTTACTTTTGTATGTAAGTACACTAAGTTTATCACGAAAAATAAATGATTTATGATTTATGATTTAAAATGTGTAGGGGCGAAGGATCAATCTCCCATACATATTTTGAATTTTGCACCTTTTTCTACTGACAAAATTGCCTTCCCAGAGTATACTTGAACCCTTCCCATTGTGGTTGTGATAATCGAGTGAGGTCAAAATTAATTTCGTTATCTCAGTTATCCCCGAAAAAAACAACATTTTTATACTCTTTTTTTTTAGCCCAAACGCTCTCGCTCATGAGAGGAGGCATGTGCCCAGTAGTGGGACATATAGAGGCTGAAGTATTGTTTAACTTTTTTTTTATGATTTGTTGAGACCCCACTTGCAGCACAGAATAAATAATAGTACTAGGTACAGAAGACTCACTCTCTAACAAAACGCGTCTGTTACGATCAGGACAGATATGGCCCCTAGGTGGCGACAGCGCCACGTGCGGCTTATGGCTAGCCACCAAAATTGGTGTGGAACGGAAGTACTTTTAGCTACCTGTAGCAAAGCGACGAAATCGCGGAGTTAGCCACGCCTGCTTGCAGGCGAAGTCGTAGGTAAAAGCTAGTATGTGTTTGCTTAAATGAGTTAAAACTCTAAAACGAGACAGACCCTCTCCGACCCCATTTCAACGCACCTTTGTTACCTGTTTGCATAGTCGGTCAACTCAGAAGTTATGATTTGTTTGTACACTTCGTCCACAATTTACGGGCCCTCCGATGGCCGCAATGAAATTATGATTTAGCGACCTTTGGGACTGTGGGGAGGCGGTTAAAAACGAACTGTTTTTGTGCAAATCCGTGAAGTTTAAGGAAACATTCATTGGATGAAAATTATCTTTCTTTTGTTGTTGTATGTTAATATATTTTTCCTTTTTTATTGTACAATTGGTAACGCATTGGACCGACAATCCAAGGATGTGGGTTCGAGTCCCGCGTTGGCCAGAGTTGATCATCGTTGATTTTTTCTTTGTGATTGACATCTGTAGGTATTTACAATTTTTAGGTTTTGCTGTTGTAGTCGTCACCCTTATTTAGCTAGTTCTGTGTCTGACATAAATAAACGAGAACGTAACTTACTTTCTATGCATCTCGCTTGTACTCGCATATTAGTGCGAGCGAGATATATAGAAAGTAAATTACGTGGACGTTAGCGTATATGTCAGTTTTTATACTGTGTGTGACTCATGGTATATACGGATACTGAAAATCTCTGTAACGGTACAGCGTAAAAATTAGGCTTAAAACAACATTTACTGTATGACTACCACAGAAACAAAACGCATGACCTTAACTCATGTTCTTCTTCTTTGTGGTTATACTCTCTGCAAAGTTTCGTGGTCAACTGCTGACATCAGGCACAGATGTTGCTTGCCGTACGATTTCTCGCCATTTTCCGCGGTTGGAGGTAATTCTGGCAAATGCGTTCAGGGGTCTTTCCACCTATTAACTCATATTAGGTATCTAGTAAAGTTTTTGACCCACCTGTATTATTCGATAAAAAAACCATTACAGCGTCTCAAAAAACAGCGCTGCAAAAAGTAGACGCTCAAGCTACAAGATAAGTTCATTCTATTAGTCGGCCGTCCCTCCGGACCTCATTACGGCATATTTATTATTCTAGAGCACAATCGTGCCGTAATCGCTTATTAACATTCTTGAGATTCCCGAGTATAGCGAAAAATTTAAGGGCGCTGTTATTTTTTTGGCTGTTTTTGCGTAAGGCCGTCCTTATTTGCTATCCGTGTGTTGCGTCGAAATTTAACAAAGGGATTATAGCGTTACGTAAATGGAATCGGGGGCTTTAAAACTGTAATAAAATGAAAATCCATCCAACACATCCATACTACGACATGCTGTATGATATTTCATCTGCAGCAACTGTATCCGCCTAGCTGCCGCCATGTTTACGTTGGTATTCGATAACGAAATCCAAATAAATATAATCAATAGGATCCCGAATCCGAACAAGAACCACACCATGAAAACTACAAATAACAATTATACATTATTTTTAATTAACGTACCGCACCGCAATAAATCATTAAATATAAACCGCACCTTTGTAATATATTGAGTTTTTACCGCTAACTTCAATATATATTATGAAATATTTATTCCGCAAACTGTGAAAGAAAATGTTTAGAACCCCTGAAAAATTTGTTCATGTACCGAAATAGCATTAAATACCGATAAATAATGCTCTATACCGCTTTCACTGGAAATATAAATGTTTAGAAAAATACAAATATCCCACCTTTGCTGAGGATCGAACCCTCGACCCTCGAACACATCTTTAGCCTATCCTCGGCTAGATGGCGTGACGACACCGTTTCATATTTAACAATTTTAACACATAGATATCAGTGAATGAACATGGATCAAAATGATATAAAATATCATTTATCCATATATATACATTTTTTGATAACTTTATACGTTTTCATTTTGAGTTTTAGTCGTGTGTCGATAGATGGCAGTAAATTTACAGTGACTACAAAATTTACAATGACAGGACCCCTCTATACTATCTATTCTCTTTGGTAATAGTAAGCAACTACTACAACCACTAGGCTAGTATAGCAGTTACCTAACAAGACGAAATAACCCTATAGTATCTGAACCTAGCGATACGGTAACTTAGCAACCAAAACTGTTTTAATTTAAGATGTCAAACCAATAAAATAAATTTATGACAAATGGAATTTCAAAAACCCGCGACGAATAAAGATGGAATGTATGGAAAATGAAATGAAATAAAACAAAATCCCCAGTCAATATATATAAAATATTAAAAAAAGTGACCTAAAAATAAATATTTCCCCCAAAATTGGTATGAAATGAAACGCAATGATAAAATGAAAGAAACGGGTGAGATTTGCCGAGGCGCCGACAAAGTGAGCCCGAATTTTTACAAATCCGGCTCGAAGACCAAAATGTAAGTTAAGCCTTCCAGCCGATTCGGCGTGGATTTTAACTTATGCCTTGCGCTGGTTCAATGGCCTCGCCAAGACTACACCCGTTTCATATGAAGGGTGGAAAAAACACAAAATATAAGATAAATAAATAAGAACCCTACACTCACCCCCTGTGTCGTGGTGCAGGTCCTCCGCAATCAATGTATTCCGCAGTTCTTCCGAAATTAATAATTTTACGCGACAAATTGTCCGCACCGATCGTTTGCCTTTTAATGACAGATTTCTTCTTCTGTTTTTTCTTCTTTCCCCAAATGACAATATATATATAAAAAGGTGGGAATGAAATGAGGTGAAACTATGCATTGAAAACTAAACAGTGACATTGTCGATTTTTTGGGATCTAATAACTGTTAGTGAGCTCGCAACAGTGTGCGTTTGTTAGCTCGCAACTTGAACTAACAAACGCGCGCTATTGCGACCTAGTTTTTAGTTAATAGATTCCAAAAAATCGACAATGTCACAACTCTCCTCTGTCACAACTCACCTCCAGTCTCCCTACCTATGGTTTAACGTAATGCACTGTGTTCTGCCCTTTCGTTGTTCGAATATCATTTGCCTAATAACTTTTCAAAAATGATTAATGTTTTCATTATTGATTTAATCGTAAGTAAACATTCTTTATTGCACCAATAATTATCAATTTTACATACGTGTAAAACTACAAAGAAATGGCATTATATTATACAGGGGGGAGGGGTTTGCCAAATGTGACCAAGTGTGACAATCGTGGGGAGGAGTCAAAAAACCTAGAAATTCGTGTGATGTAATTAATGGATGACCCCTTAACAAGATCCTATAAAAGTTCAAGTTTCGTTCCGTACAAAGCCGTTTTCGTTTAGATTTTTAAATTGAAAGTATCGGCAGTAGGTTCTGTAGCTTCTCACCCGTGAAATTGCTCAGCGCCATATCTGGGGCGGTGGGTAACGATCACAGAAAAGTTTTAAGTTGCTGGTAGTTTACCTTTAATTTGTAAACTCACAAAAGCAATTAATAAACTAGTGGATCTGAGAGATTCAATGAAATTCGCGTTTTTCTATAAATGGTTGTCACTATTATAACAGCTTACCGACCTCAGTTAAGAAGTACAAGTAAAAGAAAAGGACCATACAAACGTAGTCCTCCACCCCCCCTCTCTAAATTTGACAGTAATTTTAGAGTAAGAAGTTATGTACCTATGAAATTTGTTTTCGCTCCTAACTCATATCATAATAGATAAAAACCGGCCAAGTGCGAGTCGGACTCGCACACGAAGGGTCCCGTACCATTATCTATAAAAACGGTCACCCATCCAAGTACTGACCCCGCCCGACGTTGCTTAACTTCGGTCAAAAATCACTTTTGTTGTATGGGGCCCCACTTAAATCTTTATTTTATTCTGTTTTTAATATTTGTTGTTATAGCGGCAACAGAAATACATAATCTGTGAAAAATTCAGCTATCACAGATCACGAGATACAGCCTGGTGACAGACGGACGGACGGACGGACAGCGGAGTCTTAGTAATAGGGTCCCGTTTTACCCTTTGGGTACGGAACCCTAAAAAACGTTAATAATATATACGTTAATAAATAATAGCTAATGGTTAATAAACACCTAATTTTATAAAAATATTTTCCATAATGTTAATATCCGAAGAGAAAAATGGAGACTACGTTTTTATGGAAAACCAGTCCTCCCTCTTCCTCTTAAAGCACTTTTCTCGTATCGTAGCTGCACCAAATTGATTTTTTCTCCATACTCTCCCACCAAATAAAATACCTTGTTTGTCCCCAAAAAGATCTATCACCATTTATTTCGTGTTAAAATTCAGCCCGACATCTGTCTAGCATAATGAGGGGACCTTGGGGGCCGAGCGGGCGAGGCCGGGGGACGAGGCGACACGGCTAGTGCTTTAAGCGAATAAATAATTCAGCGGCGGAAATACGGGTCTTGCGGCTTGTGTGACTTTTTTACTTGAATTTTGAGGCTCTGTTTGAAAACGTATTTTCATAAAAAAAACAACCTCTTATCTTAGCCCATTCCACATATTTTGAGATTATTATAATCTAATATTTATCCAGGTATTGGCTGTTTTAGTTACAAATGTTGCTGTATATTTTTCATGTCACTGTAAATGTTGTACATGGAACCTCGCTAACTCTAACCTCGAAAAGACGAAATCCTCGTGAACACGAAATGAAATGCCATTCCCTGCCCTTTAGAGCCTAAAACCTCCATAGCTGGAGATATTCAACCTCATTAAGACGAAGTAAGCAGCGATTCTCTTCAAGACCATTCAGTACACTTTTTTACTTCTATAACTCGAAAAATTAAATTTGACCTCTACAACTCGAAAAAATGTTCTTATTGTTTTATCGCCTCTATAACTCGAAATTATTTACTAACCAACCTCTGTAACTCGGGACAGATAATAAAGACTAAATACTTTCTACTGCGTTTCTATAATTGCCTCTCTAACACGTATTTTTCAAGCGTTTTACCTCTGTAACTCGAAACCTCTTTAAGACGAATAAAAACTTATAAGGACCTCCCTAAGTCGATGCCCTCGATAAGACGAAACCTCGTTAACACGAAGTTTTTGGCGTTTCCCTTGAGATTCGTGCTATCGAGGTTCCACTGTATTGACTTTTAAAAGAGCCCTTGAGGCCTACTTGCATAAAACTTTTGAATTTTGCTTTTAGTTTTTAATGAAGGGACTGATTTAGGAAATGATCTGCCAACAGACCTTTCAACCCCAGTTTTAAAAATAATGTTTTATTTTTTTCAGGTAAGAACACAACACCAAGTATACACACACACATACACGTCACAAGGTAATTTATATATATAAGGTATTTTATAATAAATTTAAAGATCCAACTCTCCCTTTGGTCCGATTCTCCTGGATATACTCAACTCGGACAAGAGCAAGACTGACTGGCACGGCACGGTGAACAGAACTAAGTGAAGACATTAGGGCGCTCGTCCATTACTCGTCCGTGTCGCTAAGTGGACTTAGAACTTTGGTGGATTACGGGGCTATTTACGTAGGTTCTACTAGTTCAGAAGAAGAAGTGCTTTTGGTCTATGTGTAGGTAACATAGACTAGGAATCCTCTAGACGGAGTTTAGAGCAATTATTTCATGAAACCGATGATGCCAAAAATGCGGGGGTGCGGGGATGAGGTGAGCGAGGTCCCTGCCGTGATTGGCCCGTTCAAAGACACGGACGTCACACAAAGACACTTTCGACTCGAAAATGGAGTAGGTAAAACTACCGTATGCGTGGCAGAGGGGGTAGAGCTAATATGCTCAGTCTGGAGGATGTCTTGTCTGTGGTAGGTAACGTGTGCGAGTATGTATTCAAAATTAGCGCTCTTTATTCCCTGTCTCTTAAAAGTTCCGTAAAACCACCCAACTATTAGTCCAATTATTGGCACTACATTACATATACCTACGATCCACAAGTAAAAACACTTAGGTAAATAAGTATTGATACCAATTTTAAGTAACTACATTTTTTGATATTTTTCACCTTTTATGAACTTACTTGTATGATGTCTTAGAACTTAATGGTTCAAATAATATCCACACTCCACAGCATAGCAACTTACCAGGATTCGAACCCGGGACCTCCTGCTTCGTAGGCAGGGTTATTGAATAAGTTTTCCAATGGTTGTTACGGCTTTTATTATTATGGCAATAGTTATGTCAACTCCATCTGTATCCATATGTGTTAATAATGTTTATTTACTTACATAAGATTTCAAATCTACTTTAGCAAACAAAACCAAAATTATTGACAAATAGTTATATTTATATGTCGGAACCTGACACCAGAAAGACGTATTGCAGCGTTATAGTTCATTATTTTAGACGCCTGTATAAAATCGATTAGCAATGTTGAGCTACGTATTATTTGGTTGTAACAAAATAAATAAAGTTGTGTAGAGAGTAACTCCGTCTATTGGCGCACTGTTGAAATAAAGTTGCGTAGAGAGTAACGCCATCTATTGGCGTGTTGTTGAACTGAGATGACAGGTAGAAGGCTTTGGAACGTCGAGAGGTTTCTCTCGAGTGAGCGTAGGCACGAGTTGGCGTTTTTGTCGGTATGTTGGTAGACTGGTCGAGCAGGTTTGCCAACTTGACTGAGGCGGGAGCGGAGAGGCTCCGCCGCTGGTAGTTCTTCTTGATCGGACCGCGCTAGAGATCGGACGTACTCGTTAGCCAACCTCGTGCCTAACTCGCTACGTTCCTGAAGGCTTATACCTAAAGGATTATTCTGATAGCTTATAAAATCCCGCGTTCTTTAACCATTTAGCTAAGTGTTTTATTTCAAGTGTTATTTTGATTTCTTATGTTTCATTAGAAGCTTACTTTTGTGAAATAAAGAAATGATGTGTTATGTGTTGTTTTAACTTGTTTTGAAAAGATTTGTCCCTCTGAGTTTGTTGCCGGTCCCATATAGGGCCAAATCTTCTCATGTTAGAGGCGTAGGGTTGGAGCCGGCCTAGTTTGACTTGAATAAAGATTTAAACGGTTTCTTTTTACTTTCATATCGCTCCCTTGAGTTAAACATAGCAATTAGTTCTTTTAAACATTTAGTACTGAAGTATAGTAGGTACTAGTATGGTTAACGAGTCCTAAGGTTTATTTCATGCACTGGTAGCATGGTAGCATACTGGTTTAGCTGTGAAGTAATACATTATCGTACTACCCCACGCGCCCACCGCTTTTAGGACCATCGGTATTCGACATCAGCAAGTGGGATTGTTAAGGTATCATGTATTGCTTACACAGCCACCTGGGAGCGTGGTGTATTTCTGGTGACCTACATTCCATAATCTGGACACGTGGTAATGGTAAGCTCACGTGTCTAACCTTGATTGAAAGGTGAGTGTAATTCATTGTTATTTGGTGAGAATTATTGTGAAAATGTGAATAAAATTGTGATTGAGGCAGTCGAGCATAGCGGTCGTTACGTGACGTCATCTCTGGGATCGTTACGTTTCTTTGTAATTAATTTTTGTAATCCATTTAAATCGAAGCGATCTTGAGTTATTTTGATTTGAAATCCATACTGTTAATTAAAACCGAGTATTAGCTATTACAACGTGATATTATTTCATCGCTTACTTGTGAATTTACCCTCAATAATTGATTTTTTCATGAAAATACAATTCATTTTTATAATCCATTTAAATCTAAGTGATCTTGAATTATTTTGATGTGAAATCCATCTTGTTAATTACAATCAAATATCGGCTATCACGACGTGATATTATTTTATAGCTCACTTGTGAATCTACCCTCAATAATTGATTTTTTTTGAAGATACAATTAATTTTTATAATCCATTTAAATCTAAGTGATCTTGAATTATTTTGAAGTGAAATCCATGTTGTTAATTACAACCAAATATCGGCTATCACGACGTGATATTATTTCATCGCTCACTTGTGCTTCTACCCTCAAAAATATTTTTTTTTGAAAATACAATGCACCGTTAGAAATGGATCCTGCTGATTTGCCAATGCATAGGATTGTGTAATCCCTACCCTGTAAAGTTTAGTAATTAGTAAAATTGCTACAAATTATTGCCCGTAATGCCGTGATAGATCACAAATCGTGCATACTATGAAAGCATGAGCTACGCATATGAAAATTAATGTTACAGTGTGCTGCAACCTGAGCAGGGACAACTTACAGACGCCATCACACCTGTAACACGCAGCTGTGCAGTATCGTCTGTTCTGGAGATTTGGAAATAAAAGGACAGGTTTCGTTCCAATTGTTTATTAAACCTTTGAGTTTATCCTGCTTACATGATAAACCTGATGCCGTGCTAATGATGATTTCAGTAACAGCCAGCTATGTTAAACTACATCGTGCATCTCGCCATCTGCCGCAGCAACGGCAACTGCAAGGCGGAAAGCATCAGCCTTCGTGCTTGGGTTGGTTCTTCGTGGTTGGGTTGGCTTCACCACCACCTTTGACTGGGACGCGTGCATCGTGCTTTATTAATCTGGTAAGCAGTTCCCATTTTGTTGGGATTATTTTGAGAGGATTTACTTTTGCATAGAAGTTTTGAGCGAGTTTCTGTTGTTAAAGCTAAAGTAGAAAGCTGAGTTTCTGTTGTTAAAGCTAAAGTAGAAAGCTGAGTTTCTGTTGTAAAAGCTAAAGTAGAAAGCTATCTTTAGTGATTTTGATCAGTGATGTTCAGTTTCAGTTGATCAGTTGACGCTGATAGTACCAATGGTTCTGAGTAACATGATTTAAAGAACCGTTTTTATTTTCTTTTTGGAATTCACTCTTAACATTGTTTTTGCTTTCGATGGACTGAAAGCTTGTACTTTCGAAGGACTGAAAGTACGCCCGATGGACTGGGCAATACTGTCATGCTTTCGATGAACTGAAGGCAAGCCCGATGGACTGGGCACTACTGTTTTGCTTTCGATGGACTGAAGGCAAGCCCGATGGACTGGGCACTACTGTTTTGCTTTCGATGGACTGCAGGCAAGCCCGATGGACTGGGCACTACTGTTTTGCTTTCGATGGACTGAAGGCAAGCCCGATGGACTGGGCACTACTGTTTTGCTTTCGATGGACTGAAGGCAAGCCCGATGGACTGGGCACTACTGTTTTGCTTTCGATGGACTGAAGGCAAGCCCGATGGACAGGGCACTACTGTTTTGCTTTCGATGGACTGAAGGCACGCCCGATGGACTGGGCACTACTGTTTTGCTTTAGATGGACTGGGTATTGTTTAGTGACCGCATCAGAAGTGCCGGAGCATGTAAGAGGTGCACGTGGTCTGCTTTTTATGTGCAGAATGCTCTTTGCAAGGAGTAGCACTTACGCGGCTGAGATGGTTACTTCTGACGAGGGTCTGGTATCTGCCGAAGGACTGGCAATGCACCGAAGGACTGGTGTTGTTTTGTTAAAAATGAATTTCCGTTGATGTACTGTGTTCATATGAGTAAAATTGGCATTATTAAGTCAGAGTACTATTTATTTTAAGATGCCCTACAATGATTACTATCACATTTGACCAAAATATTTTTTTTAATGCCAGATAATTTCCCCGTAAATTGATATTGATGACAATAGTAGTGATACTGTCGAGCAATGAATTAGAGCTGTTGTGATTTGTGTTTTTGATGTTTGAGATTGTTCCGTTTTCACATAAATTTGAGAGTATCCGCCAGATGGAGGCGATGATTATTGGAGTGTATCCGCTAGATAGCGGCGATGATTACTGATTATTTTTATTAAGTCGTTGCTCGATGGACTATTTTTGACTAGAGAAATGAGGATTGATTAATGACTTTGAACTATTTTTTTGGTTTGATTGATAATAAAGTTTGATTTTAATAGTAATTTGAGAGAGACCCAAATTGTGGGTCAGGAATGACCGAGCGATGAGATACTGTGCTGAGTATTTTGTTACAGAATCAAATGCATACACCCACACACGAGGACGTGTGTAGCGCAGGACGGCCGTGTCGGAACCTGACACCAGAAAGACGTATTGCAGCGTTATAGTTCATTATTTTAGACGCCTGTATAAAATCGATTAGCAATGTTGAGCTACGTATTATTTGGTTGTAACAAAATAAATAAAGTTGTGTAGAGAGTAACTCCGTCTATTGGCGCACTGTTGAAATAAAGTTGCGTAGAGAGTAACGCCATCTATTGGCGTGTTGTTGAACTGAGATGACAGGTAGAAGGCTTTGGAACGTCGAGAGGTTTCTCTCGAGTGAGCGTAGGCACGAGTTGGCGTTTTTGTCGGTATGTTGGTAGACTGGTCGAGCAGGTTTGCCAACTTGACTGAGGCGGGAGCGGAGAGGCTCCGCCGCTGGTAGTTCTTCTTGATCGGACCGCGCTAGAGATCGGACGTACTCGTTAGCCAACCTCGTGCCTAACTCGCTACGTTCCTGAAGGCTTATACCTAAAGGATTATTCTGATAGCTTATAAAATCCCGCGTTCTTTAACCATTTAGCTAAGTGTTTTATTTCAAGTGTTATTTTGATTTCTTATGTTTCATTAGAAGCTTACTTTTGTGAAATAAAGAAATGATGTGTTATGTGTTGTTTTAACTTGTTTTGAAAAGATTTGTCCCTCTGAGTTTGTTGCCGGTCCCATATAGGGCCAAATCTTCTCATGTTAGAGGCGTAGGGTTGGAGCCGGCCTAGTTTGACTTGAATAAAGATTTAAACGGTTTCTTTTTACTTTCATATCGCTCCCTTGAGTTAAACATAGCAATTAGTTCTTTTAAACATTTAGTACTGAAGTATAGTAGGTACTAGTATGGTTAACGAGTCCTAAGGTTTATTTCATGCACTGGTAGCATGGTAGCATACTGGTTTAGCTGTGAAGTAATACATTATCGTACTACCCCACGCGCCCACCGCTTTTAGGACCATCGGTATTCGACATATATTAATTTTATTTCTTTCATATCTCACGGGCTTATAACAAGTACTAGATGAAAACCCGGCTTCGCTCGGGTAAAATAAATAATAGTAATAGGTAATACTCATTTTGAATTAAGTAATTATTTACTTTTAGACTTCATACCTTCATCAAGGCGGTTACAAACCTATCTCATCTCAGAAAACTTTAAATCCGTAACATACAATCATAACTCGAAAAATTTACTATTCCGATAATTATATCTAAAAACAAATATGTAATTAAAAAAACCTAATCCGCTTTTCTCGTAGCAGTTCGGTTCTGTTAGGATCACAGTTCTAACCTGACCCACTTTTCTGGTCGCAGATCGGTTCTGTGAAGGCCGCATTTATAACCCAGCCCACTTTCCAATCTCAAAAGAGGGAACCCTTTTGTACCTACCCTTCATGGCACTAAAGTGAAAGTATGGAAATTATCACTACTATTTCATTCTTTAATATTAATGCCTATCCGTTAATATTAAATTCGTTTACAAAAAAAAACTGAATAAGTGCGAGTCGGACTCACCCATCAAGAACGGAACACTTTTTAATATTTGTTGTTATAGCGGCAACAGAAATACATCATGTGTGAAAATTTCAACTGTCTAGCTATCACGGTTCATGAGATACAGCCTGGTGACAGAGGGACAGTGGAGTAAACTGAAATAAAGGTTCCGTCACACCGGCGCGATTTCATCAGAGCCGGGCCTGAGCGTTTTATATGAAAAAGCGGCGCGCCCCGCTCACGCGCCGCACGCGAAACGCGCCTGTGTGACGGAGCCTGAAATGTCAAACCGGGCAAGTGCTCGCGCACGAAGGGTTCCATACTTTTTAGTATTTGTTGTTATAGCGGTAACAGAAATACATCATCTGTGAAAATTTCAACTGCCTAGGCCTATCACGGTTCATGAGATACAGCCTGGTGACAGACAGACAGACAGACGGACAATGAAGTAAAACTGAAATAAATGTCATATACACCTACTAAGAAAAACCGGCCAAGTGTGAGTCGGAATCGCTAATAGGTTCCCGTTTTTTAGTTACCCTTCAGGTACGGAACCCTAGTATGAGTGTAATAGATTTGTAACCGGTCAGCAATGTGAGTCCCTTGGAGAAGCAGAGGTCTAGTCTAAACCCCCACTTACCATCGGCATTAACAGCCTTGTATTCTTGTTTGCCACCAACATGTCATATTAAAACATATTAATAAAAATTTACTCGGTCAACAATGTGAGTCCCTTGGAGAAGCAGAGGTCTAATCTAAACTCCCACTTACCATCGGCATTAACAGCCTTGTATTCTTGTTTGCCACCAACATGTCATATTAAAACATATTAATAAAAATTTACTCGGTCAACAATGTGAGTCCCTTGGAGAATCAGAGGTCTAGTCTAAACTCCCACTTACCATCGGCATTAACAGCCTTGTATGAGTTGTATGCTTGTTTGCCACCAACATGCCATGTTAAAACATATTAATAAAAATTTACTCGGTCAGCAATGTGAGTCCCTTGGAGAAGCAGAGGTCTAGTCTAAACTCCCACTTACCATCGGCATTAACAGCCTTGTATGCTTGTTTGCCACCAACATGTCATATTAAAACATATTAATAAAAATTTACTCGGTCAGCAATGTGAGTCCCTTGGAGAAGCAGAGGTCTAGTCTAAACTCCCACTTACCATTGGCATTAACAGCCTTGTATGCTTGTTTGCCACCAACATGTCATATTAAAACATATTAATAAAAATTTACTCGGTCAGCAATGTGAGTCCCTTGGAGAAGCAGAGGTCTAGTCTAAACTCCCACTTACCATCGGCATTAACAGCCTTGTATGCTTGTTTGCCACCAACATGTCATATTAAAACATATTAATAAAAATTTACTCATTTCATCAGTCATATCCAGCCTAGCATTGCATTGGCCCCGCTTAAATATTTCTTTAATTTATTTTTAGTATTTGTTGTTATAGCGGCAACAGAAATACATCATTTGTGAAAATTGAAACTGTCTAGTTAATCTAGTTATCACGGTTCATGAGATCTTGAGATACAGCCTGGTGACAGACAGACGGACAGCAGAGTCTTAATATTTAATAGGGTCCCGTTTTTACCCTATGGGTACGCAACCCTAAAAAGTGACCAAGGCCTCCAGTGCCCTAGGCTGGAATCAAAGCAGCGTCCTCTGCTATTGCAGCAGGTGCCTGTGCCATTCTGCCACCGGGCCACCCACGGCGGCATAGGTCGAATTTTTCCAAGGATACTTATGCACTACTTACTGAAGGTTTATGGAGCCTCGCCATCCCTAAGCCTAAATTAAATATTTTCTGAAAATAATTTGTTTTGATCTAATAACATATTGGAGTCCTCGTAATAGGGGTCCCGTTTTTACCCTTTGGCTACAGAACCCTAAAAATCAACCTTGTTTTGGTACTATGTACTATGCTTCACTATGACTCTGAAATTTTAGCAGGAATTAATATTTTTTTTGTTGTCACCTGTCAAATTAGAATAGAATAGAATAGAATAGCCTTTATTGACCAAAAAATTAAATTTCGGCACATATTACATTTAAATAAATTCACATTTCATTTATATCAATTAGTTTCAATATTTTTTCCTTAGTAACTTTATTAAATAATTTTTATGTCATTGCTTTTTAATAATTATTTCAGTCTGCCTTCTTGGCATAGGCCTCCCCCAGCTCTCTCCACAGCTCTCTATCCCTTGCCGTCCCTATCCAATTAGGTCCCGCATGCTTCTTTATGTCATCCGACCACCTCATTATTGGTCTCCCTTCTCTCCTTTTTCCATCTCTAGGATACCATTCCGCTTCCTCTCTATCCCACTTATCTTTACCTTCCCTTGCCATATGTCCAGCCCAACCTGTTGCAGTCAAAAGTGTGAACTGGCCAAAGAACTTTTAACCGACAAAAACAGGCAAAACTGCTTTGACTGAGCATGTTGGTCAAAAGTAGTTTTACCTGAAAATCATACCTATTTCTGGCAGCAGTTTCGTTTTTAGGGCGTAGAAAAAAAAAAATAACCCTAACCTACCTATCTCTGGGAACAGTTTCGTTTTTTGGGCGTAGCAAAAAAATAACCCTAACCTACCTATCTCTGCGAGTACTTTTGACTGATAGTAACAGTCACAACACAATTACTATTAACCAATGATTTTCAGGTATAACTACTTTTGACCAACATGCTCAGTCAAAAGCAGTTTTGCCTGTTTTTGTCGGTTAAAAGTTCTTTTGACCAGTTCACACTTTTGACTGCGACATATATACTATCTATATATCTTATTATATTTAATCTTATATTCAACTTACATTGACTCCGGAGATAACTTATTAGCTTTATGCAGTTGACTTTCCAATTCACCGATACACCTCAAATTTGATTCATAGTCTAAAGCACAGTTATTAAATATGTCCACAATACACTGTAGCTTTTTGCACTGTTTCACACTGGCAATGTACTTAATTAGAGTGTGTTACAGTCAGCTGGCACTTAACTCAAAGTTTCTTTGAACAACGTCATTTTCATCTCGCTCACTTATTAGTTTATCACAGCTGCTTCAAGGTTGCTTTCACTTGCATTTCCAGGTAGCTAGTAGTGCCTTGACATGTAAGAATATTTGGAATCATTATGAAATATTAAAATACAACTGAGAGACCGATGTTTATACTAAACACAATACACCCATGGAACGCTTTGAAGTTCAAATCTCGTTACGTTACGATGGCGTTTGCACTTTGCACTATGTTCGGTGACTATTTTTTATTGTTAACACACACAATACACTATTTAACAGGTTTTTATCACGTCTGGAGTACCGGATAAAGTATTTTCGAATAACAGCCGTCGTTGACGTCTAGGCAGTGTTGCTATCGTCTTAAAAGCCGTAACAGACTATCGCACGTTCTGGCTTAAAAACTAATTTATGTAATAATTATACCGGTATACATATCCATATGAAACGAAACTTAATGCAAATAATAACCATTATACATACCGGAAAGTCATCAAATAAACAGTAATATTCGTCTTGCTTTTTATTAAAAAAAAACCGGGCAAGTGCGAGTCGGACTCGCGCACGAAGGGTTCCGTACCATAATGCAAAAAAAAAAAACAAAAAAAAAGCAAAAACAAACGGTCACCCATCCAAATACTGACCACTCCCGACGTTGCTTAACTTTGGTCAAAAATCACGTTTGTTGTATGGGAGCCCCATTTAAATCTTTATTTTATTCTGTTTTTAGTATTTGTTGTTATAGCGGCAACAGAAATACATCATCTGTGAAAATTTCAACTGTCTAGCTATCACGGTTCGTGAGATACAGCCTGGTGACAGACGGACGGACGGACGGACGGACGGACGGACGGACAGCGAAGTCTTAGTAATAGGGTCCCGTTTTACCCTTTGGGTACGGAACCCTAAAAAACGACCAACCTAACTTGTAAGCATGTTTGCAGTTTCTAAACGCAACGCATAGCTGTCAAATGTCAACCAACAAATTGAGCCTTTAGTATTGTTTGTCGAAATTTTTTCACTTTTAAATGCAAAATACGCGACAATACGAATTTTGCGGATATATGTTCTCGATTCAAAAGTGATATTTTTTCAAGCTCTTTCGATTGAGCATAATTTAATTTGTTTCTACCGTCAAAGCCGCTCGCGTTTATATATAAGGATAAGTATCCAATAAGTCAACAATAAAGTATATTAGGGTAAATTGTATCTGTTTCCATGGAAACTTCAGGCTTCAGTGGTTATGGTTTTCCAATCACAGCTTGTTACCAAGGCCATTCACATATTGCGAGCTTAGAGTATTTAATAACTGGAGTCGCCTTTAAGAGCTTACCCCTCTGCCGAAAAACTTGCACAATTGTGCAAACTTTTGTATGGACTGACATGGCTATTTGTACGTTATGTCCAAATCATGAAGAAATAGATACTGTTTAAACGACAACGGTTTCACTCACTTGAATTTTTAGTCGCTATTGGCGACATGTTTCGGGCCCGTCGGGGGTCCTTCCTCTGGCTCGTGTGCTCGCGGCGACTGCAACTCGTGCACTCCGTTGTCGTCTAAACAGTTTAAAATATGTCTCACGAAAGTTTAATATCGAGAAATAGATACATTTGACGTCCCCTCCCCGGCAAAAATCTGCAGACTGTTTCGTACAGAAAATGACAGCCATGACGTCTCCAGTTACTTTACTAAATGCTCTAAGATTGCGAGCGACAAGAAGCGACTGTTTGCGTGAGTACTAGGTGTGCTTTATTATAGGTTTATTTGTACTTCTTAATTTGATAAAAAGTTATGGAGTGGTTGAAGGCTTTCCAATGAATTATATGTATTAAATAAAATAAGTTTTCGGCAAAAAAATATTTTTTAGTACAAGCTTTTATCGTTGACTGTACTTTTCTTTTCACAGGCAACGAATACTCATCGAGACAATTCTAAACACCCCAAACACAATTAGGTTGCGATGTTTTTATCACAAAGTTCCTATCGCCACCTCCTGTCTCCATCATCAGATCAGCTCGATGGTACCATAATATTGCTATAGTATTGCATTGTCACCACACTTACATATGTAAGCATATTTTCAGCTTTATTGGAAACCGGGAAGTGGGTCAAATTTAACTTGTAAGATTTGACCCGTACAAACATAGTTACATAACTACATACATAGGTAGGTACATTGCAAGTTAAATAAAAGTTTGTAAAATAAAGATTACACTAAATTAAATCCCAAAATTAAGGTAACTTCTACTAGAAAACCGCCGTGCAAATATTTACTTTACCTATCTAGTTCATATTTCTTTAAAATATTACCGCTTGAAACCAAAATACAACTACAGCGATTAAATATTTAATCCAAAACTTATAGGTAAATAAAACAGAACTGCTGAGTGCTGACGTGGCAAATCTGCCGCCAACCCCAGGCCGCCATCTTGGATACATATTGACTCTGTATTGCTGACTTGTGAAATTCACTAGTCTTGAGTTTTTAGGGTTCTGTAACCCTTATAGTTTCATCTACCCTTCTGACTGTTTGTATGTGAGAGCCATTTTACTCACAAGAGAACGTACCCAACTGTCCGGCTCCGATTTGATTTATTTTGATATATTTTAAGTAGATAGTAGTCTAAAATAACAGACGCGCATGTTTTTTGCTGGTCAATCTCAACCTATTGGGATATTGTCCTTTAAAGTATTGAAAAATGTCTGAACCTTCTAACTTATGTAGAGAGTTTTGTTAGAGCAAATTGCTAGTTAATTACTGGTTGTAGGTATTATGTTTGAGAACATGAAAAAATAATGAGCACGTGTTTTGTTCTATCGGTTCAAACTCATATTTTCCTAAAAAAAGCACCAATAAGCATACTGTCCTTTTCTTATGCTAAAAAGAGGGATGTAGTTTTTTTTTTTATAGTACTGTTATTGACAAAATTTGACAGGTTGTTTCAACTTCAGTATCACAAATATGCTACCCTGAGTAGTGCTACATGTTCGCGGCGTTTGGGGTCGAAGCTCTGGGGCCGTGGAGGCTTAGCGCGCGAGGCCTTTATTAAGACCTAGCAACCCCCCTTAAGCCTTCTGGGGATCTTGTTCAGCGAGAAAGACCTAGGGCATTTTATTTTTTAGTTTAAGTTTTTTCTTTCTTATGTTTTTACTTAATATTGGTAAAGATAATAGGGAATCCCGGGCTGATGGTAGCCCTGTTACTAGAGTTAAGTACTTGGTCCAATATCAGATTTTTCCTGCCTACAATCAACTTTGTGCTTATTCAATATAAGATAATATACTGTTCAGGATGATTGGTTTAGTGATTCGGTAAAAAACGGGACGGATTATACATTTTCCTTTATCCTTATTGCAAACTAGCCTCCGTCCGCGACTTCGCCCGTTTAAAACTTTTAACCGCATTTTCACCCCTTTAGGGTTTAATATTTGTGGGGCTACAACATGAAGAATAATGTTTCAAATTAAAGTGTGAATTTTCAATGATATTTTGAAAAAGATGTGTAAGTAAGAAAATTCCTAAAAAAAATAGATTTTTTTATAAATATATTGTTTGATCATGGACAGATGTTAAATAGCTACCTAAGTCTGCAATAAAGTAAAGGGGCCCACTGATTAACAGTCCGCCGGACGGTATCGGAACTGTTAGTTGTTCGGAACTGTCAAATTTTGTTCTAACTGACAGGCCGATACCGTCCGGTGGACTGTTAATCAGTGGGCCCCTTTACTTTATTGCGGACTTAGGTAGCTATTTAACATCTGTCCATGATCAAAAAAGATAAGATCAAGACGTACCCGACCCTTTTTAGGTTAAATGAGTGATCTTACGACTTTCAGACGACCTACCTCAAGGGTTGTGAGGTAAAAAGGGTATTGCGTAGCTTTATTTGACGTTCATAAATGCATTGTAATATGTCTACTTGGAAAATAAACCATTTTTATCTTTATATGTGAGGCACAAAGCATGGCCCAAAACACGTTAAATAAGAATTTATAGGACATTTTTCCTGCTCATCTTTTTTTTATAAAATGGCATTAAAAATTAAAATTCTGTTTGTCTAAATTGTTGTTGTTCAAGTGAAAATGTTTACAATTTTCCAAATATATTATAAAATTCCTGGTTTACCATACCAATGAGCTTAATTTTTATGATATATTACTTTTATTTTCCAAATATCAAAACCTACAATTTTTCTGGGACGGATACGGGACAAGGCAGTTGAGGGGTTAACAAACAAAATATCCACATTTAAATAAAAACTGGTACGAAATAATCGTTTCTCCCCTACATAATCACGTTTTAATTTAATGTATCCGCGATTAGGCTTATGCCGTATCGCGACTAAATGCAAACTAGTAATAAATTAGCTAAATACCGATGAGCGGCTCGTGACCGTCCGCCATTTTGTGAATTTGCACGCAAATGCATAATTAACGCGGTCCCGTTTAATGTGATGTCTCTAATCCGCTTTAAATATAGCTATAACGTTATAATGTGAAAACATTAACGTTGTTCTATGGAGCAGAATGGTTTTTAAGTGAACCGCAAACCTAAAGTAAGGTAAGGTCCTTTGAATCGAAGATCGGATCCCTACCGCAAACATCCAGAATGGAAATTTCGTTACCTGCCTCTTTATAGCTTTTGCATATTTGAGTAATAAAGAGGCAGATAGACAAACGAAGAAGTTCGCGGTGGCTCCTTCGGCCAACATAGCACCCTTATGAAAAGTTTGGGGGTAACCTTCTTTCCACGCTTCTGGTAAGCTTCCGTAGAACAGTTGGTTAACGCATTCACTGCCAAGAACACGTTAGATGTGTCCATGTCCATTTAGTATTGGAAATGGGGCGCTTGGTATATTATAATCAAAGTGTTAAGTGCAATCGTACCGGAGTTCCGAAAAGTCGCAAGTTGGATTCTTACCGGAACCTGGGAATTTTTAAATTTATCTTTTAGGTAGGTAATATAAAAAAATGTAGTAAGTACCTAAATCTTTAGCAGACTTATCTGCTTGATATAAAATAGTTGATTTATCTATTGGAAACAACAATGTTATTTGTTTGCCGACATACAAAATGGCGGCAAAGATGGCGCCCAATAAAGGATGTGCGATACATTCATGGGGATTACTTCGCAGTTTCATCCTACTTTATTCTCCCTTCCGTTTCCGGTGTGGATTCTCGTGCCAAACTGATATTGTCTATATTACGTTTATTGAAGGGAAAACAGATATATTTTTAGGGTTCCGTACCCAAAGGTCCCGCTATTACTAAGACTCCGCTGTCCGTCTGTCTGTCACCAGGCTGTATCTCATGAACCGTGATAGCTAGGCAGTTGAAAATTTCACAGATGACATATTTCTGTTGCCGCTATAATAACAAATAGTAAAAACAGAATATAATAAATGTTTAAGTGGGGCTCTCATACGACAAACGTGGTTTTTTTCCGTAATGGTACGGAACCCTTCGTGCGCGAGTCCGACTCGCACTTGGCCGGTTTTTTATATTGTGACACAGGAAGGGCGTTAGCCGCGTAAGCTGAAGACGCTGAAACCAGTTCGTTGAACCAGAGACAAGTTAATATTAAGACGATCAAACTAAAGTGGCGACCCCAAGTCCGGCGCACCCTTAGTGCAGCAGCCGCTTGCTATTGTAAAGGGGCCCACTGATTAACAGTCCGCTGGACGGTATCGACCTGTCAGTTGTTCGGGACTGTCAAAGTTTTGTTCTAACTGACAGGCCGATACCGTCCGGCGTCCTGTTAATCAGTTTGCCCCTTTACAGTGAGGTAACGCCAGCCACATGTTTAGCATGTTTGCAACGTAGGCGTGCAGTACAAGTTGCAGTGGGCTGCAGTCCGTCTGGTATCTACCGGCCCTTAGGGGATTTTATTTTGAGTTATTAGTTTTAAAACGACAAATAGGCCAATTCGAAAACGTGAACCTGACATCAAAACAATATCTTAATGATGTCGGCTATAGCGAGGTGTCATTCGCGCGTCCATTTCGCTGGGTCTTAATGGGGTTGGCAACTGTCAAAGGTTTGCATAGATGGCGCCATCATAGCTTGTCCCTTTTTCTATGAGATTTGGCTTAAAGGGCTGGCATCCAGGGTATTAAAAAAAATTGACACAATTCTAGGGATTGACAGGGCAAGCTATGATGGCGCCATCTGCTAAAAACTTCCACCGGCCAACCCCACTGTCCGTACATGCATCAGCGCGAGCGAGACGCACGGGCGAATGTAAAATGACATTATTTAGACATCGTTTTGATTAGAGATGCACCGGATATTCGGTTACTATCCGGCCGGATACCGGATAGTAATTTTGCATACCGAATATTCGGCCGATGGTTAGGCCGAATATCCGGTATCCGGCCAAACAACTATCCGTTGCATCTCTAGTTTTGATATCAGGTGTAGGTTTGAATTGGCACAGAAATCAAACTAGACCGTTCCATATAAAGTCAGTCCGTGCCGAATGTTGTCTCGTTCCATTCGTTTGATTAATCGATTATAGGCGTTACTTAGGCCAATAACTCAAATACGTCATGGTTATGGACGTCGCAACTAATGGCCAAGTCTAATCCGCTTGATGTAGATGTACTTTGACGTATATGAGAGCGTTTCTTTTATTTTTTGCCATTTTTATAAATTGTGACGTTTTTTGCCACTTTTGTGTTATTTCTACGCAGAATCACGAGCTCTTTCGATCCTAATGGGATAAAAAAATGTCCCAGAGTTTTTTTCCTATTGTTTTACCATTTCCCCATATACTTTGTATGGCGGTAACAAAAAGGAAAGTTTGAAAAATGTATGGAAATTTTAGGACACTTTTTTTCTCCTATACGGATGAAAAGGGCGCGAGATCCTGACTAGAAATAACACAAAAGTGGTAAAAAAGGTCACCATATATAAAAATGGCAAAAAAATAAAAGAAACGCTCATCTAAGGACTTGCCTTACGGGCAATAAGAATGGGGCATGAATGGGGCCAGGGCATGAGTGTGCGCTACAATGCGATTGGTTGATGAGTTCGCATCACGCGCGCGATTGGTCGCAACTATTATGTAGTTGCGTTCTGCTGCACGATTGGCTCGAATTCGTGAGTGACCCATTTTTAGTGCCCGTAAGGCCAGTCCTTAGATATATATGTAATACGTCAATGGTTCCAACGAGCAGTATGTCCGGCCAAACATTAGCTTAAAAACCCGTTTTCAGTGAAAACGCGATTTTCACAATATGTATTTAAATATTTTTTAACCCATTTCACGTAGTACCCAATTTAAATCCCTCCTCCGCATTTAGCCAAGAGTAAATCATCGTTAAATAAATAAAAATTAAAGCAAACATTTATATTTGAATTAATTATCCTCAACTTAATCAAATTGTTGACAGCGCCCTTATTTATCATTAGAAAACCCGTTTGCACAGAAAATGTAATATTCTCAGTATTGTGATTAACCAAAACGTCCGAGGCTGGATAAAACTGTTGGAACTAACTTAACAACAATGATGTTGGCATGTGCCTAATATATCTACATAGAGTTCGTATATGTATACCAACATAAACTCTGGCTATATAGAATAAGTAGTAGTAGTAAAACACTTTATTGTACAAAAATCAAAACAAAACAGGAAAAATAACATTCGTCATTAGTACAAAGGCGAACTTATCCCTTCAAGGGATCTCTTCCAGTTAACCTTAGAATAAGTCTTCTAAGACAGATGTCACATTTACAAATAAGTGATTTTCTTGTAATCGTTTGGATGTGCGGATGCACAATATGTTTAGGAACTTTATATGGTACTTCATTGAGTAGTCCACGGAATACCCAACAAAAACCTAGTACAGTATCAAAAGTAGCGGCTCAAACTACGCGTCAAAAGTATCCACCATTGTCTAATAGCTAAACTAAAGTACATATACATATGTCTTTATATGTAGAACAATTAGATTGTAACACATACTTTTAAACGCGAACTGTAGAGATATATATCTTTTGTATTTGAGAAATTTGTTGTAACAAAAGAGTTTATCTTAAGCTGGTCGTAAGTTGCGGTTTTTGGACGCATTAAGGCTTCGTCACACAGGCGCGTTTTCGGGCGGCGCGTGAGCGGGGCGCGCCGCTTTTACATATAAAACGCTCACACCGCGCTCACGCCCCGCTCGGAAAACGCGCCTGTGCGACGGAACCTTCATAGAGCAAACCCTCTATGATCCAAAAAGGAGCTTACAAAGTCATTATACTGGTTAATACTTCAGTTGTGTCGGTACACAACTGAAGTAACGAGTATAATGACTTTGTAAACTTCATTATACTGGTTACTTCAGTTGTGTCGGAACCCAGGAGCGTATAAAAACACTCTACCCTTAATTATGTCCGCTTGCCTTTCATTGGACTAAATTAGAATACATTACTTTGCGTTCTTGTGACTTTTCGAGAGTTTTTAGGTTATTCAAATGTGGCCTTTCTGGTGTAGAAAGCGAAAGTCGTTAGTCACAAGGATGTCTCTGCAGTAGTAGTAGTAGTAGCATTTTCGTTGGGTCCCACGGTGCCAACGGTAGGGAAAACGTTGGGATGAGGTTCGTTCCGTAGCCAACATTAAAATTTGTATTGGCCCGCCATCGCATTTACCAACATTGGCTGTGGCACAGATGCCCAACAATGGGCCTTTGTGTATTTTGGTACCGTTGGCTAAACAACGATAATATTCGTTGGCCCAATGATGACATATATCGCATTTACCAACATTGACTGTGGCACGGATGCCCAACAATGGGCCTTTGTGTATTTTGCTACCGTTCGCTAAACAACGATAACATCCGATGGCCCAATGATGACAAATATCGCATTTACCAACATTGGCTGTGGCAGTGACGCCCAACAATGGGCCTTTGTGTATTTTGCTACCGTTCGTTAAACAACGATAACATTTGTTGGCCCAGTGGGGACAAATATCACATTTACCAACATTGGCTGTGGCACTGAAGCCCAACAATGGGCCTGTGTGTATTTTGGTACCGGTGGCTAAACAACGATAACATTCGTTGGCCCAGTGAGGATAAATATCGCATTTACCAACATTGACTGTGGGACTGACGCCCAACAATGGGCCTTTGTGTATTTTGGTACCGGTGGCTAAACAACGATAACATTCGTTGGCCCAGTGAGCACAAATATCGCATTTACCAACATTGGCTGTGGTACTGATGCCCAACAATGGGCCTGTGTGTATTTTGGTACCGGTGGCTAAACAACGATAATATTCTTTGGCCCAATGATGACATATATCGCATATACCAACATTGGCAGTGGCACTGAAGCCCAACAATGGGCCTTTGTGTATTTTGGTAACGTTGGCTAATCAACGATATCATTCGTTGGCCCAGTGAGGACAAATATCGCATTTATAACTATAGCCGGTCAAGCAAGTTTGTCAGTAGAAAAAGTCGAGAAATTCAAATTTCTTTCTTCTTCAGTCGACGTCAAAGATATGTTTACACTTTTGCACCTTATTCTGTTGTAGTAAGATGCAAAGTGTAAACGTATCTTTGACGTCGACTGTACAAACAGACTAACTTTAATAGGTATAGTATAAGACCCTACGTCTTTCTGGAAGTGTATCAGTAAAATACTTCGATATGAAGGACTGTAAAATATTGTATTGTATATTGTATACTTAATTCAATAATTGTAATTAATATTCATGTAAATTAAACTTATAATAATATATATTTCATTTACACCAGCGGTCGGCAACCTTTTAGCAGCCAAGGGCTAATAGTAGTTAACGGAGGTGACGCGGGCCGTACTTTGTTAATATTTATGACTTTATGGGACATTGTCGTTTGTCACTATTACATACAAAATAGCCAAGGCGCCTCTCGGGCCGCAAGTGACAGATTCGCGAGCCGCATGCGGCCCGCGGGCCGCAGGTTGCCGACCGCAGATTTACACGAATAACTACTAGTCGTAATTGTGGGCGCAACTGAAGTAAGCAGTCTGGAGCGCTTTTATGTATGTTGGACCTCGATTGTCTTGTATGATCCGTCTAGTAGTTGAGGTGATCTTTGAGATAAAACTATGTTTTCCATAAGGTATATTAGGCACAAGTATGTATGTTTGAAATTACTTTTTGGTACGAGATTAGTCTAAATCATTTGACTAAGTGCGATACATACTAACAATTCACGAGTGTTGCGAATGCAACTTATTATTGTATTAAAAATATCTCCCATGCAGTAGCTAAACGTAGCCGTCGGGCTCGGCTAGTATTCGGAGGCTTTTTCTAAAGTTCCAATAGCAGCGCTCCACATATCTTGTACCGCGGCCAATCAGAGGCATCTATATTTAAAACCATTTTTTACTGTTCAAATTATGCAAAATCACTCTCTCATCAGCCTCCATACAATTACCACACTTCTGTATTTAACCGTTTAGTCAAGAAACCCTTGTAAAATTTTTTTCGTCGAGATCCTGACCTGAACAGCGGCTAAAACGAGTGCGAATTTAAATCAAATTAATTTGAGTGATAATTAACTATTGGTCATCAAGCTTAGAATAAATTTAAGTCATCCAGGCCAGCCAGCCAAAGCCAAGTCTCACCCAAGACAGTAATTTTTCCACTTTTAAATTTATTCTAAGCTTAATATAGCATCGTTCGCAGACGTTTCTGCTTGCTAAAAATTAAAATATTGGTCATCAACTCGCTTACTTATATTTAACAAAATACTGTATCACGTACTAGATGTTAAAATACGCTTGTGTCAGATACCAAAGTGATCTCATCCTGAAGTGTCACGTTAACCAAATATCATACATAATTTTCGAAGTTGTTATTATAATTACTCATGGTTCAGTTCAAGAGAATGTGACGACTAGTGTGTGTGCGACATGCGTACTCCGACGTCGTTATTGACAATATTATTTTTAGCGTTTTCCTCGCTTTAAAAGTTCCAATGACAAAACACTTTTTAAAAAGACAGACTAGGAGGATAGGACGCTTTAAACAGATGGGAAACTTTCAAGGACCGGAGAAGTTCGAGTGGCCGACAGTCGCCGGAGTTTCCCGAAGTTTGTGGAAAAAAGTCGATAGCCCGGGAAAATGGGAGTGAATGGCACTTTGGACGGCTGGGGTTCAATTCAACTTTAACTTGGAATTGTCTAATGGTAGCTAGTCACATTGCGATGATGGTGACTTGGGTGGAAAACGAATAAGACAATGACATTGATTCGAATTGTTCTAATGGTAGCTGGTCACATTGTGATGATGGCCATTTGGGTGGAAAACAGTGGACTTAACATTGGCTGACAATATGCGTGATTTGACGAGCGAAATTGAAGTGGAACGTCAGTTTTTCCTCAAGTAACAGTCCAACTCACAGACAAAAAGCCATCTTATACTTACCCGGATGCCCTGTTTTGGCGGTGAGTACGCAGCATTTATGTTTGAAACAAATGAGAGCAGTGTGTTAGTAGGTAGTGTTATAAACGCGACGGTGTTTCCTAATGTACTTCCCCAGTTGACTAGATTCAATCAACATCATATAGATCTCTAGACAAACTACTGTCATTAATTATTAAGCGAGGTATTGGGCCAGTTGCACCAACCACATTTAGCGGACTGATCAACGTCACTCAGCAGTCAACTATGAAACTTCCCATACTTATGTGCAATAAAATTTAACGAACACTTTGACCGTGGCAGACGATTTGGTGCAACCGACCCTTAGACTAGCAAGAACTTGCATGCAATTTTCATTACATTGCGGTATCTGATCAAACGTTTGAATGCAGTTTACCTTAGTAGTCGGCAATGTAACGTAAATTGCATGTCATTTCCTGCTAGCCTAGGCCTCGCTTTAGAAAAAATAACCGGACAAGTGCGAGTCGGGCTCGGCGCACGAAGGTTTCCGTACCATTACGCAAAAAACGGCAAAAAAATCACGTTTGTTGTATGGGAAATACATCATCTGTGAAAATTTCAACTGTCTAGCTATCACGGTTCATGAGATACAGCCTGGTGACAGACAGACGGACAGCGGAGTCTTAGTAATAGGGTCCCCTTTTTACCCTTTGGGTACGGAACCCTAAAAATGTCGAATTAGCACTCCTAGTTTATTACTGACAACATAACAATACAAGATGGATAAACTTTTGTTTTGTGCCACCAGGAATTGAAGTTTTGAGGGTGTTTCATGTTTTTTCCTGTTGAGTTTTAGAGTGATATTTATGAGATTAGTTTCTGTTAGTTTTGTTTACTCTTTTGTTCAAATTCTATGTATTATGTTTTCATTGACGTACGCGTGACAGTAGCGCCCGTTTGGCGGCTATGAGCATGTTGACAGACGTCAAAAAACAATCAGTCCTAAACGAACGTGTGGGCATCGCTTTTAGTTGCCCTACTAGGCGTTTTGTACATAAAACTAATTTTAAGGTTTAACTCACGTCACGACAGTTTAAAGTAGAACCCTTCGCAAGTTCGCGTTGCACTTAGCAAACTATGATCTAGATGCCGTTCCAAATGTTTAAAAAAAACAGTAGTTCGACCAGTATATAGCCTAGCAATAGACTCGATCGAATACATAACGAAGAACGTAGTTGGTCCGCCAACGATATGCAGAAATACTGCAAATGGCTAACAATAAAGTCAAAGAGAGGACGGTGTTACGAGACTTTATCGAGGAGAGCCGTGTTCAGTTTATTCCCGGGTTCTAGGTTAGGTTATTTACTTCAATGCTTAGAAATAAAGTGTAAAAGCTTACTTTCGCGGGCGAGACTCGAAATCGCGACTCCGGGATACGAGTCCGCCGCTCTATCAACTGAGCTACCGAGTCTTACCCGTTGACAGAATGTTTTCACCATATCCTTTATATGCTTAAGAGTATTTCGTACGCTTACGCCTCTATACATACCTTAAGAGTACATATTTCACACAGACGGCTACCGCAATTCCGAGTCATATTGAAAATTCACCAGAAATGATGTGACCTATAGTAGATTGTCAACCAAGGGATGAAGATGAAGGGTGAAAGGCATCATTTCAGCCTCGGACTATTGGCGCTCTTACTGCGTTCGAGCGCCAAACTACCTCGGCAGAAATGAGTGCCTTTCACCCGAGTTAAACACTACTTTTCATTTCGAATACGAGGAAAGTAAAATGCATGTTTTTTTTAAAACATAACTAAATATAATTTTTTATTGTATTTTTTGAGGGTACTTTAAATTAACAATTTAGGCAAATCGGCAAGCAGCAAGGTAGCAAATTCAATTGCTTATAGTTAAAAAAATTATTAAAATCGTACTTGGAACCTAAAATGCTCTAGTGCAGAAACGTATCATTTTCTGCACACCTTTTAGTACAACAATGACCCTCTTTCAGAGCATGAGAAATGAAAAATTAATTTTGTACTACTAAGCAGAAACCTCTCTGCGAAGATAAGAGAGAAAGTGGAAATTTCTTTTATTTCTAAGCATTGTGGTATCATTTCCAAACAATTCTGCTTAAACGAAGTTAATTTAGGTTATTTTCCTATTTGTGTTCTTGTAAAAATAACTGCTATAAATATCGTTTTTGGGTTAAATAATAATAAATAATATAAAGCAATAGGCTTCGTAGTTTGCACGCCGACGATATGCGAAAATACTGCAAATAAAGTTACAGCGGTGTTACAGTTACAGCCTCTATCGAGGCGTGCCTTTGTTTGGTGTATTCCCGGCTTTTACTGTTGCACAAACCACGCGAGGTGTTTTCGGCTACTTTTTGACCCCCCCTCCCCCTTGGTGATATTTGGTGAGTTTTTTGGCTACCCCCCTCCCCCACACAACCTCACGTGTATTTTTTTTTTATTTTTCATTCGACCTAATTTTAAGATAAATAGTATTGTATATAGAAAATCTTGTTTATTTTCCTATTTTCGTTAAATAGATTCGCTATTTTGAAGTGCAGAGTGAAGATTTATGTTTAACGAAACCGATAAAAAGTTTCTACTCATGTGGTAGGTTTTTTTCTTAGTTTTGTTCACTGTAGAAAAATACACGTGAGGTTTCCTTATACCCCCCCTCCCCCAACGTGATCTATCGTGATTTTTTCGTGACCCCCCCACCCCCTATAGAACCTCGCGTGATTTGTGCACAAGCCCTTGGGCCTTTTGATTGTGTGGATGTAAGAGCGTTTTCACATTGTCCGATCCGATATCGGAAATCGGAGAGAAGTGAAATGTGTAACATATATACCTATGTGTTTTTCTGTGTTGATAATTTATTGGTAATAAAAACGGTAACGCAAAAATTTATCAAATGTCACTTATTTACTCTGTTCCTGGCTTTTACTATTCGTGCCTTTAAGAGCAAAGGGGACGATGTCACGTGACCGATGCTGCATACAAACGTAGGTAGTCCCTTTTCCTCTCTGAAAATTGACATTATAGAAAACATTATTACGCAATTTGATTTATATTTCTAGTTAAAAGCCTTTAAATTCTCGTTATTAAGCCAGAGATTTAAAACATCAGATCTCAATTAATACTGAAACGCTCGATTGGTCCCATTTCTGAATAATCCCGATGTAAAAGATCTAAGGACCAATCAGATGTTTAATGAGATCCGTCAGATCTGAAATAGTTAATGACCTCAAATCCTTCCTTGGAGGAATATTAAAATTTCAGATCATCGACAAAGGTTTTTTACGGAAATTGAAATGAGTACCTATACCTAAGTCTATTCTAAAACACGGTATTAGTATTCCTAGTATTTCCAAGTAAGATGTGACAAATGAATAATATTCTATCTTAACACATTCACCGCCGACGTTTTCGTAGCGCTACGCCCATAGCCGAACCTAGCGTTTTCCCGCTTTGTAGAGGAAAGCAACTACGAACAGGTTCACGGCACTCAATGTGTTAACAGAAATAACATAACTATTACGTCCAATCATTCATCATTCACTTGCTCTTACTTCCCTGCACTACTTATAGGAAACAACCCTATATCACATATTTAATTACACAAACGGGTCTACCACGATATAATTTCATTGTTTTTACCTTAAATTCCGACGTTTCAGCTGAGTGTTCGGGGTAGATCAAGAAATTGCAGCTACCCGTTAAAGTTGAATGTTTACTGAATTGTTTGATGTTTATGAAATTATTTATATCGCGGTAGACCCGTTTGTGTAATTAAATATGTGTACAAAACGCGAGAGTTTAAAATGTTTTATAACAACCCTATATCGTTCTCTTCATCATCATTGGCCTGTAAGGTCAATAAAATGATGGTTCAAACATGACATCACTGTAGTTTGATATGAAATAGAAAAAATATCGAAAGTATAGACAGGAGTTGCGTGTCGACGTGTCAATCAATAAATAATTATTGTCATTACGTAATTGTGTTTATAAAGGTGTACTGCGTGGGTTGGCTTCGGGTTTCTTGAATATTTAATATGTACAGACGGCCGTAATATCCATTGCGATCATCAATACCTCGAAATAACTTGCGCCAGAATAACGAACGGCGTTACATTTACATAATAATAACGAGTGCGAGAAACGGTGAGATATCGAGTGTTGTCGGCCGAGATGAAAGACGAGATTTCTCGAGAGCCGAGGGCGAGATATTACTGTTAACATTAGGGCGAATTATATCTTTTATTTAACTTGGGTCTTAGGTTAGTACAATGTGAGTATAAAAGTACAATATAAAACACTACAAAAAATATATAAACACATTATAAAAAACCTAACCTAGGGTGCCGCCGGCAGCGGGGCAGGGCCCAAGGTGCCGGTGGTCAGGGCCGCAGAGTGAGGAACCAAGGAACCGCCGTGTTCAAAATTACCGCCTTCTGCATCTGCCTTATTATATTATTATTATATATATTCCATTAGATCCTAAATGGAGGCTCGTTGACTTGTTTATATTGCCAAAACAGGCATTGTCGACGTTGGGGTCAAAGCTATGCTAAAGTGGGACCGGGCAGGCCAATGTACGGCGTATGCAACCCACAGTGGTTCGAAAAATGGCGTATGTCGATATACAATTGTTATCTAGGCCTCCAAAACCGTATAAGTTCCTAAAATAAAAGATTTTTCTCCAATATGCTCGGAAATGTTCACCTTATTGTAGCAAAAATAGTACGCGAAGTTCTTCGTTATTGTCAAACTCTAATAAAAAAAATCAAACTATCGCTGTCCTGCTCTAGCGGACGGGAAGTAAAAAAACACTACAGTAATAACTTATTACTGTAGTGTTTTATACTTTTTAAAAATAAAAACGCAAACAGCCAATTATTATAACCGCGAGCCGCGTCTACACGTCCCGATCAGCTATCATTTCAAGCTATAGGATAGAGTGAGATAATAAGATAAACGACCTTACTTGTCTCGTTCTTACAAGACCGTTGTGCTCGTGTATGATCGTGCGAATACTGCTTAATAAAATCAAAGATTATTTTTATATTTTTCTAAGGATTTCATCGGTGTTCATAAAGCTTATATAGTTTGTCAAAGGACTTTCTCATTTCAATCATAGACAACGATAATCATACTATCTTTGTCTTACACTAGTACTAGCACCCAAAAGAAAAGGATGGGTAGGTATAGTTTTCCTGGTTCTTACTGACTGACAAATTAGTTTGACCAACTATATTGCACAATTATATTGAATGAACGAATATTGAATGGTACTGAATGGCAGAATAAGTTTGTGCCTTTAACTTTTAAAAATGTATTAAAGAGGGAAATAGTTTTTGACTTGACATTTTGATGTGAAGGTTCGATTTGAGTGATGCTTCATGCTTAAATAATTATTTTACCTTATTTCCTCGCATGTTTGGAGAAAAGCACTATATATGCCTCGGCAGGAATAGCAATTCGTGGATTCGTCTTCTTTGTCGGACTCCGCTTCGCGTCGTCGAAAATCGAAACTCATCCACGAATTGCCCTTTCCCGGCCTCTGCAATAATGTACCTACTATTTCTAGCTTACCAAACAGCTTTATCTCAATAGCTATAAATTTTCTATTTCCACATCAGATTTCGTTGTATTTTCTTGAATTTTCAAAGTGTGCCTTTTAACCGGTAAGCAATATATTAGAAAGAGCGGTGTATCGGCTTCTTGTATGAGAATGTGATGATGTAAACATACATTATTTATTTTAAATAGCGTACTCCCATCTAAAAGGGCCCAAAGATTACCAGTTCACCGGACGATATCAGCCTGTCAGTTGTTCGGAACTGTCACCTTTTGCTATTAACTGACAGGCTGATATCGTCCGGCGAACTAGCCGCGTAGCCAGAGATACCAATTGCTTACGCTCACTGTCACGCTAGCGCAACTGTCATTGTCGCACTAATAAGGAAGAGTGATAGAGAGATATAAAGCTTTTCGTTGTCGAAGCGATAGCAATTGTAACCTTGGCTAGGCCGGCTGGTAATCTGTGAGCCCCTTTAAAGGCCGGCGGCGACGCAACCCCTCCGGTGTTACAGGTGTCCATGGGGGTCGGTTATTGCTTACCGTCAGGCTATTCGTCTGCTCGTTTGCCTCCTATTCTATAAAAAAAAAACTTGAAACCTTCTGCTACTAACTACTGTTTATTTTGAATAGTACTGTCACTTCTGTTTAACACATTCACTGCTAGCGCTACGCACTAAGAGCGTAGCAGATAACACGTACTTTCTGCCTTGTAGCGATAACGCCTACGAACAGAGAACCCATCTAGCGGTCGCTGGCAGTGAAGGTGTTAATGATGTCTTAAGAACAATAATCGGATCAATTTTCATAAAAAAAAGGTTGATTTTCAATGTAAATCAGTGTAGTTAACATGTGTACATAATTCCCTCCTAAACATATTAATTATCATATTTATAACGAAAAGAGAATATAGTCAACTTGTGGCTAAAATTTCAGAATAATGTTGATTTAAATTAAATTTGACATTTTAAAGCCCATTATGTTAATTGTTAAATTATGTTAATTAATTAGGTAATTCCGAGGTTTAGCATATTTAATGATGTGGTTAATCGGTGAACACTCCAATTACAGTTATTAAGCAATGTTATGAATATTGATACTAAACAGCCAAATCCGCTACTCTTTATGAAACATCATTCGTTACTATAAGTTAGTATTAACACATTCAGCGCCAAGAACCCGACTGTCGGGTACACTGTTCGTAGCGACTACGCGCTCCATACGGCGAAGACGTGGCAAAACCTTTATAGCCCTTAACTTTTGTGTATGTCTACAGGAAAGACGTGAACACAGTTTTGTGTTTGACCCTATTATATTTGTCTTTAATATTCATTGATTATATTGACGACGCCTGCAGTTGTGGACTTTGCTTCTATCTTAGTAATTACGTGTCTTAATATAATATATACTTATTTAGTTATTCGCATAAAGAAATATAGTTTAGAATCTTAACTTGAAAGTCATAATTCTGCAAAAATAAAATGTACCTAATTATAGCCACAAACACTAAAAACATGAACATTTAGGTACTTTACTATACTTGGTAAATTTCATTTCATATCAGAATATCAAAGTGATTATTTCTACCATTTTCATAATTGATTGAGTCAGGATTCAGCCTTTAATTGTTAATTGGGGTTGGCTGTTAAATTTAACAGATTTCTTTGACAGTTGTGATTTGACTAGGATTTGAATTAATAAATTAGGTACTGGGTCTGTATTCCTAATTTATCCTAAATATCAAGGGTACTTGGAATTTTTAATAGTAGGTAGGTAGAGGCCGAGAATCAAGGATTCCCGGCCGAGGTACTAAATTGTATGGATACTTTCTTGCAATTGACACATTTTTATTGCTCCTAGATGTATTTTATTGTTATACAAATGCAAAGAACTACATGTTGTTCTCTGCATATGTATATTTCCAACAACAGACTTATTTTTAATTCTTCTAGTAGGTACATATATTTTAAAGATTGCTGTCCCTTGAGAATTTAAAATCTATCTTCTATATCGAATGGCTCGCTACCGTTTGATGTATTACAATTTAATTGACATTTCGATATCCTTTGGGTATTGGAAATGATCGTTTAAGCGTCAACGTACCTTGCTTGTGGCAGAGACTAATAAATATTCAAGACGGACAAACTCCATAACCTTCCTCGTTCTCGCGAACGTTTATACAATTTTTCCGTTTTAGCTTTATGCGTACCTATGTAATCTGTCACCTAGCTTTGAACTGATGATGACTTTTAAACGTAAAATACGACTTTCTTGTCCGTTGTCCTATGCACTAAAGTTGAATGAAAGCAATCTAGCGCAGTCTAGTGTTCAGATTTTTAAACCATTTCTAAGGGCGCAAAATACTTGTTGATTGTTTGAACTAAGTGTAGGTACTTATATTTGAATTTGAAATCGGAAATCTGCCGTTTGACATCCTGTATAAAGGAAAAACCAAAAGGTATATAAAGCCTTCTGGATTATTATCAATAGGTATATTATTTTATTGATTGATTCACTCGCCTGTTTGAACAGGCGAGGTGTTTTTTTGTGACCGTGTGTGAACAGGCACGGTAAATGAAATACGTACTTAGATGAAATTACAAGTACAAAGCTCTGTTGGTCCGTCTTACTTTACTGCCAAACCAAAGCACATAAACTAGTTCATCGAAGCAGAAGTGGAACTAGCATTGTTCCATACAATCGTGGTTGATCGTAAAACAGTGTAAGTTGAACTGTAGTTGTAAACGAAGCTGTAAATGGGGAATGTCTTCTTTGCTGGCCGGCTTTTATGGCTGATCATAATAAAGATCCGGACTGTTCTGTTGGAGTTCAAGTTACCAGGGAAAAGCGGGGATTACGCAAAATTACGCTTAACCCTTTTCCAGGCCGCACCAGTCTACAAGGTTTTCCCGAAAAATCCAAATGTTCGAAATAATATAGCTTTTATGATTAAGTAGACTAGTCGCATTTCCCGAAAGTTCAATTTAATTTCAACCTTAAATCGGAATATTAAAGTTGAAATTCTAGCTAGGGATATAGCCGAGGGACGTGACTAGCAAGATTTTAAACAGAAGGATATATTTTCAGAATTATTGAGACAACACGTTGTAACCCGCGCGATGGCCAACCTTCCGTCGCGAGTTTTGCGCGGGGCGCTTATCTTTTGTTCACTTCAAATTTTCTGGCCTTGCCCCTTCTATTAAATGTTTATATAAGAACTACTTTTCGAGGAACCAAAAAATTAATAAAAAAAAGTCCCTGCTAATTGATAACTACAACTACTACAACTAATCCCAAGAATTGACGTAAGCACTAGTTTTTACGAAAGCGACTGCATCTCACCTTCTAACCCACAGGGGATACTAGGTCTTATTGGGATTAGTCCGATTTCCTCACGATGTTTTCCTTAACCGAAAAGCAACTGGTATCAAATGATAATTATTTCGTGAGTAATATAAATGGCAAGTGAATAAAAGTAAAGCACGTAAATAAAAGTGAAGCACGTAAATAAAAGTGAAGCTAACGCTGCCTTCCGTGATTTGGGCCACACCACAGAAACAAAGGTTCTGTCGGTCGATATCATTATTGCCTATAAACCGTGAGATTATCGCTCTGTCCCGACTAATCAAATTCCGATAAACTGAGTATTCATGTACCTGCGATAAGGGATTAATTGTCTATTAATACGATAGCCGGATTATTTATGATAAACTTAGATTGCCTTTCCACTGAGGCGGAGATGAGAGACGTGCGGTAATCAACCCAAAGCATTGGTTGTAATAATCCACATCTCTAAATGTAATATTTATACAGGTCGATCGATCCAAATGGGTCAGTATGGAGAAGTCAGAAACTATGTAATTGTCGTAATTTGATTTGTAAATTTCATCTTTGACATAACCCCATAAGAAGAAATCAAGTGGCGTAATGTCAGGCGATCTTGCGGGCCATTTAGTGGGGCCGTTTGTACCAGGTTCGATTCCCGGTTATGTATGAGAGTTTCATAAAAAGTTTGAATGTCATTATTATTAAATCTAATATCGAAGCCATGGTTCATAAGAACAGATTTCGCTATCTCTCATAGTTTCTGACTTCTCCATACTTACCCATTTGGACTGATCGCCCTGTATAATCTAGTTTCACTGAAAAAAAACCTGGTACTGGTAACCAGAATCTGGTTAGCTGTACTATATTGTCTTGTTGTATATGTGACGACAGGACACTTTGTAAACATAACCAGTAGTAGTAGTAGTAGTAGTAGTAGTAGTAGTAGTAGTAGTAGTAAACTCTTTATTGTACAAAAAGACATATTAAAACCACCAGACCAATAGTTAGACCATTCTTGTTAAATTAAATTTGTTAATTCTATGAAGTGTATAGTAGTGGGTATAAGACTTTTAGTAAACCCAACTTGCCGGTCTGTTAATGGTTACTAAATAATACAGTAACATATACGTTTCTGTTCTGTTGTCCAAGGTATTCAGTATATGTAACTGAACGATTTGTGCGGTGTACTGGTTTTATATTGTTCACGTTACCAGAACGCACTGTGCTAATGGGGCTTCTAAGCGAGCCATATGTTCACTGCAATATGTGGCCGGCAACTATTGGTGTCCTCTTACTCACATGTTAGAGAGGGACACTAATAGTTGCCGGCCACATATTGCAGTGAACATATGGCCCGTTTAGAAGTCCCTTCAGCACAGTGGGTTCTGGTTACGTGAACAATATATAACCAGTACACTGCTCTTCTAGTAAATACAGACAAGTTTTACACACTTATATTTTTTTTATTTTATTGATCAAATAAGTAACACAGCATTACAGTAAAACCAAGGCACTGTGACACTACAAAAGAAAAAAACATTTTGTCTCCACAAAGAAAACAATAGACACAAAAATGACATACAAATTAAACATTGGATTTGGGCGACGACGTAACAGCGTGGCTCCGTAGCGTCGTCTGACTCGGCGTAGGATTCGGCAGGTTGCCCCGGAACCGCCGAAACACCACACCCTTCGGCCAGAAGTCCGCGCTTGCGATGGTGTCCTGCAGAGGCCGCGGCACGCGCACTACAAATGAACTGAAGTGCACATAGTGACGCGACTGTAGCTGGTGCACCCTCAGCGTGTAGCCAGTCTTCCGGCGGACGTACTCCACCACCTCGTCGGCCCCGGCGGAGTAATGCATTCGAGACACGTAGAGCGCCTTACTCGGTGTCGCAATTCGTAGGCCAGAATTAACCGGCTCCGCAGTGCCACACAGAGTTTTACGAGGCGCCCTGCGCGCCTTGCGTTTCCTTTCGACCAGTTTGAATCCCTCCTTATCCACATCGGTGCGGGAGGACTTTTCCTTAATCGGAGCCCGCACATTTCACTGTGTCAGCAACACGCAAACAACACGCACTTATACTATACACTTGTACTAGTTTACAATAAAATTATGGACAGGATCTACGTAAATAAAACATCGACCGGCCGGAACGTAAGACGCTGGCGTAATGGCTGCCGTTCTGTGAATTGCGCAATTCCTTTCTCCGCCCCCCGCCACCCGCGCATACACCGTGGTGTTGGCACAACTGTTTGATTCGTTCAGACTACAATGCATTATAGTAACCACAACATAATAACTTGTAACGTGTACACTCATATCTTTATTTTTACATATCAATAGTTAGTGTTACGATGCATATATTAAACGAGACAAACGTTTAATATTTACAACACTTGCATCTTTACATATACAACGAAATCGTAAGCAGTACTAAATTGCATTTAACTAGAATTAAACAGTGATGTTTAAAAAACAAGTTTTACACGATACAACATTTTTTGTTATTACTACCGGATTTTAGTAGGTATAACTATATTTTTAATTACTATACGTTCTGGTAGTATTGTAGAAAATTATTTTTTTCGGTGTTACGTCCCTAGTATATGGATCACTAGTATATGGGAAAAGCATCGATAATAGGGTATTATACTGTATTTAAAATAAATTATTTTACACCATGCATGAAATAAAGCACCAGATAATTATTAGAAAAACACAGATGATGATGATGATATCCTGTTATCCCTCATCAGGGACATAGGGCTCTCAGAAGGGATTTCCATTCTTCGCGGTCCAGCGCGGCCTCTTCCAGCTCCGCCCAGCCGAGGCCAACTGATGCCGCCTCTTTTTCCACTGTGCGCCTCCAGGTGGTACGTGGGCGACCTTGTCCTCTTTTTCCGGGAATTTTCCAGGTCAGCCCTTGCTTGGATAGGTGATTGTTTGGCCTTCGTAAAACATGTCCTATCCAGCGCCATTTCCGCAGAAGTATCTCCTTAGCTAAAGGGTTTTGGCCAGTCAGTTCCCATAGTTTAACATTGGAGATGGTCCGTGGCCAGTAGACTCCTACGATTCGCCGCAAACACTTGTTTACAAACACCTGGAGTCTACTGGTTATGTCTTGCTTGACGGGCCATGTCTCGCATCCATATAGGAGGACCGACTTTACGTTCGAGTTGAAAACCCTTAGCTTGGTGCGGCGAGTGATGACTGTGGAAGTCCATACGGGTTTCAACTGCGCATATGCGGCGCGGGCTTTATTGATGCGAGCTTCAACATCCGCTTCTGCACCTCCCAGGGGGTTCATAACACTTCCCAGATATGTAAATTTTGTTACTTCTTCAACTGGCTCCCCATTTACTAGAATAGGCGTTGCATTCTGGGCGTGCAGGCGCATAGCTTTCGTTTTAGCACAGTTGATACGCAATCCCTCTCTTCCTGCGGCATCGGCCAGGTCATCGGTCTTCGACTGCAGATAGTCTTGTGTCGTAGCGAGTAAGCACAGGTCATCAGCGAAGTCAATATCTTCAAGGGTTTTGCCATTGACCCAGGGCAGCCCCCTTTCCCCTTGACTGGTAACTCTGCGCATCACATCGTCCAAGACAATCAGGAACAGCAATGGTGACAGCAAACAGCCCTGTTTAACTCCAGCAGTGACGGGTATCGGATCTGACAATTGGCCCCTGTGAAAAACACAGATAGTAGTTATTTTTAAACACAAGTTCTATTTAATAAATCGGATAGAAATATAAAAAGTAGGTGAGTTGACCGTGACGTCATGATGTAATGTTTCATATAAATTCCATATTAGCAAATCGTTTTGACAGTTCTAAATAAGTAACTGATTTGACTAGTAGGAAAATACCCTATTGAGTATGTCGACAAAGGAACTCCCTCCCTGTCACCCATTAGCGCCCGTTGTACAGTTACCTAGCTGCAATAATATGTCACACAAAGAAGGCCGCAAAAATATCTGACACAATCTTATTTGCAGAGCCATAAGAGCGTGTCACATATTTTTGCGGCCTTCGAAGAGTAACATATTATTGCAGGTGACTGTACTCGCTTGGGTACACCTGACTATGGCGTTTAATTCTAATTTCTGCTGTCTCTACCTAACACGATCAGAAAAATTAGGGGTTCCCAAAAGTCGACGTGGACGCTAATGGGTAAAATTTCGCTCCCTAAAATTTCGATATTTGGTCATTGTATAAACATACAACTAAAGGCTTTGTCACACAGGTGCGTTTACCGGGCAGCGCGTGAGCGGGGCACGGGGCACGCCGCTTTTACATATAAAACGCTCACGCCCCGCCCGAAAAACGCGCCTGTGTGACGGAATCTTTAAGGTATAACGCGGATGGATTAAAAATCCGCTCGAATAGCGTTGAAAGGGTGTCAGACGTTATTGTTCACAGATCCTTTGTTTTACGTTCATTCATAATAAAATGGATATTGTATTACCATTTTTAACATGATAGATTACATGGATCCTTGGTGGGAAATTAGTCTTTTATTGTCGTAATGTCTTTTTATTTTTGTTTTCTAACTTTGGTATTACGCAGAAAACATGTTTTCTATGTACTGTAACCCGTGAAGTATATAATCTTTTTTTTTTTTTTTTTCACTTGAAATATATTTATTTACCTATAAAGTTAATATATGTTTATTACTCATACATCATTCTTAAATATAAAATATTATTAATGTAACAATACCACTTCCAATACGGAAAGTTTACCCAATTAGTCGCTAGATGTCGCTGGCGTCAAGATAGAACACGCTAACGCTTGTCTATCACAGTTTCATGGCATGTGTTCGATATTAGTATGCAAACCGCTCACTAGATGGCGGTGACATCGAAATAGAACACGCAAGCGTTTGTCTTTCGTAGAATAGTTAAGTTCTAAGTTTGATTTTTGTTTATTTGATAGATTCGATAGGTGACACGGTTATTATATGCGAAGTATCAGCTACTCTGAGTACTTTCTATCAAGAGATGCTCGGAGACTGATTACTACAGTATCTCCGACCGGTGGTTACGTTCGTGCTGAGGGTGTTTGCTCCTGCATATTCTTGTGGGTCTTCACCTTTACGCGGACAGTGTTACCTTTTTTGTGCACTGTTACAAACTGTAAACATAAATACGCCAAGTAAATAAATTACTCTTTCAAGAACTACTGCCTTTCGCTGATTGAAAACGCCCCATCGATCCCGCCACTTACAATCTGGCGTCCAACGCGGGCACTTCGTCGAAAAGTGACTACCTCATTACGAAGTCGGGGCGAGTAACATCGATAAAAATCAAGCCGAGGCCAGTCGTTGAGACTAAACAAAACAGAAATATGGCAGTCAATATGTCCGAAGCTCAGTTTCAACAGCTGATTGGAGCCATAACTCACAGTCGAGCTCCAGCCACGGAGACCAGAGATGCACCGCGCACCACATCTTTCGCGACGGCCACCTTCACTTATGATGGAGAGAGAGACGCGACGCATGTAAAGACATTCCTGACGGCTGCATCTTGCTTCAAACGTGTCGAAAAGATGAGTGACAGCGATGCACTTGATAGCCTTCCTCTGATATTAAAGGATGACGCTGCCGTGTGGTGGAACGGGGTGTCTGATAGTGTTTCGACCTGGGACGACTTCAAGAATAGGCTGCACAGGGCTTTCTCTCCTAAGAAGCCTGCTCCTATGATCTATCAGGAGATCTGTGGAATTCACCAGAAGGACAACGAACTTACTGAAACCTTCGTCGCAGCGAAAAGGGACTTGATTGCTCAGCTGCCTACTCCACGTCCTTCAGAAAGTATACAACTCGACCTAGTGTATGGATCGCTGCATAAGAAAATCAGGGAGAAAGTTCTACGGGAGAACGTCACGACCTTCGACGATCTCCTAAAGGCTGCCCAAAGTGCTGAAGAACTCTTCGATACCAAACCTCAGCCAGCCACAAAGGGCCGCATCCGCTGCAGCTACTGTAAGAACCCAGGACACTCTGTGGACGTTTGTCGGAAAAAGAAGTTTGCTGAAAATAAATCAACCTCAGCGGCACTCGACCCAAGGAAACCCGTGGTGGCACAAACTCAAATGCCCTCACCATCTGCTCCGAAATTCTCGTGCTACGGCTGCGGTGCTCCAGGGGTAGTACGAACTAGCTGCCCAACCTGTTCCAAGCAACCACGTCAACAGCCGATTAAGAAGGAGGACTTAAGCTTCTACGCCATTGATGATGAGCTGGATAATAGGCCACGACCTGTCGTTTGCATCTCCATTAAAGAGATACAGGGCTATGCATATGTTGACTCCTGCGCCAAATCTAACGTGGCCTTGTGGCAGCTGTACTGTCAGCTCAAGGCAGAGGGATACGAATTCACGACTCAGACAGTAGTCCTTACCATGGCTGACGGCTTTCATAGGAAGCAAGATATACTGAAGGTCAGGGTAGAGGTGAAGCTCATTGATCGGGTCGTACCTACCCTATTTGTTGTGCTGCCGGATTCACGGGACAATCGTACGCTTCTGGGATCCGGATTCGTGCAAGACGCCCTTATGATATTAAATATTCCCCAATTCACGTGGTGGTTCTTGGATGATCCCGATGTTGTCTACGAGCTATATCAAGAGAACTTCTTAAAATTCGATGTAAACTCCAATGTTGAAGTAACTACGGAGATGATCACTTCAGATCACAGAGCGAAACATGTGACCACTGTTCGTGAGGTTGACGTCTCCGAAAATCAAGCGTCTAAGGTCCAAAAGGAGAGTAGTGGGTCATCCTATCGCCTGCACAGGTTAGAAGACACCATCGTCGACAGAAGATACAAGACTTTTGACGGGTATCTCCCACAATGGGACTATATGCTGCGCGATGCTGAAGTCAATGTGGAGGAAGAAGATGTGACTCTATCTCCGCGCTCGCAAAATCTTTTCCCTGGTACGGTGCAGTACAAAGAAATAAACATCGACTCGCTAGAAATCTGCAGCGTAATGACAGAGCCACAACAAGAAATGATGGGAAAACTACTAGATCGCTTTGAGGACGTATTCATGCCAAAGTCGCATCCAGCCAAGTACGTTGAGCATCGCATCGATACTGTGGACAGCCGGCCCACTACTGTACCACCCTACCGTCTTTCGCCTCCCCGAAAAGAAATTTTAAGAAAGGAACTTGATAAGATGCTAGACGAGGGAATCATAGAACCGCAACAAACACCATGGGCAGCGCCTGTGGTCCTTGTGCCCAAACCTAATGGCGAGACTAGAGTATGCGTGGACTACCGAAGATTAAATGCGGTCACAGTTCCGGATCCGTACCCAATTCCCCGTGTGGACGACTTGTTGCATGAAGCTAAACCAACGCCTTATATGTCCACCCTCGATCTCAAGGCGGGTTACTGGCAAATCAATGTTCGGGAGGAAGATAGACAGAAGACTGGGTTTATTACACCGTTTGGCATATTCATCTTTAAACGAATGCCCTTCGGCCTTCGAAACGCGCCTGCCACCTTCCAGCGCCTAATTGACAGGTTTCGCGTGGAGCTGAGTCACATCAAGATGTTAGCATACCTAGATGACTTGATCATCTTCTCGACTTCCTTTGAGACGCATCTACAGGACCTTGCTGCTGTGTTCGATTTAATGCGTGAATACAATCTTACCGTTAACCGACAGAAATGCCGTCTCGGATGCTCGACCATAAAATACCTAGGGCACTACATAACTCCAGAAGGAATACAAGTAGATCCAGGCAAGGTATCGGCAATCCTGGACCTCCCTACGCCTGCCAACGTTCGACATCTACTGACCTTTCTGCAGACTTGTTCTTGGTACCGCAGGTTTATCAACAACTTTTCAGCAATTGCGGAACCCCTAACTAGACTCACAAAAAAGAACACTGTTTGGAAGTGGGACTCGGAGCAAGACGCTGCATATAAGAAACTTAAGGAGTTGCTCACTACGGCACCTGTCTTAAAGCAAGCAGATGAAAACAAGCCTTACGTAATTAAAACAGATGCGAGCAGCTACGCACTTGGAGCAGTTCTGGTCCAGGGGGAGGGCCCTGAAGAGCACCCCGTGGAATTCGCAAGCCGGTTACTTACCCCAGCAGAGAGGAATTACTCGACAACTGAGCGCGAGGCATTAGCTGTTGTCTGGGCGGTTACAAAATACAGAGGCTACATTGAAGGCTTGCCCACCATTGTCAAGACCGATCACCATGCACTGAAGTGGCTCTTATCACTTAAATCACCTACAGGCAGATTAGCTAGATGGGCTCTGATACTACAGGCTTTTGATCTGACCATACAATACACACCTGGCCGCACTAATGTGGTAGCAGATGCGCTGTCCCGCCCTCCTTGCACTGAAGACACTCAGAGTGCATATGTGGAGTTACTGTAAACATGCCTGTCCGCAGCTCAGCAGAGATAAGAGAGGAACAAAGAAAAGACGCGTGGATATCCAAGATCGTTGATACATTAGAAGGAGAAAATGACAACGAAAATGCAATGTCCAGTACAGTGGAAAAGGATATCTTATGAATAACGGATTACTCTATCGTCATTCACCTTACTCCGATTCAGAGGACGCTCAATTGGTGGTACCCGAACACGAGTGGGCCAACACACTCTGTGCCTACCACGATGACCCTTTGGCTGGACATTACGGTGTAGAGAAGACTCTCGAGAGAATCGCAAAAAGATATTTCTGGAAGGGGATGCGAAAATACGTTGAAAGTTATGTTAAACAATGTGTGCCCTGCCAGCGTTATAAACCAAGCAATCAAAAACCAGCTGGCTTGTTACAGACAACAGCCATGAATAAAAGGTTCGAGGTCATCTCATTTGATCTGTTTGGACCTCTTCCCACGTCACCACAAGAAAAGACATGGATATTCATTGTTGAAGATGTGGCCACTCGTTGGGTCGAGCTCTTCGCCTTGCAGACCGCAACCGCGGAGAACTGTGCAGAGATACTACTCAACGAGATATTTCTTAGATACGGTATACCCAGACGTGTCATCAGTGACAACGGGCCACAGTTTGTAAGCGCTGTGCTACAGCAGGTGACGTACTGTCTGCGAATAAAACACTCCTTCACACCAGTATACCATCCCGAAGCTAATCCCGTGGAACGTCGTAATCGTGACCTGAAGACTCAACTGGCTATACTAGTAGAGGAAGAGCACAGTAACTGGCCTGAGAAGTTGCCGAGCATTCGGTTTGCCATGAATACAGCGCAATGCTTATCCACAGGCCGTACTCCTGCCTATCGCACCTTCGGCAGAGAGTTGAGAACGCCTTCTGATAACGAACACGATTTCCGAGAAATAGTGCTTTCTGAGAATTTTGTACCCGAAATCACTCCTAAACTGCTTCAAATCTCGGACACTTTGAAACAGGCACGAGAGGTACAGGAGCTGAAAGAAGAGGCACGCAAGGAATATGTGGACAAGAAGAGGAGGGAAAGCCCTTCCTATAACCCCGGAGATCTTGTTATGGCCAAACTACATCCTATAAGTAGTGCGTCCCGCGGATACAGTGCCAAATTTGCGCCGCGCCGAGACGGACCCTACGTGATCATCAAACGATGTGGTCCAGCCTCCTACCAGATCGCCAATCCGGAGCAAATCGAAACTCCGATGGGTACGTACCATGCCTCTGCGTTAGAGCCCTACAAGGGGAACGAGGAAACTTTACCCACCCCCGTACAACCACTGCGGAGGAGAGGACGTCCTCGAAAATCTACTGTCTCCGTCGCTAAACGAGGAAGGGGCCGACCAAAGAAGCACTAAATGATACAGTTCCGTGGTCGAGCCGCCCTACGAAACTGAGGGGGAGATTGTAACAATACCACTTCCAATACGGAAAGTTTACCCAATTAGTCGCTAGATGTCGCTGGCGTCAAGATAGAACACGCTAACGCTTGTCTATCACAGTTTCATGGCATGTGTTCGATATTAGTATGCAAACCGCTCACTAGATGGCGGTGACATCGAAATAGAACACGCAAGCGTTTGTCTTTCGTAGAATAGTTAAGTTCTAAGTTTGATTTTTGTTTATTTGATAGATTCGATAGGTGACACGGTTATTATATGCGAAGTATCAGCTACTCTGAGTACTTTCTATCAAGAGATGCTCGGAGACTGATTACTACAGTATCTCCGACCGGTGGTTACGTTCGTGCTGAGGGTGTTTGCTCCTGCATATTCTTGTGGGTCTTCACCTTTACGCGGACAGTGTTACCTTTTTTGTGCACTGTTACAAACTGTAAACATAAATACGCCAAGTAAATAAATTACTCTTTCAAGAACTACTGCCTTTCGCTGATTGAAAACGCCCCATCGATCCCGCCACTTACATTAATCAATTAAATTGTCAAATCACAAAATACATACATCATACATCATATGTGACGTCCCACGGTCAAAGGTACCTTATGGCGGGTATGGAGTTATGCATACCCCAGTAATCTACAATAGATAAGCTATCGATAACACAAAAGATCAACCTTCTAGGTTGCGTAGTTACAGAGATATGATTTTTTGAAAATAATGTTGTGAAATGAGCAACTTTACGATAGAGAAGTTTTAAGTTTAGCCGCCTAAAAAACTATGTTCCTGAAGTAAGTTACATAGTTGACTACAAATAATAATACCTTATATATCTGAGATTTAAAAAATATTGCGACTTGTTCTGTAATGCAAATAGAAACTTTTGATATCGACTGATTTATGTGTATACTAACCAATCTCTTGAAAATAAAGTTTTATTTCATTTTCACGATTGATTGCAATGAGCTCTCAAGATTTAAATTGTATCTATTAGAAAACGACACTGACAGACAGTTTAAGCAAAAAACAATACCGATTTAGAGGTGAAAATGTATTTTCTGACATTTTCATATAAAATCACAAAATTGAATATTTTTACTTTTAATGTGACACACAATCAATTTTTCTGAGCACATATGAAAGAAATTCTGTCATTCAAATGAAATAAATCCTAAAACCCCAACTAAATACTATATTTAACCCCTTATGCCACTTTAAACTTACATAACAATAACAGTATTTGCTCCATACATTTACGAAAAGGTACCTTATGGAAATAAATCTAATAATACATCACTACAAAATATCAATCATATTACAGTTTATCTTTTATGAATAGAAAATATTAATTTACATTAAACTGCCCCAAATTTAATTAGTTCTTCGTCATAATAATCTTAAAAAAGACCAATAATTTGTATGTAATGAAAAGGTACCTTGTGATTAAGTTACATGATGAGGCATGATGATGATGAACAGTTAGGATAAACTAGCAAAAAGCAGAGCTTTGTAAGGGCTCGCGGAGGTTTTCTACCTTAACGTACCGAACTGGTTGCTGTCCGGTAGGTACGCCTGTCTGTTACAGCTTTTACTTTGTCCTTTAAAAACGTGTCCAGACGGCAAAATCAAATTGCCAATATCATCCACACGTAATATACAATTTCATAAGTGCATTATATCCTACACGGTCGCCCAGTACTTTTTGTAAGGAACCCAACTGGCTTTCCTACATAATGTTGGGTCAGCGAATTTATTTTTGCGTCCACTCCACACAATTGATCGAAAAACTATCCCGTCTGGACACCTACTGGCGGTAATCACGCTGCTCCGCACATAAACTAACACACACAGTTCCACTAGGTACAGCCAGGGTCCAGCATCAGCTCTATCTTGGGTACTGCTCTTCCAAGTTCTCATTAAGACGTGTCAGATGACCAAAACAGCGTGTGCCTATGTTGCACGAAACCTGAGTTCCACTAGGTACAGCCAGGGTTTAGCATCAGCTCTATCTTGGGTACTAATCTCCTAAGTGCTCATCAAGACGAGCCGGATGGCCAAAACAGCGTGTGCCTATGTTGCAACAAACCTGAGTTCCACTAGGTACTGCCAGGGTTCAGCATGAGTTCTATCTTGGGTACTGTTCTCCCAAGTGCTCATCATGACGAGTTGGATGACCAAAATAGCGTGTGCCTATGTTGTATAAATGTCCGACCGAAACATGTTTTTTTGCCGAAACCGAAACCGAAACCGAATGTTCGGCTTCGGGTCTAGTTTCGGCCGAAACCGAAACCGAAACCGAAACTTTTGTAGACTTGTTAACATCGTTGAAAAATGTCATAATACCGCTTTACACACATATTATGGGGCTGTCAACACCATAGAATTAGATGACAAAGAACAACTGTCAATCTTCAAAAGTGTGACCAAAAATGAAATGCAAGTGTGTGCGTAAATTGTCTATGTGAGATCAAAAATAGTGATGTCATGTTACAACATATTAATAATCTGTCGATGTTTGATTGCTTTATCGACTACTTTTTCAAATGTGTTATTTTAAACATTAAAATTCTACGACATTATGGCGTATAAATAACACTTGCACTGCGTTTGCCATCAAAATCGTTGCAGACTTATCTTAATGTAACTCTTACTGTGTTGCAAAGTGAAATTATCATGACACGCTAAACATGAACACCTTAAAAAAAGTATAACAATCGTTATTATTTGAAGTCGGTTATAAAAGCTAATATCTTAATGATGTCTTGTGAAGAAATAATTACATAGCTATTAATATACCGACAAGTTATCGATACTGTCATATGAACATTTTGTCAAGCCCTAGCGTAAACTAACAGTTTATGTTTTTACACAAAATATCCTAAATTATTTCATTTCATTTTCTTTATTGGAGAAACAACAGAAGTAAGTACATAATAGTTAATGGTAAGTTATATAGTTCAAAAGATGTGCACCTACCTCCTAAAACGCTCTCACTTAGAACTATACATAATATAGGTAAAGGTATGCTACGGTAAACTTAACTAAGCTATTGACTAATATGATAAAATATTAGCACGGAACGAAAGAAAAACTTATAATGAAGTGTATAAACCGGCTTCTTACACTTTTTACGCTGTTAATTGGACAAAATATCGTTATGAAAATTTCGCTCGGAGTATCATAAATCCTCTGAAATGAGTAATTGCTTGGGTTATTTGGCCCTGTGACACTGCAATCCGGCACACTACAAGACACTATCTTCACTGAATTACTTTATTTAATACTTTTCGTCCTAATCCGTGTATATTTTTCAATTTGAAGATTACCGTGATACGCTCTTGGCCGTCCGCGGCCGTCGTCAAACTCAAAAGTGGTTACGTTTTCTCATTGGTAGTCTGACTCTTTCGCGCTCATGGGATGTTCATGTACGTGATGGCTTCCCTTTCGCACACTTAAGTTGTCTGTCAAGCGCGAGCGAATGCTAGGTCTATGGTCAACACCCAATGTCCTTGAAATAGATGTTACTTAAGCAGTTTTTTAAGAAAATGACTAGAGTTAGACCAAGATAATTCTGCAACGATTTTGATACCACACACAGTGCAAGTATTATTTTAAACATCAAAACTTCTATGAAATTATTAAATAACATTTGCACTAGTTGCACTGCGTATGCTATCAAAATCATTGCAGAATTTTCTTAGACTAACTCTATTCATTCACCAGTCAAGCTAACGTGTAGATACAGGATCGACCAAAAAACCAACCAAAAACGCGAGCGCAGCGAGCGCGAAATTTTTTGTTGACAATATGGCAAGGCCGGGTACCGATCTTCACCTGGGCCTAAAAGTCCGAAGTGCCCCAGTGAGGCGAAGTCAAAGCCGTGCTTCAGGCTTCAGGATAAGTAGTTGAGCACAGACTCCAACCAATGTCCATTGTATTAAAAAGCGAGACCGCAGGCCAAGCATGGCGCAGCGAGGCCAAAGGCTAAGCTGAAGTAGAGGACATGTGGAACACAAACCAATGGTAAATTGAGGTAAACAGTGAGGCTAAGGTCGAGCATTCGTATGAAAAACTGTACTGGGGTATTTTATTCGTTTTAATCAATATTCAGCTGTTCAGCCTCGCAAAATATGAACTATTGAGAAAATCAACATTGCGATACTAGTTGAGCGTAGCCTTTAGCCTCGCTTAAAATTTGCCATTAGAGGTAGATAGGAAAATTACTGAATAAGTGAGTGAATATAAGAGCGAAAAAGACATCGTTCGACGAGTCGAGGCCCGAGGGCCGAGCTGATACTCGGCCAACGCCTGAAGATTGAAATTAAAAACGCAAACTTATTTCCCTGTACTGAATTTCGTAACATTTCGTAAGTTTCGGCCCGGCCGAAAGGTTCGGCCGTTATTTGGCCGAAACCGAAACTACAGCCGAAACATGAAATTTTGGCCGAAACTGGCCGAAACCGAAACCGAAACCGAACCTTCGGTCGGACACTATAAAACCCGAGCTCCATTAGGCACTGTCAGGGTTCAGCATCAGCTATCTTGGGTACTGAAAGTACTGATCTACCCAGTGATCATCATGACGAGTCGGATATCCAAAACAACGTGTGTCTATGTATGTTGCATCAAACCCGAGCTCCACTAGGTACTGCCAGGGTTCGGCATCGGCTCTATCTTGGGTACTACTCTCCTAAGTGCTCATCAAGATGAGTCGGATGACCAAACCATAATGTATGTGCCTTTGTTACACCAAACCTGAGTTCCACTAGGTACTGCCAGGGTACTGGGTCATTTTGCTGAACTGCACGCCGACGTTTCGATTGGCGTGCAGTTCCCATACAGATTGCAGTCGGGTTGTAGTCCGTCTGTATCGGCCCTAACCCTAAGTCACTGAAGTTTGTATTAATTATGCTTATCTTTATTTATAATTTTAGCAGTTCCAAGCAATAGTAACACTAAAGGCGCCATTCATTAATTACGTAAGACAATTTTTGCCAGCTTTTGACCCCCTCCCACCCCTATATAAGAAATAATAAGAATAGGCTGACCCCGTCCAGCCACCAATATAATTTATTTTCTAAAAAATATTTTTATGAATGTTTATTTGGACCTGTACAAAGGTACTTGAGCTCGTTTAAGCTAACTCTGCACCGTGTTTGATAGCATAGAGTGTGGAAGTATTATTTTAAACGTCATAATTTCATAGAAATTAAAAAAAATATCGCATCTTTGTGATCTTACTTAAGAACTATGAAAACCCCCTCCCACCCCCTTGTAAGAAAAAATAAGACATGTTCGACCCCCCTCCACCCCAAAATCGTCTTACGTAATAAATGAATGGCGCCAAAACTGTATCTCGAACTGAAAATACTCGATTTAAGTTTGCTAACACAACATGATTGATCATCACATCGTCAGCGTCACAAAACATACGAGTAAATTGACCTCCGCAGTAATAGACCAGCGGTGGAACAAAAATGGGTTTTGATAACATTAAAGTTTTTTCTTTTTTGATATGTTATTGCATGCATGTTAAATAACATTTATGTAAAATATTAGAAAATTATAGGTGGAGCGTTCGGCCATATTTAAATATTTCAATTTTGCTAAATAACTATGTAAATATAAAATTAAAGTTACAAAAAACTGTAACATGTTCAATAACACTTTAATTTATTCACAATATTCGGTTTTTAGAAATCTGGAACAGCTGCTTTCTGGTGAACGTAAAAACACGAATTACTTTGTCAATAAAGAATTAAAGTAGCTGATATTGTAAAATTACGATATTATCTATCAACTTAGTATACTTGTAAAAAATTAGAAATGAAGACAATGTGCTTGTCTAGATATTGATTTCTGGTTAAGCAGTATAGCCAATATTGAATTAAAGTTTGTAGAGTTAATATTACACGGTCATAATAAAGATCTTAGTTCCCACACAAAATATTAGAAATATAAAATCATGGCGACACTAAATACTGATACGTAAGTATGCATTCCGCGCTTATATTGAGTTACATTTCAAACGCGCGGCGTTTTCGCGCGCCGCGCCGTGGCAGGAGGCAGCGATCGACGGTGGCGGGCTAGCGATTAGCGCGGTGCCCGTAAAAAATACGCAAAACGTTTATAAAATTATTATCAATGGTAAATAGTTATATTGTTAATAGTAGGTACACTAATGGAAACTTACCTACACTTATTTATTTCTATATGTACTAGGGATTGCCCGCGGTTTGGTTTACGTAGAATTCGTTATCGTGTTAAGTATAGAAATAATAGATACATTTGAAAATTATTTTAGGTGCATTGTCATACAGATAACCACCCTTGTTAAAGTATTCTTCAAATTCAATAGACAGGTGTCATTTCAATATAATTTTGCGTAATTTGGCGCTTTTAGGTTATAAATGACTAGCGAGATATATTTTTTGTTTAAGAGCGATATCCGATATATATATCTCCGATAATATTTACTTTATCATTTAAATCAATTTCAAACTAACGTTATTCAATATTTATCATTTTAAAGTCAATTTTACCAACCAACTGAGCTTTACGAGTATACCTACGGAAACAACTCAAAATTTGCATCAAATTAAATGCCACTCTTCTTATCCGTTTCGAACAATCAAGAGGGCCTTTACAAGCTGATGTAGTGAAAATTTTATTTAACCCTCGTCCCTTGAAACCTTCACTACGCTCGAGGTTCAACTTTACGAACCACTCGCTACGCTTGTGGTTCAATTTTAGAATGTTTCGCTTGTTTGGGTATCAATATTAGCATGATTAATCAACAAATTTTCCCCTTGTAAAACAAATAAATAAGGTAGGTGAGGTGCAAGCATATGAGGCCCGGCGGGTAACAAGGCCCAGCATTCAAAAATAGCAGTTGCTCCCTATTATTCTGAATTTGTACTTGTTGCTAAGAAGATCCACTGTCAGTGCAGGTAAAAAGGTCCAGTCCCGGGCCTTATTGAACGTATGAGATGAAATAATAGATTAAAATATTTTTAGATAATTTTGAATATTTTTAATCTCTCATTAATAAGGCCGATTTGAAGAAACTTCTATGAAATTATGACTTATAAATAACACCTTCACTGCGTGGGCTGTCCAAATCGCTGCAGACTTTTCTTGGTCTAACTCTAATAATTTTTCAGTTGCTTTATTGACCTAAAGACGTTTTAAAGAATCAAAAAGTCTAATAACATTTAGACACTTATACTTTTTAAAGGCAGTAACTACTTACTTATATAGGTAACTTTTTTTATTAATACATAGGTAGTTATTTACGATAGAAGTGCGAAAACTTGAAATTTTGCAACGAATGACGAATTTTAAAACACGGCCAAAGGGAGTGTTTTAATGTGCTTATTATAGCACCGGTGTCGTAATGTAGCACCAGGGCCCTATTTCACCAACGTGACATTGTTGATGACGTCACAGGCATCCATGGGCTACGGTTATAGCTTACCATCGGACGGGCCTTATTCCTGTTTGTCACTATCATTGTATTATTAAAAAAAAACTTTATTATATCGGCAAAAAACAGGTATCTTTCTTGTTTATGATGATAATGATGACAATTGACACAAGATTTCAAAGAACTTTCGGTAATTCATGACAGTAAATGAGTTCTGTGTCGGAATTTCGTGACGACTGTCGTATTTCTTGTGACAATTGTCCAAGTCCCAGCCCCCCCTTTGCTACAGTCCAACCCGAAAGGCACCTTAGGTCGGCGCTTACGTCATTATTACCGGCGCCCTATTAACTAATGAAATGAAAATGAAATGAAAAATATTTATTTCGAGCAACTATGGACTCATACAGATTTGTTAGTAGACTTACGTTCCTAATGTTAGTACCTAATTAACTATTACAATATATATACACTGCTGGAAACATGCATTTCGCAGCAGTGTCTCATATACGGGCAGTCAAGTCTGTCCGCTATCACACACAGGATAGGGTTGGGGCTGGCCCGCACCCGGCGCACCAGGGATGTGCATCGTGCAAACTAATGCGGTGCTACGCGACGTAAGCGCCGACCGCCATATTCAACGTGGTTTGTCACATAGTACCCTGTAAAGGTATGATTCCAGGGATAAAAAATATGTTATAACGTTATCCAGCGTATAATGGAATTCATAAAAGTTTTTCTTTATAATTACTACAAGTAAATTTGTTCATATTTGCATATTATTAAAAAGGTAAATGAAAAGTAATTGAGTAATTTAATTACTAATTAATGTAATCACAATTGCAAATTACACAGAAAAATTAATTACATGTAATTAAATTACAAACATTTTAATTACATGTAATTAAATTACACGAGTAATTAATTACATGTAATTAAATTACACGAGTAATTAATTACATGTAATTAAATTACACGAGTAATTAATTACGCCCAACACTAGTTGGTGGCAAACAACCACACCGCTCGTCTGATGGTAAGCGGTTACCGTAGCCTATAAAGGCCTGTGACGTCAGTAACAGTGATGTCGACAAATGTCGCACCTGTCACGTTGGTGAAATAGGGCCCAGATGTACAGTAAAAATCATGTTAAAAGATAATACTAACTGTTACGAAGAAATATTTATACTGTAAAAAATTATCCCACTAAAAACATTTTCATGTAAAATGTTGCTAAGACGAAACCATAAGCCTAAGACTCGCACTGTTAAAAAGTTATCAGATCTCTTGTCGAGCCAAGCTTCAAACTCTACAAGCCCCTTCACTATCTCTACACCTTAGTCAAAATATGTGGCTTGGCTGTTTTGCTACCGCCACATGGGCATAAGGTGAAAAACTTATTATAATCATTATTTTTAGGGTTCCGTACCTCAAAAGGAATAAAACTGAACCCTTATAGGATCACTCGTGTGTCTGGCTGTCCGTCTGTCACAGCCTATTTGCTCCGAAACTACTGGAATAATAAGTTGAAACTTGTCTATAACCCAAAGACATACATGTAAAGTAAATATGTAATATAAATTTAAATAAAGGGGTCACTTTTGAGATGAATGATAAATAGAAGAAAAAAAACTATATCTTTGTTATATATCAAATGAAGGGGCTCATTTTAGAATTAGAATCTCAAATATATTTTTTTCATAATTTTAAAATAAATAGTTTAGAAGTTATTTAAGAAAACAGGCAAAAAATTAACATTACCCTTATCTCCGAAACTACTGGGTCTTTTTATTATGAAAAAAATACACATATTAGCTCTTTACCTATAGATGACAGGAAAACCTATTAGAAATGTGGAGCTAAGCGTGAGCAGGCCTATAGAACTCTCTGCGCGAGCTCGGATTAATACCTACGAATCTGCTCCCGTTCACGGTAGAAAAGCAAGCCAGTTGGTTGCCACACGCGCTCACGTACGCACGTCACCGCGCGCCGCACTGTCAATTTTTACGATAGTTACACGGACGGCGGGATTCGGGAAATGAATTAGAGATGCACTAGATAAGAAATAGTAAAGATATGTGACGTTCCACGGCAAAAGGTACCATTGCCCCGACTGAATATTGGAGTGGCGATAATAATAAGCGTAAGCGCCAGCCGCCATAAGGTACCTTTTGCCGTGGAACGTCACATATCTTTACTATTTCATATCTTAAGTCTAACGGCGCGATATCTTAAAGTTCGAATGGCGCGGGTAGTAGGTACCTACCTACTATTGAATTTCTTCAATTAAACATGTAATGTTTAATATGTGTGACAAATGTATAGATTTAGATATCTATCTATTTGAAATAGGTAGTAAATTTTTAATTTATTTTGGTAAATGTTTATTTTAACGACAGTAAGTTTACACCGGAAAGTGCCTACTCATTTTTGCTCTGGTTAACTTATAATTAATTACCTTTATTCATGGGGTTTCTATTATTTTTCTTTACTATGTAACATTAATCTCTATCTGGTTTTAAATTACACGAAGTTTTACAACTAATTCTTGCTGGGATTATTGCGCGGTTTATAAAACGGCGTAAACACTGCGGTTACTGCAGGGACATATGACCTTTTAAAATGACTATTTCGCAAACACTAAAGCATAATCGGAATATTAGGTATAATTTAAGATTTAGCTTTCCTTTTATTTCACTCCTCTGTTTAAGTGGGTATTTATTTATCATTTCTAAGCGTCAGCAACCCTAGCGTTGTGCCGGTGCGCGCGGTGCGGGGAGCGGCACGTTGAAGGTCACTCCATTGTATTTTTGTGTAGGTATCAAAACGGTAGGTACTTGCGTTTTGTTTGAGAGATAAGTATCAGTTCGTAAGAACTATTGTATAATCTGTGGCGTGAGTCGGACTTAAGTACTTAGTTTTTGATCCGATCCCTACGGGTTTTTAAAAGACATTTTACTCACTTTTCACTAAAAAAACATATTGTTAAAAATTGTGTAATGTACGGAACCCTTGGAACGCGAGTCCGACTTGCACTTGGGCGGTTTTTTTATTATACATACAATAGTTCTTGTAGAAACGAAACGGCCGAGCTACATACTTTGACTAAGGTGTAGAGCTAGTGAAGTTAGGGCTTGTAGAGTTAGAAGCTTGGCAAGAGATCTGATAACTTTTTGACAGTGCGAGCCTTATGGTTTCGTCTGGGCAACATTTTACATCAAAATGTTTTTGGTGGGATTTCACTTCTTTTTGTAAGTTGATTATGACAATCTTCCATCCCCTAATTTAAAGGGTTGGGGGTGATTTACTATTAAAAATCCTGAAATAAGTATCTGGGGGCATCTGTTACAATCTGTTACACTTCTTACTGATTCCCCATATAAACCCATCACCCCGTAAGGGTAAACTTTGGGGTTGAAATCTGCCTTCAGCCCGTAAGGGTAAACTTTGAGATTGAAATCTATTCTATATCCTTCCCCATAACAATACCTATCTACATACCAAATTTCAACTAAATCGGTTCAGCGATTATTGATTCCCCATACAAGATTAAACCCCCTCATCATCCCCTTAAGGATTAAAAAATTCAAGTTTTTGAATTTATTTGTTGTTTGTGTACTAAAACTATCTTACATATCAAATTTCAGCTTCTTAGAGGACTTCAGGAAGTACCCTAAAGGTATTGATAATCATCAAGTGAGTGAGTCAGTGACGAAATCGAAGTTTTTAGATATGAATAAAATCTAAAGTATAAGAGCTATGCAATTGATATGCTTAATAAGTCCGAGAACTTTGTTTATCTAGTATAATCCAACCCCAAGTTATGAGGGTTCCAAAAAACGACGAAGCGCTTCGAGAAAAGGTAGATAGTGCCCTTGCGCTTTGCTCGTCTTGGCGGGGGCACTGCCGTGCCCCCAGATGTTAAAACATAATAATAAAGCTTTATGTTTAGTGACTTTAGTTACCTACTATTTTCGCGTAAACTAGACAATTTTTATATCTTTAGTTAATAAGGCCCAAAAGAATTATTTTTAACTTATTATAAATATCCTCTTGTTGTGAAGTACCAAATATTGTTATTTGTATATGTATAACTCTTAAGTTAAAAACAATAAAATCTGTTATTGTCTACTGTCAAAATTATTTTTTTTTGCGGGATTAAGTAATACCCTGCTAGTGTTCAATAAGGCCCACAATAGGACTTTTATAAAAGGTATATTTTCCAAGAGTATCGTAATATTTTTATAACTATTTTGGTATAATGAAGAAACTTCAATAAATAAGATACCTATTTGAGTGAGTTTTCATACTTAATATCCTGTTTATTAAAAAAAATCATTTTAATTTAAGGTGGGCCGTATATAGGCATATACGGCCGACACGGAATATACAATAAGGTGAGGTCACTTACCTTATTGTATATTCAATATGTATACGTGTAATATTGAGCAGTTGGTTTATAATATACATAATATGATATTGACGTTGAATAGGACAGGACATGACAATAGGAACCAGAAATAGGTATAGTCGGTCAAACCAATTTGTCAGTAAATAAAAACAAAAAACTATATTCATCCTTTTCTTTTGGGTGCTAGTACTAGTGTAAGTCAAAGATAGTATGATGATTCTCTCTATGTTTGAAATGAGACAGTCCTTTGACAAACTATGGTAAAAAATAGTTGTGAATATCATGTACATTTTTATTACAATTTCGAAATTCAAATGTTCTTCCTAATCAACTCGGCCACTAAACTAACTGATAACTTGGTATCCGATCCGCTAACTCGGCGAATGAATCGCCAATTCGCTAACTCTCCGAGCCGAGTCAACGCTATCAAACTGCTACTAAGGCCATTCAAAAATAAACCTTAATTCGAGAGCCCGAAGGTTCTTATATGACAAACAATACATTATGACTTAAAACTTTATGGGAAACAAAGGGACCCCTTGAATTTCACGTAATGTCCGCATCTAATTTATATATGTCCACAGTAAACAAACAAATGAATGATAAGAAAAGACAGACAGTGCTGTGAGCGGCAGGTGGGGCGAGGCGAGGGGCGAGGTATAGGTAGGCTTTGATAGGGTCTCGGGCGCCGCGCCGGCGACACTGACGGACCAGCGCGGCGTATGTATGAATTTCGCGCCTTTTTAAATATATTTTACTATTACAATGCAAGCTACACACCGAAATTTCTTATTTTCCATAATATGGCTGCGTATATTATTTTATAGTAATAGACTTATTTTTACAGACTCTAATTCAATATTAGATATTATAGGACAAAAAACGCATATTAATTCTAAAGCATATATCTTATTCTTCTAAATTTTTAGCTTGCCTATTAACTTAAGAATTTAGATATGTTGTTGTGGATTTATTAAACTTTAATTCAATATCGACAAAATAATAAGCTAATTTGTAGTTTGACTAAGAAGCACGTTAAAAAAAATTCTAATAATTTTACATTATAAAGCGTCATACATATTATAAACGATGGAACTTAAACATTGCACTTTAATTCAATATTAAAAAATCATTACTAAAAATATATAAATACCTAATTTATATCTAACGCTCGTTCTAACTTTTCGTCATATTTTACAAATATGCTTAAAAATATGTCCCATGTCAGATAAGTATCACTTTTTCATCTTTAGAATTATCAAAACTTTTAGTGCAAAAATCCGGTCCCACTATTGGTCTATAAATATACAGCAAGATTGATTGTTCTAGTAGGTATTCACAAAAACTTAATTGCTAAAATGGGAATCAAACCAAGTGAAGCGAGGTGGGTTAAATCCAAAATTGTACCCACTTTGGTATTCATCGTTGTTAATGGCGTAAGCGCCATCGACATTATTGAACTTGAAAACACCACATAGGTATCGTATTGTCTGAATACCCACAACACAAGCCTTCTTAAGTAGTCAATTTGTATAAGAATGTCCAATATTTATTTATTTATTTATTACTAACGCCATCTGTTAGAGAAAGAAATAATTAACATTAGCACGAATGTTAATTCATCATTTTGCCAACAGATGTCGCTAGTAGTAATACAAAGTGTTATTATATTTTATTTTATTTTTTTAGGTTTATAAAATGATATTTTTATGTTTGATAACACATCTAGACATGAATTTAAATTACTATGTTAAATTTCAAACCTAACAGTGCAGTAGTTTTTCCGTAAAGTGTACCACAAGAATGCATAGTTCGTCGATTAGTGATAGGGCTCGCTTCGCTCGCCCTAACTAATAATATTTTGGGGTTAACCTGGTATAAATCGTCTATTTCTTATCAATAATATATTTCGGTTGCTATTAAAGATAAGCGGCATTGAGGTTCAATGACCTCAGATATTCCATAAGGTAATGCGTCGGGTATTGGCATTTTTCAGCAAACCAATGGCTGATTTACTGCATGCGACCAAACCAAATGAAGATTATTCTAGTTAAGAAAGACTTGACGAGAGTAACTTTGGTATAATAGCAGGCTACTTGGATTTGTGATGTCGGTCGATGTACGGTTATAATATTTGCGAGGCGCCCCAACCAGAACTGAAATTATCAAATTAGTTTTGCAGAATGCTAATACAGTTCTCTACCAAACTTCTTTTCCCGTATTGACTAGTTTTTTTGGGAATTTTCAATCTTTTTTCCATAAGGTACCTTTTCTACTAAACTCTGAGACGACATTACTAGGCTTATAACTAACTTATAACAAAAATAAAAACAGGTAAACAAAGGTTACGCATTAAGGTTTCAGATCACACAATAAAAAAAAATTGAGCATTTTTTCACCTCTTTACAAAACATTTCATATCTCCGAAACTAGAAACCCTCATAAGGTACCTTTTCCCGTGGAACGTCACATATAGTATATAATTAAATTAAATTATCGTAAAACAGGTACGATCAAACCAACCGATTTGTGCCCCACCATAGAACGTTTAGTGTCTTATGCTGGTTTTAGTGTCACGCTGAACGTCGGTGTGGAGCGGTCCGCACCGTCCGTTCATAGCAAAAGGTAACAGTTCCGAACAACTGACAGGCTGATATCGTCCAGTGAACTGGTAATCTGTAGGCCCCTTTACGTTCAGGGAGCGTTTGAGTAAAGCTGACGGCTACGCGCGGACGGGACATGAACTTCGTACGAATGGTCGGTGCGGAGTAGGGAGTGCTCCCGGTACTGGTTTTCTATACAAATATCGGAACCGGGAATACCCGGTTCTCGCCATACAAACTCAATTAAATCAAAATATACTTTATTCATGTAGGCCTAGCAACAAGCTCTTATGAATCCGAATCCTCAGTATACCGGGAGCATTCCCTAGTGCGGAGCGATCCGCACCAACGTCAGCATTTTTTTTTTTATCAATCTAAATACCAGTGACAGTAAATGTGAAAAGGTTTCACAGTTTTACAATAGTACTTATAATGCAAATGCCCCAGTACTGGACACTGTCCCAATAGTTGCCACCTTTTCAATCTTAATTCAATCACTTGCAGTGGAACGTGCTTTTATATTTGTGATCCTTGATACCAATACCGGCAGTTATAAAATTGTTTAAAGTTTTTCGCCTTACAAAGGAATAGCTTAAATCGTGATTCAAAATGGCTGACGCTCCGAAATGCGAAGCTCTTTTGCTTTAATTTTCCACTATATCGTAATTATAATAAGGTCGATATTACATTGACATGTTTAAACGAGGTATGACGTTGATGGTTTGTTAATACATTGAAGTTAAATTTGTTATATTACGTTTTTGACTTGTTTAAAATAAATTAATTTGTATGGAATTTCGGCCTTTTGTACGTACAATTAAACTTTGAATCGGTTGCGATGTCACTGAAAATTCGTGTACGAATTGATTGATTGCTATTTTTGATTCGCGGAATCGTGGAAGTGATCTCATCGTGTTATTTTCGATCGAATTAGAAATGAGGTGATCTGTTGAATGATCACTGCGAATAAATAGCTTTTCTGCATTTTATTCTTTTTTTTAGTCATATCAGCCAAAAGTTTCCACTGCTGGACATAGGCCTCCCCCAGGGATCTACACAACGACCGGTCTCGCGCTGCTCTCATCCATCGCTTCCTGCGACCTTAACCAGATCGTCAGACCATCTTGTATATTTATTTGTTGGTTGTTTATTTTAGTAATTCGTGATATTTGGTAAAGTGGAATTGCAAATGTCATAAACTGTTTTTTGTAGGAACCGCCAGTTGCCGTTGCATTGTCTCCTGTGTTACAATATTAAAGAGTGAACATATTTACATAATAATGTAATACAATAGAACCCGCTTCATACGCCATTTTACACTGGTCCCAGCAACTAGTTCTCAATTTTTTTGTTCTCTTTCTATTCTCCAATTTTCTTATGCGTGTTTTACTGTACGTACTTATAAGAAATAATTCACAACTTCTCTCAAACCAAAATTGCCCCCGACAGACCGGGGAATGATAATAATTAATACAAAATCTCATATATGATCACAATACGTATGCGATAAACAATTACTAGAATTCAGCGAGCGTCAGTGACGAGAAGGGGAGAGGGGGGGCAAAATTTACCGCCGCCATTAGCGAAGCGTTCGGCGGCGGAATGCAATATGCACTCGCGATGCGGGCTTTGTTAGAACGTCTTATTTACACCGACTATATAGATATATTGTAGAAATAGACCATGCAATCAACGTTCCAGAGCCGCTACGCTAGTTGCAGTGACGGCATCTCTACGTACGTCTACCTATGGCAAAATTTGTGTTATCACAAGTGTCAAGTAAACATATTACGTGTAACATAATTGCGGGGAACTGTTGTAGGGGCCCGTATTCGGTGTCGGTAAAAAAATACAGAAGTTTGTTTGAAGATTCCCAAGCTGTAATTCATGTCGAATTAAAGGAATTTATGAAGAATTGGGAAGGTAACGCCGGGAGACAAGATTTACCTCGGTCATTAGCGAGTTTGCAGAGGGAATGCAATATGCACGATATGCACCCGGTGTGCACCGGCTTTATTAAACATTCCTACACGCGACAAGGAGTGGAAGTCATACATTAACATAAGAGTAAGCTAGTCAAATGTCGGAGATAACACCTTTTGTTGAATGAGCTGTTACATGAATTTGAGCCATATAAGTAGAACAGTAAAATAGCTTTTTAAACGGGCTTGTTCTTCTCACTCGTGCGTGGCGGATTTGGTAGCTAACTGCATATTTTTTTGTTTAACAAATCTCATCTACCTTCTTGATTTCATTATTTCATATTAATCTTCATATAATACTAATTTTATTTTATTTATCGTAATCGTAATTTCGTAATAAATTAAAATCCGTTTAGTTTAATTCACTGATGGATTCAGTTTAAATAATGCCTGTATTGTATTTGCTAAGTACTTGTATTGTGGAATGTTTAATACATTTACCCGTTCCTTGCCCATTATTTACCTGTTCCAAATACTAAGTATTTCGTGTGTATTCGGTATTTAATGAAACCTCATCGCCAATTAGATTCTAGCTCATGTTCCCAGTTATTAATAATAATTATCTGCCATGGCGCTGTCTCATATATTATTAAATATTAATTTCTATAGTATTGAAGATTCCGCGTGTTTATTAAATATTTGTGGCAGAGCAAGTTAAATTTTAGAAGTAATTTGGTACAGTAATGCATATATGAAAAAACATTTAATCAGTATTTGTTTGTTCCTAATAACCATTTTCCACAGTTTTCGTAAAAATAAAGTAACGCAGGAAACATAAGATAGGTATAACAGTTAGTTTTTAAGCCATTGATATTTTTTTTATTTCTCTATTTTAGTCGCGTATTTATCATTAATTTATGAATAAACTGTGTTAAATCTATCATGAATGTATTATTACTAAGCTAGATGGTAATTTCAGTACTAAAGGACAACTCTATTATACAAAGCACAAGTCGGTATGTAGCAAATATCTAAAATACGCATTTTATTTTATTGAATCTTTCAAATTATCGGTAATTTATGTGTCTAGTAAAAACCAAGATAACATAATAAATAACAAAGTATTATATGAAGTTAAAAATTGCATGTCGCACAGACGAAATTCCAGTTAATTCTGTTAGTGGTATCGGAGAGTCGGAGTCGATATTGCGGTGCCACGGAAACCGGACGTTGATTAATACCGGCGCCTGGGGAACCCTAATTAGTATCTCTCGGGCTTTGCTGGTCCCCATACTAAAAGGGCCTATGTCTTTGATTATTACTACTGCTTTTTGTCTTTTTCAAGATAGCTTATGAGTGAACTGCGAGTGGTACCAATAGAGCGCAAGTCTTCAAATATGTCCACTGAGTTACTCCTTTATTATGCGCGTAGTACGAAGAAATAACTTTACAAACTAAAAGGGCTGTCTGTAATAATTACTACTGCTTTTTGTTGTTTTAAAGATAACTTATAAGCGTTATAAGCAAACCGTTATACATCATGGCGCATGTAAAAAGGGCTTCGATCATTAAAAATGTCTACTGAGTTACTCCCGTATTATTCGCGTAGTATGAAGAAAACCACACGCGTGCGGTATAAGCGATAATAGACTTAGTGTGTTAGGCATTAATGTGAATAATAATTAAAGTGGTCTGAATAATAGTTATAGGTAACCAAAAGACATAAATGATTGGTAAGAAATGTGCTGAATGATACATTAGTGTGGGGGGAAATGTGGTGAATAGCGGAGTATGACGTTGTATCCTACGAAATACATAAATGTAAAGGTTTTTAGTTTGAATGTTTACATAGGTATTTGGATCCTGAATCATACATTTAGCGTTATTACAGTCATCTGTAATAATATGTTGCTCTTCGAAGACAGCAAAAATATGTGACACACTCTTATGGCTCTACAAATAAGATCGTGTCAGATATTTTTGTGGCCTTCGAAGAGTAACATATTATTGCAGGTGACTGTACAAAGAGGTTGTGACATGGATTTGGATAATCATAAAGGATAAAATAGAATTTCGACAAAATTAGGGGTTAGTCACCAATACTTACTGTCCTTTACGTAAATAAAAACTAATTATATTCATTGTTTGTTTCAGGTATGAGTGCGCTATGGTCTACAATACGGACAATATGGAATGCAGAACGGCTCTGAAGGTTTTTACCTACAATCATGCCTATTATGCTGAATTAAACTCCTGGTAGTCTTTAAGGAGGTCCACTTTACCAAATGATGCTTTAAAAGATCAATATAATGACGACCAAATTATCATAGGGTACATGCACACTTGCACAGTTAGCAATGCCATTAGCTTGGCACCCCTGCATACATATTTGTATGCAGGGGTGCTAAGACAATAGTTTTGCTTATTGTACATGTACGTACATACACCATGGCCTTAAGATGTTAATGGCATTGGTATTTGATCTGTTTTAAGTATCTACCTAGTTTTATTTGTATAGTTTATGGGCCTCTGAACTTTCAGCGTTGTAGGTAATATGTAATTAAAACTGAAAATAATTAGTAGAGCCCGGCGTTCTCAAGCGGAGTTCGAAGGTAATAGATATAATTTAATATAACATGTAGTTAATAGTTCAAAACCGACATGGAAGCTCGGTAGTTTGAGGTTTTACCAAGTTTGATGTTAAATTATTAGTTAATCAAGACTGAGACATACTGCCGATTAGAACTTTAAGATCAATTAATAGATCTAGAAACGATATGGATTAGATGTGTCAGTGTCAAAAGTGACGTTTTTGTTTGAAGAAACGTCACATTTGACACTGACATCTAATCCATATCGTTTCTAGATCTATTAATTGACGTATCTTAAAGTTCGAATCGGGTCGATACACTAATATAGTGGGATTATATTTATTGTCTTAGAGTCGGGCCAAGATAACTCTGCATGGCATTTACAATATCGTCAATGACAAAGTGTGGCATTTGTCATCGTTAATATCAATTTTCTATAGAAATATGACGTTTATAATGTCACCCTTCTCTTTGTTTTATTCAAATCGGTGCATAGTTAGCTTAGGCGGACTCTACTAAGTTTGTTTCTTGACCTGGATGGTTACTATTTTCTTCGTTCAATTTCAAAACGAAAGAAATTCAACCATATGTGTTTCTGTATTGATTTCAAATTCAAGTGGGTTTTTTTTGTATGATTGGCCCTTATTCATAAACGCGCTACAAACCTCAATTAGCTAGTAATCCTTTATCTTTATCTGTCTGTTTGACTTATGTATATGTAAGAAAGGGATAAAACATAATTGTACTAAATCAGGCCCGTAAAGTTTTATGAATGGGGGATAGTCCCTTCAGCTCTGGCGCGGCGCTGGGATTTAGAGGTGGCGGAAGAGGAGAAATATATGCGTCTATAGGCAAATACATTTTGGTACCAGGCATTAAACCATCATAGCTTAGCTACGCCTCGCAATGGGGGTGTATAAGAGGCAATTTATTTGACGCCTTTGGAGAGCCGGGCTAAATAAAATGGCCGGTCATGCCTGCAATCTTCACAGCTACCTTTACTATAGGGCTGTCACTCTGATTTTTTTTTTTTTTTTAATTTATTTATCAAAGGCACATATACATAATCAGTTTTAAAGTTACTCGCCAAACTACGTAGAATGTAGAATTTCAAAATATGGTCAAGGACACTGGTTTAATCTTTCACTTATTATTATTTACTTTAGCGGTACTTAATCGCGTATGTAAGTAAGTACTTAAGCTTTGAAATTACCATAAGGTTCCGTTTCCACCAGAGATGTGCGAGGATGCGTAGCGAGGGATTTGTATTTTAAAAACCATTAGAATTACTTCATTTTTCCTCGCTCAGCGTGTGGTGATTCCATTGGTTCTTAATAAACACATCCCTCGCTACGCATCCTCGCTCATCTCTGGTGGGAACGCAGCCTTAGGACGGCATCGTCTCCGTGGTCTCGGAGAAAGACTGGGTAAAGTGGACATTAACATCTTTTGGGTTTCATAACGGCCGCTTGAATGTAGGTACCAAAACGTAATGTTAGCGGACTGGAAAATACGAAAAGCTGTATTCAGGAGATACGGTTGGTGATTACAAGTATATCTTGGAATATACTGTTATAAAAGCAAATAATTTACGCAATCACATTATTTCTGAATTCAATACTTCCAATGACGTATATTTAATTACACGAACGGGTCTACCGCGATGTAATTTAATTCAAAACAATTTAAGATTAAAAACTATGAAATTGTATCGCGGTAGACTCGTTTGTATAACTAAATATGAGTACAAAACGCGAGAGTAATTCCGATTTTGGTCACTTGACAGGCATTGTACATTGTAAATATTTGGGCTCAGATGTGTCTGCAAACAGATCTCTGGCAGACAAATTTGTGCCTACTTTCTGCCTCATCATAATATGAATATGATTACTATACTGTGTTTTATAATAGCACTTGTGGCAACCCTATTTCCTAAGGTGCTTGTCTGAAAAATCTCGCCCAAGGTGTCGCAATTTATATGCAAATTTCTGACCCAAAAGATGGCGTGTGCAGCTTAGTAATGCCAAAGAAAGGTCACTTGAGAATAAACACGTTTTCCACAGATCGAAAGGGATAAAAGCAATGCTTATATATATATGAGGGTGAAACGTGACGTCTCCTGCGTTAATTTTGAAAAGTACGTTTTGAAAGAATCTTCATCAGAAAACTAAACAGTAATATGTTTCGTCTAATTGTTTACATTTTGCATTAAGTTATACATACGTACATATCCGTTACCAATCTTTTAATCTGTTACATGCCATTGTTATCATCAAGTTTGCGTCGAGAACAACATAATTTGAACAAGAAACTAAACATACTCTATATCGGCTCGAACACATACGGTTGTATAGATACTATATAGTGTTTTGTACAATACTGTTTTGATAACGAGGTATATCATTCCAACTCCTTTATGGACATCCGCCTGTACTATACTTGGAATAGTCAAAGTTTCTCTAGGTACATGCACTATATTGCTTTGACAGTTAACTCGTGTTTAGTTATTAGTGAGCACCTTGTTCGCTTCGATGTCTCCAATAGCGAATAAACATATTTAAGAAAACATCAATTTGTCTTTTTTAATATGAGTCCGTCTATTGGAAAGATATGGTTATATTGTATTTTATCACCTATTCTATAAAAATAGTGTACAATAGTCAGTTTTACTCAATAACGTTTTAAACGATCCCATTCCGCTGTTAAACCCTCCACTTGATTTCACACTACTAGTTTTAACTGAACGATATTCTCACAGCGGCCGTTACGTCCGTACATTTTATAGAGATTAGCGTTTTATTCCCAAATTGGCCGCGCTGTGAATATCTGTGTTCGTTCTGCACTGGATACATACTGTAAAGGCTATAACTTTAAATTGGCTGGTGCTTTCGGAATAGCCTCTTGCGTTTTATGTTCACTATGAATATTGCTTTGGTATTAAGATATTTTCTTGATATTTGATATTCAAGACTGGGCTTTAAACTTGATACTGATAATTTTAGGTATTATTTGTGTTCAACATTCAACCGACGTATTTCTCTGGACCGATACGACCTTCAATCCTTAAGATAAAACGTACACCCATCTTTTAGGCAGGCAACGTACTTACAACTTCATTGGTGTCCACGGGCATCGGTAATTGCTTACCATCCGGTGATTAGTCTGCTCGTTTGCCTCTTATGTCATTTTTTTTAAAGTAACGCAGGAGACAAATAGTACGTCTTATACTTAAGTACCTATTTCTAAAAAAACACCAAATACGCCGAAGGTTAAAACGATGACACAAAACCCACACGTTTTAAGGGGCCCACTGATTAACAGTCCGCCGGACGGTATCGACCTGTCAGTTAGAACAAAATTTTGACAGTTCCGAACAACTGACAGGCCGATACCGTCCGGCGGACTGTTAATCAGTGGGCCCCTTCACATTTTTATACATCACAGATACAAAAATAATGAAAACAAAATAAGTAAGTACTCTAAAACAAAACAGATAACTTACTTAAGAAGTTTATATAAGAATTTACAAAACCTTGTCTCAAAGAATACCGAACTTCGAAGCGTATTGTCGCCGTGAGATATATCGGAGCGGCCAAGGCGCTCACAAATATCTGGACACGCCTCTATTGTCAAGGCGTTAGAGTGCGTGTTCAGATACTTTTGAGCACCTCCGCCGCTCCAATATATCTGACGGAGACTCTACAGTAAACAATGCGAGTACCACAATAATATTACCGATAACTGCATACTTATTTCCCTTACTTTACTCTATTCACTTATTTGTTATTTGTTGGATTCTTTCTTGCGAGACCACATAATACCCTCTTGACAATTCTTATTTATTTGAGCAAAGAGTCTAAATTCGTTCAAGTCAGCGGTTTTTTGTTGTTGTTTATTTTCTTGTAAGAAACATAATAACAATTGTGATATTAAAGCTCTTATTCTTTGGAATAAAGTCTGGATTCGCTTTTTTAAACCAACGTTGAAAATTCGTCATATATGTAATATATGTATCTTCGATTGTTAAAAAACCGGTTATGACACTTATGACGAGTTTTTAATGACTATACCCTTTTCGAAGGCCGCATTATAGCTTTCAGATAAAAGTAACAAAGAGAATAGAGTCTATAGAGAGTTACTGTCATATAAAATTTTGTAGTCACAGTAAATGTACTGCCATCTATCAACACACCATTAAAACTAAATATGAAAATGTATAAAAACATCAAAAAATGTATAAATGATTATTTACAAGGTGTTCACGAGGAATGCGAAAGATTTTAACCACGCATTTCTGAGGTCAAAGGAAGGAAAAATAATAATATGAGTTTAGGTCAATTTCGCCAAAAAAAAAATTTTTTTTCGGTCTTTTTTAATTTTTTTTAATGTATTTGTACATAAAAAGTAAATGTTATTGTTATTGGTGTACTTGTCACTTAAAATGGATTTTTACATTTTTTTCGTAAAACCTAGTTTTTGCAAAGTGTTACTTGTGATTTTTTGACATCTATCAATAAGGGGCTGTCCATAAATTACGTCATCGATTTTTGACGATTTTTGACCCCGCCCCCCTAAAATCATCCAAAATCATGCTTCGAATGACCCCGTTTCCTCCTACGTCATGCTACCATCATCCGGTATCCAGACCCCCCCCCTGATTTGAAATGACGTAATTTATGAATAGCCCCTAAGGATATTTAGATTACGACACATAGTAGCAACATCGCCATTAAAAAGACGTTTTGCACTATGTAACAATAAAAACTTGTTTTTTTTTTAAATTAGTACTAACTCTGAAGCTAGGCGAATTTCAAAAAAGTTTATAAGACATTTTTGTCTCTAAATATGATCAGGAATACGCAGTTAAAATTATTCGGTTTTCTCATGTTACACCGTGTATATTTCAGAACGCCATATGATTTTGACCCAAGTATTCAAGTAGTTTATTTGCATTCATGTTGTACATAAGATCTTATGAAATAAAAGTTATTTTACTGTTTTTTTTTATTAGCCTGTTGTAGTGTCCCACTCAAGGGCAAAGTCCTCTCCCCCTGATTTCCACAACTCTGATGAAAGGCCTGTACACACCGGCTGCGTGTGCGTGACGTGCACGTGCCCTTCCGGCGTTGTAGTATACAGATCCTTATGAGAGACGGCACACCGCTTGCGTGACGTGTGCGTGTGCGGCTACAACATTTTAGTGCACGTCACGCCCACGCAAGCCGGTGTGCACAGGCCTTAAGGCGTACTGATATGTGTTAAAATTGTTAAATATCAAACGGTGTCGCCAACGCCATCTACCCGAGCATAGGCCAAAGGTGTGGCGCCATCTATACGAGAATAACTTTTTCTTGATTTCCGAGGCACGTTTTTCCTTTCACTTTATTCATATACGGAGTTACATATGTCTTTGCATGTAATAAATTATGACTGTGTAATTACGTCACATTTATTTAACATCTTGTAACTTACCTATGTTGAACAAATCAATCTTTGAATCACATTATGGAAAATAGATTTTCCGTCTTTTTTGTAAGGCACTTCCCCACCACGAGATCTGGTGATGGCTTGAATTTTAATCAGATATTTACAGAACTGTTTGAAGATGAAGAGTCTTTACGTGTAATAATTTTTCTCTATTATAACCAAACCAATTAACTCCTTGGAGACAAACGGGAACATTTCCAAATAACAAAGTTATTGTACTATCACCAGAATTCAAAGAGAACCGAAGTAGGGGCTCCAAAGCAGTAAATTACGCAAAAAACAACATTAAAAAGAAGGCATTACAGTTTAAATTCACTTGAACACCGAAGCGCCATAATAAGTAACGTGAAAGGCGTTGATTTCCTTCGAAAATAATTAAGCAAAAAATCAATCAAGAATATTTCCCTAAATTATTGCGTATTTCATTTAGATATGAGCGCCGCGCCGGCGCGCCGCCGCCGCCGACAAAATTTTCGCGCCGCCGCCGCCGACGATGCGCTATCGGCGTGGCATCGGCGTGACCTTGTTAGATACTACTACTTGCAAAATCAAAAAATATATAAGTTATTGAGTTTAGATCTTTAACGGCGCCACTCCGAATAGTTTATAGACATTCAAAAGGCATTTTAGGTCCATATAATTCAAAAATATCGATGAGAAATGCAAACTTTTCTTGCTGGTAGCCGCGCTAGCGCTACTAGTCTTAGGGTAACGACACTAATATCAATAGATATGGGACTTTGTTTAAACTGAATACGATGGTCAGTTGTTGATGGATTCGGGAACTTATAGATTTAATTAATTGTAACATTTCAAATAATTTAATTTTTTTTTAATTGTAATATGTATAAAAATAAGAAACATCTTCAATGTTGTGAGTCCGTCTTTTGTAATTTTTTTGATGTGTAATAAAGTTTAAAATAAATAATTAAATAAATGTTCATTATAGCGCTCAGCGGCGGCCTTTGGGAGTGGCGAAAGGAGCAATCGCCCGAGGCTTGCAAAATAAACCGACCAATTTTTCTTAATATTTTTGATCTGGAATTAAGCATGGTTTAACGTTTTTAAAAGGTCTAAAAAGGAGTTAAATTTTTGCCTCGCCTTTTAAAACCCTTGGTAATTGGTTCTTGTCCGATCTTAGCTCCACTCCACCTCGGCCTTTGGCCTCGCACGAATGCGCCCGCAGGAAAGCTCCATTTCTTCAATATGGCCTCGGACTTTATCGGCCTTTGGCCTCGCTTACGCTGGACCCCTAGTTCAATTCCAAGCTCTGGTCTCTTGCAGCTTGGCCTTCGGCCTCACACAGAAGCGCGCCTCAATTGGCGCTCCAGGCTGACCCCATCTTTGCAGAGTTCAACCGTCACCCAAGCTCACACTTGGCATTCGATTCTAAGCTTTATGCCTGCAGCTGATGCAGCTCAACCTCTGGCCTCGCATGGGGAGGTGTCGGAATCAGGTCTTCCGAGCTAGGTGGTGCTCGGCTTTGTCCACGCTTTTAGACATAAATCGGTTTTGTTGGATCGATATTGGTTAATGACGGAGCTCGATTTTCCTCACTCCGGCTCTTTGGACTGTCGAAGTTTCCCTGATACAGTCTATCCTTATTTTTTACTTAGCACAAAGGATAAGGGCCTCGCAAAGATCTTTTGGCCGGAGCATCGCCAAGATTAAGACCGCCTCTGATACCGTTTATCTACAGTTTATGCGATATAAAAATTTTTTTCGTACGGTCAGCCAAGAAAGTGTTAAACCACTTTCTAGGCTGACTGTACCATTATTTAATAAATTTTCCTTGAAATTAAAAAATGCACCCGTTTTATAACGTTCTTATGGCAAAAACGTGTTTTTTCGGTAAATTTTGGTTTAAATTTTTTTTTCATTAAACAAAAGTCTTTCAAGGCCACGTCGCCGATACGCCGCCGCCGCCGATCGATTTTGACCGGCGCGCCGCCGCCGGCTAAATGCCTATCGGCGCTCATATCTAATTTCATTCCGCCTCGAAAATTTTAATTTGACAATTTCGCGCGGAAATTTTCACCAAATTATCGATAGTTAACTTTTAAAAGCTCACATTTAAATAAAGATCAAAAGGAAAAGCGACTCTATTTATTTGCCAATAGAATTTAAATTCAACAGCGAGAGTTCGAAATTCGAAAATGCGTTATGATGATCGTGTTACTTGAATATCGAATATTCCGGGCACAGACAAGACATCCTCCAGACTGAGCATAATAGTAGCTCCAGCTCTACCCCCTCTGCCACAATATACGGTAGTTTTACTCCATTTTCGAGTCGAAAGTGTCTTTGTGTGACGTGTGACGTCCGTGTCTTTGAACGGACCAATCACGGCACGGGACCTCGCTCACCTCGTCCCCCGCACCCCATCAGTATTTTTGGCAGCATCGGTTTCATGAAATAATTGCTCTAAACTCCGTCTAGAGGATTCCTAGTCTATGCTTGAATATCGAATATTCCGGGGCTAGTGATGTGGCCGGTTCGATTAATTTCGCGATTAATGCGGTATTCGTAATGGGTGCGCTCACTGGAGTGAATGGAAGCGGGGACTATTTGCTGGGACCATTGTGTTTGTGGGGTAGGTAGATTTGATAAATCTATTGTTGTTATGCTATACAGAGATTTCTTGATAATTCTGTTATTTCATTTGTAATTTGTAATAGTGGTGGTGTAATAATGTTATTATGATCTTATTCGTAAACGTTCTGTTCAATCTATTCGCGTACACTATGATATTTGAATTTGAACTGCTCAAACAGTGTAAATAAGGAATATAATAGAATAGATTTTTTTTTATTCGTAAACACACAGACAATAGACATACATAGTGAAAAATAAAGTGTCACGAAATGGCCCCATCTAAGCATGTTGCTGGCGACTTCCAGCGCTGATCTTCCGATGAGACCAAGGCTCTGTGTAATTTCTGTAAATTCGAAATACACATTTAACACATAGTAAATTAGTTATTTTTCTACTATTTATTATATTTTAAATTACTTTTGTAGGTTAACTGGAAGAAATCCTTCATAGGGATAAGTGCGCCTTTGTACTACACCATTATTTGTATTGTCTGCTGTAACCAGTATTTTTTTCGTACAATAAAGTGTTACTTACTAACTTACAGTCTATCTACGAGTAGATCTGTCAATTCAATACAAATCATATGCATGTGACCGTTACAAAGCTTCACTGTGTTTAACTGTTTTTTTTTTTTTTTTTTCACAATTTTCTTTTATAAGTTTACAGCGTACGCCATGTTAAGGATTTAATCAAATAACTGTAACTTCATTATTGTTTTTCGAAATTATGCGAAAATGTTAATAGGTATCGGAAAATCGCGTCACTACCGGATCCCGCTTCGTGCGTTATAAATTAATATAATTTAATTTCCACGGCCGGACGGGCATTGGGGACTTTACCCTACGCATATATTGCGCCATACACCGATTTACAAAATGACAGATGAAAGACAATAGTACATTGTGCAACATGGGGCGTAAGTTGAATACTGCAAACGAGAGTAAGTTAAATCGCGACGGCTTGCCGGAGCGATTTATAGACTCGAGTTTGCAATATTATTACGCCCCGAGTTACACACAATGTTTTTCATCACACTTGCGATACAAAAATTAAAAATAAAGAAAAAAAACTGTTAACTATGGCACTAGAAACTTCATAACTCCCTAGGGAGAACGCTTTTTCTATAACTCCCGCTAAACCTGCGTGCAATTCCACATTTACTGAGCGAGTGTGATGAAAACGATTATTAGCTAATTGAGGTTTGTAGTGCGTTTATGAATAAGGTGTAAATGTTTTGCCATTTCTAGCAATCTATTTCTTGGTAAAATTATTGTTTTAATATTTTACTTGGGCGAAGTTGGGAACCAACGGTTAAGTTAGGGTTCCCTGTTTTCAATAGGGGATATTACTGCAATGTTCTGCCACAAGAGTGCAGCACTACCGACTCAGTAAATTCATAGACTAACTTATACATACTGTGCCTTAAACTGTTTTTTGACAAGTTTTCACAGACAATAAAATATGACATTGATGCATCAAGGCGGTTTGTTAACAAGGGCCTACCGGTAAACGCGAAAATCGAAATTTTGTTATCTGCCTCTTTATCGCGCGAATATGCAAGAGTGGTAGAGAGAGTAGATAACGAAATTTCGATTTTCTTGTTTCGCGGTAGGCCATGTGATTGACGTGACGTGTGATGCGTAAATGTGGTTTGTTTACTGTATGTGCCACAAAGGTGCCACCTACGCAGAGCTTTGCCTAATATTTCCTATAAATTGCAGCATTTATAACATTTAAACCAAAAACCGGCCAAGTGCGAGTCGGACTCGCGTTCCAAGGGTTCCGTACATTAAGTCCGACTCACGCTTGACTGCACATTTCTAATAGGTTTTCCTGTCATCTATATAGGTAAAGAACTATTTTGTGTATTTTTTTTTCATAATTTTAGACCCGGTAATTTCGGAGATATAGGGGGGGGGGGGGGGGTGTTAATTTTTTGCCTATTTTCTTGAAATACTTCTAAACTGCTTAACTATCCTAAAATTATAAAAAAAAATATTTAAGATTCTTACAATGAGCTCTTTCATTTGATATGTAACACGATATAGTTTGAAATCTTTTATTTATTAATTTTCTCATTTACCCCCAAAAGTGGCCTCCGTATTTAAAATTCATTTGTGTACGTTACATGTCCGTCTTTGGGTCACAAACTTACATATGTGCACCAAATTTCAACTTAATTGGTCCAGTAGTTTCGGAGAAAATAGGCTGTGACAAACGAACAGACAGACAGACAGAAACACGAGTGATCCTATAAGGGTTCCGTTTTTTCCTTTTGAGGTACGGAACCCTAAAAAATTACCTAACCGCCGCGTGTTAAAGAAAAAATCGCATTTTCCTTAAAAACCTTCTGAATGATAATTATTCCGCTAACAGAATATTTTATTACGCTGACAATATCTTATTAAAATTCCACGCAAAAATGATGCCGGTAATAAAAAGAGAAAATTCTTCCTCGTTTAGCGGACGGGACGCCATTTTAGCTTTTTTTTTATAATGAGTCGTTAAAAATTTAATTACTTTGTGTTTACAAAGCCTTTGTAATAAAACACATAGTCTAATGGTTTTTTTATCGAAGTTAACAAAGTGAAAATTGTTATTAACTTTTTGTATCGAAACCTGTAAAAGGCTTCCTGCAAATGGCATCTTTTACTTTACTTTTATAAGAGGCCAATTCATACTTACATTGTGACATCAAAATGATATCCAAATGATATCAGTGGCGCGTGCATTTCGCTTGTACTTGTCCGTACATGTATTAGTGCGAGCGAGAGGCACGGGCGACTGACATCAACATCATTTATCGTAGGATATACTTGGACGTTATGTTTTTGTTTAAAATTCTTAAAAATATTATTAATTGTCCTAATCTCCTAAGATTAGTTACGGCTTATTATTAACCGGGCAGCTAAAATATGAAACATGAACTTTCACTGGGCATAGAATAATATAATTTGGTTGTGCATTAATATTTTAGCACCAATAAATAAATAAATTATTAAATAAATAAATTATAATAAATTATTTCAACCAATTAAAAGAAAAGGTTCAGGTCGTGTCATACCAGAAGGTTAAGGAGTTGGCAGAGGACCGGACGAGTTGGAGATTGCTCCACCGACAAGAGCACAGCTCTTAAATATAAAGAAGAAGAGAAGAAGAAATTTATATTAGCCTCAAATTTAAGCATCATATTATTAAAAAACTGGCAGCAAAATCAAGCCACCCAAAAAAATTATAGGGAACTTGAATTGATAGGTTGGCGTCTAAAATAATAAGTTGGCAACTAATATTGTAAAGCGATCATAAAATTTGGTTGTTTATATATTTTGTACATATACAGAATACCTAAGATACCTATATACATAAGCTTAAATACTCCATTTTTAAATAATTTAAATTTAAACATATGCATACCTAGTACTTTAAATTGACAAATTTCCTAATCCACAAAACACCACAAATTTATTTACCAATAATACCCTACTGTACTTGCTATACTTATAGTCGAAATTCCTAATCATGAAACACCTAATGGCCATTATACCATTAGGTCTTTAAATTTTTAATTACTAATTTCAATAGTTACCACTGTGTTCTGCCAGAGTCAAAAGATAGGTGCGACGACGAGCGAAGCGAGGAGGAGCGTGTTAGGTTGACCGTGTAGTGACCAAACAAAATATTTTAAAAGAACTTCATCTTTAAATTAATAGATAGCCGTTTTCTTTTTAAAATGTGCTTCATAAATAGTCGCCAATATAATAATTCAGTTGCCAAATAAATATTTGGTACCTGCCTAAAAATAAACAAAAGCTGTAACGGCATTAAAATACAACTCATATTGATATATTTTAAGGCTCCGCTTTTGTAGCCAAACTATTAATTTTAGTACCCATTTCTATTATTTTAAACTACCCAAATTCGATTAATTAGTTGACCGGTTAAATACGTGCCATTAGTTACTTTCAGTTGTCCGCATCACCCCTTACGCCCTCGATCGCTGTTTCATATTAGTTTTTCTGTCAAGAACTATTCCAGGCATACCTTTTTCAGACGGGTTCCTAGTTACTATAATAAACATCTCTCCGAAATAGATTGCTTTCAAAATTCGATGTCTAGTCTAAAAACCATAGTTAAACGTAAGTTGTTTTAGTACCTAAGTACTGATATCAGTTTTTTCTATCTGATATTAATGCAGTAGTTATAATTGTACTTACACAGTTAACATAATTTATAATTTATGAACCTCCAGGTCTTTTTTATTGTATCTTTTGTTGCAGTACATCTTTTGTATTGTATTTTTGATATGTTTAATATGACTGTTTAGTTTTATCAATAAATAAAAAAAAAACATTTGGGTATCATTTTGATGTCACAATGTAACTTTGAATTGGTTTCTAAGTATAATATAAGCTTAACATTGAAAAGTAAAATTTTAAATAAGTGCTTGTGCCCAAATCACGCGAGGTCGATAGGGGGGGTGGGGGTCTGGGGGTCACGAAAAAATCACGACAGATCACGTATATAAGGAGACCTCACGTGTATTTTTCTACAGTGAACGAAACTAAGAAAATATACCTTCCACATGAGAAATACTTTTTTTCTCGGTTTCGTTAAACATAAATTTTTACTCCGCACTTGAAAATAACGGGTGTATTTTACGAAATTTTGGAGCGCGTGGCCTAGACCGGTCGGATAGAAAATTTTCAAAAAAATACACGTGAGGTTATGTGGGGAAGGGCGGTTGCCAAGAACCTCACGAAATATTACCAAGGGGGAGGGAGGGGTCAAAAAGTAGCCGAAAACACCTCGCGTGATTTGTGCACAACCCCTAATGATTATTTTGTTTTGTTTAATTTACACTCTTTCATGCAAGTCCGTTCATTTTCTAACCAGTTATGCATAAAAAGATTAGATGAAAATAAAATCAGAATCCCAATTTCACGTAAATGGCATTTTCCCGGCCTATTCTGGACTCAACATTTTCATCGTTACATTTAACGCAACAATTTACCAACTGAGCACACAGATCACTTTCCAATAAGACGGGGCACGTGAGTCGATCGAGAACACTACACATTGGAACTCCCACGGCCCGATTCGTACTTTAAGATACGTCAATTAATAGATCTAGAAACTATATGGTTTATATGTCAGTGTCAAATGTGAGATTTCTTCAAACAAAAACGTCACTTTTGACACTGACACATCTAATCCATATCGTTTCTAGATCTATTAATTGACGTATCTTAAAATTCGTAACGGGCAGCTATAGGTACAAAAGTGTGTAGGTATGTGAACTGTCCATTTCAGTTGCGTTTACCAAACATCGGCGTATTTAGTTCTAGAGCTCAGATAGGACAGTTTAAATAGAAATTTAATGGCGCAGGTATGATAATCACAGTAATTGTAAAGAACTAGCCAAGCGCCGTATTGGCAATGGCGTCCAGCGTCGCTTCTCGTAACCCTACCGACTGGAACTGGACTTGGAGCCCGTTTTATTAGTCTGTGCGGAGAGAGAAGAGTCGTGGAATGTAAGGGAACCCATACATTCTACGACTCTTCTCTTTCTGCACAGACTCTAATTTACTTATTTAGTAATAGTATTAGCTTTCTTTTATTGACCTAATATTTTTATGTGTTTTTGAACGAGGAGAGCCAACCCCAAATGATGGGAAGTGGCAAGGAAGAAAAAGAAGATTGACTTAATATTTTTGTAAAATAAAGTTTGTCAATTTGATAGCACATAAGTGTTGTGATCGCTGTTATTATAAACGCTTCTAAAGGAGTCTACGAGTGGTAGTCCGTGACCGAAACCCGGTTCAGTGAGTCCGGGCCCATATTTTAAACGCTCTCCCCCCGGGACAATCAATCAGGCCGTTTTCGATTATTTTACTCGGTTATTAATGTTTCAAGGAAACGACTTCGTAAACGGGAGGTTATCTTTGAAATATGGAACAAAATAATATTCAGTCACGATGACTCGAGAATTACAGGGTATTAATATTCGTTTTTTTTTATTAACCTACTTTGGTGTCCCACTGCTGCGCAAAGGCCTCCCCTCGTTTTCTCCACTCGACCCTGTCATCTGCATTTTCCCACCATTTGTGGTAGAATGCGTCCAAGTCGTCCCGCCATCTCCTTTTCGGTCTGGTTAGGTATGTTAATTTTAATTCGGGAAATATATTATATAGAAGTTTGCCATGTTTTCTTTTGGTATTAGTGAGCAATAAATAATGTTTGTATTGAATTGTAATTTTAATGTTACCAAAACGTGTAATGTAATTTTACCACGTGACGTCTCAGTATTTTTACTATTTTTTCATATCATCATCCCATCACAAAATTGGCCTATTTTCAACATATTTTTTTGCAGAAAAGCAACATATATATTCTCACGTATCCAAACGTTTGCCATGCAAATATTTCATTCGGCAGCCCATGGTGTGCGTGCCGTTTTGACGTTATTTTGCGCGCCATTTGGTTTTGTGAAGTAGGCAGAGTTTGGGGTTTAAGGGGTAGGAGCAAGCGTTATAGACCGCGGGCCAGGCGCAAATTTCGTCAGTCATGCCGAGATAACTCGTAAAGTGATTGGGTGATGTGTAATGGACACTTGTGGAAAATAATGTATTCATCGTACCCCGATTGAAACTTTGTCATCTGATAGTTTAGAGGTTATTGTGAATGAAAAAAATCGTCAGCCGATTGTATCACAGTGGAAAGACCGTCAACTGGTCGCATGAAAATGTAAACACTAGGTACCCACCTTGAAAATAAAATTACGCATGTTAAGAAGAAATTTTAATGTTAATAGCTTTTGTGCGAAAATAGTTACAAATTAATAGTGCGTTTTAGACTTATGTTCGTGATTTTTCCTATCAATCGAAAGTTGTTTAATCGGGTTTCGAATCGATTAAGTTGCTAGAGAAAGGCCTCAAAATTGCTATTCATATTTTGGCAACCATATTATGATCTAAAAAAGCGCTACAATTTTTAATTGAGTTCAGCCGGCAGAGTAGCAGAGTTGATCTCGCGATCTTAGAAAATGCGGCATCTCTTGGTTTCTGTATTTCCGACTAAATGACCTAAGACCACGAATCTTTATTATGAGCTTATCTCCTTCGCCTCTGCCGCGCAGCCTAAACCTCCGTAATCAATTTCACAGAAATCCCGAGATGAAAAAAAGCTTTTTTAATACCGAAAAAGGTCGTTAAATATTTAATCGGCCGTTCCGTAATATCGCTGAGGAGCTGACGTCGCTCGTTAAATGAAATTAGTATACGTTACAGACTTACAGGGCTTAAATATAGTCTAAGAGCTTGCCCCTGAAATTTTTTAAAATTAGTATATTGTGGTATAAACAATTATAGGTATGTAGGTACCTGATACACATAAAGATTTTTTTTCTAATTTCATAGTCTCGGCGACTTCCTGTAATTAAAGCCCATTTTTCTCAATCTACAGATTGAGCACTGGCTATATTTATTTCAATGTCACTTACATTGAAATAAATATTGGTGTACCTATACATCTTAAGATACATAATCAATCATCATCTATGTAACTTCCAACGGGAACATAGTTTAAATGCGTTTCAAACTTTTTTCAACTTCTTCTCAAAAACGCGGTTTTAGCATGTGTAGTTTCGATAATTTCCAATAAGAAAGTATGGTACTTAGGTTAGGGTCATGTTTTTTGTATTAGGCAGCTTAAATATATAACGTAGATTTAGTATCCATGCTTAACTTCATATCGAGCATAAGGACCCTTTAGCTATGGAACGCCGTAACACTAAATAAATGTAATATCCATTGACTTAATAAAAAGTGGTATTGTTTCTTGATATGTAAGGCTAATGATGCTAATCAGGCTAAAGTGGGACTGGGCTGGACATGTCTGCCGGATGCATGATGACAGATGGGCCAAAATAGCCACTAGCTGGCATCCCCAGGGTAGTCGAGACAGAGGCAGACCGAGAAAGAGATGGCGGGACGACCTGGATGCATGCTAGCGGGGACGGGATCTTGCTCAGCACAGGGAGGATTGGAAAGGAAAAGGGGAGGCCTTTGCCCAGCAGTGGGACACACACATAGGCAAATAAAAAAAAAAAGGCTAATGAAACCTAAATGTGACGTTCAATAGATAAATGTATACATTCCTTTCTGTTCTATATCACTGAAGGTCATTAAGCGTGACGTTATTTATTCATAAAGACCCTCAGGGGTGTCATTAGGCAGTCTTAGCCAATCCCTGCCGTAATTACGAATCGATGATCGAATATTGATGGCGCCTGCCGTGTGATCTAAGAGTAAATGTTTTATTATCTTTTCTTGTATCACATATAAGTAATTGTACGGCCTCCTAGCCTAGTCGGTAGTGACCCTGCCTACAAAGCAGGAGGTTTCTGGTTCGATTCCCGGTAATGGCATTTATTTGTGTGTTCATCATAAATATTATTTAATCTTGCCTCGAGTTCCATAGGTCGGATGTGAACGTGATGTGTGTTTTACTTGCCAATATATCATGAACTATGTGATTTATCTATCTAAACCATTCTTTTTTTAAATTCAGCAATGTCTTTGTACGGATAAGTGAAAATGTATATTTTTTATAAGGGTGACAGCAAATCAAGTTTTTGAAAGTTACTTATTTAGTTTTTAAAGAAGTCGGCAAAGTGAATAAGGTAGGTTAAAAAGGGTCTACAAATTAGGTTTATAACTAAGTACAACACATTTACACTTGTACAAAACTAACAATTTCTTCGCTGTTACTTATTTGCCTCAGTTGCGTGTGTGATATAAGTTGTTAGTGTCTGTCACGAAGGTCTGGCGTGTAGCGTGTTTCTAGGTTTTTGCCCTGTGACCTGGGTGGCGTTATTTCAAATGCTAGGCGAACGCGTACGAGTTGATGGCTCGAATAACCGCTAGTTAATATTTATCTGTTTTTTTAATCTACACAATTTTTAAAAACAAGCTTAGAATAAAAAATGGGATATAAAGAAATTATAAAAGTCGCCCGCCGCGTCTGTCTGTTTGTGTTTGTATGTTCGCGATAAATTAAAAAAAACTACTGAACGGATTTTCAATATTTTCATGCGGTTTCCACCTATCAATAGAGTGATTCTTGAGGAAGGTTTAGGTATATAATCTGTTAAGATTTACCCGTGCGAAGCCGAAGCGGGTCCCTCGTTTCTTATAAACATCAAATGTTTATTTTTTCAAGGAATTCGACAAACTAAAATCAATGCGGCTACGGTTTCTCTAACAACTCAAAACTGTTGTTAATTTATCCTATAAAGTAACGATTGCTTTTAGTTCCAACAATCAAACGTATTTAGATGGTATGCTGATGGTTGATATAAAAAAACCGGACAAGTGCGAGTCGGACTCGCCCACCGAGGGTTCCGTACTTTTTAGTATTTGTTGTTATAGCGGCAACAGAAATACATCATCTGTGAAAAATTCAACTGTCTAGATATCACGGTTCGTGAGATACAGCCTGGTGACAGACGGACGGACAGACAGCGGAGTCTTAGTTATAGGGTCCCGTTTTACTCTTTGGGTACGGAACCCTAAAAAAGAATGATTGTGTACGTCCGCAATTTCCTACAGATGGATTTGGCCGCCTCCAATTGGTACCTTTGCCTCTCTTGGTTACGACCATATTAGTTTAGACTCTCGATGTCACATAACAACACCAATATCTTGTCACAACCATGTCAAGAACTGAAACCGCTCGAGCTCGCGTAGTTACATAAATCCCGCGACCTGACCTTCCTAAGCCATCGTCGCCGTAAAATGCCTGAAGCTATTGTAGGTTCCTTTACTTTACTTAGTTTACTTTGTATGTAGGGCTTGGCTTTAAGTAAGTAAACGTTGCTCTCTATACTGTATACATTATTATTTGCGTTATTTGACACATTATGACTGACGTATATATAGAGATGTAACTAACCCAAATCGATTGTCACAGCAAGCGATTACGATTGGATGGCACGTAGACTGAGGCATCGAATTGTGACGTATAATGAAGTTTTTTTGAGATTTAAATAAAGCTAGAATTATATGGTTTTCCCGCAAGGTAAATGCATTTATCTACACACATATCATAAACTCTCTATGATGCCTTCAAAATCCGTAAATAATGCCCCACATTACGATAAACTGTTTTGTTACAGCAAATTTCTTATCTGTGAAAATGTGGTAATAGCTTCATTACTATATCAAAATCGATTTGGTAATGACATTCAAATTTCGAACATCTCTGAAAAAAAAAGCAATTTGATTTGACCCCTATTCTAATATCAGTCGAGATGACGTTTTATTCGAAATCAAATGGCAATTGCATACAATATTGACAAATCTCGCTTGTAAGTTGGTATCGGACGATATGGTAATCGACCCCGACTCTAGTTTGTCTTTGAATTAAAAAAAAAACTACGGATGCGTGACATGCGTGAAAAAAGTTTTCATTTGCCGCCATTTGACGTACAGTTTATCTTTTAATTAGTTTGTAAGTAAAAAATAATTTGTTTTGTTGCTTTTAAAGTAACTATAACAAAAGTTTCGTGTAAAATATACGATAAAGATATTTCGGAGACGCCATCTCATATCCGCGAGTTCCGCCAGAGAGGAAAGTGCCCCAATGTCGGCTGTAATATGAGGTTAGTGAATATATCATAGAAAGTTTATAATATGTGTGTAGATAAAGCACTGTATGTAACTGTACATAATTAGGCATTAAAACACTCGTGTGATACTATTATGAAACTCATTTCATTCGTTTCATAAACCCACACTCGTATTTTAATGCCTTTCATTATGTAGCAGTCACATAAACTACTATTAATACACCGACCGAGTAGGTCGCACCCATCGTCAAAATCTAAACTAACTGGGGATCTATTTTACAGTTTATTTATGTTATTTCTGTGTCAAATTTGTTGTCTGTTAGGTGACGATAAATATATCCATATTTACAGTTAATTATCCACCTTTTCCTTATTTTTATTAAAAAAAAAATGAAAAATTCATATGGATTTACTTAGACGACTACCGATTCATAATGGTGTCCGGCCAACCCTAAAATTAAACAAAAAGACGTAGAACGTAAACGTTCGCAGTGCAATTGTTTTCCGTTGTGATTTCGATGTGCAACACGTTTTACGTTGTATTGCTGTTATGAGTGACAGATGTCAAATAACGCAAATAACGATGCACACAGTATATAGTTAATTTTACTACATTTAAGGATAAAAATATCTGGATAACTTTTAAAAATATGGGACGTTATATGTAATTGGAGCGATCGTAGCCTAGCGGTAAGAGCGTGCGACTTTCAATCCGGAGGTCGCGGGTTCAAACCTCGGCTCTTACCAATGAGTTTTACGGAACTTATGTGCCTACGAAATATCATGTGATATTTACCTGTTGCTTTTCGGTGAAGGAAAACATCGCGAGGAAACCGGACTAATCCCAAAAAAGGCCTAGTTTCCCCTCTGGGTTGGAAATGTTTTTGAAGTGAAAACTTCTTTAGCGGCGCTGTGCACTTTTTGTGATGGGGAAAAAATGTTAAACTCGTGACAGGTCACGTGACCGTACGATTCGTAAGACGTAAGACGGACACCGTGACCTGATCGAAAAATTGTTACAATGTCATTGAGTTATCACTTCTGCCGGCACTCCCGGAGTGCAACCCGTTTTTTTTTAAAAGATGAAACTGATCCATTGAATTCCAGTTGAATGTGCATGTTTTCCAGTAATTTCCCTTTAAAGCCTTCATCCCACTTATGTCGTTTACGCACACCGGGTAAGTGGAATGCAATCGGGCGTGTAACTGAGAGATTACAGAGCACCGTGTCTTGTTGCAAAACAGCGTTTTACGAGCAATATACGACGTTATATTATAAGCTATTCAGAATAGGGAATTTCTGTCCTATTCGAACTTTAAGATACGTCAGTTAATAGATCTAGAAACGATATGGATTAGAATTGTCAGTGTCAAAAGTGACGTTTTTGTTTGAAGAAACGTCACTTTTGACACTGACAATTCTAATCCATATCGTTTCTAGATCTATTAACTAACGTATCTTAAAGTTCGAATCGGGCCGTTTGTCACATCGCTGGCCCAATATTACAGGGTTGTATGTTAAATTTTGAAGATATTTGAAATTCGACTTAATATCACTATGACAATGTTCAAATTTCAGTTCGATAAAAGTGAAACATAGAACCCTGTAATATTGGGCCAGCGATATGTTAGCTTAATTTGCCACCTATGTGCTTAAAAACGTCACGTTATAGGCCAATTAGAGTTTTAGTTATTCGTTCTGTTTCCAACGAAGATACTGATACTGACCTGTCAGCGTCAAAGTGACATTTTTTCAGCCAAAAACGTATCATATTTAGGTTATCGCGGGCTTGGTTTGTGAAACTCGACGTCATATTATTGCGCCTATTTTGCTAGATGGGTTGGCGGCACTATTCTTGCCAACCCAACTCTACCAAGAAGCCTAGCAGAACGTCAAGACGTTGCCACAGAATAAATTATAGTACTAGGTACAGAAGACTCACTCTCTAACAAAACGCGTCTGTTGCGATCAGGACAGATATGGCCGCTAGGTGGTGACAGCGCCACGCGCGGCTTATGGCTAGGCCCCAAAATTGGTGTGGAACGGAAGTACTTTTAGCTACCTACGCCTACGCCTGACGTTGCCGACGACTTCCGGGAGAGACCCTGGTGAGCCGAGGTGTTGTGCCCGGTGCTTTGCCAACCCTGGGCATCAGATCAGTATCATATTGGAAACAGATCAAGTAACTAAAACTCTAATTGCCCTGTAAGTAAGTCAAGAAAGGTTTCGTACATTTAATAAAACATTTTTGAAATCGGTTTGTAAACCATAATATTTTCGTTAGATAACGCTTCTATAAATCGCCCAGACTTGACATGAATTATAGTCGTGAGGTTTGCAAGCAACCTAGTAATTTGGCAGGTTGCCTAGGTACTAAAACTAGGGTACCGGTAGTTTGTTAGTTCAGGAATTCAATGTTTGCTTCTTCTATACACGGTGTAACATGAGGAAACCGAATAATTTTAACCACGCATTTCTGAGGTCAAAAGAAGGAAAAAATGTAATATGAGTTTAGGTCAAATTCGCCAAAAAAAATTTTTTTGTTTGTTTTGTTTTTTCAATTTTTTGAATGAATTTAATGAGTACATAAAAAATAAATGTTATTGGTAAACTTGTCACTAAAAATTGATTTTTACATTTTTTTTTCATAAAACCTACTTTTTGCAAAGTGTTACTTGTCACTTTTTGACATCTATCATATTTAGACTTAGACTACGTCCCATAGCAGCAACATCACCATCAAAAAGGCGTTTTACACTATGTAACAATAAAAACTTGTTTTTTTCTAAATTAATATTATCTCTGAAACTAGGCGAATTTCAAAAAAGTTTATAGGACATTTTTGTCTCTAAATATGATCAGGAATACGCTGTTAAAATTATACGGTTTCCTCAAGTTACACCGTGTATATGGATAATGGAAAGAGATGTATTTCGTTATAGGCAGTTATCATTCCGGAAGCCACATCTGTGATAACAAGGAGATTGACAGCAGTAATCGTTTCCAACGTTTTTGTAGCGCTGCGCCCGAGCCGATCCCAGCGTTTTCCCGCTTTGTAGAGTAAAGCGACTACGGACTAGCGTTGAAAATGTTGAAAAAATCAAATGATTTATTCGGGAATTTATGAAATTTTCGTTTTTTTTTTCGGATTTTTAAAGAAAAAAACCAACCGACTGTAAGCGTTAATGACACAACTTGACAACTGAACTGAACTGACACTGACACCGATCCGATGTCAAATGTCACCAGTATTAAGAAAAATAACCGATTCAAACCTGTTTAGTTTTTTTTTTCGGAAAATTTGAAGCCGTAAATCTCATGGTTTTTTTCCGTAAAAATCCGAAAAAAAACGAGCCGTTTGGAAAGAAACGGGATTTTTTCCGGAAATTTTCAACGCTACTACGGACAGAGAACCCGCCGAGCAGATTCCAGGCACTCAATGTGTTGGCATCCTGTATAAACCTTGAACACTCCTACCTATTAATAAACTGCCCGATTCGAACTTTAAGATACGTCAATTAATAGATCTACACACGATATGGATTAGATGTGTCAGTGTCAAAAGTGACTTTTTTCTTTGAAGAAACGTCACATTTGACACTGACATGTCTAATCCATATCTTTTCTAGATCTATTAATTGACGTACGGCGCGATTCGGGAAATGAATTAGACATTCACTAGATATGAAATAGTAAAGATATGTGACGTTCCGCGGTAAAAGGTACCATTGCCCCGGCTGAATATTGTAGCGGCGTCAATAATAGCGTAAGCGCCAGCTGCCATAAGGTACCTTTTGCTATGGAACGTCACATATCTTTGTTATTTCATATCTAGTGAATGTCTAATTCATTTCCCGAATCGTGCCGGTATTCTTAAAGTTCTAATCGGGCCGAAAGTCGTTTCTCGCGTCCAAACGCTACGAACACGAGAAAAGTAAAACGCTACGCTACGTGGGAAGTGCTACGAATTCACAACGCTAGGCGTAGACGCGTAGCGCCGTGGCGTAGCACTGAATGTGCCCTTCAAGCCATTCAATGTTTCATTTTAGCTTGAATAGGGTATTTTCCTACTAGTCAAATCAGTTACTTTTTTAGAACTGTCAAAATAATTTGCTATTATGCGTGGTCATACATAAAAAATGAAAAAAATATACGCGTCGACTTGAGAACCTCCTCCGTTTTTTTTTTCGTCGGTTGAAAATGGAATTTATATCAAACATTACATCGTGACGTCACGGTCAACTCACCTACTTTTTAGGGTTCCGTACCCAAAGGGTAAAACGGGACCCTATTACTAAGACTTCGCTGTCCGTCCGTCCGTCCGTCCGTCCGTCCGTCCGTCCGTCCGTCTGTCACCAGGCTGTATCTCACGAACCGTGATAGCTAGACAGTTGAAATTTTCACAGATGTGGTATTTCTGTTGCCGCTATAACAACAAATACTAAAAACAGAATAAAATAAAGATTTAAATGGGGCTCCCATACAACAAACGTGATTTTTGACCAAAGTTAAGCAACGTCGGGAGTGGTCAGTACTTGGATGGGTGACCGTTTTTTTTTTGCTTTTTTTTAGTTTTTTTTTTTTGCATTATGGTACGGAACCCTTCGTGCGCGAGTCCGACTCGCACTTGCCCGGTTTTTATATTTCTATCCGATTTATTAAATAGAATCTGTGTTTAAAAGTAACTCCTATCTGTGTTTTTCTAATAATTATCTGGTGCTTTATTTCATGCATGGTGTAAAATAATTTATTTTCAATTAAGTATAATACCCTATTTCTGCTGAATGTTTTCATGATTTCAAAAGCATTTCGACGGAGTTGTTCATTTGTTAATAAATCATTAACTAAAAACGTAAATCGCAAAGTTTCCACCATTAATGGGTATTTACAAGTTAATTTTAAATTGCCGTTTTATACAGAAATAGCGAAATCTCCTTTACAAATGGATTTCGCGTAAACAACCCGATTTAACTTCCGGCTCGTGTTTAAGATGGCGACCGGAAATTGTTTCTTTTAATTTCTTCAGCTGCTTAATCAATCGGCTGAAAAGCCCTGAAAGCCTTTTGATGAAATATGAATTCTTTGCTTAATCAAACAAGGCTTGAATTAACGTGAAAACTGATGGCAGTTGAGATCTTTCGGAAGTTATCCTGTTTTGCCTTAATTCGGGAGTAAATTGCAAAGGTCTTAAAATGTCAGTAAATATTTGATCAGAAAATTAGAAAGAATACTTTTTAAAGACAAAAAGATATCATTTTTGGTGTACCATCGCCCACACTGTTAACTAGAGATGCCACGAATATTCGGCAACTATTCGGTATTCGGCCTATTCGGCCACTTTGCCGAATATTCGGTATTCGGCCGAATGTTGCCTACTATTCGGCCGAATGCCGAATATTTGTTGCACCTACCTAAAACGAAAAATTACACAATAAAATAACCAAAAACTAGGTATATTAAATATTTAAAATGTATTCTTGGAAAATGGAAAGTAGCTAAATACGAAGGCACGTTTATGAGCATTTGTTGATTACAAAATATTTTATTTTTATCATGGGTCTGATCTGATTGACTACTACATTCATTAATTCTGTTCAACATAAAAATATAAATCTTAGCAAACGTTATGCTTTGTTGGCGAACAGTTTTCATAATAATTGTGACTCAAAATGTTCGCATGTCATACCGAATATTCGGTCGCCGAATATTCGGTATTCGGCCGAGAGAGGGGCCGAATATTCGGTATTCGGCCAAATTCACTATTCGGGGCTTCTCTACTGTTAACTGTACATCGGTGGACCTTAAGCCTTTTGTAATAAGGTCCACCGATGTACAGTTAATAGTATTGCTGTTTGTACATGTAATTTTTACAGTAAGGTTTTTTTTATAAAGCAGTCATCTAGTCATCAAGACGTTTCTAACGAGTTTCTAAAGCCACCTGTCCCTATCCCTATCGTTAGATTAAAAAAATATTGTATTGTTACCTAAACTTAGCAGTTTCAATGCTACAGTTAAACACAAAATCTAGAAACTTATACCTTTAAACCGGCGGTCGGCAACCTGCGGCCCGCGGGCCGCATGAGGCTCGTGAAACTGTCACTTGCGGCCTGCGAGCCTCTCTGGCTATGTAATATTGAGAAACGACAATGTCTGATAAAGTCATAAATATTAACAAAGTGCGGCCCGCGTCAACTTACTCACCGTTAACTACGCTACTAAAACTACGCAAAAAAAGGTTGCCGACCGCTGTTTTAAACGAGCAATAGGGTATTATACTGTATTTAAAATAAATTATTTTACACCATGCATGAGATAAAGCACCAGATAATTATTATAAAAACACAGATAGGAGTTATTTTTTAACACAAGATCTATTTAATAAATCGAATAGAAATATAAAAAGTAGGTGAGTTGACCGTGACGTCACGATGTAATGTTTCATATAAATTCCATATTAGCAAATCGTTTTGACAGTTCTAAAAAAGTAACTGATTTGACTAGTAGGAAAATACCCTATTCTTGTATCTATCTAATACCTTTAAACGAGCAATTCAATGAGCAATGTTTATTTATTTAGGGCCACCCCACATCTAGCGTCTTTCGAGCGTCGGCGTCTCGTCGGCGTCTACAACTCTATGGCCCTGCTCGACGCAACGTCGACGCAACTGCGCAGCGACGTCATTTTCCATAGCGCTGACCGACGCCGACGCCCGAAAGACGCCAGATGTGGGGTGGCCCTTATATATGTCGGGAATCGTGGGCGTATCATACTATCGGCAGCACATCAGAACCTTCAATCGTGGATGACGAAGATTTCCTGAAATTTCCGAAAACTTTTAGGGAAAGTTTCCGCAACTTGCACAACGTAAGTAACCGTTACAGATAGTGATTTATCATTTTTATCAAACAATCTCGAAGCGTCCCGGAGACTAATTCAAACTTACATCGTGACATCAAAATGATATCGATCCCGTTTGCATTTCGCTCGTACTTGTCCGGACGTGTACTGGCGCCAGCGAGACGCACGCATTGACATCATTTAGATATAATTTTGATGTCACAATGTAAGTTTCGAATGGCCTCCCGGAAGCTGTGACTGTCCGCCATTAGACGCCGGAAGCGGCGCCCGCGTCGACATCCGGTCGGCGCAATCGGTAAATTTGTTGTCTCCTGTCTGTTTACTTGGATGCTTGGATCCAATATCAAGCCAGGCGTGGCTCACTCCGCGATTTCGTCACTTTGCAACAGGTGGCTACAAGGACATCCGTTCCACACCATAATTTTGGTGGCTAGCCATAAGCCGCGCGTGGCGCTGCCACCTAGCGGCCATATCTGTCCCGATCGTAACAGACGCGTTTTGTTAGAGAGTGAGTCTTCTGTACCTAGTACTATTATTTATTCTGTGATCAAGATATTGGACAGTTCGTAAACCTTATTACAAAAGGCATAAAGTCCGCCGATGGACAGTTAAGATTGTTGCTGTTTGGACAAAGTCATATGGCTGACATATTACATAAATTACATATCATATTGTTAAATATATTATGTTTATATATCCCTAAAATTATAAAGGCTCATGTAGACGGTACGCTAAATTGTATAATATTTTAGTTATATTGCGGACTAAATAAATAAATATTTTAGCTTATATACGTCCCACTGCTGGGCACAGGCCTCCTCTCAAGCAACGAGAGGCTTGCTATTTAGGCTATAGTCCCCACGCTGGCCTAATGCGCAATGCAATGCAATGCAATGGACTTAAATTTTAATTTGGAGGTTAAATTTTAGCCAACCTATTAAATACCGCAATGTAATAAAACTCGCATGCGGCTTCTCGCACCGTCTAAATGAGCCTTTAATGCGTAAGTACCTGTCTATCTGGGTCAAAAACGTTCGGGAAAAGCGGCAATATACAGACAGGATAATGGGGACTACGATTGTATAGAGAAACGGTCGTCCCCTTCTTAATTTCTATACATATGTCGTTATAATATAACACTTTAAACTTTCGCGTTTTCTACACATATTTAATTACACAAACGGGTCTACCGCGATATAATTTCATAGTTTTTTACCTTAAATTCCGACGTTTCAGCTGAGTTGCACCAACGTTTGCTTTCGGGTAGCTGCAATTTCTTTGTCTACCCCTTTTTTATAAACTAAGTGCGGGTAGTTTAGTGTTGTTTTATTTATATCTCCGTTGACATTTGTTGGGACCATGGTATAATAATATACTCCGCCTGGTACTCTATTCCGAGATTCGCGTATGACCTAACTGACACGGGCCTACGTCATCATGCTGTTTACAGGTTCTCAAATAATAATAATATATTGTATAGCAGTTAGTAAACAAATAAAGAAATAATTCGTTTAATTGCTTTACATAAATTATATCCTTTTGTTAAAAAAAATGCATAATTGTTTTTTCATCACACTTGCTCGGAAAAGATGTATTTACACGTAGGGCTTGCGGGCGGGAAATTGAATTTTTCGCCCTAGGGCGGAAAAAATCTTTTCCGAGCAAGTGTGATGAAAAACACTTATTTACACGTAGGGCTTGCGGGCGGGAAATTGAAATTTTCGCCCTAGGGCGGAAAAGTGTTTTATACAGAAGTTTGTTTTTATTAATTCTCCTTTTTTTCCTTACAAGTGTGATGAAAAACATTGTGTGTGCCACGGGCGGTAAAGAAATTCCGAACTCGTGAACATTTTAAGCCCTCGCTTCGCGTCGGGCTTAAAATTGACACTCGTTCGTAATTTCTTATTTCCCGCCCTTAATACACAATGTACTATTACAGTACATATATGTTGCTACTTTATAGCCCTAGGGCGGGATTAAGTACAATTACGTGCCTATGTCAACGTACTCTAAAACGTTGTACAATACACGTGCGAAAAGGTAATTCGCAACTCGTGCCACTCGCTGCTAATTTCCTACTTTTCACACTTGTATCGTAATGAAGAAGAAGAAGAAGAAATACATTTATTTAACATCTGGGTAATAACACACAAAACAAGTTACACAAACTAATTAGATGCTAAACATTAAACTAATGTACTATTAAACGCATGATATTTTTAGATACGCCCTAGAAAATCGCTATGCAGAGAAAATGGGCCCTCATGATGTTGCAACGCGGTGTTACCATGTACAATTATACACATAAGTACAGCAATAGGTATAATACCGACTTCTGAAAAGTGCTTTTATCAAACGGCCCGATTCGAGCTTTAAGATACGTCAGTTAATAGATCTAGAAACGATATGGATCAGATATGTCAGTGTCAAATGTGACGTTTCTTCAAAGAAAAACGTTACTTTTAACACTTTGACAGATCTAATCCATATCGTTTCTATATCTATTCATTGACGTATCTTAAAGTTCGAATCGGGCAGTAATGCGGGTAGTAAAATCTGAAAAGTGGACCAGTAGCTAGCCTTACCACGACTGCTTTAGCAGTGTCAAACTGATTTGTTCGCTAACGTCTTTTCTATACAGATCGCTCGCTCTAAAACACAGCATATCATCAATCACACATAGAAAGTGAGTTATGCACACATTGCACACGTTACCGAATATGTCAGTGTCAAACTGGTGGTAGCCGCACAGGTCGAGATCCCCCTGACGTAACACGGCAGTGTTATCATGGTATATGGGTACAAGGTACAGGTATGTACAGCGTTATATAAATGTAAATGTTATGTGTGTGTGTAATATATGGATATATGCTTGTATAAATATATATGGACGAGTACCGAGCGCCGGAGCTGTCAGCTCACCGCAAGCCTCCATCTATTCATCTACGTCCGAATCTGTCCGGTCCGGGTCAAACAGTTTTTCCGGAGACAACGTTGGACAGTTTGGAATGTGGACTTTTTGTTATTAATTTACCTCTGAAAAAACGGTTGAATTTTGCTTGTTTCCTGCTCCTTTTCAACAAACATATATGTTTTTATTAAGAGCCAACGGGAGTGGTCATTTCTCCATACAAACGTACTCCTCGTTTTCCTCCGTGGTTTTTGAAGCTAGAGCAATGATTTTTTCAACACTGATTAATATTGTCAATATCTGTGTCGGACCGTTTTGCTTTTTTTGATATTTTTGTTATTTAAGGCGCTAGAGCCCTTCAAAAATGGCCAAAATGGCCTAATTGACTATGCCGCAATGAGAGGCGTGGCATTCAAAACTGATATCAATTAGCCAAAAAAGCAAAACGGTCCGACACAGATAATTTCATAATCATTTAGATTTCCAAATTTGGTTACGATTGGTTAAGTTTTGGAGGAGGAAACAGAGGAGTACGAAACCTCGATTTTTGAGATTTTTACGCAGGATTTTTCGCCTTGTCCTTATCGCACTACTTTTAGGTGCCGCTTCCGTTAGCGAGACGGGTATATATTTACCTAAAATATTTAAAACTCAGCTCCTGTTTCGTCTTAAGTTCTATTCTATCGAAACTGACAGTTAAAAAATGACAGTCGAATGTCCGTCACACAGCCCAATTGGAACGTAAACATTTATGGGCAAGTACAGTCCAGCAGCAGAAGTTGCTAAGCGGGCCAGGTGTTCAAAATGATCTTGACGCGACTATATTGTTAAGAGAATAAGAGCATGTCAAGGTAATTTTGAATACGTCGCCCGCTTAGCAACTTCTGCTGCTGACTGTACTAGCATAATAAACAATAACTGAATGACATGATATAGATTATGTCATTCTAGGTACGTCGTTATATCAGTCATTTGGCATGTCACTCCTAGCGCCTTGACAATAGAGGCGTGTTCAGATATTCGTGAGCACCTTGGCCGCTCAAGATATTTCCGATGGCGACTGTGCCCTTAGGATAAGCCGCGAGCATCTTTCAGAGCTAACCCAAATCAAACGAAATAATGTTAAACTTATTTATAGTGTAAAAGGTCTATTGAAGGTTCATATATATTACATATATCTAGTAAAAGGTGAACATGAGAGGTCAAATTTGAGTTATCAAAACAATGCACTAACACAGCTTAACCTACGTCAAATCTAAATTTTAATACATTTCAACCCTTTCTTATCTACCTTTGGCGAGTGCCGTACATGGGGGTGAAATATCGTTTCTGAATACTTCTATTCTATTTTATTTTATAAATACTAAAAAGCTGTGAAGTGTGAAATAAAGTGTAACAGTCTCTTATATGAAGGTACGGAGAGTACTTAAATGACGGCGACCTTCTAAGCCTTTGGGCTTATGTTAGAAAACATATTTTACATAAAAGGGCATTTTCACTAAAAGTGTACAATTTATTTTACCATTTACTTTTTCTACTCAGAATCAGGAGGACTATCGATTTAAAAATAAAAAAATGTATCCCAAAAAAAACCATTCACGCAAACATCAAAGGCGTCGGTCTACTATTACTTATTACACTGTGGTACAGATATCCAGTAACAATATAATGTAGGAATCTGTGAGCAGTTCAAACAGAATGATTAATTCAGTAATTGATCACTGGCTCGGTCTAAACCAGTGATTACCCTGTTAATTGGGTACACAAATCATAACGCCATTTGAACTGACCGCGTTGTTTTCATTGTACTCTAATCATCGTAGGTTACTAAAGGCTTCGTCAGACAGGCGCGTTTTCCGGGCGGGGCGTGAGCGGGTCGCGCCGCTTTTAAATATAAAAAGCTCACGCCCCGCCCGAAAAACGCGCCTGTGTGACGGAACCATAACTGTCTCTCTTCTTCCTCGCGTTATCCCAGCATTTTGCCACAGCTCATGGGAGCCTAGGGTCCGCTTGACACCTAATCCCATGATTTGACGTAGGCACTAGTTTTTACGAAAGCGACTGCCATCTGACCTTCCAACCCAGATGTTAAACTAGGCCTTATTGGGATTAGTCCGCTTTCCTCAACATGTTTTCCTTCACCGAAAAGCAACTGGTAAATATCAAATGATATTTCGATGATTGCGGTTCGTCTGCTCGTTATTATACACCGTGTTTTTTTTTATTTCCGTTAATTTCAAGGGTACATTCCTGAGCTTAAATCAAGTAACTTTCTCAAAGACACCGGTATTCTAATTAACTCCATTTCGGAGATAATCGATAATTTATTTTTTTCCTATAAGGCCTCTACATGCGTGGACACTTGCCTTAGGGCCGGCTTACATATTGATTAGTGTTTAGAATGAGTTCATAGATTTGCTATTAAACTTAAGTACAATCTCGGTCGATCGATGTTCGAAATGATATTGATATGTCACAGATTTCAATTGTTTGGTTGAGTTAAATGTAATGCCCGTGTTACAACAACGCTATATGCTACATTTAATTACTTTTTAAACTAATTTTTTTATTAAAAAAAAGCAAAAAAAAAAAACATATTTTTTTAAGTTAACTATGCCATTTAATTCTTTTAAACGTACTTAACCATACCCCGAAGTTAACGGAATTCAATAAAAACACGGTGTACATAAATACCGTCGTCTAGTAGCCACAACTTAATTGCCTTAAAGCTTTATTGAGCTTACCGCCGGAAGTCACGTTTTGTCGAAGAAATGTTACTTTTGACACTGATCCGATCCATAACGAATCCAGATGTAATTCATAACCTGTTATATAAAAATCAGAATAGTCATTAACTTATTATTAATACAGGGTGATTCAGGAGACGTGAGCAGGACTAATACTCCGCATTTCGTAAATTATAAGCAACACTTTCGTATCAGTATTAGTGAGTTTAACGTTAGTCGTGTTGAAAAAAAAAGTTATTAATTTATTTACGACATGCGTGGTCATCCTAAAATTAGAATACTAAACTACCGATATTCTGTGTCAAATTGAATGTCATCACTGTCATCGCGGTCTGGTTACTTTTGAAAACTCGTATCTCACTCAAGTTTGACAGTTTATTTTCTTCGTAATCATAAAGTTAAAGAGGTTTTATGCTTATTAATTAGGTCTTGTAGCCGACCATGATTGTAGAGGATTAAATTTGCCCTCACCAAAAAGTTAAAAAATAGGAAAAAGTGTGGTTGTTTCACCTAAATACGATGGTGATCGATCAATTATCAGTTACTGAGTGTGCAGGATTAGTCCTGCTCACGTCTCATGAATCACCCTGTATAGTCTGTCAATCCGGATATGTCAGTAGCAATGTAAAGCAAACTAAAGTATGTAAACGAACAAAAAGCAGCAATGTACATCGAACAACGATGAAATGTAAACAAAACAGTTCCACAGATAAGATATAAATGACACGCGATTTTCGAACAATTCAAAGGTAGTGTTGCTAACCCGCTCTTTTTCAAATTTGCCGCCTTTTTCTACTGACAAGATTTGACCAAGTATATATACAAACCTCAATAACGTTATTGATTGGACTATCGTTCCTTCATGACGCTATCGGAAAACATCAATAGATAATGTGTACATAGACTAATGAGGTTTGCTTAAAATTTAACGTCAAATATTTGCTGGCAAACCGTATTAAATAGAATTTAGGGAATATATATAGGTAATGTTAGTGTGTTTGTACTGTTGCCATCAGATATAGTATAGGTATCGGAGCGGCTGAGGTGCTCACACATATCTGAACACCCCTCTATTGACAGTGTTAGAGTACGTGTTCAGATATTGTGAACACCTTGGCCGCTCCGATATCTGGATAGTTATCGGCTTCAAGGGCATTACGTATTAATTAATATAATAATGCTTTAGTTTCATGTTTCATCTAAGCTATCTCATTCAGGTTTCTTGTGGATCATTTTTAAGGTTTCACTCAAATCATCTTCAATAAGAGAAAACGCGTTAGTTAGCCAACTTCATAGGTTTCTTCGGGTAATCATTAGTCAAACAATCGTACAAAGAAAGGAGATTGTCGCTGACACTCAAGTAACATATACTTTGATAGAATCAATTAATGGTAGTTTAAGAGCTTGACAACTGCCAACGCCTTTCAAATTGACGTTACAGAAACAGGTTTTTACAAAAACTTTTATTCATTACCCCACGGCAGACCAAAAAAGCGATGGCTCGATGTCGTGAAAGCAGATATGAGCGTAAACGGGCGCATACGAGAGGACGCACAGGCACCCGCAAAGTGGAGAAAAGCAATTAGAAAAGCGAACCCTGGCAAAGGCCGCTAGTTAGAAGAAGAATCTTTATTATTTACTTCAGATCGTAGTTATAATAGGCTCGATAGTAAAATATTCCGAAGCTAGGTTTTAAACACTTCTTTAAACGGTCTTGTTTTAATTTAGTTGACGTATACATCTGTATTGAAGAATATTATTCTAACATACTTATACGAAAGCCGTGATTTGAGACTGGTTTTGGTGCTGTAGTTTTCTAATTTTACGAATTTAGCAATCCAATTGAAGAAATAGCTGTCTGCCCTTTAAATCCTACTAAGGTTTCGTGATTGTCTACATTCCTAGTTTAAACAGCAACCCACAAGCACCTCAGCCCACGTGTTCCCCCGCCATCGTCAGCCCCGCCATCTTTGTCGGCCATTTTGAACGCTCTTTCCACGCCTCGCTTAATTGATGTCACGTGCTTGGTGGTTACATGATTTCGGAACGGTGTCTGAAATTCGCTATTCTTTGCTTAGAGAACTGTCTCGCACGAGTTACGGTAGACTGTTATCTCTTCTACTATTACAAATTCGAAAGGAACTGTCAGTCTGTCTTTTACCTCTTCCTGCTTAAACCAATTTAGTTTTACTTCCGTATTTTTCGAATTTTAGCATGTATCGCGTAGCCTGGGTGTGCATTATCAAGCACTGGCACCTGTGTGCGTTGACTCGGTACCAGACTCTTCTATTCTCCTAGAAACATGTCGCACGTAGCGACATATATTATGCGTGAGTTACTCTAAGGGCAGTTACAGACTAGCGTTTTATACGAGCGTACGCGCGTGTAAGCAACTAACCAATAGACCAATTGTAGGGAAAAGTAACGCGCATGTAAGCTCGTAAAAACCAAATATAGGGAAATGTAACACGCGTGTAAGCTCGTACTGTCGAAACGACCGTATACGCGCAGAAAAAAATACACTAGTCTGAAGCCGCCAAACTGTAAAATAAAATATGTTTTTATGATTCAATCCCAAAAATGCTATCTAAAAACCATCCTCGAGGAACTTTTTCGCGCACCTTTGTACGCTTTACTGAAAACCGCATGGTAGACCGCGTGTATACTCTAAATCATAATTAGATTCCAAAAAAAGTAAGACAATGTTGCCACTTTTTACTAGCGCGTCTTGTATTTATGTAAAAATAAGTAAATAAAAGTACTTTTTTAAATCGTAGGCGTAAAATTACCAATAAATAAATTATCTTAGCGTATTTATTTATAAAAAGGAATTTACTATTTTACAAACAAATTATTGCAGTGGCAACATTTTTTCGAATCTAATTATGATTTAGAGTTTAGACCGGAGGCGGAGACTGGAAATTTAAAGACGTCCGTTTTTAATTTTGAGTTATAGATAGAATAGTTTTTAAATAAGCACGACTATTTTGTTAAGCTGACATTATGAGACCTAGTAGAGCCTGTTCTGGTAAGTTTGTAATCAATACATACGTATTACGTATATTAATAATTATATATCAACGATATCTCTATCTACGACATTATACCATTTATAACCCATCTCATTCTATTCCTAGTCCCCAGTCGCAAACCAAGTCAACAACTACCGACGATCTTTTGACAAAATACACTCAAAATAAAAGTACTCCAACAAGAAATAACAAGCGTCGTTTTCTTTATATTTGCAGTAAAAGCAAATAAATGCTCTGAGCGGTCCACTTTGTTGCCTAGCAAATATATGAGTGCACCGGTGTTTTTGAGATCTTTTTCAGGGTACAGAGGACATTGCACGGGGGATTCATTGTAAAGACTGCAAACATTTGGTGCAATACATTTGATGAATTTGGAGGCCATTGTAAAGATAGCAGAGGTTGTTCGCGGACAAATACAATAGATATTTTACTGTCATGGAATGGGGAAAAAGCAAACTACTGCAATTCGCTAAATTCTAAAGGATTTTTATAGAAGCCATTTGTAGAAAACGCTGTATATGGAGTCTACGAGAAAGGCTGATAAAACGGACGGTGAATCTATTAATCGAGCATGGACATGATTATGCTGAAGAACGTATTGCAAATTCTTTACTTGAATGAATAATGATTCAATTTTTTAATTACAGTTCGTACATTTTTCCAACACATGATATTAAACCGACGTCCAAATACTGTTTACTCAATCCTGCAAAAAAGCGGCCAAGTGCGAGTCGGACTCACCCATGAAGGGTTTCGTAGCAGCAAGTAACATAATAAAATTGCGGTTTACGATTTATGACGTATTAAAAAAAAACTACTTACTAGATCTCGTTCAAACCAATTTTCGGTGGAAGTTTGCATGGTAATGTATACTGGGTCAAGCAAATCTTGTCAGTAGAAAAAGGCGCGAAATTCAAATTTTCTATGGGACGATATCGTTTCGCGCCTACATTTTTCAAATTTGCCGCGTTTTTCTACTGACAAGATCTGCTTGACCCAGTATACATCATAATTTTTTTTTAGTGTTATCATTCTCTTATTTTAGAAGTTACAGGCGGGGGGGGGGGGGACACATTTTACCACTTTGGAAGTGTCTCTCGCGCAAACTGTTCAATTTAGAAAAAATTATATTAGAAACCTCAATATCATTTTTGAAGACCTATCCATAGATACCCCACACGGATGGGTTTGATGAAACAAAAAATTTTGAGTTTCAGTTCTAAGTATGGGGTACCCCCAAAATTTATTGTTTTTTTTTCTATTTTTGTGTGAAAATCTTAATACGGTTCACAGAATACATCTACTTACCAAGTTTCAATAGTATAGTTCTTATAGTTTCGGCAAAAAAATGACTGTGACATACGGACGGACAGACAGACAGACAGACAGACATGACGAATCCATAAGGGTTCCGTTTTTTGCCATTTGGCTACGGAACCCTAAAAACAAAACTGGAATACGTATCTTGTAACATAACCCGGATTAAGAGATAGGACATTTGCTCCTGATAATCATCTCCTAAAAGAGTAAAATGTGGGATAAAACTTAATAGTAGCATACTAACAACGAAATATCAGTTTAACGACACCTACTCAGGCGCGCAGAGGCCAGTAAGATATAAACATAAAACACGAGCAACAGGCATTAAGCAGATGTTCTTACTTAATAACGCCGCCAAATGTCTCAGAGACACAGTAAATAGGGAAAACAAAACAAATCCGTAACCTTTTCACAAATAGGTCAACTCCACCTGCGAGTCAGTTGGCGAGAGTAATTACGAATACGTGTTTTTGTTTCGTAGACAGTAAGACACATCACTTTTTACTGCGGCCCCACGTTTGGGCGCCAATTTTGTTTATATTATCGCCGTTTTGTTTCTTGTTTGTCTTTTATTTAATGTATTATTTGTACTATCGATCAAATCGATTCCTTTCTCACTGTGAAACTTTGTCACATTTACTACAACGTCTACGACTACATCATTGGCATTACTTTGATTTCAAAAGTAAAATTATTATGAATTATGACACTTACTGTGAAAAAGTTCTATGGTGGATCACAAATCAAATACAAAGTATTCCTTACCGCTGTTTTAATGTTAATCGAGTGTAAGGGTAATTTCACTTGTCAATTGTTTACATCCTGATCTTGAAGGGCAAATGTTCTTTCCCCAGTTTAATTGATATGTTAAAACATTGTAACATTTTATTGTTATTACGCAACTAGTATACGCCGTCTCTTGTATCTTGTTTTATTTATGAATTCGAAAAGCTCGTGTAAATAATGTAAATATATGTATATGTATATTTTCATGAAAAAATAACCAAGGCTTTAAATTTCTGGTTATTATAATTTGAACCGCTTGGAATATAAACGTTTACAAATTTATACATCCGCGGGAAACACCTGTTTTGAAACAGTGGAAACAAATAGGGACTTTTCACTTGTAAAAGTCCTTGTGCTATTGACAGAAGGTTTAATTTCGCTTGGAGTCAATGAAAATTGTTGTATATGTACTTCACTTTTAACGTCGGCTCCACGTTGGGCGCCACTTCTCACATTTACTCAAAAGAAAAAGGTAATAACTTTATATAGATTTTATACACTGATTTTACTTTATTACGTGGGTAAGAACAGCTTCGTTAGCTTTATTTAATAAACGTTGTGTAACGACTATAAAGGTATCGGTAAAGAGTATAATAATGTATGTTGCAGCGTGATAAGGTGTTTTTGAAACACGTTACTTGATAATAAATGTAAATTACTTAATGGGACGTAATGTTTTGCGTTTAGGATAATTTAGAATAAATCATTTCGTGCTTTTTCCTCATTTTCTTTTAGCGCTATATATTTTAGAAATGAGATAGAAATTACTGTAATAATGGATTGAATTTGAGGCTTAATTTTACGCGTTTGTCTAATGGAAGATTAGATTTTTTCATTAATTTTCAATAGAACACGGCTAACGGCTTGGTTACACATTGATTAGTGTTAAGTGCGTGTTTATGTATTTGCTACTGGCGTTTAGTCTCTCTCTCTCTCTCTCTCTCCGTCTAGCTTTATCCCATCCTTTGGGGTCGGCTCTCCTAGTCCTACGCCATCGCCAGGACGTTCTGTCCCGGGTTGTCTCAGATGTGACACCTGTGTTTAGCGGTTTAGTAAATGTGTAAACAAGCCTTAAGTTTTTGCAGTCATCTTAAAATTAATAAAAACTTATTTAATTTATCACACTATAAATCTCTAGAATTCACAAAGAAAAGAGAACAATATCTAGATTATTGCCATCATACGCGAGTGCCCCACAGATGAGCGCGTTATTGCTACGTAGCTTGTACACGTACGGAGTACGCTCGACGCCTGACAAGTAATTTGTTTTGGACAAAAATGAGCTTCTGCTTGCGACGCCACTAAACATGGCGCGTGGCGTGACGTCGCGTTTCACGTTAATTTGGTTGTGTGTATTGTATACAAAACCAGTGGTGTTATTGGGTTCCGCAGTTGAGCTATATCCGTAAACAAGTAAGTTTCTACGCTTAGTCGACAACCGTATTTTTTATATTCAAAACATGGAAGCCATTTTCCGACTTCGAGTCTGTCACGGGTGTTACAAATGGCATATGTCAGTTTTGTGACAATATTATTTAATACTAGTATATGACCTTTGAAGCAGTATCTCTTTCTGACCAAAGTAGACCGCAATCTTCTGTCTCTTCCATGAGGTAACTCGTATAAAACCTTTTAGAATAATCTCGAAAGGTGCGTGTATAGAAAATATGCAAAAATTCTCTGATATTTCTTCTGTAGTCTTACTTAAAATTAATTGTTTGTTACAGGTAAGATACATCTACTAAGACGGATTAAGTAATAAAGGAGCATTTCGTAAGTATAATTGATATTGATATGTACCCTAGAATATAGGAGATACTTACTTAAGTTGTAGTTAGTTCAGGTCCATTGTTAGAAGAAATTTTCATGTTAATAAATTTTGTGCAAAAATAATGATTTTTCATGTTTTTTTAGCGAATGTTGTTTAATCAGATTTTGAATCAATGAAGTTACTACAGAAATATTTTAATCCTAAAAAAGTGCTATGATTTTTCAAAAACTGCTTGCTGAACCATCTGCATCTTAATACTGACTAATGGTTCTGACATTTCGAAAAAAGAAACGTATTTTACCTGTCAGTCCTCTTTCGTCCCGTGTCCTTAAATTTCACGTGTATGTGACAAGAAGAAAACGGTTCACATCTTGTCAGTCACACTTGACAGGCATTTGTATTATTGCTATACCCCTCGTGCATTTAGGTAGTTTTGATCTCAAGGTAACGAAAACAAATCTTGGTTAAGCGCAAAAAGTGGCGGTGGCCGAGTGGATATGACGTCCGACTCTCCGACTTTCAATCCGGAGCTCGCGGGTTCAAATCCTGGGTTGTACCAATGAGTTTTCGGAACTGATGTACGGAATATCATTTGATATTTACCACTAGCTTTTCGGTGAAGGAAATCATCGCGAGAAAACCTGCATACACCAGTGAAGAAATTCAAAAGGTGTATGTGCATGAAGTCCCCAATCCGCATTGGGCTAGCGTGGGGACTATAGCCCAAACCCTCTCGCGCATGAGAGGAGGCCTTTGCCCAGCAGTGGGACGTATATAGGCGGAATTATTATAAGCGCAAGTGAATCTTGTTTCAACAAAGTATTTAGTACATGATGATCCAATGATTCCCCATATCCTTGAAATTAACTTTTCAGTAACTTATAAAACGGCTCAGATATTATTTAACCTTTCAGATCCTATTTCTACTCCCACTCTCGCGAAATAATTTCTCTGTAATGCCAATCCACCCACGCCTCAATTAAATAGCAGCCTACATGCTCAGTCGGTTTATTAAATTGTTTAATTTAAGCCATTTACACTTAAAGAGGAATCGAAAATTACTCACTGTCAACATCAATTCTTTTAGACTAATTGAATTTAGTTAAACGAAAGTGTAAACAAACATATGTACAAAAGAGTTTGACCCTAGTAGGACCACCCAGTCTACCCACTAAGACCACTTAGTAAATGAAACTAGATGACGCGTATCACTGCTCAAAACCGTGAATCGCAATATTAAGATTTTTCTTGTAAAAATTACGTCAAGTTGATTCGTAACTGTTACGTGTAAAACTCATGGTCATTAAGTTCAGTAACATGAAAAACCATTTTTCAAGATCGTTTTAAGACATTAAGTAATAATTTGCCAATATTCAAATTAAATTTGCTAATATTTTCATCAAATTACATAACCTTGTGTCAAGCTAGATTACCTTTAACATCAGCGTGTACATGAAATCCAACAGCAAATGGGAAAAGCAATTATAGATGGAATCGCAACGTACGAGTACAAAGGCCGAGGCCGCGAAACGGCATATTTCCACGTGGGAAATGCTCCAATCACGCTAGAGATGGGACCGAAAGTGGTAGGGCTTGTATAGTTTTTTTAAATTGTCTCGATGAGTATTAGTTGCCCGTGGAAAGAAAAGTACAGTCAGCGATAACAGCTCGTACCATAAGTGAAATTTATGCCAAAAACTTATTTGATTAAAACAGTACATATGTATAGTATTTATTCTTTAGCATTACGTCGTTCACTCCTGAACGTCACTGAAGCTAAAATGTCAGTCAGTTTACATTAAATTGAGATTTGTTTGCAACGAAATGCAATTAACTCCAAGTAACTTTTGGGGTTTGAAACAGGTTTAACCGAGGTAGGATAGATGGGAATCTGGGTTAAATTCGAATCGAACTAAAGTTAATTACTTGTAAAACTTTCACGTTTTGAATAGATATATGTATTAAAACATATTTATTTACCGTTTCGACGCAGGTTACACTGGTCGTGGTCGCGGATAATTTTTCATCCACCTAATAAAATTATGTTTTGATATATTCTATTGTTTATTGTGTTTGTCATATGATCCCACTGCCCCTTTAATGGTAAAGATTAAAAAAATACACAATTCAAACCTCAACGCCTCATAGTCATAAAGATGTTGTCCCATGCTCATTTTTGCCATATAATATCTAAGTGCGCCCTATAAAAGGCTAACTTAGAAGGATGATTGGGTAAAAAGTTATTTCTCTGTCTTTGAGTCTGTTTCATTTATCTATATAGATTTGTATTAGGTATATAGGTTATTTATGTCTTCTCCCAAAGAAATATTTTAAAATGTTCAGAAAAATCTTGACATTCCGGGACAGAAAACCATATCGAAAAGAATTTTTACCCAATTAATGAACAAAGCAAAAATTAGCCAAACAAAAAAGGTTGATCGTGTATAACCCCGTGTATAAAGTGTATAACTGTCAGCCCCCATTCGCGCTCCCGTCCCTACCATGGAGAATGGCAACCCAACAGAGGTGTTACATTACGAAATTTAATCCAAAATTTATCCGCGCTCTTATCGCTGGCTAGCACGCGAACCCTCCCTCATTATACAATAAGGCTTAAGTACCTTCACCGTGTATTATTTTATTGCATAAACGCGAGCAAGTAGAGTTTTTGGGCGCCAAATGTAACGTGAACTCTAGATCCGCAACAACTATGTGGAGTATGAAAGCGAGATTATAATGGTGTTAGATTCACCCGTGCTCTGTACGCAATTCGAATCACATCCACGGCTTGCGTAGCGACATAAGATGTTTTTATATCAGCGATGGTATAAATGAAAAAGGGTGTACGCGCCTTAGTTTAACCAGTGACTTAAGTCGTTTTGAAAAGTTGGCGTTGCGGCGATAAATAATAAACTTTATTGAATAAACAATTTCGGAAGTTGTTTCGGGCATCGATTGTTTAGGATGTTTGGGGATTTACGGTTATTTTCCAGATTCCAGTCGTTTACGGGTCCTTTGGTTCCACTGGGGTCTTTTATTTGACATGTGTCAAATGGAAGATGGAGCGGAGTTGAGCGATAAGCAATTTATTAGTAATGAAGTAGCAATGATTTTCAAAAAATGGATTGCGGTAAAAATATCATAAAATGTATATCTACAACCAAATATGTGAAGATTACTCTTGAGTGCCTAAGAGGGGGTAATGTTTTGTGAGTTGTTTGTATTATGTTTATATTTTTTCAAGTCTGGCAATGTTTACTTAATGTCTACAAGATCGTACCTACCTTTATAAATAGTATCATATATTTTTGGCGCTTTGACCGTTTCCTATTTTAGATCTTGACTTTACCTACCCTTTATCGAGTATTTATCAAGCAGTTTTTCTTTCCTGATGATATTTTATAGAATCATGTGTTGCTAAATTAATATCACTGTGTTCGTATTCAGCATTTACCCATAAGGAAAGCTAAATATCCTGCGTGTCTTGCCGCCATTTTCTTAATGTAGGGTACATTAAGTTATATTTCTTTTTATCCATAAGTCAGTCGGCTTCGGATCTTTATGTACTAGCGCGTAGTCCAATTATCCTAGTCAATTTCCTGTTTAAATTCATTATTTAACTATTATTTTGCAATGTTTGAATATGATAAATATTGAATATAGAAATTTGATATTGGCTGATTAGACTGCTGTCATAGACAGCGCTTTAGTTTTTTATGTTTAGTTCCTAAACTGGCCATGTGTCGCTAGTAGTACGATGGTAGACGTTCGGTCGCTCACGTTTACTTACCGGTGTTGTTCGATATAATATATTAATTATTTACGAAAGTCTTCTTGTTTTTCTTATATCGCCAAGTGGTTATGGGCCCAGCACGCTTCCACTGCGCAAAAGAATGTCGAGCTCCGAAGAAAAGTCAGGGAAAAGGTGACATGTTAGCCTTCAATGTTACTCACTGTGAGTGGAAAGAACCCGATGTAGATGACAAGTGGCTATTGGACAGTGGCGCTTCTGGCCATATTTCTTTCAAAAAGGAATATTTTACAGAAATACATGAGTACAGAGGTTCCCCATTGAAATTGGGCAATAAGGAAGATGTAGAAGTTGCTGGACAGGGAGACATCTTGTTGAATAAATGGGTTGATGGTCAGTGGGAGACCAGTATCTTAAAAGGTGTTTTATATGCCCCTAAAATGCATCGAAACTTGATCTCTGAAGGTGTGATAACAAGACAAGGTTATGAAATTGTGAAAAAAGACTCTGATGCGTTTATTTATCTGGACGGTAAAAAAGTTATGTGTGCTTCCTTAAAAGGAAATAACTTATATGAAGTGAAAGTGAAGACTGTATTAAATCAGGGCTGCTATTTAACTGATCACCACATTTAATAAAATTTAATACCAAAAAAATCTACTTTACCACCCTAAAATAATAAACGATCACCAAAATTATAACACCATTTTAATGTGAAATGATTACCAATTTTATCACATTTTACTATCCTATTAAAGGAAATGACACCAAATTAATCATTATTAACCTAAAAATTGTAAATGATTACCAAATTTCAAACCCCATTTTAATGTGAAATGATAACCAAATTTTTACATCTTGCTATCCTATTAAATAAAATGACACCAAAAGAATCATTGTAAACCCAAAAATAGTAAATGACCACCAAAATTAGAACTCCATTTTAATGTAAAATTCTAACCAAATTTTTAAATCTTGCTATCGTATTAAAGCAAATGACTCCAAAATAATCATTGTAAACCCAAAAATAGTAAATGACCACCAAAATTGTAACCACATTTTAATTAAAAATGTGCAAATATTTAATATATCGTTATCCTATTAAATTAATTAATCCACTTCGTCATCTTTTTCTAACCTAACCTAACCCACTTTTCTAGTAGCATTTCGTTTCTGTATGGGTTGCAGTTCAAACCTAACCTAACCCACTTTTCTAGTAGCATTTCGTTTCTGTAAGGGTCGCAGTTCAAACCTAACCTAACCCACTTTTCTAGTAGCATTTCTTTTCTGTATGGGTCGCAGTTCAAACCTAACCTAACCCACTTTTCTAGTAGCATTTCGTTTCTGTAAGGGTCGCAGTTCAAACCTAACCTAACTCACTTTTCTAGTAGCATTTCGTTTCTGTATGGGTTGCAGTTCAAACCTAACCTAACCCACTTTTCTAGTAGCATTTCGTTTCTGTATGGGTCGCAGTTCAAACCTAACCTAACCCACTTTTCTAGTAGAATTTCGTTTCTGTATGGGTCGCAGTTCAAACCTAACCTAACCCACTTTTCTAGTAGCATTTCGTTTCTGTAAGGGTCGCAGTTTAAACCTGACCTAACCCACTTTTCTAGTAGCATTTCTTTTCTGTAAGGGTCGCAGTTCAAACCTAACCTAACCCACTTTTCTAGTAGTATTTCTTTTCTGTAAGGGTCGCAGTTCAAACCTAACCTAACTCACTTTTCTAGTAGCATTTCTTTTCTGTAAGGGTCGCAGTTCAAACCTAACCTAACCTACTATTCTAGTAGCATTTCAGTATGCTACTAGAAGAGTAGGTTAGGTTAGGTAGGTATGTGGTGCGGGGTACGGGGGGTTGAGCGGGAGGGGCTAGTAATTTTGGCATCATTTTACTTTATTTGGTAATATGTATACATTTTTTGGTAATCATAGTGGTTTATTTAGGTGAAAATATCGCATTAATTTGGTCTTCAAGATTTGGTGATCATTAATGATTTTTGGTGATCATTCAATATATTTGGTATTCGAATACAATTTGAAGTGCAGTCGTAATTAAAACGGTGGTACTTTTGTAATTTTAGGCCTTATTATTTTGGTGATCAGTAATTTTTTTTGGTAAGCTTGATTTTTTTATTTAGGGTACCAAAGTATTTTTTGGTGGTCATTATATTTGTAGCCTTAAATCAGTGTAACTTAGTGCAAAAATCGGACTTGCGTACGTGGCACGAGCGTTTAGGTCACATGGACATTAAAGAAATACAGAAAATGTGCAAGAATAATGTGATAAACGGTGTGGACCTAACTAATTGTGACAGTTTTGTGTGTGAGGGTTGTGCATACGGAAAACAAGCCCGGAGACCATTCCAGAAGTCCAGCAGAGGTCCACTGCAGCCAGGTGACATGGTTTATAGTGATATCTGTGGGCCCATGAGCGAGCCCTCAGTACAAGGTATGAAATATTTCATATTATTTAAAGATGCTGCCACTGCTTATAGACATGTGTACTTTCTTAAGAACAAGAGTGATGCTTTAGAATATTTCAAGAAGTACAATGCTATAATAAAGAATAGATTCTTGCACAGTGTGCGTGTGTTGCATACTGACAATGGCGGTGAATTTAAGAATAAAGCTTTTAAAGAATATCTGGATAGTGAAGGCATCGTGCATGAATTGACTGCACCATACACACCAGAAATGAATGGAAGGGCCGAACGCGAGATGAGAACGATTATGCAGAATGCTCGGTCTATGCTATATGCTCGTGACATATCCCTTGATCTTTGGGCAGAAGCAGTTAGTTGTGCTGTATATATATTGAATCGCACATCTTCAAGTCAAACCCCAAAAGTCACACCTTATGAACTATGGACTGATATGAAACCTAGTTTAGATCATGTAAGAGTGTTTGGATGTGTGGGTTATGTTCATGTACCAGATCAATTAAGAACGAAGCTAGAGAGTAAAAGTCGGAAATTGATGTTAGTGGGATATGAACACACAAATTACAGGATGTATAATCCAGAAACGAAAAGAGTGACTGTGTCAAGAAATGTTATATTTGATGAAAATAACACACCAAATTTTCAGAAAAGTGAAGCTGAAGTGTCACTTCGATTTGGTGATGATGCAGAAAGTGAAAATAATTCTGAACAAGTTGAGATAGAAAGGGTGGCACCAGAAGAGGCTGAGGCTGATGATGCTGTGGATACCTCTTATGATGATGCTAATGAACAGGATGAGACTTATGTGCCACCTCATGAAATTGAACAAGAAAGTTTAAGCCATGACATGCCATACAACTTGAGATCCAGGAGAGATTGTAATTTTGAAGTGAATCTGTCAGGTAGTTTAGATGTACCAGTGACTTATAATGATGCTATCAACAGCCCAGAGTGTAAAGAATGGCTGAAAGCTATATCTGAAGAGCTGGAATCCCATCGTGAGAATAACACCTGGAGTTTTGTCGACCGAGAAGATCATAGAACCATAACGTCTAAATGGGTTTTCAACATTAAGAGAAATAAAGATGGTGAAGTAGAGAGATATAAAGCCCGCCTTTGCGCTCGTGGCTTTACACAAATTGAAGGTCTTGATTACTATGAAACTTTTTCACCAACCACCAGATATGAATCTATTAGAATATTGCTAAGCATTGCTGCTCAATTGAATTGGAATATAAGACAATTGGATGTTAAAACAGCATTCTTATATGGAGTCCTAGAAGAGGACATATTCATGGAAGTGCCTGAAGGTGTTAAAGCACCAGCACCTAATAAGATATGCAAATTGGAGAAGTCCCTCTATGGGCTGAAACAAGCGTCCAGATGCTGGAATAAGAAATTTACAGATTTTTTAGTGAAATTTGGTTTCAAACAATCACAGGCAGATAGTTGTGTTTTTGTAGGTAATTTTGAGAAAGTGAAAGCACTGTTAATCTTGTATGTTGATGACGCTCTGGTTATGTCTGAGTCTACTAGAGTTTTGGACCTGATTGTTGGCCATTTGAAGACAGGTTTTCAAATTAAAGAAGTTGATTTGAACAAATATGTAGGATTAGAAATAGTCAAGAGCAATGGCGCTATCTGTGTCCATCAGAAAAGATATATCGAGCAGATAATAGGTAAGTTCAATATGAATACTGCTAATGCATGCAATACACCTGTTGATGTTAACGTGCCTATTCAAAAAAATGAAACTGAAAATGATAGGATTGACTTTCCATATCGTGAAGCTATTGGCTCGCTATTGTTCTTGGCAAATGCAACTAGGCCTGACATATGCTTTGGTGTTAATGTTTTAAGTAGATATATTAACAACCCTAGTTTGCAGCATGTAGCTCAAGTAAAAAGAATAATCAAATACCTTATAAAAACAAAAGATGTTTGTATTAGATATGAAAAGCAGTCAGACTTAGTTGGTTATTCAGACTCAGATTATGCCGGGGATTTAGACACTAGAAAGTCAACTACGGGTTACTTGTTCATGTTAAACGGTGGGCCTATTTCTTGGGCTAGTCAGAAGCAGCCCTGTGTGGCCTTATCGACATGCGAAGCTGAATTTTTGGCTGGTTGTGAAGCAGCCAAAAATCTTTTATGGCTAAAGCAGTTTTTTAAAGACATAGACTTTGACATGAATTGTACAACTTTGTGTATGGACAATCAAAGTGCTATAAAGCTGATAAATAACCCAGTGTTTCATAAGAAAAGTAAGCACATAGATGTAAAATTTAATTTCATTCGTGAGAAGGTCCAACAAAAGTTGATTGATATTAAATATGTTCCTAGTTCAGAACAACTTGCGGACATTTTTACCAAGGCTTTACCGGCTGTTCAGTTTATGAACATTAGAGATCAGATACTTTCAGTATTGTAATTTTATTTGTTTACAGTCAAGAAGTTGTTCTGTTAATGGTTTATAGTTTTGTTTTAGTTAAATATGTACTGTGAGTAATTGTACTAAATAGCATTAGCCATTTCAAATTTAGTGGGAGTATTGAATATAGAAATTTGATATTGGCTGATTAGACTGCTGTCATAGACAGCGCTTTAGTTTTTTATGTTTAGTTCCTAAACTGGCCATGTGTCGCTAGTAGTACGATGGTAGACGTTCGGTCGCTCACGTTTACTTGCCGGTGTTGTTCGATATAATATATTAATTATTTACGAAAGTCTTCTTGTTTTTCTTATATCGCCAAGTATAAACACATTTATTGAATTGATAATAAGGCTAAGAACTTTACCAGTTAAGGTATTTACTCATTTGCAAACTCACTCGTTTCACGCAGTTCAGTTGAGTCGCTCGCGGCACAATACACGTGACGTGAGGTCATTTTTGAGCTGTATTCAGACTTGTATATGTATAGTTACCTATTCTAGTTCGTTGGTTAAATGTACTCCATTGACTGGGCTACTACCCCGCGAGCTATGGAGTTATGGACTGTAAAAAAATCTCATTACGCGTACTTCACCAACTAAAAGTTTCCTTAGGCTCGGAAGTTAGATTTCTTTTCATAGACAGCTCTATCCGGAATGCATAATGTAATATAACTTTTGAAGGATTTTGATGAGCATTCTAACAAGTTTAAACTTAGTTTCAGACTCAGATAAAGTAAAGATGATTTAATGAATACTGTAATAGGTGGAGCGCCGCGCCGGAGTGGAAGGGTTGATTCACCAAACACACTATACAGGTTAACAGATGTAATGTCTTCCAGCTTGTACACTCTAATCCCTCCTCAATACTTGCTATTCTATCATTATATATAATTATTCTACGTGACAGAAGAGGAAATCCCTTATCGAGTGGAGGCGCAAGATCTACATTAAATGTGCTGATCACTCAATATGCACAGACGTGCCAATATGAGTGTCTGCCTATCGCAAAACATTACTACGATTAATCCTAAAAACGTGCTGTGTTAGGGATCAATTCAATTTCACGGAATGTTTTTTGTCGTTACCACACTGTCCACACTCAATTGAGAATTTATTAACGACATTGATTATTTTTTAATTGAATATATTTTCTACCTCGCTACAAATAATCCAATAAGTGCTAGTCTGTCAATGATTATGATTTTCTCGTTCCCAAATATTAAATACGCATTTGTTTTAATCCGGTTCACGAGTAACATGAGACATGAAAGCCAAATGAATTTATATCCAAAATTCTTAATGCTGGCGTTACACCGACGTCCAAAACTGCCGCGCTTGTCTAACAAGTCGTATCATCACACGAGTTTATTGCGACATACGTCTTTTCGGTCCAAAATGTCGGAAAAGCCCGGGACGGGATTATCCGTGTTTAAGCGTGGATTAGACGACACAAGATAGATGCTCGCTGCAAAACGCTCAGATTCCGAAATCCAATCCTTTCAGCTGACAGCGTAAATTGTGATTATGAATTTTCATGGCCCTGTTGTGACTGACGGTCTTAAAAAAGCTTTTGAAATACGGATAAAGGAGTATAAATACTCGCGGAAGAAAGAGTATAAATTCGTTATACATGTTTACCGCGTTCAAGAATCTTAGTTATAGGTACATGCAATTTGGACCTTCCCTCGAGACCACTTCGTTAATGCGCGATATATGACCTTAAGTTGGAATTGCCGTCTCTTTATGCAGGTTGATTTACTTGAAAGTAGCTCTAAAGAAACGGAAAAGACAAAATCACCCAGTTTATTCACCATTTGAAAAACACTCGTTGTTTTAAATTTCACTGAACCTTAGCGACTTGTACGCGAAGGATCCTAGATTGGAGTTAGGATACATTTATGAATCATATTTTTTTATGAATCCTTCCGACCTTCACAGGCAGTTTGGATAGTTGTCAAGTTCCGGCGTTGCTGCGGTCTGCTCCCTAACAAAGGTCACCCTCGAGTGTTTTAGTTTAAATATTTGTAATTATGGCCTTTATTGTCTAAAAAATACACTCATTCGTTTGTAAATTAATCGAGTACAAAGATGTCAGATCTGTACTATTGGTATGTAACAAGGTTGTTTCCTATAGATAAATTCGAGAGGGCTCGTTATTCCGAACAAAACTAACATACCTTAAAAAAGTGATAATCCCCGGTCCTTTTGCACAACTAATTATTTTAAAATCACCTAAAATTCATTAAAAAGACACTGTCTTCGTGTCTTATACGAATTGTAAAAACTAAAAATCCGTAATATGAAATTACGTTTTTACGTTTTATATGTGTGTAATGATCAAAAATCGTGGGTACAACCTCGGTTGTGCTGTATAGAGCAGAAAAAATGGTTATCAAGAAGAAAAGGCAAATAGATGACCAAAAATTCGGTCAGGGTCCTTATCATATATTTTATTTTATTTTATTTATTAGGAAAACTTACAGCTTGAGTAACAAGTTAGGTAATAACATAGAAAAAGTAAGCCAATGACAAGTTTCCACAGGTAGATATATACACACAAGTAGAGATGGGTCGCGGGTATTTACCCAATTTACCCACCCAGGTAAATACCCGGTAAATACCCTTCTACCCGGTATTTACCCGTATTTACCCAAATGGACGGGTAGATTCAATTTTTGTTGCACATGTCGATTTGTGTTAAAGTGGAGATATAAACCGAGTTAATGGTTGTAATTATTGTGTGTCATTTAAAATGAAATGGTTTAGCAGCTAAACCTTAAACCTGCAGTTGTAACTAAGGAATTTTTAGTGCAATTTTGATAAATATAAAAAAAAGGCCGTGTAAGAGTATTTTTTTTAGATTTGAGTAAATTATCGTACTTATACGTTGATAATACACATTCCATCTTCGGTCGGCGGGGGGTGTGGTTGGGGGGAGGGGGGTAAAAGTGAACTTTTTCATATTTCTTGGATTCTGTCATTAATATCGAAAAGTGTTGTATGTACAAACTAAAGTAGACATAATTTTATACAAAAAAGGTTATATACATTTTTCTCCTAAAACTAACTGTATTTGACTTATGAGCTTCCCAAGTTGTGATACTGCACAATTTTTTTTATTATCATTTATAAGTAGTCTTTATTTTCATCTTTCTAATGTATATTAAAAGCGTTTTAAAACATTTCCGGAAGCCGGGGAATGATTTTACACGATTTTCATAATTGTACTGATATGTTAAAATCGAACTTCACCTCATAGCAACCTTTCCGTAATTAGTTTGAACATACATTTTATGTAACATTATAAAAAAATACTTAAATTAATCTTATTTATACTCACATTCCATTAAACACATCAAATTTAGAAGAAAAACGAAAATACCCGCGTATTTACCCGCGGGTAGGTAAATATCGGGTATTTACCGGGTAAATACCCGCTCTCGGGTATTTACCCGGGTAGTTACCCATCTCTACACACAAGTCGATAATTTGACTGGTACCAGGTATTATACCACCCTTTTACGTATCGAGTATCAGTATACGTAGGATTACCAGGTATGTACGCCAAATGAACAGCTCGCTATCTGCGATATCGGCACACTCGCTAATTGGGATCAAGGGCTTACCGTCAAATACAATGTTCCCATTGGTTCTGCGCGAGTTGGCCGCCAGTGTAAGGTTAACTCGGGTAATTCCGAAATTCGGATAATTCCGAAATTCAGATGAAAATCACCCAAAATTCCATCATAATAAAAGTCTCTTTTCGGAATTATGTGACAGTTTTCGACATTCAGAATTACCCGAATACACATGTGACCTTTAGATCTATAACAACATGGTCTTAAGTCGAAGAAGCTTTAGTTTTGTTTTTGAATTTGGCACTTATAGTGCGTCAAGCTAATCTTGTCAGTAGCAATGTAAAGCAAACTAAAGTAGGGCAGCACTCAAAGAGTAGTATTGCGCTAAGAAAAGCAGCAATGTATAATGTACATCGAACCAAAACTTTTTTTTCCGCTGAGCGCGCCCGTCAATTCAAATTGTCACTCGCGGATTCTCTATTGAAAATGTTTGAAATTGTTATTAATAGGTATGGACGGACAATTTAAAAGCGGTGTGTGATGTTGATAAAAATGATTAACTAATTTGAAGATCTCAAAATAAAAATAGAAGTGGACTATGCCGTTAAACAAGAATGTATGAATAAAATCATTGCTTCAGCAGGTAGATGTCCTACTGGATTTTAATATTTTATTCGATTTCTCAGTTGGCACTGTAGGCATTGTAGGCATCTTAGCTTTGATTAAGCACAATCTTATTTAATATATTGGTATTTAATGGTGACACAGCAGAAATATTTCTTGAAATAGAATCGATTCAGAAAGTAAACAAAGATGATAGCTGTCATTCGCGATCCACATTCCACAGATAAAACACAGATGACACGCGATTTTCGAATTATTCGAACACAGTGTTGCTAACCCGTCATTTTTCAAATTTGCCGCCGTTTGCTACTGACAAGATTTGCTTGACCCAGTATATTTAATAAAAGTTAAAATTAAATTTTGGAATAAGGCCTTTATAATGGCCTCTGGGCCTCAGGAAGATGTATTAAAATTACTGACATATTGAACATAGGTACATAGAATTATGTCGAAGAAATAAGTTTGCGGAAATCATGCAAATCACGTGAAGGGGAAATACCAATAAAGCAAATATTCAGATGTTGGTATACAATAAGAGGTAATTTATTAATTACGCAAGGGTTCCAAGGCAATTTCAAGAGTCTACATATTACAGAGTTCCTGATACACTGAAAGGAACAGAAATAAAAATATCTCTATATATGTCTCTTATTTACTTTGGAATTATCTCGCCATACAAAATGTTCTGTCACAAGAGCAACGATTTTCTTTTCTCCACATACCAGATTTTACAGGTAGTATTTTCCTTGCGTTGGTGTGGTAACATTAACTTTTTACACACTTTACATCCTATTATCTAAAGCAACTAAGTTTTGTCTTAATTGTCGTTTAGAACCTCCGAAACTACTTATTCCGCGTCGTTTTGCAAAGCTTCTTTAATTAAGCAGCTATTTAGTAGTTGTAACAAAAGAAATTAACGACGACATGGCAGTTTGCTAACGAGTCACGACTGGATCGCATGCCAAGTTTACTTTAACTTTTGCTATTGTAACGTTGTGTGTTTTCGACAATGTTCATCGTAGGAAACATTGTTTCATATCAAATTTATCTTTCAGTGAAATATTTACCACAAAATTGGTGATAACTTTGTCCGCTAGAATTTCTAAAAACCTTTTGTCCCCATTTTCACATTATTAATAAGCTGAATCTCAAAATAATCTATTCTCAGGAGCTCTACGACATTTAAAGAATATATGTTCTACATTTCAAGATTCTACCTTCAACAGTTTAAGATGGGCGCGGGCGTTGTCTGTCGGCATCCATGTAATGGGGCTATGTTTTATCTTTACGTTCATTTTTACAACAAAAAATTGGTATTTCGTGACGCCCAGAAACATGATAAGCAGTAATATTTTATTATCTCAGTCCCTGTTGGGCGCCATTCTTCACAATGCCAAACACTTTGAAAGTATCGCCTTCAAGGATCTAATTTCCAAACAACAGTTAACACCAAATTTAATATAACAAAGTAACAAAGAAAATGCTCGAAAAGAAATATTTGTCGAGTACCGATGGTCCTAAAAGGCGGTGGGCGCGTGGGGGTAGTACGATAATGTATTACTTCACAGCTAAACCAGTATGCTACCATTGCTACCAGTGCATGAAATAAACATTAGGACTCGTTAACCATACTAGTGCCTACTATACTTCAGTACTAAATGTTTAAAAGAACTAATTGCTATTTTTAACTCAAGGGAGCGATATGAAAGTAAAAAGAAACCGTTTAAATCTTTATTCAAGTCAAACTAGGCCGGCTTCAACCCTACATATCTGACCTGAGAAGATTTCGCCCTATATGGGACCGGCAACAAACTCAGAGGGATAAATCTTTTCAAAACAAGTTAAAACAACACATAACACGTCATTTCTTTATTTCACAAAAGTAAGCTTCTAATGAAACATAAGAAATCAAAATAACACTTGAAATAAAACTAAATGGTTAAAGAACGCGGGATTCTATAAGCTATCAGAATAATCCTTTAGGTATAAGCCTTCAGGAACGTAGCGAGTTAGGCACGAGGTTGGCTAACGAGTACGTCCGAGTCCGATCTCTAGCGCGGTCCAATCAAGAAGAACTACCAGCGGCGGAGCCTCTCCGCTCCCGCCTCAGTCAAGTTGGCAAACCTGCTCGACCAGTCTACCAACATACCGACAAAAACGCCAACTCGTGCCTACGCTCACTCGAGAGAAACCTCTCGACGTTCCAAAGCCTTCTACCAGTCATCTCAGTTCAACAACACGCCAATAGATGGCGTTACTCTCTACGCAACTTTATTTCAACAATGCTCCAATAGACGGCGTTACTCTCTACACAACTTTATTTATTTTGGTACAACCAAATAATACGTAGCTCAACATTGCTAATCGATTTTATACAGGCGTCTAAAATAATGAACTATAACGCTGCAATACGTCTTTCCGACATATTTATTACTGTAGTATCACCGCCCACAATATTAACTTTCCATTGGTAGACCTTATTACAAAAGGCATAAAGTCCACCAACGGGCAGTTAAGAGTGTTGCTGTTTGTACGAGTAACACTTCGCAGGCGCTGTCAAAAGTTACACTCATTCTGGGTGTTAATAAAAGCGGAACTCGTTTGTTCTTCATTAAAAAAAGAGCTTTTACACATTCTTACGTAACGGCACATATGACTTTTTGATTATTAGACAACTTGCAAAAATTGGCGCCCCAACGTGGGGCCGAATTGAACGATGCGACAAGGTTTTGGTTTATTTTCTCTCACGTTTTCAGTTGACATCAAACAGTCTTTCGTGTTTGTTTGTGTTCTGGTGAAAGTCATATTTACATTCGTGTCTCTTTTGAGGAGTTACTTTTGCATGTTTGCATTTGATAAGCATTGTAGCACTGACTTGTTTGATAATATTTGTTTGTTACTTTTGTTACATGCGAAGAAAATCAAAGGTGTGTGAAAGACTCCCAAGCCGCATTGTGTTAGCGTGCTGTATCCCAAACAGTCTCGTGAAAGAAGATACAGTACAATCCATTACGAATACTCTTCTTTCCACACCTTAATACAAGAAAATAATACACAGAATACAGCAACTCAAGTAGAGGTATAAAGATCTCTTCCACACAACCTTTAGGTCTTTGCCATATGGGTCTAATTTATATACGTAGAACGCCCCGTTTACACGAAACTGGGTCGTGTCGGGAGTCAATTTGCTCTGTTTTGTATTGATCACGCCTCGGCGCTCAGTGTGACAACGGTCTAATTATCTCGTCGGTGCATCTCCCTCGTAGCTAAAGGTAGACTCAGTTCAACTGAGAACTAATATGTAGGTATGTACAGGTGACTTAGGTCTGTGACAATATTTTAACCCTTCAAGTGGTTCGCAAATTTGAAACAAATTGACAAAAAGTTATCAGTTCAAAAACACGAAAATGTTGTTTTGTCTGTCGCTTTTTTCCGTTATCTCTTTTTCTTGTCATATCATTTTCAGAATTGTCGTTCAAACCCGTGAATGTAGTAGATGCATGCAGGTTCTCATTATGTTTTCCAGTAAATATGTCAAACGATATTTAACATAAGTTCCAATAAACTCATCCGTAAAGTGTCATTCTATGGAACTTGCTAACTATGTAAACAAAAGTCACTAGTAAATTCATCATTCAGAGACAATTTCAATATGGCGGTTTGTTTACATAGTTAACAAGTTCCATAGAATGACACTTTACGAGCCGTAATTCGAGTCGCTTTAAAACCACACACCTTACAGTGCATCTGCCCAGTGCTTACGGAAATACTGTGACTTTAATCCGCCACATTCGCCTTTTTCACCCCCCCACAATCCTGTTAAGCCTTCCATATTTATAATGTGGATGTTTAGATTATTTAGGCAGTGAGTAAACAAAAGCGTCACCCGTCCGACGCAGAGCTTAGCCTTATATTTGGGTTGCTTTAAAAACTGCGGTAGGCCGCGGCGAAAAACACGATCCACTGTATCTGTATATTTGAATATGCCGACGCGTGGGTTTTTTAGAAAACATTATGAGTATAAAACGACAAAATACCTAAGCAAGATTTCTTTGTACCTTATATTATAGCAATTTAGCTGTGCAGAGAACGTTGTATTTCTTTATGAAGACATCTTGGACTAGATTTTTGACTTGAGTATCCGCATCTAACTTTCAGAATAATAAAATAATTATGATGAAATTAAGATACATAATTTAAATTTTAGAATTAGTAAATATTTTATTGATTTGTATTTTATTGAAATGTTTGTACACTTTTGTCCCCAAAAAACCAATGGTGATTATCTACATAGGTTCTATTACTAAATTACAATAATTTTAAATTAGTCAAGTTACATACGAGTACGATTAAAAAAAACCGGCCAAGTGCGAGTCGGACTCGCGCACGATGGGTTTCCCTACCATTACGCAAAAACGGCAATAAAAATCACGTTTGTTGTATGGGAGCCCCACTTAAATATTTATATTATTCTGTTTTTATTATTTGTTGTTATAGCGGCAACAGAAATATATCATCTGTGAAAATTTCAACTGCCTAGTTATCACGGTTCATGAGACAGGTACAGCCTGGTGACAGACAGACGTACAGCGGCGTCTTAGTAATAGGGTCCCGTTTTTACCCTTAGGTACGGATCTTTTTTCTGTTCTTTAGTGAGCCACAGTTTCGAAATTCTGTAATTCTTGTAAAATGAAGTAAAAAGTCACCAAAGGTTTTTTTTTTTTACACCCACGAAGCGAAATATATCTAGATTATACCAAAAGAACTTTCTTCTTACACCCACGAAGTGAAATATATCAAGATTATCTAGAACATTGTATCTTTTTTAGGCGTAAAACTAATTTCAATTCAGGACGTGACTGTAAGTTGATTAAATTGAAACAATTCGAAAGTAATTTGTTGGAGCAGGATTGTTCTTGTATATTAAGGCCGAAGGTTGGCAGGAGAATTAACAATCCAGTCACTCTGTAATGTAAGCACTAAACTTCTCAAATCTTGTTGTGAATGAAGCTAATTAATTACTAGTCTTTATAAAGCTGGGTAAACACTGGCGAGATAGATAAAGTTGTGAAGTTAAAATAACTACATCTGTCTTTTTAAACTTAACTATTTACTCACCAAAAATATTTATAAATGAGTTGACATTTAATTCGTAAACATTTTTTTAAGGCCTATCAATCCTTACTGACCTGTCCACTCGAACTTTGCACAAACTTGCCAGTAAGAATGCATACATATCCCTATAAGCTTCATACTTAACGTAGCACTTGGCATGAAAACTTAGCCTGGTTCGACTCTACTAATATTATAAATCTACTAAAAAGTAACTCTCTCTGTCTATTACCATTTCACGCTTAAACCGCTGAACCTAAACTTAGATGAAACTTGGTATTGAGATAGTTTGAAGCTCTAGGAAGGTCATAGGATAGTTTTTATCATTCATCATCATCATGCCACGGAGACGACATCGCTGGCAGAAGCCAGTGATCTTAATGCGTGTATTGACGGGTGGTTGGCCGTTTTGCACGTCGGTGTGTACTCAACTTTACACTTAATTAAACGAAAACACTTAATTAAAAGAACATTTGTGTCTTGTTGATCCTTGGCTCTAATTCGGTTTAAGTGCAATACCTTTGGGTATTCTAAAGGGTACCCTTGAGTATAGATGTATGTATTGCAATTTTCAATTTCGGCCTACATTTGAGGTTGTCAAAATAACCATACCTATGTAAAATCTGTAAGTTAATGTTATTTTTTTAATTGTTGCAGGTAAGGGTCAAGCAGCGAGAAGAAGCGAAGCGTTCGCAGAAATATTTCATTACAGTTGAATGGCACGTTATAAAAAAAAATACTAATATAATTACAATTAAGTTTATCGATATAGCTACCTGTCCCTTTCAATCCGATGAGTATGAATTTCCCAATAGTAAACTATACATTACCATTTTTCGATCTCGATTAACTAAATAGTATTAAACTGTAACAATAAGCACAATCGTTGAACAAGCATCATATAGCGGGACCGTAATAGGTATTAATTTTCACTCTAAAGCACACAACAGCTAACTCTCTTGTTATCAAAACACACACCGATTGTCTTTGTCACATAATACATTGTAAAATTGTTCAAACTCATATCCCGTTACAAACTTGCGACTATAGACTTTGTTACATTGAGTTGGAGTTCATAATAAAAGTATATACTAAACGAGATTTGATATTTGCATGTGTCTTGTGGCGTTTATGCGAATAATGACTCTTCTCCTTGGGATTAGAGTTCTGATTTCAAGCTTACGCTACTCGAGATTGTTTTATATACAAGATACTTACATACTTAGTACTTACATCTAGGGTATTGTTCAATTCGTAGCAATCCAATTGAAATACTCAATAATCAAAAGGAAAAACATGTTTAATTACATGTTAAATTAAATACAAAATTTTAACTACTACTTAATGCGATTGCACGATTCAGAAATGGCACTGTAAACTGGACTTTCAAACAGGATTCAATTTAGTGACGTAGTATAGTGATACAACATATAGATACTGTTTGATAGCAACATTTTTTCAAATAAGCTTTAAAAGCTTCAGGTTCCACTATTTCCATTATAGGTACGAGGGCTGCCTTTTAAGTTCTGTCGTTTGCAAACCTCCCGCGATTTTATAAAAAAAAAACTAGTATCATCGTAAAATATTTGAATTTAGAACTCGAAAACAAAAGAATGACTCGAGATCGGCCGAATCGTTTCAGAACAGCGTCGGTTCAAAGTTGACAAGTCAGTTGTGAAAATGGAAATTACGAAGGAAAATTTACGTGCGATAATTTTTTACAACTTCAAAAGAGGTTTAACGCGTCTTCAGTGCTTTGAAGAGTTGACTACTGTTTTTAATAATGAAGCACCATGCCTCCGCACTGTGGAACGTTGGTATTTAGAATTTCAACGTGGTTGCTCTAGTTTTAGTGATAGGCATCGTGAAGGTCGACCAAAAACAGCCGTGACTCAGGAGAACATTGATGCTGTACGGCAACTGATCGTCGAAGATCGCCATGCGACATACCGTGAGATAGAAGCTTCATTGGGTATTTCAGGGACCAGTGTTCAAAATGAAATTAAATAAAAAAATAAATAACATGTTACTTGGGCTTTTAAACTTCGCTTTAAAATTTTTACCTTTAAATAATGGCTTTTCTATGTTTTAGTACTTTTAGTTTATGGTGTAATTTAAGTATGATATAACATTCATGTCCCAAACTTTTCTATGTAATTAACATAAACTATGTATATTAGAAGCCCCTTCACTTGGTAGCTCCAGATACATTATGAGTAACGCAAGAGACACTCAAAACTGTCGGTCAAAAAGTTAATTCGACCACCTACAAGGTTCCAAAGAAGTACATAGGTATATCTAAAACCCAAACATTTAAGAACTTATGAATTTTCTCACTAAATCAACCACTAAAAAATCCACGCAAAAATCCCAAATGGCATCAGCATAATAGTAACGCATTATGCGCATTACTATAACGACTTTACATTCATTTACTTACAAAATGACTTAACTTAAGCAGACCATTCAAACTGTTAAACCTTGTCTCAATGATATAAAGTTCTAAATCGTATACACATTTATGATCACAACTATGGCGGTTAAGTCCTTAAGTTACTAGAATGTCTATTTTTCACGTGAAGGTGCGTGCGGTGCGAACCTTGACCCAGCTGATTATTAATATCTAAAAGGACATAACCGCCACTTGATTTCGGACGCAAAAATCCTTTTGATACTGAAGGTTTAGTTGCCAATTGTAAAAGGCCTTAAGTTACAATAATAACTGTCTGTATGACTTTTAGAATATAATAAAATAAAAATAGTTATTTGTTTTAAAACGGGGCAAAGTTGTTGTATTTAACTCCTCATGCAAGCTAAAGATTCTATAATTGAACATTGTACCTACAGGTTTCTAAAGGTAACCGCTTACCATCAGAAGACTATACTTTGTTTGTCACCGATGTGATATGGTCAGGTACACTGGTGTAAGTGTTAGACTCTGTAACCAAAAAGCATAACCTACTTTACACGCCCCGTCGGTAAGTTCTACCCTTTCTTTAATTAAAAAGTTTCGTCACTAAATTGAATCCTGTTCGAAAATCCAGTTTACAGTGCAATTTCTGAATCGAATTAGTTGTTGAAATTTTGTATTACAGTTAACTGCTTAAAAGTTTACGTTAAAATTATACATGTTTTTCTTTTTGACTGTCTGAAGAAATAAATGCTTAAAATCTACATCAACATAACTCTGTCCTGTTTTATTAATTATGATATGTTGGTGTAGAATTCGAGGAAAGGTATTGATCTGATTATATTGCTCCCTATAACTATAAGGGACCGTGCGCGTTGGAGGGTCTGCCAATTGTGGCCTGAATCGGCAACATAAACATGTACATTGCCAAAGTGCTACCTTCTACCGTTCTCGTACGTTTTCTTGTGCATATAGGTTGAGTGCGTGAACCTGACTGAATAGATAGTATAGTATAGATCTGATAGACACAAACACATCGAGGAAGCACAAGTATCATATATAATCAAAAACGCGTCAGTAAATATTCGAAATTGGAATGTTCTACATCGCGCTATCGAAATTTTTCCTGTCGCGTATATATACCCACGAGTCAAGGGAGGTTGGTTGGTCGGGGAGGCGGGCTCAGGACTCCGACCGAGCGTCGCTGGCACATGAACATTATTAGTCACTTCGCGCATCTTGTGGACTACGTCGGAAGAGTCGTGAGCATAAACTTCATATTTACGCTAGGCGCCAAAAATCTCACGGCTCCTATGATGCCCCCTATAGTTCATGCACGCTCCCTTTATTCACTATTAACAGACGATTCGTAACCTTATTTTGATGCTGATTGTATCTACAGAATTACCGATCGTAGTTCGGAAGTCCCGTCTCGAGTTTGGTTTCTGACGTATCGAACAAGTTTGACTGTTTGGGCTCGCAGTTGCTACATTAGTTTGTGGCATGTTTGTGAAAGTCCATATTACGGCGCTGAAAATCGGTTTTAAATAAAAATTAGCAGGTTTGGTACCTAAGATTAAACTAATATGTATTAACTACTGTTTAACTCGTGTATTTTTCGTCACGGAGAGCCCAGATTTTCAACTGCTGCAATGCAAGAGTCTATGTAAACTTTATGCACCGACTTGATAGGCGACAGTGTTTATGCGCCTTATCTAATTAAAGTAAGGACACGAAGCTCGAAGAATATCGTACATTGACTCGCCTGTTCCTATATCGCGCATAATTAAATTGCAGTCCCGCTCGTACAATAGTATTGTCCGCTGGCATCATCGATGGAGCAGCATATAAATATGTCCGTACGATAGAGATCAACGTACCGTACGGGTCAATGTACGAGATTCTTCGTGCTTTAGCATCTTTACCCGTCGCAGGATAGATGCCTTCGAGATGTGGTGCTGGCGGAGAATGCTCCAGATCTCATGGGCTGAACGCCGTACAAATGCATCTATTCTCGACGAACTTAGAACTTAACATTAGAACGAGGCTCTCCACTGTTTGCTCCCACGTGTAGTTGGATTCTTCGGCCATCTGAGCAGGACAGGGCCAGATAGCCTTGAAAAGCTCATAATTACTGGCCGCATGGCAAGGAAGCGTAGGGATGACCGTATTGGCCACGCGTTGGGCGGACAGAATAACGTCAGCGACAAACGCCACATTGCAGGCTAACATGCACTGAGCCCAAGACAGAGCGGCCTGGAGAGCACTGGTGAAGAGTGTCCACACTCGTCACGTCCCTCAGCCATGAGGTTACGATAAGGAAGAAGCATCTTTACTTGAGCAGACGGACGCTATTATGTTATGCAAAGAAAACTCCTGACTCCTTAGCCTAGTATGTAATAATAACGCAGCAAACTAATGTCGGGAGCCCTTGTCCTTCAAGATTGCGGGCCGGGGCTCTCGGGCCGTTAAATTTGGTTTAATTAAGGGACTGAGGGTTTGATACAATCACATTAGGGCGTGTGGTGCAATATTTAACTATAAAACGCCAACTTTAATACATTTTGCAGATTTAATCCCATGCAATAATTTACGGGGTGAAAAATACTGAGCAACTTTTACAGGGGGACCAATCCTGAAATTGTGAAAAAATTTGACTCTCCCATACATTGCGGCTGGCTGATGATGATATTTTTATGAGAAAGCCTGCGATAGGCAGAAACTCATATTGGCACGTCTGTGCATAGGTATTGAGTGATCACCACAATTAATGTAGATCTTGCGCCTCCACTCTATAAGGGATTTCCTCTTCTGACACGTAGAATAATTATATATAAGGTTAGAATTAGCAAGTATTGTGGAGATTAGTGTGTATAAGCTGGGAGATATTACATCTATTAACCTGTATACCGTGTTTGGTGAATCAACCCTTCCACTCCGGCGCTCCGCCTATTACAAGCCAAATCTTTTTTTTGGGGATTTCGGGGTTGGTCCCATAGTAAAAGTTGCTCACTATGTGACCTATAGGTACATTCACCCCGTTAATTATAGCAGGGTACTAAAATAAAATTAAAAGAACCAAAAGATTTTTTTTTCTGGATTTTATTTTACCACTTTGTCAGCATAAGATTTGCATATGCCAAATTGCAGCTTTCTAGCATTAACGATCAGGGAACAAAGCCTCGGACGAATTGTCCGTTTATGACTGCAACCTTTGTGGACGTCCCATCGCCCACACTGTTAACTGACAGTTCGTAAATCTTATTACAAAAGGCATAAAGTACACCGATGGACTGTTAAGAGTGTTGCTGTTTGTATGGTGCCGCGAAAACAATCTATTCGCCAAACGCTATCTCCTGTGCCGTGGCCACACGCCAGACAGACGATGATCAACTCCCAGGTAACGGCGGCTGCCATTCAATTAGGAGGGTCAAAGGACTGTACGCACTGTTTTGATAACAGTCCAATATACTTAATTGAGAGTGATTACACCATTGACTAGATGGAAGTACGCGTAGTGTAAGTTTCATTAGCGCTGCCGTGGTAGGTCTAAGAAGCGCTGGCTGGACGTCGTGACAGCGGACATGGAAGAGAACAATCTCACACCTGAGGATGCCGAAGACCGGGCAAAGTGAAGAAGATTGAGCAGGAAAGCGGGCCCTTGGCGCTAGGCCGGGAAAACGCTAGGTTGAAGAAGAAGAGAGCGTGACGTGACGTACGCGTTTGCGTTAAGTGTCATTTTGTATAGGATTTTGAGTTTCCAAAACGTCCCGGGCTGTTCAATATCCCGTACAAAAATAGACAACGCAAACGCGAACGCTCGTCACGGACCGGCCCCCGGGCCCGTCGCCGGCTAACCGGTCCGGTGACGTGACGGTGGACGTCATCGCAGTTGCTGTGGCTAATTTGATGCGGCGGCGGGTTTGTCGCCTACACTATCGAATGAAATGTACACTAGGGGCTCAGATAGCTGCCAAACGACAAGCATTACAATTGATTAATTAAAAAAAAGTTATTGCTGTGCTAATCCGCAATTTAATAATCAGTGCAGTGCTAGGCAATCAGTGCTAACCCGTCACACTTTCGTATTTTTTGCATGCAATTAATATCTTCTACACAAAATTTCATTAAAATCAATCAATTAATTTCATGAAGTCCCCAACAGAGCTTGAGCCTTAGCCTATAGGCAGCCTTATCTCTCTTAGGGAAAGAGGGTAGTGCCCAGCAATGGGAAGTACCCATATGAAGGCTCGTGGTAATACTATAATCGCCGCTCCGATATATCTGATGGCGTGATGGCGTATGTACATAGAGCCCGTTGTATGTTTCAAAATTCAGCGAAATCTCATTTCCTTGGGCTTTACTTACACAATAGTGGAAAATTAAAGCAAATTGTGTATTCATACGTAAATAAATTTATTTCCATGCGCAAACGGTGAAATGAAAATGAACAACTATGTAAACGGGTCATTCTCTATAGAGATCTGCAAACGAACCGACCCGATTTAATTATTCTGCATTGTATTCCGAAAAACAAAGGAATTTCCTGACTACACACAAAATAAATCTCATCAAGGACTCATTTTATTACGTCCCACACGAAATGATTCGGTGCCCTTTATGATTCATTAAAACAGCCATTAAAGGTCCCGGGAAAGGGCGGGAGGTCTCGCGGGATGATGGGTAAGGGACTATTATGCGATGACCAAAACTCTCGTTAGGTTACTGGGTCGATTTTGGGATGTTTTATTAGCTGTTTTGAATTATTTATGATTATATCATCCTTTTGATGAAACAATGTAGCATCTACAGTACCCGGCAATAAATAAGTATTAAAGATATGAAGTGTATTCATCTTTACGTGTATTATCATGTAAACAAACGTGACGTCAAAGTGTCATTCCAACAATACGATTCATTGACAATCTAGACATCGTAATGTCAGATGTTTTTGAGGTGATCCGTTCGTTACTGCGATTATTGATTAAAATGTCATTAGAAATGATATTTTTCAGTGGTTGTTTGGTTATTTCAATACTTTGTGAGTTTTATAAGTATTTAACAAAATTTTAAGTGACGATTATTGTGTAATTCCAGAGAAAAGTGTGATAATGTATTCGAGCAGTGTTTGTTTACATGATAGGACCAGTAAGGATGAATACACTATATTGCCCAACGTTCTTTGGAAAGAGACTCGGCTATTTTCGACTTCGTAGATCGTTGTCAGACCCTACCTATGTATAGTATGTATGTGACGTTTGGCAGTCGTTGTACGTATGTTTACATGTCATCTATTTACGTACATTATTAACTCGTTTCTAATTAGTGATTCTCTTTGTTTCAGGTACTAACATGAAATTCACAATTACGCAAAACCAACCAAAAGGGTTTCCGCTAAAACACTGGTACTTCGTAATTTTAAGTGGGACAGGGTTCGTAATGATAATCGGCGCGATTCGGGAAATGAATTAGACATTCACTAGATATGAAATAGTAAAGATATGTGACGTTCCACGGCAAAAGGTACCATTGCCCCGGCTGAATATTGTCAGCGGCGTCAATAATAGCGTAAGCGCCAGCCGCTATAAGGTTCCTTTTGCCGTGGAACGTCACATATCTGTACTATTTCATATCTAGTGAATGTCTAATTCATTTCTCGAATCGCGCCGAATGAGTGTAGTGGTCTACACCTCTACCCTACGGTTATAGCCGGTGTACCTTTATTTGATCTTCATAAGCGCATTGTATTCATTGTAATATGCCCACTTGAATAATAAACTATATTTATCTTTATCAAGCTTCCATCACTGCCTTTCGGCCCGATTCGAACTTTAAGATACGTCAAATATTACGACTAGAAGCAATATGGATTAGATATGTGAGTGTCGAAAGTGACGTTTCTTCAATCAAAAACGACTCTATTGACACAGACATATCTAATGCATATCTTATCTAGTCGTAATATTTGACGTATCTTAAAGTTCGAATAGGGCCGTTGGACAAGTACCCACCCACTCCAGATTCACGTCCTGACATGTCATGTTTATGTATATAAACATGACATGTCAGGACGTGAATCTGCGTGTGTACTTGTCCAAAGGCGTGCAATTTGTGAGACAAGAAGCTTGATGGGGATGTAGGTCGAGAACTAGCATTCGAAGGAGGCTTACGAACTGTTACGGACGTTCCTGTCTAGTAGTTGCACCTAAGATGTCCTACTTATTGCAGTAGGATACGAGTAGGTATAGGTAGTTTGCTGAATTATTATTATAAAAACAAAAAATCCGACTGCTTACCTACATTTTTGAAATGGTCTTTTCATTAGCTTTCATTTGATACCTACCCATATTGCTATGTTAAGGAAAATAATAACAACCTCTCCCCCCATTTTTCATTTGTGGGCTACATTTTCAAAATGTATGTAATGTCACTACCACAATTCTCACGAATTCAACGACACATATGCCAAAAACCGTCCATCCGTTTGGGCTGTATGGCGTACCAAATAAATGGATATCCATACCTACATACCTAACGCTCGAAAAACACTACCCTTCTAACGCAGTCTGATAAACAACAGAATAGTAACAGAACTAGCAGGCCCCAATTTCACCACGGTGACAGGTGCGACAATTGTAAAATCACTGTTGCTGACGTCACAGGCATCCATGGGCTACGGTTACCACTTACCATCGGGCTGGCCGTATTCCTGTTTGCCACCATCATTGTATTATTTAAAAAACTTTATTATATCGAAAAAAAAACAGATATTTCTTTTGCGTAGTTTCTGACAATTGTCAAGATTTAGAAGAATTGTAGGTAATTCTTGACAGGTAATGAGTTATATGTCGGAATTTCGTGACAATTGTAGTGTTTCTTGTGACAATTGTCATAAACTTAGCAAGAGAAATATCTGTTTTTTTGCCCATGGATGCCTGTGACGTCAGCAACAGTGATGTTTTACAATTGTCGCACCTGTCACCGTGGTAAAATTGGAGCCAGGACACCTTTTTTTTAACCCGGTTAAAAACTTACATTATTTGTAGTAGACAAAGTACCTACTACCGAAAGAACGTCTGCCGAAAACGTAACAAAAAGCAATTACGAGTAGGAACCTGCCTATCTACACGAACTGGCGAGTTCCTAGTTATATAATAATGTTTCCTAACAAGGTTACACCAAGTTAGTTCATATACCAAATGAAGGGCTTTGATAGAGGACTAATAATATGTGGCTATATATGGTCGAGTTCAAGGCTTTTAAGAGGCCCACTGATTAACAGTCCGCCGGACGGTATCGGCCTGTCAGTTATTCGGAACTGTCAAAATTTTGTTCTAACTGACAGGCCGATACAGTCCGGCGGAGTGTTAATCAGTGGGCCCCTTTATGCTTAATTCTTTTGTTACCATTGGTTTTTAGATTGTTTATTAGAGGTAATATTAATATTTATTATTTTATAAAATGGTAAAGTTGTCGTTGGACCCCTTGTGTTAATATTGGCACTCGAGCAAGCGAAACTTTCCAAAATTGAACCACAATAGTATCGAGTGGTTCGAAAAGTGTCGAAAAATCTTAGTTGTGAGTGCTACAAGGCATTAGGGTTAAACAAACATTGCTCCCGAGTGAAACAACATTTTACCAATACGAGGACTACAATATGGGGTTCTACATACTATGCGGAAATTAAAGAAACGGAAACGCGCAAGTAACACCTCTGGAGTTGTAGGAATTTATTGTTTACTTGGCTAGGGCCCCACTGGCCCCAGAGATGCGTAAGTTACTATGGTAACCGCTTACTACTTTACGGTACTTTATCACCGATGTCGTATAGAAAATGGAGTTGAAACGTACAGACGGACACCGAATAGAACCTTAAAGTTTCTAAACACTAAAAACTAACTAAAATTAACACAACTAGTTATCCAACCGGCGATCCGTTTCGCGCACCGCCGCTCGGCGTAAAATGGCGTCGACACGGTGCAAAAAACGCCAAAAATGTCCTGAAATGGAACGAGCAAATAGAGAAAGCATGCCGTTTTTTATTGCAGAATACAATTACAAACGTTAGAGATATTAAATAATAAAGACAAGCTATGTTTAGTTTCGTATTTCATTATTTGAAACCTATATTATATTATAATGTTACCGTGTCCTATCAGGGTTATCTACGGCAAGAAAAGAGGGGTCACGATGTAGTCTATTTAGTTGTAGACATCGCCAAATCATTTATGTATTGACAACGAACTCACTGAAAAATGGCGTCTCTATTAATTCTCTTAGATATAATGGAAATTGAATGAAGAAAACAGCAAATATATGGAAATGAAAAATCAAATATATGGAAATGGAAAGCAATAGAAAACAGCAAATATCCAACGAGTAATTATCAAACAAATTTTATGTGTAATAAATTAAATGTTAAGTGACGTAGTAGTAAATGGCAACGAAGTAAAACGAAAATACCTCAAAGAAACAATATGAGTGAATTGAACACTAAATATTATGGTTAATTGATTCTTCGATCATGAAAAAATACTACATAGAGAAAAAGAGAGAGCATAAATATTATATTTCCGGGGCAACCGAATACTTACAACAAAGGCGAGGAACGCGAATGTGCAATGTGCATGAAGATTGACAGTCCTTAATGTGAACTTGTCTGTACATACGCGTATATGTTTTATATGAGTCTCCATTCTCGATGGCGTCGGTGAAAAATTGCAGTTGGAGTGCGGAATTCAATTTATATTTATTTAGTTTAGAAACAGAGGTAACATAGCTGGAAGCTTTTATTAAAACGTGGAAAACGGGTTCATGTTTGGTATTAATTGAAATGTGAATAGGTATATGTAGTGATCCAAAGGACGCGAGCCTTTTAGCTCTTTTTTAGGGTTCCGTACCCAAAGGGTAAAACGGGACCCTATTACTAAGACTTCGCTGTCCGTCCGTCCGTCCGTCCGTCTGTCACCAGGCTGTATCTCACGAACCGTGATAGCTAGACAGTTGAAATTTTCACAGATGATGTATTTCTGTTGCCGCTATAACAACAAATACTAAAAACAGAATAAAATAAAGATTTAAATGGGGCTCCCATACAACAAACGTGATTTTTGACCAAAGTTAAGCAACGTCGGGAGTGGTCAGTATTTGGATGGGTGACCGTTTTTTTTTTTTTTGCTTTTTTTTTGTTTTTTTTTTTTGCATTATGGTACGGAACCCTTCGTGCGCGAGTCCGACTCGCACTTGCCCGGTTTTTTAGGGCTCGCCTCATCTCTTGACGCCTGAAAGGCTAAAAGCCTATTTAGCTCTTTAGCCCCCGAGCCTACTTCTATTTAAGAGCCTAAACTCTTCGGGCTTAATAAGGTTATTACCCCAAAAGTCTAGGATCTTAAATAGAACAAGAGATGAGGCGAGCCCTAAACAAAGAGCTCCAGAGGCTCGAGTCTTTTGGATCACTAGGTATATGTGCAGTTTTTAACCAAAGGGGTAAGTACTTATTGTCAGTTGTCAATAAGACGATATTTCCATAAAGCTTCAATTTGAAATCAACCTTATAAATAACCGAAAATGTGGTAACTTTTAGTTGAAAACATCATATATAATATTTAAAATAACGTTCATTATTAGAGCATTTTCCTTCAAATCTACATAAGTATTCAGTAGGTACTTAGTTTGGAGAACATAAAGAAATTAAAGAATGCTTCTCACACAGGCGCGTCAAAAAGCTAACCCGTTCTGCGCTTATCGGGGTAACAATCCATCCTATTTGCCATCCATCAACCGCCTATCGAATCCAAGTTACCGAGCACAATTCAAACACTTCAACCCTTATAACGCAAACGTCAACTTATACTTAACCCTTTGGGCGTCAGGCGTCGATGGCAAATGTACTTCTCCTAGGCTTGTGCCTGCTCGGTCACTACAAAGAGCGCTCCGCTCTCGGTCAGTCGGTCAAATGAACTAGTTCGGTCTTTTAGTTCCTTTAGTTCAGTCGGTCTTTGAGAGCTGGGAATGTATGAATCGATTTTACAGAAGTTTTTTTCTAAATCTTTGGCAACTGAATTACGATTCAAGTTGTATGATACTATATGACGATTAAACATCAAAAACCGGGCAAGTGCGAGTCGGACTCGCGCACGAAGGGTTCCGTACCATAATGAAAAAAAAAAAACGGAAAAAAATGCAAAAAAAAAACGGTCACCCATCCAAGTACTGACCACGCCCGACGTTGCTTAACTTTGGTCAAAAATCACGTTTGTTGTATGGGAGCCCCATTTAAATGTTTATTTTATTGTGTTTTTAGTATTTGTTGTTATAACGGCAACAGAAATACATCATCTGTGAAAATTTCAACTGTCTAGCTATCACGGTTCGTGAGATACAGCCTGGTGACAGACAGACGGACAGACGGACGGACGGACAGCGAAGTCTTAGTAATAGGGTCCCGTTTTACCTTTTGGGTACGGAACCCTAAAAAGTAGGGGTCGTGTCGTGTCAAAAAGTCAAAGAACTGGCGCAACAGAATCGCAATAAGGACATCATGGTAAGGGCTCAGGTCATAAGCGCCGCGAAATCCATGGCACTTATGCGTTTAGGTCGCGAGATTCACGCTCCGATTCCTAGATTTGTTGTCCGCCGGCAACAACTAACAACGCAAAATACCGGTTCTCTGTGCTGGTCTATCTAATACCTTTAATTAAACGAGCAATTCTTGTTTATATATATATATTTCGAGGATCTCGGAAAGGGCTCTAACGATTTCGACGAAATTTGCTATATAGGGGTATTCGGGGTCGAAAAATCGATCTATCTAGGTCTTATCTCTGGGAAAACGCGCGTTTTTGAGTTTTTATATGTTTTCCGAGCAAAGCTCGGTCTCCCAGATATTACGTAGTAATAATAACTACATAGTTCAATGAGAGAAAATAATTAAGGTCAAATTCGCTTCGATAAACACTATAATAGGTACTGTTGTCCACGAACTATAAACCTAATGTGAACGTCCTCATTATTGCTCATTACCCGATACAAGACTATAATAAAATGAAATATTGTACGTAGGTATAATATATATCTATGTGCGATTGTGCACCACCCACACAGTGGGAGACGGTTCGCTTACCATCAAGCGGTTCGTCTGCTCGGTTGCCTCCTATATCATAAAAAAAACTTGCTAAAGCTAGTTTGTGAATGACAAATGGTTTTGAACCATTGTGGAAATGTAACTTTTATCATCATCATATATTTAAGAGTATGACTCTTGTCGGTGTAGCAATTTCCATGTTTGGCGGTCCTCTGCCTTTGATGGAGTCACTTTTGAGGTGTCAATATTTCTACGAATAATAATTAAGCTGTAGGGCTAAGATCGTCGGCTCTTTATCATTTGACACCATGATTGTCAAGTGCCAACAAATATGTAAGTGCGAAAGTGACGCATGGCATGGCAGGTGATAAAAATGCGACCATGATACCGCTTCTGAAGACGCCGGTTTGATTCCGGCCTCGGCCACCGGTGGACTTAGTCACTTTTTCAAATACCGGTGGGCTTGGTCACTTTTTCAAATACCGGTGGGCTTGGTCACTTTTTCAAATACCGGTGGGCTTGGTCACTTTTTCAAATACCGGTGGCTTGGTCACTTTTTCAACTGGTCAAACACCAAAGCATCCTTACCAGGGTCATCATGCCAGTCCGGCGGGATCCACTTCTCGAACTCCGAGCCCTCAGGATCAAAGTTCTGGATAACGAACTCCATGATGTCCGCTTTTGTCGGCCGCGAACCTGTCCTGGAAGAAGACCACCGTTAGTTGGAATTTCATTGCGTCTGTTCTTAACATAAAGGGTAAACTGCAACTATACATACTTAGTGTATTTTAGCATTAGAAATAATTCCACAAAAGTAAACGTGCATTTTTTATCAAGCTCTTTAATTGTTCATAATAATGGAATTAGCTAATGTAGTATGGTCCATACTTATTTTTACCGCAAAAAGTGTCCGTTTTGGAACCACAAGTTATAGTGCAAAGTTCTTTCTAAGGTTAAAAAAAACCGGGCAAGTGCGAGTCGGACTCGCGCACGAAGGGTTCCGTACCATAATGCAAAAAAAAAAAACAAAAAACAAGCAAAAAAAAAAACGGTCACCCATCCAAATACTGACCACTCCCGACGTTGCTTAACTTTGGTCAAAAATCACGTTTGTTGTATGGGAGCCCCATTTAAATCTTTATTTTATTCTGTTATAGTATTTGTTGTTATAGCGGCAACAGAAATACATCATCTGTGAAAATTTCAACTGTCTAGCTATCACGGTTCGTGAGATACAGCCTGGTGACAGACGGACGGACGGACGGACGGACGGACGGACGGACGGACGGACGGACGGACGGACGGACAGCGAAGTCTTAGTAATAGGGTCCCGTTTTACCCTTTGGGTACGGAACCCTAAAAAGCTAGACACAATAAAATAAAATAAAAAACATCGAAAAAATATTTGATTTTTCTTCATACTTTTCAGGTTTAGGACCGTTTGTCACTCTTTTATCTCGTTCGCACTCGTGCCAGCGCCGTTGTGAACCATTTCGTTGAGTCTATTTTCTGTTTCACTCATGTCAAGCGCTCACCAATCCCACTGAACTAAAGGACCTAAAGACCGATTAAGAGCGTGCAAAAAGATTTAGTTCCTTTCGGTCCTTGATGGGATTTCATTCTTAACAGTTCTTAGTTCATGACCGACACAAGCCTAACTTCTCCCCAATGTCACATACAATTTTACGCACGCCATCGGCGCGGCCGACTTTTGCGCCTTTTCCTATTTTGTGACCAGCGGTTCTAGCATAGTCGCATTTTTATCGCCGGTCGCCATGTCTGTCACGTTCTAACATGTATGTACGAGTAGGGGCACGACATGATAAGACTCATAGGGTTGAGAGCCACGAAAAACAACATCTATAGAAATTTGACACAAAATCTTCTTCTGTCCTACTCACGACGAATATATTTACATAAGAAAACCACTTCTTGCAAAACCAACATGGCTTCCACTAATCCCATGCTGTTCTCGTCGGCTGTGCGCGCCGAGTCCAGTTGGGTGCCAGTGTAAATTGACCCCGAGGTCCCCGAGGAGTGAACTTGGGGACAGAGGGATAACAGTAGACATTTTTTTAAACTATTAACTATTAATTAATCTAGATAGGTACCTAGTTGAAAAAAGATGCTGATTCAAAGATTGTAAAAAGTAAGTACAGTCACCTGCAATATTATGTTACTCTTCGAAGGCCGCAAAAATATCTGACACGATCTTATTTATAGAGCCATAAGAGCGTGTCACATATTTTTGCGGCCTTCGAAGAGTAACATATTATTGCAGGTGACTGTACACTGTTGTCACGTTCATATAACTAATTGGGAACTATTTCCCCTGTTCCCAGTTATCCCACTCGATGGAGGTCACTCTCAGTTGGAATTTGGATCAAAATTCTTAAGATCAAATATATTATTTGTGTCGTTTTTCTCGATGTATTCATGTTTAAATTAAGATTTTTATATATGAAAACCCTTTCCCGCATAAGAATCTACTATATTGTATATTTTTGAGGACAAATATACTAAAAATACATTTTTGACCCAGTTAACCGTTTGACCGCCAAATAAGTCAACTGACGCGAGCGGTTACAGCCCATATCAACCCTCGTGCATGCCGACTTGATGACGCGCCGCACACGATAGGCGTGGCGTTCAGAGGCTTAAGAGGCGGACCTCTTAACCCTTTCACCACCTGATTCGACCCTAAGCGTATTGCGATTTACCAATATAAACGTGAGCTCTCATAACGTATAATTGTGAAGGATGTCTGGGTCAACTTAAATTGGACTAGTTCACGAGAGATAATATGTTTCGCGAAGAAGCAAACAAGAGACCGTGTGTGATATAAAAGTAATCCAAGCTGGAATGGGAAATCTTCTTGTGGACGTAGATTGTATAAAACGATAGCAGATGTGCAACTTTCTTTCGAATTAGGCAAATAGATAGCATTAAAAGCTGTTGGTTCTCCAAATACATAAATAAGTAATATCCAGGGATAGGAATTTTGGGGGCAAAATTTAATGACAGGTGGGTATGTAGGAGTTCCTATATCGATAGAAATAATACAAACATACAAAAAATGTTACTTACAAACAAAGCGGGGGCGATCACTAGTAATTGAGAAAATAATCGATTGTTGAGTTAATCGATCTAGGAACTCCCTATATGTCATTATAGTGTATTTCTTTAGCTGGTTAAATAAATGTAAACAATATAGAAATATAGATATTTATTTGTAAAAACACCTACATGATTGCGTGGCCTATGGTTTCTGAGTTAGGATTTCCTGTGTCACAGAACCCAGTAGGATACATATAACTAAAATAACTCTCTTCTCTCTCTCTTCAGTCGTTCCATCATTCCTCAGGATCGTGATCACTATGTTTCACATCCTTGATCAGCTGTCTCCATCGGTCTCGATCCATTGTTGCCCTCACTGCTTGATGGATTTTGCTCGAGGAAGTGGCTTCTCTAACTTGGTCAGTCCACCTGGTTGCCTTCCACTACACCAATCACAACCAGTTTCTCGAGACTCTCAGCTCCTCTTCGCATTACATGGCCAAAGTATGCCAGCAACCGATGTCAAAATATATATATATATATATATATATATATATATATATATAACATATGTGATATGAAAATAACATATGTACCAAAAAAAATAAATGACCTTAGCGAACGCGGCGCCGTCGACTGGACAGAAACGGCTTTGGACAGAGAAGTAAGGCGGTCTTTGGTGTCGGAGCCCAAGATCCACTTCGGGTCGGTGCGCCACAGCAGTAGTAGTAGTAAAATAACATACATTTGTACTTAGGCACGCATCGCACGCAATACAGTAATGATCCTGAATGAATGACACGATATTAATCTTATTTTACAATATGATCATTAGAAATAGAAATATCGTTTATTTGCCAGAAATGTGGTACATACATTAGGTATTATACTGTAAAATACAATAATCTTATGTTTATTGTATTCAAGGTTTTCTATTCATTATGAAAGGTTCGAAATACTACCGATAATAAATTTTAAAAAATATACAAAAAATATACGATAGACTTATGTTGAAAGCAGCATATCTGCTGTAATATCTCGTAATCTATAGTAACGGGTTACCACAGGGGGATAAGTCGGGAGGTGGGGAATTAAGGACGTATCATTTGCGCGACGTAGCTTATTGCGGTAGTCACTCTGTTTGTTTACATTTTGTTTACTTAACTCTAGTTAGATGAAAGGGGACGATCGCTTCTCCGTACAAAAGTAGGTAGTCCCCATTTCCCTCTCTGGGTATGAACATTATCTATATCTCTGTATCTCTACAGGGTGATCAATCCAAATGGGTCAGTAGGGAGAAGTCAGAAACTATGAGAGATAGTGATATCTGTTCTTAGGAACCATGGCTTCGATTTTAGATTCAATAATAATGACATTCACACTTTTTTTTTACATACATAACCGGGAATCGAACCTGGTCAATATTCTTTATGTAATCGCGTGTAGTATTTGTTTGTATAATTGATCCTGAAAGTATAAGTACTAAATTTTGCTATGAAATCTTGTGTAAACATTAGACTGAAATGCCCACAATTTAAATAATTTGCAAAATGTTGTCATTAATATGCATCGGTCATCATTATGAATCATTTATCTGAATAGACCACTTATGCATATCTTATCTGCATCGATGTTATGCATTACAAATTGCGTTCATTTAAAATTAGAACGCATTCGTTCAGCCGGCGTGACAATTTATTTAAAATTTGAAAATGGAACACTTATTAACTTTTACCCAAAATAATTAATCTTTGCATCCAGGCTTCGAGCAACACCGGCTTCCGACACATCGGAAGGGAGGGGCCCAAGCGATATCTCACCGTACAAATCTTCCTGCCATTTTTCGCGGGGGGAAAGGTGCACACAGTCGCACTTCTCACACACTTACATACAAAATCCAATCTGTAATGACGACACAAATACATAGAAAATGACACACGTCAAAGACAAATCTTGCAAACCTCGATCTCTTTTTGTGTACGGACGAGTGACAAGTGTCACAACACGCACACTAACACATTTTCGTTGAAGTATGTTATTGTATTCTGAGAGATGAGAAGTCGGATTTGTCGCTCGACCGATCCGCAATTTGTACTGAGCGAGCAAAATCGATACATCCAACAATTACATGAGACTAAAATATAATAATTGTGTTCGAATGTAATTAAACGTATGATATGTAAAAAAAAATATTACATGTGAAATGTAAAACTTTCTTTTTGTAAATTTGATGTCCCCGACCTCTTTTTATAACAAAAAACCGAGCAAACAGGCATATTTGTGCAGCAGTGTTCACGCGCGCGTCTGGACTCGGTCTAGTGAAAAATCCAAGTGCAACTAGTTTTATTACCCCCGCTAGATTAGATTGACGCGCTAATCTTGTACCTCGGCAGAGGGGAAATAGTGCGAATGCCGCCTCCCTTCCGTGTTGCTCGAAGCATCCAGGAAAATGACTACCATTTTGAACATTTACAGAAAAAAATAATTATCTTATTGTTGGGATTTTCTTTCAATTACTTAAAAGTATTAAAAATGTGTTCCTTGTGACTTATGATTCGCACCATCAACAATAACAACGAATAAACTTGCAGTTTTTATACCTAACTACCTACCTACCTACCTGTTTACAGAGACTTCGGCCAGGTTCGATTCCCGGTTATGTATGAGAGTTAAAAAAAGTGTGGATGTCATTATTATTAAATCTAAAATCGTAGCCATGGTTCCTAAGAACAGATATCGCTATCTCTCATAGTTTCTGACTTCTCCTTACTGACCCATTTGGATTGATCACCCTGTATACAGGGTCTAACGCGAATTTATTTTGTTACTTGCCTTTATTTACCGACGTTCGACACAGTAGATCTAGCACATGATTGGCGCGACAGTATCTCGCCGCGAGATAGACCTACCCGTCTTTTTCTAACTGTATTAACTGTAGTTGCGGTTGCGGCCACAGTCGCGGCTAACTGATGTCCCAGCAAAATGTCAATTAAACAGAGATAAATGTGTTGTAAATGTGATTTAATGTGTTCCAAACGCGAAAGTTTTAAATGTTATACATATAAGACTTCCTAGTTTTCTACTAGTGTTTTAAACTTTATGCATTAAAAATATTCTCAATAACCCTTACTGTACCCGCAAACTGACCGGAACTATGAACTTCATGTCGAATGCTAAAGCCAATGAGACGTGGTCTCGTTCCAACTGCTCACAAAACACGAACCAAACTTTGAACAACCCGAGCGAGTACTTAGCAATAATTAATCATCATCATATCAGCCTTTTATCGCCCATTGCGGAGCATAGGCCTCTCTTCGAGTACGCCACTTATCCCGGTCCTGAGCCAATCTCATCCAAAAGTGACCCACAAACTTCCAAATGTCGTCAACCCAACGAGCCCACGGACTCCAGGCACTTCGTTCGCCTGAAAGCGGCCACCATTCCGTTAGCAATAATTAATACTAAACATTATCAACTAAATATATTGATTCTTCAAACATTTGTATTTGTATGCAACGTACTTTATTACCCATTAAAATTAGGTCATTGACTACAAGAAACTGTGTGTATACAGAGTGAACGTACCTACATACGGGGTGAACAGGGTGACAACTGGGTTCGATAATTTATGTCGCCCAATTATTAAATTGTCGCGTTGTTTATCGCGACGTGTCGCGGGCTGCGTGATTTACTGTACAGCGTATGCTCGCAGAATGACACAATTTTATTAAGTGGTTAGTGTGGTTACTGACAAATATATGTGACGTCCCACGGTCAAAGGTACCTTATGGCGGGTATGGAGTTATGCATACCCCAGTAATCTACAATAAATAAGCTATCGATAACACAAAAGATCAACCTTCTAGGTTGCGTAGTTACAGAGATATGATTTTTTGAAAATAATGTTGTGAAATGAGCAACTTTACGATAGAGAAGTTTTAAGTTTAGCCGCCTAAAAAACTATGTTCCTGAAGTAAGTTACATAGTTGACTACAAATAATAATACCTTATATATCTGAAATTAAAAAAATATTGCGACTTGTTCTGTAATGCAAATAGAAACTTTTGATATCGACTGATTTATGTGTATACTAACCAATCTCTTGAAAATAAAGTTTTATTTCATTTTCACGATTGATTGCAATGAGCTCTCAAGATTTAAATTTTATCTATTAGAAAACGACACTGACAGACAGTTTAAGCAATAAACAATACCGATTTAGAGGTGAAAATGTATTTTCTGACTTTTTCATATAAAATCACAAAATTGAATATTTTTACTTTTAATGTGACACAAAATCAATTTTTCTGAGCACATATGAAAGAAATTCTGTCATTCAAATGAAATAAATCCTAAAACCCCAACTAAATACTATATTTAACCCCTTATGCCACTTTAAACTTACATAACAATAACAGTATTTGCTCCATACATTTACAAAAAGGTACCTTATGGAAATAAATCTAATAATACATCACTACAAAATATCAATCATATTACAGTTTATCTTTTATGAATAGAAAATATTAATTTACATTAAACTGCCCCCAATTTAATTAGTTCTTCGTCATAATAATCTTAAAAAAGACCAATAATTTGTATGTAATGAAAAGGTACCTTGTGGTCAAGTTACATGATGAGGCATGATGATGATGGAACAGTTAGGATAAACTAATAATATTTTGAGGTTAAGATGGTATAAATCGTCTATTTCTTATCAATAATATATTTCGGTTGCTATTGAAGATAAGCGGCATTGAGGTTCAATGACCTCAGATATTCCATAAGGTAATGCGTCGGGTATTGGCATTTTTCAGCAAACCAATGGCTGATTTACTGCATGCGACCAAACCAAATGAAGATTATTCTAGTTAAGAAAGACTTCACGAGAGTAACTTTGGTATAATAGCAGTCTACTTGGATTTGTGATGTCGGTCTATGTACGGTTATAATATTTGCGAGGCGCCCCAACCAGAACTGAAATTATCAAATTAGTTTTGCAGAATGCTAATACAGTTCTCTACCAAACTTCTTTTCCCGTATTGGCTAGTTTTTTTGGGAATTTTCAATCTTTTTTCCATAAGGTACCTTTTCTACTAAACTCTGAGACGACATAACTAGGCTTATAACTAACTTATAACAAAAATAAAAACAGGTAAACAAACGTTACGCATTAAGGTTTCAGATCACACAATAAAAAAAAATTGAGCATTTTTTCACCTCTTTACAAAACATTTAATATCTCCGAAACTAGAAACCCTCATAAGGTACCTTTTCCCGTGGAACGTCACATATATCGTTGTCGAAACTTTTATGTATTATTTGACTAAAATTTTAAAAATATTTAGATCACAACGGTTAACTCACGTGAATTATTAGTCGCTATTGGCGACATGTTTCGGGCCCATCGGGGGTCCTTCTCCAGGCTCGAGTGCTTGCGACGGCTGCACTCAGTGCACTGCGCGCGTCGCCCGCATTTTTTTAAGCTAAATTAAATGGAATAAAAAGTGAGTGAGTGACGCATTACATATTCTTAACTTAATATTATTAATGCGAAAGTAACTCTTGTCTGTCTGTCTGTTACTTCTTCACGCTTAAATCTCTGAACCAATTTAGATGAAAATTGGTATTGAGAAAGTTTGAGGCACGGGGAAGGACATAGACTAGTTTTTTTGATGATTATGATGATGATAATTGTATCATCATCATAATTCCATCACGCAGATGAAAACGCGTGCAGAAGCTAGTAGGATGATAAAAAAACAATTTTATCCGTACATATTCATAATAAAAACGGCTTTGCCAATATCTCTTTGAAAACCCTAAACTTCCCTGAACGGCTACCATAACTTTTCAGACGGTTTTAAAATATTCATCCAAAGTATTCTTGTAGCAAATTCTTTCCTTGCCAAAACTCGCTCGTCAATTTCAAATTTATTCTCGCATTCCGACAGAAATATGATCAAGCGTCTGACCTGTCAAGTTCAAAAGCTAAGTAAATAAAATCCGATGTTATTGCACCATTTCTAGCCGTATGACAAACCGCCCGTTCTCGCACATACATCAACCTGCCAGGGCGTCCAGTTTTGGTCTCCGGATACTTGTAGTTATCATAGGTCCCGGGACCGTTTTACGCTGGTTGGGTAGCTTGAAGTGTTTGGTCTCCGAATACTTGTAGTTCTCATAGGTCCCGGGACCGTTTTACGCTGGTTGGGTAGCTTGAAGTGTTTTGGTCTCCGGATACTTGTAGTTGTCAGGGGTTCTGAGGCCCTATTATTATGCTGGGTAGCTTGAAGTCGCGGTAGCTTACCCGTGTGTTATTTCAATTGCCGCCGGGAGAGATGGAGTCGATTGTTCAAGCGTGCCAGAGGGCCTACCTCTGCGTCTCTCTCACTCGAATAAGCAAGATCTTCAAAATGTTGAATATCAGTTACCTAGTACATTTTAGTACTCTGGGAACTGTTATCATAACAAGACTATTTCGCAGCATAAGTTCCGAAGCGCCACTAAATAGTAAACTAGACCTCTGTCGCCTGCGGTATTTCCGGACCGATACGACCTTCAAAACATTCAAGAAAATGACGCTCTTCCTCTCCACAACCAACACATCCAACCAACATTCGAGGAAAGAATAAATTTAAAAGTGGAAAAATGACGGTCTTGTGTGAGACTTGCACTCGTGGCCCCTGGATCGATCTGGATGAGCGACCAAGACCTCATACATAGCCAGCGAACCTTTCCATCATCATAATCAAAAAAACATTCCATAGCATCGTTCGCTCTCCTCTGACGTTACGGCTGTTCACGGGCGACGGTAATCAGGCGATGAGTGCTCGTTTGCCTCCTATATCATAAAAAACCGGCCAAGTGCGAGTCGGACTCGCGCACGAAGGGTTCCGTACCACCAATGTAAAAAACGGCAAAAAAATCACGTTGTAGGTATAGGAGTCCCACTTAAATATTTATTATATTCTGTTTTTAGTATCTATTTGTAGCGGTAACAGAAATATATCATCTGTGAAAAATTCAACTGCCTAAGCTATTATGATTCATGAGATACAGCCTGGTGACAGACAGACCGACGAACGGACAGAAAGACGGACTGCGGAGTCTTAGTAATAAGGTCCCGGGTTGGGTACGGAATCCTAAAAAATGGACTCGCTCGCACTCACTAAGCATTATGAACTAGGGTTACCAAGTGTCCAAATAACTCTGCATTGCCGATAAATCAGATTCTGCTCTCCGGAAAAACTGACAAGGCGAACCGGTGGCCGCTATTCCGGATCGCAGGAGATCGTTCGCCTCAGACCGGTGTAAGTGCGGTACTTTATTTTATAGTGAGATATGTTTGAACTGAGCTAGAGTTAGACCAATGAAAATCTGCAACGATTTTGATAGCATACGCAGTGCAAGTGTTATAAATAACACTTGCACTGCGTATGCTATCAAGATCGTTGCACACTTGTCTTGGTCTAAGTCTAACACTGTACTGACTTTACGATGACAATGTGTGGATTTGTGGAAGTGGCACCAGTGACTCCACAAACGCTGGATTACTATGAAATTATATTTTTTTTGTGGCTATTCCACACTCTTGCTGTCAGGTTGGTGCGGAGTTATTTAGACAAACTGTACTAGTAATTACGGCTCGGCCACGACATTGCGCGACTTGTGACGGCGGCGGCGGCAACCATAGGTTGGAGCGAGACACAGCGATCGGACTTATGGTTGCCGCCGCCGCCGTCGCTAGTCGCGCAATGTCGTGGCCGAGCCGTTATAGTGGACGGGTCGAGACGAATGATCGCTAGCATTCTGTAAGCGGTACCTTGGCTAGTGTCCAAGTTGCAATAGGGTTGTCACTGGGGTTTGTGCGACAAGATAAGTGCGGTAAACGAATGGCCCATTCGTTGTTGGACTTGGATGCATTTTATTCTTATATAGTTACTTCATTTTTCTGATACGTTGCGTTTGCACATCGTCGTGTTAACTACTACTAAGTTGCTGGTTGATCCCTTGCCATGCACAAATTGCACTGTTTTTTAATTGCTTTAAACACTAAAATACGGTTGACTTTATCTTTTTTAAATTATTTTGTCACAATCACTCCATGGATTCTAAAACCGCGATATGCTTCAAAAAAATGTAGTGTGACTTAGGTAGCGTTCGAGTATTACGTAACGAATTTGGGGGAGAGGGGGAGTCTTGTAAAACGTTACGATGCGTTACAGGGGCGGGAGGGGGGGTTTGAACTACACATTACGTAACATTGTTTTTTAACCCTTCAGAACGGTCGCGTAGAGAGATTCTCTCACGCATTTTTTAAAACGTGATTTTTCTCAATATTTAAAAAATCGTTTTGTAAATTTTGTCATATTAAATTGTACCTCAGTGGCAACCCTAGATTAGTGCCTGCAAAGTTTCTAGTTGGCAAGTTGCTTCGCTCGTCGGATCGAAACTCTTACGGGTTGTATTTCTTTGTACAATTACGGATAATAACCACCATTTTATAGGTTGCCTAGCGAGCATAATTTCGGTTAAAGATAGGGTTGCCACCAACTTGATTTACATTTAGGTTACGTGTTTCTTTGTGAAATAATGTTGCATTAATTTAAATTTGTACCTACTGCAGTTTTATGCAACATCTGATTCTAGAATGTACTTAGTGACGTAGATTTTTTACATTTATGTTATTATTATTTTACAAAACCCTAACTAAAAAGAGAAGGGTTGTACAATAAAAAAAAACTATTAAAGCGGACTTAATATCACAAGGCATTCTCTGCCACTCAACGTTAATTGCCTAACTGTGAAAATTAGTGTCACTGTCACCTGATGCTCTTATAGTGAAAAAGCACCTTATTAGCTGTCTAGACTTCCACAGCTAAAGCACTATATTACTAGACGCTAACAAGTTAGTAATCCCCTTAATATAGTAACGAGCTAATAACTCTAACTCGGAGCTAGATTACCTAGGTGTCGTCCAAGACTAAAGTTAGGCTAACTCGGACCGGACTCGGGGTAAGTTAGACTGTAACTTCATTGGTGACATAATCGTCCTGTAACTGTTTGGTGGTTCAGACTGTTGGGAGTTAACACTTAGGTAGTGGCTTAATTGCTAATACCAAAGAGAATAGATAGTATAGAGGGGTCCTGTCATAGTAAATTATGTAGTCACAGTAAATTTACTACCATCTATTGCCACACGACTACAACTCAAAATGAAAACGTATAAAACTATCGAAAAAAAATATATATATGGGTAAATGGTTTTATTATTTTTATATCATTTTGACCCATGTTCATTCACTGATACCTATGTGTTAAAATTGGTAAATATGAAACGGTGTCGTCAACGCCATCTAGCCGACCATAGGCCAAAGGTGTGTGCGCCATCTATCCGAGAATGACTTTTTCTTGATTGCCGAGGCACGTTTTTTTCTTAGACTTTATTCATCTTATACGGAGTTACATATGTCTTTGCTAATACCTAGTACTTATTGTGAGTGAACTTTAACAAACTATAGTACATTGTGCAACATGGGGCGTAAGTTGAATATTGCAAACGAGAGTAAGTTAAATCGCGACGGCTTGCTGGAGCGATTTATATACTCGAGTTTGCAATTTCACATTTACTTAGTAAGCGAGTGTGATGAAAATTTAATAAGTGTAGTTTAAGGTAGAAAAGTTAGGAAATAAATTACCTAAATGGCTTTACTCTGACGCCGACCGCCGATACTTAAATACATGGTAAAAAAAGTCCGTAACACAATGTAAGAAAAAGTTTTTAATTTTTTTTAATTATTAGAAACCGTACCCAATGGAGGTCCTGGGTTCGAATCCTAGTCTAGTCTTGTACCCACAACACACGCCTTATTGAACATATTGTGGGACTAGGTTGATTTGTGTAAGATTATCCTAATATATTTATTATGAGATGAATCCATTTACAATATGGGGTATTACTGCAATGTTCTGCCGCCAGAGTGCAGCACTAGCGCCTATCGTAAACCATAGACATCCATGGTGTAACTTATACATACTGTGCCTTAAACTGTTTGATAAGTTTTCAAAGATAATTAAATATGACATTGATGCATCAAGGCGGTTTGTTTACAAAGGGCCTACTGGGAAACGCAAAAATCGAAATATAGTTTATCTGCCTCTTTATCGCTCGAATATGCAAGAGTGATAGAGAGGTTAGATAACGAAATTTTGATTTTCTTGTTTCGCGGTAGACCCTCAAATTGTGATGGATTGTGGTAGGCGGCGCCTCCTAATATTCCCTATTGATACTTTGTCGATAAATGATTTTGAAAACTCACCTTGACTCCAAAACTGTCACCAACATTTGGTCCTCTCTCATTAGTGCAGTCCATCCGATATCCCTCAAAGTCGAAAGAGCACGGCAAAAATCGCCGATAGGAAAACTCCATAAATCTCCCGGGAGGTAAAAGCCCTTTTATTTAAAAATGCGCTCAATATCAAAGAGATTTTCGGTTCAAAACTCGAGACGAGAGGTTTCCTTTTATAGGGACCGGAGGAATTTGACCCGTCGGACTGATAAGAGGGCAATATAGGCGCGTTTTTAGGATTCCGTACCCAAAGGGACCCATTACTAAGTCTCCGCCGTCCGTCTGTCTGTCACCAGACTGTATCTCATGAACCTTGATAGCTAGACAGTTGAAATTTTCACAGATGATGTATTTCTGTTGCCGCTATAACAACAAATACTAAAAAGTACGGAACCCTCGGTGGGCGAGTCCGACTCGCACTTGTCCTTCGCTTGTCGCTTTATTTATTTAATTATTCTTTACTAAACGTGTTACGTATCGAGTGAAGCGAGTATCTTAGTGCGTGTGTCCTCTGATGTCCCCGTTTGAAACGTTTTTCCCCTTTAGCGGTAAGTAACTCCTTTGCCCAGGGGACTTGTGCTATTTTCACGTGAAAACACTTGAACAAGGTCTGTCAATACCTATACCAGTGGGGAGACACTCCACACTTCGGTCGAACTCGGCTCCGTTCGGCTCAGCATTGCTCCGAGCAATTATTAAGGTTGACACCACACTTGACGTCCTTTTGCGTGCACGATCACAAATACGATAATTACTTGAATTTTGACAACCCTAAATAGCCGAAAGGGATCATCATCATCATCATCTCAGCCATAAGACGTCCACTGCTGAACATAGGCCTCCCCCTTGGACCTCCATACGTGCCGGTTGGAAGCGACCCGCATCCAGCGTCTTCCGGCGACCTTAACAAGATCGTCTGTCCATCTTGTGGGTGGACGTCCTACGCTGCGCTTGCTAGTCCGTGGTCTCCACTCGAGCACTTTTCGACCCCATCGGCCATCTTCTCTGCGTGCAATGTGGCCTGCCCATTGCCACTTCAGCTTGCTAATCCGGTGGGCTATGTCGGTGACTTTAGTTCGTCTACGGATCTCCTCATTTCTGATTCGATCACGTAGAGAAACTCCGAGCATAGCCCTCTCCATAGCTCGTTGAGCGACTTTGAGTTTTGAGATGAGGCCGATAGTGAAAGACCACGTTTCGGAGCCGTAAGTCATCACTGGTAACACACATTGATTAAAGACTTTCGTCTTGAGGCACTGAGGTATGTCGGACGAAAAGACATTACGTAGTTTCCCGAACGCTGCCCAACCGAGTTGGATTCGGCGGTTGACCTCTTTCTCGAAGTTGGACCTACCTAATTGGACTACTTGTCCTAGGTAGATGTACGAGTCAACAACTTCGAGTACCGAGTTCCCAACAGAGACTGGGATGGGCACAACATTGGCATTTGACATAAGTTTCGTCTTGTCCATGTTCATTTTCAAGCCCACCCGTTGTGAAACCCGGTTGAGGTCATCGAGCAGCATGCTGAGTTCCTCCATCGATTTTGCCATGACTACGATATCGTCGGCAAACCGAAGGTGAGTGATGTATTCGCCGTTGATGTTGATGCCAAGTCCTTTCTATTCCAGGAGCTTGAAGGCGTCTTCCATTACGGCAGTAAACAGTTTCGGAGAGATAACGTCTCCCTGCCTTACGCCTCTTCGCAATGGAATCGCCCTCGTGCTCTGCTCCTGTACTCGGACCGACATGGTGGCGTTACTATACAAACACTTCAACACTTCGATGTACCGATAGTCAATATGGCATCGCTGAAGAGACTCAAGCACCGCCCATGTTTCCACCGAATCGAAGGCTTTCTTATAGTCCACAAACGCTAAGCATAATGGCAAGTTATACTCTTCGGTCTTCTGTATAACTTGCCGCAGCGTATGGATGTGGTCTATGGTACTATAGCCTTTTCGGAAACCGGCTTGTTCGGGAGGCTGGAAGTCATCAAGTCTGTGTTCGAGACGGTTCGTGATGACCCTTGAAAACAGCTTATAGACATGGCTCAGAAGCGTGATGGGTCTGTAGTTCTTCAATAGGTTGTTATAACCTTTTTTGAAGAACAGCACCACCTCGCCTCTATTCTATTCTATAGCCGAAAGGGATAGTGCCATACCTACATCTACATTGGAGCATTCCACGGGCTGTCCCGTATAGACGCATTTTATTTCCTGTGTTGCGACTTTTTTTTCGGCATTTAAAGTAGGCGATTATTTTTCTGTACATATTTTGACTATTTGTCATAGAAAAGGAAACTTATACCTGCAAATCTTCAGAAAATTTGCGTTTGTACGTGACACCGGTAGACAATTTCATGGAATGCTTCCATTGACATGTGGTGCGACCGACCCTTAAGGCTGATACGGTGTTATTTGATAGAGTAATAGCAGATTAAGCAAACTATTTGGTTTAGGTATTTTTCAAAGAATTATAAAAGGGAAGGAGCAAAACCATAAAACTAAGTCAAAATTATTTTTCTCATCACCTATTCGGAAAAGGGCTTTTGCTTCCCTGCTAGGAATCGAAAGTGACACTTTTCTGTTCTAGGACACATTTATTTTTGTGCATAGGTGATGTGAAAAGCAGTATTGTATCACATGGTAGCGAAATTATTTCCACCTTGGGGATATCACTTTGGTAAATCCCTTGCTACGCTCCGGATTCAATGCACCCTCACGCCGTAAAGGTGTCATTTTGCTCCCTTGTGACACAATCTATTCTTTCGATACAAGCCTTTATCGCCGACTGTACTTATGTTTCATAAGTAAGTAGGTATACTCCTCATCCAGACGATTGGAACAATTAGACACTCAATAAGTTTGCATTGTTTCATCGCAGATCTCAGACGTTGTTGAAGTGAAAACTTCTTTAGCGGCGCTGAGCACTTTTTGAGGTGGGGAAAAAATGATAAACTCGAGACAGCGTAACGCGTAACGCGCTGACGTCATGTGTGACGGACAATGTTATTCACCAAAGAACTTTAGTCATAACGTATCATAATCAGGTCAATTATTTAAAACTGGACTTTTATATTATGCAATAAAGCTCAATGTTCTAATCTTGTACGGGCTGAAACACGAGGATATCACAGTTACATTCTAACTTTATATCACTCCAATATAATTCAATAAAGTGGAATGCTCCAATGTGATGAAATCGCTAATAAAAGTGAACTCTAGTACTGGTGAATAAAACTCAAAATATCATGATATTTAGATGCGAGGTCTGCAAGGTAACTTTACAATTTCTATTCGAATTTTAAACAATTAACGCTACAAATTTAAGCAGCAATTTCGGAACTAAAGTTTTTCAATAGAAAGGAGGATGGGTCAATTATACATAGTGCTGCAGACATTTTGGACTAGTCATTGAGTTTTCACTTCTGTTGGCACTCCCGGAGTGCAAACCGTTGTTTTTTTTTTTTGTTTATCAGAAACTTAAGCGACCCAAATAGGTAATTAAACAAGAAAGAAAGAGAGTAACAAATTGTTAAATTTATTAGAATGTAACAAAGTTGCCGCTTCTGACGAAGTATACCGCTTTTACGATGCAATCAATTGTTACGCGCCGTGACAAGAGTTTGTAATTGCAGTAGGTACCGCCCGCGGCGCACAGTGTTGGTCATCACTCTTGTGAGGAGAAAGAGGGAAATACCTAAATAAAACTTCTTCCTTTTTCGTACCTACAGTCAGCAGCAGAAATTGCTAAGCTGGTCAGGTGTTCAAAATGATCTTGACGCGACTTTATTGTCAAGAGAATAGGAGCGTGTCAAGGTAATTTTGAACACCTCGCGTGCTTAGCAACTTCTGCTGCTGACTGTACAATACAGCCCTACTACCCTAGGTCGAAATTCAGGATTTTCGGACCGCATCGCCTATACGAGTAATAATAACACCTTTTACGAGCAAGTGTTATGAAAAAGTTACATTACGATGTACCTAAGTGCAAAAAGTAGGAACTTCACAACGAGTGGCGATAAATTAAAACACGACCCAAGGTAGTGTTTTAAATCGAAACGAGTTGCGAATTACCTTTTCGCACATGTATTGTACAACGTTTTACAGTACTTATGGCCCTTTAAATGTTCAACATACGAACTTAATATAGTGCTAGTTACCGCACTAGGGCGGTAAAGTAGCACCATATGTACTGTAAAAATACATTACAGCCCTAGGTCGAAATTTAGCGACCGCATCGTTACGTATAATAACACCTTTGACAAGTAAGTATGATGAAAAACCTATTGGAATAACCCGAAAGCACCTTACCATCACTCCTTTACAGCCTCTAAAGCTACAATGATAAAGTGTTACGGCCGCTTGGACGACTAATTAAAACTTGCAATTTGGCTACACCCTGTATTTGGCTACACCCTGTATTTCGGCGACAATGTCGTTTTACAAGTTCGTGTTATAGTTTTTAATGAGTTTTTGGTGAAATGGGCTTGGTTTTTTTGTTTAATGTAGATTATGTTGACGTAAAAAAATGACAAAGTTTATTTTAGAGGTTTGATAAGAGCTGTTGATATTTGTAATGAAATTACAGCACTGACAAATAATAAAAACCAACCTATTAACACATTCACTGCCAACGTTTTCGTAGCGCTACGCTCGTAGCCGATCTCGGCGTTTTCTCTCTTTGTTGAGGAAAGCGACTACGAACAGAGAATCCGCCGAGCGGGCTCCTATCCCGGCACTTGAATGTGTTAATCAATGTATGGCTCGGAATATCGGCACAGAATAAATAATAGTACTACCGTACAGAAAGGAAACTTCCTACAAAACCGAAGTTTGACAGCGGTTCAGGGTCGAAACACGGTGTGCCTTTCTTATATATGACACTATCCCTTTCGGCTATTTAGGGTTGTCAAAATTCAAGCCATTATCTTATCTGTGGTCGTGCATGCAAAGGGACGTCAAGTTGTGTCAACCCTAATAATTGCTCGGAGCAATGCTGAGCCGAGCGGAGCCGAGTTTGGCCGAAGTCAGGAGTTTCGCACCCCTGATATTGGTCACGAATCGTGACCAATATCAGGGGTGCGAAACTCGTCGTGACTCACGATTGTCACAAAGCGAGCATGGCCGAAGCGTATATTTTTCAATTCAATTCAATTCTTTATTGATAAAAATATAATTTTACATGTCAAGATATAACTTGACGATGTGTACCACTGGGCCAAACTTCACAATAAGCCACATAACAACCGCACGCAACAAGTCCCACTTACAAACAAAAACCGGAGCTAAAAGCGATTGTCCCGACTCCACAAATCAAAGTGGGACAATCCTCCCCAGTCGTATGAGGGTTATATACACTTGAGGGCAATAAAAGGGGATCGGTAATTACTGCTGTTTTTAATGGTGCCGCAAGCATGCTTACTGGGGTGTAATGATTTTAAGCGGTTAACGTAGCCTATGAACGCTTGTATCTTTTTGTGCTGGCAACCCTTAAAAATCAAATAAATATTACAACATATTTTGATGTACTTTCACAACCCTTATCAACTTTACTTGAATGGCTTCACTAACGAATTATTTTTTCTTTATTTTCAGGTATTTTTCAGTTATTGCTGGCAGTAATCCAAGACAACAGAAGGTTGATTTCCATTCACTTTCAATTTAGCTTGTTTGAGACAGTGGTAAGTAAAGTAATAAAGCAATAATTATAGACCTATAACGATTCTACCATGTATAGACAAAATAATTGAGAGATACATCGGGAGTGAATTAAACAGATTTTTAAATAGTAATAATATAATCAACCCCATAGCTCAGTTCTTAGTCCATCGCTTTCACCCAATAACCTAGTTCATTTTAGATTCCATCAACTCTCAATAGTCCTTACACCCTGGCGGGTGCTGCCTCTGCGTGCGTCCCATGACACGGGCAAGGGCAGCCTCCGCTCGGTGTACCCCTTACATTTCATTAAAGTGTCAAAAGGGCCTCTACGTGTTGGCTTCGGCTCCGCGCACGCCTCCCAAAGGTCCGGAACACCATTGTTCCGTGATGGGAAAGACATACAAATAATCAATAACAAACAATATGGTTTCCAACAAAATCGGAGTACCTCTCAATTATTAACCAAATTTACAAACGAGGTTAATGGCTACTTAAATGAGCGTAAACATGTAATTACCACCTTTATTGACTTCAGCAAGGCATTCGATACTTTGAATTACAACACTTTATTTTCCAAATTACAGCAAAATGGTATACAAGGACCCTTACTGAACTGGTTCCAGAATTATCATAGCAACCGATACACAAGGGTGAAGATCGCCGACGCGCTCAGCGACCCGCTGGGCACGGAAGAGGGCACGGCGCAGGGCTCCATAATCAGTCCCACCGAATACTTGATTTACGTTAACGACATGTGCAACATATTTAGCGAGGGTTCCGTATACCAATTTGCTGACGACACGTGCCTACTTACTGCCCATCATGATTTACTCGAAGCTCAAAAAATCATGCAACATAACTTCGACTTGCTATGCAAATGGGCATGACGTAGGTCTCACAATAAACGCAAAAAAAACTAAAATTATCCACATACGATCGCCATACACTAAAGAAATACGGGCCCCTAACATCATAGCACACACACATTATTGCTTACATAACCCTAACAATAACTGTAAATGCGAAACGCTCGAACTTGTCAACCACCACACCTATTTAGGCCTAATTATAGATAATTTCAATTGGGGACCGCACATAGATCGCATATGTTCAAAACTTAGATCCATCATGGCTAACTTGACATTGCTCAAATACAAACTCCCATACAATACACTACGTATGCTTTACCTATCACTCGCCGACTCAATTATATGTTATGGTATCACAAGCTATGGGCGGACATACAAAACCTACTTGGAACAAATCTATAACCTACAAACGGCACTTCTGAAAACAATTGTACCGAATAAAATTAGAGAAAAGTATAAAAATGATAAAAAGGGCCTATTTAAACATTGCAAAGTTATTAACGTCTTTGATAGGTTTTGTTTGTCCTTAGTAACAGAGGAGTGTGAAATCATACCATCATTAGATAAAAAAAATCGCCCCAGTAATTTACGTACCTTAGACTATCTACCCTCATATACAACACCAAAAAGTAACAATGTATACGGTAAAAGAGTAATTGAATTTCTACTCCCATATATATTAAACACCTTACCTAAGAATTTACAGTATTATCTCATTAACATTGTTGAAAATCACGGCAAATGTATGCCAATCCTAAAAAAATACTACCTAAGTCTAGACTAATGTATAAAATAGAAGCAGAGATTTTGATATTCATAGATTAATTTAAGTTTACCGAAACACAACTAAGCATGTAATAAATAAGAATAGTATTAAGTATTAATTAATAATAGTATTAAGCAAACGCGGATTGGACCGCGCGATCTCGCCAACTATTACATAAACCCTAGAGGTTTCCAATAGTGGCATGCATGTAAAAAATTGTATTAAAATTTAAAGTGAATAAATAAACTTACAAAAAAAAAAAAAAAAGTACACTGAATCAACGAAAAAGGTTCTTTTTATTTTATTATAACTTAAAATATTTATTTAAGCCGATTTGGGATCAACTATAGTGGGGCATTTTAGTATTCCATTCAGAATACGGACGGTATGTACTATGTAGTTCAAATAAAAAGATTTGAACTCCAAGGTTAATAACTTAATACATACATAGGTAGGTACTTTTAATTCTTATCTATTCATAGCGACTAGATATAGTAGTTATTCAGTTGAATAGATTTATTTTCAGTCGCATGTCGTATTTATTATTATTACCATTTTTTTTTTAATTAAAGAAACAATAGAACAATTCCCTCCTTCGGGCAAGAATCGAACTTGCGACCTTTTGTAACACCGGTCCAATCGCTCTTAACAAACTGTGTTACCGAAGTTCTTCCATTCTTTCTTTTTTTACGTTTTTTTTATTTTCATTTTTCCTTTAGTTTAAATTCTTGTAGGTCTGCTTAAAGACGTCTGCTAATTAGAAATAGTTAATTTGATACTTGTTTGCACAAAATACAATTAATTCCTACTTATCTGACATCAAGTACATCAAAGTAAAATACCTACTTATCTACATCAAAAACACTAAAGTAAAATCGTCCCAGTTTTATTTACCCGCCAGTGTAGCTTGGCAAGTTACTCGCGGTCTCATTTTGCAAATGGCGCAGACGTGGGGTTTTGAAAAATGTCCGAGATTACTTCATCACGTTGACAACTTTAATGGCTACTGAGACTCCACAGTTTTCTTTTTAAATCTCTGCGGCTTAGTCTGTTAGCTTTTCTCGTGTTCAGTTTACGTATGTTTCAGGTGGAATATTTTTGTTTATATTTCAATATTTCAGCCGCTTTTAAGTAAGCATAGGGACGTTTTCTGAATGTTATGGTAGTGTTTTTAGAAAATGATACTTTTTACAGACTTAATATTAAAAAATGTTATATTTAGTTCGTGTTTTTTATACTTTTGATTTTCTATCTTATCTATCTATTTTCAATATTACAAGCAACTTACGATTGGGCAGCGTATTGTAAATATTAACTATATTTTATTTGTAGGTAGAAAAAAAAGGATAAAAACCATTTGTCAAGTAGAAACTTTTTAATACATACCTTTGTTTTGTCATAATATTATTTGAGTCTGGCTAGCCAAAAATTGTTGACAGATATTTCGTTGTTGTATCACCAATTGTCTATGATTTAAAACAAAAGCTAAAGCACAGTTGTCAATTTATGTCATTAATTCAAAGTGTTTGCGGTTTATAAGGGGCTTATTTTAAATAATATTAATAATGTCTATACTGAGTGAGGTTCGCAAACTATTATTAAAGCTCGTAAATAATTACGACAATGTGCGAAGTCGACGTGTAGCGTTGTATAACGAAAAACTGCAATGTTTACAACTCCTAAACAAATGTAAACAAATTAGGAGGTTGGTGCTCTATAAATATTTTGATACTTAGCATTTAGCATATTTGGCATAGTACTTATGTATTTTTTTTGCTGATGGATTAATATTACGGTATTATCGAGCTAGGTCTTATTTACACTACATTTCATTTTTCGCCTTGTTACAATGGTATATGGTGAGAAAGTGTTAACATATGTATTTATCGTTGACTGTACGTTACATAGTGGTAGAAATTATGTGAGGTGACTTTGAGTGCACGTCAACGTATATTTAACTTAAGTATATCCTTAGTTACCTTACGTGTGCACAGAAAATAAAAAATATTTTCTAGTATCAAAACTATAATTCCTACCCAAGTAACAATTTGTGGTACTATAGTGGTCAATAGAACGTTTCCTAAATACCACCTAAGGTCCTATAAAAGACCTAAGAAGGTTGTATAAAGCCGAAATGGCGTATCTTTAGTGCCATTCAGTGATATAGTAGACCTGTAGCAGTGTCAGCCGTGACGTTTTAGGTCTATAAAAGTGATGTAATGCATGACTCTTGTGCTAATTTGTTGTCAGAAACGCCATTATAGTGTTAATTTATACTATAGTAGCATTTGAGATTCCATTATAGTGCTTGTTTTATACTATAGTAGTATTTGAAATTCTATTATAGTGCTTTTTTATACTATTGTAGAATTCATAGTTCCTTTACTACTTGTTGTGTGTTTACTTCACAAAAACGGTACTAAGTAAAATGGTGATAAATAAAGACGTTATATTAATATGCGCCATTTAGATGTCGAATAATTCGGTCTTTAGTGCAAAAAGTATATGGGACGGAAGTTTTACCGTTAGAATAGTATTAGGTTAATGAGGAATTTTAAATGCCCCCTCGATTTATTTATGTTTTTAATAATATAATTTAATAAAATATTATGATATTCACCATAGTTACTACTATACAGCCAAGAAGTAAATCCGACGCTTTTATAGGCTAACTATAGAACTTAGGACGAAATATTCACCGCCATCATGATTAAAATTAGGGTTCCAAAAGGATTTTGCTGTGACCCAGTTGCACCTACAAACTCTTTAGAAAGATATAGGATTTTTTTTTAATTTAGATGTAGTCATTACTGTTGTTTCCTTTTTCAATGAGATTGGTAAAAAAAATGTGCTAATAATGGATGTCGATAAATATCTAAACCGTCACGATTTTATGCTTGTATTAAATCATTGATGATAAATCTCACCTACAATCACTAATATCACTGGGGTCTTTTTTATCAATTCATTAAAATATAAAAATATTTTGTACGGAACCACATTATGTGGCTTAGGCCTGAACTTATATAAGCAAGATATAAGTAGCCATTACAGATCAAATTGATCATTTACAAGTAGTCGTTTTCTACCTTTATGTATCTAACTCGATTTATAAAAGACATAAAAACTCAGCTATAACGCTGTTGTCTTTTAAAAGAAAAAACAAAACCACTATACAACAGTTTTGTGATATAAAAGAGTCATTGTGACGTTTACAGCGATGAGATATAATAGGGATTTTAAAACTACTATTTAAAGCGCTTTTTAACGCTATAAATATGTCCCAAAAACGCTACTATAGAGCAAAACAGTTCTATAATAGTGTTCATATGACTACTAAAGTATTATGTACTATAGCAGTGATCTCTAAAGCCACTATATCCTATAATCGTTGTATAGTTGGGTTTTTGTCACTGTTTAAACACAAAACTATAGCGGCTTGCAAGGAACCTTAATAGCGCAAACTACTAAAGTATTATGTACTATAGCAGTCATCTCTAAAGCCACTATATCCTAAAATCGTTGTATAGTTGGGTTTTTGTCACTATTAAAACACAAAACTATAGCGGCTTGGCAGGGAACCTTAATAGCGCAAATTAGTTGCATAAAAGTGATTCCAAATACTATTATACAGTAATATTGCTCTATAGTGATTATATTTGAACCTGTTATAGTACACGCCTGTAACGGCTCTATAAAATGATGATGTAAACCTTTACATCAATTGCTTATAGAATATATTAGCTGTATAAGCCTATAGAGCAAAAAGGTGTTGCCAAGCGCTTTTATATGACAGGTGGTCATCTCTGAAACCTTAATACGACGTCTATACAAGCTTTTAGCGATAAAAACTAAAATTATAGGACTAAAATGTTACTTGGGTACTACACAAAGTGTGACCAGCCCAAGATTTTTTGAATTTCCCGCCAAACATTTGTGTAATATTTCAGTAGCCAGACTCTAGTGTCTGTGACTTTATTAAAAAAAGAGAAAAATAAAGAGAGATATATAGTATTATATATCTACTATTTTATTGTACGTATTATTGAATGTATAAGTACCTATTAATATACCTAGTGAAATGTGTGACGTTCCATGGGTAAAGGTACCTTATAGCGGTCGGCGTTAACGCCATTATTAACGACGCCCCATTACTAATGCGGTGCTACGCGACGTTAGCGACGACCGCCACGTACCTTTACCCGTGGAACGTCACATATTTTTGTGTTAGGACTAAATAAACGAGACGTCTAGAGCGGGATCGAGGTAAAATTGAAGGAGAGTACTTTACAAAATGCTATTTATAGAAGAATATTAATCGAAAGTTCTTTTATCTTTCCTCTTCATTTGTTAATGTTCAGCTAAAACGGTCCGGTGTCCGGTCCAGTGGGCCTTCCGAAATTCCGGATTATCCTTGATTTGATAGGATAGCGAATAAGCCGAGTGGATTCGAATAATCGGTGTAACTAGGCGGAATGACTAACTAGTTAAAGTTAACGTTATCAAGTCACTGTGGATTCGATAAGTTAAAGTTTAGGGAAGTCGCAAGTAGAGGCTAGTTATTTACGGGCCCTATTTAGTTAAATTATGTTTTATCCCTTTCTTACAAATACATAAGTCAAAACGACAGAAAGACAAACGATTCATAGCTAATTCAGGCCAGTAACGCGTTTATGAATAACGCCACAGGTCACTCAACTTAGGCCCGGCACCCACTATCAGCATGGCAAGGCAAGTAGGGATCTTGGTATGCCTGGACGAGAACCTTGGTATGCTTGAGAACGCCTGAAGAGTGCCTCGGCGTTCCTAAACACACCTTGCATTCCTGAGCCTGAGGACGCCGCGGCATGCCTGAGGACGTCTCGGCAATATGCTGAAGGATCCATTGTCCGTGCCATGCCGATAGCGGGCGCCGGGCCTTAATCTCACGCCGGATCGTAAGATAACAGGCATAACAGCGTTTCCAGATTGTCTGATCCGATATCGGATGTCGGAAGGAAGTAAAATGTAAGAAATATTTGTTTCTCTGTATTTATTTATACATCATTTTTACTAAAAAACGATAGATAACACAAAAAAGGCGGACTTAATGCCAATGGCACTCTCCTGCAGCTGTTTTTGTCATAGGCGCCTTCCGATAAATTATGCCACGTCGGAGCCCCCCGTCAGCTGTCGGAGCTATAATATTTGTTTGTGTGCGTATGTGTAGGTATAATGCCCAAGTAACAAAAGGTTCTATAACTAAGGCATTTTATCACCAAACAGTGATATAGTAGGCCTATAATGGTAACCATTGTGACTGCTTGTACTATAAAGGTTTTTAACACAGCGTTTTGGTTCTATAAGATTAAAGAGCATTTTAGTTCTATAATTTAGCTCTTAGAACGCTTATAGCACCGTACAAAAGAATATTTAAAGTGCTGCACTGTAATAGACATGCAATAAGCGATTATGGTACTATTTAATACTATAGACGACTTTACTGACGCTTTTATGTACCTATTTTGCACTAATAATGCGTCAAAATAACTTTTATAGTACTAGTATTGTAGCAGTATCGTAAACACTATTAGAGGATCAACTAGCACTATAAAAGGGCTTTACACGACCATTACGTAACGTTTTAGCTTTTTAAAAGCTCTCTCAACATCGCTATAAGGCTAGTTCTGTAAAAGTCATGAAGGTTTTTCTATAGTGCTATATAGTACCATATAAGTTACCTGCTACGTTGCTAAATAACTTAATCCTAACCTGTTAAAATATGGCTGCTGTTTTCTGCCATGATAGCACGTTAGCAGCACGGCTGAAGCCTATGTGTACTATAGTAGCCACAGTTGGGACAAGTCCTTATGTTATTAATTTAAATTTAATTAAAACATGAAAATTATGAGAGCGCATTGTCAAATTTGAAATCATCATAATGATTTTATCGATACAATTATTTTCGCATGTACAATATACCGGCATAGTAACGGTCCACGAATGTTTTTAGTACGTCCTTTTTATTACCTGAAATACAAATGTCACTTTACGAAACAATGGCGAGAATGAACTTACCGATATTTAATATTTTAGACACCCACGACGCAAGTGTGATAAATAAGATCACTGGAATCGTTTACGGTGCAAAATAGCACTATAAGCATGTTTTGGTTACTTTTATAATTGCAAATTGCGACATAAACGTTGCAGATAGCACTATTTTAGTACTAAAAAGCGTTTCTCGTCACTTTTACATTTCAACCATAGAGCTGATTTATCACCGTGAGAGCCTTTATGTAATGTTTATAGAATAAATCAGTGATAAAACTAGGGCCTAATTGGGGTTTCGTAAACGTTTACAACACCATTATAGTGCTAATCATGAACACTAATTAGCACGCTCCAAAACGTTCTCAGGACCTTTATGGTACCAAATTTTGTTACTTGGGTGTTTATTGTAGTGTGCGTGACCGCTAAAGACGGCGCCCGGGCGCGCGCGATGTAGGATCCTACATCCGATATCGGATCGGACTATGTGGAAACGCTCTAAGATTTCACTGATATGAGCGGAATCTGTCCGTTTCGTATAACATGAATAATGTAACGGGACCGCGCTGGCTCCGTCCGAATCAATTTGGGGATTCATTGTTAAGGCTGTGTGTACAGGTGTGGTGAGGGGATTGGCAGAGGTTGGAGTGATGGGCGGTCGTTAATGGCTTTAATAATAAACGTCTCACAAATCGTTGATAATCGTTTGTCCCCATCCGTCATTTAGACATTTCTGTTTGTTAGAATGAGACAAAATTTGACAGAGGTTTGCAAGAGAGAGAGAGAAGTTTTATGAATGAGATACCCTCTCGATGAGATCGAACAATATGACTTATTTTTCTCATTGTCAAATATTGTCATTACGTTTGGGTAAACTGTGAAGCATCATGTAAAAGCTAGATTCGGCAAATCATAATCAATAACTCATCAATAAAATAATATTTTATATCCTTTTTTCATATAAACACGAGCGAAATTCTATTCAGTTGTTCATTTGTTACAAACATTGCAAATGCTGTAAATAAATGATTTCATTTGATTATACTGTCGCATACACTCGTATTCAATACTGTAGCAATTCAATATTACATTTTCAATAGAAATTGCTAATGCATGTTAAAACAAACTCGGTATGAATAGAAGAGAGATGTATGTTTGATCAAAAAACATAGTTCGGTTCAGCGTTGACATGATTGCGTGAAATGTAATTTAAATATACATATGCAAATTAATAACTGTAGAATACACTTAATAAATAATGTTTTGTACTCTTATACTCAAAATTGAATGTTAGGAGTTTAATTAAAGCAAATGTAGGTATGAGTTTAATCTTTTAACTTTTATTGGTGTTATGTGGGTTGGATAAAATGTGACTTTCCACGGGTAAAAGTACCTTATGGCGGTTATCGCTTACGCCGGCCGCCATAAGGTACCTTTACCCATAGAACGCCACAAATGTTGTGTATTTCACGGTTCTCTAAATCCAAATTATATGTCATGTCATAACCAATTTTTCGCATAAGTAATTTAAATTTTCCGAATTATCAACCAATTTTTCGCATAAGTAATTTCAATTTTCCGAATTATCAAGTGGTAAATCGACACAATAATGTCAATAATTTGTATGATTACACAACCTAACGGTTAGTAGCTGTATATTTAGACAACTTCTTTTGAAATGTAACATTTTAGGTGTTAGAATGACTTTGTAAATCTAATACAAAACACAAAAAGTTTATTTTTGTAAGTTAACATAGTACGATGGATAAGAGATTTATGTTTGTGCGTCGTACAGATGTAGTGCATAATAGTTTTCCATCGTATTTTCTCGGAAACGTTCGTATTTGTCATGCTACTTCAGTCAACCTCAGTACTTTTTGTACCGAGACTGACTGAAATAGCAAGACACGTTCGTAATATGATGTGCATTAAATACGACTGCGAATTAAGTTTTTTTCAACATTTTCTTTGTATTCTTGTGTTTATTGTAACTACAGTAAACATCCCAAAATTAGATTGTGTTGTAGGTCAGATGGCATATACAAATGCAGGTCCATTTGTTTGTTTTATCATATCTTACCCTAAAGTCATATTAATTATTACTGGGTCTGGTAAATTAATTAATTACATATCCCGTGGCAATGCCGCGTCGGGTACAATCACTACTGTTGCGATCATTAGGATAATTAACTTTATCTCAAAGGAATACGGTTGGGAATTATTTGCGTGTCTGTAGTTTATAAATGAATAGCAGTATATTACATAGACGTTGATAACTTTAACATTAGGGTACAAGGATTAACCCTTGTACCCTTGTACAGTTGCCATCAGTTATATCGGAGCGGCCAAGGTGTTCATAATATCTGAACACGCGCCCTAATGCGTTGACAATAGAGGCGTGTTCAGATATTTGTGAGCGCCTTGGCCGTTCTGATATATCTGATGGCGACTGTACTTAAATATTTGTCATTTGTAAGAAACTTACCAAAATAAGGCACGTGATAAACTTTTTAATTTATTATTAAGTATGAATGTTTAAGTTTGTATGTTTATATAGTTCTTTATATTTGTTGCTTAGTTACGCAAAAAAATGATTGAACAGATTCAGATGAAATTTGGCACATAGGTGATAATGATAATGATAACATAATAGTATACAGCCTGAAATATTACATAGGTTATTATTGTCACATTGTGAAACATTATATTATATTATGTTTTTAGTATTTGTTGTTATAGCGGCAACAGAAATACATCATCTGTGAAAATTTCAACCGCCTAGCTATCACGGTTCATGAGATACAGCCTGGTTACAGACAGCGGAGTCTTAGTAATAGGGTCCCGTTTTTACCCTTTGGGTACGGAACCCTAAAAAACTGGCAAAGTTACGGGCAGACGCTAATATTTCAAATAAACGTCAACACAAATATTTGCGCCCGTTTGTCCGTCTATCTATCGATATTGGAATCGTCGATTTACGTCGCCATCTTTCAATTTGAAATATGGATTGTGGATTGTAAATCAGTAGGACAAATCGGTGCGGACATGCTCTGAATACGAATGGGTTTTAAGCTTCCTACGTAATATATTTATTTGGTTTATTTATACTGGAAAAACCTAGTATTTGACTGTAGTAACTGAATTTATAATAAATAACAGACAATCCTCGCAAACCTAGTAACTAAAGTGTTTGGAAAGAGTTTATTTAAGTACTATGGTATGTATTTATTAGGATTCCGTACCCAAAGGGTAAAAGCGGGACCCTATTACTAATACCCCTCTGTCCGTCTGTCTGTCTGTCACCAGGCTGTATAGAAGAAGAAAGAAGAAAGAAAATACATTTATTTAACGCCACAACATATTACATCTAGAAAACAAAGACATACAAACATAAAAAACATTAGACGCTAAAATAGGACCCCACTCAGCATAATGCCGCGGCAATCCGTGGCGCTGGTTTTCAGTGGGGACCTGACTTAAAACTATGAGACGACAACACATACGCCAGCGACACACAAAAAACAGACATAAAAAAGAGAGAGACACTAAAATTTATACATACTGAACAACAACGAAAGAAAAGGAAAACAAAAAAAAAAAAACATACTAATAACATATAAAAAAAAACCACACTGAATTATACAATATACATCAAATTTAAAAATATTAAAAATAAAAAGAAAAACTGTAACCTAAAAGCTTAAAAACTACCCACAAACAAATTATAGTTATTTTAATAGAATGACGGTATCAAATCGCAAACAGTCTAAACTAAACTACATACGTCTCCAGAGAGATAAAGTATCTCATGAACCGTGATAGAAATTTGAAATTTTCACAGATGATATATTTCTGTTACCGCTATAACAACAAATACCAAAAACAGAATAAAATAAATATTTAAATGGGGCTCCCACACAACAAACGTGATTTTTTTGCCGTTTTTTGTGTAATGGTACGGAACCCTTCGTGCGCGAGTCCGACTCGCACTTGGCCGTTTTTTTAATTTCGGTACCGTTTCGTACCTTCTCACAGTGACAATAGTATGAGGTCACTAGCGACTTTCATAGGTATTGACTGTCACTGTGACAAGGTACGAAATGTATAGAGGGCCGTATTTAAATGTATAGAGGGCCGTATTTAAATATATAGAGGGCCGTATTTTCAGGCTTTAGGTTAGGTTTCGTTCATGTCGTCTCGGATATGGGTGAATATGGTATCGATGCATTCAGAGTAATGCCCTGAACACAAATATATGAGATGACAAGCGCGAAAGTGGTGGGGGTAGTTGCTGTGACGTCATAAAGTCTGCAGTACAAACTTTTTTTTTAGTTTCCTTTAAACATACCATGTGGGGTACCAAATGAAAGGGCTTTGTGAGTAGATCACAAATATATAAAATCGCTTGTCATCTCATATATTTGTGTTCAGGGCATTACACTGAATGCGTCGATACCATATTCACCCATATCCGAGACGAGATGAGCGAAAATAGATTTCTAGAAGACTTTTCTTTCGTTGGCCGGGCCACTAGGATATTAAATTCGTTGACTGTAAAATCTTCCCCAGTTTTTGTTTTACATTCTAAATTCTTGTTTATTGCTTGCTAACTTTTAAAATATTTTTTTTTTGGAAAATTGGTTGAGAATATTATACTTTCCCATGTAATTTAAGGGATGAGCTTCTATTGTGTAACGAAAATTGATTTGGCACCGTCACCTGTGTAACGAAGACAAACGACCGCAGCCCTTTGTGCGCTGCCGTCACACAAATGATGCACCCTTATTCGATGGCCATGGAAAAAGTGGTAAAACATTTGAAGAACTAGTCCAACTAAATATATTCGTATAAAATCTGCCCTTTTGGAAGTCAGCTTAAATGTAGATTCAGCAAAATAGGTTCAGCAGTTGTAATGTCGCAATGAAATGAAAACATACGACATAAATGTACCCACCAACATACAATTGTATGCTTTCCCCCCTGCTTAGAAACTTGTTGGCAGGGGGGGGGGGGGGGGTCAGTTATCTCTGCAGCTTACGGTACTGAGCTACATAAGGAAACGAAATCATCTATTATATTACTCAGGAAAAAATAAAACGATTCTAAACGTCAAATGACACCGATCGTCAACGTCTTTTGACTCGGCGCTCAAAAGTTAACCCTCCCATTTTTAACGACTCATGCCAGTATGCATGAGGGCGTGTCAAGGACTTAGGGTGGAGGGTTGCGCTTTTATACTACAAGTACCTGTTGATTAGGGTGACAGAACAAGGGCTTGGAGGGTTTTTAGGGGCTCAAAAGGGGTAGGGTTTCGCATTGCAAAAAGGTACAGCTTTTTTATTTGACTCTGTTTTTGTGTAGGTATGTATAGTTAATTTTTATTATTGTTTTGATTAAATTACAAGACGATAGCGATTACTGTCTAAATGTATGTGTTTCACTTATAATTATAATCAATGCGAGACAAGCTAACTTTTATTCAATTTTAAAAGAAAGTTTGGTTTCTACATAAAATTAAAACTCATTGAAGAAAAGTCTGTGTCAGTGTTATTGAAAAACAACGCACAGTCTAAAGTGTCTAAGCCATCGAAGAGTCTATTGTGCAAATGATATAGAGATTCTTCACATTCTTACACAAGTTTCGTTACAAAACGATTGTAAAAAATTCACTCGATATCATAATTCATTAGCTTATTAATTACAATTTCTAGCAACGAACCAGACATAGATATTACTTGAAGAATGTTCATGTCTTCGAGCAACCCCGGGCAGGGAGTCGGCATTCGCACTATTTCCCCTCTGCCGAAGCACATGCCCAACTGGGCATGCACACAACTAGCGCGGTGCGTGTTGTGACTCATCCGTACACAAAAAGAGATTGAGGTGTGGAAGATATGTCTTTGACGTGTGTCATTTTCTATGTATTTGTGTCGTCATTACAGATTGGATTTTGTATGTAGAAGTGCGACTGTGTGCACGTTTCCCCCCGCAAAAAATGGCAGAATGATTTGTACGGTAAGATATCGCTTGGGCTCCTCCCTTCCGACGTTTCGGAAGCCGGTGTTGCTCGAAGGTTCATTGGTTATTTCATAATGTCGTTTTAATTTCACTGTTGACAGCTGACTTATCATATCCGTAACAAAATCTGAATAGGCTTTTACACTCTCGATTTTAGGGAAACCGAGGCTTGGAACTTATTTCCCGGGTGAAGTTTATTTCGACGCTTAATTCCGTGGAATTGCTTCAATTTGGAAGCCTTTATTTTGATAGAGCTTTCTAGTAATTTAGACTTGGATTCGGGTTACGATAATTATCCCTTCCTTTTAGCGAAATAGGTACTTCTTCGTATTGATATTTAGGCTTTCGTGTTATTGACCGAGCGTTAGCAAAGATCTCTGTTTCAGCTTGGGAAAAAATGCTTTCGTATGTCCGGATGTTCTCCGCTACAGGTCGCAATTCTCAACCGATTCTCGTGAAATTTTGTGAGCACTATTAAATAGTTTTTTTTTGTCGAATCGGTTTTGAAAATATTTCATAATGGCTGAGCCATGGGGGTTAGCGAGGTCTACAGCTCACAAAGCCACTGGTTTAGTCTTTTGCCAAGTCTTAAGGCTCATTTAGACGGCGCGTGAACTCGCATGCGAGTTTCATTACATTGCGGTTTTTGATTGGTCGGCTGAATTGGTTGTAACCAATATGGAACTAAAATCGCATACGAGTTCACGCGCCGTCTAAATCAGCCCTTAGTGTATGACACGCTACCTACTATTGACATCAGGCGTGGCTCACTCCGCGATTTTGTCGCGTCGCTACAAGTGCATGCAGCCCACACCAATTTTGGTGTCTACCAGCAGTAGTTGCCGCGCACCGTTACGGAATAGACGCCTCCTCGCGCTTGCGCCACCTTGTGGTCATATCTGTCGTAATAGACGCGTTTTGTTAGAGAGTGTACCTTCTGTACCTAGTACTATTATTTATTCTGTGCTATTAATGCTGATTGTATTATTACTACGATTAATGATTAGAGCAATTTGTAACATGAGTTAGTTTAGAAACTCGTAGATAGGATGATATTAGATTATTTATGGAGAGAACAAGGTTAACTTCGGTTCATCGGAGGCACTCAAACTATTATCCACGTCCTAATGTCGCTGAAAGTTTTATGAGTTTATTAACAAAGAAGTAGTAAAAATGATTGATTATATATTTCACGTCATTACTTAATAAGTAACGAATATATTTCATATTTCATTTATTGCGTAGTCATGAACATAAATTACATAATAAGATCTTACAGTTAAGTTGGCCAATTCATGACACCCTGTTAGGGCACACAATATTTAACTTACTAGCTAATACCTATTAAAACATTTCATCATAATATATCTATCGTATAATTAGTGTATAAGAAAAAAGTAACATTGTAAAAGTCAATAAAGAATAAAAATAAATTAAAATTAAAAATTAAAATTTAAAAATTAAAATTTAAAAATTATAAATTATATAAAACTGAAAACACAATAACTTTTCAAAATTTTGTTCTTGTTTGAATTATAAAAGTTAAGCACAAAGGCCATAGTCGGTCTTCCATAGTAAGTTGGCCCTTAAACCAATTTGATTCGGGTTTTTTTTTGTGAGTACCTCTCATCGTGAAGGATATTTTTGCTGAGTATCAACATCCTACTAGTGACAGTTTTTGACTTATGATTTTTTAATTTTTTTTCTTTAATGTATTATTTATCGGGATGTATTTAACTTACTATGGAAAACCGACTATGGCCTTAATTTCGCTAAAGTTTGTTCACGTTATCGATAATTTTGCCTCAAATAGGGTAATTCGCCAGTAACTGGCCACTTTTAGTAACTGGCCACCCCAAAATAGGTGAATAAAATTCATTTTTAGTTTAGGGCAGCCCGTTACTAAAAGTGGCCAGTTACTGGCGAATTACCCTAGGTACAAGCTCGTTACCAACTTTTGGCCCCACGTTGGGCGCCAACTTTAAAACAAACCACCCTTATAAAACCTTTATAAAACTATAGGGTACCACATCATCTTCCTCGCGTTATCCCGGTATTTTGGCACGGCTCATGGGAGCCTGGGGTCCGCTTGACAACTAATCCCAAGAATCGACGTAGGCACTAGTTTTTACGAAAGCGACTGCCATCTGACCTTCCAACCCAGAGGGGAAACTAGGCCTTAATAGGAGATGTCCGGTTTCCTCACGATGTTTTCCTTCACTGAAATGCGACACTTTTTTACAAGTTACATTGGCAGACAACTGAGACAACATTCAATACATATTAATATATATTATTGTGTATTCATATTAATATAAATACAAAGCCGATTTGTATAAGATTATTTATTACTGATAAACTTTATTGCGCAAAACATATAAATAATGTACAAATGGTGTAGTTATGAAAAATCCCAGCCAATCTCTTACGAATAAATTACAAATAAATTGCACGTACTCGTAACTTATCGCTGCCACGTTCAAAGCTACTCCGACCTCGAAAGGGTCTGAAATATAAATTCAAACTCATATATTTTGTACACAATACAAGTAGGCAGTAAGGACCCTTCACACAAAAGACCGCAATGTTGTACTGAATATGCAACGAAGGTGTCAATCTCTTGCCGAGTTACTTGTACAAACAGCAACACTCCTAACTGTACATCGATGGACCACAAAAGGCATAAGGTTACAGTTAACAGTGTGGACGATGGTACCAACTTTTAAACTCACCCGTTATTTTATTTCGTAAAATTTGGTATTTAACAATTTTTGCGCCGTTCTTCTAGCATATTATATGACATAGTTACAGTTAGCTATGCCGGTTTTTATTTTTGAAAAGCGGTGATACTGATAACGGTGATAACCGAATAGATGAGACGTGTTTAACCCGGTTAACTTGTACGGATGAGCTTCTACGATATCCACGAAAATTACCTGAGGTCTTCTGTTGTCGTAGGATCACTTGAATGGATCACCAGATCAAATGATATTTCGTACATAAGTTACGAAAAACTCATTGGTACGAGCCGGGGTTGGAACCCGCGACCTCCGGATTGAAAGTCGCACGCTCTTACCGCTTGGCCACCAGCGCTTCTATTAACGTATTAACAATCCTTTTTTAATGGTCTGCTGGAATTTAAGAGGAAGACGATATATACGATAACACAGCAGTCATTCAGGTAGGTCATTTGAGTTTTAGGTATTGTGACAACACGTCGATTTTATGTTTTAAGGTTTGAAGTTTAGGCATTCTGAGAACGACAAAAGTTGCCATTCCGGGATTTAGGTATTTTGATACTACATATTTGGTTTTGATATCTAGGAATTTTGGTAAATGGGTATACTGAAATTGAGTTAGGTACAATTATACCTACCTATTACGAAATATAAAATAGGTTTAATTCAATCAAAGGCTCAACCAATGCAAAGTTTTTAATGAAAAGGCGTACCTACTGCAAAAACCGTTCCCATATTCCGAATTGTACAAAAAGCTTTAGAAAAATTGACACTTACGCCATTTTTAACGATCCTCCAATAGAATATCGAGGCAATACGACGTAAGTGCCAATTTTTACTAAAGTCTATACTGTGCGACATACTGTATGTTACCTTTGTACATTTTAAACTGATTCTTTTGACAAAAGCTACCTGGAAAACGGAAAATGAAAATCCGGACACAAAAATCCGCTGTTAACAATTGCTGCAGTTTTTTTATGTATGCTGGACTGTACGTGGGATATAAATGTGATTTTCCGGCAGAACAGTTTTATTCGAAGTAGAAATATTGTGATTGTGATGTAAGTGATTGTGAAGGAAGGTATTACGAATACTTTAAAATGGAAAGAAGCTCTTTTCGTTGGTACTTTTTAAAGTGAATGTCATCTGATTTCTACGTCACCGTTTCCTAACAATGTAAGATACAATAAGACCTTTCAGAACACCGCTTCAATCGCTCTTTATCAACTGAGCTACCGAAGCTTACCAGAAGCGTGCGAATTTTCCATTCCATACTTTTGTTTAACGCCTTTAGTTTAAATACAATTGTAGACAAAACTATGCCTTTAAGAACATAGACATAAAGGTCATACAAGTATTAAACTCAACGGTTATACGCGCCATCAGCATGTGCATCCGAGGCACACGCCACCACTTTAAGTCGTCGTACATCGATTGAAACCTCTTCTCTACCCTAAATTTTTTAATGTATGTATTGTTATACTTATATTATTTAAACTCTCTATTCTAGTATTATACTCAATCTTTTATTGAAGTTACTTCAACAAATCCTTAATTCGAAAGTGAATTCATCTTGCATTGAAACTTACACTGAATTTGTATTTTATTTTTGTATTTTAAATGATCTCGAGAAAACAGAAGTTTATCCTTTAGTGTTTGATTCGTAGACAAAAGATAAAAGGACGTACATTTAAGAAAAGAAAAGTTTTAAGAGCAAAGAATAAAGTAAGTGTTGTAAGATTCGTTTTTTTATTAATCTTTAAGAAAAACCATTTAATTATTTCGTAATAAAATCTTTGAAGTGTGTGAACTTCTAAACCGCTGAATTCTTTTGAAGCTACTTATTTATAAAAGAAACAGTAGGTACTTTTTACTTTAGTTTCAAATATCTGGCATATTATCTCGAGACAACAGATTTATTAAATTACATTTTATTCTTTTTACCATAGAATAATGAAATTGTATACATCAGTATAGGTTGGTTACACGTTTTACCCTCCAAAAATCTAGGCACTCTTCTCAGCAATGACACATTTAGGCTTTCGATGGCACTGCGACTCGGACCGGTCTGTGTTGCCCCGCACACATGTCACTGTGGTTCCACCGTCACTTGTAAGGGCCTGCATGGTCTGTCTTGCAGCAGAAGCGCGGGCCGCATCACACGCCACGCCAGTATCAACGACATCCTGCGCCGGGCCTTTACCAGTGCCGGAGCACCAGCCGTCCTAGAGCCCACAGGCCTGACCAGGGACGACGGCAAACCTGCCCGACGGCATGACTCTTGTTCCCTGGAGGCTGGGCCGGCCCCTAGTCTGGGACGCCACGTGCGTCGACACTCTGGTGCAGTCCCACCTCCCGGGGACCTCGACCAAGGCCGGGACGGCCGCCGCAACGGCCGAGCACCTCAAACGGCGCAAATATGCAGCCATTGATTCTGGTTGCATGTTTGAGCCGTTTGGGGTGGAGACCCTCGGGCCTTGGGGACCCGGAGCACATTGCATATTTAGGGAGCTAGCGAAGCGTCTCAATGATGCTACGGGTGACCCGAGGGCTGGGTACTTCCTTGCCCAGCGGATTGGTATTGCTATTCAGCGCGGCAATGCCACCAGCCTTCTGGGCACCCTACCATCCGGCGCGGAGGTAGCTCCCATTTTTTATTTGTAAATATGTGTATATAGTTGTTAGAGTTTAGTTTTAGTTTTAATTTTAATGTTTAGTTTAATTATTTTGTTAATACTTTTGTTTTTTGTTAATAAAAAATTAGATACATCAGTGAATACGGACAATTGAAGTGAATATTTCAGATTTATTTGAAACAGGCGATTATTTAAGTAAATTGTTTATTTATTACAGTTGATGTATAATATTGGAGTATAATACTGTTTACAAAAAAGTTTTCAAATTTATTTACTGAGTCTCAAGTCTCAACATTACTTGTCTTGCCTAACATTGCCTGACATGAAATTCCAAATAGTTGTCTTTATGTAACCCCTACCATAGAGAAATATAGTATTTCTCTATGGCCCTACTAATATAATAAATGCTAAAGTAACTTTGTTTGTCTGTTACCTTATCATGCTTTAACCGCTTAACCGATTTAGGTGGACCGATAGAACCGATTTAGACATAGGATAATTTTTATCCAACAGCAATATCATCATTCCACGCAGACGAAATCGCAGGCAGATGCTACTTAGTTCCATATACAGGCTGGCCAAAAAATAAGTGCATTCCCGTTTCCAGGGAGGTTTTGGGATTATACGACCTACAAACCTTCAAGAAAAGAGCGTACTCCCATCTTAAAGGCCGGCAACGCGCTTGCAACCCTTCTGGTGTTGCGGGTGTCCATGGGCGGCGGTAATCGCTTACCATCAGGTGATCCGTCTGCTCGTTTGCCTCCTATTTCATAAAAAAAAAAAAAATACTGAGCAACTTTTACTATGGGACCAACCCCGAAATCGCGAAAAAAAAAAAATTACCCATCCATAGAAAATGGACCGGCCAAAATGTATGAAACAGCCAAATTTTTTTTCACGATTTGGTTGGTCCCATAGTAAAAGTTGCTCAGTATAATCCTAAAACCCTGGCAACGGGAATGCACTTATTTTTTGGCCACCCTGTATTGGGAGAAAGCCAGGCAATGTTTCAAATGGCAGGCAAATGGCAGGCAATACTAACAATAAGTAAGTTTATGGTGCACTTTAAGTTCGAATCTGGATACGATCTAGCTGTACAATGAGTTTTAGACAGGCTAAATCCACCCCATAAAATATGTCCCGCAAAATGCATTGCCGTTCTGCGGGCAATATAAATCGTGGAGATGACATTTTTATCAACCCCCGTGCAGTCTCGGCTGGCTGCACCGCGAGCTTAGGGCTGCCATATTCTAGTTTGCCGATGTCTGACAAAAGTTTAAAAATGACCGTTGGGTAATTTAATTTCGCTTTTTATGGACACTTTTTGAAAAATTACTTTTTTAATAGAGGTAAACTTGAATGTAGGATATGTATACCCAATTTTAACTGAAATTATTAAATTGATTGCCCTGTGCACGAAAAAAAGCATTTTTTTTATTATTTTGGAAAACGTAGACCGCTGTTATTTTTTGATACAATTTGTATTTAATAAATGGGAAAGAATTAAGTATAAAGATTTCGTAACTTGGACGTGACGTCCAATGTCTGTTTTTCAATCTCCATAGTGGCTAATCGTTTTGACAGTTCGAAAAGATACGCTGATTTGACTTGCCAGTTAAACACCCCATTGTGAGCGTGAAACGGTTACCGGAATAATTATCACATATTCTGACGGGACCCGCGCCTTTAGGGCCACCCCACCCTAGCGTCTCTCAAGCGTCGGCGTCGAGTCAACTCTATGGCCGCTGCTCGACGCAACTGCGCAGCGACTAGCGATTGCAAATCCGTGAACATTTTTCAAATCCGGATTTTCGGATTTTGGTTTGACCGAAATCCGAAGTTCGGATTCAATCCGGATTTTAAGAAAGGAATATGTGGCATAAAGGCAAAGTGAAACAAACAATCAAATTAAGTTGTTTTTATTAAAAATAAAAAAACAGAATGCGTACACTGCTATGCCAATAACAAAATCTTTAAAAAATAATAAAAACAAAATACATACGTACACTCCCAAGTAACAAAAGGTTCTATAACTAAGGCATTTTATCACCAAACAGTGATATAGTAGGCCTATAATGGTAACCATTGTGACTGCTTGTACTATAAAGGTTTTTAACAAAGCGTTTTGTTTCTATAAGATTAAAGACCTTTTAAGTACTATAATTTAGCTGTTAGAACGCTTATAGGATCATACAAAAGAATCTTTAAAGTGCTGCACTGTAATAGATATGCAAAAAGCGATTATGGTACTATTTAATACTATAGACGACTTTACTGATGCTTTTATGTACCTATTTTGCACTAATAATGCGTCAAAGTAACTTTTATAGTACTAGTATTGTAGCAGTATCGTAAACACTATTAGAGGATCAATCTGCACTATAAAAGGACTTTGCACGACCATTACGTAACGTTTTAGCTTTTTAAAAGCTCTCTTAACATCGCTATAAGGCTAGAAGAGTTCTCTAAAAGTCATGAAAGTTTTTCTATAGTGCTATATAGTACCATAAAAGTTACCTGGTACGTTGCTAAATAACTTAAATCGTAACTTAAAAAATGGCTGCTGTTTTCTGCCATAATAGCACATTAGCGGCACGGCTGGAGCCTATGTGTACTATAGCAGCCACAGTTGGAACAAGTCCTTATTTTATTAATTTTAATTTAATTAAAACATGAAAATTATGAGAGCGCATTGTCAAATTTGAAATCGGCATAATGATTCTATCGATACAATTATTTTCGCATGTACGATGTACCGGCATAGTAACGGTCCACAAATGATTTTTAGTACATCCTTTTTATTACCTACCTAAATACAAATGTCACTTTAAGAAACAATGGCGAATGAACTTATTTAATATTTTAGGCACCCACGACGCAAGTATGATAAAAAAGATCACTGGAATCGTTTACGGTGCAAAATAGCACTATAAACATGTTTCATTGGTTACTTTTATAATTCCAAATTGCGACATAAACGTTGCAGACAGCACTATTTTAGTACTAAAGAGCGTTACTCGTCACTTTTACATTTCAACCATAGAGCTGATTTATCACCGTGAGAGCCTTTATGTAATGTTTATAGAATAAATCAGTGATAAAACTAGGGCCTATCTGGGGTTTTGTAAACGTTTACAACACCATTATAGTGCTAATCATGAACACTAATTAGCACGCTCCAAAACGTTCTCAGGACTTTTATAGTACCAAATTTTGTTACTTGGGCTGCTACGCCAATAAAAAAAGCGGACGCGGGGCAAGCATACAGGTGCGAGCGAGTGCGCGACGCGCAATGCCCGGCTGGCAATAGCTCTCCCGCGTTGCCGCTTCATGTGCACCGCTTTTTATTTCGCATTAGCATTAATTTTGAGCAAATTAGTACTGGTGGGAAAAAATCCGAAAAACCGGTTTTTTCTTTTCAAAATCCGAATTTTAAAACGGATTTTCAAACGCTCCGAAATCCGGATTTTTGAACTTCGAATAATCCGGATTGCAATCACTAGCAGCGACGCCATTTTTCATAGCGCTGACTAGACGTCGACGCTCAAAAGACGCTAGTGTGTGGTGGCACTGTGTTGACGGTGGAATGGTCTGTGTGACAACCCTAAAAGCAGCGAGCCGTTGACATCCCCGGGACTTTGTGATAAAAAGCTTAAGTTTCTTATAGCACAACTTAGTTACTTAACCTATTTAGTCTGAAGCTTGGCTATCTCTAGCTTGTTTAACGTTTAAGTTTGTATTGAAGATAATTCTTAAACTGTAAAGAAGTTTCGTTTAATGATGTTTGTTATTTCTTAACACTTGTAGTTACAGCTTACAAACTAGGGGCTCTGTGAGCTGTAGAGCTAGCGACTCCCCAGGGCTCCGCGATTTTGGAAAATTCTCAAAAATTTAATCGCCGAAAATGTGATATAATCATCGATCCAGCTGACAAAATTTCACGCGATTAGGTTGAAAATGCGACCAGCGGTGGCAGCATGGTTCCATTATTATAGCCTGTCACTTTCGCACTTACATACTTGTTAGAACGTGACAGGCATGGTGACAGGTGATAAAAATGCGACGGTGCTACGGCCGCAGCAGACGAGAAAAGCCGGATATACAAAATTATTTTTACTCAAGCTACAACAGAGACGCTTAAATTCTCCCTCGCACGGTCATGAATGCTGGCCAAGAAAGTATTTTCGAAGGAAAAGGATATTGACAGTAAGTACCTTCTGATTGGCGAATTTGAAGAAAGTTTAGGATTTGTAAGAAATATTTACAGATATAAATGGACCTACAAAACACACACAAAAAAGTTTCATCATTTTAACCTCTGCTAAAATTATGCGCCTTTTTTAAAAACCGTCGTCACCGCTGGCGGGAATCGAGCTAAAAATCCGGTCATTAACAAGCGTCCACATCTGTATGTGATCGCTTTATGTAACCAGGTGCTGGTTCAATCCCCGGGTGGAGCCGTGAACGCCGATTTCCGAGATCGTCGCTATTTGTGGCGAGAGTGTGGTCGGGATTTGGTCCAGTCGTGTTCGCTACGGCGATTATGTAGTGGATATATCTCTGTTTGAAATCTGGATCGGACTGGTGATATTGTGTTGAGGAAATGAAAATTATTTGTACAATAAATACAAAACCATGGGAAGTCAAGGAAAAAACTATGACCGAAAAATCGTATTTGAAAAATGGTCACGTATAATTTTTCACCTAGACTGATCACTTAAAAATGTTATACCACTGGTAGTAGTATATGAAATGTTTATTAAAATTAGATAACAAAAAATTTCCTTTTTGAGAAATTTATTGCACAATACGGATCAAAGGTGCTCTTAATTCTAAGTAGAAATAACAAACAATTTTCCAAATATAAAAAAGTGACAGGTTCGGTATTATTGGCGAGGCCGTACAGTATATTACATACATACATACATATATTAGTCACGCCTATTTCCCTAGGGGTAGGCAGGGACCACGTATTTCCACTTGCCATGACCCCGACATATTATCTCTTATTAGGTATTTATAGTCAAAATTATATAGAAACATTGACTCACATACACGAGTCTGTGTACATTGTAAGTACATACGAATGTATGTATACATTGTAGGTATATATGCTGTCTGGTGTATGCATTAACCTAATCACTTAGTAATCGTATCGACCGATCCCATGAATATTGTATAAACAATATCTTGAAGTGCTCATTGATTATTCAAACAGAACCACGAAAGGCATCAGTTATTTAACTAATGTAATATTGTAAATAAATTTTATAAAGATATGGCGTTATCGCTTTGACGTAATTTATTTGGTTATTTCCACTTCAGTTTTTCTATACCAAACAAATATACATTGTGAATACTCCGTTTCCAATAGTATTTACTATGAATATATTTAATTAATCTGTATTCATACTGTTCCAAACAACCTGTGTATTTAGTTTTTCTTTAACACGTTTAGAAACTTCAACTGTTAAATGTAACCGTTTCTCTAAATCCCAGTTAAGATACTTTTGTTGGTGTAGCAGCTACCTAGTCGAAGTCACAATCAAAGCTGTTGAAAAACAGCTCTTTAAAGAAAGACGTTTGAAAACCTTTAGTTTACCGGGAGTTGCTGCGCTATTCCAAAGATGTTCCGAGTACTTAGCCGAACTAGTGTTTGGGTAAATCTTTAAATTAAAGGAACAATTTTAAAAAATCACTGTTTCGGGCATAATTCAAATTTGTGACCTAGCTATCGAAGCTTTCCATAATCGTGAGAATTTCTTCATTTTTTGTTTATACGCCTAAGAGAGGCGCATATTTTAGGGGTTAAATAGCACATCAATATAACTTGGTGCCGTTAAAATAGATGTAGCTTTAAGCTTGCGTCGCATCAGTCATCCCGATACATTCTTACCTTTCGATTGGCGTTTGTAGATAAACCATTGTGATCTTGGCTACGGTTGTATTTTTTATTAACAAAGTACTTACCTATAGTTGGTACAGTTTAAATTTATATTAGATTCGCCGCTAGGCTTCCCCTGCTGTGGTTCTTTCTGAGTGTCCATTAAATTTCTCCACCTGAGCGCTCACCTCGCTCAAGCTCGCGATCAGAACACGGTCCCCTCTTCGATTTTCCAATCGCCCCAGGAAAGGTCCTTGCCTCTATTTCAACGTTAAAGTAGTTTTATTTCCTCGGAAGGTTTTTCTTGAAATCTCGGCGCGTATTTACCCAGTTGTTATCTAACCTTCCTGAAAGTTGGCCAATTGAGGGGTTTAAGGATCGTTGGTTGTTACGTAAAGATTCGGAACGTTATGTTGGGTCCGGTTTTTTGGCAAGAAATAGCAGTCGAATGTGCGTATATCGGCAAAAGCAACCTAATTTTGTGTATGTGTATTTATGATTACTTTATTTTTCTTTCTGCGAGTGTGATAAACCGCGACAAAAAAAGATTTTTCCATGAATCAAAACTATCAAAAGTAGCTTGACCGATATCTTGTCTTCGTAAACCATTATATCAGACCCGTTACGTTCAGGTCAAGTCAAGGCAAATTACACATACCTTCCTATGTAGAATTATAACATCATTAAAAAGATAAGCGAAGAATAAAAAGTAGTAAACATGACACCACCTAAAACAATTGACCCGCCCTGTGAGGTAATATCTACCACGCGGTCTAACGCTTGTAAGAACGGTTATGGCCCCATTATGTGGGGACCGGCCGCGAATTATTTTACAGTAGAATATTTTGAAGTCATTTTAGATGAAATGGCCGTCGTGTGACGACTACTAATTTTCAGGTTTAGGTACCTATGTATCTGCTTTGTATAACTGGGTGGCGAGTTTTGCAAGTTAAACTACCCCATCAGTTTCTGAAGCTTTAATTTATTAGACTTAAGGACTAAGTTTAAAAAACATCTGCATATGTACTTGCTTGCATAAACCCCAATTAGCATTGCTTGTGCTTGTTCTGGGACCGGAAGCCCGAACCCACTTGCGAGATGCCAGTGCCATCAACTGGTATACGAGGAAGATGGTGGTCATCATCATCATGAACTTAAGAGTTTATCTCTCGACGGTGCAGTATCTTCCAGCTTTCCATATCCTGCGCCAGCTCTTTGACTTTTTGATAGTGTCCGACCGAAACATGTTTTTTTGCCGAAACCGAAACCGAAACCGAATGTTCGGCTTTGGCTCTAGTTTCGGCCGAAACCGAAACCGAAACTTTTGTAGACTTGTTAAAATCGTTGAAAAAATGTCATAAAACCGCTTTTACACACATATTATGGGGCTCTCAACACCCAATGTCCTTGAAATTGATGTTACTTAAGCAGTTTTTTAAGAAAATTACTAGAATTAGACCAAGATAATTCTGCAACGATTTTGATAACACATGCAATGCAAGTGTTACTTTAAACGTCAAAACTTCTATGAAATTATGATGTATAAATAACATTTGCACTAGTAGCACTGGATATGCTATCAAAATCATTGCAGAATTTTCTTGGTCTAACTCTATTCATTCACCAGTCAAGCTAACATGTAGATACAGGGTCAATCAAAAAACCAATCAAAAACGCGAGCGCAGCGAGCGCGAAATTTTTTGTTAACAATATCCTAAAGGGCCTAAAAGTCCGAAGTGCCCCAGTGAGGCGAACTTTCATGCGAAGTCAAAGCCGTGCTTCTGGCTTCAGGATAAGTAGTTAAGCACAGACTCCAACCAATGTCCATTGTATTAAAAAGCGACACCGCAGGCCGAGCATGGCGCAGCGAGGCCAAAGGCTAAGCTGAAGTAGGGGATATGTGGAACACAAACCAATGGTAAATTGAGGTAAAAAGTGAGGCTAAGGTGGAGCATTCGTATCAAAAACTGTACTGGGGACAATCTTAAGGGTTTTTTCTTCGTTTTAATCAATAGTCAGCTGTTCAGCTTCGCAAAATATTAACTATTGAGAAAATCAACTTTGCGGCCCTAGTTGAGCGTAGCCTTTAGCCTCGCTTAAAATTTGCCATTAGAGGTAGATAGAAAAATGACTGAATAAGAGCGAAAAGAACATCGTTCGACTCGGGCCGAGCTGATACTCGGCCAACGGCTACGTGCGACAGTGCTATCTCATTCCCTCCGATACAATTAGACAGTGTGCGCGTTATAGGTATTGACAGCCTCTTAAGACTGCGTCGACCGTCCAGTGGCGCTCTCATTAGTGGAATTGTGTTTCATAATAAACCAATTAATTTCTGTACCTATACATGAATCAGTATATGTAGATATGTATTAATATTGTTGTCCTACTTATTCCCCAACTTTTGGTCTTTCTCCGAAGTACCATTTCGTAAGTTTCGGCCAGGCCGAAAGGTTCGGCCGTTTTTTGGCCGAAACCGAAACTACAGCCGAAACATGATTTTTTGGCCGAAACTGGCCGAAACCGAAACCGAAACCGAACCTTCGGTCGGACACTACTTTTTGATACGACACGACCCCTACTTTTTCCTTCACTTGAAGTAACTGCGTCTGGGTTTTCCTCTACCTCGCATGCGTCCTATCCGCCCCTCCAGGATAATTTTAAAGAAATGGCCGTGTCGTATTAAATGTGCAAAATTTTTTCCGCGTCTAGAATACGGTGAAGATAGCCAATGTCTATAATGCCTTCTTTTTCTTTTTCCAGACGTACCATACTTGGAGCTGGCGGAGCCGGACGAGGGCTACCACGGCCTGATCCGGGAGAACGAGACCCTGGTGGAGGTGACCCCGGCGATCCGCGCTCGGGGACCTCTGTGCTCGTTCCTCATCCTGAACAACAAGCATCACGGGGAGGCGCCGTTTGAGGTAACATCGCCATATCGCTTCTTTCCGCCATCGCTCTGCGCGACAACATTTCGATCTTCACCACTTACATGACTCATCATCATCATCATCATATCAGCCAGAGGACGTCCACTGCTGGACATAGGCCTCCCCCAAAGAGTTCCACAATGACCTGTCTTGTGCCACCCGCATCCAACGGACTCTTTACCAGGTCATCAGTCAACCTTGTGGGGGTCTATCCACGCTGCGCCTTCCGGTACGTGGTCACCACTGGAGAACCTTTCCGCCCTAATGGCCATCGGTTACATGACTGGCAGTCCTCAACTGTGCGATTCTCCTAAAACTTTTTGCTTTATGGAATTAACTGTCGCCTCGTATTTCCGGACCAAATTTTTGTATCTGATTGAACTGAAATTTGTCATAGGTACTTATGTATGTAAGGAAAGTGACAATACAACAGTATGATTACATCGATTTCATCTGATGTTGAAAATGTTATAACTATATAGGTATGTGATAACGAGGTTAAAATAGTCTCGAATATCTGAAAACATATATCACTAGTGTTTTTTTGTCCATAAAGTTATTATATAAATATGTAGTGCAAACCAATCACTTTTAGGCCAATAAGGACACTTTTATGTAACCGTACAATATAATCGAACATCTTACAACAGTAGTAATCGCGGCTCGAAAGGGTTACGGCTAGCGATTGCAAATCCGTGAACATTTTTCAAATCCGGATTTTCGGATTTTGGTTTGACCGAAATCCGAAGTTCGGATTCAATCCGGATTTTAAGAAAGGAATATGTGGCATAAAGGCAAAGTGAAACAAACAATCAAATTAAGTTGTTTTTATTAAAAATAAAAAAACAGAATGCGTACACTGCTATGCCAATAACAAAATCTTTAAAAAATAATAAAAACAAAATACATACGTACACTCCCAAGTAACAAAAGGTTCTATAACTAAGGCATTTTATCACCAAACAGTGATATAGTAGGCCTATAATGGTAACCATTGTGACTGCTTGTACTATAAAGGTTTTTAACAAAGCGTTTTGTTTCTATAAGATTAAAGACCTTTTAAGTACTATAATTTAGCTGTTAGAACGCTTATAGGATCATACAAAAGAATCTTTAAAGTGCTGCACTGTAATAGATATGCAAAAAGCGATTATGGTACTATTTAATACTATAGACGACTTTACTGATGCTTTTATGTACCTATTTTGCACTAATAATGCGTCAAAGTAACTTTTATAGTACTAGTATTGTAGCAGTATCGTAAACACTATTAGAGGATCAATCTGCACTATAAAAGGACTTTGCACGACCATTACGTAACGTTTTAGCTTTTTAAAAGCTCTCTTAACATCGCTATAAGGCTAGAAGAGTTCTCTAAAAGTCATGAAAGTTTTTCTATAGTGCTATATAGTACCATAAAAGTTACCTGGTACGTTGCTAAATAACTTAAATCGTAACTTAAAAAATGGCTGCTGTTTTCTGCCATAATAGCACATTAGCGGCACGGCTGGAGCCTATGTGTACTATAGCAGCCACAGTTGGAACAAGTCCTTATTTTATTAATTTTAATTTAATTAAAACATGAAAATTATGAGAGCGCATTGTCAAATTTGAAATCGGCATAATGATTCTATCGATACAATTATTTTCGCATGTACGATGTACCGGCATAGTAACGGTCCACAAATGATTTTTAGTACATCCTTTTTATTACCTACCTAAATACAAATGTCACTTTAAGAAACAATGGCGAATGAACTTATTTAATATTTTAGGCACCCACGACGCAAGTATGATAAAAAAGATCACTGGAATCGTTTACGGTGCAAAATAGCACTATAAACATGTTTCATTGGTTACTTTTATAATTCCAAATTGCGACATAAACGTTGCAGACAGCACTATTTTAGTACTAAAGAGCGTTACTCGTCACTTTTACATTTCAACCATAGAGCTGATTTATCACCGTGAGAGCCTTTATGTAATGTTTATAGAATAAATCAGTGATAAAACTAGGGCCTATCTGGGGTTTTGTAAACGTTTACAACACCATTATAGTGCTAATCATGAACACTAATTAGCACGCTCCAAAACGTTCTCAGGACTTTTATAGTACCAAATTTTGTTACTTGGGCTGCTACGCCAATAAAAAAAGCGGACGCGGGGCAAGCATACAGGTGCGAGCGAGTGCGCGACGCGCAATGCCCGGCTGGCAATAGCTCTCCCGCGTTGCCGCTTCATGTGCACCGCTTTTTATTTCGCATTAGCATTAATTTTGAGCAAATTAGTACTGGTGGGAAAAAATCCGAAAAACCGGTTTTTTCTTTTCAAAATCCGAATTTTAAAACGGATTTTCAAACGCTCCGAAATCCGGATTTTTGAACTTCGAATAATCCGGATTGCAATCACTAGTTACGGCGGCAGGACACTTCATTTGATTCCTTTCATCGTCCTCCCAGCTGCGTGGATATGAGATGAGGGTGCCTAATGGCACAATTTGCCTCGACTATGAGACTATGACAGTGGCATTATTGGTTTTCCTTTTCGGTGCCCTTCAATTTTCATAAAAAACAAAATACATTAGTCTATATAAATACTAATCTTATATAGATCTTCTTCTTCTTATATGTATATCTTATAAAACAAAGTCCCCCGCCGCGTGTCTGTCTGCCTGTATGTTCGCGATAACGGATTTTTGTGTGGTTTTCACCTAACAATAGAGTAATTCTTGAGGAAGGTTTAGGTGTATAATTTGTTAAAGTTTACCCGTGTGAAGCCAGGGCGGATCGCTAGTTATTATATTTAAATAGCAAACATTTTATACTCATTTATTAATTAGAACAGCATTTGTTTTAACGTTTATTTAGACTTAAGTGTTAACGTTAAACAATAACTATTTTGTGATCTAAAACTAAACTGCATTTTTGCGAGTTAGGTACGTTAGTTAGGTACAGCCTACCTTTTGTCCCTTAGAGCGGAAAAAGATGCTGCTTGAAGCAGACCTTGATCAAATTTTCGGAAAAATACAAACTTATTACGCTTTGCAAAGATTGGCGCAACAGCATTCCATTGGACATATCACTCAATTCAAACCAAGTTGGTCATCGTTCATCTTAGTCTTTTCGTCTCAAAAAACTGCTTAATAAAAAGTCCTTTTTCACCCTTCAGCTATGGGACCGTAAAAGGGAAATATACTACGAAATACCTACATCATTCTATCGAAAGGCCTTTCATGGAACCTTCTGGGCGTTCCGATATAGCTTCATTTGATGCCTTTCACCTCACAAGGGAGTTTGTTAGTTTTGTGCGGTTGTGGGCGGCTGCGGATGGCAATGTGTGTGCTGGTTGTCATTAAGTGGGATTCCTTATTTAGTTTCGTTCTACTTACAATGTGTCTAGGTGTATTAATTTATTATTGTTGTAGTAGATACTGGGTTATGTGTATGACAGGTCTTTCTTTTTGTAGTAAACTGCGAAATTATTGCTGATTGAAAGATAAATAATATGTCTATTAGTGGAAAGAATAAGTAGATTTGAAAAGGTGGTAAGTATTGAGATTGTTTTGAGATGAGAAACCAATCGCTCCACCTGTCTAGTACAAAAACCAATTTAGGCATGATAAAAGGTATGCTTATAGTTTTAAATCAATTTTCACACTTTTATGCAACAATAACTGGCCATTTTATTATATAATTTGCACCAAAACTCATTTGTTAGTGTTAGCGCCTCATTGGTGCTACCGTCGTGTACCTACGTGCTGGCCGCTTGATCGCCTAATGAATTCGGAATTCGATTATTGACATTGACTAGATATATATGATTTTGTTGATTCTGTTGAAATTATTGATTTTTACAAAGAAGAAGAAATGTTATTTGTTTTACTAAAACGTTAAAATGTATTAATAAAGTGATATGTTTAAATGAGTTGTATGTTCTCAAACATATTTTTGGTGACCCCGACTTGATCAAGTTCGCAATATTTGTATGAAGATTGCGCTGATTTGAAATGAAGACTATCCTTCGGAGAATGTCCCAATTTATCCAATAACGATTACCAGATGTTGTGAGTTTAAGCCGGTGAGAGCACGGATGGCTATTGCTGGTACCCATCAACTATTTATCAATCGCTATTAAAATATCGTAAGTAATTAATGGGTAATTCTACGAAGCGCGGGATTATAACTGTAAGTACCTCTATGTACCTAAATTTGCTTTAATGCGTATGCAAGTATAATTTACCAGTTTAAAATAATCTCGCACCCTCAAAATGGAGGAACTCAAACGACAAAGAGGAACAGTTCGGAGGGCTTTAACCCTATTCAAAAAATTCCTCACGCCGTTGTTAGATAAAAATAATCTAACTCAAGTTCTTGTAAATGAATGCACCCTTAGGTTGTCTAAAATACAGGAGGCATTTAATCTTTTCGATGAAATTCAAACTAATATTGAATTACAGGATGATTCTCAGAGTGAGCTGGATGCTCGGGAGGCCACAGAAAATGAGTTTTATTGTGTAATGGCTCAGGCCCAAGAGGTAATTGCCGCCTTTAAGGAAAAGGCCATCAAGGGGACGAGTTCTTCAGCCAGAGCAGCCGTCAGCGCGGAGGAGCGAAGAATGTGAAACTCCCGCAGCTAAGACTTCCTCCCTTTGATGGAAAGACAGATAAGTGGCTAGAATTTAGAGACCTTCACCTGTCTTTAATACATGACAACGAGAACATTGATGACGTTTGTAAATTTCACTATCTCAAGTCATACCTTCAAGGCGATGCAAGCTTAGTTATTAATTCTGTGTCCGTCTCAGCTGAGAACTATCCTATCGCTTGGTCGCTTCTACGCGAGCGATATGATAATAAACGTTTGTTAATCAACCAGCATTTAAAGGGTTTGTTTAGCATAGAGCCTTTGTCGAAGGAAAGTGATGAGGGTTTACGCAAATTGATTGACCATTTGTCAAAAAATTTACAAGCACTCAAGTCTCTTGGTGAGGAGACCGATAAGTGGGATACCTTGGTTATCTATATGGCCTCGTCGAAACTTGACGTTAGTACCGCGCGAAAATGGGAAGAGTTTCGTAGTGATATAACTTCTCCGTCATTAAAGGAGTTTTACAAATTCCTTCGTAACAGAGCTGACGTTTTAGAAACGGTATCTAGTTCGAGGAACGACAAACGTCAAATTCAGACGGATTTAAATAAAAACGACAAACGTCAAAATGTTACTCGAACTAAATGCTTTGTTTCGTCAGGCCTGTCACCGGGATCTGCGACTACCGTGGTTATAAATGAGTGTCACTATTGTAAGCAGGATCATAGGCTAAGCGATTGCCCCAAATTTAATTCCTTATCGGTTGATGAGCGCTTCCTACAGGTGAGTCAGTGGAGGTTGTGCAAAAACTGTTTACGCCCCGGCCACACTGCTTATCAGTGTCGCACCAGTACTGCGTGTAGGGTTTGCAAAAAAAGGCACAACACCATATTGCATAAAGAAGTGATCAACCATCAGCAGCAAGGGGAAGAGGAAGCAGCTGCCAGACCTAGTAATAATATTTCAAATCCTCAAATGTTAGCAGCTCCTTCGCCTTCAAACGTAAGTCAAGATGCTAAGCCCCAAGCATGACTAGCACGGTCGCGCGCCGATCCGTGGGTCAAGTCGCTCTATATGTATAAAGACGCTAGCGGCGGCGCAAACTATAATGAGGTTTCTGATTCGGCTATCGTAACAAACTCGACTAACACGACTGTCACGTTGACAGCGGCAGACCGTCGTCATATTATTTTAGCTACAGCCCTAGTTGAGGTGACTATTCACGGAAACAAGTTTGTTTTGCGCGCGTTATTAGACAATGGTAGTCAGTCCTCATTTATTACTGAAAAGGCTAAACAAAAGATTGGTTGCAGTACAATTGTTGTAAATCGCTCTATTTCGTGTCTTAATAAAATACCTTTGTTTATAAATGAATATTGTGATCTTAATTTACATTCACTCCAAACGTCATTTATAGCTGAAGTGAGGTGCTATATAATAGCTGAGATTACGGATGAGCTTCCTGCATTCAATACAGGAATAAAGGTAGATATTCCTAACAATATTACCTTAGCTGACCCTAAGTTTCAGTCGCCGGCAGAAGTCGATCTCTTGCTTGGTTCCGATATATACTGGGACTTGATTGGGCAAAGAAAAATCGAGCTAGGTATAAGACAACCATATTTAGTAGAAACCGAGCTAGGTTGGATAGTGGCTGGCCCTACGGGGGGGAGGCCCAGGGACTCTACGAGTTCTCATACTATCCGCTGTAACTTTTCACAAGATATTAAAAACCAGTTGTCAAAATTTTGGGAACTGGAAGAGTTACCTAGTTCGAAACCTGTAATATCTTCAGATGATGCTTATTATGAAAAACTCTTTAACGATACTACGCACCGTAATAGTGACGGAAGATATATCGTGAGTATCCCCTTTCGAGAATCGCCAGATGCTCTTGGTGATTCATACAAGATGGCAGAAAGGATACTCTATAGCATTGAAAGAAAAATCTCTAGGAATCCTAAACTTAAAAAAGGTTATTCTGATTTTATTAAGGAATATGAAGACCTTGGGCATTTGACTGAAGTCTCGAAAGCTGAAGAAGGTAGTCAGTTTCTTCCTCATCATGCTATTTTAAGAGAGCAAAGTGAAACTACCAAATTAAGAGTCGTGTTTCATGCGTCAGCAAAAACTACGTCAGGTAAGTCTTTAAATGACATACAGTATGTAGGACCCGTAGTGCAAGACGACTTGTTGTCTATTTTGTTAAGATTTAGGCAACATAAATACGTAGTTACAGCAGATGTAGAGAAAATGTACAGACAGATTCTATTAGAGCCCAGCCAACGTAAATACCAGCAGATTCTTTGGAAAGACCCAGATACTAAAAAGATGCGTATACTACAATTAAATACAATTACATACGGTACTGCTTCAGCGCCTTTTTTAAGCACGCGATGTTTGCTGCAATTAGCGAAGGAATGCGACAATCAAACTATCGCCCAAATAATACAGCATGATTTTTACATGGACGACCTTCTGACTGGTGCGCAGACTGAAGCGGAGCTTGGCAATATATGCGAATCAGTTACCAATATATTAAACGGAGCTTGCTTACCTCTTCGTAAGTTTCATACGAACGCTCCTGACATTGTCAAAACCAGCCTAAGTACCATGATACCTAAGGATTTAGATTTAGCAGGCCAGTCGAGTGTTCTGGGTTTAAAATGGCAACCAGCACCCGATTGTTTACAATTTTCAGTGGAAATTGAATCCACACCGCCAGTAACTAAACGTACTATTTTGTCAAACTCGGCAAAAATATTTGATCCGCTCGGCTTACTAGGTGCGGTTACAATTACACCTAAAATCATTCTTCAGAGGTTGTGGTTATCAAAACTGGACTGGGACGATCCAGTTCCAGCTGAGTTAGGTAAAAAATGGACAGATTTTGTAGACAAGCTCAAACATTTGACAAACATTAATATACCGAGATACGTTTTGTGTAGTCAACCTGTAAACATAACTCTACACTCATTCTCAGATGCATCTCAGGATGCATATGCTGCATGCATTTATTTAACCTCCTCAGATGTTGACGGTACCATGCTTACACGTTTACTGTGCGCAAAAACAAAGGTTGCTCCCTTGAAGCCGACATCTATTCCACGTTTGGAACTTTTAGGCGCGTTACTGTCTGTTCGATTGACTGTTAAGGTTCAGAAATCGCTACGCTGTGATATTGAGCAAGTTTTCCACTGGACTGACTCAGCTGTCGTTCTAAGTTGGCTTCAAGCGGAACCTCGGAGTTTAAAAACGTTTGTAGCAAATCGGGTTGGTGAGATTCAAGAATTGTCTCAACATAGTACATGGAGACACGTGCCAGGAGAGATGAACCCTGCTGATTTGGCATCAAGGGGGGTTGACCCTCAAAATTTATGTACCGCCGATATTTGGTGGCAGGGTCCCTCTTTCCTTAATGACCATATGTCAAATTGGCCAAAACTGAATCCGCTTATCAGCGATATTAGTTGCATACCCGAAATGAAAACGTTTACTCTTATCGATAATATAGTAGATATAAACTACAGTGTCGTAGACTTTGAAAGATATTCGAAGCTGACGACTTTGCAAAGAGTCTTTGCATATGTGCAAAGATTTATCTACAATGTAAGAAATCCTGCGTCTAAACGTTGTGGTTATTTAACGACAGAGGAATTAAATTCATCTTTAAAATATCTGACAAAGCAATCTCAACTAGAGTCTTTCGGTGATGATCTTTGCACACTGCAAAAAGGTAAACCTTTACCTTTAAAGTCTCGAATACTTAAGCTTACACCATTTATAGATGAGGACGGACTACTACGTGTCGGTGGTCGTATTCAGAATTCTCCAGTCAGTTACACGCAAAAGCACCCCGCATTATTGGATGCTAAACACACATTCACGAAGCTGCTGTTTCAGCGTGAGCATAGTAGAACTTTGCATGGATCTGTTAAACTAATACTAAATAATCTGCTCAATCAATTTTGGCCTATACGCGGGAGAGATTTAGCTAGGAGTACGGTTAATAAATGTAAAAGGTGTTGGATTATGAAAGCGAAAACTGTAAATCCTATAATGGGGAACTTACCTGAAACCAGAGTCACGCCAAGTCTGCCCTTTAAGGTTTGTGGAGTTGACTTTGCGGGACCCTTCTTGATTACAGATCGTAAGGGTCGAGGCTGTAAGATAACCAAGGTTTACTTAGCTCTTTTCGTTTGTTTTTCGACAAGGGCTTTACATTTAGAACTCGTCAGTAGTCTTTCCACTGACGCGTTTATTCAGTGTCTCCGACGGTTTATATCTCGTCGTGGTTATCCATGCGAGATTCATTGCGATAACGGTTCAAATTTTGTAGGTGCGAGTAACGAACTTGCTTCCTTTCTGAAGTCTAGCAATAATTCTGTAGCTTCGTGGGGGGCTAATGAGGGTATAAAATTCGTGTTCTCGCCGGCTTATTCTCTACATTTCGGAGGGATATGGGAAGCCGGAGTCAAGTCAGCCAAATTCCATATGGCGCGGGTCCTAGGCAACACCCACATGACCTTTGAAGAACTGTCAACGCTTTTCAATCAAATTGAAGCCATCTTGAATTCTCGGCCGTTGACCTATTTATCGACCGATCCCAACGACCTGGAGCCATTAACGCCAGGTCATTTCCTGATCGGCCAATCATTGATGTCTTTACCTTCTCCGAACCTGTTGGACATCAACCCAAATCGGCTAAGCAGATATGAGCACATCGAGCAAATGCGGCAGCAATTTTGGAATCGCTGGCAGAAGGAGTTTCTGGCCGAACTACAGGAACGGATTAAGTGGAAGGTCAACACACAACAACTTCAAGTTAACGACGTGGTTGTCGTTAAGGAGACAAACGTCCCTCCAATGAAATGGAGAATGGGACGAATAGTTAAGTTGTTCCCCGGACAAGACAACGTATCCAGAGTGGCGGATGTTAGCACGGCACGTGGCATAATACGAAGAGCAGCTCATCGTCTATGTCCACTACCCAAACCGGAAAAGGCTTTCTTCGTCCTCGAGGCTCTACCTCCTCGAGGGGGGGGGGAGTATGTTAGCGCCTCATTGGTGCTACCGTCGTGTACCTACGTGCTGGCCGCTTGATCGCCTAATGAATTCGGAATTCGATTATTGACATTGACTAGATATATATGATTTTGGTGATTCTGTTGAAATTATTGATTTTTACAAAGAAGAAGAAATGTTATTTGTTTTACTAAAACGTTAAAATGTATTAATAAAGTGATATGTTTAAATGAGTTGTATGTTCTCAAACAGTTAGTCTAACTTCCTAACTATTTTAACCCGATCTACCCAAATTAAACACTAATACCCTAACCATCCTATTATTGGCATAGTTCAAGTTCTAGGACTCATTTTAATTGAATCCGTTCCAATAAACGCAGGACTATCCAATACAGAATATTAAGCTAGCCAAATTAACCTGACCTCCCTATCCTTAATAACTATACGTAGTGTGAGTTCACAGTAATACTAGTTATGATGATAAAATGTGAATAGTAAAGGCTTTTGAGAGTTCAACGGATTTCCTTTGGGAAATGAGTGGACGGAGAGCTTTGCAGTGGATTGCAGTTGGATTATTATATTATAAAGTATGATTTAGTGTGCTTTACAAGGTTTGCTAATGATATTATAGTTTTAAATTGGTTCTACGCTGTTTCGTATCCTGTAGGTATTATTTTTTCGTTTCGATATTAGAAAGTTAGATTTTTTGAAAGTGAAGCACCTATCCAACTGGGACACGTATCCGGGTTTTATCCTAGGTTAAATATAAAAATTAGGAAGCACGGTTCAGTAAGTAATTTTCGATGAAAATAATAACTAGTAGGTATTATAAGGAGATCAAATAGGCAGTTTATAGGTTCTTTCTCATTGGCTTTTCGTTTGATCCGCACTGAAAGTGACACCACACCATGTATAATTATTATAATTATAATTACGTTCTACATCTAAGAGAGAAGGATGAACCTTGGAAAATGGATAGTTTTTCGTTACCTTAATCAAAATGTATTAATTGAATAGAAATGGTAGTCTATGTAATTTTAGCTTTGTACAGTACTTAAATTATTTTATAATTTTTTCTAGTGGCGCTCGATAGCTCGCCTTGCAAAACTAATCGAAGCCCAGTTCTTGTAGTTTACAGTTCTAATACATTGTAGGCAGAGATAAACTGAACGATGCCAACTTTTACAATACTGCCAGGGGCAGTTCTGCGAGTTTTGTAGCGGATTGACTTGGACAACTTTGTAGACTTTAACTTGATAGTTGTAGACAATAAAATTGTTCGATAAGGATTGTAGTGGCAGTGAAACAAGTTTACAAAGTTTAGTACGGTCAGCTGAGTAGTTAAGCTAGTGTAGTGGTATTTAAAAAACCGGGCAAGTGCGAGTCGGACTCGCGCACGAAGGGTTCCGTACCATAATGCAAAAAAAAAAAAACGAAAAAAAAGCAAAAAAAAAACGGTCACCCATCCAAGTACTGACCACTCCCGACGTTGCTTAACTTTGGTCAAAAATCACGTTTGTTGTATGGGAGCCCCATTTTAATCTTTATTTTATTCTGTTTTTAGTATTTGTTGTTATAGCGGCAACAGAAATACATCATCTGTGAAAATTTCAACTGTCTAGCTATCACGGTTCGTGAGATACAGCCTGGTGACAGACGGACGGACGGACAGCGAAGTCTTAGTAATAGGGTCCCGTTTTACCCTTTGGGTACGGAACCCTAAAAAGCGGCCAAGTGCGAGTCGGACTCGCCCATGAAGGGTTCCGTAGCAGCAAGTAACATTATAAAATTGCGGTTTACGATTTATGATGACGTATTAAAAAAAACTACTCGTTTAAAACAATTTTCGGTGGAAGTTTGCATGTTGTACATCATATATTTTTTTAGTTTTATCATTCTCTTATTTTAGAAGTTACAGGAGGGGGGGACCATTTTACCACTTCGGAAGTGTCTCTCGCGCAAACTATTCAGTTTAGAAAAAAAAATGATATTAGAAACCTCAATATCATTTTTGAAGACCTTCGATTTGGAAAGTACGATTCGAAACAAAACATTCAGATGGTAAAATAGATTAGTGTTGTTATAATTAATGTATGCTTAATTTATATTTAGAGTCATCAAGTCGACAATACGTCTACTTTCTACTAGGAAAACTATTCCGTATGCATCAAAATTACGGAAGCAAACATGCACTCAAACTTACACAAATCACCATCGCAACTACCCCATTTGCATAGCACTAACTTCGCCACTTATCCCCGTTCGAACTACTTTGAACTTTAACCTCTCCGCTTAAAATTCATTTTTCGACGCAGTGCAGGCGTTGAAGTCTGGGTTATTATATTTGAGACCTTATTTCAGTAGCTATACGTTGCTTTGTCGCGTGAATGGTGGGTTGAAGAGTATTAGGATAGCTCAATAGGCGATGTATTGAATTCAAAAGAACATTTTGCGCCATTCGTGAATTTTGAATGATGTACGTTCGTGTTGTACATTGGTAAGTAGGTGTTGGTGAAATGTACTCAGTACGAATGGAATTTGGTTAACTTTATATTGAATTTGAGTCCAGAACCGTGACTCTTCAATTCAATTCAATCTCTAAATTTGAAGTAGATAAGCTGTGTTTCAGACACTATTAATAAGTATTTATTGGTATTACTACTTAGCTTCTACCCGCAGCTTCATCTACTTGGAATGATGATGATTGATAAAAACCCTCACACTACCCTCAAACTACCTTCATACCAAACTTCATTAATCGGTTCAGCGGTCACACGTCACAGAATCAGGCGAAGGGGGGGTCATCCTAAGTGTGACAGGACGTATTAAAGACCTCTATCTTTTTCCTATGAAAAAGTGTGACAACGGGGGGAGAGGGGTCTAAAGAATAGAAATTTTGTGTGATGCAATTAATGGACGACCCCTAAACGTGAAGGACAGACAAAGTTACTTCCGCATTTATAATCTAAGTAGGGATAGTAGCGATTACTAGGCACAGCTTACTCGCATGGATAAGGCAGCGATTTCACCAGATATGTACGATGCGTAGCAAGGGATGTATATGTTAAGAATCAAATAGAAAGACTAACGCAGAATCTAATCTAAACAACTAATCAATGTGTAAACAGGCCCCAATGTTTAGGCCACACTTACCCCGCAGCCACACTTACCCTATTACTTTAAAGGACGTTAATGACGATGACGACATTTCAGATAATGGTGATCGACGAGAACGAGGCGCGTCTGCGCGTGCGCTTCCCGCTCAACTGCGAGAAGCGGCGGAACTACAAGTTCGACATCGCCGCCGTGGGCTGTGACGGCTCCTACTCCAACACGTGAGTTTTCTAATTAATATAATTCATTTATTAACGAAAATGCAAAACAAAGATAGAGAAAACTACTGAAGAGAATATTACAAATGAACCCGTGTCAACTATGATCTGATCTTTCGATGAGACAGTTTACTCGAGGGTAACTTACTTAACTTACTTCTGTCGAAAGATAGATACTCGTACAATGGCGCGTTTTCACCAAAAATCATCGCGATCTTGATCTTCGTTCCTTGTTCGGTTGTTAACCTATTTATTTACCTCACCTATCTTGTAAAACAAACCTATCTTGTATCTATTTTGTTCAACGTCGCGGGTACTTCTAAAATACGCACGCTTTCTAATATAATGTGTTTGTAATAAATTTGTAACGATAAACAAAACCCCAAGAACAACAAACCTCAGAGAAAATGTTCTAAACCTGGTCCTAATTGTGAGATACCTGAAGATTTAATATTTATACACATATCTAAATGTTCCAGGGTCCCAGTCCACATAACGGTGACAGACGTGAACGAATTCGCGCCGGTCTTCCCCCAATCGGCCTACGTCAAGTCCGTGGACGAGGGCCGCATTTACGACGAGATAGTCCGCGTCGAAGCGACTGACCGCGACTGTACGCCGCGGTATGGTGACGTGTGCAAGTACGAGATACTGACGGATCGGAGCCAGCCCTTCGCTATCGATACTTACGGTAAGTTTGTAAGACTAATACACCTAACAGTAATAAACCTAATGTCTGAATGTCACGCCCTCGCTACTCTCGCCAGATAATGACATTGAAGCAGGTTATCTGAAACCGAAGAAATTCTACGTCGATAAAGATCTTGAGTAGGCCAAAGGTTGCTTTTGAGGGGGCGATTGCACAAAATATCTCGATGGGTCGAAGTGTATGCACAAGGATCCCCGAAACAATAAGATAAGATAAGGTAGTCTCCCCTTATAACACACAACAAATGGATAAATGTCTACGACGAGACACAGCACACACATCACGACTATACCCTGAGATATGGCGTTTGCACCGGTCTCTCCCTATAGTCCCTATATCCGTACACGGAGGGAAAAGTTGATAAGTCGAGATATTCCATTGAAGAAATTTGAACTTAAAATATACATATACAGTATAAAAGATTTTATAAATGATAGAGATGTCTTTAAGCCGGTAGCTTGATTTCATTAGTATAATAAGAGTTAAATAAATATTGTTTTTTTTTTACATTGTGAATTAAATATGCTAGTTTCCAGTAGAATTGACACTTGATTATATTGTTTAATTTAATTTTAGTTTTGGACACTTGGAGACCTCATACATCTCTAAGTATTTATTTATTTTATATTTGATTGTACATACCTATATTTTTAATGTTTTTGACACTTAGCGACATCTCACCATCATCTCATCATCTTTACATCTCTAAGTCAATTTAGGCTAGTAATTATGTGATGGTATACTGTCTTTTTATGTAACTTACGAGCACAAAATGCTGTGTCTTACAGCTACATGTTATTATTATTTTAATATTAATATAGGCCGGTAGCTTGAACATGTCATGCTCGCTTAAAAGTCTTTGCTTACGGTGGCGTCGTTGATCGGGTCGCCACTTTCCCGAATGAAGGTTGAGGGAGGCGATGGCTGAGATACGCGTCATACTCGTGAACGGGTGCTGTTTGTGGAGACTGGTCTGTTTATGCTTACACGAGCTAATAATACTTAGTAACTTTATTTTTATTAATTAATTACAGTGAGACGCCTCATTCTGCTCTTGTATGTTTCTTTTCTCTCAATGAATGTGTTAATTATACAGGATATTGACTCTTGGAGACCCTATACATCTCTAAGGATAATTTGATAAACTATATAATCTTATAGTTCTGACACCTAGAGACATTTACACCTGTAAATATTATAGTTTTTTTTTATTGTGTTTTGTATCTGTATTTTTTATGTAATTCGACATTAAGAGACCATATACATCTCTAAGTAATTGTAATACGTTAGTGTGAATTGTTAGTTGTATTTTATAAATGTTGATATTTGATATAATTACACAAGGTTCCAATTGCTTCAATTTTTTCGCGCCAGTTCATCTTCTTCCCGCCGTGTACGGATATGTCAAGTGGGTAAGGGTCTATGATGAAATGGTCTGCGTGGAAACGGCTGATCATGTCTGCATATACCGAATCTTAATACGGTGATCACTGCAAGTCCGAGATATTAACAGATCCGATCCGAGCATTCTAATGACGTGTTATCATTGGCTTCTTCTAAATGTAATGACGTGAACTGAACTTTTCAGTAACTTTTTTTTTCTATTTCCAGGTGTGATCCGTAACACAGAGCCGCTGGACTACGAGAAATCACACAACCACATCCTGTCTGTCGTCGCCTACGACTGCGGCATGATGCAGTCAGCTCCAGTTATGGTCACCATCAAGGTCAACAAGCCCTGCCGCGCGGGCTGGAAGGGTAAGTGCCCGCAGGTTCAGGAGACACCAAGTCTAAGAGCCTTTTCAAGTGTTTCAATGTCCTCTTTCTTTTTTAGCGTGTTTCATGGTCTTTTGGCAATGTAACGGGCGTAGGCATTAGTTAGGACAGTAGCGACGGCCATTTGACCTTCCAATCCTGGGGGAAACTAGGTTTTGGGATTAGAATTATCCGATATCTTCGTGATTTTTTTCTTCAAGAGTTTTGAGATTGGTGGAAATTTGTCTCTTGTTTAGATTGGGAAAAATAGACCTTTATTTAGTCTAAGCATGACCTTGGTAAGGAATACTATGGCCCTATCACTTAGATATATGTCCCAGTAAGGTCATTTAAAAAGAACAAGCAAGCTCAAACTTGCATCCACTTAATAGAAGTGTCTGATTTCTTACGGAGCAACCAAAAACAAACTAGAGAGCGGTTGAAACGCGAACACGAATGGTGTTGGCAACTGTCAAAGGTTTGCGTAGATGGCGCCATTATAGCTTGCCCCTTTTTCTATGAGATTTGGCTTAAAGGGCTGACATCCAGGGTATTAAAAAAAAACCGGGCAAGTGCGAGTCGGACTCGCGCACGAAGGGTTCCGTACCATAATGCAAAAAAAAAAACAAAAAAAAAAGCAAAAAAAAAAACGGTCACCCATCCAAATACTGACCACTCCCGACGTTGCTTAACTTTGGTCAAAAATCACGTTTGTTGTATGGGAGCCCCATTTAAATCTTTATTTTATTCTGTTTTTAGTATTTGTTGTTATAGCGGCAACAGAAATACATCATCTGTGAAAATTTCAACTGTCTAGCTATCACGGTTCGTGAGATACAGCCTGGTGACAGACGGACGGACGGACGGACGGACGGACAGCGAAGTCTTAGTAATAGGGTCCCGTTTTACCCTTTGGGTACGGAACCCTAACAAAAAATTGACACAATTCTAGGGATTTACAGGGCAAGCTATGATGGCGCCATCTGCTAAAAACTTCCACCGGCCAACCCCATTGATGTAATAATGTTTTAACATTTTTATTACCACCACCAGGAGTAGCGGAGCGCGTGGACTACGCGCCCGGGACGGGGCCGCTGGCGCTGTTCCCGGCCGCGCGCCTCGAGGCCTGCTCCTCCGACGAGCGCTGCCCCGGCGTCACGCGCATCCAGGCCGCCGTCACCCTGCAGGCCTCCCGGGCCGGCTCGGGCTGCGACCGGGACACCTACGCTATACACTCGCAGAGGACCATTTGTGGTAAGTGCCCTATCATTGTCCTCTCTCCCAATGCTCCTCGTCTCGCAATGGCCACACATCTGCCAATTACGTAGCTCTTAGTTTTTTGTCATTAGTTGTTATTTTTATATTATATTTATAATTCGTTCTTTTATTTTTAGTAATTAACATAGTTTTTAAGTTTATACCTACTAATAACGCGATGGATCAATGATCTGAAATAAACGATGATCCGAAATTTATTTTAATTTTTATTGTCGCTGTCCCGGCGTCACGGATCCAAGCGGCAAGGCTTTTGGCATGAGACTCTTAAGTTTTATATCCGTATTTTATCTGTGTGAGTTTTCGTATACAAATTGTGATTGAAAATGTATCTACTATAATAATAAAATTACCTTTTACTTCCAGGTTTGGACCCCAAGACAGTGGACCTCCTGCCCAGTCCGGGCGCTGGCAACGAATGGGCGAAGGCTCTCAAACCTGATTCAGGTGTGCATCTTAACTTAGCTCACCATCTTTTTTATTAGTTTTGTTTTTCTTTTTGGACCATCCACTTTAAAGCCTACTTAAGAAAACAAAGCAATTGTAAGATTTACCGCAAATTACGGGAATGAACCACGTAGTAAAAAGTCGTTAGAACCATCTTGAAGGTCCAACGGAGTATCGATTATATATCTTTGAACAATAGATTGGAAGTCCAATAATATGTAAAGGGCCTTTACTCTAAATGTCCATTCTTAGGTAGTCGGGTACACGCCAGGGGCCGGTTTCATACGGCACTATTGACGCTGACTATACAAGTGTACACCGTATACAATAAAAAAAAAACCGGACAAGCGCGAGTCGGACTCGCCCACCGAGGGTTCCGTATTTGTTGTTATAGCGGCAACAGAAATACATCATCTGTGAAAATTTCAACTATCACGGTTTATGAGATACAGCCTGCTGATAGACATACGGACAAACGGACAGTGGAGTCTTAGTAATAGGGTCCCGCTTTTACCCTTAGGGTACGGAACCCTAAAAATTTATTCAACTATATTATATCGTTCCAGGTCGCGACGGCGAGCAGATGTTCGAGTTCGACGGATCAACGACGGCCGCAGCGGTGCCATCTAGCGTGCTGCCATCCTCATTGGCCGGCAGTTTCTCCATCTCCACGTGGATGCGACACGCCCCGCCACCCGACCATGACAAGCACAGGAAGGAGCATGTGTTGTGTCTCGCTGATGACCACAGTAAGTTACTGACTACTTTGTGTGTCTTTTTCAATCCTTACTTGCAAGGCAGACGACTGGTCTAGTCGTGGCAGCTCATTCCGTTGCCGGACATCAGACTCAACACTTCTGGCATCTCCTGATGATGCTTCGTAGAGGAGAAACGTGTCGATGTTTGTAATGTTGGTGGTCGACGGCGGCAGCGGTGCCATCTAGCGTGCTGCCATCCTCATTGGCCGGTAGTTTCTCCATCTCCACGTGGATGAGACACGCACCACCGCCCGACCATGACAAGCACAGGAAGGAGCATGTGTTGTGTCTCGCTGATGAACACAGTACGTTACTGACTATTTTGTGTGCCCTTTTCAACCCTAACTTAAAAGACAGACCACTGGTCTAGTCGTGGCTGCTCATTCCATTGCCGGACATCAGACTTTCAACACTTCTGGCATCTCCTGATGATGCTCCGTAGAGACAAACGTTTCGATGTTTGTAATTTTTGTGGTCGAATACGGCCGCAGCGGTGCCATCTAGCGTGCTGCCATCCTCATTGGCCGGTAGTTTCTCCATCTCCACGTGGATGCGACACGCCCCGCCACCCGACCATGACAAGCACAGGAAGGAGCATGTGTTGTGTCTCGCTGATGACCACAGTAAGTAACTAACTAGGTATATTGTGTGTCTTTTTCAACTCTAACTTGTGAAGCAGACGACTGGTCTAGTCGTGGCAGCTCATTCCATTGCCGGACATCAGACTCAACACTTCTGGCATCTCCTGATGATGCTCCGTAGAGGAGGAACGTGTCGATGTTTGTAATGTTGGTGGTCGACGGCGGCAGCGGTGCCATCTAGCGTGCTGCCATCCTCATTGGCCGGCAGTTTCTCCATCTCCACGTGGATGCGACACGCCCCACCACCCGACCATGACAAGCACAGGAAGGAGCATGTGTTGTGAGACACAACTTGTGTCTCGCCGATGACCACAGTAAGTTACTGGACTATATGTGGCTTTCCATCACAGAAGGGTCCTTATGCGTCACGTGCAGTAAGGACATTTCCATCAGAAATTCCAACATAAATTGTGATAAAAACGTCCTTATTGCACATGAAGCATAAGGACCCTTCTCTGTTGGAAAGCCACATTTTGTTTGTCCTTTTCAACCCTAACTTGCGAGGCAGAGGGGTGGTCAGGGTATAAAGACCAGTCGTGGCAGCTCATTCCGTTGCCGGACACCAGACCTGCCAGATATCCTGATGATGCCTCGTAGAGGCGAAACATATTGACTGTTTGTTTATTGTTTGTGTTGGTGGTCGACGATACGAGACAATGGCAGTGGTGCCCTCTAGCGTGTTGTCATCTTTAGCCAGAAGGTTTTCTATTTCGACGTGAATGCCGCACGCACACAAAACACTCGTGGGATGTTTTTATGAAACTGGCTTTTAGCTCGTTTCATAAAACTACACTCGTAGTTTAATGTCTATCATTATGTAGCAGTCACATAAACTGCTAAAATTAAAAATAATTTTTGTTATAATATTTAAAACTTTCGCGTTTTGAACACATATTAACTCACATTTCTCGAACTAACGCGACTCTAACGCGAAATTTGTTCAATTACTTACCTTTATTTACCGACGTTTCGACACAGGTTTCACTGGTCGTGGTCGTGGTCGTTAGACCCGTCTATAAATGTGAGTTAATATAATTTGTGTTGTTACAGAAATGAACCGCCACCACTACGCCCTGTTCGTCCGCAACTGCCGCCTCATCCTGTTGTTGAGGCGAGACTTCGGCGACGGTGACCTCAACATCTTCAGACCCGCCGAGTGGCGTTGGAAGATCCCTGAGGTACCATCATGTTTTACAGAAAAGCTTCTTCCAAATTACTTTTTAAGGCAGAAAACTGCATCTCTTTTCATCTGGGATCAGTTTAATTCAATCAAATTATGACATTCAAATTTCGAACATCTTTGAACAACAAAGGAATTTAATTCGATCTCGTTTTTAGTATTTATCGAGATGATATTTTATTGAGTGTGTGATCAAACGCCGCAATGTATGCGGGTCTTGAACCTGTGAGTACCAGAGTAGCGAGTATAATATATGGCTTTCCATCATAGAAGGGTAAGGGTATTCAAGTGCAATAAGGACATATGTGTGAAGATAAAACAGTGTACTATGTATACTGTACATAATCAGGCTTAAACACTCATGTGATCCTTTTATGAAACTCACTTTGTTCGTTTTATAAACCCACGCTAGTATTTTAATGCCATTCATTATGGAGCAGTTACATAAACTATAAATTGTTTGACAGGTGTGCGACAACGAATGGCATCACTACGCCGTGAACGTTCGCTTCCCGAATGTGGAACTTTTCGTCGATGGAGAACCGTACCGCGCTGTTGACGGCAAAGGACCGGAGGTCATCGATGACTGGCCACTGCATCCAGCCCATGAAGTCAACACCACCCTCGTCGTTGGAGCCTGTTGGCAAGGTATGATAACATATAACACCCTTCTTTGCGCCAAAAAAATGAAGGATAGAAATGATAGTCGTAAAAAACTGGTTTTGTCGGCCTAATTGGTTGAAAATCATGATAATGATTTAATTTTGTGAAAAGTAAAAATACACACGCAGTATCTCTACTTTTCATTACTCATTCGTTTACTATGCGCGGTTGGTAGTTTTGACTTATGGTAGTCTGGTATATTCCCATTTATACCCGCCTGGTACAGATGGGAATGGGTGCATTAATTGAATCATTCCCATCTGTCCCCGCCTCATGTATGGCGATGGTCACGTGGAGCGGTTACAAATGGTAAGGACTTGGTAATGGTAAGGTAACAAGGACTAAGAAGTAATCTTTATCTGTTCAGCTGTAAACCGGTTTTCATTTTGTCTAAGATTTAAATATAAGCATTACTAACCTAAAGCATTATTTTCAGGAACGGAAGGTGACATGAAACACCACTTGCACGGTTGGCTGGCCGGTCTGGGCGTGCTCGTGCACGACGTGCAGCCGCCGGCGGCGCTCAAGTGCGTCGCGCACTGCCGGGAGGGGCTCAGCTTGGCCCCTGATCTATGTAAGTTATAACACTAACCGCATAATGGTATTGTAGAGATATGTGCGTGGTTATGACCGCATAATGGTACTATAGAGATATGTAATGATGGATGTTTCGAGTTTTTGTAAAAGAGTCATGAATGAATTGAGTTCCGTACCTAATTTGTTTATATTGTATAATAGATAAACGAAAGAAAGGACTGGTGATTTTGATTTAAGGCAATTTTTTGTTTATTAAAATACGCAGTAATGTCTGAGGAGTTTGCTTTTAGTTTTAATAATTTTCTCGGATTTTTACTACCATTTAGTATGACATCACGACAACATGACTTCCACAATTGATTTGGATCTATGATTTTAATTTGATTGCAAAACTAGTTTAGTCTGGCTTAACATCAACAGACACTTTTTTTTTAGAGTAAGTATAGTTATTAAATATTAATCTTGCATGTAAATAGATTATTCTAAAAGGTATCTAGGGGTCTTCTATGTCCGTGAGTAAATTATATGTATTTCTCTCTCCAGACCTGAAGTCGGTGTCGGTGGAGGGCGACGGCGTGGCGGACGTGGAGACGCTGCTGCGGCGCGTCGCGTACGGCGACGCGCGCGCCTTCCCCACGCCCGGCCGCCGCAACGTGCACGTCGCCACCACCGTCACGTACGTCACCGCATGACTACCCACGCTACCGGCTGCAGCGTTATATTCATATTCATATTCATATTTATTTATAATATCATTAATATTACATGTCAATTTACATATTACTAGGTACAGTATCATATTATATTTATCCACGTACCTAGTACGTGATTTATTCAACATATTATAATATACTATGTATAGGTAGTATATTATATCTTTACATTTAAAAATTCATTATAACTATAAAATGTGTGCCCGAGAAGCCATGCTTTTAGTTTGGTTTTAAAACATTGCAAGGATGGGGCGGAGGTGACCTCTGCAGGTAATTTATTGTATACGGTCGGACCCATCACGTGAGTGACCTTCTCGGACTTCGCCAGTCGTCGCTTCACAGGGAGAAGCATATTTGGGTGCCGCAAACAGCGCGCCGAATCTGAGCGTTTTTTGTATTCGCTTAAATTGACATATGTATAAATTGCTATCTGATAGATTACAATCGACGGCAGAGTTAATATTCCCAGCTCTTTGAAATATGGTCTTACTGAGGTTTCCTGTGCTACCTGGATAGTGATGGGAAATTGCAGAGAATATTTCCGATCGAGAGAATATTCTCGGAAAGATTACGGTAATATTACCAAAAATGGCAATTTACTTAATAACTTTGTATTTATATATGGGAATCGAATTTTTCGTAATAACGAAAGATTTACATATTCCAAAGTACTTTATCCTCGCGCCAAGAGCCATTACTTTAAACATGATTAAAACGTAAATTTCCATAAGTTACCGTAAATTACCGTAAGTTCTCTCAAGTTGCATACAAATTTCCTAGGGAATTTATGTTAAGTGTCTGAAACCTTTAAATTTAGTGATGAAAATATAAGATTTACGCATTATTATTACATTAAGTACATGTTATTACACTGCACCACATTATGCAATTATTTCTTAGAAAGTTGGTAAATTTGTTTTTAGCGTCTTTCCGACGCCTATGTTTTGTTATTTTCCAAATAACGCTCCCAAGGTTTAAGTGAAATAAAACAAAAAATATTTTAATTTAATATTTTTGTAATTATATGATATAAAATAAATCAACAAATAGTACAAAATTGTTACAAATTGTGAAAAGTATATAAATCAACAAAGATCTAAAAAGACTACAATTAAAAGTTTTTACATCAGTAATGTATAATAGATAAAAAGAAATAATGATATAATATTAATCAACATTGTAAAAAAAACCAACAATTTTACCCAAAATCAACATTTTTTCTTATATTTATCATGCCGAAACTTAAGAACTTATCAATCAATAAAATTGTAGTAAGTCTTTATTTTTCATTTTGAAATGATTAATGAATTATCATAAATCAGAAATAAACCTACAATTATAATAATATATGAATCAATATGATAAAAATATATTTCCTACAACGTAACGCAACTTTAAACAACATTGCAGATATTTACCATGCCAAACATAATAAACTTAAGAGATAATCATAAAAATGACAATTATTTCCAAATTTAATGTACAAAGATCTAGAAAGAGATTAATTTGCAAAAATCAATAATGGATTATCTACAAAAACATGTTATAATATTAATCAATATTTTTAAAGGGGATTTCCCACTATGTATCAACAGTTTGGCTTATAATTAGTTACATATCATTAGTTTCATTATCGTTGCCGACTTCTGCATCTGAATCGGAAAAATCTGATGAATCATCAGTAGACATATCAGAATCGTCGCTCGATTCTGATAGCACTTGCTCTTGGTCCGTTGATGAGAACGAAGAAGTGGACGGTGAATCCCTTTCTGGTGGTTTATTCATTAAGCGCCAATTGTGCGATATTAATGTTATTTTACCCGCCCTCTCTGTCGTCAATTTGTTGCGTTTTTTTGTGTGAATATTTGCAAATGTAGAAAAAGACCTTTCTACTGCAGCAGAAGTAGCAGGAACTGTCAAAATTTTCTGAGCAATTTTCCCGAGCTTGGTCTGAGCATAAAAACTGTTCCACCAGGATATCGGAGACATTTTATCCGCCACGTTTATAGTGAATTGGCGACTCCATAAGCCTTCCTCGTTTTTGTATTGTGAAAGTTCACTGAACATTTCAGTTACAGGGCTTCCATCATTGAGTTCAAATATTTTCATGATGACTTCACAGCCATCCATGTGTTCAGAGCTCGTTAAATCACGACCCTTATTAGTAGGGTCTAAAATACACGCTGCAAAATGGACTGGTTTAAGAGCGGTTTCTTTCCTTTGTTCAAACTTCGTTTTAATCAATCAATCAATCAATCAATCATTTATTTCAGGCATAAAAGCCCATATAATTTGTTAGTAATACAATATAAATTAATCTTAATATGCTAATGTTAGTAAGTACAAAATTAAAATAGAAATAATTATACTAAAATATCTTATTTAATAAATCAAAGACTGCCACATTCCAATTCCAAACCACTTCCAAACACTACCGCTGTACGTGCATCAGCATCCAGTGGTGTTGGAACGGGCAGTCTAGCCTCTCGGCCAGCACACGTAACAAGCTGTTGGAGCTACCGCGCAACCGCCCCATCAGTGAGGCAGTACGCTTCCGCATTATGGCGTGAAAGCCATCGGTTCGAGCCTCCGCGAACATACCAGATGCACTGCAGAAGCGCGGCAGACCCAACAGTATCCGGAAAGCATTATTATACTGTACTCTCAAGGTATTGAGAGTACTCTGCGTGTATCTTACCCACAGGCTGCACGTGTAGAAGCTCTGGCAGTAAGCCTTAAACAATGTTATTTTGACTTCTTTTGTACACCGTGCAAACCTGCGGGCAAGCATATTACAACGCACAGCCATGGAGCGTCTCTCCCTTTCCATGTCCATGCCATCTGAGAGGTCCGCAGTCACCCAGTGGCCCAAGTATTTGAACTCTGACACGTGTTTGAGTTCACTTCCGTACAAGTAGACGGGCGGTACTGTCCCGACAGAACCCCCACGCGGCTTAAAAACAAGGAGCTCACTCTTGTTTATGTTGTACTTGAGGCCATGTGCAACTGCATACCTCTCACATATCCCAAGCAGCTTTCTAAGTGCACTAATCGATGGACTCAGCAACACCATGTCATCAGCATAACTGATGTTATTGACGCTTACGCCGTCGATTGAACATCCGACCTTGGCATTGCTGAGTTCACCGATCAATCCGTTTACATATAGGTTGAATAGCTTTGGCGACGTTAACCCCCCCTGTCGAACACCGCAATTCAACCTATATGCGTCAGATAACTTGCCTGCCCACCTAACATAGTTTGTTTGGTTGGCATACCAATACTTAAAAAGATGTATTATTTTTAAGAGTTTCCAGGGAATTGTTGTTCAGGATTTCCTGGACTAAATCACTTTGCAGATTTGCACTGATTTCTAAGAAACATTGATGTATCTTGTGAACAGAATAGTAATTTCCTTCGAGTGTTATTATCCATTTGGTAATAGGTTCAAAGAAATCTCGTATCTGTTTGGTTTCTAGCCAGAAAGCCTCGTCGAGTATCAGTTGTCTGTAATTTTGCGTGAATAATACATTGACTTCGCTTCCATTGACGACCATGTTTTGCAGGACAACTTTGGACGTGATGAAATTGTCCAAACAATGACTGTAGCTTGCCCATCTGGTCTTCACAGGCAGTTGAAGACTGACATTCAAATTTTTCTCTTTTGATATTTCATGGAAGCTGGCGGTCAGAAGATGTGACTTTTTGAAGGTTTTAATTATCCTTTTTATTTTTGACAGAAATTTTGCAATACTTTTGATTTTCAAAATGTCTGACACAAGCAAGTGCAACGTGTGGGCTAAACATCCATTCCACAATACATTTGGATACTTTTCTTCAAGTAGCAAGCCACATCTCTTCATATTTGCCGCATTATCGGTGACAATGGCTGTAAATTTCGCAGGTCCCAAATCTTCAATAACTGTCGTTAATACAGACATTAAATAGTCGCCTGTTTGACGATTGGCTTTCGTTTCTACAAAAGAATGGAAGTACGGCTTTGGGGTGAAAATAATAATATTCAGAATACCTTCATTTCTGACGTTTGACCAGCCATCTACAGCCAAATGAAGAACCTCTGAATTATTTATTGTGGTTTCTATATGATCCTTTGTCACGTTGTACTCAGAGTCAAGAAGAACTGTTGAAAGACGTTTTCGGCCAGGCGGCGTGTATTCCCGATTGAGTTTATTCAATGCTATTACCCAAAGAGGATGTTCGAGCATTGAGAGCGGCGAACCAAATACATATATCGCACGTGCAATAGCAGTGTCTATTTCTTCTTTTTCTGCGTGTTTTTTTTCAATATGTAAGGCCACTGACTCAGGCTCTGTTTCAATTCGGTTTGCTGCTTTAAACAATGCTTTTACGTTGTCTGGGGCTTTTTTGCATGTTAATACAGTGGAACCTGGATAATTGCAATCTCAAGGGACCGGCCATTTTTTGTCAATTAACCAGGTTTTTCATTTAAGCAGGTCGTGTCAATTAACGAGGTTCAAAAAATAGTTGTGTCAATTATAGAGGTTTTCATTAATAGAGGTTTCGTTCTGACAAATTTCTTTTATGGAGGTGCAAATAACCATTAAAAGTAGATTTACACGCTTACGTTCTGGGTTTCTTGTCTAAATATTGCTTCTGTCTATACTTGCACTTTTACACTACATTAATTAATAATTACTACTTTATTTTCTTATCATTTGGGTTTAAAAAAATTCCCTTGAAGAAAGAAGAAAGTTTTATTAGAATGTAAAAAGCATACTTTGTTTTTGATTCAATCAAAACTATTTCACCTACTACAGGCTGTGATAGATACCCAATAAATAAATTGAATTCTGGGTGCAGATATAAATAAAATGATCATTGCTATTAAAATGTTGTTTCTGCTGTCTACAACTACATTATTTCAATTACAGAGGTAATAAGTAAGACTCGTTTCAATAATAGAGGTAAAAAGAAGAGCAAAAATAACGGATTTTTTTACCACAGTGTCAATTATAGAGGTCTTAGTTGCGATGTGGTCAATTACAGAGGCAAAATTACGAAAAGCACTAAAATCTAAATTGCAATTATAGAGGTTCCAAAATTTCAATTATAGAGGCCTTTTGGTCTCAAGGGACCGGGACCGGACCTTTGGTTGCAATTATTGAGGTTTTCCATTTATCCAGGTGCCAATTAACCAGGTTTCACTGTATGTGATTTTTCATCCTTGTAGCATTCACTGCACGGTATTTTAAGTCACAAAATTTGCACTCGTGGACATCTTTTCCTAGTTCTTCTTTTTTTCGGAAATATTGATGAATAACTGACTTTGGTTTCATGGTGAACCATTCGGTTACAAACTGACTCAAATCACAATATCGCGATTACAAATTTACTATTTGCTAAGATGTTTTTGCCACGGTAGTTAAAACAGAACTGAAGTAACATTAAGTTTAACCCTTTTGTTTTATCCTTATCTATCCCTAGCGTGGGATTTTTGACTAGGTACCTGCGCGTACCTGACGCCCGAGCGCTTGACCCGTGCCGTGCATGACTCAAAATATTTAGGTACATATACTATTATTACTTTTATGAAACTAGACTAGACCAAACACTTTTTTAATTCTCTTACAAATCTATATGTAGTAAATACCCAGTTTTATTTTAATTTGCATGGTGAATTGGTCAGTAATTTACGAGAATTTATGGTAATTTATTCGGAATCTATTATTTAGTTCAGTAATTATATTTTCATGTTGTGTTATAACTTTAGAAGTCATTTGTATAATAAAATGTACTTTGACCATCAAAAAACATAAATTTCCATATCTTTCCCATCACGAGAATATTACGGAAATATTCTCGGTAAATTACGTTACCGAAAGTTTCCCATAACGGAAACTTTCCGGTCGCCCATCACTACTTACTATCACTACTAGATAGATAATACAGGATGGCTAAAAAATAACTGCATTCCCGTTGCCAAAATATTTAGCTGTTTCATACATTTTGACTGGTCCATTTTCTATGGGAGGGCAATTTTTTTTTCGCGATTTCGGGGTTGGTCCCATAGTAAAAGTTGCTCAGTATAATCCCAAAACCATACCGGGTATACAATATTTTTTTAGCCAACGTGTATATATTGTTTATTTGGCGTAAAACATTATACTGAAAAACAAGAAACATCAAAATAACTAATTACAGATACACCAAATAGGATGCCGCACAGCATAAGTCGTGTCATCTTGCAAACTAAATTTGACTCATTTTGACTGAGCTGGAATTTCACATACCTATGTTAGTTGGTTGATAATGCAATATTATGGTACCATCGAGCTGATTTGATGATGGAAACCGGAGGTGGCCATAAGAACTCTGTGATAAAACAACTTAAATTCATTGTGTTTGAATATGTTAGAATTATTTCTATGAGTATTAGTCGACTGTTGAAAGAAAAGTTCAGTCAGCGGCAAAAGCTTGTGTCAAAAATGAAATTTCTGGCTTTTTTTCTGCAGATGCGACAACGGTCGTATAATCAAAGCGAAGCCCGCCGAGTCCTACATCATGGTGCTGCAGCCCCAAACCCCCAGCATCCTCATCAACGGAACTGATGACGCTGCGAGGGACTACGCCCATTTCCGTCAGGGTCTGAGGGTGTTCCCTGAATTAAGTGTCAGGGTTTTAGCTGCGCAACGTGGAGCCTTGAGAGGTGAGATAATAATATTATACCATATTAACTACATCATGGTGCAGCCAACATCAAGCATCCTTATCAACAAAACTAATGATGATGACTTTTTCGGATCTCCATGCCAAAATATCATCTAAATCTAACCGATTAGAAGCGGCCTAAGCGTGAAGAGATAACAGACAGACAGCAGTTATAAAATTAGAATAGAATAGAAAAACATTTATTTATGACAAACATACACAGATGACAAACATGTTGACAAATATACAATGATAAATATAACATTTAAATTAGTAGGGACAGGCGTGGCTCACTCCGCGATTTCGTCGCGTCGCTTCAAGTACATGCGGCCCCCACCAATATTGGTGTCTAGCAGTAGTAGTTACCGCGCCCCGCTACTGAACGGACGCCTGCTCGTTCTTGCGCCACCTAGCGGTCATATCTGTCGTAATAGACGCATTTTGTTAGTGAACCTTCTGTACCGAGTACTATTATTTATTCTGTGGTAGGGATGACTAATATTTTAACTTTTCCCAGATGCAGAGACACAGAAACTGGACTCGTGCGTGGTGTCGGTGTACCCGGCGCTGAACCCGGACCACGAGGCGCTGTCGCTGCGCTCCGCCTCGGAGCTGCCGCTGCGCTACGACATCCGCGCCGCCGTCACGCGCGACGGCGTCATCCTCACCGGCTCCGACTCTGTGCACAACTACCAGCAGGTAACTAGTAGTAACAGATGCAGAGAGCCAGAAGCTGGACTCGTGCGTGGTGTCGGTGTACCCGGCGCTGAACCCGGACCACGAGGCGCTGTCGCTGCGCTCCGCCTCGGAGCTGCCGCTGCGCTACGACATCCGCGCCGCCGTCACGCGCGACGGCGTCATCCTCACCGGCTCCGACTCTGTGCACAACTACCAGCAGGTAACTAGTAGTAACAGATGCAGAGAGCCAGAAGCTGGACTCGTGCGTGGTGTCGGTGTACCCGGCGCTGAACCCGGACCACGAGGCGCTGTCGCTGCGCTCCGCCTCGGAGCTGCCGCTGCGCTACGACATCCGCGCCGCCGTCACGCGCGACGGCGTCATCCTCACCGGCTCCGACTCTGTGCACAACTACCAGCAGGTAACTAGTAGTAACAGATGCAGAGAGCCAGAAGCTGGACTCGTGCGTGGTGTCGGTGTACCCGGCGCTGAACCCGGACCACGAGGCGCTGTCGCTGCGCTCCGCCTCGGAGCTGCCGCTGCGCTACGACATCCGCGCCGCCGTCACGCGCGACGGCGTCATCCTCACCGGCTCCGACTCTGTGCACAACTACCAGCAGGTAACTAGTAGTAACAGATGCAGAGAGCCAGAAGCTGGACTCGTGCGTGGTGTCGGTGTACCCGGCGCTGAACCCGGACCACGAGGCGCTGTCGCTGCGCTCCGCCTCGGAGCTGCCGCTGCGCTACGACATCCGCGCCGCCGTCACGCGCGACGGCGTCATCCTCACCGGCTCCGACTCTGTGCACAACTACCAGCAGGTAACTAGTAGTAACAGATGCAGAGAGCCAGAAGCTGGACTCGTGCGTGGTGTCGGTGTACCCGGCGCTGAACCCGGACCACGAGGCGCTGTCGCTGCGCTCCGCCTCGGAGCTGCCGCTGCGCTACGACATCCGCGCCGCCGTCACGCGCGACGGCGTCATCCTCACCGGCTCCGACTCTGTGCACAACTACCAGCAGGTAACTAGTAGTAACAGATGCAGAGAGCCAGAAGCTGGACTCGTGCGTGGTGTCGGTGTACCCGGCGCTGAACCCGGACCACGAGGCGCTGTCGCTGCGCTCCGCCTCGGAGCTGCCGCTGCGCTACGACATCCGCGCCGCCGTCACGCGCGACGGCGTCATCCTCACCGGCTCCGACTCTGTGCACAACTACCAGCAGGTAACTAGTAGTAACAGATGCAGAGAGCCAGAAGCTGGACTCGTGCGTGGTGTCGGTGTACCCGGCGCTGAACCCGGACCACGAGGCGCTGTCGCTGCGCTCCGCCTCGGAGCTGCCGCTGCGCTACGACATCCGCGCCGCCGTCACGCGCGACGGCGTCATCCTCACCGGCTCCGACTCTGTGCACAACTACCAGCAGGTAACTAGTAGTAACAGATGCAGAGAGCCAGAAGCTGGACTCGTGCGTGGTGTCGGTGTACCCGGCGCTGAACCCGGACCACGAGGCGCTGTCGCTGCGCTCCGCCTCGGAGCTGCCGCTGCGCTACGACATCCGCGCCGCCGTCACGCGCGACGGCGTCATCCTCACCGGCTCCGACTCTGTGTACAACTACCAGCAGGTAACTAGTAGTAACAGATGCAGAGAGCCAGAAGCTGGACTCGTGCGTGGTGTCGGTGTACCCGGCGCTGAACCCGGACCACGAGGCGCTGTCGCTGCGCTCCGCCTCGGAGCTGCCGCTGCGCTACGACATCCGCGCCGCCGTCACGCGCGACGGCGTCATCCTCACCGGCTCCGACTCTGTGCACAACTACCAGCAGGTAACTAGTAGTAACAGATGCAGAGAGCCAGAAGCTGGACTCGTGCGTGGTGTCGGTGTACCCGGCGCTGAACCCGGACCACGAGGCGCTGTCGCTGCGCTCCGCCTCGGAGCTGCCGCTGCGCTACGACATCCGCGCCGCCGTCACGCGCGACGGCGTCATCCTCACCGGCTCCGACTCTGTGCACAACTACCAGCAGGTAAGATTAGCATCAGGTGTTTCACATGGTACTATGAAGTATTTGGACAAATTAAATTATATTTCAGAAAAATATTTTAATTTGTTTTTATCAAGTAGAAACACTACTATATAAATTATAAACTGAAATAAATGTCATATACTAAGAAAAAGTGACCAAGACCCCCAGTGCCTCAACTCATGAGGCCCTGGTACTTGCTCCGCGCTAAATTTAATATTTAAACAGTTTTTTTTTTTTCGATTTTAGCCACCGTAGCCTATGGAGACTAACAAATAACGCTAAGCGGTTTCGTAGTCTATGGATGTTCCTATATTAAGGGCGTCACATGCGCGTTTCTGACTATATGCTTATTCCCATATATCTGCAATTGTTCCTACAATACAACCTAAAATAAAGAATTAATTTGAGCTATGGTTTTGTTTCGTCCTGTTGACCGCGGCGAGCTGTGATTGGTCAATTTCATTATAGTTGACTAAACTGTATCGAAATGAATATTATAGTTGAGTTGGGAGTCCATGCAAATGCAGTTTGATATACGAAATCTTAATTCAAGAATTACAGTCGACGAGTAGAAAAAATAATTATAATAATATGTATTTAATAATAATATTTCGTCTTTGTAATAACCCAGTCTCATAGTCCACCCAAACTTCAATCCATAGACCGGTATACTGTTCTCTTTTTCTACAATAGTCCCAATGCCTGCTGAGACCGGTTCATGGGTGTCTATTGTAGCACCTGTGAACGGGTTCCAGCAGGCGTTCTACATGACATAAAAGCTCTCCAAGGGGCCTCTACGTGTTGGATCTGTGTCCCCACGCAAGCCTATCAAAAAACCGGGATTATAGGCCCGTGATATCCAAGGAGATACAAATAATATGTATTATATGTTAACTTTTTATTTGATACCAACTGAACTATTTCTATTTCTAAATTATGTTTCTCCGCAGGTCCTCCGTGAGATCGAATACAGCAATAAGAAGCCCGCGTACTACTTGAACCGTGTCTTCAAGCTCACGTGCTCTGAGCTGGACGGCCGGTTCACCAGCAACGAATATGTTCAAACGGTTAGTAAATAAAAAATATTTTCACCTCAGCAGCTCGAACAAGGGTACTTTGCTTCTTAAAAACAGTGAGCAAAATGCGATTTTGCTCACTGAGTCATTTTGTCTCACTCAGTGAGCAAAATCGCATTTTGCTCACTGATTGTGTCTCACTCAGTGAGCAAAATGCGATTTTGCTCACTGAGTGAGACAAAATGACATTCAAGTGACCTTTATAGTCATTTCAACATGCGGGGTCTAATACAAGTTCGATATACTTGGGTTCTATTATCTCTGTCCCTCTAGGTATGTTCTCACTGCTTAGGGTGAAAAATTTTGTGTACTACACGAGATCAAAGTTATTTACATCTCGTGCGCTTTTGAATCCCTTACTACGCTCAAGATTCTAAATTAGATTCACTCGCTACGCTCGTGAATCTATTATAGAATCTTTCGCTTGCACGGGACTCAAAATAAGCACTCGAAGAAATATCAAACTTTGATCTCTTGTTGTACAAATAACTATTGCCAACTTTTTAAGGTAGTTCAGTTGCTACTGCCCAATTCACGGAGTGTGGCCAAGAATTCAAAAATGTATTTTTCACATCACCTATTCGAAAAAGGGCTTTTTCTTCCCCGCTAGGAGGGATCAAAGTGGCACTTTTCTTCCCTGCTAGGAGGGATCAAAGATGTACTTTTCTGTTCTAGGACACGATTTTTTCTTTCTTGCATACTATTTTTTGTTTAGTCAAATAATACATATTTTGGAACATATCATCCCTTGTAACACAAACTACTATTTCTTTCTTCTTCTTCCCTTAACTTGCAAAAATCAATTGTTTTCTATTTCAGCTGACTGTGGTGCATCCTCACATGAGCGGCGACGGGCTTGCACGTGAACTGCACCCCAGCGGCGTGGCCGACAAAATGGATGCCGTGGCCAGAGATAAACAGGTACGGATGGTACAATCAACCCTATGACGATGATGACGACAAAGCGTCTTAGGGCCACTTACACCATGCCACTAAACCGGGGTTAAACCTGAAGTTACTATGATTACCAGTACAATTTGACACTGCGTTAACAGTTTAACCGGTTAACCCCGGGTTAGTGGGATGGTGCAACTGGCGCTTAAAGTCTTACTGGATTAGTTCATAGTAAAAAAAAACCGGACAAGTGCGAGTCGGACTCGCGTTCCAAGGGTTCCGTACATTAAGTCCGACTCATGCTTGACAGCACATTTCTAATAGGTTTTTCTGACATTTATAGGTAAAGAACTATTTTGTGTATTTTTTTCAAAATTTTTGACCCAGTAGTTTCGGAGATAAAGGGGGGGAATGGTCATTTTTAAACTATTTTCTTAAATAACTTCTTACCTATTTATTATAAAATTATAAAAAAAATATATAAATAAACAGATTATCTATCTTATCTATCTATATACGAAATTCTCAAAATGAGCTCTTTCATTTGACATATAATAACACGATATAGTTTGGAAAATTGTTTTTTTTAATTTTCCCATTTACCCCACAAAAGTGGCCCCATATTTAAAATTCATTTATTTACGAGTACGTTACATGTCCGTCTTTGGTACAACTTAATTGGTCTAGTAGTTTCCGAGAAAATAGGCTGTGACAGACGGACAGACAGAAGAACGAGTGATCCTATAAGGGTTCCGTTTTTTCCTTTTGAGGTACGGAACCCTAAAAATGTTTGAAGTTACTTCTCTGTCCCTAGTTACCCACTAGACGGTTTATACATGCATGTATCCTTATTGATAGTGTAATAATAATTTTAAAATAAACTTCATGTGTATAAGATTGTTTTCAATATGTGTATTGTTCGTAGCCTATGCACTTGCACGGGCACTCGCTGCAGCCGCGCGTGTACGCGGCGCACGCGCAGCGCGACGCGCACGTGGCCGAGCTGCCGGCCGCGAGGCTGCTCGACACGCCCACCAGCGCTACCAGTAAGTAACCGTCCAATCACTTGAAATTCCGATAGTCATTTAAGAAGTGTAACACTCTTACGGTAGATGTCGCTAGGGGGTGTCCCTAAAAGGCCATGGTGGAAATGTTTGCCGTCCATGGATGAAGTCTTGGTACCTCATATGGCAGAACACTGGGCTAGTGAATATCTCAGATGGCAGAACACTGGGCTAGTGATCCAGTGATGTGAGTTCGTCTCACCCAAGACAGTAAATTTGTCAACTTAAAATTTATTCTAAGCTTAATGTCATAGTTCATAGCAAACGTTTCTGCTTGTTACAAAATTAATCCAATATCTTAATAATAGAGACGTATCTGTGTATAGTCTCCACGCTTAATACATTATTATTAGTTAGTTCGTTCGGTTTTATTTGATCCCATGTATTCGACATTGATCTAAAGTCGCAGGTAGACATTCGGAATAAAGTGTGCGAAAGCAGATTGCGATGGTTCGGACATGTCCAACGCCGTAGCGACGACCATATTGCAAAGAGTGTAACCACCGAAAGTGCTGAGGTCTCAATGGGAGGGGGCCGACCGCTGACAAATTGGGCTTTGACCATCAAAAAAGACCTACTGACGCACGGCTTGACGCCGGATTTGACAAAAGACCGCCAAAAATGGCGCCAGAGTGTTAGATGTGCCGACCCCAATGGGATAAGGCAAGGATAATGATGATGTATTAATTCGCAGACCACGTGGCCCTGCTGATCGGCGTGATCGCGTGCGGCGTGCTGGTGCTGGCGGGCGGTGTCGGGCTCGCGCGCGCGCGCGCGCCGCGCTCGCCTCGCCCGCGCGCGCCGCGCGACGAGATGGCCTGGGACGACTCCGCGCTCACCATCACGCTCAACCCCATGGATGAGGTGAGTCAGTAGACTCCGTCCATGAAGTCTGCAGCGGATTTGATAGCCCACGCGGTGCACGTGTTTTTTTAAACGTCAAACTTCTATGAAATTATGACGTATAAATGACACTTGCACTGCGTGGGCTATCAAATCCGCTGCAGACTTTTCTTGATCCGACTCTAGTCTAAACGTATCTGTCGTTGTGCCTAGCTGTCATTTTGACATTTGTGTTTGTTAGAACGAGATATAAGTTTTTGGCAAAAATTCCATTTTTAGTACAATCTTTTATCGCTGACTGTACTTTTCTTTCCACAGACAACTAATACTCATCGAGACCATTCTAAAATCCCCAAACACAATTAGGTTGCATTGTTTTATCATCAGATTAGCTCGATGGTACCGTAATATTGCATTGTTACTCGACTTACATATGTATGCAAACTTTCAGCTTCATTCGAAGTCGGAAAATGGGTCAAATTTAACTTGCAACATTTGACCCGTACAAATATAGTTCCATAACTACATATTTACATAGATACATTGCAAGTTAAATAAAAGCTTGTAATAATTAGACAGAATAAGGGGGTTAAAATATAAAGATTTTATTTTCATCTCAGCAGGCCGCAGCGGAGATGGGCACGGCCGGCGCGGCCGAGCTGAGCTCGGACGGGGAGTCGTGCGACGACTCCGACTCGGACCGACACGACTCGTCGGACGAAGACGAGGAGGGTACGTGTTCATTTCTAGTTTGTATTTAGGGTCGGCAACATGCATGTTAGACCCCTGGAGTTGCAACCGCCTATAGGCTACGGTGACCCCTTACCGTCAGGCGCAAACGCTTGCCAAAAAGGCAGGCTTTCGCTTACCGGCTTATACAGTCCGACAAGCCTTCATTGTTAGTAGAATAACGAGTGAAATTCTAAATTTGAGTGATCGATCCTTTGCACCTACATTTTTCCAATTTGCTGCCTTTTATACTGACAAAACTGGCTTGTCAGAGTATAACATATACGGAAACTAGAAGGGTATATAGAAGAACACGCTTTAATGAAATCGCCTATCCACTAAAAAACTACTCTGTGACTTGCCAAAAGCTTTCGAGTCAGTGAATCATCTGTTTAGTTTCTCAACAATGAAACTTAACAGAATAAGTATAAAATGCGGAGCACTAGCTCTGGTGTAACTATTCATGGAATGAAATCGCAGGATGTACACTGTACAGGTATTAAAAAATCATACCACGGCCGTCCGAGTACCCCAGGGTTCTGTATTGGGGCCTGCAATCTTCTTCTTAATATTTATGGATTGTAGAAGATTTGTGAACATAGATAAAACAAAATGTCTCCTTTTTACAGTGATGTCCGGCAAACAGCACAAATACAGAAACATCAGCCAGCTGGAGTGGGACAACAGCACCATGTAATGCGCCCGCGCATCTTGCATCTCTTTCGCACGCGAGCCACGCCTCTATCGCTATCTCGCTCCGCAAACTGTCCGCATTAGTTTTTACGTGTAACGGAATGTGTTGTGTGAAGGTCGTTAAATGGTTTTGTGATAATCGATACACTAGCATGTGGATCTTTTATTTTTATTTTTGAAGTTTAGAAATAATTATTTTGACTAGTTTTCGGGATACTAGAATATCAAATATGACGATCAAATTAATTTACACAAACGAGTAGAAAATGTTGTAATAAGAGCAGTAAATATCAACTGTATTAGAAAATATATGAAACTTGATGATTTAAATTGTAATTGTAAAGAAAGTAGAAAGTTTTCTTTTGTCTTACTGGCTTTGCAACAGAAGATTTAAATCGACTGATTGGGCAAAAATAGAATAATTGACTAAGACTAGTTAAATTTGACGTCCCAATCGGTATACGAGTCATTTAACTTAGGAATGATAAAACTAATAAGTCGGAAACTAAAAATAATGCGATTAAACTAATGCATGCTGTTTGCGAACCGTTTATCTCTGTCCCACACTAGGACCGATCCTAATGTGCGACAGAGACGACACAGCGACCCGCAGTACAGAACGGAATTGATTTCTCGAGGTGTAGAAGCTTGGCACAAACCACGGCACAATTTGTCATTTATATTTTTAATTTGTAGTTTATTGTAAGTCTAAAATTGATCATATCAAGTTTATACGTAATGGGTTTCCGCAAACTATTGTTGCCAATAAGCGCGAGTGTACTTAACGTGTTTTGGAACGCGCCAGGCGGCCATTTTGTTCCCGTCTCGGCGGCCATTTTGTGTCCGCCACGTTGGCAGCGGCAGTTCGCTCCGCGCTTGCTTTGTAGAACAGAGTACTCTACTCTAGAACTCTTTTCTAATCTTTTTTTAAAAATAAGTGGAAACAACTGTATGTACTAAATAACAGTAGTCGTTGTAATTTCGTATGGAATCAGTATAGCTCGTAATATAGCTTGTAAGTGATCAAATACTATGTATATTGAATACTTAAGAGATATGTTGTATGCTTCACTTTACACTTCAAGTATATTTTGCTATGATTTTTTTTAGTTTAAGACTCCCGGTACGGCGTTGCCTGTTTGCGTTGAGTTATTTTTGGTTCAAAATGCATTTAACATTTTAATTTGAAGGTACAAAAGCTTCGTACAATTCGTAGTTAATGTCGTTCGACACAGAAATGTCCAAAAATACTTCTACCCTTTATGAGCTTCTCAAAGATCGGCTTAAATGTATATTAGGCACAGATATTTTGAAAAAAAAAAATAGATGTACGATATTATACAAGTTAATATACAAAATGGTATCGACAGCTACTATATAATTAATTATATATATATTTTGAATGCGTTAAGGGATTTTTACTAACAATTAGGTAGTAAGAGGCGGTTACGCCGCCGGTCTAACTGTAGGTAGGGTTTTATTTGGGTCTATCGGTAGTGCGTCTCGCTCGCACGCCAGCTGTGCCCACCCCCGTGACAGGGACAAAATATATCAAAGAGTAAATACACACAGAGGTGACATTATTTAAAGAGTCGAGTTTCAAGTCAAGGTCACGGGGTTGGTAGTAGTTTGACGTTAAGTGGTTGCATATCATGGAACGTTTGCCATATTAGTGTTATGTGTACGACTGTACGACCCCAAGCAATCGTTGACATAATCATTTTGTCTTTGTCACTAGTTAGCGTTGTTGTATGTTGCCGTTTCTCTCGCACATGTGGCGGTTACGGGCGGGTTGCGTTTGGCATTGTTATTAATAAGTTTGGTTTAATCTCATAGCATTTTATAAAAAAACTTATGGGCCTTTGCGCATAAAATCTAAAGTCCACTGTTTGAATAACTATCCGCACTAATTCTTATTATCTGTCAATTCACTCACAAATGTCAGTAAACATTAAATGCGGTTAACTGATCGAACAACGTTTAAAAAAAGCTTTATCGCAAGCAGCTCTGAATTTTATGATACTTTCTTACCCAGGCAGCTTACCCTTAAATTACTTAAAGTGTCTGACATCTGTCATGTCAACTGTCATGTCAACTGTCATGTTAGATGGTCTTTGTATTAGTACTATGACATCTGTCAAAATTTTACACAATATCATACTATCAATACATATCGTTGACGATTTAGCATGTCGAATGCGGGTCTGTGTTCCGCTATGAGACTAACCTAAACCCTCAAGGCAAGATTTTGTCGTTTGGTTAGTGAAATTGTGCCATCATAAACAACGAAACTGTCACCTGTCATTCTGTCATCGCAGCCCGCCGTATTAAGTTTCAGCTTCGTTTCCCGTTGTGTTTGTTAGTTTGTTCTTGACTACCGTCCAAACTTCGCTATTTTAATGTTTGAGCCACCCCCTAGCGTCTCCCGAGCGTAGCGTCTAGTCTACTCTATGGCTGCTGCTCGACGCAACGTTGGCGCTACTGCGCAGCGACGCCATTTTCTATAGCGCTGACTAGACGCCGACATTCAAAAGACGCTATCGTGGGGCCCTAATCTAGTTTAAGATCTGAAATGTTTTATTCTTTGACAGCGTTCGCACAGCCAGTTTTTAACAAGTATTATGTGAGGTAGCTACTTTCTTTTTGTATTTTGCGGTATTATTACAGTATACTTAGGAATCCTCTTTGATGTATGAATTATTATATTTTAGCTAAAAATAAAGTTGGTTTAAAATAATTTCTGCTGTTTCATTTTGAAATCCATAGGGGCTCCCCCGCCAATGAACTTCGATCCGAATCCCTTAGTTTTCTAATGTTTTTTGTAGCTTATCATATTAACAGCAACGGGTTTAAGCAATATAGTATCCCATATTTACTTGAAAATTCATTGTCTTCGAGATATTGTTGGCCAAAAATACTGATATTCTGGCCATAACATTTGTATTAAAACTAGTTTAAAATTAAAATCACTAGACCCGTTTTTCGAGACGTCGAAGACGAACCCAAATATGTAGATTTCGTATATGTAAGATCCTTCACAGCAATCTAGTTACGAAAAAAGTGTGACATATAGCTGGTCAAGCAAATGTTGTCAGTAAAAAAAGGCGCGAAATTCAAATTTTCTATGGGACGTTATTATCCCTTCGCGCCTACATTTTTCAAATTTGCCGCCTTTTTCTACTGACAAGATCTGCTTGACCAAGTATAGTTTCATAAAATCATAAATAAAAAGTATTAATTTCTTTCAAAATCTCGTAGACAAAAATGGAGATAATAGATTGAAGAACCGATAGCCGTTCGTCCTATAAATCTATCTGTACTGCAAATGTAGGAGATAGGGTAATTAGCCAGTAACTGGCCCCTGTTAGTAACTGGCCAGCCCAAATTAAAAATGAATTCTATTCACCTATAAACAGAATTCATTTTAGTATAAGGTTTCAATAACTGGCCAGCCTTCAATAACTAGCCGCCTTATACTAAAATTAATTCTTACGATTCATAACTTGTCAAAAATCGGTGAAAACCGCAGGTAGCCACTTAATTATATTGTTATTAAAAAAATCCCACAAACATCTTCCAACTGCATCTGCATCTCCTATATTAAATGTAGGATTATATTCTTTACAAAATTAACCCCAAGCATTTGACCAAATCAAATCTGTCATCTTCACTTATGTATTTGTAAGAAAGGGATAAAACGTTTTATGAAATAGGGGGTGTACATCTACATTCACACAACACAGCTTCAAAGGGACGTGTCGACGTCGCCTATCTGTATATAATTTGTGGCGACACTTGACCCATCTTTGTGCCGAGACCGACATGTCAGAGGGTTTTGTGATGTTCAAAATAAGTTTCTTTTCACGTCAAATAATTCATATCTGAACTTATACATTTTTTGGGGTTAACACAAGCAAAGGAAATAGGATAGTAATGGACCTCTCTGTTTACAAGCGATACGTGTAGTGTAAGTATGCATTAACTTAACCCCCTAATTCATAAGACTTTACGGGCCTGATTTAGTTAAATTATGTTTTATCCCTTTCTTACAAATACGTACCTACCTAAGTCAAAATGACGGATAAAGACAAACGATTACTAGATAATTTATGAATAAGGGGGTTAGATTATATTTGTGTGAAAAGGTAAAACAATTGTATATTCATTCCTCCTAATTTATACAAAAATGATAAAAAATCTGATCTGATAGCTGCAGGTAGGTAGAAATACAATGAGAACTGGACCGCCGGAGCAGTGTTTTCGCCCTATCTTTTAGGGGGGATAGCCAGGAGTTAATTTCGCGATTGGGTATTTCAGCTCTCCATGGTCCAAGGAAGAATTGTGTCGAACGGCGAAGTATCGTATGAAACAAAAGTGGTACTTATTACCTTCAATACGGGTACCATTTAGGTTTAACAGTGTGCCAAAACACAAACATTTTTACATACATGAATGCACTCGATAAACATTAACTTATATAGTAATAACTTATTAAATTCAAAAAATTTAAAACCCCCTAAGCAAGAAAGCTGATACTCTTCAAACTGCAGGATCGATTTTTATCACTATTTTTATCAAACAGCTAAGAATTATCGCAAGGAAACTCGCTTTCACGTATAAAATCGCATTGAAATCGATCCATCCGCTTAAGAGCTACAAATGCTACAATGCCACAGACAGCCACACAGACAGACATTGGTGTCAAACGTAACACCCGTATTATTGCGTCGGGGGTTAAAAAGTGACATATCAATGTCATTTACTTAATATTATACCATTAAACCAATGCAAATCCCACACATTTGCAATAACGATGCATTACACATAGCTCTATATTGCCGCCCTCTGTTGACTCAGGTGTGACGTACGTATATCAATACAATTATAATGGGGTTCGATCTGGGTACGTTAATGATGTGTATTTGAAATGGCTTGCACGCCAATTACGTCTGCTTTATTTTAAATAGACGCAATCTTATCGGGCAGTCAAGTTTATTGTTTAACGCATTTCTGCCAACGTTTTCGTAGCGCTACGCTCGTAACTGATCCCAGCGTTTTCCCGCTTTGCAGAGGAAAGCGACTACGAACAGAGAACTCGCCGAGCTGGTCTCGGCACTCAATGTGTTAATTTTAACTAAATTTAGTTTAGGAGCTACGCAGAGAACGAACACAGAAACACACACACATAGGTAGATACCTATATGTTCAACTTATATACTTATTTAATACCACTCCTTTTACGGAGGCAAACGAGCAGACGAATCGTCTAATGGTAAGCGATTACCTACCGCAACACCAGAGAGGTTGTAAGTGCATTGCCGGTATTTCAGGGAGTTTCTCTTTTCTTGAAAGTTAATTATAGGTAAGTAATTGAAATGATGTATATGTTGTCGAAATTCGTATCAATACAGACTGTTCCATTTATTCCCTAATCTAAAGACGGCGTATAAAGTTTGTTCGATAGAAATTCGGATCGAAAATACCTCGCCTTAAAAGGGTACTCTACACGAGGTCACTTTCTACGTAAGCGGCTTGCAAATATAGCGCTGCACGGGCCAGCCGGGACAGAGGCGGGCATTATTCGAATAAACTCATCAATGGATTATTCGTGAATAAATTATTCTTCTACATAAGATAAGAGCGTGCGACTTTCAATCCGGAGGTCGCGGGTTCAAACCCCGCCTCGTACCAGTTTTTCGGAACTTATGTACGAAACATCATTTGATTGCTTTTCGGTGAAGGAAAACATCGTGAGGAAACAGGACTAATCCCAATAAGGTCTAGTTTACCCTCAGGGTTGGAAGGTCAGATGGCAGTCGCTTTTGTAAAAACTAGTGCCCACGTCAATTCTTGGGATTAGTTGTCAAGCGGACCCCAGGCTCCCATGAGCCGTGGCAAAATGCTGGGACAACGCGAAGAAGATGATAGAATTATTCTTCTACATTACATTTAACCCTTTGAACGCACGCCTATCGTGTGTCGGTTGATATTGGGCTGTAGCCGCTCGCGTCAGTTGACGTCTTTTGTGGTCAAAAGGTTAAACTAAATAGTGGCTCTATAAGATATTAGATAGAAGTTGCGAGCCCCGCTATTTTGAAAAAAAAACCGGACAAGTGCAAGTCGGACTCGCCCACCAAGGGTTCCGTACTTTTTAGTACTTGTTGTTATAGCGGCAACAGAAATACATCATCTGTAAAAATTTCAACTGTCTAGTTATCACGGTTCATGAGATACAGCCTGGCCCCAATTTCACCACGGTGACAGGTGCGACAATTGTAAAATCACTGTTGCTGACGTCACAGGCATCCATGGGCTACGGTTACCACTTACCACCGGGCGGGCCGTATTCCTGTTTGCCACCATCATTGTATGACATCATTCATCATTGTTGTCAGAAAACTGCGTCACGAAAATGATTTTTTAGTATTTAAGTTTTTTATTATTGTATATATATGTTAGTTTGTAAGGTATGTATCTATGGGCCTTAGTAGCCTGAAAATAAATGCTTTGATTGATTGATTGATTATTTAAAAAAAACTTTATTATATCGGAAAAAAACAGATATTTCTTTTGTGAAGTTTCTGACAATTGTCAAGATTTAGAAGAATTGTAGGTAATTCTTGACAGGTAATGAGTTATATGTCGGAATTTCGTGACAATTGTAGTGTTTCTTGTGACAATTGTCATAAACTTAGCAAGAGAAATATCTGTTTTTTTCCGATATAATAAAGTTTTTTTTAAATAAAACAATGATGGTGGCAAACAGGAATACGGCCCGCCCGATGGTAAGCGGTAACCGTAGCCCATGGATGCCTCTGACGTCAGCAACAGTGATGTTTTACAATTGTCGCACCTGTCACCGTGGTGAAATTGGAGCCTGGTGACAGACGGACGGACGGACAGACGGACCGACGGAGAATCATACCATTCTAGTGTGTGTTCCTTAATTGCGCATTTTTTATATTTGTCATTCTTATTATTTTTATTCTTATTCTAAATACTCGTATTTTTCTCCCACCTCTGAGTCAGTAGGTCGCAGTCGAAATTCGAATCTCGCATCTATCTGCATTGCTGCAGATGTACTGAAAATGTAGATAAGACAGCGAAATTCCAATGTGGGGAAAGTTTATATTGGACAGAAATCAGAATGTACATAGTTATATCTAGCCTTTTGGTAAGAGAAGGAAGCAACAAGAGCGTATCTCTCTTCCACTACTCCGGCGTCTCCGGCTCCAGTCATTTAGAGGCAGTTTTTGCTATGCTGCGTCTAAATGCTGGAACAATTTGCCGATGCCCTCCTAAGCCAAATAGCGGTATCTAAAAACAAATGATGAGTTAACAGTTGTAGCTGCAGCTGTTCGTGCAGTTCGGACGTATCGTGCAGTTTTAATTGCATAGATGCAGTGATTTGAGCACACCCTGAGATCTCGTGCCTTCAACTTTATGAACTTTATCCATGCTATCCGGGGAGCGACGTGAGATGTGTCCGAAGTATATGTATAAGTATTTGGTGGTGGTATATATCGTTGACAACCGGCGTTTTAAGGATGACTGACGCTAGACCGGGCCGGAGCATCCGGCGCTTCGTTTTCTATGGAAAGCACCACGTGATCACCGATAGGCCGACTAGACATAGAAAGGCCCGATCTAGCGTGAGTCATCCTTTATACGTAGCTCTTTCAGTATACACTAATTAGACGCATTGCTGTCCAAGGTACACGCGTTGATATGCTTGGTGTGTGGCTTGGTCAAGTTTGCTCGGTAAGTTTTTCAGTTTTCTTATCTGTCCTTCTTACATCCATCCACACACACTTGGAAACTGTCGTTTAATCCGTATACTCCGTACAGCCGTCCCCGTTCACGCACACAACGACAGGTAATCGTTCACGTATACGGGATTACGCACACAAATGGCATTTCCCCGTTCATCTGGGGCGGATTCTAGGCCGGGTGGTGTTTTGTTAAACGAGGTTTAGGTGTTGACAGTTTTCTTTTGCGTCTCTCTTAACTTAATTTAATGTAAAACTCTTAACTGTCCAGCGGTAGACCTTATGCCTTTTGTAATAACGTCCACCGATGGACAATAACAGTATGGGCGATGGTACCACCAGCCCCACATATACGCACGCGCCAATCAGCAAGAGCGATAGAGAAAATAAAGCCTAGAATTGGGACTCATCCCGCCGTGCCCTACGGCCTGATTCTAACTTTAAGATACCTCAAAAATTTGCTCAAGATACGATATGGGTCGGATATGTCAGGGTTAAAAATTACGTTTCTTGTTTGAAGAATCCGTCGCAAATTATAGTCGCAAGTGTTTAGCAAATTTTTCACGTATCTTAAAGTTCGAATCAGACCCCTAATGACTTCACATGGCCCGTTGATGAAATTAAATAAACATTGTTGGGCGTTGTCTTTGTACATTACACAATTATTAGGTATGTTTTTAGTGCTTTTACTAATGTGTGCCATTACATAGTAGTCATAGTACCTATCGTACACCCAGCCGCAAAATTGCATGGCCACTTTATAAATGAATGTATCCATTTAATTTTGCAGCTTCCTAGCTAAACTAACTATTATAGTTCGTTTTTTTTAGCATTAGAAAAAAGGTACAGGTATGTGTCTTTCAATTGAAAAACACGTTATAAAAATAAGTCACGGCAAATATGTAACAGTTATGAATCTAATACGATCATTTATATTCTTCTGCTTTCATAAGTAATAGTAACTGATTTTTAAAAAGCGTTTTTCAATTTAAAGACATGTCAAGATCGTTTATCTTCTTTCTAATGGTAAAAAAACGAACTACTTATAATAAAGTCAGTATTTAAGACATCAATCAAGTTAAAGTTTATTCCACAGTGCCACCGGGTCCACAGCTACCAGCACGTCCCAATTCAGACGGATTCATCCCGCCGTGACGTCACTAATGACGTCATATGTCCTGCTAATTAAATGATATAAATAATGACGATATACTTAACGTGATTACATGATAGGGATGTTGACCCATGTTCAATTTCAGGAAATAATTCAGTTTAATGGATATTTTACGGTCAAACCATGGAATTGGTTGTTGTATCACACAATTTATTGATAATCTTTACTATAATGCTTTATACAATATTAATATAAGTTGCTACTTATAGTAATATATATAATTGTACCTATATTTTAGGCATTTCGAGACAAAATGTTTCTATACATTTTGAGTACCTATTCTTAAGGATGTTCTAAAATTTTTCGTGAAACAAAAAACTAAACCAGAGGGGCTACCGCGAAAACCGAAATTCGCAAATTGCGGGGATCTTTCTCTTTTACTCCAATGAAGGCGTAATTAGAGTGACAGAGAGAAATGCCCGGAATTTGCGAACTTCGATTTTCGCGGTTACAGCCCTGACTCAACCATGTCCCGACATGGTACACCGGCCCCCTTCCAAAAGTGACTTGAAACAGTGTCGATGTAATCTATAGACCTTAGGGATAAGCGGATAACCCAACGATATAAAATTATAGCTACAAATTGTATGGTAGGTACTCGTAAATATCAACATTATATATGTTATAACAATATAAACTCTCATATATATATTTAGGTCGGACAAAAATAAATAGGTATTAAAGGTCTGACGACCGGTCTGGCCTAGTGGGTAGTGACCCTGAAGACTATGAAGCCGATGGTCCCGGGTTCGAACCCCGGTATGGGCATTTATTTGTGTGATGACACAGATATTTGTTCCTGTGTCATGGTTGTTTTCTATGTATTTAAGTATTTATAAATATATTGTATATATTGTTGTCTGAGTACCCACAACACAAGCCTTCATGAGCTTACCGTGGGGCTTAGTCAATTCGTGTAAAAATGTCCTATAATATTTATTAATTTTATTATTTATGTCTTGCAGATTAATTTTTTTATATATTTAGGTGTTTATATCTAAGTATATTTATTTCATAACCGTCTATTTATATTCTAATGGCCTTATTTTATGAAATCGATCACACAAACGTTCCTTTTTGGTAGCTAAAACGAAACTACGCAGTTTATCGCCTATACACTTGACGCTCTTTGTTCTTAAGAACAAAGACTTCTTGTCTGGGTTAAAATGGGTTAGAGCATGTCAAGTTTGATTTGTATATTGCTACTGAAATAAGAAACTTGGGGATTCACACGATAGGCATAAAGAGCATATATGTTTTATTTAAAATGATGAATAGGTACTATAGTCGAGACTTCGAGAGTGTGGGTCCTAAAATACGGCGTTGCGTGAACAAATGATTTCCTTTGGCAGGATTGGTCATCCATCCTATGGCCTAATAGCTTAAATGATTTCGATATGGATGACAGTCGTTGTTCAACTGTAATCATTTAGTCAATCTTATACCGGGTGTGGCCTGTAACACGAGCAAAGAATTAAAACATAGATTGTACTCCTCAAACGGTGACACTTTTGTTCAACAACTTTTAAAAATTATGAAGTATTTAGACTCCCTATTTTTCATACAAAATAAATATTATCTTCAATGGACGCCATCGCCACGCCATATTATTGTGATTGACGTTGCTTGTCACGCCTTAAACATAACAAAATTCGCAATAAATTGCGTCTTAGAATAAACTTTAAAGTGTAATAAAAATCAAACCACAAGTTATTTTTAAAAGTCGCTAAACAAATGTTGGTCAGTATGAGGAGTACAGCCTACAGTTAAATTTTTTGCTCATGTTACAGGCCACACCCGGTATATGTATACTGTTATCTAAATGTAACTACTTTCATGGCGCATTAGTTATACACTGTAATGTCATGTAAACGTGTTTTCAATAAATAAATAAATAAATATCAAGATAAAGTTGAGAGCAGCCCCCCGACCCCCTAAAAATTTACATCAAAAATCTGGGTGGCTCCACTTCTTAAATACATTTTAGGAACACAAAGATCAATTCTGCCAAAGGAAATCTCTTATTCAGTGAACGCCGTAGTTGACCTTTTTATGGCCTGAGCACACTCGACTATAGGGTATGTCCCTTATTTTACGATTTTAAGAAATTAATAATTTATACCTAAAGCGGTTTCTTTCATCCCAAAACACTCTGAAAATAAATTTCAGGTCATTCCTGTAACTGTAACCCGACTTTCATGCGATTCTCCCATACAAAGTATGAAAATGACCAAAATTTTTTTTTCACTGCCACTGACTCGTGGTAACGATAAATGATTGATACATGTCTAAGAAAGCCGCCCTCTGCACACTTGTCAGAACCTGACCTTCTGACCTAGATCTTATTCAGGTCACGAAACGCAACAAGTGTGGGATAAAAACTTGCGTTAGGGCATATTCCGCATATTTAGCCGACTACGGTGAATCTGTCCACGGCTAGGGTTACCAGATGACAGGAATTTTCCTGACCTTTTTAATTTTGGCCTTTTGTCAGACATGGGGACGGAACACGAAAATGTCAGGATTTTTTTGAATTGATAGACTTTTTTATAAAATACCTTTTTATTTACTTAAATTAATACAAATAATAATACAACTTAAATTAATATAATGCAGCTATCGGCTCAATCGGGTGGCCATCGCTAACGGCTAGACACCCACCCCACCCCCGTCGTCGTCAAAAATATGAATGTCAGGAAAAATATATGGAAATCAGGAATTTTGTCAGGAAATTCTAAATTTGTATCTGGTAACCCTATACACGGCGGGGACAAATGGGTATACATACAATTGCCAGTTCGATTGAGCAAGTCTTTACAATTCGTGTCCCGTATTTACAACATAATATGTAATATTGTGTTCGTAATAAATTGCGGACGACGTGTCTGGCTTAAGTTGTATGAATTGCGAGCACGTGCCCAAGATTCTGTAATGGAGACTGAAGATACAAGTTAAAATAAGATAAATAAGTTACTTTTTAGGGATTTCGACTGTTTTGTTCAATCCGACACATATTCTTCTTCTTTCTCTGTGCCTTTTCCCATTTCATTTGGGGTCGGCCCTCCGAATATTTTTCCGCCATTCGGCTCTGTCACACGGGTCAGCTGGAATTTTCTCTGACAGTCTTTGAAGGTTTCTCCACCAGGGGCCCATTTCTCGAACGGGACTGATATTATTAGTCCACGAACTGTCAAATCATATGGGTTGCCATGACAACACACTAATAATATTAGACTAATATCGTACGAGAAATGGGCCCCAGGTTGCTTTTGGGCGTCCTTTAGGTTGTTTGCCTATGTCAATGCTTAGAGCGATTTTAACTGGGTGGTCGTTGTCTGGGTGACATGTCCATACCAGCGCAATTGGCTTTCTTGCAATTTTTTCTGGTCAATCCTACACATACAACACGGGGTTATGAGTTAATTCGGGTGGAGCTGATGCGATTCATGCTTTTACTTGTTAATTATTTTTGTAATAACATTGTTGGTATTTCATACTTTATTTATCGAAACCATGATTATGTTTAGAGGTAACGTGTCCTCAAAGTTGGAGTTAAGTATTTTTCCAAAACTTAAGACTCAAGTTTCTAACAAGTTTCTGCATAATAATAAACTCAAGTTTCGGCATAAAGATGAATGAGCTGCTCCTTATAAACATTTAAACTGTTAACATAGGTAGGTATATATCCTAATGAATAATTGGAAAACAATTATGTTTTACATTATTTAACTGAAACAGTACGTGTTACTAATCACCTAATACCTAATCAGTCAAATCATTTGATCAGTAATCGGTTAAATGAATCAATTCAAATCGAACACTGGATATTAGCTGATTAGCCATTATCAGGAATAATGGCTAGTGTTTCCATTTCAATCTGATTGTAATACGCACATTAACTTAATTAAACATTACTTACCAGCGAATACATATAATATAATAAAGTGCATTAGGGTAACAGTCACTGCGAAACGGGGTATTCCGAATTCTACTAAAATGACTCAGGGGGGCGATTTTTGAATTGCGTGCGGTAGATTTCGTCACTCGAAAATCTGTGGAAAACGCCTAATGCTAATTTTTGAAATATGAGCGATAGAAATCGGGAATTTAGTGGTAATTTTCAATTCTATTATGTAGAATTGAAATGCCTAGTAGTGGAGATAGTATTGAAGCAAGGCACACAAAATCGAGTACCTAGGAGATGACTTAGGAGGCTAAAGGAGCATTCCATGAAATTGTCTACCGTTTGTCCCGTACAAACGCGAATTTTCTGAAGATTTGCAGGTATAAGAGTTTCCTTTTCTATGACAAATGGTCAAAAATATACACAGAAAAATAATCGCCTGCCTTAAATGCCGAAAAAAAAGTCGCAACAAATGCGTTTGTACGGGACCGCCCGTGGAATGCTCCTAAATGTGATCTCCAAATGACGCATAGTCATTATTGTTATGGTCAAATATAAACTAATTTGAGAGACTTCGCAATCTATACTATTAACTCGTCTCCCTTAGCATGATTGAAAAACTGTTTATAATAGAGATGTTTATATGATAACTTCTTAAAACTACTTTAAACTCATAAGTCACTCGTTAGATCACTTGACGGGGTTTAATCTGACTCATTCTGACTGACAGACAGGCAGAAGTGTAGTTTTAACGGTGATGATTCATATTTAGGTTAGGTAAATAGGTATTTATTTCAAGTAACACATAACTAGAATGACGCTTAATTAGCAACGCATAAAGATTAAGGATGACTCACGCTAGACCGGGCCGGGGCGGGCCGGAGCTTCCGTCGCTTCGTTTTCTATGTAAAGCACCACGTGATCACCGATCAGCCGTCATAGAAAATGACATGTCATACAATTGACAAAACGTGACTATACTTTTGAACTTCGTAGCGTAGCGTAGCATAGCTATGTACAAGATTGCATGTCAAAACCCTTTACTTTGACAATACGCCTCTAGGTATACTGAATTCTCTTTGCACCTAGTATGCCAATTTTTGTTTGTTTTTGTGTCAATGCGTAACTCAGAATTGGATTCTTAAATTGAACCTTTAATTATTATTTTTAAAAAGTTACAATCTAAAACGAAATAATTTTAAATAGCATTCCAACAAAACCCAGAAGGGATTGTAACAATGGAATCTTAATCCTAAATTGGTCGGTATTATTCCCTCGAGCCTTCAGTGTCCGAGCCGTGAGACGGAACGAACACTGAATATTCATTTGTATAAGGAGGTAACTGTGTGTACTACTGGCTGCCACACAAATTTTAATAGCATTTTATGTGAGTGCTACATAATGAAAGGCATTAAAATACGAGTGTTTATGAAATGAGCTGATTGCGAGTTTCACAATACATCACACCAGTGTTTTAATTCCTGTTGTTCAACCGTCAATTCCTGAACTTTAATTACATCCCAAGTGAACTAGAACTTGGCACCCATATACGAGTAGATGTCAATTCTTTTGCCAGCGAAGTCAACAATGACGCATATTTAATATTTCGCCATTTAAAAAAAAGACAAAAAAACATCGGAAAAAAATGGACTTTACTTATTGAACTTGGTCACAAAATTTTACGAAAATCAATTGAGAATTGCGACCTGTAGAGGAGAACATCCGGACATACGAAAGCATCTTTGCCCAAGCTGATACGGAGACCTTACCTGACGCTCGGTCAATTAAGAGTTAAAATTATGTAGTGATGCCAATTTAAATTGTGTGTTTAACTGATTACTTATAAGCCTTGACGCGTGAAATATAATGATTTTTTAATCGCCAAAAACATCATCATCTTCCTCGCGTTGTCCCATTTTTGCCACCGCTCATGGCAGCCTGGGGTCCGCTTGGCACCTAATTCCAAGAATTGGCGTAGGCACTAGTTCTTACGAAACCGACTGCCATCTGACCTTCCAACCCAGAGGGTAAACTGGGCCTTATTGGGATTAGTATTACGGTTTCCTCACGATGTTTTCCTTCACCGAAAAGCGCCAAAAACATAAGGGGTTTCACCATCCCACTAACCCGGGGTTAACCGGTGAAACCTGGAATTACCATAGTTACAATTTGACACTGGGTTAACGGTTTAACAGGTTAACCCCGGGTTAGGGGGATGGTGCAAGTGGCGCTAAGTAGGTAACATAAGTAATGTAATTGTATGGTCGGGCGGGCGCGTTCAGCGCAGCTTTAAAAAGGGGGCCGTCTGTTTGTTATAGATAACCAACTTACAACGGCCCGATTATAATGACGGGCGGTGACGTCATTCCTTTGTCGTCCGTCTATCTTTGTAACCCCCGACGCAAAAAGGGGGTTAAGTTTGACGCCAATGTATGAGTATAACATAATACATAATAATAATATTTCAGCCTATATACGTCCCACTGCTGGGCACAGGCCTCCTCTCATGCGCGAGAGGGCTTGGGCTATAGTCCTAGGGAATGCAAATCGGTTATTTTCGGTTATTTTTTGTATGGAAATTATCGGTTATTAACCGAAACCGCGGTTATTTCCATACAAAAAATAACCGATTTGCATTCCCTATATAGTCCCCACGCTAGCCCAATGCGGATTGGGGACTTCAATTACACCTTTGAATTTCTTCGCAGATGTATGCAGGTTTCCTCACGATGTTTTCCTTCACCGAAAAGGAAGTACCTAAATATCAAATGATATTCCGTAAATAAGTTCCGAAAAACTCATTGGTACGAGCTAGGATTTGAACCCGCGACCTCCGGATTGAAAGTCGGACGTCATATTATCCACTCGGCCACCATCGCTTCACCGCTTCTTAGTATAACATATTTATAGTTATATAATATCATTGTGATTAGAGTTTAGACCAATAAAAGTCTGCGGAGAATTTGATAGCCCACGCAATGCAAGTGTTATTTTAAACGTCAAACTTCTATGAAATTATGACGTATAAATAACACTTGCTCTGCGTGGGCTATCAAAATCGTTCTAGATTTTTCTTGGTCTAACTCTAGGTTGTTTGTAACCTAGAGTTAGATCAAGAAAAGTCTACAGCGATTTTGATAGCCCACGTAGTGCAAGTGTACACAATTACTACACTGGCTAGCATTCATTATATCATTCGATAAAAAAATTCAAAAAAAAACTAAACCAATAAAGAGCGGGTGAAGCTCGCGCGGCTTCTTTCTTGTGCAGACAACAGATCACTTACATACTAGACGAACCATACAAACTTAAAACTCAAACTCAAAACTGAAATAGATGTCATATTGGCACCAATAATGGAACGTAAACTACAAATACTATTTAACATCAGTTTTTAAACATATATAGGGGTGAATCACCTTTTAGAACACTGATTTCGTGTCTAGGGACTCCCTAGCAAAGAAACATCGATTTTTCAAAAACCATGTTGATTTTTTTACTTTTTTGTTTACACGGGCATTATTAGATCCATAATTATTTAATTAACACATTAATATGAACAACTTTATCAGATAAAAGTTATATTTTGTACGGTAATGGCACGGTAATGTTTGCTCCCTTACAAAAAACAGATCCCTGATTGGTTTATGAAAAATCGATTTTACTTTGCTAGGGAGTCTAGGGACACGAAATCAGATTATGATTATGATACTATTCAAAATATTTGATTTGTGAGAATTTGCCCCTTCACATGCGTCCGGTACACGCATGACGACGATCAAAAAAATACTCAGCACATTTTACATAATAAATTGTTGGAAAAAAAAGGAAAATGATAAATTATAATATAATAAAAGAGATAAGTTAACGCAAAATTACAATGGCGGGTAAAACGCAATATTTAGCTCCCACTCAGATTGAAATTAATTTGGATCTTACACATAAGATATATAAAACGTTTCCTGATGCGGAGTCTAAGAAGTAGTCTGTGTACGCCGATGAATGAGCTTGCGCGTGCGCACATGTTAGCGGCGCGTGCCTTTATTAAAGCCCGACATATACAGGATGCTCATTATTGTAGTTTTTTTTTTATGTAATAGTAAGCAAACGAGCAGACGAGCCGCCTGATGGGAAGCGGTCATCGTCGCCCATGGATATAAGCAACATCACAGGAGCCACTTAAGCGTTGCCGACCCTTGAGAACCCTAAATACCCGCTTCTTGAAGAATCCCATGTCGTAGCGCAAAGGAAATACCTCGGGAAGCAAGTCATTCCACATTCTGCACATTCTGGGAAGAAGCGATCGAGATGCCCGCTTATTCTTGGTGTGCCATGTATCTAAGAAGTGGGGATGAACTTTGCTCCTTTGGCGGGAGGTGCGGTGATAAATAGAAACGAGACGAGGGCACCAAATCAAAAAGTTCTTCCGAGCACTCCCCATTGTACTGCCCGCCGTTGGATGGAGTCAAGAGGAAGGAGCTGGTATTGTGGGGCGCCAGACCAGAGATGAGAACAGTACTCCATATGAGGTCGAACCTGCGCTTTATATAACAAAAGCCGGTGACTATTTAGGTGTGAAGTACTGTTTGGCTCTGTTAAGCACCCCAAGCTTTTTGGAGGCCAGTTTGGCTTTATGTTCCAAATGACTACGTAACTGGACTTCGTTCGTAATATCGACACTAAGTATCCCGATACTTTTAGCCATGGTAAGGGGAATGCCCTGAAACTTTGGCGCCGTGACAAATGGGGCTTTTTTAGCGGAAAACGCACAGACTTGTGTCTTACTGGAGTTTAAACCATAGTTACGTTTTTTTATATACTACGACTACGACGGTGGCAAACAGCCCGCCTGATAGCACGCGGTTAGAGTAGCCTATGGACATTGTCGACCTTTCAAATCTTGTAGGTATACTACTTTTCTCAAGTACCCCTGTATTGTAGCCCGGGAAAACCTCGGCATAGCTTATTCCACAGCCGGAGCGTCCACGGAAAAAAAATAGTCAAAATAATAATAATATGTCTGACTGAATATATGTAGGTGATTTTCAATGATTAGAAATGTCTCCCATTAAAGGATGACCCACGCTAGACTGGGCCGAGCCGGGCCGGAGCTTCAGTCGCTTAGTTTTCTATGGAAAGTACCACGTGATCACCGATCAGCCGTTATAGAAAATGACATGTCGGCCGCCTCAGCCCAGGCACGGCCCGGTCTAGCGTGAGTCATCCTTTAATCTGCCATGCGCTAAAATACCAAAATAGTTGACTGTTATTTTAAAATTATAAAAATATATACTTGAAATTCTCAAAATCAGCTCTTTCATTTGATATATAACACGATTACCAAGTCAAATGTCTTGAGAAGGCCGAAGGCCAAGCTCCGCGTAGAATAGAAAAAAAACCCTCCCAAAGAAAATGGACCAGCCAAAATGTATGAAACAGCCAAATTTTTTCTTCGCGATTTCGTGGTTGGCCCCATAGTAAAAGCTGCTCAATATAATCCCAAAACCTCCCATGGCAACGGGAATGCAGTTAGTTTTTAGCCATTCTGTATATACCTAAGTTTCCTCATATTTAAATTTGATGAATTTTTTTTACTGGTGGCCCTGCTATAGCAATAAAAGCATCATCCTGTATTGTGTTTTATTTTTACCCGCTGATTGCGTGGCTCTTTTGTTCTTTGATGCGAGTAACACATGGCCTCTGGATAAAAACGGCCGGTTGTTAGGATCTTGGCTTGTTTCCGACACGGGACGATACGAGGGCGTATAGTTGACAGCACAGGTGTCAGCTATCGGTGAGGGTCTACATACATACACACAAAAAAAAAATACCGTAAAAAAAAAGAAAAACCGAGTTCATATAGGCTAAAATAAAATCCTTGAAACCTTCAAAGACTGTACTTACTCCCATCATAAAATCATATTTAATTACACAAATGGGTCTACCGCGATATAATTTCATTGTTTAAGATATTGGCGGAACCCCTAACCTAAGACTGCGAAATTCGTGTACAGTTTTTTTGATATCTAGTAACACTTATTGAAAGTATGTAATGAGGTCTACATTACAACGGAGCCGACATGTCTCATTGATACCTATAAAGGCTTCATTTAAATATGTAGATAGATAAAGAGAATGGCTGATAATCGAATTTAAACTGTTGTGAGACATATATACTAACACACACGCGCGATACACTAACAATGTATAACATGAATATCGCGAGTGACTAAAAACAAGTGAGTCTAAACCATAAAATTATTTAATGATAGAATGGCTGATGTACTAAAATAAATCTAGCACACGGTATTTACCAACTCCATGGCTGAAGTTCCACTAACGCATCGATCCAGTTAGTTGACGACCAAACGGCCGAGCGGACGCTGCCTTTTGTCTTCTAGTCGACCAGTAAGGGGCACCTTCGCCGAAAACTAGGCCGAAAACAGTCGGCTACCAGCTTTGTTAGTTGGGGGACGAACGACCGAGCGGACGCTGCCTTTTGTCTTCTAGTCGACCAGTAAGGGGCACCTTCGCCGAAAACTGGGCCAAAAACATTCGGCTACTAGCATTGTTAGTTGGGAGAGAACCAAACTGCAATTTTTTTAATACGACTGGGCTAGAGTTGAAAAATTTCTCTGCCGAGGTTTTCTCGAGGGGCTACAGTCTGGGGATCTTCAAAAAACCGGCCAATTGCGAGTCGGACTCGCGTTTCTAGGGTTCCGTACATAAGTACGACTCACGCTTGACTGCACATTTCTAATAGGTTTTCCTGTCATCTACAGGTAAAGAACTATTTTTTGTATTTTTTTCAAAATTTTAGACCCAGTAGTTTCGGAGATAAAGGGGCCGGGAATGGTAATATTTGGCTATTTTCTTAAATAACTTCGAACATGTATTTTAAAATTATAAAAAAACATGTGCATCTTTGGGTCACTAGTTTACATATGTGTATCAAATTTCAACTAAATTGGTCCAGTAGTTTCCGAGAAAATAAACTGTGACAGACGGACAGACAGACAGACGCACGAGTGATCCTATAAGGGTTACGTTTTTTCTTTTTGAGGTACGGAACCCTAAAAAGAAGTGTACAGTTTTGTACAGGGTTAGCAATGCGAAAGTATCGCCCCTGGAGTTGCAGGCGTCCATAGGCCACGGTGACTGCTCACGTGCTTGGCGACGTGGTATAAAAAAATTTTCAACGAAAACTAGGTGGAATACTCTTGGCTAGTAAACGCTACACCAATATTATATATTGTTATATAATATTGTTTGATACACTAGCAGCTGAAAGCTGATGCGTGTATATCACTGCACTTGTTTTTTTTTAACGATTAATATTGCACAAAGAACCTGAACAACTGGCTTTCGAAGAGAGCTGCTCATATGAATATATTCACCCAAAGCTTGTCTGGAAGAGATCGCTCTTTAGCGATAAGACCGCCTGTTGTCTACCTCTATATTTAATCAATTGTTTTCTTTAATAGGTATCTTTTACTGAGGCGTGCCAATCTGTTGATTGTCAGAAAAAATGGTACCATTTACTTATTTTCGAAAAACCATCAACTTTTGGATTACTTAGGCTCAGAATTACGAGTAGTATTGAATGAGACAAAGAAAAAAAGTGTCCCCAGTTTTTCATACAAATTTTGGGTGTCAGTTTTGTAACGGTCCATACAAAATGTGAAAATGCGTTACAAAACTGACATTTTTTTGGGACATTTTTTTTCTTTTTAAATCAATAGTCCTCGTGATTCTGAGTAGAAATAACCCAAAAGTTGATGGATTTTCGAAAAAAAGTAAATAGTACACTCTTAAGTGAAAATGCCCATCTATCTATATATTTCTCTCTTTGTTTATTTATCTTTAAATCGACGGAATCCTAAGCGAGCGAAGCCGCGGGCGCAGTAGTGTGCTATAGTTGTACAAGCGTGGCCCAGTGGCGGAACAAACAGCATTGTTCATTAACTAGGCTGCTAGTGATGTGACGAGATTTATAGGCCGAAAGTTATTTGTGCAACAAGAGTAACCATTTTTTCTCTATTATTCCAACTGTCACTCATGACATACAAATGCATACTTGGGCTCCCGCGGTACAGGCCTAGCCTAGTGCGGGGACCCCTGTACCCATGCTTTGCACCCCCCGATGTCACAACAATTTATGTATTGTACTGCCTGGTTTGTGTGCAATAAACTTATTTTTATCTTTTATCTTATCCCTTTCGGCTATTTTAAGGGCCGTCAAGTTTTGCTAACCCTAATAATTGCTCGACAATGCTGAGCCGAATGGAGCCGAAAAAGCCCGAACGGCAGTTTCCTACCCCTGATATAACACTTACTCCGTAGTTTAATTAATTAAGAGGAAAGGGGACGGAGTCACGTGACTGGTTCTCCATAGAAACGTAGGTAGTTCCCATTTTCCTCTCTGGATAATAACGTTATAATTTAATAGGGGGCTATTACTAGTTCGATCTTTCGTAATTTTGCAGGACTCAGGATCACGGCTTCTCCGACAAGGCCCGATTCGAACTTTAAGATACGTCAAATATTTGGTCTAGATACGATATGGATCGGATATGTCAGTGTCAAAAGTGACGTGTCTTCAAACAAAAACGTCACATTTGACACTGACATATCTAATCCATATCGTATCTAGATATTTGACGTATCTTAAAGTTTGAATCGGGCGGTTACTCCGGCTTTGTAAGGATAAAGCGACTGTCTAAAAATCGTGAACTGCGCTCGTGGTCGCACACGAGCGGAGCCGCGGGCAGAGGTTAGCGGCGTGTCAGGACTATAAGTATGTATGTTCTGCGGGCTCAGCACGGTTCCATTTTTATCGACTATCACTATGCACGTCCCTTTCGCACTTACATACTTGTTAGAACGTGACAGGCATGGTGACACGGAATAAAAACGCGACCGTGCTAAGCCGCCTGAGCTTAGTACAGTTCGCTGTAAATTTGTAACCCCTTAGGGCCACTTGCACCATCCCACTAACGGGGTTAACCCGTTTAACCGTTAACCCAGTGTCAAATTGTACTGGTAACCATGGTAATTCCTGGTTTAACTGGTTAACCCCGGGTTAGTGGGATGGTGCAAGTGGCCCCTAATGTAATAAAAAATATTTGTTTTTTGAACTTTAATACTTAGCTGTCAATAGAGAGAGAGAGTTGAATATCATATCCGCCATTATGGCTCCTTGTGCGGTAAAGGGTTAAAAAGACAGGATAAGATAAAATAAGGTAAACGTACTAGTGCTCGACATGCTAATACCCAATAGATGACACCTTGCTGCTTGCTGTCACCTCTATTGACAATGACTTACCTAAGGGGCTGTCCATAAATTACGTCATCGTTTTATGACGATTTTTGACCCCCCCCCCCCCCTAAAATCATCCGAAAATCATGCTTCAAATGACCCTGTCCTCCTACGTCATGCTACCATCATCCGATGTCCAGACCCCCCCCCCCCTAATTTGAAATGACGTAATTTATGAATAGCCCCTAAGGGGCTCACTGATTAACAGTCCACCGCACGGTATCGGCCTGTCAGTTGTTCGGAACTGTCAAAATTATGTTCTAACTGACAGACCGATACCGTCCGGCGGCCCACTGATGAACAATCAGTGGGCCCCTTAAGTTTCAAGATGACATGTACTGTGACCGCGTCGAGCACCAGTACCTACGTTTACCTTAATATTTGTTTTAATTTGAAGTTATCACTCGCACGACGCACATTGCTTTTACCCGCTATTTTGTATAATTTTCAAAAACTGAATCGACATAAAAATCTACCTATAAGATTATCGACCCTCTTCTTCCTCGCGTTATCCCGGCATTTTGCCACGGCTCATGGGAGCCTGGGGTCCGCTTGACAACTACACCCAAGAATTGACGTAGGCACCACTTTTACGAAAGCGACTGCCATCTGACCTTCCAACCCAGAGGGGAAACTAGGTCTTATTGGGATTAGTCCGGTTTCCTCACTATGTTTATCACGAAGATTGTGGACCCTGTTCACAAAATTTCACGAGAATCGGTTGAGAAATGTGCCCTGTAGAGGAGATGATAAATTAAACCAAGATTATAACCAAAAACCAATATTTATTACTTTAATTATTTACTTTAATAAGGTTATATAAGATAAGATAATTTATTGACCATGTAATATACTTACATTACATTTCGCTGGCCCAATATTACAGGGTTCTATGTTACATTTTCAAGATAGTTGAAATTCGACTTAATGTCACTATGACAATGTTCAAATTTCAGTTCAATAAAAGTGAAGTGTTCAATAGAACCCTGTAATATTGGGGCAGCGATGTAGCACGTCATTACATTACAGTAGATTTAAAAATTATATTAATAAGCGCCACTTGCACCACCCCACTAATCCGGGGTTAACCGGTTAAATCGTTAACTCAGTGTCAAATTGTACTGGTAACCATGGTAACGCAAAGGTTTAACGGGTAAACCCCGGGTTAGAGAATGGTGCAAGTTAAAACATGTATTTGGTGGTAACGTCCTGCTAGCCTGGTGGACCGGGGTTCGAATCTCGGTAAGGACATTTATTACTTTTGTTTGACATGTAAATGAGATGTACATTTATCAATAAATCATCTGAAATCTGTTCAAAATGTTGTCTAACTATTTAATTAAAAAAAACGAACGCTCGTTATCACTGTTATCAGGCATTATCATATTTACATATCAGACATTAGATAATGCCCTAACACTCAGCCACTTATATGTTCTGTCCACCTACCAGCCTATATACCACCATGTAGACACTGTCATGACAACGTTAAAAATATGTTAACACTTTTGCACCTTATCACATTAAAATACGGCATAAAACGTGTACATGTATTTGACGCGCTAACAAATCCTACTATAATAAGTCCTTTAATACATCCGCTGACCAGACTGCTATTGCTATAACTTGCCGAACAATCACTTCAAATAAGCCATAGCACAGAATAAATAATAGTACTAATAGGTACAGTAGGTACAGAAGACTCACTCTCTAACAAAACGCGTCTGTTACGATCACCACAGATATGGCCGCTAGGTGGCGACAGCGCCACGCGCGGCTTATGGCAAACCCCAAAATTGGGGCCGAACGGATGTACTTTTAGCTACCTGTAGCAAAGCGACGAAATCGCGGAGTGAGCCACGCCTGGCCATAGCCAATATCACAGAAAATATAATCGCGAAAAAAACATACATATACAAACATACGGGTCAAACTAAAAATCTCCTTATTTTTAAGGCCGTGAATAAAAGAGTAGAAGCGAAATAAGCCTGGATTATTCTGAGAACCGTTGTCGCCAACACGCACACTACCACAAACACAACGCTATCTTGAACTTGAGAATTTGAACTCTATAGTCAAGGAAATATAGTCGAAATTACACTAAACGGTTAACTTTTGAAGATAGTGCCATCTAGCGTAAAGTAGCCGTTTTCTGTGGGTAATAAAAACATGAGGGTAGAATTTGTCAGTGTCAATATAAATGTCATGTATTTGAATTTGTTATGCTATGAATGAACACTTACGTTTTTTGTTACATGGAAGTTGACGTTTAAGGTACCTTTCAGATTTAGACCTTACACGTAATGACGACTACAGCATTATTGCTGCGCAAAATTTTTGCCGACGCTATTGCTGCCGCAAATGTCAAAAATCCGGGCAGCTAACATGGATTTTGACAGTAATGCGCAGTTGCAGTAATGTCTGCATTAAGCATGAAACGTCTTAAGGTCATTTTATCGAGATATTTACATTATAAACTGGCGGTCTAACCAAGGTGACGATCGCTTGCGCTTCGCCATCGAGTCGCTTTGTGTCTCTCTATCACTCTTCCATATTAGTGTGACAGTGACAGTTGCGTTTCGTTCGCTACGGAGCGTTAGCGATTGGCATGTTGTCTACGGGGCCTGTAGGGCTAAGATGGTCGGCTCTTTATCATTTGTCACCATGCCTGTCACGTTCTAACAAATATGTAAGTGCGAAAGTGACGCATGGCATGACAGGTGATAAAAACGACCATGAATACCGCTGCTGGTTCGCGTACAGGTTGGCAAAAAATAATAGAAATTAAAAAGTGTCAACACTGTAGTGTCGTCCCTTTCAAACCAATTTATATAAGAAAACGGGACGACACTACAGTGTTGCCACTTTTTAATTTCTACTCTTTTTTGCCAAGCTGTAAACAGTAACACAGTAAGTTATTGCAATAACAGCAGTGACTAAGGCCCAACAGGTGTTTAGCAGATGCATTGTGTTGTAGCGTCCGCAAAATCGGTCAGTCGTAAACAGAGAGTCCAATCATTTTAAACTGACTTCAAAACAAGGAGTTTATCAATTCGACCGTATTTTTCTCAGAACTCCGTCTTTTCATCAATTTTAACGCAATTATAACCCTGCATCTGGTGTTGAATTTGCGTCAAAATGTGAAAATGTCACCATGACAGTCGTGTATTGGGTACTTATTTATATCTTGGCACCAGCTTCCTATGCTATCCGTCCTACGGTCTACTCTGATAATGAAATTATTCTAAAATGAGGAATTTATTAACTGTGCGATTATTTTAGCTGTGCGAGGTAGAAAATTTCTGGAGAAGCGCACAGTCGGGGACTGCGAACCATCTAGAAGTGAAGGCATGTACCTACAATACTATTACATATTTATTCTGTGGTGAAGGTGAAGATGGAAATTGTGTTGTGTAGACTGTAGACTTGTAGAGCAATGGAGGTTATGGAGGAAAGAGGCGGCAGGGATTAATCCAAACAATTCCTTGGATCACTTCCCGTTATACATGCAATGTATCACACATATTTTGCACGGCAGTTGGCTTTTCTTTTCAAAAGATACCGTCGACTGTACAAAGACTTGTCGGCGCGCCGAAGAGGGTTCTGGTGACCAGAGGGCTGGCCACTATTTCGCCCAGCGTATTGGTATCGCCAAATCGCCATACAGCGGGGAAATACGGCCAGCCTTCTGGGCACCTTGCCCGTTGACGGCGATCTGGGCCAAATTTTTTATCTGTAGGTTTTTAAGTTTTATAATGTTTCTTTATTTCTTTCTTTGTTTTTGTATGAATAAATTGCAACTAAAAAAGATATATACCATACAAGTATTAAAGAGAGCCCAGCGCTACTAGATATCCTTTTTTGCAGACGGTACAGTGCAATACATGCACAATAGCACAGATTAGATAGACAAGCTGCACTCCTGATTAGTACGGCCCTGAGGCTTGTGTGTCACAATTAACTCTTTGTTCGGTTTTGTATAGTTTTGTCCATTCTTGTATAGTTTGTCTTGAACGACCTGGGGCCGATTGCATAACAAACTACAACTAATATTACAAGCGGAACTCCTTTTCTAATTTCACTTATTAAATAAGGAGTTCCGCTTGTAATATTAGTTGTAGTTTGTTATGCAATCGGCCCCTGGTTATTTTTTTATCTTAAGTTGGTGGCAAACAAGCATACGGCCCACCTGGTGCTAAGCAGTCTCCGTAGCCTATAAACGCCTGCAACTCCAGAGGTGTTACATGCGCGTTGCCGGCCCTAACACTCCGCACCCTCGTTGAGCTAACCAAAACCTTACTCTCTACCTCTAGTGTTATTTGGCTGCGGTTTTTTGTAAGGTGGAGGTACTTCCTCAGTTGGGCTCTGCTCTAGATCTGGAATGACATCCGCTGTCACAAAAAGCGACATGATATTCACAGTGCCCATACCTCTCTTTTGGGCGTAGTAAGGACCTACCCGCGTCTGGGTCGCGGGTTATAATTGCTGTATAGGTACATTAGGTACCTACTTCTTCTTGTCTTCTTGATCGGGACACTCTTGACAGAGCGGTCGTGGTCATCATTGGAAGTCTGCCTTTGTGACACGTTTGACGGCTCGCCTCCACTCCTCCCTGACGGCTGCGCGTTTAGCGCATTCTTGCAAGGGGCCGTCCATTGCCTTTATTTGGTCCGTCCTTCTACTCTTCCCTGCATAGGTATAGGTATAGGTAATATGGCCTTTTTATTTGATGGGTACTGTAATAGGTGCAAATATTTCATGCCTGTTTCATTGAAAAATCAGCAGACACAGATTTTTTGTATTATATGTACCCAAACGATAGGAATATTGATGGTACAGATGTTCAAATATTGTACAGTAAGCATCAAAATTTGCGGATCGGACTTCGCGTCAAAAGTATCTATCATTCTCTAAAATAGCTTTTGAACGCGAGCTAACGCATACTTTAGACGAGATATGTTTATATTTGTAAAAGTATTCCAGGGTGGCAGATTCTTTTGGAGCGTTGGTTTAAGGATGACACACGTTAGACCGGGCCGTGTCGGGGCCGGAGCTTCCGGCGCATCGTTTTCTATGGAAAGCATCACGTGATCGCATGTTATGTCATAGAAAAGTAAGCGCCGGAAGCTCCGGCCCGGACACGGCCCGGTCTAACGTGAGTCATCTTTTATTCTCTACTACTACTAAAATGTAATGTATTTTTTTTAATTTACCTACTTAATAGCGATAAGTGGAATGGCTCTTATATTTATTGTCTAACGTAGGAGTAAAGGTCTGTATGGCAGTATAGGTACTGTTTAGATAACCTAGACCAGACTTTTTAAATTAGATATCGTGGGCACTGGGCAGTGTGGGCAGTCGAGGACAAGGTGACCTACAGGCCTATTCGGATTTCGAGATAATCACAAGATCTTGAGACGATTTAGAGATCAACTAGATCTACATTAGATATCGACTAGATGTGACTTGGATATCTAAGTCATAACTTGTCGAAATCGTTCAAGAGGACCTCCAGAATCGCGGAAACGTCAAATTTGACATATCTATCTTACAAATATCTTTAAATTATCCGTATCGTAACTTGTTGAAGTCTAGTAGAAATCTAATTCATTTTCCGAATCGAGCCGTTAAGCGCAAACGCAGAAAGACTTATTATAGAACTGTTCCGTGTTATAATACGCTATTTTGTGAAAACTACAATGATGGTCATTAAACAATGTAATGGTAAATCTATGAAGGTCAGATAAATCATGTATAAACACTAAACGCTTTTTTTATATAGGTAGTGTTTTTTATCTTCAAGTCATAATCATGTTAGAAATTTCACTAATTATTAAGTTGGTTATTACGAGTAGAAATCATGAAGTAATTTTACTTTGCAATACGACATTTGTGTGTATTTAATGATACTCGTACCTATTTATTGGGGCACTTTTTTAATCTTCGACGTATTATGGATGGTTTTATCCACGTGATAAAATAACTGTCAATTTTTTATAGGCTTAAGATTCTTTATTCTCACTAAGAATTTGACAATTCACTTATATGAGAACTTAAAACTACACAAATACATTTATTTTGCATGAAATTAGCGAAAGAACTTACATGGAGGGTATTTAAACATACAGTAAAATAACGTCTTTTTATTTTTAACAACGCGGGATAGAAAGTGACGGACACCGTTTTATCACGCTGTCACGTAGACAAGAACTAGCATCATATCCGTACAAATACAAGGTGACAATCATTAGCGCTACGAAACGCTTTATCACTCTTCCATATTAGTGCGACAGTGACAGTCGTCGTGTTTCGTTTTCTACGAAGCGTAAACTATTGGCATGTAGGCTACGCAGCCAGGCCCCGTAGACAACATGTCAATCGCTACCGCTCCGTAGCGAACGAAACGCAACTGTCACTGAGGGGCCCACTGATTAACAGTCCGCCGGACGGTATCCGCCAGTCAGTTGTTCGGAACTGTCAAAATTTTGTTCTAACTGACAGGCCGATACCATCCGGCGGACTGTTAATCAGTGGGCCCCTTAATACGGAACAGTGATGGACACAAAGCGATTCGATGGCGAAGCGCAAGCGATTGTCACCTTGGCTAGGCCGCCAGGTTAGCCTGAGAAGTAAGTGATTATGCGATAGCTTAGATACAGAATATATAGAGGCAACTGTACCTATATCTAAGCAGTAATTGAGTGATGAGTGTACAGTGTACCGGGTTCATGCCGGCACAATCGCGGGCTTTGTTTATAGTACCGCTCAGAGCAGGGGTCTACAACGTTTTTTAGTTATAACACTTCTTTAAAAAAACCGGACAAGTGCGAGTCAGATTCGCCCGCCGAGGGTTCCGTGCGTTTAAGTATTTGTTGTTATAGTGGCAAAAGAAATACATCATCTGTGAAAATTTCAACTGTCTAGCTATCACGGTTCATGACATACAGCCTGGTGACAGACAGAGAGAGACAGACGGCCAGTGGAGTCTTAGTAATAGGGTCCCGTTTTGACCCTTTGGGTACGGAACCCTAAATAGATGGTTTCCATCAAACTTGCCAATAGCAAAAGTGTTCTCGTAGAGCAGCGGTCGGCAACCTGCGGCCCGCGGGCCGCATGCGGCTCGCGAAACTGTCACTTGCGGCCCGAGAGGCGCCTTGGCTATTTTGTATGTAATAGTGACAAACGACAATGTCTCATAAAGTCATAAATATTAACAAAGTACGGCCCGCGTCACCTCCGTTAACTACTATTGGCCCTTGGCTGCTAAAAGGTTGCCGACCGCTGTCGTAGAGCATGGCGCTGTTCGGTACATTGCTACATAATTTAAGGATATCCCTTATTCTAGAAATCGAAGGTCAAAAATTCTTCTTCGGAACCTTCGTCGTCATTCGGAGCCAGTGAAACAATTAAAGAAGGAAGTGCGTGTTGCCGACCCCTGCCCGCTGTTTACACTCGGCAGATGCGTCGCACGTGGCACGCATCTCATCATCATCATCATCATTTCAGCCTATATACGTCCCACTGCTGGGCACAGGCCTCCTCTCATGCGCGAGAGGGCTTGGGCTATAGTCCCCACGCTAGCCCAATGCGGATTGGGGACTTCACATAAACCTTTGAAAGTCTTCGCAGATGTATGCAGGTTTCCTCACGATGTTTTCCTTCACCGAAAAGCTAGTGGTAAATATCAAATGATATTTCGTACATAAGTTCCGAAAAACTCATTGGTACGAGCCAGGATTTGAACCCGCGACCTCCGGATTGAAAGTCGGACGTATATCCACTCGGCTACCACCGCTTCCCATTGTTGGCACGCATCTACATTGTGTTAATCTAATTAACCGACTATGTCCGCTATTTGTGGACCCCGCCGGCACACAGCCATTTTTTTAAAACATACAAAAAATGCACACAACAATGATACAGCGTCATATAGTAGGTAGCATCCAAAGTATTCAAATAGTTCGGTATACCATATAAATTATACATTATTATTATTAGTTTTAATTATTAATTAAAACTAGTGCCTTCGTCAATTCTTGGGATTAGTTGTTAAGCGGACCCCAGGCTCCCATGAGCCGTGGCAAAAATGCCGGGATAACGCGAGGAAGAACGATACCATACAAATTATATGGTGCGCGGAACTTTTTGAATATACTTTGGATGCTAATACCTACTACATATATGACGTTGACTGTACTCTAGTGTAAATTTCATACTATAGCGTAACGTGAGGCCCATCACGCGTTTGCGTTAAGTATCATTTTGTATGGGATTTTTAGCAGTGCGCCAAGCGAGACGTTTTGGAAACTCAAAATCCCATACATCTTACGTCTTACGCTGTCGCGAGTTTAACATTTTTTCCCCATCACAAAAAGTGCACAGCGCCGCTATAAAGAAGTTTTCACTTCAAAAATGCTGTACCTACTTCACTACACCGGTCTTATAAAACAAAGTCCCCGCTGCGTCTGTCTGTTTGTGTGTAGGTATGTATGTTCGCGATAATCTAGAAAAAAACTACTGATCGGATTTTCATGTGGTTTTCACCTATAAATAGAGTGATTCTTGAAAAAGGTAGGGATTAAGGTTTTGTGTAACCCGTGCGAAACCGGGGCGGGTCGCTAGTATTCTATAGAATTGAACTATTTATAATCTCTGATCTTACAACAAGGGTAGTCAAACAAAGGGCGATTTGTAGCTCTTAAGTCAACTAATTAAGGTCCATAATTGACTAGCAACCATGTCATTATTAACCGGTGCGTTTTTGTACTAATTAAATGTGTTGATGTGTCGTTCCTTAATGGGTTCTAGCGTTTGAAGAATAATAGATTGTATTATCTTTAAGATAGAGTTTAAAATCAAATGAAATAGAAAATGCGTGTCAACTACACGGTATTTGGTTAATTTTATAATTATTTCTTTCAACAGAACTATGATTATCTTGATGAAAATTAAACATTTTGTAAATACAATAACTCGCGATATAAAAATATCTATTATGTTACTCGGATGTTCAAAATGACTGATGAATGAATTAATGAATGATGAATGATTAGTTCACCAGTAATTCATTGACATGTATCTAAGGACGGGCCTTACGACGACACTAAGAATGGTGCTAGTTCAGCGGTGTCACAGCGGTGTCAATTTAAGCTAGGAAATTTTGATACCCGTTCTTCAGCAGATAAAAAAAAAACAATGTTTGTTAGTCTTTCCATAAAGTATTATTAATATGGGCCCTGTTGCTTGAGTCGAATTTTAAATAAATAAATAGGTATCAAGACGAAAGTCTTTAATCAATGTGTGTTACCAGTGATGACTTACGGCTCCGAAACGTGGTCTTTCACTACCGGCCTCATCTCAAAACTCAAAGTCGCTCAACGAGCTATGGAGAGGGCTATGCTCGGAGTTTCTCTACGTGATCGAATCAGAAATGAGGAGATCCGTAGACGAACTAAAGTCACCGACATAGCCCACCGGATTAGCAAGCTGAAGTGGCAATGGGCAGGCCATATTGCACGCAGAGAAGATGGCCGATGGGGTCGAAAAGTGCTCGAGTGGAGACCACGGACTAGCAAGCGCAGCGTAGGACGTCCACCCACAAGATGGACAGACGACCTTGTTACGGTCGCCGGAAGACGCTGGATGCGGGTCGCTTCCAACCGGTACGTGTGGAGGTCCAAGGGGAGGCCTATGTTCAGCAGTGGACGTCTTATGGCTGTGATGATGATGATGATGAAATAGTTATTAAAAAATAAATACAAATTACAAGGGGGCCTGTTCAGTCAAATAGTTTCAATTCAAACCAATTTTGGGCATACAATATATTACCAAATATACCTGTGAATGTGGAAGGATCCTTGTAATACTATAGATCTTCAAACCACTTGTATCAATAATACATAATGGGTAAAATCGATGATAGCGCCACGGCATCAATAATTCAAGACCGAGTGTTCGCAAGGTCGATAGGCTGTAGGTGTTGTCTCAGAGCGTTTTTACATTATCCGATCCGATATCGGTACACCTAGTGTAAATTTTAGAGATGCACCGGATATTCGGTTACTATCCGGTATCCGGCCTATCCGGTCATTATTTTAACATCCGGCCGGATACCGGATAGTGGCCTACTATCAGGCCGGATACCGGATAGTAACATTGCTTGATTTCGGAGTAAGTAAACGAAATTGGAATAAGAAACAGTCACGGTCATAATCGTACTCGTTTATTATTTTAAAACAATTTAAACATTCCACTTGCACGCGCACTCATTTCGAGCCTAATATAAATGTCCGCGCACGTTCACTACGAAACAGGTCAAAACCTGTACAATGCGCACCTGAAAAACCGAAATGTAGGTAGGTATAGTTCCGCCGGCCGAATATTCGGCGGCCGGATACCGAATATTCGGCCGATGGTCAAGCCGAATATCCGGTATCCGGTATCCGGCCAAACAACTATCCGTTGCATCTCTAGTAAACTTTATTCGACAGCGTGACGTAACGTACGTTGCGTTGTTTCGTTAAGTGTAATTTTGTATGGGATTTAGTTTCCAAAACGTCCCGCTTGGCGCGCTGTTTAAAATCCTATACAAAAATAGACATAAGTACCTAACGCAAACGCGAACGTTCGTCACGCTATCGAATAATGACAGATCAATTTCTAAGGGGCCCACTGATTAACAGTCCGCCGGACGGTATCCGCCTGTCAGTCAGAACAAAATTTTGACAGTTCCGAACAACTGACAGGCCCTTAGCACGCTGTCTTGTCTGTTCAAAATTTTCATTTATACATAGTGTCAATCGAATAGGTTTGTTTTTAGGATCAAATGTCTATATGGGACCCATTGCATTAAATCAATACAAAAATCAGTCGTACTTCATTCCCGAAACGCTCCTAACAAAACGATAAGTGAACGTGATGTCAAGGTCACTGAGAGTCCATCTTGGAGCGTGGACAAAACAAGAAAATTGCGTTTTTGTCGGTGAAATATTGCGTTTATGTCTATAGTTGCTATACAATCTTTTTTGGATCAAATGTAAGGAATCGAATGGTATGCTTAAGTACTTATTTCCTTTTTGAAAGTATAAAAAACTTAAATTTTGAATCTTTCAGATCCTGTATTTTTATAGTATTTCCGTATATTTATTTTAATATCCACATTATTGCTCATTTTGCTATCTATTTTACTAGATTTTGTTATAAAATTCAACATGTGTCATCATCCCTATTGTAACGAAAACTCCGAACGAAAACAATATGGCTACCAACTATTTTCACTCGAATCAATTATGGTTGTCTTACACGAAATGAGTTTTAGAAATGCTCATACCAAGGGGAGGGCATTCCTCAGAGGGTGGGGTGGGATAACAGACTTCCTCCAATAGATCCATCACGAGGTGACTGCTGCGAATTCCTTGGACTGCTTTCGAAGCAAAGTTTCGATCTTAGAAGAGCTCAAAGTTAAGGAGAGATTATCGTCTACTGTTCAAATACGAATCCTCAAATACTTCGGGCATGTTACACGACAGACAACGGAACAGGTGAAACTATATAAAAGCTTGTAAAAAAAGTGTAATTTATAGAAAATCACCAAATAGGAGGCAACTAAGGCGTATAATTAAGAAACAAGTAACTAACTTATTTTCAATTTCAATTATCATTTATTTAAGAACCAACTGAGATCATTTTTGTTAGTACTTACGACGATGACATATAAAATATTGTTATTGATATTAAGCTTAGAAACAAATTAAAAGTGGAAAAAATCACTGCCTTGAGTGGGGCTTGGTCGTGGGTTCAAGTCAGTGAATCTTTCCACTTTGAATTTGTTTCTATGCTTAATAGCATCGTTCGCAAACGTTTCTGATTGATACACAATTAATTTAACCTATTATTATGACTTACAAAAACAAACTAGTGGAACCGTCGTATAGGCGTTGTAAGTGTGAATGAGAAAGAGTGTAATGATTACAGTGATATATGTCGTCTTGTATGCTCCCTCTATTGGGAAGCAATCTGTGGGGTGGAATCAATTACGGTGGTCGTATCGTATGTAGGTTACGTATGTGAGGCATTTATTTTTTAATCTATGCTTTAAATGAGGGTCGTATTTCGGGAATTAGGTGGGGAATATAAGAAATGGGGCATCATTGTTTTGGGTAAATCGGTGTTCTTTTGTTTCTATTGCTGGGCGTTTTTATTTATTTTCTTTTTTTTAAGGGTTGGTAATTTGTGTCACAAGCAGAAAAAATAGAGTTTCAGTCCCGGTCCCGACTATTTTTAGGGTTCCGTACCCAAAGGGTAAAACGGGACCCTATTACTAAGACTTCGCTGTCCGTCCGTCCGTCCGTCCGTCTGTCACCAGGCTGTATCTCACGAACCGTGATAGCTAGACAGTTGAAATTTTCACAGATGATGTATTTCTGTTGCCGCTATAACAACAAATACTAAAAACAGAATAAAATAAAGATTTAAATGGGGCTCCCATACAACAAACGTGACTTTTGACCAAAGTTAAGCAACGTCGGGAGTGGTCAGTACTTGGATGGGTGACCGTTTTTTTTTTGTTTTTTTTTCTTTTTTTTTGCATTATGGTACGGAACCCTTCGTGCGCGAGTCCGACTCGCACTTGCCCGGTTTTTTTTTAGTCACATGAACCACACTAATTTTCTGACACATGAACATTCAAGTTGGTACCTTAAGTAACATAGAAGATGGAACAAAAATAGTGGAGATCCGTTAAAGGACTTTAAGGGCATATGTAGTATCGTGATTAGTTGAAAAATAAAAATAAAATTAACTCCAAAAATTTTTGGCCTTTGTATGGAGGGTTGAACGACCTACAATAGTAAAATTGGATGTTAAATGGGCGAGTTAGGTACTACATTTAACCTAGATTTTGAGTTTATTTTGTTATTGCCTAGTTTTTAGTGTTCCGTACAAAACTTTGTTCACGGAACACTTATGGGATCACGGATCACTTTGGTCTTGCTAATCGGTTACATAATAATTAGTGCATAATTGGGCGTTTTCTAAAATAAATATCGAAAACCTGATTCTCACAGATCCTGGTGTTTTTGGGTTCTTTCAACTCGGAATCACTAGCATATTCAATTCTGATGATAAAATAAGATGTCCCAAAAATCTGTATGAAAATTGTACGTTCCACTACGTCACGCACATACGAGTGAAATTTTTTTTCATACTAAAACGTGACGTAATGGAATGGACTTTTTGGGACATCTTTTTTAGGGTTCCGTACCCAAAGGGTAAAACGGGACCCTATTACTAAGACTTCGCTGTCCGTCCGTCCGTCCGTCCGTCTGTCACCAGGCTGTATCTCACGAACCGTGATAGCTAGACAGTTGAAATTTTCACAGATGATGTATTTCTGTTGCCGCTATAACAACAAATACTAAAAACATAATAAAATAAAGATTTAAATGGAGCTCCCATACAACAAACGTGATTTTTGACCAAAGTTAAGCAACGTCGGGAGTGGTCAGTACTTGGATGGGTGACCGTTTTTTTTTGCTTTTTTTTTGTTTTTTTTTTGTATTATGGTACGGAACCCTTCGTGCGCGAGTCCGACTCGCACTTGCCCGGTTTTTTTAATGGTGGAATGGAGAATGCTGTCGATTCTGAGTAGAATGAGCACGAGAACGTACAGATTTGAAAGAATCAGGTTTTCAATATTTATTTTAGAAAACGCCGTTTTATTTTTATTTTCCATTGTATTTTCACGGAATGTACGAACGTGTCTTGTTATTTCATTCAGTTTCGGTACAAAAAGTACTGAGGTTGACTGGAATAACATGACAAATACGAACGTTTCCGAGAAAATACGATGGAGAACAATTATGCACTACACCAGCCCAATTCGAACTTTAAGATACGTCAGTTAATAGATCTAGAAAAGATATGGATTAGATATGTCAGTGTCAAATGTGACATTTCTTCAAACAAAAATGTCACTTTTGACACTGACATATCTAATTCATATCTTTTTTAGATCTATTAACTGATGTATCGTAAAGTTCGAATCGGGCCGTACATCTGTACGAGTATTTGATTTCGTATTTCGTATATGTAGGTTAAGTTGTGCGTGTTCTATTCTCAAATTCAGACGTCATTCAAACGCATGCGTTTAAAAAATCCACATTATTTATTTTCTTATACAAATTTCCTTTTTCCCAATAGCGGCGGCAACCCTAAACACCAAATCCTTCAATAAAATACAAGTGAAAATCGACTTTAATTCTATTTGGTAAGGTTTAAAGTTCAATACCCAAAATGCATGATTAGGGACGAAAATAAATGCGGCCGATAACAAAAGGAAGGTGCAGAAATTATACATTTATTCACCGGCCCGTTTATTATGCTGATGAATGTGTATGTATGTATGTATGTATGTATGTATGTATGTATGTTTATATGTTCTATATGCTAATGAGGTTCGAGGGACTCGTGGAGTCGTTATTTTATGTTGTTACAACGATATATTTAGGCTTGGGTCGTTTATGGCTACCCGAAATCTAAAACCATGCTTTAAGAGTCCGCAGCAAGCTCCGTTCTCCATACAAACGTAGTTACGCTCTCATTTTAAAACGACTAGCTAGATTGCTCTAAAATTTTGCACATACAATGACGAGATATATCTAGTCCTATCTATCTAATCTAATACCTGTATTTGTTATAGGTATTTGACGGCAGTATGGGGGTTTTCGGGGGTGAAAAATCGAGGTCTTACTTCTGGGAATTTTTGAGTTTTTATATATTATCCGAGCAAAGCTCGGTCTCCCACTATCCCAGATATTATACCTTAAGTATCCTATTGTAAATACAAAGTTTCAGAGCAATCTAGCTAGTCGTTTTCAAATGAGAGCGTGACTACGTTTGTATGGAGAACCGACCTTGCTGCGGACTCTTAACAGAGAATTCCTCTTTGGACTTTGTTGTTACGCGACGACATACAATACAATCGACGTTAAAGTGACAGTCCATTTCCAACGACAGCAGCACTACCATTCATTTTAATGGAAATTGACAATAACACCGACGCGTTCGTACTAGTAATGCAGTTGCGGTCAGAAATGGAATGTTACCCTTAAGCTCTCATTTTAAAACGTCATGATAATAAAATGCAGTCCATCTCGCTCGCACTGATGTATTATTGCTGTATTGGTGCGATAGAGGGAACGCGATTAAGTAGACGCAGTCGCTAAATATCAAATGCCAACTCGTGGTAGCCGTGAAAGTATATTGTTACAAATCTGACATTTAAGACATAAATTGACACACTTAACATTTTCAACCCTAAAACAAATTAGCCGTAACATTTTTCAAAATGCCAGACCTCGCTTCCCCTTGACATTAAAAAGATGGCGGCTAAATGTCAAAAACGCCGAATTGTCGCTTTGGTCGACCGGCCACCCTTCTTATTGTTTTCTGAGCTATTTATTATCGCGTATTTTAGCATAAAGGCCTTTTGTTAGGGGCTCTAGGGAATCCTTTTGGAAGGCAATAGGGAATTTGGAAGCATTGATGTTTTATGTGTGGGTATGATTTGGACGAAACTCTGCAATTACCAAGACTAAAGATTTTTTGATTGCATAAGTGTATACTGTATACAGATGCAGTGCATAATTGAAGGGATGTTTACAAAAACAACATAACTGACTACACTGGTTGACACCTGAAACGATTAACAATGTTCTTAAAAAAGTGTCAACCGCTCTAAGCAGTTATGTTATTAAGTAAGCATCCCTTCAATTGTTTTCCATCGTATTTTCTCGGAAACGTTCAAAAAGTACTTTTTGTACCGAGACTGACTGAAATAGCAAGACATGTTCGTACTTTACCGTGAAAATACGATGGAAAATAATTATGCACTACTTACATCAAAATCGTATCCCCGAGATTATCAGCTTCAAAAGATGGCGCTGTACGGCGTTTTGGGCTCCAGATGCTAAGTAAGGGGAGCTCTACTCAGAAAGAGTTCAGAGGCCATTTTATTTAGTTTTTATACTTTTATTTAGTTTTTGACCATATTTTTTTTTAATTTGGAAATGTTTACAAGCTCTTGGCTTCTAACTCTAATATGTACCTTCAAACGAGCAATTCTTGTATATTTCGGGGACCTCGGAAACGGCTCTAACGATTTCGATGAAATTTGGGGGGCTATATGGGGGTTTTAGGGGCGATAAATGGATCTAGCTAGGTCTTATCTCAGGGAAAACGCGCATTTTTGAGTTTTTATGGTTTCCGAGCAAATCTCGGTCTCCCCAGATATTGTGATATGTAAGGTGGTACTGATGGTGCTCGACGCGCTGCCGTGTCACGCGCATCTCATGTAACTTTAAAAGTTGAGTTTCGAGATAATTACGTTTAAAGTTTTAAAGATTCAAATGCTATTATCGTTGACGGTTCATCGTAATTTTTTTATTTTTTCTAATCTACATGTAGGAAATATGGTCACAGAATAGGCCCTTTAATTTTTTTTTCGCATAATGGAATAGTTTTCATTTTATTCGAATTAAATGGTTCCGCATGATCAACTCTTCCATACTATAGTGGTCATACGAAGTCATGTAAGTCAAGTTACATGACCTACGCGTGATCAGACGTGACACGTATTACTTTACCAATATTGTTGTCGTATAAACCAAGCGCTCGGCCAGTCATGCCTAACTCCGGTAACTTAAGAAACGATGCTGATATTTTGCTTGTGTCAGTCATGTAACTCAAGTTAACTGAGTTGTGCCTGACGCCATCTGCAAAAAAATTAAGTTACATGAGTTAGTCATATGCTTTTCTCAGTAAATAATGAAGATTTTCAAATTTTATTTTAGTAGATATATATTTAATGGTTGTTAAGACGATTTAGACTGGTTATCCGTAACTCATGTAACTCGAGTTAACGGAGTTTGGCGTGACACGGCAGCGCGGTCCCAGTACATGTCATCTTGAAACTTAAGTCATTGTCAATAGAGGTGACAGCAGGGTGTCATCTATTGGGCATTAGCATGTCGAGCATTAGTACCACCATTTTATGTATGTTGGACAAATCGTGCGAGCTAAATAAGACCCACCTCCCATTATTCGATTGAGCTGTAACTTCACATAGGGTAACTTGTTGATCAATGAAACACTAAAAGTTCAAGCCTTTCTATCTCTGGTGTTTTTAAAGTTATGAGTGTGACATTTCGTATGAAGATAAACAATTTCGTTGGCTATCATATGGCATCCTTGGTTTCTACTTATCTGTAACAGTTCCTGTGTTATAAGCCTTTTTTTGAAAAATGAGTTTTGTTTAATTGTGTACTTGTGCATGTTTTCAATGAAACACTCAGATTTTTACAGTGAAACAAATGTAATAATTATAGTCTACCATGAAACATAGTTAATAAACATTGAAACGGTGTAATAAATAAGTGACATTAATACATATATGCTTTCACTCAATTAATGAGAAAGGAAAGGAGAAAATAGTGGTAGGCTGAAATTAGTTATTTAAAAGGTTTCCGACATATGGAATCATTATAAGATTGCTGAAATATCTAAAAGCGAAAGACTTGTTTCATTGTACACACACCTGAGTTTCATTGTGAATCGAAAAGCTGGTCGGCAGGTACGGCATGCTGCGAAAAAGGCGCCTTTTAAGTCCACGGAGCATGATTGCCAACTAGGTAGACGCGGGAGGGTTTTGAGCATCTCCATGCTTGATTTCATACACTTTCTTGCAACATAGTGTTTATACACGACTGTTTCAATGTAAGACATGTGTCCTTAACCTTGCCATCAATGAAACATTCAACATATAAGCCATCCTATCTCAGCCATTCCTAAAGTTAAGTATCTTATATTTTGTCATATGATAGACAAATTATTACCAATTTTCATGGTATTTTAGTTTCACAAATTTAACACATAGGTTTTAATAATTTAAAAAAATAATGAGTTTGTTTCATTGTGTGCTGGTACTGGTGTTCAGTGAACATCATGTTTCATTGTATACTACATAAAAATGTTTCATTGTGAGACTAGGGGGTGTTTTTTTAATCAATTAATAAAAACTGCACCAAAGAGTGAAAGAAACTTAAAAATATTTAGCTCCAAATAAACTTTAATACACATAGAACATAACAAAAACTTAAAAAACGCCAAACTCGAGTCTATATCTTGGTAAAAAATTGCGAAACTTAAATGAAAAAATTTACTTTTGCTGCACGAATTCACAATAATGCTCGTAGCAGCGTGCTCCTTCTCCGAGGCGCGCTCGTGTTTTGGGGAGGTGCTGGGGGGTCCCTGAGCCTGCCCTTGCTTGACAGACGGCACTAGCTGGTAACACCTAGTTTCCGAGATATCGCAAAGTTACACTGTGTCCGATTGTTTCAATGTAGAACAACTGACCCTACATATATGTAAGTTAGGTGACAATGCAATATTATGGTACCATCGAGCTGATCTAAGATAAGATGAAGATAAAAGATTTTTATTCGTGACGTTCACAAAACATGTACGAACATGTACAGACAACAATAGCAAGGAAAGAAGAAATCAATAAGTGTGCATCACGAAATGGACCCAACTCAGCATAATGCTAGCTATAAAGCCAGCGCTGGTCTTCCGTAGGGCCCACAGCACAGGGATCTGTTGCACACAGGTGGTGGCCATAGGGACTCTATGATAAAACAATGTATTTTGGGTTTTTGTTAGAATTGTCGAGATGAGTATTATTTGCCTGTTGAAAGAAAAGTACAGTCAGCGATAAAAGCGTGTGTCGTAAATTAAACTTTTCATTCTAATTTAATTTCAATCAAGTAACTCTTTACTAATGAATACTTACATTTGTAATGTAGACTAGAGTACATCAGTGTCCTAAGCCTTAAAACGTATCTACATCAGAGACTTCTAAAGCTGTAGTGCTTTTTGGATTAGAACGGTAGGGCAGAATTGTGATTAATAACACTTTCCAGCTTATCGCCTCCGGTTAAGCAGTATACTCGTAAGGCTAAATAAATGTACATATTCGTTGCAAACTAATTTGAACCTTCCGTGGACCAAATAAAGTAGCATTTCGTTTGTTTCGTTGTTATTTGAATAAAACAAAATTCATCCCAATTTATTCAATACTTAAGGTTCAAATTCCATCCCAATTTATTCAACAAGGTTCAAATTAAAAATAGGAAAATATTGGTATGGTGGGCCTTATGAGGAATGTGGTCTAATTGTGGGCAAACGAGCAGAGGATACGCCAAATTACTTATTTTATTTATTTGTTACATGGACATACAGAAATACAGACACTTTGCTACTATCGAAGTTATTATGTGATGAAATATATAATCTTCTCTGCGTCCCGGCATTTTGCCACGGCTCATGGGAGCCTGGGGTCCGCTTGACAACTAATCCCAAGAATTGACATAGGCACTAGTTTTTACGAAAGCGACTGCCATCTGACCTTCCAACCCAGACGGGAAACTAGGCCTTATCGGGATTAGTCCGGTTTCCTCACGATGTTTTCCTTCACCGAAAAGCAACTGGTATCTAATGACATTTCGTACATAAGTTCCGAAAAACTTATTGGTAAGAGCCGGGATTTGAACCTGCGACCTCCGGATTGAAAGTCGCACGCTCTTACCGCTAAGCCACCAGCGATTATGATGAAATACCATACTTTTATCATGATAAATAAAGTATTATGATAAATAAAGTATATTATGATAAATAAATTATTATCATCATTAGGGGTCTTATATTACTAGTTGACCCACGAACGCTCGGCAGGCGAGTGGGGCAGCGGCGGTCGCCCGTCACGCTTGACCTCGAGGTCACGGGTTCAAAACCCGCCGGTGGCATACTTGCACAACAATGCCTTAGTAAACGCACCGTCGAAACTGGAGTAGCTTTACCAGGGATTTCACATTGACGTCAGGGAAGATAACATGAAATGAACCATTTATTTACATAATTAAATATGCAGAGGTACTAGAAACTAAATTAATAACTAACTAGCTTAAATCTAAAATTGGCCCTTGAGGCATTGTACCAAGGATGCTGGCGGCATTTCCTCGCTGTATCGCAATGTGCCTGATACGTTGTGCCACAAAGCCGCCAGCTCTTCGGTCACCAGTTAAGTCAACCAGACGCTTCGATTTCTGCAAAAAACTTGTGCGCGCTGGGACCCCATAGACGGCATGGACCTGGAGTTTCAACTCCAAATGGTACAAAATGGTAGTCTCTACCGAGGCTTTTATATTTATTAGGTACGTTTCAAAATTTCGGCGCATTCCGCCGCTCCGCCCGCGTTTACATTAGATAACATTAGAATTCGCGAAGTAAAATTATCTGCATTAACGTTGTAGTAATGGATTTACCGCTTAGCGTCAAAAATACATTTTGATTTAGGAGTTAGGCTTAATGGACCGTTTAGTCTCAGAGCATTTAGCCCCACAGACTGACCTAAACTTTGGGAAAAGATGTTATTTTTTTTTTATATAAATTATGAAATTCCATAGCAAGTACGTATAAAGCCAGTTGAGTACTCAGTTTTTGGGTTAAAAATGGAAAATCAAGTCATAAATCGCAAGTGTCCAAGGCGTAAGGCCTTTGTCAAGCTCCGCCTAGCCGCCATTTTGACTTTACATTTCTTTTTTCGGCAGTTGGTTAAAAGGGAGGCGGCATTCGCACTATTTCCCCTCTGCCTAGGTATAAGATCAACTGATCTAGTGCGGGTAATAAAACTAGTTGCGCTCGGATTTTTCACTAGACCGAGTCCAGACGCGCGCGAGAACACAGCAGCAGAAAAAATGCCTAATTGCTCGGTTTTTTGTTGTAAAAAGAGGTCGGGGACATCAAATTTACAAAAAGAAGGTGTTACATTTCACATGTAATATTTTTTTTACATATCATACGTTTAATTACATTTAAACACAATTATTATATTTCAGTCTCTTGTAATTGTTGGATTTATCGATTTTACTCGCCCAGTACAAATTGCGGATCGGTCGAGCAACAAATCCGACTTCTCATCTGTCAGAATACAATAAAATTCTTCGACGAAAATGTGTTAGTATGCGTGTTGTGACACTTGTGACTCATCCGTACACAAAAAGAGATCGAGGTTTGCAAGATTTGTCTTTGACGTGTGTCATTTTCTATGTATTTGTGTCGTCATTACAGATTGGATTTTGTATGTAAGTGTGTGAGAAGTGCGACTGTGTGCACCTTTCCCCCCGCAAAAAATGGCAGAAACATTTGTACGGTAAGATATCGCTTGCCGGTGTTGCTCGAAGATTAAATTACATCAGTCACATGTAATTATTGTAAACCTGCGTTAAATCAGATAAGATCAGAGACTCCTAGTGTAAATTTCATTCGATAGCGTGATGAGCGTTCGCGTTTGCGTTACCTATATCTATTTTTGTATGGGATTTTGAACAGCGCGCCAAGCGGGACGTTTTGGAAAATCAAAATCCAATACCAAATGACACTTAACGCGTACGTCACGTCACGCCATCGAATGAAATTTAAAGGGTAGAAGACCGAAGATAAAATAAAATCCGTAATAGCTCCACATGCTTCCGAAGTTCTTATACTCTATGAACAAGATGGCCGCCCTTTTGGTTTTACGGCCCGTAAACCCGAAATTAACGTTGGCAGCTGACGCGAGTTAAATATAGAATTATGATGAATTCGCACGATCGACAGCGAGACTATAACCACTGGAAATGTCAATAAAATGTTTCCTTTCAGCATCAGAAACTTAAGACCTGCACCGGTAGCACGGTCGCATTTTTATCGCTTGTCACCATGCCTGTCACGTTCTAACATGTATGTAAGTGCAAAAGTGACGGACATAGTGACAAGCGATAAAAATGGAACCATCATGCTGCGCCCGCTGATACGACACTTGATCCATGTATGCTTCTTGGCTTCCTCCTCTTCCTCTTTCCTTCGACTTTACCTTATATGATGGTCTGGGTGAATTAATCGTGTCGTAACATCTCTTCTTCAACCTAGCGTTTTCCCGGCCTAGGGCCAGGGTCCGCTTTCCTGCTCAGTCTTCTCCACTTTGCCCGGTCTTCGGCATCCTCAGGTGTGAGATTGTTCTCTGCCATGTTTGCTGTCACGGCGTCCAGCCAGCGCTCTTCTTAGGCCTACCGCGTAACATCATCCTTTAAATATTTGGGTACCGGGCAAGTATCATAATTGAAGATATCCCTCGTTTTTAGTGCTCACTTCGGACTTGCAAATCGGTTAAATGCGTTTTAATAGGAAACCGTTTGACATAAATATCTGTACACACAGGGAACAGTTGTAGCAACTAATACCACAAACACTTTGAGTAAGTCAAAACGCCATTTTAGGAGAGTGATTAGGGCTTTGGGAGGGGTAACCTGAATGTATTCCAAGATACGATCAGATCTATTATGAAAATGAGACAAACTGTGAAATGTTAACCTGTTTAATATTTAGTACTAATACGATAGACCCACTAAAGAACAATAATATCTGAGAGACCGAGCTTTGTTCGGAAAACATATAAAAACTCAAAAATGCGCGTTTTCCCAGAAATAAGACCTAGCTAGATCGATTTTACGCCCTCGAAAATATAGCAAATTTCATCGAAATCGTTCGTTCGTCGAGTCGTTTCCCAGATCCCCGAAATATATAAATATTTATATATTCAAGAATTACTTTTAAAGGTATAATCCAATTAGAAGGTGGGTTGTCACCCTGTCATGGTTCTCGAATACAGCACCAGTGTACAATCACCCAAAGCAACGTAGACGCGTCCATATATCTATATCCGTGTTACCGATCGAGTCCGAATCGAACTGCAGCTATTTCTGTTCCTACTCACTTCCGCTGGACCGCAGTCTATTAGCTTAAATGCGTGAATTTTGACGAACCAAGATCTGCATTTTATATCTTATGTACAGCCAGTAACACTACTAGCTTAGCACCCCCGCATATAAATAACCGGCCAAGTGCTAGTCGTGTGCTAGTCAGACTCGCGCACGAAGGGTTCCGTACCATTACGTAAAAAACGGCAAGAAAATCACGTTTGTTGTATGGGAGCCCCGGGAGCCCCACTTAAATATATGATATATAATTTTGTTTTTAGTATTTGTTGTTATAGCGGCAACAGAAATACATCATCTGTGAAACGTTCTAGCTGTCACGGTTCATAAGTTACAGCATTGTGACAGACAGACGGACAGCGGAGTCTTAGTAATTGGATCCCGTTCTTACCCTTTGGGTACGGAACACTTAAAATCTGAAAATGTACCTACCCAAACTATAATTTTTCTGAAATTGGCGTAATCGAATTAAACGTGATCGTATTACGATGATTCTATGATTACTTATACAAAACAGTCGAAATAACAGTTGGTGGTATAATCTAGGCAACTTTCTAAGCGGATTTCATCATGTAGATCTGAAAATTAATTTGAATTTCAAAGGCGATATTATTGTTGCAAAGTTTTCGGGCGGAGTTATCCGGCGGTTCCTTTTGGGCCTTATTTGTGTCGTAATAAAAACTTCGTGTTTATGGGTACGGAAACTCACAAATGCTGGCTCAATTCGGGCTGGGGACTTCACATACAGTTTTGAAATCGCAGGTACATATGCAGGTTTCCTCACAATGTTTTTGTTGCATCGAAAAAGCTAGGGGTTTTTCAGAAAATAGAGTATCATATAGGTACTTTTTTTTCGAAAAAATATCCACTTAGAGATGCAACGGATAGTTGTTTGGCCGAATACCGGATACGGATACGGGACCCGGCCGCCGAATATTCGGCCGGCGGAACTATATCTATATTTCGGTTTTCAGGTGCGCACTATGCAGGTTTTGACCTGTATCGTAGTGAACGTTCGCGCGGACTCATTTCTAAGTTCGAAATGAGTGTGCGTGCAAGTGAGTGGAATCTTTAAATTGTTTTAAAATAATAAACCAGTACGATTATAACCGTGGCTTTTTCTTATTCCAATTTTGTTTACTCCGAAATCCACAATGTTACTATCCGGTATCCGGCCGGATAGTAGGCCTTTATCCGGTATCCGGCCGGATGTTAAAATCATGCCAGGATAGGCCGGATACCGGATAGTAACCGAATATCCGGTGCATCTCTAGTTATTTTCTACTCACAATCACGAGGACTATTGATCGAAACAAAGTAAAAATTGTCTTCATTTTTTCATACTTTTGGATGTCAGTTTTGTGACGGTCCATACACAATGTACTTATGTGAAAATGAGTCACAAAAATGTAATTATTTTACGGATACTACTTTTTCCTTTTTAAATCGATAGTCCTCGTTATTCTGAGTTGATGGTTTTTCGAAAAAAAAGGATTAGGTACACTTTTTTCTAAAAATGCCCAAATTACAAATGATATTCCGTAAGTTACATAAGTTCCGAAAAACTCATTGGTACTTTGAACCCGCGACCTCCGGATTGAAAGTAGGACGTCAAATCCACTCGGCCACCGGCTCGGCCACCACCGCTTTACAATCGTAACTAACATTAATAAAAGTAGTGGCATTATGCCGAGTGGGGAATTATAGGGGGTTCTGTCCTGATTGACGTCATTCATGTCAGTGTCTGACCCATTTTACTGTTTATCCTACTGCGGCGGGAGGGGGGTTATGTTTTTTGTGTGTAAGTTAAATAAATACAGCGCACACACATACCCCAGGATACTAATGCACAAATGTGGCTTTACATCAGCTTCAATGTGCATAAAGACCCCTCTGATGAAAAGCCACAAATATTTTATATTGTTATTCCTAGTATATTCATAAAAATGCATAGAACGAAAATAAAAAAATGAAAAAATTACCACTAAGGCTGAATATTTCTCTGCAATGAAAGCTTAGGTTTACCTTTTCAGGGTTCCGTAGCCAAAGGGTAAAAACTCGACCCTATTACTAATAATTAAACTCTACTTGACTGCATGTTATATTAATGATTTAGTATTGGCAAAGACATATGTAACTTCGTATAAGACGAATAAAGTCTAAGGAAAGAACGTGCCTCGGAATTCAAGTAAAAGTCATTCTCGAATAGATGCCGCACACACCTTTAGCCTATCCTCGGCTAGATGGCGTGACGACACCGTTTCATATTTAACAATTTTAACACATAGATATCAGTGAATGAACATGGATCAAAATGATATAAAAATAATAAAATAATTTATCCATATATATACATTTTTTGATAACTTTATACGTTTTCATTTTGAGTTTTATTCGTGTCTCGATAGATGGCAGTAAATTTACAGTGACTACACAATTTACAATGACAGGACCCCTCTATACTATCTATTCTTTTTGGTATTGGTTACCTACCTAGTTTTGACATTGTAATAAAGGGTTTTTTTTTAGCTTTAGGTTTGCATGCCATATTTGGCTAAACATGTGGGACTAAATTAATTTACTTTTGACATCTGTACGCATTTACCATGTTTAAGCAAATAAATATTTCTATTTCTATTTCTAAGACTCCACTATCCGTCTGTCTGTCACCAGGCTGTATCATGAACCGTGATAGACAGTTGAAATTTCCACAGATGATGTATTTCTGTTGCCGCTATAAAAACCAATACTAAAAAGAACGGAACCCTCGGTGGGCAAATCCGACTCGCGGTTTTTATATTTCAGACTTCCACTTTGACCAAATCAGTCACACCCACAACAAAGAACTTAAAACCGGACCGGAAGCCTTAAGGCCGTAAAAAACGCTATCTAAGGACGGAATTAGAGCGGGTCAACGGCCGGGTCAGGGGTCGCTGGCCGCTATTGTTTTACTCTATGCCGGAGATCACCTCCTATAGACTTTGTATTAAGACAAGCTACTGTCAAAAAATATATTGTGTCACACACACTTTTATTGTTGAATGTATTACTTCTCTAAAAACTTTTCCAAAAACTGAATCGACAAAAAAAAACGAACCTGCTCACAAAATTTTACAAGAATCGGTTGAGAATTGCTGCCTGTAGAAGGGAACATACATACATACAAAAGCATTTTTGCCCAAGATGAAACGCAGACCTTCGCTAACGCTCGGTAAATAGCTTTAATACCATTAAGTGGGGATATTTGAGACTTCTGGGCCTATACGAAGCAAATTTAAATATTTTCGTCGAATCATAGGCGGCAAGCGAGCAGACGAATTGCCTGATGGTAAGCCATTGCCGTCGCCCATCAATTCATCATGCAAGACCAGAGGGGTTACAAGTGCGTTGCCGGCATTTAAGATGAGATTACGCTCTTTTCTTGAAGTTATGAAAAAGTTAGAAATGTTCTCGGAAATTTGTTGAAAATTTGACAAAAAGTTTTGGAAACTTTCAATCCCAGTAAAACTGAGAGAAATTTCTGATACTTTCCTATGTGGAAAATTTCTCAATTTTGGAAGCTTTCCGTCGGCACATCAATAGTCCGGAAATGCCGTGGGCGACAGTTCATTTCATCTAGTCACAGAATAAATAATAGTACTATGTACAGAGGGTTCACACTCTAACAAAACGCGTCAAATCAATCAATCTATACGACATATATGACCGCAAGGTGGCGCAAGCGCGAGCAGGCGTCCGTTCCGTAGCGGTGCGCGGCAGCTACTACCGCTAGACAAGACACCAACGTCATCGATTTTTGACGATTTTGGACCCCCCCCCCCCCCCCCTATAATCATCCAAAAATCATGCTTCAAATGACCCCATTTTCTCCTACTTCATGCTACCGTCATCCGATGTCCAGACCCCCCCCCCCCCTAATTTGAAATGACGTAATTTATGAATAGCCCCCTTGTAGCGACGCGACGAAATCGCGGAGTGAGCCACGCCTGATCTAGTGTTAAGTGATCTATACTGTATGATAATGCGGCCAGCCTAGTCAGGCCCGCGAAATGGCGGTTCAGCACGAGAGACGATTGATTGGTCGTACAGTTTAATTAGAACAATTTTAGGACAATTCATTTTATATTCTAAGACAATTCAGTCAGTTCAATTCAGTCCTAAGTAGTCACTTAGGTTAGGAGCAGCCCTTTTAGTTGGTTATGATTGCTTACAGAGTAGGAGGTCCCGGGTTCGTATCCTGTTAAGGGCATTTATTTGTGTGTTTATCATAAATATTCGTTCCTGAATTATGGATGGTTTTTACTTGTATTTTTTTTTAATTTATTTATATCGTCTAGTAAGGTGGTGGTACTAGTGCTCGACATGCTAATGCCCAATAGATGACACCTTGCTGTCCTATATTGACAATGACTTAAATTTCAAGATAACATGTACTGGGACCGCGTCGAGCACCAGTACCTTACCCACAACACAATCTTTATTGAGCTTACTGTGGGACTAGAACGTATGTAAAATTGTCCTTTAACCACAAGGCGCACAGAGACTTATAAAAAGGTCTCCCATTCCATTCTAATTTAAATCTTTATTTTGACAGTTCAAAATTGCATTTGTCTTGGCAAGTTTTGACCAAAATTTACACCTCCGGCAGGACTCGAACTGGCGACCATTTCTTTTTATCAATAATAATTTTCCTGTTTAAACCTTTAATAAAATATTTTCGCAGAAATCGCGAAGCGTCTGGTTGACGTAACTGGTGACCGAAGAGCTGGCGGCTACCTCGCACAACGTATCAGCGTTGCGATACAGCGAGGAAATGCCGCCAGCATCCTAAGTACAATGCCTCAAGGGCCTATTTTAGATTTAAGCTAGTTATTAATTTCGTTTAGTAGTACCACTGTATATATCTTGTATGTAAATAAATGATTTTTAAGTATTTATCGACTACTTACATAAATAATCAAATACAACATTGCTTAAAACAAATAACTTACAATTATTATAATTTATAAAGTTATACCTAACAACGAAAAGCATCTCCCAAAGGCAGAGTATCTATATTACGTAAGTTACACTCATAAAGGCCTTTGAAAATCTCCAATTCCCCTGAATCTAACTAAAAGGAAGCCAAAGGGAGCCTTTTATTATGATACATTACAAAACATCGCTGTCCTCAAAGGAAATTTAGCTTTATGTATATTATACTTAGTTCGAAAATGTCATGACAACACCCTAATATCGAGACGATATCTTGTTATTAAAGAAACAATGTTATTTAAGCAAAGAAAGCTTTAATCTTCATTTAAAAGAACACGTACTTACATGATTTAGCTGCACACTCAAATATCAACTGAAATACAAAGAAATAAAGTGTCAAATAGAATGAACTTAAATCATTACCGAAAGGTTACAGTTAGCTCTTCAAAATGCGACTTTATCCTCTAGTCCTAAAGTTGCTTTTATTTTGTGCAGTGATTATTGATTGTAGATATACGTAACCTAGCGCGGGTCACGACTCTGGATCAAGTTTAGTAGGGCATTCCACTCTACAAACAATTTCAACAGAACGTACCAAGCGTCTAACATTTTTATATACACTTGTTACGTTTCGCTTCTGAGCTATCCCTTTTCTAGTATGCAGTGATTTCGAAAAAAAGTAGTAAGTATCTAGACGTAGTATACGCTTATTACCTTTTGGATTTAGTGCTTTAGCCCTAAGGTATAGCAGCTAAGTTAGTTCACAGTTTTAACATCGCCGCTTGAGGCTATCTTGGCTTAGAAAGTTGGGTTAATTTCTAGACTACCTCTGACAGAATCCAAGCTGGTTTAAGAATCACATGAAGCCGCCGGCAATGATTTAGCTGCACACTCAAATATCAACCGAAATGTAAAGAAATAAAGTGTCAAATAGAATGAACTTAAATCATTTTCGGAAAGGGAGAAAAGCCGCTCTCATAAAATCAAAGTTATGCCCTCATTTTGAAACAAAATGCCTAATTAAGGTACGTACAGTCACCACTCGGGATTATTATGCCATTTAGGGCCACTTGCACCAACCCACTAACCCGGGGTTAACCGGTTAAACCGGCCCAGTGTCAAATTGTACTGCTAATTCGCGAAAAGGTAACGTGCTAGTCAATCTGTGCTAACCCGTTATACTTACTTGCGTATTTTTTACATGCAATTAATACGCAAGTAAGTATAACGGGTTAGCACAAATTGACTAGCACGTTATCTTTTCGCGGATTGGCAAATTAATATTTTGTTTTTAATTGGTGTAATTTTATTGTTATTACTTAATGTATAATTTTTTATGCCAAATAAAAATCTTTTCTGTTTTTCTTTTCTATATTTCAATATTAGACTGATACCAAACGTAGTCTAAAATCCTCCCTGCATTGACGGATTGTGTTAAAGCCGCAATGCGGCAACTGCAGAATAAACATTAAACTGCTTGTAATATAAAATGCATTTTAGCTATGAAGTATTCTCGAAACTAGGTCGGATAAATACTCACCCGATCTGTATAAATGTGCCATTTTAAAGGAGCTCGATTGTGATATGATAACTAGAGATGCCACTAATATTCGGCAACTATTCGGTATTCGGCCTATTCGGCCACTTTGCCGGATATTCGGTATTCGGCCGAATAGTAGGCAACATTCGGCCGAATACCGAATATCTGTTGCACCTACATAAAAATAAAAATTACACAAAAAAATAACCAAAAATTGGGTATATTTAATATTTAAAATGTATTCTTGGAAAGTAGTTAAATACGAAGGCACGTTTTTGAGCATTTGTTGATTACAAATTATTTTATTTTTATCATGGGTCTGTTTTGATTGCGTCTAATTACATTCATTAATTCTGTTCAACATAAAAATATATCTTAGCAAACGTTGTGCTTTAATGGCGAATAGTTTAATAATAATTGTGACTCAAAATGTTCGCATGTCATGCCGAATATTCGGTCGCCGAATATTCGGTATTCGGCCGAGAGAGGAGCCGAATATTCGGTATTCGGCCAAATTCACTATTCGGGGCATCTGTAATGATAACTTGTTATGGTTTTGAAATGGTTTTGATACAACCTTGACGATCGTGTTTGTGATTGGCGCGCATCTCACACTCGACTCTAGTTCATTTTTTTAGCATTATAAAGAAGGTAAGCGATCTTGACATGTCTTTTAATTGAAAAACGCTTTTTAAAAATCAGTCACTATTACTTATGCAAGCAGAAGAATATAAATGATCGTACCTATTAGATTCATAATTGTTACATGATTTGGCGTGACTTATTTTTAAAACGTGTTATTCAATAAAAAGACACATCGAGATTGTTTACCTTATTTCTAATGCAAAAAAAACGAACTATAGAGATGCAACGGATAGTTGTTTGGCCGGATACCGGATGTTCGGCCTAACCATCGGCCGAATATTCGGCCGGCGGAGCTATACTTACATTTCGGTCTTTCAGGTGCGCATTGTGCAGGCTTTGACCTGTTTCGTAGGGAACGTTCGCGCGGACTTATTTCTAGGTTCGAAATGAGTGCGCACTGCGCGTGCAATAGTGGAATGTTTAAACGAGTACGATTATGACCGTGACGGTTTCTTAAATCCAATTTGCTGACTTCAAAATCAAGCAAAATTACTATCCGGTATCCGGCCCGATAATAAAAAGAGGACCGGATAGTAACCTAATATCCGGTGCATCTCTACACTCGACTCTTCGAAAAATGCACCATTCAATGTGAGCGATGTTCAACGTCGTATCAAAACCAGCTAAAAACCATAACAAATTGTTATTTCTGAAAGGGTTCCTAGGATAAATGTGCCGTTTCAATGAGCTGTACCTATACTTATTATTGGTAGTTAATAGGGTCCTATTGTTTAAAAAAAACTTTATTGACAAACGACAAAGACTAACGCCGGAAAACTTGCACCTATATACAGACTGTGCGACCACTACAATAAATCTCTTCTCGAGATCGATCTCTTCTCAAAATCCCGCGCCCAGCTCAAGGCAGCAGTCACACATTTATATAGAAATAAATAATACCTAGGTAACTTCTTCCTATTACATTAGTCTAAGTACATACATAATATATTATATATAGGTATAGTCGTATCATCGAGAGCGTGGAATTGCATATGTAGTAGTATTGTTTGTTTACAGGCATTCTATATTTGAATTTTCTATTTTCTTGTACTATCAGCATACAACCACTACAAATGCAATTCCAGCTTCTCGATAATTCAACTATACAGTCTCTCTCAACACTTGAAATATTGTGAACCGCATGTTAGTTAAGTAAGTATTAGGTAAGTGGTATAATATTCATATGTTCTCTGTGAGATACGTTTAATGGAAGCATCTGTATTTAACGTCATTTGTTATTTTGTTATTTTAAGTTTTATGTTCATCCCATGTATGTTTTTCTGTGTTACCTCCTCAATAACTAAATAAATAAATAAATGCTTGTACCTACTGGCAAAGTTGCTTCGTCGATTTTTGACTTTTTTCTATATACAAGATACTAGCCTATTAAATATCAAAAAGCCACCAAAATTTGAATGTTGTAGTATCAATAAAATTGAAGTATTGAATCCAGAAATAATATAAGTACCTAGGTACGTAAGCGTTTGATATTTACAAGGAAATTTGATCATTGTACAGTCAGCAGCAATAGTTGCTAAGCGGGCGAGGCAAAATGATCTTGACGCGACTTTATTGTTAAGAGAATAAGAGGGTCATGTCAATTTTGAAGACCTCGCCCGCTTAGCAACTTCTGCTGCTAACTTTACCTACATCTGTGCTTGTAGCTAAGGTGGTAAGGTGAACCTAAATTACCTACATGATGAAATTGAAACCTGTGTCGAAACGTCGGTAAATAAAGGTAATTGAATAAAATTCGCGTTAGACCCGTCTATAAATGTGAGTTAATATGTGTTCAAAACGCGAAAGTTTTAAATATTATACCTAAGATACAAGTAAATGTTTACTTAGTTTAGGTATTGTTATCAAATTTCCATTAGAGACAGAAAATACACATTTGTATCGGTATTAAAGTTATTAAATTGATCTTTACCTATTTTTAACTTGAATCCATGAATGAACTAGTATTTAAGTATAAATTGTATAATTACCATTGTATAAATCAAATTAGCATAAGTTTTAAATGAATAAATATTATCTAAATATTATTATTATATGATGAAATTGATAAAAAACATACTTTCAATAAAATAGGGCACAGTAAGTACCAACTGTTTCTATTTAAAGTCCGTTGCGCAGGAGTCCCGAAGTCTGGCATCTGGCGTATTTCTCAACCTTTAAATCACACCATAAAGAACCTTTTCAGTATAAAAACGTGCTAACTACATATATAAATTAAAGTCATTAATACTTTATGTTTTAAGACTGTTTGAAAGCTGAAAAAAATCTTAGTGTAATTCTAAAAAGACTAAGTCGCTTGTTTTCCGATTAAAATTGAACCTTATTTATAGAAATGTAAGGTTGAAAGCGTGTGTGAACGGTGTGGTAGATGTGTGGTTTAAGTGTGAGAGGGACGCAAGTATATATAAATCAATCGATCGATGGTGGATCGACGCGTGCGCCTGCGCCTGTTGGCGATCAAACGCAGCTATTTTGGGGCGTTAAGGGTGGGGAGTTTTTTAATAAGGGGGAGGGAGTTTGGTAAATCGAATATTGAACTATAATGGAGTAAAAGGAGGTACCAATTTCAAAACTGTAAAAGTGACTTTGGGACTTAGGACTTAGGAGGTTAGTTCACATTTTTATTTTTACACCGATTCTCGTGAAATTTTGTAAGTATTTCTTGTCACCGTTTTTGGAAATTTTACAAAATGGAGGTCTTGAGGTCTACAGCTCATAGAAAGAGCTGTCTTAGTAAAATGAATACAGGGTGATTCGTGAGACGTGAGCACGCACACTCAGTAACTAATAATTGATTGATAACCGTCGTATTTAGGTGAAATAACCACACTTTTTCCTATTTTTTAACTTATTGGTGAGGGGAAATTTAATTCTCTACAATCATGGTCACCCTATTTAATAAACATAAAATCTCTTTAACCGTAACAGCATATTGATTACGAAGAAAATAAACTGTCAAAGTTGAGTGAGATACGAGTTTTCAAAAGTAACCAGGCCGTGATGACAGTGATGACGACATTTACCTAGTTTAGTATTCGAATTTTAGGGTGACCATGCATGTCGTAAATAATACAGTTGTGCAAGTTGGATGACAATGCAATATTTTGGTACCATCGAGCTGACCTAAAGATCGACACAGAAGGTGGCCATAGGTAACTCTGGGATAAAATAACGCCACCGAACTGTATTAAAAGAAAAATACCTACAACTTGTATAAAAAAAGGAATTTTTGTCAAAAAACTATTTCGTATAGAATAGAATAGAATAGAATAGAATCTCATTTAATCAAGTAGGATTTTACAATCTCTTTTGCATCGTATGACCCCTTAACCGGTATAGTAACGCTCTCCGTACATACTCACATACATAAGTGTATACAGCAAGCCACACTACGAGAATAGCACAAAAATACGCGGGCCTCCGCCGGCAATTTCCACATATTCATAAGATTTTACTTCGACGAGACTAGCATATTATAAGGAGCCTAGGCTGTGTAGGAGCCGGAGGCTTCGACAGCTGAAGAGACCACAGCTCCGGCTTATAGCTGGGGCCATAACTGGACACGCCTCATTTAACAAGCACCTATTAATCCTACGTGTTACAGATAGCCCCCTCTGCAGAGCATGCATGGAGGCAGAGGAGACAGCCGCCCACGTCATTTTCGAATGCCCAGGGGTGGCAAAATACCGGGCACAACACCTCGGCCCACCGGGGTCTCTCCCAGAAGTCGTCGGCAGCGTCAAAGGTCTGCTAGGCTTCTTGGTAGAGTTGGGTTGGCAAGAATAGTGCCGCCAACCTATCACGCAAAATAGGCGCTATAATATGACGTCGAGTTGCGGAAACCAAGCCCGCGAAAACCTATAAGGAGACTAGGTGGAGACCTAGATGAAGCGATTTTTATTTTGGTGTCGTTTTTTTATTTTTGTCAGATTTCGATATGGTGGTGTGAATAGACAGAGTTCTCTATCTATTCACACCACCTGTATGTATCCTAAAAAAGCTGTATAAGGCTACAGGTTTTGCGGTAGATGTGATCTGGATGGACCTTACTTTCTAGTCTACGTTAGACTGCATACCTTTTTTACGTTTACGAGTAGGTGACTTACGGCTCCGAAACGGGGTCTTTCACTATCGGCCTCATCTCAAAACTCAAAGTCGCTCAACGAGCTATGGAGAGGGCTATGCTAGGAGTTCCTCTGCGTGATCGAATCAGAAATGAGAGATCCGTAGACGAACTAAAGTCACCGACATAGCCCACCGGATTAGCAAGCTGAAGTGGCAAATGGGCAGGCCACATTGCACGCAGAGAAGATGGCCGATGGGGTCGAAAAGTGCTCGAGTGGAGACCACGGATTAGCAAGCGCAGCGTAGGACGTCCACCCACAAGATGGACAGACGACCTTGTTAAGGCCGCCGGAAGTCGCTGGATGCGGGTCGCTTCCAACCGGTACGAATGGAGGTCCAAGGGGGAGGCCTATGTTCAGCAGTGGACGTCTTATGGCTGAGATGATGATGATGATGATGATGACTCGTAAACATATGTATCTTGTTATTGGCATTGTTTTAAAGTTTTAACTAAGAATATAAGTACCTACAGTACCAGCCAAAAATATATCATCCTAAAAAGGTTTGCCGTAAAAACCTGAAGGTGACATATTTTTGGCCGGTACTGTACTTTAGAATTTGACATAATTTCAACTGGATACCTTCAAGATATAGATACCGAATTTTTTATGATATAGTAAGCAAAGGAGCAGACGACGAACGAAAAGTGCATGGCTTTTAAGATGGGAGTGAGTAGGCTCTTTCCTTAAGGGTTTAGAGGTGGTAAAGGTCCGGAAATACCGCAGGCATTTCAGCATATATTATTTTAGTTATACTTATAGGTGTTTCTTTTGGCAGCCACGAAAATATCACAAAAATACGCGGGCCTCCGGCAATTTCCACAATATTCATAAGATTCGTCGCTAGGCTCGTGATCAACGTTTTTTATGGGTTACTCTTAAGTATATTTTTGTTTCCTCGCGACATATAAGACAAGCTCCGAGCAAGTTTGCTTTCAAACGGTTGCTACATAAGCATCTGATGATTGATGAAACAGTAGTTTGAATAGGCAGCATCCATCGTACCAAGTTGTACATAGTGAATTTATAGCTAGGTCACACTGAACAACTCTTACTATCGGACCAATGCCGAAATCGCGAAAAAAATTGGATGTATGAAAGTAGTTCTTATAAAGTTGCATAAAAATATAAACATATCGCACACATACACATGTAATGTTGGTGAAACCTAACCTAAATAAAAAAGCTTTCTTTGTTCTCAAAATAACGTTAAACGTGTTCCTGAGGGCCAATTAAGGGAAACGCGACGATTGGAACTTTCTCATTTTCGTTGGTGCAAAAAGGTCAAGGTCTGGTTGGCTCTTTATCTCTGCCGACCTGAACGTTGAACAATCTACTCGTAAAATATATATAACAGCCGGTCAAAAGGTGAAAGGGTGTTTAAGAGCAAGTGTGCCCTGGGCACCCACATAAGAACTCATGAGAGGAAAAAATACTATTTTAGTATTGTAATACGTAATAGTAGAACGAGGTTAAAATTTCACAGATTGGTTTCTTTGGATTTGACATATTTTATATCTATTTTAGCTAGATTGCAGCGCCGTAAAATTTTGTTAATATGGTTTTCTGTAGGTAAATTTTTGGTAGGTAAGTATAGTTAGGATATACTTTAAAACCTTCAAGGTTCGCCTTCCACCTAACCTTCGTTACGACATGGGGTTCTTCAATAAGCGAGTAGGTATTCAAGGTTCCTAAGGGTCAGCGATGCTTAAGTGAGTCCACCGATGCTTCTTATGTCCATGAACGACGGGGACCACTTACCATCAGGCGGCTCCTCTGCTCGTCTGCTGACTATCACATATATAAACCCGGACAAGTGCGAGTCAGACACGCCCACCGACAGTTCCATACTTTTTAGTATTTGTCGTTATAGCGGCAACAGAAACACATCATCTGTAAAAATTTCAACTGTCCAGCTATCACGGTTCATGAGATACAGCCTGGTGACAGACAGACAAACAGTGGAGTCTTAGTAATAGGGTCCCTTTTTTACCCTTTGGGTACGGAACCCTAAAAAACATCTATGTATAAGCTATACGCTTGGCTCTTCTCAAAGGTTCTTCAACTCAGCACTGGCCTATCACTGATGCATTTACCATCTCGTTATCATGTCTGTAGTGTATTTATCTAGTGAGTCATATGCCCACGCTACACTAATTGACCCCCGGCCTCGTAATATGTTAACAGCGGTAATCAGGTCTGCCTACGCCTGACACGACTTAAGGACCCGTCAGACTGGCCGATATACAGAAATTATGCTTTTAACGGCCCACTGTGCTGTACGAAATGCAATAATCAGGTCCGCCTAAGCCTGACATGACTTAAGGAGCCGGCAGACTGTCCGATATACCGTAATTATGCTTTTAGGGGCTCAGTATGCTGCCCGACATGCAGGATTCAGATCTGGTACTGCGTTAATTAATTAGCAAAACGTTATCATTTAATAAAAATCATTTACAAACGCTTGTAACTGTAATAAGAAAACGTAAGAGTCACATGAACCCGCCGCCAAGAAGTCGCTCCCATACAATTCAAGTTAAGCTTTCATTTTAAAAACCGGCCAAGTGCGAGTCGGATTCGCAAACGAAGGGTTCCGTACCATTATCTATAAAAACGGTCACCCATCCAAGTACTGACCCCGCCCGACGTTGCTTAACTTCGGTCAAAAATCACGTTTGTTGTATGGGAGCCCCCACTTAAATCTTTATTTTATTCTGTTTTTAGTATTTGTTGTTATAGCGGCAACAGAAATACATCATATGTGAAAATTTCAGCTGTCTAGCTATCACAGATCACGAGATACAGCCTGGTGACAGACGGACAGACGGACGGACAGCGGAGTCTTAGTAATAGGGTCCCGTGTTACCCTTTGGGTACGGAACCCTAAAAATGACATTACATGAAATTTGGCTTGAACATTTACGTATTGAACATAGATATAGGTAGGGTATGTTGAAATAACACGAGTTATTTGCTTTACTTTTAAATGTAAGCGCGACCACAGAATAAATAATAATTCTAGGTACAGAAGGTTCACTTTCTTACAAAACGCGTTTATTACGACAGATATGACCGCTAGGTGGCGCAAGCGCGAGCAGGCGTCCGTTCCGTAGCGTTGCGCGGCAACTACTTACTATGGCTAGACACCAAAATTGGTGTGGCAGCATGTACTTGTAGCGACGCGACGAAATCGCGGAGTGAGCCACGCCTGAGGGCCTACTGCGAACCACGTTCGACGTGTTACCTCCCAGTCACACTTACGTAGGAATTTACAAGTGCGACAGAGAGGCAACACGTCGAACGTGGTCCTGTAACTTCGATTGTATGGCGGCGGCTAGGTTAGTGTGACTAAGTCCTTACACTAGAATTCGTAACACTAACGAAACATGAATTTCTTCAAAATACCTATTGTTCAGATATTGCCATTACGTAACACAAACGTGAATTTCTTCGTAATACTATTCCGAAGAAAAAATACACTTATTCAATTTCCCGCAAGTATATCGCTCAGTCAATAGAACAACTGCAAACTTCGGAAAATCCGCCCAAAGTACTCGTAAGTATTCATATTACGAACTCACATATCCAACTGACATCTACATATAATATGAAAGTACAACTCTCCACCCAACACTAGTCCTACCCCTGTGCTAAAACGGGTTCACAATGTACTTATGTTGAAGGGTGTATACTGTACACGCACACAAGCGTATTTGGTTCGATAACGTGACCTGTTGCGCGTTCCACGCACACTAAAGCATTTATAACTTTGAAACTGACGTATCTATAGCAAAAGCTCATTTGGAAATCAATCTTAGTACGTTAAGGTTAGAGTTTATTTTAGAATGAAGCGTTTTTTGTGCGCGAATGTTGCTATATGGTTTATAGAAGAACGCACACTGTTGCAAATAGGGTGGCTACGCAGTACTAATGCTTTCAGCCTACTTAATTAAGCATCATACTTCATGACCTTGGATATTTGTCATTGGGTTTACGGCGTTTTTACGTACATTTAAGAGCGTTCTAAAAAACGAATTAAATTTCCTGCTTGATGTTTGACCTAATTAGTGTTTTAATAGTGTAATTACTTACCCTTAATACGTGACATTTTGACATTACTATGTTATGAGACTTATGAGTGTGTTACCGTCTGTCACCGTTAAAGTGTTTGCTAAATTTATTTGTAGGTACGGGAAATTCCTTACTTCACTGCTGTTTGTATCCGAAGGGTAAGTACCTTAAGGTGTCCGAATGTTACTTAAGAACTCTTCCTCAAATCATTAAAATATCAGGTATACAAAGATGAAGTTTTTTTGCGAGTGCGAAAACTCAAAAAGGTGTGTCTTGAGGAGGCTCAAAGTCACTCAAAGGGAATTGGAGGGCGCTATACTCGACATTTCATTGCGAGATCGAATTTGAAATGAGATCTGTAGGAAAGGTCATTGACATTATAGCTCTGAAATGATAGGCGGGTCAAAAACTTTTGGGAAGGAGTCTTTTCTGTGGACATTGCAAAAGTTAACGATTTGGATGCATTTTTCTAAGGAGAAATATTTATTATAAAACTGCTTAAAAACTAAACTTAATCACTATATCTAAGACATTTATCATATAATTTTTAAGAAATATAAGGTAAGCCTATTTAATGCCTTAATCAAAATTCAAACAACAACAACTCAAAATTTGCATCAAATTACTTACCACTATTGTGGATAAAATGCAACTTTAACGTCAGTTTTTGAATAAAGAGCCTTTACGAACTGGCGTGGTAAAAAAATAATAATATTAAACGGGATCCTCGACGTCTTTGAAACTGAAACGCATATATATGTTACTGTAAAAGCCCGAAGTACGGCAAAACCTAGGATTTACCGGTAAAACCTAGGTTTTACCGATGCCGATTGGTAAAAGCCCGAAATGTTAAATCTTACTAATTTACTTCGGGCTTTTACCAACACCGATATGGTAAATCCTAGGTCTTACCACGGCGACCGGTAAAGTTTGAATCATGCACTGATTCTCAACCCCTCCCGCTCAAACCCCCGTACACCGCACCGCATGCGCCGTTAAGTGGGTTAGGTTAGGTTTGAACTGCGATCCTCACAGAACCGAAAAAAGTGGGTTAGGTTAGGTTAGAACTGCGACCCTTACAGAAACGAAATGCTACTAGAAAAGTGGGTGGTTTTTACCTCCTTTTCTACATAGTGCACCATCTACCATAATCTTTCATGGGGCCCCATAGAACTCGGTTTTTTTTTATTATCATCTAATAATCTCAAGTATCAGTGCATGATTCAAACTTTACCGGTCGCCGTGGTAAGACCTAGGATTTACCATATCGGTAGTTTACTTCGGGCTTTTACCAATAAAAGCCCGAAGTAAACTAGTAAGATTTAAAATTTCGGGCTTTTACCGATCGGCATCGGTAAAAACTAGGATTTACCGGTAAAACCTAGGTTTTGCCGTACTTCGGGCTTTTACAGTAACATATATAAATCTTATACTTATAGATTTTGACACGTATCCAAATACTTAATGTACGTACGCATTTCTCCTTTCCAACAGAACGCCAACAAATCTCATGATTCCTCATTTCTAACTCAAAACTTTGAGGTAAAGTTCACAAACTATGCTGGGCTACCTCAAACTTCATTCTCACAACAAATCTGAATTGTTAATATGGAGACGATTATAATTTCAAATGCAGGTTAGTGAAACGCATGCGCTGTAGAATCAGAGAAAATATGGTCTAAAATGCCTAATTTAATATAATGTTGTAGCCAGATCATAGAATATGAATATTTTGTGCAATGATAAAGATAAGAGAGATTTATTCGTGGCGATCACAAACATGTACGGACATGTACAGACAACAAAAGCAAGAAAAGAAGATATCATTAAGTGTGCATCGTGATGGACCCAACTCAGCATAATGATAGATATAAAGCCAGCGCTGGTCTTCCATAGTAGGGCCCATTTGGTAATGCCACGACAGATAAGCACATAAAGATGCATATTACTTAAAACATTACAAAAATACACAAAAAGAATAATTAAAAACACAAAACAAAACAAATAAACAAAGGCACGAGAAAAAATTCATTAAGAAAACCAACATATCGGTATCATAGACAATTTATAATGATAATTACAAGACAATGTCGTTTTAGAATTGTTCACTTCATGATATGGTTAGGTTAGGTTTGAATTTTTATGACCGATAATTTCATGAAATGATTGCTTATCAAAAAAAAAATATTTATTTCATAATTAAAATAATTGCTTATCATGAAATTATAGATCAGGCGGCTTAGCACGGTCGCGTTTTTATCCCTTGTCACCATGCCTGTCACGTTCTAATAAGTATGTAAGTGCGAAAGGGACGCGCATGGTGATAGTCGATAAAAATGGAACCGTGCTGAGCCCGCTGGTCACGACATCACTATATACCTTATAAAACAAAGTCCCCCGCCGCGTCTGATAAACTCAAAAACTACTGAACGGATTTTCATGCGGTTTTCACCTATCAATAGAGTGAATCTTGAGATGTGTAATTTGTTAACCCGTGCGAAGCCGGTGCGGGTCGCTAGTATATAATATAAACTTTAGGTCTACTCAGAATGACTCGTTTCGAAGCATTGCTTTTTAAAAGCGACATACAATATTTTTATGTCAGCGTGATAATATTATTATGCCTCATAATCAAAAGCTGGTTTTTGGTCCGCCATATTGTGAAAAAAAAGTTTGTTAGTCGTAAATATACTACCCAACTAGCAAATCTATGTGCTATAAAAGTTGAGAGCACGTTTTTATTTTCGCTTTTTGGTGCTATAAACGGTGTAAAAACAGTCGAGTAGAAGTCCTGTAAGCGTTTACTCAACGCGAAAAGGCGCACTTATACAGACTAAAAGTGTTATAAAAATCGAGTAAGCGCTGTATAAGAAGCAAATCGATGCTGTAAGAGTTGAATAAAGTGGATAAAAGCACTTCTAGTGTTTTAATAGCAACGATACTAACGATAGTGCTTTTACTCGACTATTTGTTCTATAAACATTAGCAATTTACTATTACTCAGTAAAAGTGTTCTATAAAAGCAGCCGCACTGCTTTTTCTCAGCAAAAATGTTTCGTAAAGGTAGCCGGATTGCTTTTACTCGGCATTTTAAATGTGTAAGAGTGCAGTAAATGCTTTTATTCAAGTAATAAGTGCTAAAAACGATCTCAGGTAAGCGATTATATTTCAATTATTTGATTAAGTTTGAGGCCTAATCGTCTTCACGTGTCTAATAAAACAAAAAGGTACAAGTATTTTTTACTGCTGTCATCCATGACATTTATTTTTACCGTGATTGTGTACATAAGTTTTTACTGTCTGTAAGTACACGTAATACAGTAAAACCCAGCGCGAAAAATACTTCATTGATAAAACCAAAGGCACTGGTTCATATATATTCATGGGCCGCCTATTTTCTTAAATTTCAATAAAAAAATATTAATAAAAATAAGTAAAAATTTGCTTACACGATCTAGTTTCTGTTATATCTCATTAATTCGACTATAAGTCGAGTAACTGCGTTTACTGCTACACTTATAGCACATGATGTCGCCATGTTTATGGATTTATAGTCCGATGGCCGACTGCATGAAACCCTACCTGATAAAAAAATTGAAAAATCCTACTCTGTAGGGGTAGCTGACTTTTAGCAGCTTCAACTGCTCTTGGTCGGCCGTGGCTTAACTTGGCAAATTTTGCGCAAATGGAATAAAAGTGATTTAGTAGCGCTAACTCAGCATTTATTAAAAGGTGGAATAAAAGTGCTAAAAGATAGTGCTATAAACGTTTATACGACATGATTATAGCACTAATTAGCGAAAATTGCTAAATAGTCGAGTTAACCGCTATTATACGATATATTGGTGCTTCAACAACCGTAACTCGGCTGTTATACGATTACAGGCTGAGTAAATCAATTCTTATACGACTATTTTGCTAGTTGGGTAGTATCTGATTCTACTAAAGTAATTGTAACGTGCCTATAAGTTTTGGAATCGCTCCATCATTTGAAACTTCGACGAGGAATCGATTGGAATCGAATGGAATCGAATACGGACGAACTATAGGCTGGAGGGGCCGAAATCTGATTGAACGTGAAACTTTGTACGGACATCAAATCAGATGGAATAGAATTGGTTTTCGCTCCGAACTTTTACATAATCAAAAAAAGTGAACCGACTCCTTAGTTATTGTTCGCATCTGACTGTTGTAAATCTACACTTATACACTGTCCATCAAGGTTCTCTTTCCTGTCACTAAGAACTGTTACTTTTACTATTTACTACACTGCACCATAGAGAAATATGGTAAGAATAGAATGCTCACTCCGTACATCAGTTTTGATACCAAAACTACTATTCTATTTTCGCAGTCGACATCTAGCATCGAGTAGCGGAATTATTGGTACCGCTATATACTCCACGCAATTTGGGTATTTCGAGGGCGGACAGGTCTTTTAAGAGGCCCACTGATTAACAGTCTGCTGGACGGTATCGGGCTGTCAGTTAGAACAAAATTTTGACAGTTCCGAACTAGAGATGGGTAGTGAGTAAATACTCACGGGTAAATACCGAGTAAATACTCAGTATTTACTCAATATACCCGTATTTACTCGTTTGTACCCAAATTGGTGGGTATAAACTATTTAGAGTGGTGAAAGAGGCATATAAATTTGAAATATAGGTGTATTTTGTAAGCCGCTACTGAATTAAGTACTCAAAATTGTAAGAAATGTATTTTTAAGAGGGGCACTCCATACATGTAACTAATTGTCAGAAAAAATTCAGAAACCACCAACGTGTTGCACATCATTAAATGGGTCTTTCAAAATAACTGTAATGTTTCTAAGAACATTATTGGATAAATTGAATATTTTTGGAAAAAACCATTTCGAAAGGCCAAAATAATGTTTATTCTCTATAACTTTAGAAAACCAAAGTTCAGAAAAAATATGAAAACATATCGGGAGATTAGCCGTATAATAGAGTACAAAAAATAATATTTTGAACATCATCGGTTGAGCCATTTTTGAGTTTTCTTTAAAAAACCCTTAATAAAAGGTCGTAAGTGCTGCGTAAACACGCACTTTTGCGCGACATGCAGTTATCTAGAACATCGATAGAATTTAAGTACCATATTTTTAAAGTAAATACCTTCTTATTTAAAACAAAATAGTTAACTATGCATTATCACAATTTGCCTCTCACTAATAATTACCTTTTTTCCTAAATTAAGCGTCCTATATGCTTTTTATTTTATAGATTGCACTCTTCAATAAAATGCATTTTTTTTTCTTAAATCTCACTTTTTTAATATTTTATAAGCAATCGTTTTTACCCACCTAAATGAGTAAATATGGGTATTTATCGGGTGCTTTGAGTAAATACCGAGTAAATACTCAGTATTTACTCACCCCTACCCATCTCTATTCCGAACAACTGACAGGCCGATATCGTCCGGTGGACTGTTAATCAGTGGGCCTCTTTAGGGCTTCGTCACTCCAGCGGTATCTGGGACGCCCAGACGGACGTTTTCCACCCGGGTGCCCCACATACGCTCTTCTCAAATACAATATATTAATACAATAGGTAATCACGGTTCAATATCCCGGTCGATATAAGTCTAATTTTTGCATCACTTTCCTATTTATACACATAATCCGATAGTTCCCACCACATTGCCAGGCACATCCATCACAACTGTCATCGGAAATGATTCCCTAAATGCCTTCCTTCCACGGTGACTCGTATGAAATAGTTCCTGCCCCGGTATCAACTTGTTAATATCCTATTGCCTTTACGTTTCTGGGTCACTGTTCTGTTTTAAGGGCGGTTTCACGGCCTCCTATCCTAGTCGGTAGTGCCCATGCTAAGCAGGAGGTCCCAGAGTGTACAATAGTAATATCTCTTTTCCTTCCTTGCCGTATCCGGCAATAGCGACTACATCAACAATTCTTATCCGGATTATGAAATGCCCTAATGTGGCTCGCAAAACCAAACTTCGTCTTGAAGATGCGGTCACACGATGCGCAATGGAGTTGTCCAGTCGAGTTGCGGGTGGAGTTACGAGTAAATACTTTTTTAGGTTGTACTTAAAAAAAAACCGGGCAAGTGCGAGTCGGACTCGCGCACGAAGGGTTCCGTACCATAATGCAAAAAACGGCAAAAAAAAACGGTCACCCATCCAAGTACTGACCCCGCCCGACGTTGCTTAACTTCGGTCAAAAATCACGTTTGTTGTATGGGAGCCCCACTTAAATCTTTATTTTATTCTGTTTTTATTTGTTGTTACAGCGGCAACAGAAATACATCATCTGTGAAAATTTCGACTGTCTAGCTAACACGGTTCGTGAGATACAGCCTGGTGACAGACGGACGGACGGACGGACGGACGGACGGACGGACGGACAGCGGAGTCTTAGTAATAGGGTTCCGTTTTACCCTTTGGGTTCGGAACCCTAAAAAGAGGTAACAGATTTGCAGATGTAACGGATTTGCAGAATATCCTATAACTTATAACTCATAACAGCAACATTATTTCTTATCTGACCATTTTAGACAATATATTTTAGCAATATGACTTACGTACTCGCATTATCAGTAGTATAGAATATACCCAACTCTCGCAATGGGCCATTACGGCAACACAAAAACTCCATCTGAATAATAACGCGCCATTCGTATTCCTACGAAACGCTGCGAATGCTGAGTAGTTTGCCTGTACAGCCATCTGATATATCGGAGCGGCCAAGGTGCTCAAAATATCTGAACATGGACTTTAACCACAAACCTAGCCGCCGCTATACAATTCAAGTTACACTCTCATTTTAAAACGACTTTGAATGTATGGGAGTGGGTTTTTAGTCGGTTAAACCGAGTGCCAAAAACCGCAGTGTCACAGTGCATCGTATCGCATGTATCTCTTTCTAACGAAGTAAACGGTGCATAATACTGTCCCCCTCACACTTCCAGTGTAACATGACACCATGGCGATGTCAATCAAATAGGGGGTTAGCTGGCGCTTTCGAGAGTGTACGAAAAGTGATTTTTACCAGCCTAGAGGCTATTCATAAATTACGTCATTTCAAATTAGGGGGGGGGGGGGTCTGGACATCGGATGATGGTAGCATGACGTAGGAGGAAACGGGGTCATTCGAAGCATGATTTTTGGATGATTTTAGGGGGGGGGGGGCTAGTAGGTACTTATGGAGAACGTTATTAATTTTCCATTTCCAAAATGAATATTCCCTTTATTTTTTTAATTTCCCGACAACTTTTCTTACTATTTGCAATTGTTAACATTTTCACTTATTGTCCAGAATAATATTCACCAGAATTTTCGACATTCGCCCGCCCCGGCTATCCCCGGGTCAAGTACACTCGCGATGACCCCTCTAACCCCCTCCCTCCTCCCCCCATAGCCCCACCTGACAGCCTGTCAGTTTGAATGGACGCAATTTAGTTTTTTTGCAGTTTTGCAGATCGTATTATGGATAAAGTTTTAGCAACAGGGAGTTACAGTTTTTAACTGACGTAAAACGGGAGGTAATGTGAGAGAGAAGTAACATTACAAGTGGCTCTATATTACGTACAGTCAGCATCAAAAGTGGTGGATCAGACTACGCGTCAAAAGTATCTACTATTTTAACAGCTTGACAAAAAGAGATAATATATGGTACTAAATGTTAGACAGTTAGACTGTAGGTAAAAGATACTTTTGAACGCGAAATATACAGGATGGCCAAGTAATAAGTGCATTCACTTTGCCAGGGAGTTTTTGGGATCATACTGAGCAACTTTTACTATGAGACCAACTACGAAATGGCGAAAAAAATATTTTCACCTCAGCAGCTCGAACAAGGGTACTTTGCTTCTTAAAAACAGTGAGCAAAATGCGATTTTGCTCACTGAGTCATTTTGTCTCACTCAGTGAGCAAAATGGCATTTTGCTCACTGTGTGTGTCTCACTCAGTGAGCAAAATGCGATTTTGCTCACTGAGTGAGACAAAATGACATTCAAGTGACCTTTATAGTCAAATGTCATTTCAACATGCGGGGTCTAATACAAGTTCGATATACTTGGGTTCTATTATCTCTGTCCCTCTAGGTATGTTCTCACTGCTTAGGGTGAAAAATTTTGTGTACTACACGAGATCAAAGTTATTTACATCTCGTGCGCTTTTGAATCCCTTACTACGCTCAAGATTCTAAATTAGATTCACGAGCGTAGCGAGTGAATCTATTATAGAATCTTTCGCTTGCACGGGACTCAAAATAAGCACTCGAAGAAATATCAAACTTTGATCTCTTGTTGTACAAATAACTATTGGCTGTTTCATACATTTTGTCTGGTACATTTTATATGGGAGGGTAAATATTTTTTTCGCGATATCGTGGTTGGTCCCATAGTAAAAGTTGCTCAGTGTAATCCCAAAACCTCCCTGGCAAAGCAAATGCACTTGTTTTTTGGCCACCGTGTAGAGTAACTATTATGTCATGCAAATTATCTATAAGTTACTGGTTAAATTAATCAAAGAAAATAAAATAATTATTTTCCTCAGTCTCCCGTTGTCCGTTTGTTTGTAAGTTTGAAAAAGGACTTAAAATTCATCACACGCGATTTTATCCGTTTTCATATTTTTATTTTATTTTTTTATTACAACAAGAAGATACAATTTTTGAAGTATAAACAAAGCTCCACAAAACTAAATTTAGTTTGAGTGTGGAGTCAGGTATCATTCTAACTTTTTTTTATACATTTTATAGCTTTTATATAAGTTGAGTTCTTTACTCCGGACACGGATATAGTGGTACCATTGGCTTTTCGTATTGATTTTAATTAGACAGTTCACGCAAGGGCCCCTAGTGAAGGGTTCTTGTCACGCTCACGGTAATTAGAACCTAAGCGATTTAGACACGAAGCGATGCAAGTAGGGTGACTATCAACTAAAAGAAATTTAGGATAGTCTCTATCACTGAGTCTGAACGAGCTCGGTGCCGTCGATTGGACAGAAACGGCGCTAGACAGAGAAGCATGGCGTTCCATAGTGTCAGAGGCCAAGATCCACTTCGGGTCGCTGCGCCACGGCAATACGCTATAATACGCTATACGCTCTATCACTGATATCAGCGCCAGTTTTATATTTTACTGTAATTCTGCTAAACGATCCAGCGGAGTGCAAGTAGGGTCGCCATGATGCTACTAAATCGTGGGACAGTCCTAAACGTTGATACGATACCGTACAATCTCATGGGCTGTATGACGCTCACAGTAATTAGGAGCCAAGAAATTAATAGAACCAGGCGTTACTTTACACAAACGAAAATATTACTTTGCTAATCCGTGTAGGCAGTCAATCAGTGCTAACCCGTTATACTTACCTGCGTATTTTTGCATGCAATTAATGTTACTAGCACGTTATTATTTCTAAGATTAGCAATGTAATATTTTTTGTTAATTACTCAAAAGAGAAGCAATGTAGAATCGAATAAAGTAAAGTGGCTCTAATTTAGCATACATAGAGTTAGACCAAGAAAAGTCCGCAACTATTTTGATAGCATACGCAGTGCAAGTGTTATTTTTACGTCATAATTTCATAGAAGTTTGACATTTAAAACAACATTTGCGCTGCGTGTGCTATCAAAATCGTTGCAGACTTATCTTGGTCTAACTCTACCAATATTGCTAGTTAAAGAAAGCTTGTAATATAAGAAGAATAAAATACCTTTACTAGCCATTCATTCAGGAATACCTGGAAGCCACTTCACTAGTGACAGATCTGCAAATCACATTCATACAAGTCAAGTGGTCTGCCATTTGTTTAAGTGGTGATTCATTGGAAATAAACAAACAGCCATTATCGGGACAAACTTCCAAGAAAAATAAAATATAATATATCTAACCTAAATAGGTATACTTAATGGATAAAATTCGTTTGTCCTCTGGGCAGACTGCATTTCTGCAGCATTATTGCAGCGCAGCGTCCAGCAATATTACTGCCGATTGCATCACTGCCGCAAATGTCAAAACCGATGTTTGACACTTGGATGTTTGACATTTGCGGCAGTGATGCAGTCGGCAGTTATTTCGCGCTGCAATACTGCACTCATGACGGTGCTATCTGAATTCTAACGGCACCTTTACTGTAAACGTTTTATCTGTAGTTAGTTATTTAGTTAGTTCAGTTCAGTTATTGCGTGCAGTTTTTTAATGCCTCCCAAAAAGCGTCTCCCTGGGGCATTCCTCCACAATGTGCGTGATTGTTCGGTCTGGCGCGCCACAGGCACAGATTAGATAAGGCTGAGATATTAATCTATAGATGTACCTAATATTAATGTTACCTTTGTAAATTAAGTTTCCTTTAAAGCCATACGATATTATATTCGGACCAGTCTCTTTCAGAGCGAACTCATTGTCACCGCCACTAATCAAGAAACCGAACAATTTTGACGAATATTAATTCGTCAGAGTTGTTCCGAGTTGTGATTGCGTGTCGGATGGTACAGCCGGCGTCCGGCTTTTGTTACCGTTCGTATGGGCCAAGTTGCAGGCGGGGCGATAGGCGGAGCGGGAGCGGAAGCGATTGGCGATTTAAAGAGTTGTGATTGCGTGTGGGACCCGATTGTACAGCCGCCGTCCGGCTTTTGTAACCGTTCGTGTGGGCCAAGTTACAGGCGGAGCGATAGGTGGAGCGTGAGCGGAAGCGATTGGCGATTTAAAGAGTTGTGATTGCGTGTGGGACCGGATGGTACAGCCGGCGTCCAGCTTTTGTTACCGTTTGTTTGGTCTAAGTTATGGTAACATTCCATTTCTAACCGCAGCTGCACTACCGGTACTGAACGCGTCGCTGTCATTCTCAATTTCCATAGTAAAAGTAACAGCAATGCAGCTGCGGTTAGATATGGAATGTTACCCTTACAGGCGCTTTTTTCTTACTTACTGGCAAACACATTTTGTCAGTAAGTAAGAAAAAAGAAAACTATATTATCATACCTTTTTTGGGTGGTAGTACTAACTTAAATAAGACAAAAACAGTATGATTATCTCCATCTATGTTTGAAATGTAACAGTCTTTGGCCAAACATTATAGGTACTTGCACAAATTAAACTAAGATATAATGACATTAAAATAATGAAAGAAATTAATAATGATAATTATTGATGATGATAAGAAATTATCCGCTTCAGCCTATCATTTAACCAGCCATCGCCAAAAACTATTGTCACAATCCAATTCAAACCCTATTGCCTTATAATAAAATTGGTCACGGCTCGTTTTGAACACATTTTCAAACGGGTTATGCCGATTGAGCAAATTATACTTGTATGCGATTAATTCGGATGGAAAATTGATCTAAAATTGGGCCATTAATTCTTGGTTTGTCTCATTGTTTTCGCGAGATATTTAGATTGGGATTATCGGGAAATCATTAGATTATTTTAATGTAATTTGTTTCTTTGGAAATATAGGTACTTTTAGGGTCATTTGCACCAAATCGTCTGTCACCGTTAAAGCGTTCGCAAAACTTTATTCTATGGGAAGTTTCATAGATCTCTGCTGCTTGACGTTTATCACTCTGTTAACTGTGGTTAGTGCAACTGGCCCTTAGTCTTGTTACATTTCTGCTTAATCGCTTTCATCCCATTACTATTTATAATTAAATGTCAGAAAAATTTAAGGTATGAGTACCTTTTGATCACATTTTGAAAGAGAAAATTATGGTCAACCGAAAAACGCAGTTTTAGAGTGTTTTATTGGCTAAAGCGTAAGATCGTGATATTATAAAATACCAATTATTTTAAAGTTTGGCATTTTTTTAAAAGGGAGGGGAGAATTGATTTTACACAATTATCATTATTAAAAACCGGCCAAGTGCGAGTCAGACGCGCGTTCCAAGGGTTCCGAACATTACCCAATTTTTAACAATGTATTTTTTTATGTGGAATGTCAATGAAAACTCTTTAAAAACCCGTAGGAGTCGGATCAAAAACTAAGTAATTAAGTCCGACTCACGCTTGACTGCACATTTCTAATAAATTTTCCTGTCATCTATAGGTAAAGAACAAAAATTTTAGACCCAGTACCTTGGGAGATAAAGGGGGGAATGGTCGGGCAGACAGACAGACAGACAGACGTACGAGTGGGGTAAGGGGTCCGTTTTTTCCTTTTGAGGTACGGAACCCTAAAAATTAGAGCGCTAACAAATCCGAGCATGAAAACACCTTATTTTAATTAATATAAGTACATACCTACCTCCTCCTAAGTCCTGAGTTCCTTTAAAAAGAACAAATTAAATTCGAATTCTGAACTATAATAGAATAAAAGGTTCCAAATTCAAAACTGCAAAAATGACTCTGGGTCTTAGGAGGTTATGCTACAAATTTAAAAGTACCTACCTACCTAATAGCGGATGGTGCTGGGCCTAAGATACGGCGTTGCATGAACAAGAGATTTCCTTTGGCAGGATTGGTCCTTAGGACCCAAGGATGGATTCAAGAAGTGGAGCCACCGAGATTTTTGATGTAAATTTTTAGGGGGGGGCTCTCAACTTGATCTTGATATCTGTATCATTTAAGCTACTAGGCCAAGTTTGGTATCGTTTTCGTATAAATCGGGGGTGCCGAATTCATTTCTGATATCATAATGACACCATTCCGAAGTAAAAACACATAAAATATGAAAAAAATACTTTTTTTAAAATTCCTCTTCACGCTTAAACTGCTGAACCAATTTAGTTAAAATTTGGTACAGAGATAGCTTGAGTCCCAGGGAATAACATAGCATACTTTTAATCTCAAAAATCATCCCTTAAGGGTGTGAAAAGGGAGGAGGAAATTTGTATGGGGATTGAATAACCGCTGAACCGATTTAGATAAAATTTGGTATAGAGATAGTTTGAGTCCCGGGGAAGAACATCGGATAGTTTTTATTCCAAAAAAAATACCTTAAAAATGAAAGGTAAGGTGTAGGATTGTATGGGAAATCAATAAACGCTGAACCGATTTCGATGAAATCTATGTCTACATCTTTGATTTAGTTGAAAATGATACTAAACTTGACTTATAATCTAAACTTAAAGAATTATTAACCTCAGACGTCGCAGACACTTAAAAACCCCCCCACCCCCCACCTGCATCAAAAATCTGGGTGGCTCCACTTCTTAAATCCATCCTTGGGTCCTAAGGACCAATCCTGCCAAAGGAAATCCCTTGTTCATGCAACGCCGTGGTTGACCTTTTTATGCTCTGAGCACACTCGACTATAAGTACTCACGAACTGCATTATAACGGGTACCAAACACATTTATTTCAGTAAACAAATACTCTACTATCCCCAGACATTACTCACGCGACAATTCTACTTTTAATTACCAACAACCTACAACTTGTCCTTTTGGTAAACGAATTACTGCAACACCAACTTAACTTTACAATCCAAAATGGCCGACCTATCACCAGTCCCTATACACAGTCTTTGTCCCATCTCAAGAAAATGTATTTCACAGCACGCAAAACATAAGTTTGCCGCTAAATTGTGTCACAAAGTTATACTTGCAGTTGATTTAAGCGCCACTATCTTAAGATCTTTAAGAATTGATATGAAGTTGAGATAGTTTTACTTTTGGGCGTCCGCAATAATAATTTGGTGCAGGAATACGTCATAGACTATTTGTCTAGCAGCAGGCGCGTCACGCCATTCTATTACTTTCATTTTCATCGACCATTGTGGCTAAATTAACTTATTGTTTAGAAATTTCCTGTCGGCCGGGTGAATTGAAAGTGTGACGGATATGGCTGTGAAATTGGAGTCTAGCATGATTTATGTCTATTTTGTATTAAGCCGAAACGTCAGTAAGTGATACCACAATGCTTTGAAACAAAGGACAACTGGAAAAACTGACTGTCTCGGGCGAGACTCGAACTTGCGACCCCACGATACCAGCCAGAGAGAAGTCCATATATGTAAATTTATGTCACACAAAATCATGAAATTAAGGCTCTCTTTTCTGTCTGTCTGCTGTCAATAATCACAATAATCATCATCGCCTTAAAACACTGACAAATAAATTCTAATAGGTACACAAAATACAATGTGTTGTTGTACGGGGCAGCCCATGGAATGTTTCATAGTAACAAAACAGGGCGCTTTTAAACAACATTGTGGTACGAAGCACCTTTTCAACAAATTTAAATCATCTTACACATCTAACGAGCATACCACATCTTACGCTTTAGCTATCAACACATTCACACTCCATTCATTCGCTCAAACAAGATCCATTCAAAGAAAACCATTCGCTCATTTGTTTACAACGTGTCACCTCATTATGGCGGCATTTGACAGCTGTCAGCTTTTGGCGGCGAACCTGGACCAATCAGGGGCGACGATGGATCTGTCAACGGGGCGAAACCATTGACAGATTGTTGATGGACTTTTGTTATTTTGAGATAAATCGTTGTCGGTTTCAAACGTGGCGCAATGAAAAATCAATTTGCTACAGATTGTGGCACTTTTTGTAAACATTAATCTACATTGATTTAAACTTTCACGGTTATTAAACATTATCAAACTACACAACGGAACTTAATCGCGTATTTAAGTTTTATGATTTACCTGCGACGTTTCGAGGACGGCGTTGTCCCCGTGGTCTCGGAGAAGACTTCTCGAAACGTCGGAGGTACCTAAATCTTAAAAATTAAATACGCGATTATAAGTCCCGTTGTGTAGTTTGATAATGAATAATCTACATTTTTATTGTAAATTGTTAAAAAATCCGGACAAGTGCGATTCGGACTCGCACACCGAGGGTTCCGTACTTTTTAGTATTTGTTGTTATAGCGGCAACAGAAATACGTAATTTGTGAAAATTTCAACTGTAGCTTAGCTATCAGTTCATGAGATACAGTCTGGTGATAGACAGACAGACGGACGGACAGTGGAGTCTTAGTAATAGGGACCCGTTTTTACCCTTTGGGTAGGGAATCCTAAAACACGATTTTTTTTAAACTCTGCTGTCTGAACTGAACCAACTGCACCAATCCTTATTGAAAGAAAGAAAGAAAGAAAGAAAATACATTTATTTACGTCATCATAGTTACATAACCAGTTAAATTAAAACAAGATATAATATATCGTATCGATTCTATCGTTGGTCAACCGATCAAAAATTAAAAAAAAATGGAATTTTATTTTCTTCGACCAATCGCCTGCCAGGATAAAACGTTTAATTATGGTGACTATGATGTTGTTTTTTTGCGGCGAATGATGGATGATGTGACTGTCCGCCATTTTGTCGGCTTTTAGCCAGCCCATCAATATTATACGACGACGTTCTGTTTGTTAACGCCATTATTGGTGGGAAAGGATTTTGGTGCAGTTTCATTTGCATCTAGTTATTTTGATGGTGCGTTATTAAAACAACAAGCGCTGGTGGCCTAGCGGTAAGAGCATGCGACTTGCAATCCGGAGGGCGCGGGTTCAAACCCCGGCTCGTATCAATGAGTTTTCCGGAACTTATGTAAGAAATATCATTTGATATTTACAAGTCGCTTTTCGGTGGAGGAAAACATCGTGAGGAAACCGGACTAATCCCTATAAGGCCTAATATGCCCTCTGAGTTGGAAGGTCAGATGGCAGTCCCTTTCGTAAAAACTATGAGTACTGCCTACGCCAATTCTTGGGATTAGTTGCTAAGCGGACCCCAGGCTCCCATGAGCCGTGGCAAAATTCCGGGACGACGCGCGGAAGATGATGCTATTAAAACAATGTTTAATACCATACGTTATATACTTTATACAGTTTCTACCTGTGGAAACTTGTAATTGGCTTACTGTTTCTATGTTATTACCTAACTTGTTACTCAAGCTGTAAGTTTTCCTAATAAATAAAAATAAAATAAATAAATAAAATACTGAACAAATGCAAAGATATATATATCTTTGCAATTGTATGTCGGTGTCGGTGTTCGGGACACTTTTTTGAGAAATAGTCATATAGGTATGTCTAAACACTAAGATGTAGGTATCAGAAACATTTTCACGATGTCAGACTTGATCCTCCCGTAGTAACGTTTAGCGTGACTACTCTTTTTCTTTTGTAATAATGCTCAATTGTATTACGTATATTAGGCAAGGTTAGAGAACGTCACGCCTCTGAAACACTTTATGTTTACACTACCTGTCCCTAACTTAACGACTCATATGTGGCTTTCCAACACAGAAGGGTCCTTATGCTTCAAGTGCAATAAGGACGTTTCCATCTAAAATTCCAGCAGAAATTCTAACAAAAACGTCCTTATTTCAGATGAAGCATAAGGGCCCTTCTCTGATGGAAAGCCACATATCATCAAATCAGCCATAAACCGGAAGACACTATCCGCCGTTTTAACACGGCTGATCAAAATGGCCGACCCATAAAATGGCCGTAAAAGCGAAAACAATTTAATTAATTGACGAAAACGCACAAAACCAAAACGACGTCACTCCCTTAATATATGAATACAGTTTGTGACGTTTATTTCAAAGGTGGTAAAGTAAACTTAGGGTGGCGATACGAGACTTTGTTTTATTATAGGTTAATTATTTGAAAACATAAACATTAGGGTGTGTACATTTTATGTTATCATTGTAAAGTATAACAATTTGGTGTGAAGTGATTTTGTCTCATAATAAAATGGAGAGGCATTCTTTTTTTTTTCAATCTTTATTGCACAAAGATGTACAATTATGGACGATTAGCGGAAATGGAGTCTTAAAAAAAATCACAAAATCAGAATAAACTTTGCGATGTATTGCGCTTATTGTAACAAATTGAAAAAAATCCTACCGAGTCTCATGAAATTGCAAAAATATATACATATTTATAATATCAAGACACTTTTTGCAATTTTCCTTAAAGTCCAGTTTAAAATGAGAAGGGATTTAAGTTATTTACCACAGTGTGTATTTTTATGTGGCGTCTTATTAATTATTATATTTAATATCTGGGAGACCGAGCTTTGCCCTGAAAACATAGCGCATTTTCACAGAGATAAGACCTAGCTAGATCGATTTTTCGCCCCCAAAAACTAACATTATATAATAAATTTCATCGAAATCGTTAGAGCCGTTTCCGAAATCCCCGAAATATACAAATATATATATGTACAAGAGTTGCTCATTTAAACGTATAATATTTTATAAATCCCCTCCAATCCTTATTTCGTATTGATTCTACGGTCTTAGTAAAATAGGTCACTGATTATAAAATTATGTCTTCAACCACAGTAGTAGTATAAATTTCATTCTATAGCATGACGTGACGTTAAGTGTCATTTTGAGTTTCCAAAACGTCCCGCTTGGCGCGCTGTTCTAAATCCCATACAAAAATAGACATAACGCAAACGCGAACGCTCGTGACGCTATCAAATTAAATGTACACAAGGGATAGAGTTAATGATATAATTTTATAATCAGTGACCCATGTAACGATGATGGTAGGGATAGGAGTTCAGCAGATTTTGTCTTCTCTTCTTCCTCGCGTTATCCCGGCATTTTTGCCACGGCTCATGGGAGCCTGGGGTCCGCTTGACAACGAATCCCAAGAATTGACGTAGGCACTAGTTTTTACGAAAGGGACTGCCATCTGACCTACCAACCCAGCGGGTAAACTAGGCCTTATTGGGATTAGTCCGGTTTGCTCACGATGTTTTCCTTCACCGAAAAGCTAGTCGTAAATATCAAATGATATTTCGTACATAAGTTCCGAAAAAAGTCATTGGTACGAGCCGGGGTTTGAACCCGCGACCTCCGGATTGAGTCGCACGCTCTTACCGCTAGGCCACCAGCGCTTGCAGATTTAAGGGGCCCATGCACTGATTAACAGTCCGCCGGACGGTATCGGCCTGTCAGTTGTTCGGAACTGTCAAAATTTTGTTCTGACAGGCCGATATCGTCCGGCGGAAAGCAAAAGTGTATATAGTTAGATCAAGAAACGTCTGCAGCGATTTTAATAGCCCACACAGTGCAAGTGTTATTTTGAACGTCAAACTTGTATGAAATTATGACATATAAATAACACTTGCACGTCTGTGCTTTAAAAATCGCTGCAGTTATCTTGGTCTGACTCTAACCGACATTACAACAAAATCCATAGACAATAACAATATCGCTAAACAGGTGGGAGCGTAATCGAAACTTTTTAACGGCAGCCGCGCCCTGACTGTCTGTGGACATAGAATAATTGAAATAGAAGCGGCAATCCGTCTGTACAGTCTTCAAATTTTTAACAATGTATTTTATTAGGCATGTGGAACGTGAATGAAATGTCTTTAAAAACCAGTAGGGGTCAGAACAAAAACTAAGTAATTAAGTCCGACTCACGCTTGACTGCACATTTCTAATAGGTTTCATGTGATCTAAAGGTAAAGAACTATTATATGTTTTTTCAAAATTTTAGACCCATCAGTAGTTTCGGAGAGGGGTATGGTCGGACAGACAGACAGACAGACGCACGGGTGATCCTATAAGGGTTCTGTTTTTTTTTTGGTGTACGGAACCCTAAAAAGTGACCAACACCTCCGGAAGTCGAGGCCGGAATCGACTTTCAGCTTATGCGGCTAACGTCCTCCTGAACACTAAACTACGCGGCCACGGCTGGCGCCGCAAAAATTGCGGATTTCATATTTTTGGTTTCATTTCGTGTCGTTGAACGTGTTCATTGAACAAATACTTAATCACTACACCTTATAAAAAAAAGTCCCCCGCCGTGTCCGTACGGACACGGTACGTTCAACGACACGAAATGAAACCAAAAATGTGAAATCCGCATACACAAAACATACACAAACGCATAGACATACACAAAAGTTAAGGGCTATAAAGGTTAATTTTCTTATGTAACCCTTATCCACGTGAAAAGGTACTCCTTTTATTTAGAGAACTATGATAAAATCATTACCTTCATGCCCACAAGCTGTTAACTATTGCCCACAGGAGAGAAAACTAGTGTGTTCGCGCGAACTGTACATTTTTCTTTCCTGTGGGCAATATTTAACAGCTTGTGGGCATGTAGGTAATGATTTTATCATAGTTCTCTAAATAAAAGGAGTACCTTTTCACTTGGATAAGGGTTCCATAAGAAAATTAACCTTTAACCTGCAGTATGCAATATGCTGGCGATGTTATTTATGGCAAATTATGTGCGTTATACTGCATGTGCGTCAAACATTCCTATTTACCGCCTGAGATGATGAAGACCGTTGTGGTGCCAGTTGCTAAAAACAAAACGGGTAACCTGGGATCTGCCAGCAATTATAGGCCCATTTCATTGGGTACAATACTGGGCAAAATTCTGGAGCGCCTTATACAGCCTGCACTGGTGAGTAATTTAGATATCAATGATGCACAGTTTGGTTTTCGTACCGGGCTCTCAACAGACGCGGCGATTTTAAGCCTAAAACACAGTGTGAATTACTACGTGGACCGGGAAACATCTGTTTATGCGTGTTTCCTGGACCTAAGTAAAGCATTTGATCTGGTGAATTATAATATTCTCTGGAACAAATTGCTCGACACTAAGGTACCTAAACCTATCGTCGGGCTGTTGAGATACTGGTACGGGAACCAAACTAACTGCGTTAGGTGGGGCGACGCGACGTCTAGTGAATATAGACTAGACTGCGGTGTACGTCAGGGTGGTTTGACCTCTCCGGACCTGTTTAACCTCTATGTGAATGATCTAATAGTCGAGCTGAGCAGCGCCAGGATCGGCTGTCATATCGGGGATGTTTGTCTAAACAATCTCAGCTATGCGGACGATATGGTGCTGCTGAGTCCGTCTATCAGTGGTCTTCAGACGCTACTCTCGGTCTGTGAACGGTATGCGGCGGCTCATGGTCTAAAATATAACGTTCAGAAGACCGAGATGATGGTCTTTAGGGCTGGCAGAGGTCCGGACAGGATACCTAAACTAGTTCTGAATGGCTCACCGGTGCAGGTAGTTAATAAGTTTAAATACCTTGGACACGTCTTGTGCAGTGACTTATAAGGTGACCTTGATATGGAACGAGAAAGGCGGGCTCTGTCCATCAGGTGTAACATGCTCGCGCGCAAATTTGCGAGGTGTACAAATGATGTCAAAGTGACTCTGTTCAGAGCATTTTGCCAGTGTTTGTATACCTGTCAACTTTGGGTTAACTTCAGTAGAAAAGCATTTTCAACTCTGCGGGTTCAATACAATGACGCTTTCCGCATTCTACTGAGGTTACCCAGGTTTTGTAGCGCATCGAGCATGTTCGCAGAGGCGGGGGTGCCCGACTTCTTCGCCATCTTCAGAAGTAGGATAGCAGGTTTCTGGGAGAGATTGAGAAACTCAGACAATCGAATACTTAAGACCGTCTCCGAGAGCCTGTACAGCCCCATTTTTCGTTACTGGTCATCCGTTCACCACAGCGAGAACAAAAAGTGACAGTACCTAGAGTACCTATATATGTTGTAAAATTAATATAAAATATTTTATAAGACTAGTCATGTGGCGACTGAAGCAACTCTTAGTTTAAGTTCTTAGTTTATATTAGGATTAGCATAATTTTTATATGGACATGTGTCTGAAATAAAGTGATTTTATTTTATTTTTATTTTATTTTTTTTATAGCCCTTAACTTTTGTGTATGTCTACAGGAAAGACGCGAACACAGTTTTGTGTTTGACCCGTCTGTTTGTGTGTTTGCATGTTCGCGATAAACTTAAAATCTACGGATTTTCTTGCGGTTTTCACCTATCGATAGAGTGATTCTTGAGGAAGGTTTATGTGCGGGTCGGGTCGCTAGTAAGAAATATGTTACATTCATGTTGCCCATTTTTGCTTCTGCGTTGATAAGAAGGTATACGATAAGAAAAGATAAGACAAGACAGAATGAGATACCTAAGTTTCGATATTTTGTCGCTAAATAGAATTGTCGTCTCTGCGTAATATTGTCAATGGTCCTCGGCCGTGCCCCAGTAGGAAGCGGGCGCGGCGGGAAGTAGGCGCGACCCGTGTGCGATCAATTGTGGCTACAACGACTACAGTTGCTAACACGCTAGACTGACACAACTACCGAAGTAAAACTCAGAAAGCTGCCTTTCCACTGACGAGCGGAGGTGAGAAGAGACGTACTGAAATCAACCAATAGTATTGGTGAGAACCAAGAAGAAGAAGAGATTCTCCGCTACGCTGGATACGACAGTGGAAAGCTTTCCGCTCAGTGGAAAGGCAGCCTAATGAAAGAATTCCATTAGCTGGGTGTACATTTCCACACCCTAAACTTTGTTTTTCATGCTGAAGTTGCAATCGGAATGTATTAACATTAAGCGCCACTTGCACCATCTCACTAACCCAAGGTAAAGCGGTTAAACCGTTAACCAAATGTCAAATTGTAATGGTAACCATGGTAACTCCAGGTTTAATCGGTTAACCCGGGTTATGCAAATGGCTCTAAGGCCTATTTGCACCATTCCACGATCCCGGGGTTAACCGGTTAAACCTGGAGTTACCATGGTTACCAGTACAATTTTATTTATTTATTTATTTAACAATATATTTACACGGCATTACAGACAAGCCAATACACCGAGAAATTAAACATTGCAACACACACAGTATACAAACACATGAAACATATAAGGAGACATTAAACATAAATGCTGGACAGCCTGTCATCCATCATCTCGCAGAACTTCAGACATTCACGGCACACAGTCGCCCATCTCCAAGCAAACAAGTCACATTCAGGTGCCGATGTCAGGAGCGCATTGAGCAGCGTCAGCGCACGATAGAGCGGCGAATTCCTATGCGACACCGTGCGCGCCGCCGGCACTGCCAGCAGTGCGGTCCAATTTGACACTGGTTTTACGGTTTAACTGCTTAACCCCGGGTTAGTGGGATGGTGCAAGAGGGCCTAAGTATAAGTACCTCTTGAGTCGAATGATGGTTCCTATGACAGTTCTTTCAAGTCTCTTTTGGTTGGACTTATTTAAAAAAAAAGTGAATCGTCAGCTGAGCTGACACTGTGGATGATCATCATCATAACTTAAGAGCTTTGCTCTTGTCGGTGGAGTAATCGCCAATCATTTCTTTCTTGTGCCAGTCTTTTAATTTCCTCATACGACGCATTATTTTTTATTTTACTGTGGATGATGGCATACTGAAATGCTGTTAGAGTCTGACCAAGCTAGCTAGATGTCGACTATGAAGATAACTCGCGTTTTGGTAAGAACACTGATGTACTTATGGAGTTAGCACTTTAGGTTAGGCAACGAATGCTCAAAAGGTTGTAGAGGGAAATGCTTGGAACGCAATTTTTGACTCCGTAACTTTGTTTGGACTAGTTAGAATGGTGTCAATGTGATACCATAAATGAATTCAGCACACCCGATTTATACCCAACTGATGTAGATATCAAAATAAAATTAAGAGCCCTAAATAAACTTTCAAGAGCGGATATCTCAAAAATTATTCAAGATATCGAAAAACTTGACTAAGTAAAACTTGTAAAAAATTTAATCAGCTTTCGGTTTGTCTAAGTAGTAATGTCGCTAAGACGCAAAGTTTCCAAGATATAAGTAAAAAACCGAAAAATGGGACCTTCTTACCGTCTACCCCCCGGCACAGGGGCTACGGCCGGAGACTTTTGATATGTTCACCTCCTAACTAGTCCAAACATAGTTATGGAGTCAAAAAATATTTTCCGAGCATTTCCCTCTATAGCTTATTATCGCTTGGCCTACTTATTACCAAAGAGGATTTGAAGAAGAGAGTTACTGTCATGGTAAATTATGTAGCTACAGTTCATTTACTGCCATCTTTCGACAGAAGATTAAACCTGTTTGAACGCCATTTGACTTTGATCCTTATTCTTTAACTGATATGTGTTAACTTTTTAAATATTAATATTCACGCCATCTACTCGAGCATAGGCTGAAGGTTGTAGCGCCATCGCTCGAAAACATGGAACTATACCTTTGGCCTATAGTCGAGTAGATGGCGTGAATATTAATATTTATAAGTTAACACATATCACTGAAAGAATAAGGATCAAAGTCAAATGGCGTTCTAACAGTTTTTATGTTCTGTCGAAAGATGTCAGTAAATTTACAGTGGCTACATAATTTACTTTGACAATCCGTCTCTATAGACTTTATTCTCTTTGTTATTACTTATATTTCTCTATGATTAGAACTTAATTTCAAATTAAAGTCGTGCTCAATTAAAGCTTGACGTTTATTAACGCAAATATTGAATTTCGTGGCGTTTTCCACGATTCACCCGCGTTTCATATATCACGGTTATTAATGGGAACAACATCGGCACGCCTTGATGAGGCTTTTAATAGGCTTTGGTTTTAACTTTACAAGTCAAAAACTAACCTGAAAGTTTACAACTTATGCTCTTTCAAATGATACCCCGTTTGACCTAGTAAGTAACTAGACTTTGAAATTTTGCCCCCCTCTTCTAATGATCAATTTTTGTAGTAAATAAAACATAAAATAAAAAGTAACATTTTAAATGTTAGTTTTGGCTTGGCGTTGTTCGTGACTATTCCAAATTTCAAATGGATAGTGACAGACAGACTGACAGAGTCGCACCATAAGTGTTCCATTTGTAGAGTTCGACCAAGAAAAGTCTGCATCGATTTTGATAGCCCACGCAGTGCAACTGTTATTTACTTATACGTCATCATTCATTTCATAGATATATGCGTGGGCTAAAATCGCTGCAGACTTTTCCTGGTCTAACTCTACCTTTTTGGTACGGAACCCTAAAAACGTACATCAAATTAAACGAATGCCGGAATCAGGTCAGCGCAACCCTTGAGCAGCAATAACAATTCGCGACCATAACACTCGGCCGTCCTGCCGTCGCCGCGCCCCGGCGCGCCCGTACGATGGGCTTGGGTGTACGAGAATAGCTTTGCCAATGAAATAGATACTACGTTACAGTGATAAAATTGATATGGATACATGCAGTTGGAAAAAAATTATGGGCCCTGGACTCCCTGGAGGGAAAGTAGTGAAAGTACCTTAAAACCTTAAGCTAGCTCATTTTATACTTAAGGGAAACATTCGTTTATTTTTAAAAGGAAACAAAACAGCATCCAATTTTTATTTTTATTCGCTTGTCTCGCCCGGGAATCGAACCGACTTAAAATACTAAATAATCGATTTTATGGAAAATAGGCGAGTGTAAGATAAGTTTCTTGGAGAAATTTTAACGTTATGAACTGTATCGTCTAGTCCAGCGGTCGGCAACCTGCGGCCCGCGGGCCGCATGCGGCTCGCGAAACTGTCACTTGCGGCCCGAGAGGCGCCTTGGCTATTTTGTATGTAATAGTGACAAACGACAATGTCTCATAAAGTCATAAATATTAACAAAGTACGGCCCGCGTCACCTCCATTAACTACTATTGGCCCTTGGCTGCTAAAAGGTTGCCGACCGCTGGTCTAGTCTAATGGAATAAATAAAATAGCGAGTGTTTTTTTTTTTAATTTTAGTCGGTTTATTCCCCGGTCGAGACTAAGCGAATTTAAAAAAAAAACCTTTGAATGCAGTTATGTTTCCTTTTAGAAATAAAAGAATGTTTCCTTAAGTAAAATGAGCTAACTTAAGGTTTTAAGGCACTTTCCCTCCAGGGCCCATACATGTTTCCACCCTGTATGTGCCTAATCTCCACGACAATTAAATTAAAAGTACCTAACTAAGCAAATAATGTTAATGTGTCTACAAACCTTACGTTAACTTCAAGTTTCAAATTGAAGCTTCAGTTTTTTTTACCAAAAGTTGTTTATACGATAAAATACCTTCTACAAGCTATTATTCACTGTAACCTCGCCCGCCGTCAGAACCGCAAACATATAAATATTACACTGAAAATGCCCTTGCATTTACCCTCAAGAGGGGGTTTCTTAGGGGTGGGGGGAGGTCGTTAATCACAGTCCGCGGGACAGGCCGGCTAATCAGCCCCCAATTACAAGATACAGGATGAATTCCTAATGGGGTCAGTTGGGAAAAAACTCGAGAAAGTCTGCTGCAGTTGCAAAGTTGTTCAATACAAATTATACAAAATCTGGTCAAATTATGTTACAATAACAGAACTGTAATAAGGACTTTCCCAGTGTTGAAAGTAAATTGTTTCACAAAATACATGCAGCACCAATAAATTATTATAAAAATGTAGACAGCAATTATTTTTGACACAATTTTTATTTAATAAATCAGATAGAACTATTAAGAGTTGGTAACTTGACCATGATGTGACTTGTTCTGTTTTTAAATTTCATGATGGTTAATCGTTTTGACAGTTCAAAAAAGGAACTGATTAATAAGTCCTATTTGTTACTGGGATAACATTTTGTTGCGTACGCCTTAGATACGAAATCTAGTACCCTAGTACAAGCTTTATTCAGTTTGGGGCTAGGTCGATCTGTGTAAGATTGTCCCCACTAAAATATTCATTATTATTAATATTTATTCATAGTTTTAGATGTCTGCTTAGAATTCTTATTTTCCTAAATATAGGTCAGTTGTTTGGCCCACCCTGTATGACGTTGTATGTTGAAATTGCCATTTAAAGCACTAGCAGCTTAAGGTAAATTTAGTCTCAGCTTAGTCTGGGAGTGGCTTAGGCGAAAGTGTTTAAGGGCAGTTTAATTGTCAAACGTTAATACCGACCACAGTACGGCTACCACAAGTTTGACACTGACATACGCTAGCATGTGCGTAATTTGAAAAGTATTCTATGCATCACGCTCGTACTCGCATATTAGTGCGAGTGAGATGTATAGAACGTAAGTTACGCAGATGTTAGCGAATATATTATGTCAGTGTCACACTCGTGGTAGGCGTAGGTACTGGAATGACGCTTACCTACGCTTGACGATTAAAGATTAATTAAAGTGTGCAAAAGGGAAGCCGATACGTACCTGTACCTAAGGGGCCGCTAGCGGCTGATGAGTCTACCCTCTTAAGCCAGTTGAGGGTATATGAAAACATTACATGATCAAATAATGTAGGTTAAAGTCAGGCCCCAATTTCACCACGGTGACAGGTGCGACAATTGTAAAATCACTGTTGCTGACGTCACAGGCATCCGTGGGCTACGGTTACCACTTACCATCGGGCGGGCCGTATTCCTGTTTGCCACCATCATTGTATTATTTAAAAAAACTTTATTATATCGGAAAAAAACAGATATTTCTTTTGCGAAGTTTCTGACAATTGTCAAGATTTAGAAGAATTGTAGGTAATTCTTGACAGGTAATGAGTTATATGTCGGAATTTCGTGACAATTGTAGTGTTTCTTGTGACAATTGTCATAAACTTAGCAAGAGAAATATCTGTATTTTTCCGATATAATAAAGTTTTTTTTAATAAAACAATTATGGTGGCAAACAGGAATACGGCCCGCCCGATGGTAAGCGGTACCGTAGCCCATGGATGCCTGTGACGTCAGCAACAGTGATGTTTTACAATTGTCGCACCTGTCACCGTGGTGAAATTGGAGCCAGGTCGTTCAGTGACAGGTGGTTTTGTATTTGGTTGGTTAACCAATAAATGTTATAACTACCCGAAAATGTACAAATTATTTGTTTACTTTAAGTACCTAAAGATCCAGAGTATAGAAGAAGAAGAGTAGAAGAAGAAGTGTTCAGATGATACAAATGTGTCGAAATGACAGATGCTATCAAAAGCCATGTGACAATTTCCACACATTATTTAAGTATTGGCATTTTCTATCAACCATTGCCATCTTGGCTAGACTCTCAGGCAGTTTAAGTACGAAATAAATAAATGGACTAAAAATATACTCCGAAGATAAAATCGAAAAATCTACTATAGACGGCCGGCTGCACGGGCTTTAGGTTAGTTATAACACTTTAAACTCTCGCGTTTTGTACACATATTTAATTACACAAACGGGTCTACCGCGATATAATTTCATTGTTTTTACCTTTAATTCCGACGTTTCAGCTGAGTTGCACCAGCTGTGGTCACGGAAAGACCACAGCTGGTGCAACTCACCACCAGGTTTAGGTTAGTTTTCGTTCATGTCGTCTCAGATATGGGTGGGGGCATTCAGTGTAATGCCCTGAACACAAATAAAAGTTTGTACTGCCGACTTTATGACGTCACAGCAACTACCCCCACCACTTTCGCGGTTGTCATTTCATATATTTATGTTCAGGGTATTACACTGAATGCATCGATACCATATTCACTCATATCCGAGACGACATGAGCGAAAACCGATTTCTAGAAGACTTTTCGTTCGCTGGCGGATCTCTATTAGATTAAAGCGTAATAAAAATATTACTATCGACAGTTTTGCAGATATCGTTCATTTAGCTTTTATGAAATAATTTAAAACTATAAAACACTATAAACTGCAATATTTCGCTGTTATTGTCAACTTTATTAAAGCTCCATAAGGTCCAATATAGAATGGAGCATGTTCAATTTAATATCGTTCCCATTTGATCGCGAATTTCTATGCCTAGTCTAGTACCCGTCGCCAGTTCTGTATTCTCATAGCTCAGCGAGTTACCGCAGAGTACAGTTAGCATGAAAAGTAGCGGATCAGACATCGCTAATATATTTTTAACATGTAGGTAACAATAAGTAGTTAAAAGTTGAGAGGTAGGTACTTTAAACATATTTTTTTTCGATATCCATAGATTGTAATTATTTTTTCTTAATTTTTTGTACTTATTTGTTATGCAGAATTTAGGGGCGATGAGAAAATTGAGAATTGAATCTTGACCGTTAAAGGGTTAAGCGTTCTACTTAGTGCACTGCCTTATGGGAATATACCTAGTTCAGATTCGGAAACCGCTACCAACTTTTAGTATGTTGTTGGGCATAGCATTGGGTCTCTTAAACTGCTGGGAGACAGCGCGCCGGCCATCTACTTCAGCGGAATGACGTCATCAAAATGACTCCCGCCTCGTTGCGAATATTGCATATTGCACCCAAACTATGCATGGAACATACACGTGTGGGTATTAAATGAAAGCCAATTAAATATGCTATATTTCATTTATGCAGCGTGTACCAAAATATACAACAGTTCAAGAGAAATTTACAAAAAAATCAAAACAATGTATAAAAATATTCGATTATTTGGGTTTTACAACCAAACCAAAAGTCGAACGTTAAAGCAATGTACTACAACATTAAAGATGACGTCTCAAGCCATACACTGATATCAATAAAATCTAAATTTGACCAAATATGTGGAAATTATGCATCAAAATGTAGGTATTTGTCAGTACAAATGCATGAAAGACAGACAGATTTTAATGACGTCATTCCGCTGAAGTAGATGGCTGGCGCCGCTGTCTCCCGGCAGTTTTGGAGACCCAATACCATGTCCAACAACATACTAAAAGTTGGTAGCGGTTTCCGGATCTGAGGGGCTACCGCGAAAACCGAAATTCGCAAATTGCGGGGATCTTACTCTTTTACTCCAATGAAGGCGTAATTAGAGTGACAGAGAAATATGCCCGCAATTGACGATTTTCGGTATTGGCGGTAGCCCTACTGAACTATCTCTTCGACCGTTTCCCATTAAGGCATAGTATTAACTGGCGCTGCAACAAATCGCATCCGATTTTTCACAAACTGTGGCATTTATTTTGATCGATTGATCCTACTTAGTTGGTATCGTATCTAAATTCGCATGCGAGTTATTGCCAGGTCCGGGTGATTCTCAAAAAATATATCTGAGGTCTAATTGCCGCGACCCATACAAAATGTATGAAAAGAGTCGTGGCAATTAGACGCAACCGCAGATATATTATCAGAGAATGTCCCGTCTGTTTGTCTGTCTACTTAAAGCCAAATTTAGACACATAGACATTGCGGTATTTGGTCGATCCACTGAATTCATTGTACTCTGTAGTTAGCAATTTGAAAATTGCATGTAAGTTCTTGAATCGTCTAAATGGGGCTTTATACTGGTCCGATTGAGTCGAGCGCTCGCCCGTCACAACACTAATTCAAAATGGCGGCCGACATCTGTCAGACGCAGACTAGTTGTCAACGGGAGCGGACGTGTAATATTTTACGGCGAAATTTTGGAAAATAAATCGTATTGCTGTGTATTTAGGGTTTAGATTTGAGTGTAAAGGAAATGTAGGTTGACAAAAGTAACGTAATATTAAATTGTTGTTAGTATAGTAGTACTATAGTACTACATAGTATCAAAGAGAATAGATAGTAATAGAGGGGTCCTGTCATAGTAAATTTTGTAGTCACAGTAAATTTACTGCCATCTATCGACATACGACTAAAACTCAAAATGAAAACGTATAAAATTATCAAAAAATGTATATATATGGATAAATGATTTTATTATTTTTATATCATTTTGACCCATGTTCATTCACTGATATCTTTGCGTTAAAATTGTTAAATATGAAACGGTGTCGTCACGCCATCTAGCCGAGCATAGGCTAAAGGTATGTGCGCCATCTATACGAGAATGACTTTTTCTTGATTTCCGAGGCACGATTTTTCCTTAGACTTTATTCATCTTATACGAAGTTACATATGTCTTTGATAGTATGTAAAGTACTTAGCGGACCAGGTGACAAAATTATCTTTATTAATTCTTTATTATTACCTACTTAAATATATTTTGCGGTGGAAACGGCGGGCTGCTGGGGTGCTGACGCGAAACAATTTGTGCGTGACATTGGCCGTCGACTTAGGCAAAAGGGAGAGGATCCCTGCTCCAAATCGTTTCTGGTGCAGAGGCTGTCCATAGCCATACAGCGGGGTAATGCCGTGAGCATTATGGGCACTTTTGCACCGAAAGCGACAAATAACGGGTTTGGCTAATAGTTACTTCATGTAAATATAAAAGTAATATTTTATGACCTATGAATTAATTCATTGTGACTGCATTGCTGCAGTATATTGGAGCGCGACATGACTGCAATGCAGCCGGCAGGAATGTCGGCGATTCCATGCTGAAAATGCATGTCGTGTACAGTCAGCTGCAGAGATAGCTGACCCCTCCTGCATTAAACTTGTTTGCAGGGGGGGTCAGATATCTCTGCAGCTTACTGTACATCAGCCTTTATAATAAATGATCTCCATTAGTGCGTGCGGATATTGAACTAAGTCTGAATCACAAACTCACAAAAAGATAAATGAAAAAACTCTAATCCGTACAAAAACTACGTCATAGGTTGCAGTCACTTTGCGTTTGAAAATTGATCTTTATCTCAAATGTTTAAAGTTGATTTTTGATTGCGTATTAATGCGTTACATCGTCATAGTTCCGTGTTTTAGTTCCGCCATGCAGAATCTAGCTAATAAATATATCGATCTCTTTTTAGTTTGTTGGTTTAACCTTCAAAGTCTTTGTACAGATCTACCTATACCCATACCATGAGTCACTGACAGTGTCAAAACTGACATACAGGGTGGAAAAATAAGTCGGGCCCTGGAGGGAAACTACCTTAAATCCTTGAGTTGGCTCATTTTACTTAAAGTAGACATTCTTTTATTTTTAAAAAGAAATAAAACTGCGTTCAAAGATTTTTCTTTTTTTCTTCTATATTGCTTGTCTAAGTAGGTACTTCTTGAGTACTAAATATTCGTTTTTATGGATATTTTGTACGACAGACGAGTGTAAGACCTAATATTTCTTGGAGAAATGTTTCATTAACTGTATCGACTAGTAGAAAAAAATAGCGAGAGTTTATGTTTTGGAAGTTTCACTCGGTTCGATTCCCGGTCAAGACAAGCGAATTTAAAAAAATCTTTGAATGCAGTTTTGTTTCTTTTTAAAAATAAAGGAATGTCTCCTTTAAGTAAAATGTGCCAACTTAAGGATTTAAGGTAGGTTCCCTCCAGTGGCCTATTTTATAAAGCTACAAGTTACAATTTACAAGCGGAAGTCTCGTTCTAACACATAGGGTTAGAAAGAGAATTCCGCTTGTAAATTGTAGCTTTATAAAATAGGCCCCAGGGCTCGATATATCTTTCCACACTGTATATTATGTATTCGCTAAAGTCTACGTAATTTACTTTCTATACATATCGCTCGCACTAATATGCGAGTACGAGGGAGATGCATAGAAAGTGAGTTACGTTCTCGTTTATGCGAGTGCCAAACTGGTGGTAGCCACACTAATCACAGATGATAATATGTACTAAACTTTTAAAATCACTCAGTACGATAGAGAGACAGAGAGCGTTTCGTTGTCGTAGCGCGTTGGCATCTTGGCTAGGCACCCTGATGATATAAAAAATATCCTATGCCCGTCCATCCAAACTATTACCATAATAATTTCTTCTCAATCGGTTAGGTTGTTAGACGGTTTAAGCGTAACAGAGAGTCAAACATTTATTAAGTAATTATCGCAACAAATTAACCGTTTCCATTCTTAGGCATAAATAAACAAACTGTTTGTGGAGACTGGTCTGTTTAAGCTAACACAAGCTATTATACTTAGTAACTTTATTTTTATTAATTAATTACAGTGAGACGCCTCATTCTGCTCTCGTATGTTTCTTTTCTCTTAATGAATGTATTAATTATACAGGATATTGACTCTTGGAGACCCTATACATCTCTAAGGATAACTTGATAAACTATATAATCTTATAGTTCTGATACCTAGAGTCATTTACACCTCTAAATATTATAGATTTTTTTTTTGTGTTTTGTATCTGTATTTTTTATGTAATTCGACATTAAGAGACCATATACATCTCTTAGTAATTGTAATACGTTAGATTGAATTGTTAGTTTTATTTTATAAAATTGTTGATGTTATTATTTTTGCTTGTATGTAAATTCAATGATGACGTGTAAGTGCCCTTGTGGCCTATTTGCTGAATAAATGTTGATGTTTGATGTTTGTTTGAAACAACAAAACACAAAACAAACATTAAAGTAACTGATCTGAGCATAATAACTCTATTAAATCAAACAGTACCATTAATACTATTTTTTGCCTCGCAATTTAAGCCCGATGAAATTAAAACTAAAAAAAAACAATGGTTTCCCGCGCTTTCTGATGTCGAACCGGTGCGTTCGAGATACGCGCGGCGAAAAACACGGACAAGCGCGAGTCGGACTCTCGCACTAGGGGACGTTTTTATTAAAAAAACAGAAATAACGTAAAAATACCACATAAAAAAAAGATTTACCTAGTGTACCTACAACTTTAAATAAAGTGGAAGTTTGTATGTGTTAGGGTCCTTCTAAATTAGACCATGAGTGTACATAGGTACTATTTTTTAAATAAAAATAAATCAATAAATATCAGGGGACATCTTACACAGATCAACCTAACCCCAAACTAAGCAAAGCTTGTACTATGGGTGCTAGGCGACGATAATTTAGGGTGATTCACTTTTGTATGGAGAAAAAAAAGTTGTAATATTTTTCCTGACTTTGCTCACCAATGGAGTCTCCCCACACTAAAAACTATGTATTTCAATTTTCAAAAGAATCGAATAACGTTTAGAGGTTGCACAAGTTGAAAAGGTAGAGTGAGAACCCCATACATTGCGTGAAAATGAAGTATGTTCTAAAATGACAAAATATAATGATCTAATACTAAAATCGAATGAGAAAACTGAATTTTGCGTCTAAAACACGATAAAAGCACTTTTCCTTTGGAAACAGGTGGAAAAACTGGAAAATCTTAATTAGAACATTTATCGAGTAACCAAAATCCAAGTTTAATACTAATTTTAAAATTTATTTATATGTAGAAGGTTCAGTATCACACTACTCTCCGTTTTGATGGTAGCCGCTTAAACCATTTTCTACCCTCTGATGTAGAGTCGTTGGTTATTTGAAAAATCTTTGTTGAAGTTGTGCAACCTCTAAATGTTTACCGATTTTAATTTTTTTTAACGTATAATATTTTCTTATCAGTTAGAACAAGAATTCGAGCAAAGTCAGATGAAAATCGAAAATTCGGAAAAATGAAACACCCTAGACGATATACATACTTATATAGATAAATACATACTTATTATCCCTAGAAAACACGCATGACTCAGGAACAAATATTTGTCTTCATCACACAAATAAATGCCCTTACCGGGATTCGAACCCAGGACCACCGGCTTCACAGGCAGGGTCACTGTGGTCGTCATATATACAGTCAACAACCCTATTGGACTTACACCTTATTGTGTGTTATTGTGTTGTTCGTTACTAAGTTTTGTTTTCTTTTTTGCGACATTAAGTGACTTTTTCAGCTACACCTACACTTATTAATTCTCACTACCAAATGAGAATACAAACCTCGTCAAAAGGCGCTCAGTACGGAACCCCAAAAAGTAAATCAACCATAAATCGATCACGATATCCAAATTTAGATTCTAAATCAAACCAGTTTCGGTTGATTTTTATTTAACAACTTGAGCCGTGCAGAATTGTTTTCGAACGTTACTAAAATGGTAAAGAAATTGTATCAGTACATTTGTAGGTTAAGGTCAAACGGTTTTGAATTGAAGTACTTTCTCCTCAGACTGAATAGTAATAGAATTTATAGAAAAGAAATGTGCCGTACACCTATATGATTTTTATTTTTCTGCGGAATAAGAATAACAGAAGAAGCGCGCAAATATGCTGTCCTCGGCGAGGGCTAGGGTTAGACCAAAAAAAGTCTGCAGATTTTGATAGCATACGCAGTGCAAGTGTTTTAATACGTCATAATTTCATGGAAGTTTGACGTTTAAATTAACACTTGCACTGCGTGTGCTATCAAAATCGTTGCAGACTTTTCTTGGTCTAACTCTACATATTTGCGCCGTTTGGCGTAGAAACTCTGGGACCGGATGGGGCTAGCGCAAAAACCTTTTGCTTTTTTTTGGTTAATAAAGTTCTAAAATTAAAAAAAACCTTTTTCAAGGAAATTTCCCAGAAAAATACAATCAAACATCAATATTTATTCAGCAAATAGGCCACAAGGACACTTTTACACGTCAACATGGAATTTGCATGTACAAGCAAAAAAAAAACCTATAAAATACATCTAACCTAATCTTTCTCTCTCTGCACCAATTGTAGATGTCTGTTTGGCCTTATGGTTGACTGGTAGAGAATGCCATTTGGCATTAAGTCCGCCATTTGTACATTTTTGTATATACTTTGTGCAATAAAGTTTAAATAAATAAATAAATCTAACCGCAAAAATCTATTCAAAATAAAGTATTACAATTACTTAGAAATGTATAAAGTCTTTAGAGACTTTTAGATGTCGAATTACAAAAATAAAGTAAAATAATAATAATATTAAAAAAACATAATAATATTCAAAAAAACAAACATACATAAATCTAAGAGTATTTCAGAGATGTACATCATCATACATTTACGTAAATGTGATTAACAGTCCGCCGGACGGTATCGGCCTGTCAGTTAGAACAAAATTTTGACAGTTCCGAACAACTGACAGGCCGATACCGTCCGGCGGACTGTTAATCAGTGGGCCCCCTTAGTGTCAGAACTAAAAATTAAAAGATAACCTAACCTAACCTACTTTTCTGGTAATGTATAGTTAATAAAATGTAGTGACTGGAGAAATGCCTCCTCAAGTTTATAATCCAAAAAAGCGGTACGATTTTTTATAAAGTCTGGTGCCTGAAGTCTAGGGTTGCCAACTTTTTTTTGGTGGAATATAGTATTTTCCAGAGTAAGGCATCAAAAATATAGTACATTTAAAAAAAATATAGTACTTTTAGATAAAATACTAAAAATTAGTGTAATATACGTTTAATCGGAAATATAGTATTTTAACGTACTATATATTTTTCCAAAAGTATATAGTACAGAGAGCCAAAATATAGTACAATACTATATAATATAGGTAGTACGGTTGGCAACCCTAGCCTGAACCCACTGCACCTACTCGTTCAGTCAGCAGCAATAGTTGCTAAGCGGGCGAGGTGTTCAAAATGATCTTGAGGCGACTTCATTGTTAAGAGACTAAGAGCGCGTCAAGGTAATTTTGAACACCTCGCCCGCTTAGCAACTTCTGCTGCTGACTGTATATTATTATTATGGCAGTGAGTGTCCATTAACCGGCACGGAATTAAGGATGACACACGCTAGCCCGGGCCGACGCGTCCGACATGTCATTTTCTATGACGGCTGATCGGTGATCACGTGGTGCTTTCCATAGAAAACGAAGCGCCGGATCCGGCCCCGGGCCGGTCTAGCGTGAGTCATCCTTTAATCGGCACGGAAATAAGCCGCCGTAAATTGACATGTGCTTACTGCTGATGTGTTTAGGGTGTTGGGGAGAAGAGGCTGGCGGATAGAGTCCATACTATACTTAAGGTTAATACGTACAGGTCATAGATTTAAAGTCTGGGTATCCTATTGCAACTTAGACAAATGCTTGTCCGACGTTTTATTTGCCTCGCGTTTTATTAAAAAGCCGTTTTTAGTGAAAACGCGTTTTCCCTAGTTAAAACTAGTTTTCCGAAATGCCTCGATGAAAACGCGTATTAACTAGTTATAAATAAGTAGTGGTGTAAAATGCCCTTGGACTTGTGTTGTTTAGTTTTGGGCGTTAATTTAGTTTTGGTTGGTTGAATAAATAAATATTAAATCAACAATAAAAATATATTTATTTAGCAACACAAAAAACAATGAATTGCATGCACAATCAAAAATCAGGTAGAATTTAGATATACAATTTGTGTATTAAAATGGATGGGACTCGGCGAGACCGCTGATTTTCAGTCCCCTCCCAATTCAGAATGAATACTTAGTTTACCTCGAAATACACAATTAGGTAGGTAACTAAAAGTATTTATTCAATAATAGAAAATGAGTAATTTCCCGCTAAATCTTATAACTTGTACCATAATAAAGTCAATTAATCAATAATAATGAATTACGAGCGCTTAATAGTTTTAATTAGCCTTGTTTTCGATGGCGGCTGTTGAATATATCATAAATTATAAGACAATTATACTCCCCGAAGTAGTAAATTTGATTTGTTGTCATAAAATAGTCGCTATGAAGCTTCATACCAACATATCTTGTGGTTTTTTACTTAGGAAATAGAAAAGCGCAAACGTAAGAGGGTACTCATATTAAATTACACAAACGGGTCTACCGCGATATAATTTCATTGTTTTTACCTTTAATTCTGACGTAAAAACAATGAAATTATATCGCGGTAGACCCGTTTGTGTAATTAAATATGTGTACAGAACGCGAGAGTTTAAAGTGTTATATGTATGAGGGTCCTGTATTTTCCGGAAATAGTTTTTTACGAGTTGTGATTTCAGCTTTCTTACCCGAAAGCATTTGGACAGTGAAATGACACACATATTTTAGTTTCCGGAAACACGAGATACATTTTGGATTGTGTACATGCAGGAATGACATTCCACCGTCCGCCACCGGACGACCCGGAGCGTCGAGCAAATGCTTCCAGTTGTCGTCATAGGTACAGTCAGCAGCAAAAATTGCAAAGCGGGCCAGGTGTTCAAAATGATCTTGACGCGACTTTATTGTTAAGAGAATGAGAGCGTGTCAAGGTAATTTTGAACACCTCGCCCGCTTAGCAACTTCTGCTGCTGACTGTATCATTTATGCTAACTGCTAGTGGAATTCGCTTCCGTCTGTATTTTAATGTATGTAATAAGTATATTAAAACGAAATTCTGAAATAAAATAAATTTTGAAATGAACATTCAAGTATCTGGTACTTAGTTTTCGTTGTTAAAAATTATTATACAAGGAAAATATAGCGATATGATACAGAAGTTTCATTATGCGAAACTTATGAAACTAAAACTACGAAAACTATTATAGCGAAACGATATTATGTAAAGAGGAGGAGCATAATGAGGAGGGGAGATGAAAGCTTTGAAAAGCTGATCATTGTTGGGAACACGGAGAGCATACGAAGCCGAGGACGATCTCCAACAAGATGGAGCGATCAATTAAAAGGGGCTCCAGCCTCAACAAACTTTTGCTCGGTTGTCAGAGACGCAATGAACAGGCACCGTTGGAGGCAGATCATAACGACCAGGTGTGGAGCATCCACATCCACCGATGACCACGATCCTCAATCATGAGAGAGAGATTATGTAACGTAAATGTTCATGCCAAGTTTCATTTAATTTTAACATAATTTTAAAATGAACACGGAAGTTTATTTGTATGAGCGCGGTATTTTGGCGGCGTGTTCGTGTGACTTTACGAATAGTATTGGCTGTCGCTTCGCCTAAAACCCAACAGACAAGCTGTACGCTTTTTAGGGTTCTGTACCCAAATGGGACCCTATTACTAAGACTCCGCTGTCCGTCTGTCTGTCTGTCACCAGGCTGTGACTCATGAACCGTGATAGCTAGACAGTTTGATGTATTTCTGTTTCCGCTATAACAACAAATACTAAAAACAAAATAAAATAAATATTTAATGGTACGGAACCCTTCGTGCGCGAGTCTGACTTGCACTAGGCCGGCTTTTTCAGTATTTTTTTTACAAAAAGCCACCGTATTTCTTAAAAGTTCAAATACACCGCAGAACTACAAAGTAGCAGTTCTAAATCGGTCGTTTCTCGGAACGCTAAAAAATCTTTACTACCCCGGGCCACTGGCCTCGTAAACCGCGTTTTGGATCAGCACCAATACATTAGCTCTAGGCATAAAACTAGTTTTAAAAGTAATGTCTAGTTGAACGTGGAAAATCTAGGGAAAAACTTCAAGATGGCTGAAAGAGCCAAAGAAAATTATGTCTTAAAATCGATGTTGCTGCCCGAACTTTTTACTTTTGTGGAAGTAATGTTAATAATCGGATCCCTTTGTTTGACATAATTATTGAAAGTCCTAATGTAATGATTGTCAGATTAGCATTAGTCATAATTCTAAAACCGTTACCTTTTCAGGGTTTTCGCAAGGTTATCCTATAGATAGGTTAAGTTAGGGCTCATTTAGACGGTGCGAGAACTCGCATGCGAGTTTCATTACATTGCGTTATTTGATCGGTCGGCTGATTTCATGTAACCTTAATGGTCCGCAATGGAACTAAAATCGCATGCGAGTTCGCGCGCCGTGTAAATGAGACCTTAGGTTAGGTTTGTTTTATGGCAATCCTGAAAAATTACGCGTTTCTGAGAAAAACCAAATTATGACTAACGAAAATTCAGACAAACAATACATCATCACTTAAAACTTTATGGGAAACAATAGAGACCCGTTAATAATATAATAAATATATGTGCGTGTGAGATGAATCGCCAATCTTCATTCGATTAATTAGGTAGGTAGGTATATATTTTCTCTGACCTCTTATAACTATTTATATTTTAAAAATTGATTTAAAATCAACTGTTTTTTCTTATGTAACCCTACCTACTAAAGGATGACTCACTTTAGACCGGGCCGTGTCCGGGCCGGAGCTTCCAGCGCATCGTTTTCTATGGAAAGTATCACGTGATCGCCTGTCATGTCATAGAAAAGTAAGTCCCGGAAGCTCCGGCCCGGACACGGCCCGGTCTGACGTGAGTCATGCTTAAAACAAAAGCAACCGTTACTTTTTCCTCCAAAATCCTATTCCATTTTCCAGCGCTTTTCACTTGTTTCATCCGTTGTCGACGTGACCTCAAGATCCTTGCAACATCCTCATTATGCTCCGCCAGAATACCCTGGCCCCTGCCCCGTTGTGGCCAACTTTAGAAAGGGGATCAGGTTGTATTGGACTAGTTAGTGCAGGCAAATTTGTACTTCCTCACGGGAACTAGCGTTTGACACAGTTTTAAGGGTTTAGAAGAGAATTGTGTAGGTTAGAATGACGGTGTGATCTTTACAGAAATATGTAGGGACGTATAGTCGTATTCGAACAATGAGATACGTCAAACAATCAATCAATTTTGTGTGTATTATGGCTCCATCAGGGCTTGATGATTCCGCCAGTGTCGAGGTTGGATAACACACGGCCAGTATGATATAGATCGTCGGTGATGTATATACTGTGTGATGTATATATTGAAACGATATGTCAAGTGTCAAAAATGACGTTTTTGCTTGAAGAAACGTCAATTTTGACACATGTTTGACACTGACATTTATGACATTAAATTCCTGGTGTCAAAATGCCTAAGTCCCAGAATGCCTAATTTTTTTCTTAAATAAGCATTTTCCCAAAATGCCTAAATACACGTATTAGGTATAGTCATAATAACTAAACGGAAATGCCGCCAGCATCCTTGGTACAAAACAAATCACTTTGATTTTCATGTCGATCGATTCAGCATAATATATTCAAAGTTTATAGGTTTCGCTTTAAAAAAAATATTTTTTTGTATTGCAAATTTTGAAAAACGGAAAACCTATATCTTGTTATTCATTGTGTCACCAACATACTAAAAAATCATGGAGAATGGAAGATATTTAGAAGTCGAAAAACGTTTTCTCTTTTTGTATGGACGAGCACGTGCTATACTATTCACAGTGTGAATTTTAATTCTTTTGTGCTGAGCGTTCCGACTGGACATCTAGCGACCTTCACCAAGGAGGAGTTTTGGCCGAAGGGTGTCAAGTTCCGGCGGTTCCGCGGCCGGCTCCCTGACACTGCGGGGTTGCGAACTGCATCGCAGCCATAATTGTGTGTTTTTAGTTTTAAGATATATTTTATAATAATATGTATGCTAGTTATAAGTGATTTGTCTATGGGCCAATAGTTGCCTGAAAATAAATATTCTCATTCATTTTCATTCATTCATTCATATACTTCCCTCTTAAAAAATAAAATGGAAAATCTCCCAATAAGCTTCCCATTTCCATCACTCCGTCGGCAGGCCGTTTGACATTTATTCAGATTTTCAGCCGAGTTAACCCGGCTCGTCTCGCCTTCAATTTGCTGTCACCCGAACAATGGCTATCGTCCTAATGATCTTTTAGAGGGTTTTGGGACACCCTACGACACGAGTACTTTACGGTACGTAAACGCCTGCCAGTTGTACTTCTTCCTGAAAAAAAAAAAAACAGAACAATCTTTTATCATATTAATTCGCCAGTAACTGGCCACTGTTAATAATTGGCCACCCTAAACTAAAAATGAATTCTATTCACCTATAAACAGAATTCATTTTAGTATGAGGTTTCAATAACTGGCCAGCCTTCAATAACTAGCCGCCTTATACTAAAATGAATTCTGTTTATAGGTGAATAGAAATTCATTTTTAGTTTAGGGTGGCCAATTACTAACAGTGTTCAGTTACTGGCGAATACCACGACAGAGAAAAACAAGTGTGTGGCCTGGATTTTAAGCGGTCACCGCAGCAGAGCTTACGGGTGCTTGTAATTCTAGGTTTCCGACCCTTTAAGTATTTATAGCCGGTCAAACAACTTATCTTTGTCATTAGAAAAAGGCGCAAGGTCGTATCAAAACCAGATTCAAACCATAACGAATTGTTAATTTAGAATAGGTCTCCTGTACGGATATGATGGTCGTTCTGTCTACGTGACAGCGTGATGAAACGGTCTCCGTCACTTTCTATTCCACGGTGTTAAAAGGTGACAGTTATTTTATCATGTGGATAAATATAAAACAAAGTTAGTGTGTATGTATGTTCGCGATAAACTCGAAAACTACTGAACGGTTTTTCATGCGGTTTTCACCTATCAATAGTGTGATTCTTGAGGAAGGTGTAGGTGTATAATTTGTTTAGGTTTCCCGTGCGAAGCCGGGGCGAGTCGCTAGTAAATACTAAATAAAGTAAATGTCTTTAAAAACTTTAGTTGAAATAGGTAGCGATTTTAAAATACTGGAATGCATCAAGTTTTCTATCATTGCAGCGTCCATACGACATGTTGCCTCCCTGTCGCACTTGTGAATTCGTACGTAAGTGTGACAGGGAGGCAACACGTCGAATGTGGTTCTCGGTAGGGCCCTTAAATATTCTAATGAGTTAATTCGGCTCGTCTCGCGTTCAATTATCTATCTGCCCGATTCAAACTTTAAGATACGTCAATTAATAGATCTAGAAACGATAGGATTAGATGTGTCAGTGGCAAAAGTGACGTTTTTGTTTGAAGAAACGTCATATTTGACACTGACATATCTAATCCCTATCGTTTCTAGATCTATTAACTGACGTATCTTAAAGTTCGAAACGGGCCGTATGTCACTGGAACAATGATTATCGCTCTAATGATATAAACTTTCATAATAGAAGTACAACAACAACAATTTTCTCGGAAACATTCGTATTCTATTCGCGACACCAGCGCTATTTAATTATTAAAAAAACAATATTTGGGTTTCAAAATTAAACTATGACTCTCTTTTAAGTTTGTATTGTGACGCAATGGAAATACATTTCTCATAGACGAATCAAATTTTTATATTGAAATAATTTCCGGACCGGACGTCAGATCAGAAGATTATATTTTTGATCGGATGCCAAGCTCATTAGTCTTTAATAATAATATTAATAATATTATTCAAAGTTTATCAACTGACCCTTATTTCCTGGATCACAAAAAACCCACTTGATAAGACGATAACGCAGTTACTAGTATTAATGAAATTCGTGTAACTCTTGAGATAAATTCGTGTAATTCTTTGTTTCTTCCGTTTTACCACGTATCTAAAACAGTCTTATGATTCAATGTTTATAATAAAATAAACATAAAGTATGTTTATTTTTGTATAAACGGGGCTTTCCGCTCTATTGCATACTTTTAAAATGAGTGTTAATATGTAGGAAAAAACTTATTTCCTCAGACAATAATTAATTACCTATACTTGGAGTCAAAACTTGTGCAATGTTAGAAACGGGGTAGAATCAAGAAGACGATGTTTTTTTGGACTTGACTTTGATTTGCGCAATATTACAAACGAGGTAGAACCAAGAAATTGTAAATAGGATTTTTATTTTCAAGAGGATAGAGAATTTTACACCTTGGTTCTACAATATCATAATCATGAATTCATCACGAAAGGGCTTTTCTCACAAGATGTTTTGCTCAATGTGGAGTGGGACTACAAAAACCTGAGATCTTTTTGGATGAGGTTTCGTCACGAAGTTTTTCTTCACTGAAAAGCAATTGGTAAATCGTGAAAAATTTACCAAAATTTGAATCCACAATATCGGTTTGGAAAACGGCACGCCCAATGACTTACTACTCATGCAGCTATCAGAACTTAAATTGCTTTAAAACGTTCATAAGGTAAGGTTAAGCTTGTATTAAGTAGAAACGTCTGCAAATGAGGCACAGAACAGATGTAAAAAGTAATGAAATAAATCCATTTGTATTTTTATTTGTACAAAACTTAGGAATAATTTATAAAAATCAAAACCAAATTATAACAATCAGCAAGTATAACTAACCCGTTATACTTGCTGCTTGTTTACTTGTTGGTGCGGTGGGAGGGTGGGAATATTAATTGCATGTAAAAATACGCAAGTAAGTATACCGGGTTAGCACTGATTGACTAGCACGTTATCTTTTCGCGGATTAGCAAAGTAATATTTTGGTTTTAATTAGTATGGATTTCCGCAAAGTAACGCCTGATTCTATTCACTATAATTAATAAAAGGTGGAAAAATTCACTGTCTCGGACACCGAGCTAAGCGCCTCCCTAAGCGCATATGAGTGATAAGGTGAAAATATTCCCCGTCATCGAGCGAAGTCTCGGTAGCTTAGTTGGACGAGCGATGGACTAGCGATCCAAAGTCGCGAGTTCTAGTGATTTTTTGAATTTTTCATGTATTCCTAAGCTTTTTGAGGTATAGTGCGACATAAAATAGTAGAAATTAAATAAAATGGAACTGAAAAATTTCCATACAAAATTGTTGCCATGTTTAAGCATGTGACAAAAATGTGACAGTTACGAAGGAAGTGGCGCCCTCAATAATTTTCTACAATTTCTTGTAGGACTATAGGTTGTCGTATCGCGGTCGTTTCGTGTAAAATACGCCCGTGCGGGTGCAAAAATAATATGAAATCCGTTGATATAATCTCATTAACGCTGAGGGATGAAGGGCGGAATTAAACGGTTTTGCTTTATGGAGCGCAAGTCTAGAATAGTTATTTAAATATCAGGGTGATATTCTACAAATTGACTTTTCCTGAAGAAAAAGCTAAAAGAATCAGAATTAGGATCATTTTGAGTACCTAATCGCGTTTTTAAAGTTGGAAACGATGCCAAAATGTATGTTAATTCCGTGACCAGGTTCTTTTGAAAGTAAAAGAAAAGTTGTGCTACATATATGTATTTTCAAACTACATAAACATGTAAGTAATCTAATACCTTTAAACGAGCAATTTTTGTTTTTTCAATATTATGGATCTCGGAAACGGCTATAACGATTTCGATGAAATTTGCTACATGGGGGTTTTCGGGGGCGATAAGTCGATCTAGCTAAGTCTTATCTCTGGGAAAAAGCGCATTTTTTAGTTTTTATATGTTTTCCGAGCAAAGCTCGGTCTCCCAGATATGTAGGTATTAGTTCATTAAGAGCTCTACATTTTGACATGAAAATCTCATTTTCCGAAAAATGGGACTAGACATGTTATTTCCGTGTAAATTATAAGAAGGGTTCTTATAATTTCAATTTCCTTAGTTAATCGTCGGTCCATCTTGTGTTATGTACCTAGCCTTTAATTTTTTAAGTAAGTACTTCACACACTGCTTCAATACCCGTCAATTCCATTTTACTTTACTTACTGACCCTTTCTAACCCTTTATTGACTGGCGGCCCGATTCGAACTTTAAGATACGTCAATTAATAGATCTAGAAACGACATGGATTAGACATGTCGGTGTCAAATATCACGCTTCTTCAAACAAAAACGTCACTTTTGACACTGACACATCTAATCCATATCGTTTCTTAAACTTCGAATCGGGCAGTGGATGTTTAATTTTGACGTACATATAATTTAACATTTTTAGGCGTTCTAATAGATAATTGTTATTTCCAGAACGCCACGGTTTAGTATTAACCGTTTTATAATTTTTATAAGCGTGACGTAACGGAAACTAACTTTTGCACATTTCAAAGTTCTCTTTTTTCAAAAAAACTAATAAAAAAGTCCCAAAACTAAAGATTTGGAAAAACGAGTAGTACCTGAACTATTACTTGTGTGAGTGATAAATCTGATAGTTATATACATCCTTGGTCGGATGCAGTATGGAAAACAAGGAATTTTTAAGTTTTTTTAAACACGGGTGTGCTTATAAACCAATATATCCTCCTTTTAAACAATTAAACAATACTAATATTGTAAAATACAGTTTTTGCTATAGTCCTATCATAAACATTGTTAACACTAAACGTTATTTTCATCAAAATAAGTAAAATGAATGGCTTTGTAGAGCTAAAAAGCCAATTCCGCGATAAACTCGAGAGCTTTAAAGTTTTTTATCACTCTTACTTAGAGCAAAAAATAAAACTTCCAAAAAGCTTAGCATTTCTTCTATAAAAGTTTAAAAGCTTGAAGTACTTGAGCCCAAAAGGGCCATAAGTCCGAATTCGTACAAAAAAGGGCTATAACTTATCAACAGAAACACAAAGTCGTAAATCATTTAGGTTTTCTGTAAAAACGAAAAAAAATTAAGTACAATGTTATAAACTAAAATAGATGGTTCAGTCGCCATTAGATATATCAGAGCGGTCAAGGCGCTCACAAATATCTGAACACGCCTCTATTGTCGAGGCGTTAGCGTGCGTGTTCAAATATTTTTGAGCACCTCGGCTGCTCCGATATATCTGATGCCGACTGTACTAAAGAAAAAGCAACCAAGCTCTCCGGTGGCCGAGGGCGGAATCAAACCGGTGGCGTCTTCAGCTCTGCAAATAATACATTGAAACTTTAGTAGATTAATATATTGTGTTAAATACTTAGAGCATTTAGTAGGTAACTGGAGACGTCATGGCTGTCATTTTCTGTACGAAACATTCTGCAGATTTTTCGGGGGAGGGGACGTCAAATGTATTGCTACATGATTTGTACGTAACGTCAGTACAAAAGTTTGCACAATTGTGCAGGTTTTTCGGCAGAGGGGTAAGCTCTTAAAGGCGACTCCAGTTATTAAATGCTCTAAGGTTAAATAGAATTTACCCATCCAAATATTTTTCGAATTGAGCCATTTTATTGCTAAACAATTCTCTATCTATTCTCACGTAGGTAGTACATTAACTAAATTAAACAACAGCGCAACCAACCTTAGTTCTACTGCTTAATTCGAACAACTTAATTGGAACAGCGACATACTAAACTACCCTAAGTAATTGCTTTCTGGGCGAACGCCTTGTATCAATTCTACACGAGAATTTTAGTACGGAACTAGATTGATTAAAAATAATAGTGCAGTTTTTGCTCAAATCGGAAGCTAGGCGCGGCCGGGGGGCGGGGTGCGGGGCAATATGGCGGCAGTGTTACGTCACTTTCAAGAGCTGTTCGTTCGTCGTTTTCAAATTAGATCAGTAGCCAGCCCGCAGCGCACTGAACGCACGCCTGTTCAAACTCCTATGATTTTTATCCCGAAAACCGTTCGCGGCCAGTGATTTTGTGTTTTTTTTTGTTTTTTCCCCACGACCGATGGACCTGGATCCGGCTTGAGACGTAAGTTTTTTTTTAAACAATCGATCGGCTTAGAGCTTTTTGTGCGAAGTTTTCGTTGCTGTTTTTGCACCGGATTCTTATTTTTATAGTTTGGTCGATATACTCCGTTAATTTTAATGTTTGAAAGCCTTTGTAAAATTTATTGGATCGCTCAGTAAGCGAAGTTTTTTTTTAAAGTGTTCCTGCGACTGTAAATTTATTAAAACCGTCATGGGAACAGCCACTTGCGCCGCGAAAAAGACAAAAGCACATTTTGGTTTTCTTTTGTTTCGGAATTTTATTTAGATGCGAAAGTAGAATAATTCAATTTACGAAGAGGGGAAAATCACGCAAAATCTGCTTTTGCGCCTTTGTTCTTTAAGAATTATTAAATGTTCTAATAAGTCTTATTAGATATTATTCGCGATAAAAAATCGTTGAATCTTTAACAGTTTATCTTTAATTTTTATAACGTAACTTTTTTTAATTTATATTTAGATAGAAGTCACCGGGAAAACGGAATTATGAAAAAAGAAAAGATAAAATAGACTCATCTGTTAATCTGCCAAGTTGATAAATTTCATCCGTTCAATTGGCTAGAAATAAAATAACATATTAAGTAAGTTATTTTTTATATGAACATCTTTATTATTATCAGACCACGTAAATTTTACAGCATTTTTGGTGCAGCGGAGTGGTGTTAACGGAATTGGTAAGTATAGATAATTCCAACTGAAATGGTACCTAAATTAAGGTTAACATTAACGTAACTAACGCTAATTAATCTTTAGGGTTGAAATTGTTTATACCAATTCCGTTAACACCACTCCGCTGCACCGAAAATGCTATAAAATTTACGATGTCTGATTATTATGTAGATTCCTTATTGTCATATTGGTCTACAATAGGTACAAGTCTACACATAATAGTCATAATACCTTATGCGGGGAATAGCTACTACATATACCTACCTGTGTAATTGTAATCTTACCGTATTTATTGAAAAGATTTACAAGTGTGATTATCAAAATAGTAAAATTATAAAAAAACAGAATTGACCATCAATTGTAATCTTAGAAATGTCTTGCAGTTTGCATGATGTTTATTTTATAAAGCCGCTTAAAACAATCGAATTATTAACAGGGTTGTCAGGCGTAAGTAGAGATGGGCCAAATATTCGGTAATTATAATTATTCATTATTCTTTTTAATTCGGTCGAATTATTCGGTTAAAATTTCGAATATTCGGCAAAAAAACTATAATGTTCGTCTTGTGGTAACATAAAATATTACATGTAGGTAAGTAACTCTGTAAAACTTAGGTAACTTTAAGATCATTAGACGAGTGCGTAGAAAATTTGTTCGCGAGTCCTTCAGTTGCCTTTTACGAAACCTGAATGCTTCGAGGGAGCGTTTTATCTCTCTAGCTGCGATTATAATTAAAACGTTTTCAGATGATATAAGAATCTATGAACGATATGTAGGTATGAACCAAATAATTCGGCCGAATAGTATTCGGCAAGATCTGAACCGAACATTCGGCTGTCTATATTCGTATTCGGCAAAGTCTATATTCGGTTATGATTCGGCCCATCTCTAGACGTACTGCGACTACGACGACTAAGTATTAAGTAACAGGCCGCGTAGCCAAGATGCCAATCGCTTACGCTCCGTAGCGATCGAAACGCAACTGTCACTGTCACACCAATATGGAAGAGTGATAGAGAGACATAATGGTTTTCGCTGTCGAAGCGATAGCGATTGTAACCTTGGCTAGGCCGGCAGTACCTACGCTGTACGCTAACGAGTTATTTAAAATGGGGCACGTGAAAAATGGTCTGAATTACTCTACTATATTAAAGTAGGTAGCCATTTAATTAAAAGCTTTAAAATAAAACCACAAATTAAATTCGAATAAAATCTATGTAGGGTCCTCTCTCACAAAATATTATTATTTTTGTCACTTTTGCGCCTTTTGACATCACCAATTCATTCAAAAACAAGCGTTGAACCGTATTTTCTACGAACATTATGAATCTCGGTCTCAACAAAAACTGACAAATGACAGACGAGTGAAACATTTGTCATTAGGATGAAAGACTGGCCCGGTTCCTCAGCATCTTACAAACTGTCGTATCTGTCACTGTTATCTTTTCAAAACCAACCTTGTTACATGGAAAACGGAGTTGGAATTACAATGTAGCTGATAATAGAAATGTGGCGATGACAAGACGAGTAGACGTGACATCTGCATTCTATTGTATTGTGGTAACGGATCACCCGTAAGCCTTGTTAAAGAGTTGACATTCATTAGTAAACTAGTGCATTCCGAAGTATTAACTGGGATAGTTTCATAAACTATATACAGTTGTAGTGCATAATTATTTTCCATCGTATTTTCACGGAAATGTACGAACATGTCGTGCTATTTCAGTCAGTCTCGTTACAAAAAGTACTGAGGTTGATAGAAGTAGCATGACAAATACGACCGTTTCCGAGAAAATACGATGGAAAACAATTATGCACTACATCTGTAAATTGATTATATCACGTATAATGAATTTAAAATACTTCTCGACGTTTTGAACTCTTAGCGTGTCTTCCGTTGACCACGAACGCTGTTAATTATGAAATAACTTAACAATATATATTATGTGTGTTATTACTTTTCGTCGCCAGAAATTTCTGAATTAGAAATTACAATTGTAATACAGATAATTTAGATCCAGTAGAAGTTTTACATACAAAATTCATCAATTTAAATTTGTATTAGAGATGGGCCGAATATTCGGTAAGTAATTATTTGGTATTCGGTAATTAATAGCCGGCCGCGGAACCGCCGAAACTTGACATCCTTCGGCCAAAACTCCTCCTTGGTGAAGGTCGCTAGATGTTCAGATGGAACGCTCACCATAAACGAATTAAAATTCTCATTGTGTCGAGATTTCAACTTCACGACCCTCAGAATGAATCACGCTCAGGCTTTGTAGGTACGTCTTTTTAAAGGTAGGTCCTACGTCTTTTTACTGACCCATACACCGCTTTGGACACCAAGGTAAAATAGAGCATAGACTAAAGTTAATCTGACCTTTATAAAGGTCAAGCTGTTACCTTTTTAAATGTCAAATTGGTTGAACTAACAGCACTAATTATTGTTACAAAATGGCACTTCGCTCCCCTTTCAGTAGTTCCAGTACGGATATGATGGTCGTTCTTGTCTACGTGACAGCGTGATAAAACGGCGTCCGTCACTTTCTATCCCACGGTGTTAAAAAGTGACAGTTATTTTATCACGTGGATAAAGATGGATAAAGCTATCCATAATACGCCGACAGTACCGTAGTGTACATTTCATTCGAAAGCCGTGACGTTTGCGTAGTGTTATTTTGTTTGGGATTTCGAGTTTCCAAATCGTCCCGCTAGGCGCGCTGTTCAAAATCCCATACTAAAATAGACATACCTAACGCAAACGTGAACGTTCGTCACGCTTTCGAATAAAATTTTGACTAGGGGTTCATGTCACAGTATGGTTAATTCGAACGAAAGTTTCAAACACGAAAAGCGACATAAAACTTAATAAAGCCGTTATTCATAAACTTTGTACGTGCCGTATAAATTATCCTTCCTTATCTGACACTTTGATATTTAGATTAGATAGAAAGAGACACAATATATTAATAATTTTGTCATTTTGAGAGATAAGGTATAGTTTTGTCTTAAAATATAATACCTTTAAACGAGCAATTCTTGTTTATTTATATATATATTTCGGGGATCTTGGAAACGGCTAACGATTTCGATGAAATTTGCTATATGGAGGTTTTCGGGGGCGACAAATCGGCCTTATCTGTTGTCTGGTCTTATCTCTGGGAAAACGCGCATTTTTGAGTTTTTATATGTTGTCCGAGCAAAGCTCGGTCTCCCAGATATTTACTATAACATAACATCATTCCGATTTTGGTCACACTTTTGACAGGACATCTTGTACAATTGTAGATCTGTCACATATTGAAGACAGCAGTCACTGTCATTTGTCTGCCAGCCCAAACAAAAATAAATCAATTTAAATGTCATATACCCAACACACATACACTGTTAAAATAATAAGTACCTAAACCTTCCTATCGATCCAATTCTAACAATCCTTAAAAGATGTTACACTGATACCTAGATCTGTCAGTGTCAAAAGTGACATTCCTTCGACCAAAAACGTCACCTTTGACACAGACACTCGGTACCGTATCGCCGTGACATCTTATATTATAAGCATTGGGCCGTATAAAAGCTTTGTGCGGACGTGTGAAATGCGCGTCATTTCAGTGGCAAAAGTTCTACTAGCCTACCCCTTTTTGATGCAAATGTATGTATGTATGTATGTATGATCTGAAGCGTGACGAACAGGATTCATTCAGAAACAAAAGAAATCATTCAGACCGTGTCGACCGATCGGATCAGCTGACCCAGATTGTGGGGGACCGGTGAAGGGACCGAGCCTCGCTCGAAAATGTCTTAAGTCATTTTTATACCTGTTGTCTTTATACTAGCAAAGTCAAATTATAGCTTTGTAAGGTTGTAAGGTTTAGCATTTTTGGAGTTTTTTTATAACTTTGTTGAAATTGAGACTGAAAACCAAAATACTATTAGTATTAGACCAAATTAAGTTAAATTATTTTCAGGGAGCGCCGTAAGCCTTCAGTAAGAAGGTGGCCGAATGGCACAGGCACCTGTCGCGATACCAAAGGACGCTGGTTCGATTCCAGCCTGGGGCACTGGAGGCCTTGGTCACTTTTAGGGTTCCGTACCCAAAGGGTAAAACGGGGCCCTATTACTAAGACTCCGCTGTCCGTCCGTCCGTCTGTCACCAGACTGTATCTCACGAACCGTGATAGCTAGACAGTTGAAATGAATGAATATATATGAATATGAATATTGACCGAAGTTAAGCATCGTCGGGCGGGGTCAGTACTTGGATGGGTGACCGTTTTTTTTTGCCGTTTTTTGCATTATGGTACGGAACCCTTCGTGCGCGAGTCCGACTCGCACTTGCCCGGTTTTTTTATTTCTTAGTATATGACATTTATTCCAGTTTATTTCAGTGAAAACCAAAATGTTTTCCAGTCCGTTACACGCATTTGCAATGAAACTAAGATATATTTCCGGATCGTCACACACACATGAATAAAAATAGTGTTTTTCCAATTCGTCACTTATATGAGTAAAAATAATGCATGGCGATTTATATTGCAAAAAACAACAGTTTTTGTAGGTATTCATTAAGATTAGTGTAACGTAACAATCCGAGTTATCCGTAATGTCCTTTTTTGCTTCAAATTTCCAAGAAACGGTTTAAATCAAACTTTGCAATGATACCTAGAGAAACCTTAGTTTTTAGTCTATACCTAGTAACAAGAATTGCTTGACTAAGCAACGAAATAGGCATAATAATGTTACACAAGACCGATAAAGAATAAAAACACTCCTTATCGTGATAACAGCTCATTAGCATTAAAAAAGAGTTTTCCTTGTACTAATTTGACTTACAATATATGTACATACTTACATAACTACCGTGGTATTATGAGGTTAGGCTTAAACTATACAAAAAATAATTAAATTTTAAACACACTTAGTATTTTTTAAAGTAATACCAACTTGTGATGTCACGTGACATGTTTTTTTCTCGTTTCAAATAACGTAAAAATAGTGCACCATAAAATAAAATGGAACTAAAAAACTTCCATACTAAATTGTTGCCATGTTTAAGCATTTTACGTCAAAAATGTGGCAGTTACGTAGGAAGTGGCGCCTTCGATCATTTTCTACAATTTCTTGTAGGACTATAATTGGTAACTATAGATGGTCAAGCAAATCTTGTCATTAGAAAAAGGCGCGAAATTCAAATTTTCTATGAGACGATATCCCTTCGCGCCTACATTTTTCAAATTTGCCGCCTTTTTCTACTGACAAGATCTGCTTGACCAAGTAGATGGAGACTAGACTGAAAAAGAATGAATGACTGATCCAAATCGGTTTACTAATATGTGGCCGAAAATTGTATGGCAAATTATCACTACCCAAACTATTTTTCCCATAGTATCATTTGGCAAAACTATCAGATGGCAGACCAATGTTTCGCATATATAACATGTCGCAAATGATTATTTACAATATTATTGTATGGCAAAATATTTAGTTGGTCATGTTTCAAAATGTCTTTTATTGTTATGTCGAATGTATTGATAGGCATAAATTATTTTTCGCCTAATATTGTGAATAACCTACCTATCCCTGGGAGCAGTTTCGTTTTTAGGGTCATAAAAAAAAATAACCCTAACCTACCTATCTCTGGGAGCAGATTCGTTTTTAGGGTCACCAAAAAAAAAATAACCCTAACCTACCTATCTCTGGGAGCAGATTCGTTTTTAGGGTCACCAAAAAAAAATAACCCTAACCTACCTATCTCTGGGAGCAGATTCGTTTTTAGGGTCATCAAAAAAAAATAATCCTAACCTACCTATCTCTGGGAGCAGATTCGTTTTTAGGGTCACCAAAAAAAAATAACCCTTACCGACCAATCTCTGGGAGCAGTTTCGTATTTAGGGTCATTAAAAAAAAATAACCCTAACCTACCTATCTCTGGGAGCAGTTTCGTTTTACGCGTCATAAAAAAAAATAACCATAACCTACCAATCTCTGGGAGCAATTTCGTTTTTAGGGTCATAAAAAAAATAACCATAACCTACCTACCTCTGGGAGCAGTTTCGTTTTACGGGTCATAAAAAAATGTTAAATATAGTTGTGATCCAATAAAAAGTATGCGAAATTTCAATTTGGGCAAACGTTATTTAACAATAAATAGTTAGGTATAATAAAACATTTGCTTAGTAACTATTTTTCTAAATAAATCGTGGTAAAATGAACATCTGCTAAATAAAATTGTGTTCAAATAAAAATTATGCTAAATAATAATATGCTAAGCATTGGTTTGCCAACTAAAAGTACTGCAATAAGTTGGTTGGGAAGTGAAATTAGGCGAAAAATATTTCGGCGAGATGGCAGTACACCATCCAAATCATATGTACTAAATGGCGGTAGGCATTCAATTCAATTATTTCAATTATTTTCAATTAAAGCTATGGACGTCGTATTTTTAGTTACGTCATGTAACGCGTGATGTTCATTTTGTTACTGCACACCGTTGTATGGGGACCTTGCACTTTGAGACTATGCGCTGAAACTTGGCACAGTTGATTCTTAGCTGGTCTTGAGCAGATACAGACCGGGAGCCGTCGAGAGCCACCTCTCATTTAGTGAGGGGGAGGGGGAAAGTTCGACGCTGCCGCGCTTCACTTGGAGCAACATTTCTCTAAAACTATACCTATTAGGGAATGTAATATATCATTTTCGGATAAATTAAGGATGAGGAATCTAGTTTTGGAACAAAAACAATGCACTTTCTAACAAAAAAAAAGCATAAAGTAGAAAAGACTAAAAAACGTATTTTTGATTTTTTCATAATTACCAATTTTTTTTAAAGTGTAGCAGGAATCTGAAAACAAAAAATACAGTCGTAAAGCTACACTTATTACGTTTAAGAAAATATATAGTTTAATATACAAAACTCTTGATAAATGGGAGATAAAAAATAATATTAAGCGTGGGTCAGAGTGATCTCAATACAAAATATTATGAATGTGGGAAAGTTACTTATAATTTGTTCTACAATCGTTTATTTTTCTTGTTTTTCGTAAATAACTCGTAAACGGTAGCCCACAGCAAAAAAATATCTTTTACGTAAATAATCTGTTTCAGATTTCTTATAAAATAAGTACTACTGTTTTTCGGTACCATCAATATTAAAAAAAACATTGAAGGGAGAAAATAAATACTTAGGTCCCCTTTTTTAGTCATTCGTAAATAACTCGTAAACGAATACCAATAGCAAAAAAATATTTAGTACATGAATAATTTACATAAAATTTCCTACAAAAAAGGTCATTCGAACTTTTTCGCTAGGATCAATATTAAAAACGATATTAAAGAGAGAAAATAAATTCTAAGGTCCCCTTTTTAAATATTGATCCTAGCGAAAAAGTTTGAATAACCTTTTTTGTAGGAAATTTTATGCTAATTATTCTTGTGTTAAAATATTTTTTGCTATTGGCCATCCTTTACGAGTTATTTACGAATGACTAAAAAAGAGGACCTTAGTATTTATTTTCTCCCTTCAATATTTTTTTTAATATTGACCTTAGCGAAAAAAAGGAGCACTTATTTTATAAGAAATCTGAAACAGATTATTTACGTACAAGATATTTTTTTGCTGTGGGCTACCGTTTACGAGTTATTTAAGAAAAACTAAAAAATAAACGATTGTAGAACAAATTATAAGTAACTTTCCCACATTCATAATATTTTGTATTGAGATCACTCTGGCCCACGCTTAATATTATTTTTTATCTCCGATTTATCAAGAGTTTTGTATAATAAACTATATATTTTCTTAAACGTAATAAGTGTAGCTTTACGACGGTATTTTTTGTTTTCAGATTCCTGCTACACTTAAAAAAAAATTGGTAATTATGAAAAAATCAAAAATACGTTTTTTAGTCTTTTCTACTTTATGCTTTTTTTTTGTTAGAAAGTGCATTGTTTTGGTTCCAAAAAAAAATTCCTCATCCTTAATTTAACCGAAAATGATATATCACATGCCCTAATAGGTATAGTTTTAGAGAAATGTTGCTCCAAGTGAAGCGCGGCGGCGTCGAACTTCCCCCCTCCCCCCCACTAAATGAGACGTGGCTCTCGAGGTCTCCCGATCTGTATCTGCTCATGACCAGCTAAGAATCAACTGTGCCAAGTTTCAGCGCATAGTCACAAAGTGCAAGGTGTCGTGCACTAACAAACTAGCTATACAGTGTAGACTTTTAATAAAAAAATGTAAATTACTGGGAATTAGAGTCAGACCAGCTGACTGCATGGCATTTGCAATGTCAAATATCTATGAAACTTATGACTTTTTATGACAAATAAGTGTGGAAATGCCATCATTAATAATAAATTATGTAAAGACCATCTAAGATAGAGTCTGTCTAAGCTAACTATGCACCGGTTTGAATAAATGTCACGGGAAAGTGTCATTATAAACGAGTTAATTTCAAAGAAATTTGACATTAATGATGACATTTCCACAATTTGACATTCCAAATGCCATGCAAAGTTCGCTAGGTCGCTAGGTTCGATTCTACAAACTTTGAAATTCACGTCTATATTTCAGTGACAGATAGAGTTAGACCAAGAAAAGTCTGCAACGATTTTGATAGGACACGCAGTGCAAGTCTTATTTTAAACGTCAAACTTCTATGAAATTATAACGTATAAATAACGCTTGCACTGCGTGTGCTATCAAAATCGTTGCAGACTTATCTTGGTCTAACTCTATAATTGACGGAAAATATCGGTGTCTGTACAAAAGCCGTTTGAATTAAGAACAGAACATGAACGCCGCTTTGTTTCAAAAACCTCTATTCCAAATTCAAACGCAGCTGAATTGAATAAAGAACAACAGATGCGTTGTGCGGAGGTCACTCGACCAGCGTCGATTGACCCCCGCCTCGCGGGTTCTTTAAGCAATTTTTTAATTAAGTAGGGTTTAGGTAGGTCTGGATACTCTGGTTAGGTGTTCAGTGGTGGGCGAGCGACCTACATAGTTTAATTATTGCTAGGATGCGACTTAGAGGCGCCTCTGAGGCCTTTAGTGGGCGATATAGCTCCGAGCGGGCAGTTCGGTTCAACCTACATTCAAATTTGAGCTTTATCAGAATCGTGTAAAGTCGATTATTGGATGGTAGCGCTCAATGTTGGTACAGTCGTGGCAAAAATCCATCAATTTTATGTCGTATGCCGAAACCTATCGATCTGTGGGACGGTGATTGATAAGGGGCTCTGATTACATGATGTAATACATTATTAAGCTCGAGTTTACACCTACGAAGTAGAAGAAGTAGAAATAGGTATATTAAGAAAGGTTTTTTTTTAAATCTGTTGACGAAAGCAAAAAGAGATTTCGTAAATTTAGCATTAAAAACATTATAAGTAGGTATAGGTATATAAATGGTAGGTATTGTGAGTTTAAGCTGATTTACTGCCTATATAAAGGTAAATAAATTCCTATGTCTATATTGTATACAATTTCCTTTTAACCACGGTCCACTATAAGGCAGGGCTGACCGGCGTTTAATAGTTATTTGTTTTACAAGGGGGCAAAGTTGTTGTTTAACCGCTCGTGCTAATATTGATACCCGAGCAAGCGAAAGATTCCAAAAAATGGAATCTTTAGCGTTGCGAGGGTTTCAAAGCACGGGGGTAAACAAAATTTGCCCCCGAGTGAAACACAAAAATTTTCACCACACCAACCCGAAGCTTATATTACATATTTATCATCCAAAATCATCATTTAAAAGTCAATTCTACCAGCAAAAATAAGAAAACAACTCAAAATTTGCATTTGATTACTTTGCCTCGCATGTGAATAAAATGCAACTTTGCTATCAGTTTTTGAAGTGCAAAGTAAGCCTTTCCGAGCTGGTGTGGTGAAAACATTGTTAATAGAGATGATCCAATATAAACTGCTAACTAAAACGACGTATTGTTTGGGAACCTTGAGACGTTTGCATTTCGATAACGCTAATCTAAACATTCAAACCAAAATGACGGAAAAGCGTCATAATTGCAGGCTCTTACGACGTTTTATTACTTACACTACTACGTTAGGAACTAGTCAGTAGAATAACGTAATAAGTGCTTTGTGTTCTGTGAAAAATATTGACAGTTCGATACAGCCATGTTGTATAGACTGAACATCTAGCGACCTTCACCAAGGAGGAGTTTTGGCCGAAGGGTGTCAAGTTTCGGCGGTTCCGCGGCCGGCTCCCTGACACTGCGGGTTTGCGTAAAGGTGACAGTCCATTTCCAACGACAGCAGCACTACCATTCATTTTACTATGGAAATTGACAATAACACCGACGCGTTTCGTACTAGTAGTGCAGCAGCTGCGGTCAGAAATGGAATGTTACCCTAATGCACCGCAATCATAATGTGATTTGTAGTGTGTAGGTAATTTAAAAAAAATATTTTTTATAATATGTATGCTAGTTTTAAGGTATTTATGTATGGGCCACTATTAGTTGCCTGAAATAAAACAAATCATAATTAATTTCATAATTATACCTACACTAATATAGTCTAACCTAACTTTGCACAGACATGTACCTATAGAGCAAAGTGAGGGAGTATCTAAACGTTATAATTTCATAGAAATTTGATATTAATCATGACATGTCCACACTTTGTCATTGCAAAAACCATGCACAGTTAGTTTGGTCCGACTCTAAGCATTCAGGTTTCTACTGGTTAACGGGGGATTTAATAGGTACTGGAATTAAGACTTTGCAAAGAGAAATTTTAATATTCTCTTCTAATAAATTCACCAATCGCATACCCTTTCAGTGGCGGTATCATGGTCGCATTTTATCACTTGTCACGTCATGCGTCACTTTCGCACTTGCATACTTGTTAGAACGTGACAGGCATGATGACAGATGATAAAAAACCGACGATCTTAGATACAGACTTGCTAAGATTTCCTTGAATTTTGACAACTTTCCTCCATTTGCGAGCTGAAGAGAAAACTGCAATAAATCAATTTAATTCGTTTCTAACATGGATTATTTGAACGCATCTATAGAGATAAAACATTAAACAGTATGAATGAAGGAATCTTATCTTAGAATAATAATATAAATTGCAAATAAGATAAGACCAACTGTCCAGGAATGCGTGAATCATATTTGAGAAAACTACGACGAAGTAATTAAATATACGAAACATCTAACGGCGCGATTGGGGAAATGAATTAGAGATGCACTAGATATGAAATAGTAAAGATATGTGACGTTCCACGGCAAAAGGTACCATTGCCCCGGCTGAATATTGGAGAAGCGTTAATAATAGCGTAAGCGCCAGCTGCCATAAGGTACCTTTTGCCGTGGACGTCACATATCTTTACTATTTCATATCTAGTGAATCTCTAATTCATTTCCCAAATCGCGCCGTAAATACTTATTACCATCGTCCACACTGTTAACTGACAGTTCATAAACCTTATTACTAAACGCATAAGGTCCACCGATGGACAGTGCAGAGTGTTGCTGTTTGTGTCGCTTAACTTCAAACTCGGATAAATCCATTCGATCCTCTCAACAAATAGGTGCCCGATTCAAACTTTAAGATATGTACGTCAATTAATAGATCTAGAAACAATATGGATTAGATATGTCAGTATTGTCAGTGTCAAATGTGACGTTTCTTCAAACAAAAACGGCACTTTTGACACTTACATATCTAATCCATATCGTTTCTAAATCTATTAATTGACGTATCTTAAAGTTCGAATCGGGCCGTAGGTATCTACCCTATTACCTTTTCCCAATACCAACATCGCATAATCTGGCAGATAGATATCCGAGTTTAAAATTAAGCGACACGTTTGTAATTTCAATTCAGATATTGACTTCCGGATTGTCACGTTTTGTGCTCTTTGTACGTGACACGTGACTTGACGCACCGGAACGGACTCTTTTCTCATACAAAAAATATTACTTTTTATTGGCTTATATTTAATTAAACAAACCCAATAAAAGTTGATCCTGAGACTTAATATAATAACATTATTGCAATATTTTACTGAATAAAGTTACCTAAAACGTAAAATGATAATGTAGAGCAATTATCAACATGTAGAGTCGCCATCAAAATATATCGAAGCGGCCAAGGTGCTCATAAATATCTTCACATGCACTTTAATGTCTTGATAATAAAGGCTTTGTTCAGATATTTGTGAAAAGATTGGCCGCTTCGATACATCTGATGGCGACAGGTAAGGAAGGTAATGTTTTTCATACGGCAATAAATTTTCCAGATTTTAATTTTCCGGACCCAGACCTTTTGCTTCGGTAATCATAATTACGGTCCGGAATCAATAGAAGCTTATGATTAAAAACCTTTTGGAGCCTTAAATCCGTGCTGATATTTCGGCAAAAGTAAAAAGCCTTTTGAACTCGAATTACATTTGAGTGAAACGATTTAAAATGATTATGTCGAATAAACATTATTATAATGTTGTAGGTACTATATATATATTTGTGTGTACGTACCTAATGTCGAAAATATTATGTCTACGACATTATTATCGTAATAGAATCAGCGTCATATTCTCGTGCTTGTATTGTAAAGCAAATCAGGAAAAATAATATTCGTCATTAGTACATATAGGCGAACTTATCCCTTTAATTTCCCTTTGTATTTGTGTAGGTTTGAAGAACCTTTCGTGATCGAAAGGTGAACGATTTCAGAAAAATGCGTTTAACTATCACATAATATTTATTCGGGCAAATTAAAAATAAATATTATGGGACAGTCTTACACAGATCAACTATATAAATAAATGTATTTTCTTTTTTTCTTTCTTACACAATTTAATCTAGGCCTACTTACCTACAAGAATCTAAATAAGGGTTGCGAACATTAAGTAGTCTCTAGACCGCAGTTTTGTGGAGCAACTGTGGAGTAAGTTACCTAATGTTACCGTGTTGCACAGTGTTACTCAACAAAAGTTAACTGCGGTATGGATGCTCAAAAGAGTTAAAATATGTTAGCATTCATAATTTCTAATTATCTTTAACTTTTTCCTAAATAACTGTTGTAAAATCTCCCCGGTTACAAAGAGGCCGCATTTACAACACTGATAACAATGTGTACGATATTAATGTTTTATTAACTGTTGGCAGAAGATAATACTGATAATGTCTGGATTCGGACGCAGGTATGTATGCGGAGCGAATGACCTGAGGCTGTAGGCTTTGACAAACAATAATTTCGGTGTTGAACCAGTACATTTTTAGGGTTCCGTACCCAAAGGATAAAAACGGTATATCACTATCGGCCCGATTTGAACTTTAAGATACGTCAGTTAATAGATCTAGAAACGATATGGATTAGATATATCAGTATCAAACAAGTGTCAAAAATTGACGTTTCTTCAAACAAAAACGTCACTTTTGACACTTGTTTGACACTGACATATCAAATCCTTATCGTTTCAATATCTAGTATTTGACGTATCTCATTGTTCGAATACGGCTGTATGTCAGTACTCAGTACTTTCAGTCGGAACAGCGGTATCCATTTACAACCTTGTTAGTTAACTTTTCTCCCTAATAGCCTCCTAAGGCCCAGCCATACAAATGAAAAATCCAGAATTTGCCACTGAAATCTGAACCATTAGTGCAGGGAATAGAGTTGATTTTGGTTTTGTTTGAAAATTGAACGAAACAAAAGAAAAGCGACTCTGTTCCAATAGAATATTATTTAAATTTCATCGAACTGAATAAGTACTATAGGTAGGACCTTGGGCCTTAGGAGGATAAAGTATGATTCAAGGGTTTCAGTTCCTCAATAATATTGTTAGAACTTACAATGTAAACTTGAACTGGATTGTAATATTGTCTTCGGTTATTGCTATAGTTATTCATGAAATAAAAATATTTAAACGGATTATATCGCGTATAATGGGATCATCCATTAATTACATCACACGTTTAGGGGAGGGAGGGGGTCAAGAAAATTTTACATGTTGTGGGGGGAAAAGTCGAAATGTATTTTAATTTTAAATTATTATACGCGATATAATCCGTTTAAATAGTTTTCTTTCTTGAACTGAATTACTGTACTACCCTACTTACTAAGAATAAAAAAAACCGGACAAGTGCGAGTCGGACTTGCCCACCGAGGGTTCCGTACTTTTTAGTATTTGTTGTTATAGCGGCAACAGAAATAATCATCTGTGAAAATTTCAACTGTCTCGCTATCACGGTTCATGAGAGCTCCTGACAGACGGACGGACAGACGGACGGACAGACGGACAGTGGAGTCTTAGTAATAGGGTCCCGTTTTTATCCTTTGGGTACGGAACCCTAAAAAATGGTACTTGTATTATTTTTATACAACAGCAACGTATCGTAATCGTGACATGTTAAATAACCTCCTAGTAAGCTCCCTTTTCTCACAGAACTATATTTCCCAAGGTTCCGACGTAACAGGCGTAACAGCTACTCGTAGTGTTGGTTAAGACTTTCTTTGAGTCCGTTTGCTTAAGACTCGACTCGACTCAATTTTTCAGGCGCAATAATTAAGGCGAAAACTCGTGTTCTTTTCAACTTGTTAGAGACCGCAGTCTTTTATAGACTTGAGTCCTCTCCTTTTTAGAGAACTCAAATTTTATTTACACAATTTTCAAATCGCATTGTCTTTAATTAGGTTTATTAGTTGAACATATCATACGATAGCACCTATTTTACTGTTATTTAGATAAAAACAAAAAAAAAATACGGACTCTTTATTAAGAGACTCGAGTCCTTTTGAGTTGCGAGTGTACCTACTTAATAAAGGACTCGCTGAGCTTAAACGACTTAGAAGTTTCTTAAGCGCTGTCTCGTAAAAATGAGTCTAGTTGAAATTTATACTCAAAAGACTCGATTTACCAACACTAGCTACAGCAGTATCTCCTTCCAACCTTGTTAGTTGGTAACTTTTCAAGATGAATGGATAGCCCTATTACGGCCCGGAAAGGGCCCGAAGTTGCTATTGATAACGCCTAGTTCAGATAAAATGCAATAATCAAAGGACATCCGTATCTCCAACTTTTAAAGGGTAAGTTTCACATCAAAAACCTGTGCGATTTTGAACCTTTAGACCTTGACATAAAGGCGATTAAACGTGGTCAAATTTTACTGAAAAAGAACAAGTCAAAATCGACTTAGAGCGTTTTGAGCAGGGTGCAAAATGGAATAACACTCATACTTTAGAGGACTTAGTATCTTCATGGGAGAATCTTAGTTTCCTTAAGGAAGTGGCGATGGCGGTGAGGTTTCGTTACGGTGTCCGTTATCTCGAAAGTTGCAGGACAGACCCACAGATAACAGACATTTGTTCACATGAGGTGAATTTAGGGCAATTTGTAGTTTTAGTCCTTTTTATTTCACGCTAATGTGTCTCAAACGGATTGACCGATTTCGGTGCATTTTTTTTGACGTGAAAGCGAGTTTCCTTGCGGTGGTTCCTAGCAATGTTTGACAAAAATCGATCCAGCAGTTTGATGAGTATAAGCTCTTTTTAGCATAAACAGCAGCATTTGTGGCATAAATAATTGCGTACGAGCTTTTTTTTAAAATTTATAGTTATTATGTTACCGCCAAAAAGCTCCCATACAATCGAAGTTAAAACGACATGCTTAAATTACACGAAAATTGGCATGAACATATTCATAACATAACATATAATCAGTGGCGTAGGTATGTCTGGTACTAGTTCTCGATGCTTTAAAAATATTTTTTTATTTCGGACTAACATATTCCATAGGTGTGTTAGTAAAATGCATCTTAGAGTAATTAGAAGTTTTGTATGTTAAACTTTGCCGATTTTCGATAAGGACGATTTTTAGGGTTCCGTACCCAAAGGGTAAAATGGGACCGTATTACTAAGACTCCGCTGTCCGTCCGTCCGTCCGTCCGTCCGTCTGTCACCAGGCTATATCTCACGAACCGTGATAGCTAGACAGTTGAAATTTTCACAGATGATGTATTTCTGTAAAAACAGAATAAAATTAAGATTTAAGTAGGGCTCCCATAACAAACGTGATTTTTGACCGAAGTTAAGCAACGTCGGGCGGGATCAGTACTTGGATGGGTGACCGTTTTTTTTGCCGTTTTTTGCATTATGGTACGGAACCCTTCGTGCGCGAGTCCGACTCGCAGTTGCCCGTATTTTTTATTTTACGAACCGACTAAGTCTCTGTATGCTTTTGTTTAAAAGCTTCACAAATAAACACTTTCGTGCGCGAGCCACGCGTGTATGTGCCTGATGACTCAGCATACATCTGCCGAGATGGGTTCCGTAGGGGTCCCAAAGGTCACCAGCTGTTGTGGGGGTCCTTAATTAAGAAAGGTTAGGGTAACAAAAAAGTTGCGTTCATTAGTGTCGTTTTAATTGGTAGATTTTAGAGATAATGTACCTACATATTTTAGTTTCTAGTTGTATTTGATTGGGTATTTAATCTTCAAATTATGTCAATACAAATTGTTTGACTTAACATGTTTCAAAATACAGTAAGGTGTATTCGGGTATTACCGAATGTCGGATAATTCCGAAATTCAGAGGAAAATCACCCTTAATTCCATCATAATAAAAGTCTCTTTTCGGAATTATCCGACAGTTTTCGACATTCGGAATTACCCGAGTAAACCTTAAATGACAAAATTATTTGCAATGTAAATAGGATTGCAATTTAGCATTGCAATTCAGCGTGGTAATGCTGCCAGCGTCTACGGGACCTTGCCGAGGGGTGATTTTTTATTGTAGTTTAGGTTTAGGGATGTTTTATTTTTTATTAATTTAGAATAGATACTTTTAGTTTATAAGTTTTTATACAATATTTATATTTATTTGTTTAATGGTTCAATATCTAATAAATTAATCAGTAAATAGGTAATATTACAGGTAACATTATGGGCACCTTTGCGTCGGAAGCTATCAGGAGCGGTTTTAATTTATTTTCTTAAGAAAAAAAATATTTTGTTAGGAATCTGCCATAATTTGAACTTGTTTAATAAATATACATAAGTACCTACTTTAATATGTATATTAGTCAGAAATAAAATTGTTTAGATATGAATTTTAACAAAACAACACAGGTGTAAATTTTTATACGGTATAAGTATGTATAGGTACACTAGGTACAGTGAGCTGCGAAATTGCATGGAGAAATTATGACTGAAGTCGCCATGCATTTTTGCGGCTGATGGTACCTACTTACTTAGTTTTTTAGGGTTCCGTACCACAAAAGGAAAAAACGGAACCCTTATAGGATCACTCGTGCGTCTGTCTGTCTGTCCTTCTGTCACAGCCCATTTTCTCCAAAAGTACTGGACCAATTAAATTGAAATTTGGTACACATATATATGTAAATTCGTGACTCAAAGACGGACATCTTACGTAAATAAATGAATTTTAAACATGGAGGCCACTTCTGGGGGGGTAAATGAGAAAATTTAAAAATAATGTGTTTTGAAACTATGTATATCGTGTTACATATCAAATGAAAGAGCTCATTTTGAGAATCTCAATTTTTATTTTATATATTTTTTTTAATTTCTTTTAATTTATTTTATGTTACATTTGTTTAGTAAAATAATATATAATATTCCAATAACATTACATTAGTAGGTACTCCAACTTCCACTTGTTCAACCGACAAGCAATTGACCCGATTTTAATGCAATATCATGTAATAACATACGGGCTCGATAATCAGGGGGGTTAACAAGGGAGTCCTTATCACTCAGCTGATAATCAACCCCCCCGCCGCCCAGACACTTCATAAATGTGTTGACGCAATCGTAGGGGGGATATGATGGCCGCTTTTTTGGGACGTGTCCTGATTTTTTAAATGTCAGAGGATCGGTTGTGATCTGGTTCTGACAGGCGCTTTTAACGATTTTTTTAATCTCGACGAAATTTAAGAAATGGTTTTAGAAAATTTCGGTATGTCTCTTGAAGAAGGAAGAATAAAGCATTTGGGAATAATAATTAAATTAGACGAATTTATTTAAACTTTATTGCACGACATAAAATGGTACAAACGGCGGATTTAATGCCTTAAGGCAATCTCTACCAGTCAACCATTGGGTCAAACAAAACTTGGAGTTAGTGCAGCAGGATTGTATAGTACCTTTAGATATAGTGTCTGTGTGATAGATAGTGTGGAGAAAGAGAGATTATTCATTTTTGAAACACAGGGACGTACATATTGTAATCTTACACGTAATGTTTAACATGTATTATTAAATACACAAGTATTTAATGGGTCTATATTGTTTCCCATAAAGTTTTAAGTCATAATGTATTGTTTGTCCACATTTTCGTTAGTTATACATAATTTGGTTTTTCTCAGAAACGCGTAACTTTTCAGGATTGCCATAAAACAAACCTAACCTAACCTATCTACATATAGGATAACCTTACGAAAATCCTGAAAAGTAAACGGTTTCAGAATTATGACTAATGATAATCTGACAATCATTACATTATGACTTTCAATAATTATGTCAAACAAAGGGACGCCGTATTTAATATGTTTATACAAGAAAATTGTCACAAGCCAACTCTAGTATTTTGACCCTAGCATGACGAACATTGTCCCCATTATAATTAAATGAGGGGCACCCTTGTAACTCCATATGGAAGCTAAGTGGCAACTGATTGCCTGGAAGCATACATACATCATATATGTATGTATGTGTGTGCATACGATCGATATCAATCAAAGCTTTGCCGGCTTCGCACGATCACGCGTTTTGTACTCTTGCAGTGAAAATGGGATATTCTTCTTTTTAAGTGTGAAATGTACTGGCGAGGCATTAAATATCGACACGGGCAATGTGCCAAAAATATGTATATGCGACCTTATAATTATATATTCACCACAGACAAAACATCCTCCAGACTTAGCATAGTCGCGCTACCCCCTCTGCTACGCATACGGTAATTTTACTCCATGTTCGAGTCGAAAGTGTCAACGTGAAATGGACCAATCACGGCACGGGACTTCGCTCACCTCGTCCCGCGCACCCCCGCATTTTTGGCATCATCGGTTGCATGAAATAATTGCTCTAGAGGATTCCTAGTATATGATATTCACTGTTGTCTCAAAGGTAAGCGGTACAAAGTAATAGTTCGCCTCAAGGATAGTGTTTTCTCCCCGTTTTCTGACCAGGGTGCCTAGCCAAGGTGATAATCGCTTGCGCTACGACAACGAAACTCTTTGTGTCTCTGTATCACTCTTCTCTTTTATAATAGTGCTCCAGTGATAATTGCGTTTCGTTCGATGAGGAGCGTAAACGATCGGCATGTTGGCTACGAACCCAGTTTATACAGGGAGAAGGGGGTAGCACCATAAATGCTATACTGATCATTTAAAACCTTGCACATTACCTTTTTAGGGTTTAACTAGGCAAGTAGACACCCTAAAATTTCAAGACGCAGTTTCTAATCCAATGTAAGTCTTCTCTTCAATCAATATACATACTTTAGCTTTGAATCTGAAACACGATATCTAGTTATTACTATTGAACTCTCAACGCCCAATATAGCCGACGATAGCAGTTGGAGAAGGTAACTGGTCTACTGGCGCCTCGCTCGAAACCGCAGTCGCCCCAGCCTACTAGATGCCCATGTGCGAAGCCCTCGACGAATATCTTCAACCGCCTCGCGATAAAGAATAAACTACACGATTTAAAAAACTGACTTTTATTACGCGGTACAAATATAAAAATACTCCTACAACGATTAGGCGGTACAGCTTCGGATCCCTCAGGTCTTCCTTGGTTTTCTTCCTTTGGTTTTCTTCCTTTTGGTTTTTCCTTTTCGGCTGCTCCTGGTGTACTGTACGATCCGAAGCGGTTCCGTCTTACTTTTATACGAAAAATCAAGAAAGAGAGTCACCTACGATAGGGAGATAAAATCATGTCTTAATTCGCGGAATTAATCGGCCTGTGATTGGTCGCTTACGTCATACGGTCATTTTCGGGTGAATTTTCATTATCCCGCTATCGTTCTGCGACTCATATTACATACATCCGATTAATTACTGACTTAAAACTATTACAAATAGTTAACTACGTTCATTAGTTATAAAAACAAACGATAACAAGTTCACTAGTCCTTACGACTTGGCTTACAATAGATAGGAAAGCGGCCGAAATGAATACAATGGATGGTTTATGGCCCTTTTGCCGACTCGCAGGCCTTTGTCTACCTGTGACTGCCTTATGATTCTTATCTAACTAGGTGACTAGGCTAACGACCTATAATATCTACAAATATTGTTATGATGTAACTTTAACAGGTTACGAATTAATTAATGAAACGTGTATGTTTCTAAGTGAAAATTACGCTGTATCGGAGCGCTGAGCTCGAATTTGGCCGACCAATGAGAAGCGGTCATTCTGTCCCTTTCATATTGAGACTTCCTTGTCTTGATCCGCCTTTCTTTGGTTAACCAATGACAGAGCCTACATTATTTTACTAAGTTTATAGTGATTACTTGGGAATTGGGAAATAGGTTTAACCATGTTTTTTCCTAACTTACTGGGTGACCTAAAACTTATTACGAACCTACGAGTTAAATAACGGATATTTTGAATACTTATGACTACTGACAATCTAATCGCGGTTTTCCCTACCTATCAAATAAATCTTTATTGAGAATACAGTCTTAATCGAATTTGATCTTAATCTAACTTATAATTATCCGCGTCTTGTCGTAGCGTCGCTAACATTTTGTCCCCGCAGTCGAAGACTCCTGGTGCATGGGTTGCGACGCGATGACCGCCAGCTTGCAGCTCGGCCTGCGTAGCGTCCCGTGCCTCGTTCTGACGTCTGCGGAGCGAACCCTCCCGTCGGGTCCATGATAGACGGTCTCGACGACTCCTTTAGGCCACACGCTGCGTGGTCCGTTGGGTTCAGAAATGATGACAACATCTCCCGGCTGGATCTGTCGCCCTCCGTCGTCGGATGATTTGCGTGGTGCCAGCAGTGGAAAGTACTCCTTGGTCCAGCGCCGCCAGAAGTGGTCTGCTAGCGCCTGGGCAGCCCTCCATTGTCGCTTGTCGTTTTCCTCGTAAGCGCCAATCATAGGTAAGTTAGCGTTATGAAGTAGAAGAAAGTGCGCAGGTGTGAGACTTTCTTCGCTCTCTGGGTCGACGTTCACGTGTGTTAACGGCCTTCTGTTAACGATATTCTCGATCTCTGCCAGTAGAGTCTCGAACACTTCGGTTTTCGGTGCTCTAGTGTTGAAGGTATAGAGCATCGCTGTCTTCACGGTGCGTACCATTCGCTCCCAAGCTCCGCCTGCAGATGGGTTGCCGGGGGGAATGAATTTCCAATCCATTCGTCGCTGCACGCCGTAGTGTTGCAATTGCGGAAGCCATTGCCTGTAGGCCTCGCGCAGCTCGTTCGATGCCGCCTTGAAGCAGGTTGCGTTATCGCTATACATAACGCTCGGCCATCCTCTTCGTGCGGCGAAGCGCCTTAGCGCCAGTAGAGCGCTATCCGTAGACAGGCTATGTACAGTTTCGAGGTGAATAGCCCGAGTTACTAGGCATGTGTACAGACACACCCAGCGTTTCTCTCGTCGTCGTCCTATGGTCACGTACATAGGCCCGAGGTAGTCTTGCGCGGTGTAGGTGAATGGCCTCTGGTAAGCCTGTAGCCGCTCGGGTGGTAGATCGCCAAGGGGCTGCGCTCGCGGTGAAGCTCGACGTAGCTTACACAGCGCGCAGTCTCGCGCTACAGCTTTCACAGTAGGTCGCAGTTGTAATATCCAGTAATGTTGTCGTAGCTGATTTACCACTGCCTCGTTATGAATGTGCGCCATTCGCCTGTGTGCGCGTTGGACCATTAGTCTGGTAAATGAGTCCTTGCCGTCTAATATTACGGGTCGTACCGATGTGTACAACACTGGAGCGTTTCCTAACCTCGTCTTCATTCGCAGCACGCCGTCGTCGCACAGCTCGGGTGCTAGATTGTATATTCGCGATTTCTTGTCCAAATCGCGTCCTGCGCTTAGAGTGCGCAGCTCGTCCGGGAAACTTCTTCGTTGGCTATTCTGTAGCCACATATGCTCGGCTCGCTTTATGTGGTTCACTTGCAGCTGCAGCGTCTTGTTCTTATTTTTCATCTTATCTATGAAAAGTAGAACGTAGGCCGTCGAATTCATTAGCCTATCGTAATTACTGAAGCGTCGTATGTCAGGTAGCACGCTCGACGGATCTGACTTTGACGTAGTAGTAGATAACGTAGTCTCTACTGTGACTCCGCTTTTCCTTTCAGGAAGGTCTTCAGTCGGTCTGCCTATTTCTTGACTCGGCCACTCCACTTCTGGTCGGTGAAGAAATGACGGTCCTTTGTACCATTCGTCGTGAGCGGTGATTTTCCTCGCCGGCTTCCCTCTCGTAGCGTGGTCTGTGGGGTTCACGTCGGTTGGCACGTACATCCACGCCCGCCGGTCCGATTTTTCAGCTATTTCAGCCAAACGGTGCGACACGAACGGCTTGTAGTTTCTTGCGTCGTCTTTGATCCATCCTAGCAATACTCGAGAGTCCGTCCAGTAGATAATTTTCTTGACGTTGTATCGTTGCTCCTTTTTAATCGTCTCGGCCAATCGAACTCCGATTACTGCGGCTGTAAGCTCTAGTCGTGGTACTGACAATACTTTCAGGGGGCAAACTCTGCTTTTGCCCGCTGCTAGGCTGACTCGTACATCTTCTTTGTTCTCGATACGCCAATACGCCACGGCGCAATAGGCTTCAGTTGACGCGTCGGTAAAAACGTGTAACGTGTATCTCGTAGCTCCGCCCGGTGACTCATACCTTCTAGGTATGCGTAGCGCCGCTACGTGTTTCAGTGCGTTCTGCCACTGAAAAAAGTCTTCAGCTTCTTTATCTGGTAGCGGTGCGTCCCACGTAGTGCCTTTTGTCCAAACTCGCTGAAATATCATTTTAGCGCTGATGACGTAGTGAGCGATAAGTCCCATGGGGTCGTATATGGACATTATCGCGCTGAGAAGTTCCCTTTTTGTCGGCGGCCGTTCTTGCGTCTTCACAGCCTCGGGAACTCGCAGCATTTTCGTGTTGTAGCCCAGAGTGTCCGTCCTAGGGTCCCACGTCATGCCTAGAACTGTGGGTTGACCTTCGCCCAGATGCGTCGGTCCTTGCGCTGCGTGTAGTTCGTGCTCGACGCTTGCCAGCATTCGCGTACTGTTGCTCGCGTAGCCTCGTAGATGAAAACTGCCCTCCGCGTGCGAGTCTCGCACTTGTTGTGATACTCGTAGCAGCTCATCCTCGGTCTCGTACGATGCCACGTAATCGTCCATATAATGATTATTGTGGATGTCGTAGACCGCGTCCGGATATTTGTCCTGGTTGTCGAGCGCGTTCCTATTACGCACCGAATGCGCGAGGAAAGGCGATGACACGTTGCCAAAACAAACTCTGTTTAGTTTGTACACCTGGGGCTCCATATCTCTTCTAGTGCCGCGCCACAGGAAGAGTTGGCTCTGTTGATCTTCTTCTCGCATTTGAATTTGCAGGAACATTTCTTGTATGTCCGCGACCACCGCGAAATTCCATTCGCGGAATCGTAGCAAAATTCCTAATAGGCTTCGTAGTAGGTCTGGCCCCGATAAAATATAGTCATTCAGACTATTTCCTTGACTTTTTGCCGCGCAGTCAAAAACGGCTCTTCCTTTGCCTTTATTTAAATTAAATACATTAAAGTGCGGCAAAAACCAGGTTCGGTCGGTCTGCGGCGGCTCCATGATACGTTCCGCGTATCCTTTCTGTAGTAACTTCTGAATTTGGGCTTCGTAGTCTTCAGCGAAGTCCTTGTTGCGCCGCATTTTCATCTCCAAGTTGTGTAGCCTCGACCGCGCCATTACGTAACTCGGTGGTAGCTTCACGTTGTCCGACGCCCACAGTTGACCGACCTCGTACCGGCCCCCTGCAGTCTTGCGTACCGTAGCGTTGAAAATGTCGATGGCTCGCTGATCGCTCGGACTGACGTTTTCTTTATTCGTTACTCCTAACGCTTCGATCGACCAATGCTTCTTAACTTGATCGATTAATTCGTCGTCCTCTGTGCGGCAATGAAGTACGGTTTGCTCGATCGTGCGAATGATGCGCGGCATTCGCCCAAAAAATACCCAACCCAAGGGTGTCTTCATTGCGCAAGGCTCGTCCTCTCCGCCCTGCCTGATCTCGATGGGAGTCTTCAGGTGGCAGAAATCGCCTCCAATCAGCATCTGCGGTACTCCTGTACCCACGTAGCATTCGTCGCCCAAATCTTCTAAGTGTTTGTGCTTCATCAATTCGGCCTTGTTGAGTGATTGCGATCGTATGCCAAGTCCTTCTACGGTCTTCATGACGATCTCGTGCACGGTGCCTCCTCGCAGCGGTCCCACTTGCGCCTTTACAGTTTGCGTGATAGATGTGTGCTTCAGGTTTCTTATCCCACGTAGACAGAGAGGTTCGTCTTCGCCTACTGCTCCGATTTCATCTGCGACGTCTTGATCTATCATGGAAAGCGTTGACCCGTCGTCGAGGAAAGCGAATATTTGAGCCGTACCCTTCGGCCCCGTGACTGTTACAGGCAGCACCTTCAGTAGCACGTTGAAGTTTGGGGTTGACGACACGTAGACGCGCGGATCGTTGTCCTCTCGTTCTGTAGGCCGCGACTCCGTTTCGGCCGCTGCCGCAAACGATGACGTCACTCTCGGTGAGGCGACCGCTCGATGCGTCGACTGAGCTACCGCTATTGTAGCCCCACTGCTGTTGTTCGCCTGTGTAGGCTCGGTGTGCAGCAAACGGTGATGCGTGTGCGGGCAGCCTGTCACGCCGCACCCTTTCGCGTTGCATTGCGACTTCAAATGTTTCGCGTCCATACATCTGAAGCATATACGATTGAGTCTTGCCCATTCCCATCTAGCGCCTATACTCTGTGCGGCCAGCTTGCGACAATCTGTAGTAATGTGATTGCCACCGCAGTACAAACACGTGCTCTTCGCTGTGATTTGTCGAGCCGCATACGTCGCCTTCTGCCCTCCGCTGCATCGATTTGCGGCCGGAGCTGGAGTGGGGATGGGATAGCGCGGCGCGGGCGCGTTCAGTCTAGCGCCAGGCGCGCGCGCGTACGGTGCTGTCATCGGTCCCTGCGCGCGCTTCGCTGGTGCGCGCGCGTGACAGAATGACATCTCTAGCTCGCTCTCTTCCATCAGAAAATCAGCCAACTGCAGGATCTCGGGGTCGTCAGTATCGCGATGTCTGTTGGCGTAGTCGCACCATCTGCTTCGTAGATGAGGCGATAATCGATCGGTTACTTCCCGTATCAGCATCGGGTTGTCGGCGTAGTGTCTTCTATCTATGTCCATGATAGTAGATACGACGTTCATAATCTTGATCGCAAACGTATTGAGGTCGTTCGCGCTCGGCCCCAACGGTGGCAGTCTTCGTAGGTCCTCGATTGCTTTATCCAAAAGCACCTCGCTTCGGCCAAACTGCTTCTTCAAAATACGTATAACCATGTCTGGACGAGTAGCTGTAGACAGGACATGTGACACGCACATCTTAGCGTCCCCGCGTAACGCCATACGCAGTCTTGCAACGTTCTCGTAGTCGGTGAACTTGTAGCGCTTCGATGTCTCGATGTAGGTATTGTAAAAGCTTCGCCATTCGCTCACATCTCCATAGAAGTGAGGTAGCTCGAAGATATCTTTAGGTGCCGGACGAGCCGCCATCTGCATCTTCTCGAACAAATGCAGCATAGACTCCGCAACTGTGCCTTCTTGCGTGTGTTGCGTACGCGCCGTGTGCGGCGTACGGGGCTCCTCCGGTGGCGATTCCGATCGCCGTTGACGTTCCACGCGGCTCGGTGAGCGGCGTCGCATATGTCGCTCGTCCCGCAGAGGCCGTCTAGGAGTCTCGTAGTCCGGTGGTGGCTCGTTGGCTAACCTCTTCTTAACTGGCTCGGTTATAGTCTTGTCATCCTGAGAGTCGTCCATCCACTTCAGGATTCGTTTCTGTTGTGGCTCGATGTCACCCGCATCTGAGACTGCGCCCGTGCTTCCTTCCGCTATAATCTGTGATTTCTGCGCCTCTAGCCTCTTCTTTATTAAGTCGGCTTCGATCCGCAACTCTTTTCGCTGAATTTCTGCTAGACGTTCGCTCGCCTCAAGCTCCACTTGAGATAGCCTTGCCTCGATGACCGTACTAGCGCATGAGTGCACGGACTGAGTAGGGGCAGGTGCATACGGAGTGCTCGACTCCATAGTGCCTCCCTGCTGCGTAGCTGCGACGTCCTTAAGTTTCGTTCTCGCCCGTCGCAGTGGTAACGGTGTGGGCCTCGCAAGTCGTCGTAACCGCTTGCGGAGCTCTCTGCTCCACAGCAGTGTATTTACTTGCGAGGGAGACCCCGGTGGCCTCGTGAAGTCGTCCGCCCTGAGGGAGTGCTGTGGTGCGGCCGCTACGCCAAACGGCTCGGCGCTAGCCGCGCGCGGACGCTCGCTGAGCGCGTCGGACGACGTTACAGGGGTGAGGAGGGGGCGCGCCGCCTCGGCGCCCTCTGACCTCTCGGCGTCCGCGCGGGCAGCCCTCTGAGCCGCTGCCGCGCCCTCCGCTAGGTAACGCCGCCTATCTTCGTCGCTCTGCATCGACGCAGCCTTTCGCGAACGCGTACCGACCATTTTATCGGTCATTTGTGACGTTTCTTCGCAGCAAGTGTAGACTTGAGCACGACGTCCCGGTGCGCTGACAGTAGATCCGGTTCGAAGGACCAGAAAATATTGAACTCTCAACGCCCAATATAGCCGACGATAGCAGTTGGAGAAGGTAACTGGTCTACTGGCGCCTCGCTCGAAACCGCAGTCGCCCCAGCCTACTAGATGCCCATGTGCGAAGCCCTCGACGAATATCTTCAACCGCCTCGCGATAAAGAATAAACTACACGATTTAAAAAACTGACTTTTATTACGCGGTACAAATATAAAAATACTCCTACAACGATTAGGCGGTACAGCTTCGGATCCCTCAGGTCTTCCTTGGTTTTCTTCCTTTGGTTTTCTTCCTTTTGGTTTTTCCTTTTCGGCTGCTCCTGGTGTACTGTACGATCCGAAGCGGTTCCGTCTTACTTTTATACGAAAAATCAAGAAAGAGAGTCACCTACGATAGGGAGATAAAATCATGTCTTAATTCGCGGAATTAATCGGCCTGTGATTGGTCGCTTACGTCATACGGTCATTTTCGGGTGAATTTTCATTATCCCGCTATCGTTCTGCGACTCATATTACATACATCCGATTAATTACTGACTTAAAACTATTACAAATAGTTAACTACGTTCATTAGTTATAAAAACAAACGATAACAAGTTCACTAGTCCTTACGACTTGGCTTACAATAGATAGGAAAGCGGCCGAAATGAATACAATGGATGGTTTATGGCCCTTTTGCCGACTCGCAGGCCTTTGTCTACCTGTGACTGCCTTATGATTCTTATCTAACTAGGTGACTAGGCTAACGACCTATAATATCTACAAATATTGTTATGATGTAACTTTAACAGGTTACGAATTAATTAATGAAACGTGTATGTTTCTAAGTGAAAATTACGCTGTATCGGAGCGCTGAGCTCGAATTTGGCCGACCAATGAGAAGCGGTCATTCTGTCCCTTTCATATTGAGACTTCCTTGTCTTGATCCGCCTTTCTTTGGTTAACCAATGACAGAGCCTACATTATTTTACTAAGTTTATAGTGATTACTTGGGAATTGGGAAATAGGTTTAACCATGTTTTTTCCTAACTTACTGGGTGACCTAAAACTTATTACGAACCTACGAGTTAAATAACGGATATTTTGAATACTTATGACTACTGACAATCTAATCGCGGTTTTCCCTACCTATCAAATAAATCTTTATTGAGAATACAGTCTTAATCGAATTTGATCTTAATCTAACTTATAATTATCCGCGTCTTGTCGTAGCGTCGCTAACAATTACTATAGTAAGCGTATTTCAAGTCAATCTCTTCCACTTTATAATTACTTAAACGACACAAATTAAAATATTAACTAAATAATTGTTTAACTAACCCCTGAAAACTCATCGTAAACTAGCAAATCCAACAAGTAAGTAACTAATTTTATTTACGAGTCCAATCTCAGAAATAGAATTACGTTTTCCAGAACATTTTCTCGGAGGAATGTCGCAATTTCCTGTTCCGCTCTCGGGCTGTTTAAGTTTCGGGCTGACTGTACTTCGGGTAAATACTTGATTTGAGGGAAAAAAGCCGTAACTCTCTTAGGGCTTGCACCATTCACTAATCCGGGTTTAACCGGTTAAACCTGAAGTTACCATGGTTACCAGTACAATTTGACACTGGGTTAACGGTTTAACCGGTTAACCCCAGGTTAGTGGGATGGTGCAAGTGGCATTTACAATGTCACAGCTCTGACTAACTTTGGTTGTAAAGAAGCCAATTTTGGCATAGTAGTTAAGAAACATTTTCTGCGATTCATTTAATGTTTAGAAGTTATTTAATAAAAACCGGCCAAGTGCGAGTCGGACTCGCGTTCCAAGGGTTCCGTATATTACACAATTTTTAACAATCAGTGCCGGATTAAGATATGTTGATGCCCTAAGGATTTCTAGGTGCCCCCTCTCCCTCGGGTCATCAAGATTACATTGATTTTTTGGTAAATTGAGAGAAGTTCATTGCCGCGTTACAGCTGAGAATGGAAATCAGTCACATCATTTTATCACGAAAATTGACAGTGCCGCAGCAGTAATGTTGCAACAGAGTACCTAATGCTGTTGCAGTCGCCACCCGAATGTCACCTTTATCATAGCTTAGAAAGTAATAGAAACGCGAGCGAAGCGAGCGCGGAAATTTTTCGATATAAAAACGCAATATGATAGACAGTTGTAAATTTTTACTTTTAGTATGGAAATCAGTCACATCATTTTATCACGGAAGTTGACAGTACTGCAGCAGTAATGTTGCTGCAGTCGCCACCCGAATGTCACCTTTATCATACCTTATAAAGTTATTGAAAACGCGAGCGAAGCGAGCGCGAAAATTTTTCGATATACAAACGCAATTTTACTTTTAGTCCCAACCAGGCGCGAATCCAGGATTTCATACAGAGAAGGGATGGGACAGTTTTCTATCAGCCTAGCTTCGCATAGGGCTCGATATTTCTTAATAGGCTTCGATATTCGAGGTTGTTTTCATGCATAAAATATGCAAGAAAGCAGAGCTTGGAATTGAATTGGCGAAGTGTGAGAAAGGCAGTAGGCCTAGCTGCGAAAGAGGAAAGCTTGGATTTGGATCCACGCCCAAGTGTAATTAAGGCAGAAGGCCTCGCATAAGACCTAACGCCGAACCGCAAAAGAGTGGGTTGAAATCGAATCTATGCATGTAATCACGACTCTTCTACTGCTACCGATTGTTTCCCAAAGAATTACGCGCCATTATTTTTGCAAATTAGCTTTTGGACAGCTAAAAAAAATCGTGTGGTAAAAACGATGTGTCTGTCCCTAATTTTAAAATTTGTTCACCTTTTTCAACCTGGCATTTTGGTGCCCCTCCTGAACGTGGTGCCCTAAGCACGTGCTTGTTTTGCTTATTGGTTACAAAGTCTTTATTAATTCAAACATTTTTTTTTTTTTTTTTTTTTTTTTTTATATTAGGGGACATCTTACACAGATCAAACCTAGCCCCAAACTAAGCAAAGCTTGTACTATGGGTACTAGGCGACGATATACATACTTGTATAGATAAATACATACTTATATACATAGAAAACAACCATGACTCAGGAACAAATATTAGTGTTCATCACACAAATAAATGCCCTTACTGGGATTCGAACCCAGGACCATCGGTTTAGCAGACAGGGTCACTATCCACTAGACCAGACCGGTCGTCAAACCGACCGACCGACCGTAAGTCGACGAGTACAAAAAACTTTAAGCTAGCTCTCAATTTAACTTTTTTTTTAAACATTATTTTTAATTTGACCTTACAATTACTCGTAAGTAGGTAAGACCGTTAAATAATTAAAATGATTATCTTATCAGAAAATTATCACCAATTACTCTAAGAAAACTACTACTCTAAGTAATCCGGCACTGTTAACAATGTATTTTTTATGTGTACCGTGAGTGAAATCTCTTTAAAAAATCCGTAGGGGTCGGATTAAAAACTGTAATTAAGTCCGACTCACGCTTGACTGTACATTTCTAATAGGTTTTCCTGTCATCTATAGGTATAGACCTAATTTATGTATTTTTTTCAAAATTTTAGACCTAGTAGTTTCGGAGATAAGGGGGGGGGAATGGTCATTTTTTGCCTATTTTCTTGAATAACTTCTAAACTGTTGATTCGAAAATTATAAAAAAAAAATATTTGAAATCCTTACAATAAGCTCTTTCATTTGATATGTAATATGATATAGTTTGAAAATTTTTTTTTTTCATTTTTTCATTTACCCCCCCAAAAGTGGCCCCCATGTTTAAAATTCATTTGTTTACGTTACATGTCCGTATTCGGGTCACAAACTTACATATGTGTACCAAATTTCAACTTGATTGGTCCAGTAGTTCCGGAGAAAATCGGCTGTGACAGACGGACAGACAGACAGACAGACAGACAGACAGACAGACAGACAGACAGACGCACGAGTGATCCTATAAGGGTTCCGTTTTTTCCTTTTGAGGTACGGAACCCTAAAAAAACCAGTTTAATGCCCGATTTTTATTTATTTTACTATTTTCGTCAGATTTCGTGAAAATATGGCAAATGACTACTTAGATGGAGCTCTATTCTGTACAATACCAAACGCAATTTTGCCGTACAAGCATAGTCTAAGAGGTATCGTCTTGGGTCGTCCCATTCGTTTTTCGTCAAGTTCTTAAATTAGTCCTATTCTGCTTTCGTCACTCATTCTACATTCGTCACAATCGTCGGTGGCTTTCAATGTAGAATGAGTGACGAAAGCAGAATAGGACTAATTTAAGAACTTGACGAAATACTAATGGGACGACCCAAGACGATACCCTAATACCATAGAGTCTATGGTTGTCTATGGCATAGATAAAACTGCAAGTTCATATTAAACATAATAAAAATATAGTAATTTTTATTTTTTGCAGGTATCTTCACAGTTATCTATACATTCTACGATTTCTACATTCCTTTGCGCCCAAAGTTTGTGGTATTCTGTGCAGAGCATATTTACAATTAGGTACCTACTCCTATCATCATAAATGCCGAAATCGTGTGAAACAAAAAAAAAACATCGAGTGAGCAACAACCCAAAATCACGATCTGGCTCAAAACACACAAGTAGCACATACCGCTGTGCAATGTCTGACTCATCGGAACATTACGACACTGCCTTACAAGGATCTTGTTTATGGGACTCCTGTGGGTGGCCACGTGCACAGAATACCATCCTTTAGGCGCAAGGGAACGTCGTATAGATAACTAGTTTATTACTGGTTAAAATCACATGAATTTAATATAATAATATGTATAATAATTAGAGATGCCCCGAATAGTGAATTTGGCCGATTACCGAATACCGAATATTCGGCCCCTCTCTCGGCCGAATACCGAATATTCGGCGACCAGATATTCGGCATGACATGCGAACATTTTGAGTCACAATTATTATGAAAACTGTTCGCCAACAAAGCACAACGTTTGCTAAGATATATTTTATATGTTGAACAGAATTAATGAATGTAGTTAGAGTCAATCAAATCAGACCCATGATAAAAATAAAATATTTTGTAATCAACAAATGCTCAAAAACGTGCCTTCGTATTTAACTACTTTCCAAGAATACATTTTAAACATTAATTATACCTAGTTTTTGATTATTTTTTTGTGCAATTTTTCTTTTTAGGAAGGTGCAACAGATATTCGGTATTCGGCCGAATAGTAGGCAACATTCGGCCGAATACCGAATATTCGGCAAAGTGGCCGAATAGGCCGAATACCGAATAGTTGCCGAATATTCGTGGCATCTCTAATAATAATACATAGGCAAATATACATTGAAAAATGTAGGGCAGAAAAGGGGTTTCAATCGATGTGTGGAAGGGCGGCACCGTCGTCGAACCCAAGCCACCTGGCCGTGGACTTAAAGCGGTGGTGTGTGCCTCGGATGCACATGCAACTATGAAGAATTATGACTGCAAAACGATTAACATGCACTTTCAATCCCACAAGATCCCGTCGTTAGCTATTAGCCTATTACTGACATCATTATCATCATCATTATCTCAAGAGTTATTCTCTTGTCGGTGGAGTATCTTCCAGCTTTCTCTATCTTGCGCCAGCTCTTTGACTGTTTGATACGACACGACCCCTACTTTTTCTTTCACTTGCTCCAAAAAGCTGCGTCTTGGTTTCCCTCTTCCTCGCTTGCGTCCTATCCGCCCCTCCAGGATAGTTTTAAAGAAGTGGTCGTGTCGTATTAAGTGTCCAATCATTACTGACAAAAGACTGACAAGGGGCTGTCCATAAATTACGTCATAGTTTTTTGACGATTTTAGACCCCCCCCCCCCTCCCACCCCCTAAAATCATCCAAAAATCATGCTTCGAATGACCCCGTTTCCTCCTACGTCATACTACCATCATCCGATGTCCAGACCCCCCCCCTAATTTGAAATGACGTAATTTATGAATAGCCCCCAAGGCGCCTTATAATTACTAGCAATCTACATAATACATACCTACATTTGAGTTAGGCACCTGTGTAATTGTTGTACACTTTCAGTATGCTTACCACGAGATTAGGGTGCCTAGCTAAGATGCCAATCGTTCGCACCGTAGCGAACGAAACGGTAATCTCTCTCTATCACTCTTACATATTAGTGCCACAGAGAGACACAATGCGTATCGTTCGCTACGGAGCGAATGATTAGCATCTTACTAGGCACCCAGCAATACGTTACAGTGCCTCTAGCGGCCAACTAAAGAACTAAAAACTTTTCTACAAAAATACTTCCCTTTTCATTGCTTGGCTTCTTAAACACGAAAGTCTATTTAAAAGTTTCCGTGACCTATATACGTATGGAATTGAAGTTTCACCGCTGACATTTTCCTCAAAAGTCACTGACCCTCCGTAAAGCCGGCCTTACACGCCCTAATCCTAAAAAATCCCTTTCACACGTTCCGACTTATGCGGTGAAAAACGCCTCTTATACCTACTGGAAACAACATGCCTTAAGCGACAAAGTTGTATGTTACAAAAAAATGTGAATATCACATCAAAAATCATCAGTCAATTTATAAAATTTTTGTTAGGTAACCCCTTGTGCTAATTGATACCCGAGCAAGCGAAAGATTCTAAAATTAAAATTGGATTTTAGAACTTTGCGAGGGTTTCACGGCAAGACACAAAATTTTTCACCTCACCAACTTAAGAAAAATACTAACTGTAAAATATTAGAAATCAAATTCAAATGAACGCTATTAAATATTAATCATTTAAAATAAACACAATAATTATTAATTATTGAAAAAAAAAATTATAACCTATATGACTATTAAATAGGTACCTACCTGTATATTTGACTTTTACTTTTAATTTTTATTATGATTATTTGATTGTTTTATATTTTTACTTAGTTCTTAATTATTTTAATGTATTATTGTTTACAATCTGACGATCTTTTTGTGAATTCATTTTATTTGGAAACATTGTGACATTGTTAAATACCATGTAGTTTTCAATAAGAAATAAATTAATCTATCTATCTATCTATCTATAAACATTCCTAAATCTCTTTGATTCTAAAGTCAGCATAGTCATAATGATTTGTTTTCTATGTACAGTTGTATTGCATTACCGCTTAGGTAGTTTCATAAGTATTAAATTTCAGAGACGACTGTACCATTTTGTAATTAGTTATACGAACATAAAGGTACCTTCAGATAATTCACAAAGACACAAACCCGCACAAAATATACGGACGGTCCGGCCCCACATAAATTCGGTAAACTAGCGGCCGCCAAGGGACCACACGGTGACAAATATCCCGGGATTCCGGGATTCTGTTTATATGTTTGGATTTGGAGTGTAATGATCATTTTATTTATAAAGGATTAGAAGAACCTTAAATCGTTTCTTATTTGGCCCCGTAGACAGTATGGGGCATTATATATGAAAAGGGACATAATTGTCGATGGCGCTTACGCCGCACAGCGTCGCGCGGCATTGTTATTATATCGGAGCATCGTTAATAATGGCGTAAGCGCCATCGACAATAAGGTCCCTTTTTATAGATAACGTCACATATGCCAATCGCTAACGCACGGAGCACGGAACAGCTCACTGTCACACTAATATGGAAGAGTGATAGAGAGACACTAAGCGATTCGATGGCGAAGCGCAAGCCATCGTCACCTTGGCTAGGCCGCCTGGTTAGAGATAGACCAAGGAAAGTCTGCAACGATTTGGATAACGTCAAACTTCTATGAAATTATGACGTATAAATAACACTTACACTCCGTGTGCTATCTTGGTCTAACTCTAGTTTTTTGTTTACATCATTTAAGTAAAATAGTATTTATTTTTATAACTGTTTGGTTTTAGAATAAGTTCAGTTGATAAATTTTATTAAAGTTATATTTTTTTGTTTCAGAATGTCCGAGATCTGTGAAGTTTCAAATTCAGTAAGTTTCAAATACTTAAAATTTGTGAAATGATTTGTACCCGGTCGTCAAACATTGATCTAATTTTTTCTCTAAACAGTTTTCTCTATGAAATTGTTTAATATACTTACCTAAATTAATAGGTAAATATTAAATTGAATTAAATTTAAGTAAAGGTGAGGTTCGGATGTCTGACTGGAGATGAATTACTGGAGGACTGTAAGACGAATTAGAGTCGGACCAAGAAAAGTCTGCAGCGGATTTGATAGCCCACGCAGTGTAAGTGTTATTAAGACGTCATAATTGCATAGAAGTTTGACGTTTAAAATAACACGTGCACTGCGTGGGCTATCAAATCCGCTGCAGACTTTTCATGGACTGACTCTACCTACTGTCGCGATTATGACGTTCATTACGTCTCTCATTTTTATCAAGGGACACAATTGACCATAGATATAATATTCCTAAAGATGGAGCCTAAGCGAGCTGTCACTGTCGCCACTTGGTTTTTATCTACAGTCGACGTCAAATATACATTTACATTTTTCACCACATTACAAAGGACTCAAAGGAGTAAGGTGCAAAAGTGTAAACATATATTTGACGTCTACTGTACGATTAACAATGTGCAACCACCTTGCTGTGGACATATCGATAAACTCTAAAATTTTAATTTTACTTGAAATTTAGTATTTTCGCATAAATCGAAACTACTTTCGTGAAACTGATTTCAATATGCATGACACTAATGTCGTAATGTGAATCCCGCTTAAACGTCTACTGTCAACTCACGGCACGTCTACAGGTACATTGATGTGAGCATAGAGAAATGGGGGCAATTTAAAAGCGAATCAATTTGGATTGTGCCCCTCGAGGGGCGCGGAACTGTGTCATTCTAACAAATTGAACAATTTTGGTTACCTCTGAGTTCTACGACCTTTTAGAGCGATCCGAACTGTCACATTGATATAAGGTGTGTTAAAACAAATATTTTTTTTACTTTGGCAAAAGTTTATTTTCTGTTTCAGGTAGGTACATAAAAAAATAAACTAACTTATCTATAGGTAAAATAAAACTAAATTAAAACTAAAAACTAATAATAAATAAAATTAAAATATATCTTAAACAAAAGCTTCATTCATCATCATCATCATCTCAGCCAAAAGACGTCCACTGCTGAACATAGGCCTCCCCCTTGATGGGGGGTGAATGCCATAATCGCCACGCTTGGCAGGCGGGTTGGCGATCGCAGTCGAGTACTTACACCGAATTTGAGGGACGCTGCTGCCCGTCCACCGGTGGTCTTGGACGTAGTTTAAGGACATACCCGGGTCCAATAGCAACTAAAAATTCAAGTGAGTCGAAACCGTCGTCTAAACAGCATATAAGACTCTCTTTACGCGTCGGGGGTTAAAAATGATTGTAAACGTATTTATGGGTTATCCTGTATCAAAACATTCAATATTTTTAATACGAATTCTGTAAAATGAGGTTAAGCAGCCGGTAAGTCGAATCCCGCGCATGATCTAACTATGATGTCAGCGCAAACAGAGCTGTATCTAGCGAATTCCTGCGGCTTACCGGATTAACATCTTTGTTTTAAGGCGGTCCAAACTGGAAACTATGAAATAGATACTGATTTTACACCAAGAAAAATCTTTGAAAGTTATTCATAGTTAGTTTTCATGTGCTTTTCTTATCCTTACTTTTCAGTTTGAACGGATTATACCACGTATAATGAATTTAAAATACACTCCAATGTTTCGAGGACCGAATTAAAATTTACAGCGTTCGTGGTCGACAGCAGACCATCCCTTCTAAGTATAGTCTGTCCGCTTTTCTAAAATCCAGTTCGCCATAGTAAATCTATGGCGAACTTGATCTTAGAAATCGGACAGGCTATACTTAATCTCCTCACTGACCACGAACCTTTTAAGTAAAATTTCGCTTCGGAACTAACGGGTTAGTTGTTAGTGTAACACTGCCCCTTACTAAATCCGTTGATACTCGGCCCGATTCGAACTTTAAGATACGTCAAATACGTCTAGATACAATATGGATTAGATATATTATGTCAGTGTCAAAAGTGACGTCGGTTTTGACGGATTGGCAGATTTTTATGTTGATTTAAAACGTGCGAATAGTTTCACAATAATATCTTGAAAGTGCCGAGGACCCTTAAGATGCATTTTCCCTGTAAAAGCTGCATTGCTGCATTAAGATGAAAATTAGATAAATAATTAACTAGCACCCGTCTCGTGAAAACTCAATTAAAATCCTTACAGACAGTTAAAAGCTTTTTGAACTTAACAGATATTCTATAGGCTTGAGTGTAGTTATAGTCGAACCAAGAAAAGTCTGCAGCGGATTTGATAGCCCACGCAGTGTAGGTAAGTGTTTTATTTATACGTCATAATTTTATAGAAGTTTGACGTTTAAAATGACACTTGCACTGTGTGGGCTATCAAAATCGCTGCAGAAGTTTTGGTATTTGGCTGAGCCTCGTTGATTATTTAGAGGAATGCATTAAATTACGGCTCAGTGAAATCAATTAAACGTATGATCAATTAATTTAATTTCAGTACAATGTTGCGCCTTGTCACAGTGAGACTTAGTCTGAGGTTCCTAGCGACTATCATATATATTGCCACTGTGACTAGGTACGAAAAGGTACTGAAATTGATTTCTTTGACTGTACGTCAATATCAGTCAAATTACATAATTACAATTTCGTGTATTTAAATTTTAAACATTTAAATACATTAATTTGTGTGTCCAAAGTTACTGTAACACAGACGAGGGACAATTTTTGTGTTATATACTTATTTCATTTATGTTTGTCTTATTTGGGACTAAACCTTATAAGCTCATATCATAAGTAACTCATTTTTAAAGTTTAAATAATCTGTTTTACTTATGGAGTTGTTGTTACTGTAATAATGTAATTATAGACACAAAACCGTTTATGTAACGTAATGCCCAAACTTAACACAAAGAACATTAAATCAAAGAAAACATTTGTCTAATTAAACCATACCCAAAATGGATTCTTTACCGCTCATGTTGCAACCAGACTAAATAGAGCAACCTTATATTTACGGCTGAATAACTCTTTCAAAGTCTTTCTTACGTAAGCACTAAGAGTTATATTCAAATGGTATTGTAATTTTTTTTAGAAAAAAGAAATTTGTAGCAGGCAGATGTAGGTTATGTAAGACCAGTTGGAGATGAGCCGTGAGAGTTCTTTGTACGAATGAGGTTTTTACTATTCTCTGTTAGATGGGAGAGACGCGGGAGCTCAAGTTACGTTGGTGTTGTTGTGATTTATTCTTTCTTTGTTTGAGACTTGGAACAAATGTTGACATTTATAAAATTCGGCCGGTGATTGGATAATTTTGTCGCGTTTAGGCAGACTGACATATTGCCTTAGTTTCGTGATTTGGTCGTTGACAGTGAGATGGAACGGTATTAGAGTGCGTTTCATTTTTAAATTTGCTGCGTACGCGAACTCTTTTTAACGTATTATTACTAACATTCTTTTGTGAAGTCCATCTAAACTAACTTTTCATCGTTTTGATCAGAACAAAGGGAGGGAGTGTCATTATGAAATGATGACACTGCCACACTTTGTCATTGCAACTTTCATGCTACTCTAAAATGGCCACACGGTATACTATAGGCCCGATTCGAACGTTAAGATACGTCAAATATTACGGCTAGATACGATATGGATTATATATGTCAGTGTCAAAAATGACGTTTTTGTTTGACGCAATGTCACTTTTGATACTGACATATCTAATCCATATCGTATCTAGTCGTAATATTTGAGGTATCTTAAAGTTCGAATCGGGCCGTATGTCATGAACTGTAATTTCAACAATTGGCTTTATGTCTAGTAGAGTTACCTAAAGGCTTATTACATATGTATATGTAGCTATATATATTGATACACAGGCCTAATTTTCTTGTAACGATGGTAGGAACATGATATTATTCATAAGGTCACTTGAAACTACGGGTATTTGGGTTACCTTGGAGAAAAGGGGTAAGTGTGTATAATATGTATAAGTGTATAACTATTAAAGTACGGTCAGGCGTGGCTCACTCCACGATTTCGTCGCTTTGCTACAGATAGCTAAAAGTACATCCTTTCCACACCAATTTTGGTGGCTAGCCATAAGCCGCGCGTGGCGCTGTCGCCACCTAGCGGCGATACCTGTCCTGATCGTAACAGACGCGTTTTGTTAGAGAGTGAGTCTTCTGTACCTAGTACTATTATTTATTCTGTGGTGCGGTCAAGGAATTTAATTTCAGTATCATTTAGTACCTTGTCACCGTGACAATAGTATGAGGTCCCTAGCGACTTTCATATTGATTGCCACTATGACAACGTACGAAATGGTATTTAATAGTTATTTGTTTCACTCGGGGGCAAAGTTGTTGTTTAACCGCTCGTGCTAATATTGATACCCGAGCAAGCGAAAGATTCCAAAATTGAACCACGAGCGTAGCGAGTGGTTCGAAACATGGAATCTTGAGCGTTGCGAGGGTTTCAAAGCACGAAGGTTAAACAAAATTTGCCCCCGAGTGAAACACAAAAATTTTCACCACACCAACCCGAAGCAAATATTAAATGTAAAATATCAAACAAAATCAAACCAAATCAAATCCAAATGAATGTTATTAAATATTTATCATCCAAAATCATCATTTAAAAGTAAATTCTACCAGCAAACAATAAGAAAACAACTCAAAATTTGCATTTGATTACTTTGCCTCACATGTGAATAAAATGCAACTTTGCTATCAGTTTCTGAAGTGCAAAGTAAGCCTTTCGGAGCTGGTGTGGTGAAAAATAACTTCTTTAACTGTACCTACTGTAAATTGTTGGTAGATATATATATCTTCTTTTCTTGGCCAGGTAACTGTCAATTTTATATACCTACGTATAGACTAGACTAGAGTCTATTCGGAAAAGGAAGATTCGTGGAATGTATTGGACCCCATACATTTCACGACTGTTGTCTTTCCGCACAGACTCTACTTGATTTTATTTATTTTTGTACATAGGGTTTTAATAAAATGATGGTTTAATTAGTCTAAAGTTTTATTTATTCTTCTGTGTAACGAACATTACGTAGGTAAGGGGCTGTCCATAAATTACGTCATCGATTTTTGACGATTTTTGACACCTCCCCCCCCCCTATAATCATCCAAAAATCATGCTTCAAATGACCCCATTTCCTCCTACTTCATGCTACCGTCATCCGATATCCAGACCCCCCCCCCCCCTAATTTGAAATGACGTAATTTATGAATAGCCCCTAATGTCGGTAACTTTTGTTACACAAAGGATTAAATTACAATATAGAGAAGTGAAAATGCACTGTGTAGAAGTTATCTGATATTAAATACTTAGATACTTAACTTTCATACTTATGTTTAGCAGTGAAACAGAAATTAACATAACTCAACATAAATCTGCCCTTAATAATTTTACCGACTAGGTAATACTTAGGCCCGATCCGGACTTTAAGATACGTCAATTAATTGATCTAGAAACAATATGGATTAGATGTCAGCCTTAAAAGTGTCGTTTTTGTTTGAAAAAAAAACACATTTGACACTGACATATCTAATCCATATCGTTTCTAGATCTATTAACTGACGTATCTTAAAGTTCGAATCGGGCCGTATAACATTTTTTAAGCTTTGATACTTTCATGAGGAAAAAAACAGAAATTAAAGGACATGTCGTCGGGTGACAAGCAAAAGTCACTAACTAACACCATTAAAATTATTGGACAATAAACCGTGTTACAAGTGTAATAAAGTGTATTGTTACTTTAATTTTTTGATAGTACTTAGTGACTTTTGCGTGTCACCCGACGATGTATAAATGTATGAAATAAATGCCACCTCTGAACATAGATAACTGAAACAAAACGTTTTATTCTCTCCTACACATTATACTCTAAATCATAATTAGATTCCAAAAAAAGTAAGGCAATGTTGCCACTGCAATAATTTGTTTGTAAAATAGTAAATTCCTTTTTATAAATAAATACGTGGAGATAATTTATTTATTGCTAATTTTACTCCTACGATTTAAAAAAGTACTTTTATTTACTTATTTTTACATAAATACAAGACGCGCTAGTAAAAAGTGGCAACATTGTCTTACTTTTTTTGGAATCTAATTATGATTTAGAGTTTACACAAACGCAAACATTTCTTAAAATTATCAACAATATGCACAGTGAAAACATTATCTTTGATTATGTAGGTATTTTTGGGCCACCCTGTACTTCGGCGAATGACGAATGCGGACGTTAGACTATTTAATTTAAACTTATCAACTCGTTGACCTGCGCCGTATTAAATGGCATATGACAGTTCTGGACCACCCACTCATTAATCTGACCTATTTATATACTACATTAATCACCATACAAACATACAAACTTCATTCAAAGACGCCATTTTCAAAAGATAACGCTCATTTGTACATTTAAAGGCTCCATTCACTACAAACAACCCATTCTTTGAAACATTTTACAAACATGTTCATTCACCTACGAAACTACCTCGAGACCTTTATCCTATACGGTGAAGCTTTAAAATAGCGTTCGCTTTCAATTTCCGAGTTGAAAACATAAATCTGCAATCCACAAACGTAGGTACGCCTATCAATAAACTATTATGCACCGTAACCTAAACCCTTAAGGTTTGTTTTCATTTAAGCGGAGAGACGCATTTTGAATTTGAAAAAGGAACACGTGCGAAGACGCGCAGGGGTTGATGTTTCAAACGCTTGCCGACTCGCTCGTGTCATAAAACCAGTATAAGTATAATCTACTAGTTAGTACGCATCTCGGGTTCACAAGTTACTTTGGTTCTTCTGAGATTTTGTTTCTGTAGGCGATGGGAAGACGCGGCCCAGTTGCGTTCGGAAACATATGCAAATCGCTTTGTTGTCTGGCGTTGCGTCAGAATAACGGGACACGGATTTCCAAACCGAACCGACTTTATGGCTTTGTGATTACAGCCTTAGGCTGAGCGAGGATTAAAAAGGAATTTTGAAAAAAGAATGCTGCATTTCGAATGAAATATTTTTAAAGAGGGTTATGGCTGTTTTTCTTTTTCTACATAAATTTGGCCCGTATTGAGTCAGCATTTTTCCACTTTTTTTTGTTCAGTACTTACACAAAATAATCATGTATTTTTACCATATATCATACAAAATCCAAAAAAAAAATTTTTTTTTACTGGCACTTTAATAAGTACTGCTTAGGTACCTAACAGAAATCAATTACATATTACTTATTCATTTCTTAACATCAGATTTAAAAATAACTTCAGGTAAAAATAACGCTTTTTACCTTTATATCTAAATATCCAAAAAGGCCTTCAAAGTTGTATTGCCTTTGTTCCCAAATGAAGTTGCGAAGTTGTTACACAATCTACCGAAAAGTTAAGTAATGTAATGTTCCCTCAGATTACAATTTCGAAACAAACATCACTTCTAAAGGGTGTATGCGATGCGCCTTACACTTTCAAAAGACTTTACTGTTTTTCAAGAACTGGACTTAATGATTTTTTTTGATCATGGCATACTGTTTGGCCACTCCCGGGGCCATTTACAGTTTAGGGTATGAGTGAGATCACTGCTAACTTGCCAAGTATCAAAGGAGCGAGAAAGAGAGAGGAAGAGTAAAAAGATGATAGAAAGAGAATAGAGGATTGAAGTTTACAATATTTAGTGAGCAAAAACTATGACGCTATATAATTGAATTTCTTTCCCATCACGGAATAAGGTCCGGCCTTTGGGAGGCGTGCGCGCAGCCGAAGCCAACATGTAGAGTCCCTTTTGACACTTTAATGAAATGTAAGGGGTACACCGAGCGGATGCTGCCCTTGCCCGTGTCATGGGACGCACGCAGAGGCAGCACCCGCCAGGGCGTAAGGGAAGGGGGGGATGGAATCTAAAATGAACTAGGTTATTAGGTGAAAGCGATGGAGTAAAAACTGAGCTATAGGGTAAAAAACCGGACGCCTGCCTAATAAAACGGTATGCAATTTTATTTCCGGCAGACGGTGACTCGCCCTCACAAGATGGCCCCCACAAAAAGCGACATCTAGGATGGCTCATGGTAATTAGATTTATTATTGTTGTTTTGTGAGGACTTGAGATGATAACGATATTTCCCTATAACCTAACAAAATTAAGTAGTTTACGTATGTATAAGTAATTTCATATAGGTACAACAAATCAAAAATAGTATAGTACTATTTGTTTAGGCCTTAGGCACTAGCTTTTAAAAAAACATACCATTGAAATGAAACTACGCATCGTTAAACTGAATTGCATAACCAAATGAAACCATTATGACGTCTGCAGCCAATGGTAGCATATAAAACATCGCGGAAATCCATGAAAAGACCAATGACGAACGTTCGATCCTATTTCGTCCAATCACGTCACAGAACTGCTGATGCAAGGCCGCAGAAATATTAGACAAGTGGGAATCAAGTACCATGTGTCGTTGTTTATTTTCAACCCTATTACATACGTTTTAAGATTCAAATTAGATTGTATAACAATTGTTAGTCTATTGCAAACGAAGAATCGAGATAAAACGTCTCATCTAATTTAATCCGTTCGACAGAATTGCAACTCTGTGTTTAACGATATAAGACTCATATTGGAATAGCTAGGTAAAGATAATTATGACGTTTTTAAAGTTACAAAGTAATGACTCACACTTAAGTCGATGCAATATGATCAATTTTCGAATGGCGGGCGTTTAAAGCACCGCAGATACTAATTATTCTAATTAAAAGTAAATATACTTAACATAATGTGTTAATGATAGTGTTCGTTTTTTAGGGTTCCGTACCCAAAGGGTAAAAACGGGACCCTATTACTAAGACTCCGCTGTCCGTCCGTCCGTCCGTCTGTCACCAGGCTGTATCTCCTGAACCGTGATAGCTAGGCAGTTGAAATTTTCACTAATGATGTATTTGTGTTACCGCTATAACAACAAATACTAAAAAGTACGGAACCCTCGGTGGGCGAGTCCGACTCGCACTTGTCCGGTTTTTTAGCGTTCCTCTGCTATATTTGAAAACCTTAAAATAGAGAGTGACGAGACAAAATTAGAAACATAATAGAAGTATAGTTTTTATGATTAGCGTGAAATTAGGTGGGAGAGAAGTTATTTTGGGTGAAATAATTAAATATTTTGAAAGACGCTGCTGGGGGAAAATAGGTATGATAAACATGACATGATATTCATTAATTATTAATGAATTTAATTTTGTTTCATCTTTAAAAATATTATGTACCTATGCTCTTAAAATATGAGGACTTAATAGTTATACGTACCTGTCTGTACTCATCACGGAACAAAGGTGTTCCAAACACTTGGGAGGTTTGCGTGGAGCTAAATCCAACACGTAGAGGCCCTTTAGACACTTTAATGGGATATAAGAAGGGGCACACCGAGAGGATGCTGCCATCCGCAAAATGTGGGAATAGGGATGAAAATAACTTTGCGATCCTAACGAAATAACGTACGTTTTCTATGAAACTCCATTTCGGGAGAAAACGGTTTCCAATTCCATTAACTAAACCTTAACAAATCAGTTTGATTTTTATGTCGATCGCTTCAGTATGATATATTCCAGGTTTATAGGTTTCGCTTTATTTTTTTTTATATTGCAAATTTGGAAAAAAGGAATACCTATAAACATATTTTTTAATTGTGCCAATGACATAAAAAATCATGGAGAATGGAAAATATTTAGAAGTGGAAAAACATTTTCTCTTTTTATATGTATGTATTACACTATTTAGACGACGCCGTTTTGTCGCCTAAATAGTGTTTAGTTTTAAGTTGTATGTCCGTCTGTAAGGTATTTCTAATATGGGCCTTGTTGCCTGATTTAAATTTATAAATAAAATAAAATAAACAAATAAATATACTTCGCTCTTCAGTGGTCTTTCAATGTCAGAATATTTATTTATGGAAAGAAACGGTTAAGATATACCAACATTGAATTGCGTTTTATGACATGCAATAAAATAAATAAATAAATATTAGGGGACACCTTATACAGATCAACCTAGCCCCAAATTAAGCAAAGCTTGTATTATGGGTGCTAGGCGACCATATAGAAACTTATATAGATAAATACATATATACATAGAAAACACCCATGACTCAGGAACAAATATTTGTGTTCATGTTCATCACACAAATAAATGCCCTTAGGGGTTGTGCACAAATCACGCGAGGTGTTTTCGGCTACTTTTTGATCACCCCTCCCCCGTGGTGATATTCGCCCTTCCCCCCACACAACCTCACGTGTATTTTTTGAAATTTTTCCATTCGACCTAATTTTAAGATAAATAGTATTGTACATAGAAAATCTTGTTTATTTTTCTATTTTCGTTAAATAGACTCGCAATTTTGAAGTGCAGAGAGAAGATTTATGTTTAACGAAACCGAGAAAAAGTATCTACTCATGTGGTAGGTTTTTTTTTCTTAGTTTCGTTCACTGTAGAAAAATACACGTGAGGTTTCCTTATACCCCCCTCCCCCAACGTGATCTATCGTGATTGACCCCCCCTCCCCCTATCGAACCTCGCGTCATTTGTGCACAAGCCCGTACCGGGATTCCCGGGACCCACTAGGTCAAACCGGTCGTCAAAATATACAAACCATACAAAATATAGGCAATGTTTATAATTGTGGGCACGCGCGCGTCGTAACAATGGAAACGCACAGAGCATGCTATTCTATTCGCCCATTCACAAAACAACATCAAACGAAACTGGCCCCGTAAACAAAAAGGGGCCCACTGATTAACAGTACGCCGGACGGTATCGGCCTGTCAGTTAGAACAAAATTTTGACAGTTCCGAACAACTGACAGGCCGATACCGTCCGGCGGACTGTTAATCAGTGGGCCCCTTAACGCTTCGTAGCGAACGAAACGCAACTGTCACTGTCACACTAATACGGAAGAGTGATAGAGAAACACAAAGCGATTCGATGGCGAAGCGATATCGGGACTTCCGGTTCGAGCGCCATCTTGATGGCACGCGTCGGGATCAATTGCTTTGTTTTTTGCTCATTAATATTGTTTAAAGTGTAATATCGATAGCCTATTATACAGTAAACTAATGTGGTAGTGTGCAGTGAATGGAGAATTTATCTTGAAGCACGTTTAACCATCATTTTGGAGTCAACGGCCGGTTGTCCACGTGTTTCTTGTAAAGCCCGCTATCGATTTACAAGAGCTAAATCACCGTACACTGTCTTGTACTAACCGTACAATTTCAATCGTTTTACCCTGCTACTACGACCTTGACACTGGCGAAATAGCCCCAATGGCCTGAAGCCATAATTTTAAAAGAATGAATGAAGCGATATCGAATTGTCACCTTGGCTAGGCCGCCTGTAAGGATACAGAGGGCCTACCGCGAATCACGTTCGACGTGTTGGCTCTTTGTTGTACTTGTAAATTTGTACGTAAGTGTGACAGGGACGCAACACGTCGAACGTAATAGGCCCTCAGGCCAATTCGAACGTACACTGACATAGGTAAGCCTTTTTTTGAAGTGAAAACTTCTTTAGCGGCACTGTGCACTTTTTGAGGGGGGGAAAAAATGATAAACTTGAGACAGCGTAAGACGTAAGGCGTAACCCTCTCTTTCTACCGCGCGGCGAAAATGTATGCCTGAGCCTGCTGTTTCGTTTAGGCGGCGCAGGGCGCTTGCGTGACGTTACGTGTGACGGACACTGTTACATTGTCATTGTGTTTTTCTTTTTTTGATTTAAATGCCATCTAGTGAGTTTCCTTCAAACTGGTATTAATATAACTGTAGTAATCACAGTGATGTGCTTAGGGGTTTCAAGTAATGCGACAAATTACGCTAGATGGCGTTAACCTCAATTATACATAGTGCTGCAGATATTTTGCACTAGATGGCGCTGTGACTAATATTTTGAGTTACAATGCCGTTGAGTTTTCACTTCTGGCGGCACTCCCGGAGTGCAACCCGCTGTTTTTTTTTGACGGAGTGGTGGTTTTGAAGGAGCCATGGGTTGCCTGGGATTTTACCATGACTGACATCAGTAGGCCTAACTCAGGAGTGGTATGACAGTATCTCGTCCGCGAGATCTACCCGCCTTTTTCTAACTGTATTAATTAAAAAGGGACGGGTAGTCTATCTCGCGGGTGAGATATTTTCGCGCCACTCCTGTACCATTCCGGCAGAATGATACCTAAGACCCTTTTTTATTAAAACTTACAACAAATTCAAATTCAGAAACGTGATATCTCACGCACACCCACCTCGCTCTCGTTAGAGTGAGAGAAGAACACAAACCTTCAGGTCGTATTACAATGGTCGCTTTACGTACAGCGGGCGCTACGCTTTTAGAATACGGAGCGTAGCGTGAGTCATCGATATAATCGAACTAATCATCACACGTGTGGTCCAAGCCACGACCGGAAAGCGGAATACTTACCGTAGCGGCTTTTTGTCTTAAAACTTGTAAGTCGTGACGAAAAATCTGTACCTATTTTATTTTATTTCGCGCAGAAGTTTGAAGAATGGCTGAATGGAATGAGGGGGTAAAATACAATTACGTAATGTAATGATAGGATAAAGTAACTAGTGGCTCTGTGAGCTGTAGACCTCGCGAGCAGAGGTTTAAATAACATGGTGCTAAGAGCTTTAAATATAGTAAATTAAAAAAAAACAATAATACGAAATTTATGTGTAAAAAAATACAAAAAGTTATAATTAATATCCCATACAATTACTGGGGATCGAACCCAGACCCTCTGTGCAAACAGAAAAAGCGAACGTTTACAAACTGAGCCAAATAGTTCTTAGATGGGTTGACGAAATTTAGCTACTCCTTCTCAAATTAAAATTAGTTAAAATTAAATATCTCAATACCTCCGAAACCAGCGAAATAATTTTTCTGAATTTTTGGCCATTTAATCTATAAACATATCTCAAAAAGAAAACACTCGTATGGTACCGATACCACTATTTGTTTAGGCGCGAGCTATCACGACTCCGCCATTTTAAAAAAATTCAAAAAACCGGACGGACAAAAAAAAATTATTTAGACATAGAATCCAGTCACAAAATTTCACGAGATTCGGTTAAGAATTGCGACCTGTAGAGGAGAACATCCGGACATACAAAAGCAAAATGCTCCAGTCGAAACGTAGACCTTCGCTACGCTCCGGTCAATAACGACAGGTATTTTTCGCGGCTAAACAATTGCATTTCCTATTTTTAAGTATATTTTATTAAAGTCAATTCTAAAAAAAAACATTCTCTTATACTTACCCAACTTAGATATTCAGATTTGACAACTTGTTAATGTTTTAAACTGGTTTTGATACGACCGTGACTATCGTCTTGGTAATTAATCGACTTTCTGTCCGATTCGAACTATAAGATACGTCAATTAATAGATCTCGAAACTATAAGGATTAGATGTGTCAGTGTCAATAGTGACGTTTTTATTCGAAGAAACGTCACATTTGACATTGACATATCTAATCCATAGTGACGACCGGTCTGGCCTAGTGGGTAGTGACCCTGCCTGCGAAGCCGATGGTCCTGGGTTCGAATCCTGGTAAGGTATTTATTTGTGTGATGAATACAGATATTTGTTCCTGAGTCATGGGTGTTTTCTATGTATATAAGTATGTATTTATCTATATAAGTATGTTTATATCGTCGCTTAGTATCCATAGTACAAGCTATGCTTAGTTTGGGGCTAGATCGATCTGTGTAAGATGTCCCCAATATTTATTTATTTATATCGTTTCTAAATCTATTAACTGACGTATCTTAAAGTTCGAATCGGGCCGTTTTATTTCATTTCGCATGCGGAAGCGATCTATAAGATCGTATCAAAATAGTAACAAATTGGAAATCTGAATCGAGCCCCTAGTCGCTGTAATTGTTTACTTTGGCTCGATGCCACTAGAATCCATTTTGGAAATGGATGACTGATCTCATATTTTACCCTGGATACCGGGGCTACCGCGAAAACCGAAATTCGGAAACTGCGGGGATCTTCCTCTTTCACTCCAATGAAGGCGTAATTAGAGTGACAGAAAAAGATGCCCGCTATTTGCGCGGTCATAGCCCTGAATTTCTACATGTACCTACTCGTAGCTTTTAAAAGAAGCTTCTTTGTCAACAAAAAGTACATTTTCTAAACTTTATTTTCTGAGCGAAAAAGATAAGATTAAACCTGAGCGTCGCAAGTAACAAGCGATACGCGAGTTTATAAAAAAGGAAGTTAATTTAATTGAAAATCATTCTTATGTTGTAAAGAATAAAGTTTGAATTTGATTGATAACAAGCGAGAATTGGGTCTAATTGGAAAAACTGTAGCATTTTTAGTGATATCACGAAGTGAGAGGTGTGAATATAATTAGTGGGATGGTTAGCGTAACTTTTCATTGTTAATTTTTCTGGACGTGAGTCATGTGCTTACAATGCGTGTCTAGAAACTTCGCCCACAATTTAAAAAACAAGAACTAAGAGGTATCAAACTATTTAAGAGCCCATCAACGTGCACACTAGCGTCACTGCTAAATAATCGTGATTATTTAAATTTAACGAAAGATATTTAAAAAACGACGACGCTACGTACTGCATTTTGTATTTAAGTACCTTTTGAATACATCAGACTAGTTTTTATGTTGCTGAATTCATCGATCTATGAACTCAAAATAAAACGGCCATTTTAACTTCGGACGCATAGATTGACGAATCCAGCAACATAAAAACTAGTCTGATGTATTCAAATGGTACTTAAATACAAAATACAGTACGTAGCGGCCTCGTTTTTTAAATATCTTTCGTTAAATTTGAATAATCCCGATTATTTAGCAGTGGCGCTAGTGTGCACGTTGATGGGCTCTTAAACGGATTATATCGCGTATAATGAATTTATCCCGATGTTTCGAACCCGAATGAAAACAAGACATGTTTTCGTGATGTTTTTCTATAAAGATATCGTTAACTTTTTATTGTTTTGGCTTGCACTTACAAATATGTATAGTTTAGTTTCCAAGTGAACTTGATTGAAACGTGTAAAAATCCAATATACAAACTACAGTTTTGTGCCCTCTTATATCTAACCTATTGAAGGTTAAAAACACCATGAAACACAAACTTCTTCAAAAGCTAGTGCCACTATATTATATTTAATAGAAAAAACTAATGAAACATTACACCTCCATCTTATCGCCCATATATTAAGTCATAACACAGTTATTATTGTAACTGTGATTGTTCAGCGCACGGTCCCGCGTTCGGTTCCCGACGAAACATTGAAAGTAATTTCTTTAAGTGCCTATTCAATTGTGAAGAGTTTATGAGTTTGGAGAACTGAGATCGGTATTTGAATTTTAAACGTGTTTTAGTTTTAGCTTTAGTCAATGAGGAATTTTTTGACTGAAAGTTATTGAATTCTAAGCTACTTAAGAGGATGGATAATGGGGATGGGATAATATAGATTCGAAACTGGCTCATATAAGGCAATTTTTATTTAATTGCCGATTTTTTTTTTCGTCAAATTTTGTTACAATTTTGTAAGTTTCCAGAGCTCCTTATTCTTGGAGGAATAAACACGAAATCACGAAACCTCCATACGTTTTCGTACAGGAGAAATTTTTTTTGGACATACTGTGAAATTACGCTTATGTTGTAGATGTACAGGATAATGAACTCTATCATTTCCCCAAATTTTATCGAATTCTAACGAAAATAAAAATATTTTCGTATAATGAGAAGAGTCGTATGCTCAACATTGGGACACGGGACAAGCACAATAAACCCTTTAGATCGGCGGTCGGCAACCTGCGGCCCGCGGGCCGCATGCGGCTCGTGAAACTGTCACTTGCGGCCTGCGAGCCTCTCTGGCTATGTAATATTGAGAAACGACAATGTCTGATAAAGTCATAAATATTAACAAAGTGCGGCCCGCGTCAACTTACTCATCGTTAACTACGCTACTAAAACTACGCAAAAAAAGGTTGCCGACCGCTGCTTTAGATTAAAACATTTAAGGGTTAAACCCATTTATCGTTCTAACGTAACTGTTTTTGTTGTTTCATTTATCGTATGTAAATATCGTTTAGCTCTATTACTTTACCTAACCCATAGGCCAGTTCGAGTTGTAGTTATTCGATATGTTACTGATCAGTGTCAAAAGTGACGTTTTTGGTTAAATAAATATCACTTTTGGCACTGACAGATCAGTATCATATTGGAAACAGATCTAATTACTAAAACTCGAATTGGCCTGACAGTTTAAACATGAACCCAAGCACCTAAATAACTATACACAATGACAGTTCATCTTATACTGGTAAACTTAGGTAAACCATCCTGTTTCGTTCCCCTTTTATTATAAAGTCAGAAATAAAATGTCTTTATTACAGTTGAAACCCTTTTACATAAGCCCTTATTGATCTGAGCGCGTAATTTTGTTAGCATAGATTTCTAACACATAGATAAAGCGTAACATATGGGTCCCCACACTAATATAATTATTATTGCGTTTTAATTGATAAAATATGAGAAGGACGTCGATACTTATACCGTCTATTATGTGTAATAAAGCTTAAACTACGTAAATAAAAAAAAAAACATGGTGGAGCAATAACATTATACCAATACATATTCATGATGAAAAGCGCGATTCTTCAAATACAGAGTGGCTTATAAATACGTTGACAATTTTTTTTTACCGTGCATGCACATGCATACCGTAAAACGGGGTGAAAAGACACGATTTTCAACTTCGAGGACGATTTTCGCGAATAATCCAAATGATAAAAGTAAAAATTTTGATATCATTTTTTGAGTCTTGGTTAGTTCTTCAATTTTGCATTTGTGAAAATTGTTTTTACCTACCCAATTCAGAGAAAAACAAAGAAAACTACCTATTTTCTCCATATCCTTAAAACGGGTCGAAAGACACAAGAAAGAGGTGAATAGAAATATTAAGTTTTAGTCGTCATAGGCATCGAATTTGGTCATTATTATGCTGATTTGGTCTATTGGCAAATGGTATATACATCTGTTAAACAGCTATTTCACACAAAATTCTTTTTTCGTGTCTTAACCCCCAAGGCGTGTCTTTACACCCCTTTGTTGTATCTAATCACCCCCTATGGCGTAACTATTCACCGCATATGCGTGTCCACTGGCCCCTTTATCACGTAAAATTGCTTGTTACTAGTTTTTTGCAAAAAAATGCTTCTTTATAGAGAAAATTAGTGATATTATTTATTACTTAAGTACTACAGATACTATATTACCAGGTTAGCCAAGTTTTACTTAGTTAATGTCAAAACATTTACCGCTAGAACTAAGTTCAGACAGGCTTCATTTCTTACCTCGGCGAGACCTTACTTTAGAGTCAAAATAATCTAACTTTTAGGCAGTTTGATTAAGTTCTTTTGATATCAATGTAGAGAATAAATAGTCTACTATATACACATTCCAAAAAATCTAATTTTAGAGATGTACGTTTTTAAATATAACAACTTGAAAGAAAAAGTTCAAAATTTCTCTATTCACCCCGCAATTTCTGTTGACCCCGTTTTTCGGTACTCATTGTTTATCATTTTATCTAATGTTTGCGTTTGTGTATCAAAGCCAAAGAAGAATATTTTGAGGATAATACGTTTTCCTTCAGTTAAAAGTTAAAACATTGTAGTTATAATTTTTAATGAAATTGTGTTAAAGACTTACAGTCAGCTGAGATAGTTGACCCCGTCTGCATACAAACAGTCGGGGGTCAGCTCTATCTCTGCGGCTGACTGGTTATATGTAAAAAACCTAAAAAAGAATATCTACGTATTTTGGTCCACCATGTGCTCGTATGCTTTTATGCGAGATCTACGGGAGGTACTCGACGGGTGCCAGATTAAACATTAAAAAGGTACCCAGAAGCGTTAAAAATAGCGCCGGGGGCGTAATTTGTTCGGGGCTCCGTTCCGGCTGCGGTTTGGACGTACACATACGGATATACGGTTAGATATATTTATTTAACACATTCAGTGCTGAAAACCCGACTATCAGGTATTTTATGATTTCGTACCCAGGCCCGACGACCCGATAGTCGGGATCATGGTTCTACTGCTTTATATGACGAAATTGTTGTGGCTTGGCGCGGACGTCTTGTTTGGCTGGGTGGCAATGAATGTGTTAAATACTAGTTTATGCCCGCGACTTCGTCTACGTGAAATGATGATGATAAATATCCTATGTGGACCTCAAACTATCTTCATACTAAATTTCATCTAAATCGGTTTCAGCGGTTTAAGCGTTCGGAACTAACAGACAGACAGAGTTCATACTTTCGCAGTTATTCATATTAGAGAGATAGATGTCGAATATAATTTCGTGCAAAAAAGTCAGATTTAATTTAGAAATTATATAATATGACCTTGATATGAGTCTTTCCGTGACCACAGCTGGTGCAACTCAGCTGAAACGTCGGAATTAAAGGTAAAAACAATGAAATTATATCGCGGTAGACCCGTTTGTGTAATTAAATATGTGTAAAAAACGCGAGAGTTTAAAGTGTTATATATAATATGATTTTCCTTAAAAATATATTTTATTAACTATATTATTTTAAATTAGGACCAAACAGAAACTAGGTGCTGCACTACCTACTCGGAATCGTACTTATCTACCTCTATTTATCTACTAGGTATTCGCAACTTATAAAAAAAACAATCAGTACGATTTTTTAGGGTTCCGTACCCAAAGGGTAAAACGGGACCCTATTACTAAGACTCCGCTGTCCGTCCGTCCGTCCGTCCGTCCGTCCGTCCGTCCGTCTGTCACCAGGCTGTATCTCACGAACCGTGATAGCTAGACAGTTGAAATTTTCACAGATGATGTATTTCTGTTGCCGCTATAGCAACAAATACTAAAAACAGAATAAAATAAAGATTTAAGTGGGGCTCCCATACAACAAACGTGATTTTTGACCGAAGTTAAGCAACGTCGGGCGGGGTCAGTACTTGGATGGGTGACCGTTTTTTTTGCCGTTTTTTGCGTTATGGTACGGAACCCTTCCTGCGCGAGTCCGACTCGCACTTGCCCGGTTTTTTATTTTATTTCAATTTTAATTTAGCCTTTTTAACATCCGGTCACTCTATGTCTAAAACTTATTGTTAGATTGTTAGATTTAGTAACTGGAGACATACAATATTATTGTATTTGATTTGTAACGTACAAATAGCCATGTCAGATAAACGTCAGTCCATACAAAAGTTTGCAAGGTTTTCGGCAGAAGGGGTAAGCTCTTAAAGGCGACTCCGGTTTATTAAATGCTCTAAGGTCTAAAATGATTAGCAAAGAAATAATTGACCTGCTATAAATAAATGTAAACGAAAGGAATTGTGCGAATTCAAAACCAAGCTTTCGCAACCACATTGCTCACAACCTGAATCCAAATAAACGCGAACTGAAAAAAAAGTTCCCGCATCAAGGTTCATGGCTACTGTAATACGGGCTTGAACTTTCCCGTGCCCCCAATTGGGTTAAAATGTCCGTGACAGACAGACGTTGAGTCCCACGAGAGACCCATTTTAACAATTTTGGAACGAAGTGTACTAACACTTTTAAATTTCACGGGGGAACTTTATGCTTTTGCATGGGTTACGAAAAATGTACAGATACTACAGATGTACTGTCAGCAGATTTCCGATTTCAAATAGGGTATTTACCTACTAGTCAAATCAGTTACTTTTTTAGAACTGTCAAAACGATTTGCTAATATGGAATTTATATGAAACATTACTTCGTGACGTCACGGTCAACTCACCTACTTTTTATATTTCTATCCGATTTATTAAATAGAACTTGTAAAAATAACTCCTATCTGTGTTTTTCTAATAATTATCTGGTGCTTTAATTTCATGCATGGTGTAAAATAATTTATGTTAAATACAGTATAATACCCTATTCGAATAATGTTCGAAAGCGAAGTCTAGGGAGACGCGGAGGGGTGTTATATTTTCTAATGTCAGGCCAATTCGAATGATTGTTATTCGATCTGTTTCTGATATGGTACTGATCAGACAGTGTCAAAAGTGACGTTTTTGGTTGAGGAAATGTCACATTTGACACTGACATATGCGTATCATGTCAGATCGAATAACTAAAACTCGAATTGGCCTGTGTAACGGATTGATTGTTTTAGGATTAAAAGTCTGTTTTTTTATGTCCACAGGAAAGACATAACCTTAGTTCATATTCAAAAAGTTTATACCCTAATCGTTAAATAAATACACTGAGTACTACGTTATTTTCAATCAATCAATCAATTTGTGTAAGAACATCCCTATAATATTTATTTATTTATTCTAGAGTCCGGCTAAGCTAACTTTGCACCGATTTGTATAGAATAAAGTGAGACAGTGTCATTATAAACGTCACATTTTCATAGAAATTTTACATTAATTACGGCATTACCACACTTTATCATTGAAAATTCCATGCATGTACCGAAGCTTGGCTTAACTCTAAGTACTTTACAAACATCTTCATATTATTTTAATAGTCATAACTACGAAATTATTCATGAATTACCCTTGTAAACTTCGAGCAACACCGGCTTCCGACACATCGGAAGCTTGTAAACTGTTATGTTCTTATTCCTATAGAAAGTAAAACAATCATTAGAAAAATATTATGAATCATTATTTTCTAAGTTTTTAGGGTTGGCAACGCTTTCATACTTTTTTTTCAAGTTTTGCTTAGATTTAAAGTAAATACCTATATTGTACACTCTTCTTCTTCAACCTAGCGTTTTCCCGGCCTAGCGCCAGGGTCCGCTTTGTGGTGCGCTCAGGTGTGAGATTGTTCTCTCCCATGTCCGCTGTCACGACGTCCAGCCAATATTGTACACTATTAACCTATATTGTACACTAGGTTTAAAAATGTTTTAGATACTGAAATAAATAATAATGTATACTTATTACCGTTTTGTTGCTTAAATCGGCCTCTATATAACAATCAGACGAAACGAGCCATATTATCAGCTGATAGCCATATACTATACCAACCCTAAAACCCATCACCTGTGATAAACCCCACCCAACCCCATTCCAGCATTTGCGTAGGCGCGCCAACCCCGGCCAACCCCAATAATCGCACTATCAACTTATTAGCCCGCGCCAATAAGTCAGGACGGCCGATAAAGTCAGAGCTTAAACCTAAAATAAACAGAGCAATAAAGGTGTGTTCCCTAATGAGGTCGCTTTATGGGGTGTGCTAACATTTATTCACTGAGCCAAAACGAAATGATCCAACTTAATAGCAACTATATAGTGCATACGACCTTTTGTGGGTGAGTGTTTTTGCATGCGCGCGCAACTATCGGGGTTTAAAAGAAGTGACATTCTTAGGGGACGTTCAGTCAGCACGTGTCTACGGTAGTGCGATCGCGTTCTAGCTTTTGTGACAGCCCTGAATAGAAGTTAATTCGTTGCCAAGATGGTAAATCGTGATAAAGATTGTGTTGTTGTTACGAGTTGTTTTAAAATATTGTTAATTTTGTGTCTTATATTTTCTTAAAGTTTAGCTCGTTGACGTTTTGATATGATGTGAAAACATTTTCTTCAAAAAGGTAATACTTGTTTTACATTAAGGCATGAATGTTCTTCTTCATATTTTTACACTTTTCACACATCGTTTTCTTTATACACTGAAATAGAGCAAACTCATTAATCTTAATTATGATTCATGCAATTTAACATCTACAAGCCATACAATATGTTGATGATGAGTAAGACTTTTTTGAGGTAATATAAGATAAGATAAGATTTCTTAGATTTCTTAGATTTTTTTTATAGTCGCTTATTTAACTAAACAATTGAACAAGAAACTCTTTGACTTCGCTTGAAAACACGGTAAGGTATGTTGGGGTAATATCGGATGCGGGGGAAGAACGTAGGAAATTCATTTCCGCCAAAGTAGGCTTTATTTCTTCGCCCTGTAATTTATGTCGAGTATTGTGATAAAACTGTGGTTGTTTTTGTGATTCAGTTGATGTCCAATTTCGTTTTGAAGGTTTATCTTTAAATTAATCCAATCAAAACAGACCTAGGACTGCTGTAGACCGATTTCCGATCTTTACCCTTGCAGGTAAAGATCGGATAGCAACAATCCGACCTTTACCCATTTAAAATTCAGCAGTGATTGTCAAACTTTGTTTTTTTATGACTGCAAGAACTCTGTTTTTATCGTAATTATTTCGTTCCTTTATTTTTATTCGAGGACGGTAATTCAAAAGGAAGAGATATTAGCAGTGTACGTAGCTATATATGTATGAATGTATTACTTAGGAAATTGTTTCTATTGACATATCACACTTTGAGAGCCACAGATTTACCAAATTTTCGTATATGGGTCAAGATCGGATGCAAAAATGCAAAGTTTTATACATTTGATGAGAACTTTTAAGTTTCCAGCTATTCGTGGCTGAAATTCATATACGTTGGAGGAGGTTAAACATCGGATATACTGTTTTAGATACCTTGTTATCTGAGCATTAGAACCGGTTTTTTTTCGCCATCCGATGTTCTCCCGGGATGACAAATTCATCGTTACCCTCGAATAAAAATATGTCTCATCTTTACACTCGTATAAAACTGAAACCGTTAAACATTGAAGGTTGCCAATATTCAGGCTTAAACTTCGGTTATTATTTAACGATTTGCACCATATTTCTAGAAGCTGACACGTACTGAGCTCGAGAAAAAAAAATATTTCGCGAGGTCTCCCAATTAGTCCCAAATCCGTCCGGTATTACCCCAACATACCTTATTTAAAAAAAAATACACATTTTTAGTTTTAAGTCAGAATGAATTGCAATTAAAATCGCTACCGCTCATAACTCACACCATATCAAGTCAAGCATTTGAAGCATGGACGGAATCGCTACATTCCATTTGCTCGGCCCATTTGGCTTGTATGGGCCTGCCTGTTTCCAATCAGGACTTCCACAACTTCCGTAGTTTATTTATTACTTTAGTTTCGGGACTTTCATGACTTTGTTGAAGTTATGATTCTGTAATATACAGCACGTGTGGGTTTGTGCTGACGTTTTTACCGCATTTTATTATTATTTAATTTTCCTTCCTTATTGAATCGTAAGGCAAATAAAATCATTAAAATGAATTCTCATTTTAATGATTTTATTTGCCTTACGATTCTACAACTTCGACTACGGGTAAAATTTCAACTACATACTTAATCGAAATATCTTCCATGTTTTACATTATTAGTGCCATATATGTCCAGAACGTAAAGATGTGTTGCGTGTGACTCTAGTTAATAATGTAAAACATGGAAGATATTTCGATTAGTTGAAATTTACCCGCAGTCGATTTTGCCCCCTATGCCTTATTTAAAAAAAAGCACTTACGTTCATAAACGAATACTTGCGTTATGTAAAATGTAGACCCGAAATACTCTTTAAATGAATTTAATAATAACTCCTTTTTCATGGTTGCGGTATTATTTCGAAATGCGGTATTTTATTGAAATTCAATCCGTACAATTATTTTTAGCAAATTGAATTTTGAATTAATTGTGTAAGAATACGATAAACAATTGTTTTCAAATGTAATTTAAGGTGGTGTATGTAACACCAAATAATTTAAGTAGGTACTTATCTATTTATTTCGCTTAGAATAAATTTAAAAGTGGAAAAATTACTATCTTGGGTGAGACTTGAACTCACTGCCTCTGGATCGATACTCCAGCGCTCTGCCATCTGAGCCACCAAGACCTCATCCATAGCCAGCTAATCTTTCCACCATATTATGGGTCAAGGGGACCCTAGCGACATCTACCGTAAGAGATTCCCGTATTTATTTAGTTTCTAAAATACTGCCCTTTTTGACCTCTAAATATCACTCGTATTTTTCCTTTCCACAAATCCGACCAAAATTGTAACTTTCCGCCCTTTTCGGTCGTGTGACTGACACCCTTGAAGTGTCAAGTCCCTTTTTTAATTAATCTTCGTGGAATGTTAAAAGCTTACGTGCTTAAATAACAGTTCAATAATGTATAGTCCAGTGTTGGCCGAAAGTTAATGCAGATTGAAAATGTTGGCCATTAACCATTATAAATTGAACCTTAAACCGTAACGGACGATTACAGTTTACGATTCAATTTATAATGGTTAATGGCCAACATTTTCAATTAGCATTAACTTTCGGCCAACATTGGTATAGTCTCGATCTATTGTGTACAAAAAAGTAGTAGCTAAATGTAGGTACATATATTGCTTTTATACTACCTAGGTATGTATTTGCTGTCAGTCAAACTTTTTTTTGCTAGCCTATTAAGGTGTCCCACTGCTGGGCAGAGGCCTCTCCCCTTGTCTTCCACGACTCCCGACATAGTGCCTGCTCTGGCCAGTTACTGAGAAATGTGTCTAGGTCGTCCCGCCATCTCCGTCTGGGTCTGCCGCGTCCGCGCCCTTCTTCTGACATCCACACACTTTTTATTTTTGTTTTTAGTTTTATGTGTAATTTAATTTATGATGTTTTGAAATAAAAAAAATACGTTAACAAAGAAAATTGACATATAAGTACTAACCTAAAGTGAGACCAACATAACTCTGCAGTGATTTTGATAGCACATACAGTGCAAGTGTTATTATAAACTTCAAACTTCTATGAAATTATGACGGTTAAATAACACTTCTACAGTGTGAGCTATCAAAATTGATGCACCTTAGTCTAATTCTAGCAATATTTTAAAGAATCTTTATGGAAATAATGCATTACGGTAGATACCAATAAAGTATAAACGAATACGTTTTTGAACCCATTATTCCTAATATGTGTAACGTCTACAATTACATAGCGTATATAATGAGTGATATATATAAGAAGGATCAAATCCAAACCCTTAAAAATAGCCCCGCCATCATAGACTACCAACTTTAGACACCGTTTAAAGAAGAGAAGCGTTTACTAAGATCACGAGTTCACTACCCACAAATAAATAAATGTTATAGAACTTTACACAAATTGACTAAGCCCCACAGTAAGCTCAAGAATGCTTGTGTTGTGGGAACTCAGACAACGATATAATATAAAATAATTTATGTAGATTAGTTAAGGATATTATATTGTAATTTTATATAATGAGTTAAGAGATTCGACGACCGGTCTGGCCTAGTGGGTAGTGACCCTGCCTATGAAGCCGATGGTCCCGGGTTCGAATCCTGGTAAGGGCATTTATTTGTATGATGATGCAGATATTTGTTCCTGAGTCATGGTTGTTTTCTATGTATTTAAGTATTTATATATTATATATATCGTTGTCTGAGTACCCACAACACAAGCTTTCTTGAGCTTACCGTGGGGCTTAGTCAATTTGCATAAAAATGTCCTAAATATTTATTTATTTATTTATTATGAACCTTATTGAACAAATACAACACAGTATTGAACAAATACAACACAATGAGAATAATTATCCTAAAAAATTAGTGCTGATTAGAGATGCAACGGATAGTTGTTTGGCCTGATATCCGGCCGATGATCTGGCCGAATATCCGGTATTCGGCCGGCGAAATTATACCTATATTTCGGTTTTTCAGGTGCGCATTGTGCAGGCTTTGATCTGTTTCGTAGTGAAAGTTCGCGTGTACTCATTTCTAGGTTCGAAAAAGAGTGCGCGTGCAATAGCGGAATGTTTAAAATGTTTTAAAATAATAAACGAGTACGATTATGACCGTCACTATTTCTTAAATCCAGTTTGTTGACTTCAAAATCAAGCAAAATTACTATCCGGTCTCCGGCCGGATAGTAGATCACTATCAGGTATCCGGCCGGATAGTAAAAAGAGGGCCGGATAGGCCAGATACCGGATAGTAACCGGATATCCGGTGCATCTCTAGTGCTGATGACACAAACAAAGATTCGAACATTTTGAACCAAGGACCATCGGCTTCATAGGCAGGGTCACTCTAGGCGAGACCAATTGACAAACCCATAGGTTTATTTATTAAAAATACAAAATTAATATACAAACACAAAATACAAAAATAAGGGGTTCTCTTTGTGAAATACTCTATATACTTTGAGATTGAGAGCACTTCTTTAAATAAATAAATATTTGGGGACAATCTTACACAGATTGACCTAAATAAATAGATTTAGATTTATTTATTTCATAATATGAAATTACAATATAAATTATTTTACACTAATCTATACGAATGTATATTATGATCGTAAAGTAGGAAAATAACAATTAGGTAAATAATTGTATTTTATTGTACAACGGCCTAAGTTTACACCTGGAACTTAATTTCTTTTGATATTAATATTTAGGCGACTACAGATCGTAAACATTATCCCTAACTGTAAAGAGCAGTTAAGTTTTTATACTTATAACGAAATCATCCGTTGTTTTAAAGCCCGTTACGAATATTCGAATACACGAGGGGCGTATTTTGAAATTTCGCGCCCTGGGCCTATACGTTTCGCCGCCCCCAAGGAAGAAAAACAAAATGCACATACGGCCGATATGCCGCCCCTGGCGGATTGGCGCCCCGGGCCATGGCCCGGATGGCCCTAGGGTAAATACGCCCCTGACCTTACGTGCTGCATCTAGTAGTGGTGATCTGTGACCGCCGTAAACCGTATTTCCAGCCGGGCTCGCGTGCCGAAAATGGAGCGACCCAAATAATATCCCATTACGGAAGACTCCATTTTGCTCATTGAATTTAATACGGAAAGGGTCAAGTGCGAGTGGGGCGAACTACCGGATGGAAATAGGTATATCGGGGATTTAGAAATTTTGTATATACCTGTACCATAAAGGCCCATCATTATTCTTATTTAACCCAAAGGGTTAAAACGGGACCCTATTACTAAGACTACGCTGTCCGTCTGTCCGTCTGTCTGTCACCGGGCTGTAACTCATGAACCGTGATAGCTAGACAGTTGAAATTTTCACAGATGATATACTTCTGTTGCCGCTATAAAAACAAAATAAAATAAATATTTAAGTGGGGCTCAAACGTGATTTTTTTGCCGTTTTTTGCGTAATGATACGGAACCCTTCGTGCACTTGGCCGGTTTTTTTTTTCGTTATTCTTATATTTAATATGAACTTTCAGTTTTGTATATCGTACCTACTAGCGAACATGGACGCAAAATGTCACATTTATAAAAAATATAATTTTTTTAAAGTAGAGAATCGCTTCTTTGGCGCAGGTAACATTAGATTAAACAAAATTTAAATATAAATTGTCAATTTACCATCGGTTTGCAATGAATACCAGACTTTTAAACATTATTATTGCCAGATCTGTTGACTAAAATAAGATCTCTTGACTATAAAATTGATAAAACAAAAAAAATGCATTCAAAGGAAATGTTGACTTTAACTTTTGAAGATATATATAATAAATAAGATAGTATATAAAGGAACCCAAATAATATCCCATTACCTACGGTACACTCATTTTTACTCATTCAATTTAATACGGAAAGGATCAAGTGCGAGCGGGGTGAATTATGTAGTTTTATCCGGTAGGTACATAAATTGTGTGTTTTCCAATGTACTAAGTGCAAATAAATACAGATGTATCTCTTATAGAGTTTAAAATCGAAGGACTAAAAGCTTTTTACACATGTTTTAAAATCTGCAATTTTCTTATAAAAAATCTTTTTTGTTACAGGTACAATGACGGAGTGGCAAATTCAACCGTGGAGCAAAGGTCTTAACGTGGTGGTTCGAAATCTATTATGGGGAAAATACCATTACCAAGTGCTGAAGGCTGAAGGTACATTACACAAAAACCGGACAAGTGCGATTTGGACTCGCCCACCGAGGTTTGCGTACTTTTTAGTTTTTGTTGTTATAGCGGCAACAGAAATACATCATCTGTGAAAATTTCAACTGTCTAGCTATCACGGTTCATGAGATACAGCCTGGTCACAGACAGACAGACGGACAGTGGAGTCTTAGTAGGGTACCGTTTTTAGCCTTTGGGTACGGAAACCTAAAAACGATTCTTTTTGGATTGGATTCATTATAAAATACATAAATGTCGGTTTTGGCTCTTTGGCTGGTTAACCGAACCTCGCTTCGTCGTCGCACCTATCTCTTGAATGTAGTAAAAGGGCATTTCTATTTAAAGTAGTACCCTCAACTTGTATTTTACATTTTGGAATTTTTATATTATTTCCACTCAGAATCACTAGCTCTTTAGATTCTAATACAAGAGTAAAAACTGTCCCCACATAATTTTTTTTTGTGTCCGTTTGTTACGGTCATAGAAGATTGTATTGAAAACCGTAACCAAACGGACCAAAAATTTTGGACAACGTTTTTTCTCAGTGAAAATGGAAAGGCTCGTGATTCTGAGTAGAAATAATATAAAAATTCCGTTTACACTTAAGGTGGTTCGCTTTCCATACAAAAAACAATTGCGTTATATTAAGTAAATCACACACTATTACTACATAAATATGTGCGCATCTGTCTACTTTCAAATGTTTATTTGCGCTAAATGGATAATAAAACTTTGTTTTATACAAAAATCACGCAAAAAACGTTATTTTGGTATTGCATTTATAAAAAATAAATCGTTTTTTTGCGTGATTTCTGTATAAAACAAAGTTTTACTATCAATTTAGCGCAAATAAACATTCGAAAGTAGATAGATGCGCACAATCGTACATGTTTATGTAGTAATAGTGTGTAATTACTTAATATGTATAACGCAATTGTTTATTGTATGGAAAGCGAACCACCTTAAAACGGGTTTTTACGGTAGCATACATATATAGACTGCTAAAAAACCGCTTCTCGTCTATAACAAGGTGTCATACCATTATGACTGTCCTTATACGCCATCATTGACATTTAACTCACTATTTGTAAATCTTATTACCAAGATATAAGGTCTATTGTTTACCAGTTCTGTTTGTACGTCGTTACACTTGGCAAACATTTGTTCACAATTTGTATGGCGGTCAAATAGAGGTGTTTACGTTTTGTAATAATATTTGCTTGGCAGGGAAGCGGTTAAGAGCGGTAAAGCCAGGAAATTAGAAGGAACATACAATATACCTTACACAACAACATATGGGCCACCCCACACTAGCGTCTCCCGAGTGTCGGCGTCTAGTCGACTCTATAGCTGCTGCTCGACGCAACGTTGGCGCAACTGCGCAGGGACGCCATTTTCCATAGCGCTGACTAGACGTCGACGCTCAAAAGACCCTAGTGAGGTGGCCTTTATAGACAATTAACATAAACGGGTAGTTTCAATTTCTTTGTCTACCTATCTCGAATATTTTTATAAACTATTTATTTTCGGATAGGTTAGCGTTATTTACCCATATTTACTATAAATTTGGCTTGTTGATGAGCTGCTCATTCTGAGCGGGATTAATAAGAAATCACAACTGGCGGCCTAGCCAAAGCGACGATCGCTTGCGCTTCGCCATAGAATCGCTTTGTGTATATATCTATTACTCTTCCATATTATTTTTTTAGTGTGACAGTGACAGTTGCGTTTCATTCGCAACGTACCGATAGCGATTGGCATATTGTGTACGGGGCCTGGTCGCGCATATAATGTATGGAATTTGCTGTTGTTGTACTAAAATACCATACTTTTTCATAACTCAGAGGGAGATTTTTAGGACATACGGTGAGATTGTGCTTATATTGTATAGAATAGGGAACTCTATCTATATAGGTATAACAAATGTTATCGAAATGTAACGAAAAAAATATTGACATAATAAAAATCGGTCTTTTAAACTCACAGACTAGACAGTCACCATATTATGAAGTGTGGGTATTTTTAAGTAATTGTCAGGTAAATCACATATTCAGTTTTGTCCCTATTCACCCCAGCCATCCCGATTCACCCCGGTTGAGCGGAACTTAATAAAATAGCAATAAAACCGGACAAGTGCGAGTCAATATCGCCCACCGAGGGTTCCGTATTTTTTAGTATTTGCTGTTGTAGCGGCAACAGAATTATACATCTGTGAAAATTTCAACTGTCTAGCTATCACGGTTCATGACATACAGCCTGGTGACAGACAGATAGACGGACAGACAGACAGACGGACAGAGGAGTCTTAGTAATAGGGTCCCGGTTTTACCTTTTGGGTACGGAACCCTAAAAAGGGTCGAACCTACGCGCTACACATGACTTCACCATTCGCTGTCAAAATAGTTTTCTTCAAAGAATAAACCTTAAATTCTTTAACTTATTTTCCATTCAAAAACGTATTAAGTAACTTTAGTGATATCTTAGTTAAGACCTTTTTTGAAGATTTGTTTCACCCAATTAAATCAGGGTTGCCAACTGGCGCGTGAACGCGATGAAAGGGGCAAGGGGCAACCCTAAATAGTTGTGATAAAAGTATTAGGATCAATTTGCGAGCTATTGGCTTTTGAAGGGATACGGTTTCGCTCTTCGTAAAGTGTAATTTTAAGCTATCTAAGGCCCACGTGCCATCCCCGTTAAACCGCGTTAACCCAGTGACAAATCGTATTGGTAACCCAGGTAACTCTAGGTTTAACCGGCTAACCTCGGGTTCGTGAATGGTGGAAATGGCCTTAAAGGGTTATTTACAAAAAGTTTGTACCTAAACTTTTTTTTTATTTAGTACCTACTTGGGTAGGTATATCTTTAATTTTGAATAATCATTATTTCATGAAAGGTCTGGATTGAGCCTAAGTCATCTTTTAACTATAGATATTTTATACGCGCTCCAAAATTGAAGCACTTGTGACGATTGTACTAAATATACATATAGGTATAATATCCATGTACCTATACATGTAGGTATGTCTAAAGTTTCCATTGTCCTCTAATATATAAAAGGTTTGTACGATTTTGATGAGTAACGGTATTAAAATAGCCTACCCTAAAATTAAAATAACGTCGGTAATAAACCAACACTTTAAAAGCCCATTATTCAGAAGCCCGCAGAGACGGCTCAAAGACAAGGAAAGTCGGATTGCACGCCATATCCGATTTCTCTGGGGAAGAAATCATTATGTAACGGGGATAGCTTTACCATTTGAATTTTAGTATAGATAGGAACTTTGTGGGTTCGTACAGTCGGTGGGTTATTTTAAAACGGAAAGAACATAGGTGGGCATATGTATTTAAAGATGTACCAAATTTTTTTGTGTTAAAATTGGGATTTTTTATATTATTTCTACTCAGAATCACGAACTTTTTCGATTTTTACTGAGAAAAAACGTGTCCCCAAAATTTTTGGTCCGTTTGGTTACGGTTTTCAATACAACCTTCTATGGCCGTCACAAAACGGACAAATTTTTTTTTATGAAATTTAGGGGGACACTTTATTCTTGTATTAGGATCGAAAGAGTTCTTGATTCTGAGTGGAAATAATTTAAAAAATCCAAAATCTAAAATGCATGTTGGGAGTACAACTTTAAATAAAAATGCCCAGGTACATACATACATAGATATCGTCACGCCTATTTCCCGGAGGGGTAGGCAGAGACCACGGATTTCCACTTGCTACGATCCTGACATAACTCTTTCGCTTCCTTTCATTGCATTCCGCATACACGCTCGCCGGTTTAGGGTGCTCTTGACCTGGCCTTTCTTCAGGATTTCCCCGATCTGATCAGAGAAACTAACTAAAAATAGGAAGGACATAGAAACAATTTCTGTTAATAATAAATAATAATTTCAGCCTATACACGTCCCACTGCTGGGCCTGTAGGCCTCCTCTCATGCGCGCGAGGGCTTGGGCTTATAGTCCCCACGCTAGCCCAATGCGGATTGGGGACGTCACATACACCTTTGAATTTCTTCGCAGATGTATGCAGGTTTCCTCACGATGTTTTCCTTCACCGAAAAGCTAGTGGTAAATATCAAATGATATTTCGTAGATAAGTTCCGAAAAACTCATAGGTACGAGCCAGGAATTGAACCCGCGACCTCCGGATTGAAAGTCGGACGTCATATCCACTCGGCCACCACCGCTTCTGTTAGTACTGTTAGTTTATTTGACGGCTTACTAACCTAAACAGTGGTAACTCTGCCTACGAAGCAGGAGGTCCCGGGTTCGAATCCTGGTAAGGGCAGCTATTTATGTGTTTATCCCAAATATTTGTTTCTGACTTATGGATGTTTTCTATGGACATAATTATGTAATAAACCGGTGATGTCTTATATCTTGACAAAGTAACGCATTTCATAAAGTTTTAATGAAGACCGGTCTGGCCTAGTGGGTAGTGACCCTGCCTGTGAAGCCGATGGTCCTGGGTTCGAATCCCGGTAAGGGCATTTATTTGTGTGACGAACACAAATATTTGTTCCTGAGTCATGGGTGTTTTTCTATGTATAAAAGTATGTATTTATCTATATAAGTATGTATATACATACTTAATAGAATAGAATAGAATAGAAAAAGTTTATTTGGTGCAAAATAAAACTTAACCTAAAAATACATCTTATTCTAATACATACTAACACCAAAATGGATGCCACTCAGCATTTGCCGATGGCTAATATACTTAGCCATGGCGCTGGTTTTCAGGGCAACCAGAGAGAAAAACACAATAAAATAGAAAATCACAATAAAATTAAATTAAAAAACAAAACTAAGCTAACACGTGAGAGAAGGTGAGTTTAAACTATACCATGATATTAGCCAAACAAAAAACAGTAAATAGTTAAATACGTACATGGTATGTGCTTTGCACAATTAGACAGTAAAAATACGTGTCTGTAAACATAAAGCAAACTTAATAACTACCGAAATACAAGTATTAATTAATGATAATAACATCTAGCACAGTACATCAGCTCATGTGTTGGAAGTTTGAAGAACGAGTAAATACTTCTTAATTTTACTTTTAAAAGTTGCTATCGACGTAGAATTTCTAATAGGTGGTGGTACATTATTCCAACACTTCGTGGCGGCGTAACGGAAGCTGCCACGGAAAGCAGACGTACTGTGTTTTGGGGCAACAAGCCGTTGAGCGCCCCGCACTTCACGCTTGGAGCATTGTAACTTCTTAAATAAATATGATGGTTGTTTGGTATGCATAACCCCAAAAATTAACGAAGAAAATTGCAACGTTCGCCTGGCCGACATATTTAATAGTTTATTGTTGTTTAAAAATGGCGTGATGTGGGAACGGCATGGTACATTAAAACAATATCGAGCGCAAGCATTTTGTATACGCTGTACCAAAGTAGAAGTACGCGCCAGCAAGCAACCACCGTAGACAACGTCGGCATAACCCAACTTCGATAAAATTAGTGAATCACAGAGATTTATTCGCAATTATATCGTGGCCTAGCAGCCATAGTACAGGCTTTGCTTAGTTTGGGGCTAGGTTGATCTGTGTAAAAGTGTCCCCTGGCGCCTTAGCACGGTCGCGTTTTTATCCCTTGTCACCATGCCTGTCACGTTCTAACAAGTATGTAAGTGCGAAAGGGACGCGCATAGTGATAGTCGATAAAAATGGAACCGTGCTGAGCCCGCTGATATTTATTTATTTATCTTGTCATATCGACGATATGATATCGCCAATTTTGTAACAGTAGCAGTGAAATAACCAAGGGATCCCGTTACTCAGTAAATATATCGTAAAACTGGACTCCATTTTTACTCAGATAAGAAATTAAGTGGCATATTTCAATAAAAATAACTCCCGAAGTTCTCAAAAGTATTAACATTTCGCGCAAACGTCTGAAACTTCCCAAATGTCTGTTCATATCAAATCGAACGTTTTAAATACACCAGAGATAACACGCGCGAGTCCGTGTCAAGCTGAAATGGACCTTATGGTTAGGGGAATACGGTTGGGATTAGGGTTGGATGCGCGTGCGCCGACGGCTTGACGGACATACGCCAGACATCTCTCCGTCGGCGTCATTCATGTGTGGTGCAAGTTACAAGCGGTTTTTGTAAAACCTTTATCGATGAAACAAAATAAAATAATTTATGAAAGCGGATCCTAATACACCTAAGGGGCCCACTGATTAATAGTCCGCCGGACGGTACCGGCCTGACAGTTGTTCGGAACTGTCCAAATTTTGTTCTAACTGACAGGCCGATACCGTCCGGCGGACTGTTAATCAGTGGGCCCCTTTAAGGCTACTATAACCAAACAGAGCCTAGAAAAGCGCAGAGCGTTTTATAAGTTATTGTTTCAAAATTAGATTATTTTGTGTTCAGTTATCCCAAACGGAATCACTATGCATTGACTGCATAAACTATTATAAAAATAATCCAAATATTTTTGTATATTTATACGTTTTTCCTTACAATACATTGCTTCTGTAATTTTATTATTTTATACTCATAAGGTGATGGTACTGGTGCTCGACGCGGTCTCAGTACCTACATGTCATCTTGAAACTTAAGTCATTGTCAATAAAGGTGACAGCAGGGTGTCATCTATTGGGCATTAGCATGTCGAGCACTAGTACCATCACCTTAATTGGTAGTGCCAACAACTTTGAGCAAAGATTTTGAAAATACTTACAAATTATATATCTTATTGCAGTATTGCATTTACGAACCCGGTACCTACAAATAAAATGAATAGGCTTAGGTAATAATCTCATAATACTAACTTCTGACCTTTTTCCTATTTACTCCTATTTTAGACAACAATAATTGCTTTTAAACATTTGCACTTTCTTCTTACAACTTCTTAACTACAATATCAGAAACAAATCGAAGCACAAAATGCAAAAATACCTCAAATCCTCATGTTTGCTGACTCTTCGTTTAGGGCGCTTATAGAACGGGGGCTAAATTTCCGCTCTGATTTGTTGAATTGCTGAGGTAGAATTTTGTACGTGAAATACATATGAAAATCACCAATATCAGCCTTAGGGTGATTTTTATATTCAAAGAAGTGTGTTAAGCTCGCAAACACTTGAATAACAATAAATTGGGATTCACTAGGGATATGTTTATAAAATAAGTACCACAAGTTTTATTTTTACGAGTTTACTGTGCAGTTATTCAGGTTATTCTAATATTTGTGTAAGTGAAAATGTGAATATATAAAGAAATAACATGAACATGACTAAATTTGTAAAAAACTATAGTGTTCAGTCAGCATCTAAATTAGCGGATCAGATTACTCATCAAAAGTATCTACAGCATTATCTAACAGCTCAACAAGAAGATTTTTTCTCTATACTTACGTACAACAATTAGATTATTATAGATATATTTGAACGCCAACTGTATAGATCATATAGATGTCTAGTTGTTTTATCCGCTACTTTTGATGCTGTGTTCTTCTTCCTCGCGTTGTCCCGGCATTTTCTCGCTCATGGCTCATCACGGCAGGCTCATGGGAGCTTGGGATCTGCTTGGAAACTAATCCCAAGAATTGGCGTAGGCACCAGTTTTTACGAAAGCGACTGCCATGACCTTCCAACACTAGGCCTTATTGGAATTAGTCCGGTTTCCTCACGATGTTTTCCTTCCCCGAAAAGCGACTGGTAAATATCAAATATTATTTCGTACATAAGTTTCGAAAAACTCATTGGTACGAGCCGGGGTTTGAACCCGCGACCTCCGGATTGCTAGTCGCATGCTCTTGCCGCTTGCTTTTAAGTTAAAATAAAATATTTAATTACACAAACGGGTCTACAGCGATATAATATCGCGGTATATCGCGATAGACCCGTTTGTGTAATTAAATATGTGTACAAAACGCGAAAGTTTAAAGTGTTAAAATAAAATGTCCTAATTACGCTCACGCTCCAACCTATGCCTTAAACCGCCGCAGTATGTAAACGCAATGGATCGATCTCGCATTAAATGTATTTTTCATCACACTTGCTCGGAAAAGATGTATTTACACGTAGGGCTTGCGGGCGGGAAATTGAATTTTTCGCCCTAGGGCGGAAAAAATCTTTTCCGAGCAAGTGTGATGAAAAACACTTATTTACACGTAGGGCTTGCGGGCGGGAAATTGAAATTTTCGCCCTAGGGCGGAAAAGTGTTTTATACAGAAGTTTGTTTTTATTAATTCTCCTTTTTTTCCTTACAAGTGTGATGAAAAACATTGTGTGTGCCACGGGCGGTAAAGAAATTCCGAACTCGTGAACATTTTAAGCCCTCGCTTCGCGTCGGGCTTAAAATTGACACTCGTTCGTAATTTCTTATTTCCCGCCCTTAATACACAATGTACTATTGGGAAGTAAGATTAATATTTTTTGGCACCAACTCAATTTTCTTGCCGTCGGGTATGTGGCTATGATTTTTACGAAGGAATGCGAGTATATTTATATTTCATACCCCCTGACGGGTGCAATTTTGGTTTGACGTTTAAAAAGTGCGAGGGTAAAGTGAAACTTACTAATTTTTTAATTTTTTAATTTTTGATAATTGCTCAAAATGTAAAATTAAGAGCCAACAGGGGTGGTAGTTTCTCCATACAAACGTACTCGACTGTTTCCTCCGTGGTTTTCGAAGCTAGAGCATGATTTTTTCAACACATCAGATTAATATTCTCAACGGATCTAACGCGATTAAATGTCATTATTTTACCTTTCTTCCGACGTTTCAGCCAGGTTGCACTAGCTGTGATCAAGGAAACGTGACGTCCCAGCAAAATGTCAATGGAGTGTAATTATGTGTACAAAACGCGAGAGTTTAAAGTCTAATAATAGCTTTTACACTAAAATGAACTGTATTACTATTCGGTGTAATTTTAATTTTTGTCGGAAATCAAAGAGGTTTGGAAGTAATGGTTACTTTAAGGATGATTCACATTTCTTATTATTATATAAAAATTTCTAGCTATCGACAATCGATTACACTTATTTATATTTAATTGACCACATGCACTGGTAGGTTTTTGCCCCCGAAAAACCGGGATATGTTTATTTGAAATATTGGAGATTGCGGTTTTGGGGTCATATTGCAAGTACATTGTAATATTTGTAATATTTTAAAATTATGGAAAATGAATGTGATGATAATGATAGATGGGGAATTGGACAAAAAAAAGAAATCCCCATATGTGTTACGTCTAAATACAACATGTATGAAACATGATCCAACGATCATTAGGGATATCTATTTTTTAATAACATTAGGGATATCTATTTTTATAAAGACTAAAGTAAAAAATAATTAATTACAAACTTTTGTTAAGTTAATAGAAGAATGATAGATTTAACACTTTTAACACAAACTCTCGCGTTTATTACACTTAACTCCGTCTTTCCGTGACCACAGCTGGTGCAACTCAGCTGAAACGTCGGAATTTAAGGTGAAAACAATGAAATTATATCGCGGTAGACCCGTTTGGTAATTAAATATATAGAATGATAGATTTTCAAGCGTAGTCTCGTCCTTTGACTCTGATTGTACATAATACAACACACAATACATATATCACATCGGCTCTAAAGCTCTCATTTTTACAACGCGATAAAATGTAAAAGCTTACGTGGCAATAAATAAATAAAGCTTTTAAGCGAAGCTTTAATGTGGAGATGATACAGATACGATCAATACAGAGTTATGGGGTGCTATGGTTTTAGAACGTTCCATGACAGTATAAAATACCTAAACGTTACATTCGGATAGCGACTGCAGGAGCTTATTATTGGGTAATTATGTATATCAATTAATCAAGGAAATTTTCAGTGACACCCGCGCCAACGTTGCATTCAATCAATCAATCAATGTCTTTATTTTGCATAAAAAGTGGTACATAATAGAAGTAATTAAAAGAAATTTACCAACATCTGGCATGTAAAATATGGTAGAAACAAGGTACATATTTGCTGTAGTAAAGGTGACGTACGGATGGCAACAACACATGCATTGCTGTCGCGATTAGAACGTTCAATCTGTCACTTATTTAAATCGTGAGTTATTAAGTAAGCTCTTAATCTACTCGGTAGTGACCCTGCCTATGAAGCAGGAGGGCCCGGCAGTCCATTACAAATATTAGTTCCTGAGTTAGGGGCTGTCCATAAATTACGTCATTGATTTTTGACGATTTTTGACCCCCCCCCCCCCCCCAAAAATCATCCAAAAATCATGCTTCAAATGACACCGTTTCCTCCTACGACATGCTACCATCATCCGATGTCCAGACCCCCCTTCCCCCTAATTTTAAATGACGTAATTTGTGAATAGCCCCTTATGGATGTTTTCTATGTACCGATATAAGTACCTATTTGTGTATAAATATATGTATATTTTATAGAGATGTCGTCATCTATAGTATGTATCTTTAGGTATTTAAATAAAAGTTAACAAGGGATCATCCATAAAATGTGACATGTTGTGACGTGGGGGAGGGGGGAGTCACAAACATTGTGACGTCACTTTAACTTCATCAGTAACCGAAAATGAATTTATATTTTTTTATTCGCTGTACAGTTAAATAATGAGTTTTTGGAAGTAATTTTCGTTCCTAAGGTTTTGTGTTATTAAATTACTGATATTTATTTTACCCAAAATATTTTTTATTAAAAGAGTAATGCCGAGTTAGTATTGCCGATTTCGTTGAAAACAAAATTGCCTAAAATGTGACGTCACACCAGGTGGGGAGGGATTTACAAAATGTGACCAAGTGTAACGAGGAGGGGGGGAGGGGTCAAAAAACCTAGAAATTCGTGTGACGTAATTAATGGATGATCCCCAAACAATTTTTACATTTCCGGGTAGTAATAACCAACCAAATACAAAACCGCCTGGATCTGTCACTGAACGACCTGACTTTAACCTACATTATTTGATCATGTAATGTTTTCATCTACCCTCAACTGGCTTAAGGAGCCATTTGAGGGTAGATTTTGTTAACTTTTATTTAAATACCTAAAGATACAGAGTTTATAGAACTCACAACACAAGCCTTATTGAGCTTACTGTGAGACTAGGTCGATCTGTGTAAAGTTATCCTATAATATTTCTTCAATAAGTCAGCGTTAAAATTGAGATACTAAATTTTTTTTAGTAATTCTTCACAGTAACGAACACTTAGCAGTCTTCCATTAAAAATAATTAGAGTTCGCAGTTCGTAAAGTGGTCATTAACCTAGTTCGTTGTGAGAGCTTTTATTATTTTTTGACTACAACCTAAATAGAATATGACAGAGGATTGTAGTAATAGTTATTTGCAACACAAGTGCGAAACATAGGAAATTCGCAACGAGTGGCGAATTTTAAAACACGACCGACGGAATTTTGGAATCTTTCGCTTGCTCGGGTATCAATATTAGCACGAGCGGTTAAACAACAACTTTGCCCCCTTGTAAAACAAATAACTATTTATGCCAACTTGATGGCAAATAAGCATTCGGCCTTCATGATAGTATGCCTATGGGCGCTTGCAACTCCAGATGGCACCTTCGCATTAGAAAGCTCCATCATTCTCTTGCCCTTGTCCCATTCACTTGGGATGGGCGCAGCACGTCTTTCTCTTCCACACCTCTCTGTCGCCCGTCATTTCATCATTCACTTGCGTTGCGTTCGTTTCATATCATATCTCACACAGTCCATCCACCTTTTTCCTCGGTTTTCCTTTCCTAGTACTTCCCTCCACATTCATTCGTAATACCTTTCTCGTCACGTGACTTTCATCCCTCCGCATCACATGCCCGTACCACGCTAGGCGATTTGCAAAGTAAAAAGCCAAAGAAAATACCAACACACACACACACACAATTACCCTCTTTCCATACGAGGATAAAGTAGTGAACACACTGAAGTTTATGAGTGGGTAAATTGAATATAACTATTAAGGTCAGAGCAATTAAGGAACTAGGTCATTTTTATTGCCTTAACAATCTAATTGTGAATTTAGCTTCGTTAGTTTGGACAATGTTTCCGCGTTGGATAACTTTGTTGTGGAATTCGGAAAATTTCAACTGCCTAGCTATCACGGCTCATGAGAGACACCCTGGTGACAGACAGACGGACGGACGGACAGTCGGTCAGCGGAGTAATAAGATCCCGTTTTTACTCTTTGGGTACGGAAACCTAAAAACTATCGTAATAAATTCGTTCATATTAATTTCAATAAAACCTTTAAGGTATAATAAGCACGCCCGTTTTCTAAATTTTCCTGAATTTTCACGAATTTCATGATCCGGCGGATATTACGACCAACCCTGAGATCGCGAAAAAAAATTTACCGTCCCATAGAAAATGAACCAGCTAAAATGTATGAAACAGCCAAATTTTTTTCGCGATTTCGGGGTTGGTCCCATAGTAAAAGTTGCTCAGTATAATCCCAAAACCTCCCTGGCTACGGGAATGCAGTTATTTTTTAGCCACCCTGTGTAATAAATCCATATATACTCGTATATAGGTAGGTAGTTTGATTAAACATATTGACCCATCCTACCCACATAAGCAATATCTAATCGCCTCTAAAGTAATTGGCCAATATCAATTCCCATTTAATTCAATTAAGGCCGTAAAGAGCATTTCCCCTTTTGCTCAATTTGTGTTAGTTGTGTTTTATCTATATCGGTTTAGCCGATTAATGGCTATTATGTGATAGCGTGGGCCACTTATGGCAATTAGGCTGGGAAAAACATGTACCTATATAAGATATATGTATTAAACCGATAAACCGACAAAATTTACTTAGGTAAGTATGGAGTGAATGAAGCCGAGTGGATAACACGTCCGCCTTACAATCCGTAGGTTTAAATCCCGGCTCGTACCAATGAGTTTTTCGAAACTTATGTACGAAATATTACCACTTATTTGATATTTACCACTAGCTTTTCGGTGAAGGAAAACATCGTGAGGAAACTGGACTAATCCCAATGAGGCATAATTTTCCCCTCTGGGTTGGTAGATCAGATGGCAGTCACTTTCGTAAAAACTAGTGCGTACGTCAAATCATGGGATTAGTTTGTCAAGCGGACCCCAGGCTCCTATGAGCCATGGCAAAATGCTAGGATAACGCGAGGAAGAACAGAAAACTTTTAGTGACCTATAACATTTTTTTTAATAGCTAGAAATTGTGTATTCCAAGCTGCGGGCGGGGTATATTTATCCCTACTGATATTTTCAACTAAGACACTAAAATAAAAAATACTAAGGAATATACACATTTCTTTGCTGTTTCCTCTCAAAGGAAAGCTAATACTAAAAACTACTTTCAAAGCCTTCTCATTTTCCGGTCTTTGTGGTTTAAGAGGCTTTTATTTCTTATCTGTTGTAAAAACTTCTTTGTACTTTGATAAATTTTCACATACAGTACTCACTGACTTGAAAAAGTTTTGTACTTTCTAACTCAAGAAAAAAGTTTATCTAATACCATTAAATTAGCAATTCTTGTATAATCTAAATATATAAACGTGTAAGACCTGACTGACTGACTGACTTAAATCAACGCACAGCCCAAACCGCTGGGACTAGAAAGTACAAATTTGGCAACTAGATTCCTTATAAGGTCTAGGGGTCCACTAAGAAAGGATTTTTCAAAATTCATCCCCTAAAGGAGTGAAATGGGGGTCCAAAGTTTGTATGGGGAAAAAAGATTAGTTAGACTATTTTATTCCAAATTTCACAGGAGTATTCCTAAAGATAAATGAGTAAACACGTGTTTCAGGTTTTTTGAAAATTGAACCCCTAAGAGGGGGAAAAGTCCCCAATAGGGTTGATATCTCAAAATATCAATATGGGTATCGTTTTCATAGTATTTTGAGACGCTAATAACAAAAATGGCATCAAAATTAAAATTAACGTAGCCGAAGTGAACAATAATCCCCCTGGTGGGGGTGCAATGGGGTTGAAATTTCAAAATATCAATATGGGTATCATTTCCATGGTTTTGTGGGACGTTAATTACAAAAATGGGATCAAAATTAAAATATAACGTAGCCGACGTGAACTATGGCCCCTGGTGGGGAATGCTAATTACGAAGATAGCATAGACGGTTGTAACATACACGCTGATTTACAGCCACACGTGATCCAGACTTTTGAGAATGCAATGCCTTAAAGTAATTTTTTTTAGCTATTAGCTCAGGGAAAATTTCACTAATACCTACAATGGCTGTTGAATTGTTGGATATTGATGGGACCATGTTGGCTCACACTGTAGTACCTATAATTGGAGATGGAGCCTGTCAGGCCGCGTAGCCAAGATGCCAATCGCATACTCTCCGTAGCGATCGAAACGCAACTGTCACTGTCGCGCTAATATGGAAGAGTGATAGAGAGACATAATGCTTTTCGTTGTCGAAGCGATAGCGATTGTAACCTTGGCTAGGCCGGCTGTTTCGCGCCATCTCCTATCTTCTGTATGATACGCAGGTGATGGCCAGGGAGGTGCGTGAGCAAATCGTTAGTCACGTGGTGGCCAACTGGGAGGAGTTTGTTATTATGTCTCATTAACAGTAACGGTGATAATTACTCCAGCTCCGTTGAATACTGCCTTGAAATATCGCGCCCGTTTACTTACGGTAGTCTCTGCGAGTTGGTAGCGGCAGGACAACTGTTTCCGTGGGTTTTCGAAGTTTACCGCAACAATGAGCTATATATGAGAGTTGGTACTGTGGGTAATCCGGTGGGCCGACTAAGATTTTCAAGTGATTTGTCTAGCGGTCATTTTGACGTATATATTCGCAGTGAATTACTCGTAAGACCCACAATATCAGAGCTCCCTTCTTCACTCCTCTCTGTAGTTGCCAAGAAGATTACCACGAGAAGGAATGAGGAGATTACCACCCCATTTAGAATCAGACTCATCATTATCTCTTACCGCTACCAAAAAAAATGCCGTGCCAGGTTCACGAATACTACACGGAACAAACAACTAAAAGCTGCCGCAAATATTAAATATACTTATGCAAAACAAATCATCAGATCACCAAGCTGCCGTAAGCAATTACCAAAAAATGAACCCTGATGTACCTACACAGAGAAGCAGTAGCTAGGTATCAGCATCAGCAAGCCCACCCCGAGGTAAACCGTGACACCTCCGCTAGGTATCAGCAAATCACACACACTGATACACTTCATCCATGTAAAACAACGCACCATTTTGCAATTCTCTCTTAAGTTGCCGTTTAATGTCGTCCGAAAAACTGTCCTTATATTTTTCCCAGAGACTTAACGGGTCAGTAAGTTGACAAAAAAGTTCACGCAGCTTGAAGGGAGAATCGCACAACGCAGCTTCCTCTAAAGTTGAGTCCCAATGTTTATCGTTCTCTAGCAATCCAAGGGAGAACCACTAATGTAGTGTATAAGGAGGTGCTATAGGTACAAAAGGCTACAACTACATAAATAAAAAATATAAATTAAAAGGTGTTAGGTACAAAACGTACATTAGATTATATTAAATAAGTCGAGCTCGATTAATCGATATAATTACAATTGGTGTCTTCAAGTCAAGAGTGAATACTGTGAATAAGCTTTTACTGAAATAGTGAGCTACACCTTCGTAGGGTTGCAAATAGAAAAAAAAACAAATGTTTTTTTTTCAAATTTATGAAAAAAAACATGAAAAAAAACCTGGCACCATGGTTTTTTTTCTAAATTAGGTTTTTTTTTCAGATGAACAAAAATATGCCACAATAACGGTTTTTCGTGATTTATTTGTATATGTAACTTAAAACTAAGTAATTTTTGGGGAATCCCTGAATTCCCCGATGCGGCGACGAGAGGCGTTGGTGTTGCCAACAGTAAATTGCGATAACTACCACTACAGATTTCATTTATGTTGTTATTAATCAAAGTTGTTAAATTAAATTGGTTTAATGGTTAACATAAACTGACATAAAGTCTAAAACAAGTAAAACAACCGTATAAAAGTATTAACTGCCTTGCAAATTTTGAGTTTTCATACTTTTGAAAAAAAACGTACTCCAGAAAAAAAACTTTTTTTTCACGGTTTTTTTTCATGTTTTTTCTCAAGTCAGAAAAAAACCGTTTTTTTTACAACCCTACACCTTCGGCCTTGTCATCACTTTCCAGCAGGTGAGACTAAGGTGAGTCACTGTTCAGTCCGTAAAAAAAAAACAAAATTAAAAAACTCTCCTGCGCGTGCGAAGCCGCGGGCAAAAGCTAGTTGTTTATATATGTCCGGGATCTCATAAACAGCTCTAACGATTTCGATGAAATTTGCTATATGGGTTATCGGGGGCGAAAAATCGATCTAGCTAGGTCCTATCTCTGGGATAACGCGCATTTTTGAGTTTTTATATGTTTTCCGAGCAAAGCTTGGTCGCCCAGATATTAGGTATTATATTTGCTAATGTTACTTTTATAAAATTTAGTTTGTTGTATAAAAACTAGCACGGCCAATGTGTCGCCAGTTCTCTTCTTTTGAACTTGGCTTGAGACGGTGCCGCTTGTCTATATGGGGCATTATCTATGAAACCTTATTGTCGATGGCGCTTACGCCGCACAGTGTCGCGCGGCATTGTATTTATATCGGAGCATCGTTAGTAATGGCGTAAGCGCCATCGACAATAAGGTCCCATTTAATAGATAACCGGCTCGATTCGGGAAATGAATTAGAGATTAACTAGATACGATATAGTAAAGATATGTGACGTTCCACGGCAAAAGGTACCTTATGGCGGCTGGCGCCGTGATTCGGGAAATGAATTAGAGATTAACTAGATACGATATAGTAAAGATATGTGACGTTCCACGGCAAAAGGTACCTTATGGCGGCTGGCGCTTACGTCACATAGCGCCGTAATAATATTCGAGCGGCGTTAATAATAGCGTAAGCGCCAACTGCCATAAGTTACCTTTACCCGTCGGACGTCACATATCTTTACTATATCGTATCTAGTTAATCTCTAATTCATTTCCCGAATCGCGGCGAACGTCACATACGAATACATTTGGTTCTCACACGCAATATTCTCGTGAAATCTAAGAATCTCCAAGTCACGCCAAGTCAAATAAACCAACAAAAGGAAACTCTGCCGTTATTTCGATTCTGGCGGCGTACAGTCGAAATTGTTTTTTAGAAAGATTAATAGAGTGTGGTTAGGGGTAATCTGACGGGTGCACACCGACCGAACAGGGTTGAAATTTGTCAAAAATACTATTTTTGATACAAGCTTTTATCGCTCATTGTAGTTGTACGTTTCTGTCAAAAGGCAACTAAGGTGGTGGTACTGGTGCTCGACGCGGTCCCAGTACATGTCATCTTCAAACTTAAGTCATTGTCAATAGAGGTGACACCAGGGTGTTATCTAGCACTAGTACCATCACCTTAGTACTCGTCGAGACAATTCTAACAAATCCAAAGACAGTTAAGTTACGTTGTTTTGTCACAGAGTTCCCATGGCCACTTCCTGTCCTCATTATCAGATCAGCTCGATGGTGCCATTTAGCTTGCAAGATTTGACCCGTACAAACATATTTACATACAATACAATACTATACTCTTTATTGCACAGTGCACACCTCATATAATTTACAATACTGTACAGTAACATAAACAAAGACAATTGGACACATACATTGCAAGTTAAATATAAGCTTGTATAAAGGCTTCAGTTCTACAAAAATATGGGCTACCATTTTAAAATGTGGTACTGGTAATTTCCCTCTTGAGAGAATTGATTTTCCCCCTTTAGATTTAGATTTAGATTTAGATTTATTTATTTCATAATATGAAATTACAATATAAATTATTTTACACTAATCTATACGAATTTATATTATGATCGTCAAGTAGGAAAATAAGAATTGATTATAATTATACAAATGTCAAGCAATAAGTACACAATTTAAAAACCATATACCTTTTTTCTAATACTTCAATCGTGCGGTCGGTGTACACCCAAACCGGGCCGACTTCCGGGCTAAATGGATTTTTTGTTTACTTTTAAAAAGTGCATATGCGTAAGTAAGCTTTTAGTTAAGAACCTCTACAAGGAAACTCACTTTCACGTTATAAAACTGCATTGAAATCGGTCCATCCGTCCGAGAGCTACGTTGCCCCAGACAGACACACAGACAGGCATTAGTTAGAGTCAAAATTATAACACCCCTCTTTTTGCGTCGAGGGTTAAGATCTAGTGATATCATAGAGTTAGACCAAGATAACTCTGCAGCGATTTTGATAGCACAGACGGTGCAAGTGTTATTTTAATCGTCAAACTCCTATGAAATTATGACGTTTAAATAATAACAGTCTGTGCTATCAAAATTGCTGTAGAGTCATCTTAGTCTAACTCAATATGGGGCATTATCTATGAAAAGGGACCTTATTGTCGATGGCGCTTACGCCGCACAGCGTCGCGCGGCATTGTATTTATATCGGAGCATCGTTAGTAATGGCGTAAGCGCCATCGACAATAAGGTCCCTTTTCATAGATAACATCACATATGGACTACCTATATGTCTCGCTATGTGTCGGAAACGTAGCAAATGTTCAAACTCCCACGCCGTCGCCCGAGGCTGCCATTTTGTTTTAGAAACTTTCTTGACTTTCCTAACTTAATTTTTTTGTAGAACACTATAAGACTGGCTGGCGGCCCGTCGGTGAAGAGAACGTTGGTAATGTTCGTAAATAACTACTTATACATTAGATAACAGTTAATCTTTTTAGGGTTCCGTACCCAAAGGGTAAAAACGGGACCCTATTACTAAGACTCCACTGTCCGTCTGTCTGTCACCAGGCTATATCTCATGAACCGTGATAGCCAGACAGTTGAAATTTTCACAGATGATGTATTTCTGTTGCCGCTATAACAACAAATAACGGGATAAGTTCGCCTTTGTACAACATTTACTGAATTCTCTCTGTGTTATGTACTTGTTTTGTGAAATAAAGTGTTTAGTTGTTACTACCTACTACTAGTACTACTACTAAATACTCCGACTCGCACTTGGCCAGTTTTTATCAATCATCATCATCATCATCGTTTTCCGCAGAAGAAGTTGCGGGCAGAACCAGCAAAACAACGAATAAAAACCTAAAACAGAACATCGATAACAATTTTACTACACGTAATCTGACTCCAAAATCTACATCGTTATGACGAGCAAACATGGCGTCGGAATGGCGCGCGAAGTGACAGTTGACAGCTGTCAATTAATGGCGCGAACGCGTGACAAACGAGGGGCATAGACGGAGATTTTTTTTTCGATAAGCTAGGGTTGTCGATGATTTGGTAAATAGGATCAAACAGTAGACTCGTGTAAAAGAGGTTGTTATCAAACTGTGACCAAACCATATAAACTGTGTACTTAAATATATAAATAGTTATACAATCCAGTTTTGTCAGTAGACAATAAAAAATAAAGGCATTTAAATATTCCTTTTCGAAAGTGGTTTCCACGGGTACCCACAATATTAACCACTCATCTTTACCTATTAAACGGAATGCCTTCACATTAATAATCATCCCCCGAGGATCCAGCGGACTCTTAGATTCCATTAATTTTCTCATTTAATGGAATAAATTATCGCACGTTAAGCTTATTAATGTGACTTTATCAAATTCTATAGAATTCTAAATGCGACTTCATTTTTTTGCCGGGGTTGTTTTAATCGCTGACTTGTATTAAGGTAATGTACATTAAGCTGCAGGTTAACCCCCCCCCCCCCCCCTGCAAACTAAACTAGTTTATAAGCAGGGGTCAGTTATTGCAGCTTACTGTACATCGATGTTTCGAAAGCTATAGGTATTGCTATGTCAAAAGGTCGATGGAAAAAAGCTAAAACCCCATGGTAGGCGGTGACCGTAGTCCATAGATGCCTGCAACTATTAATGATAAACAAAATGAAAAATCATAAATTTATTTGCAATTTCCTACATAAGTAACAAGAAACTCATTGATACGAGCCGGGGTTTGAACCCGGGACTACCAGTTAGGCCATACGCCTTACTACCCACTATTAGAAGCATTAGAATAAATTAAATTAGTTTCAGAAAATATATTAATTTTATTTCAGTTCACACGCCTTACATTTCAGATCCATTATTTTTTATATGATTTAATTTTATTTCAAAACTACGTATAATATATTATAATCTTAACCTAGTTAATACAAATAGCTAAAATAGTTAAAACCACTTAATAGTGATCAATACATACACAAGAACATTTATTGACATCAAGAAATAAATTAATACCTAATTAAAATAATAGAATGTAATAATCATAAGTAACAGAACAATAGGCGCACCCACTCAACAATTATGTCTGTTTGTCGCACCCACTATAAAACAGTCAGTAGCTGTACATCACAGTTATACAGGGTGATTCATGGCATGATACTTGATATCCCACACAATATATACTCGTATTTAACCTAGTGACATAAGTTGGGTTGTTTGTGAATGTTGCATAATCATTAAAATAAAATAAATAAATACCTATTTACTTAAATATGTACGTATTTGTACATATAGGGTCTACGAGTTTGAACGAGATTTAGTTAGCGATATGTACAATTTTAGGTATTTAGACATTTTAGACATTGTGTTAGATAGTCAATCGCTTAAGAGCGATCTCTTCCAGGCAACCTTTAGTTTTTATTAAAATTCTTTCAAATTGATTATTTCCAAGTTTCTATTCATTTAGATTGAATTTGTAAGCTAAGGTAAGTACACATATTTTATTATCATTGCTATTATAATAACCAACTAGACTAGACTAAAGACTTTGATTTTGTGTCTCATTTTTATGCCACCCTGTATACCATTGTATGATTGAATAAACGATGTCCGCGCCCTTTTACGATCCATCTCTATTCATTTAGTCCCATAAAAGCCGCCGGGAGGGCGTTTTGTCGCCCAAACGACTGGCTATGACGATTTTGACTAAATTAATTAAAAATAGACAAAAAATTGAAATTTCGGGTTTTTTTTTCACTAAATAATGGAGTCGGATCGAGATAACTCTGCACGGCATTTGCAATGACAGAGTGTGAAATGCAAATATGTTTATATTGACACTCTCTTACTTTGTTATTATTGCATTTTCATCTGATTTACATATGTATGCAAAATTTCAGCTCAATCAAAAATCAGGAAGTGGGTCAGCTTCCAAGATTTGACCGACACACTATTAACTAACACGGCAAGATAAATAAAAGCTTGTAAAAATGTGGAAATCACTATGATATGAAGCAAAGAAGAAAGTAGAAGAACGAAGACAGAAGAGAAGAAGAAAGAAGATTGATATGAAGCAAAGAAGAAAATATTGAAGAACGAAGACAGAAGAGAAGAAGAAAGTAGAAGTCTGGTACACTGATGGGCCTGATTTTTTTGCTCTTACCTGTATTTAACCGTTTAAACGCCAAGAACTAAAGGCGTCGTAACCAGTCGTGGACAACTATATCCTCCTAAGGCCCAGCCATATAAATGAAAAATGCAAAATTTGCCACAGAAATTTGAACCTACAGTGTAGGAAATAGAGTTGATTTTGCGTTGTTCAAAAACTGAACGCAACAAAGCAGAAGCAACTGTTCCAATCGAATATGATTATTTCATTGAACTGAATATGTACTATAGGTAGGACCTTGGGCCTTAGGAGGATAGGTGTTATAGCTTACGCTGTCAAAGTAACCTTCACACTTTCAAGTAAGGTTTACATTAGCTCGCTTGCGCCCAGGACATTGGCGTGAGAGTGACGTTTGTGTTTATGACGTAAAGAGTTTAATAGGTTAAATACGTGGACAAGCTTTAAATTTCGCAAAGAAGAGAATACACATGAAAGAAGATAGAAGAAAGAATAAGAATTTTTCAAGTAAGGTTTACATTCAGCTCGCTTGCGCCCAGGACATTGGCGTGTGAGTGACGTTTTTTTTTATGACGTAAAGAGTTTAAATAGGTTACAATACGTGCACAAGCTTTCAATTTAGCAAAGAAGAGAATACACAAGAAAGAAGATAGAAGAAAGAATAAGAATTTTTCAAGTAAGGTTTACATTCAGCTCGCTTGCGCCCAGGACATTGGCGTGTGAGTGACGTTTTTGTTTATGACGTAAAGAGTTTAATAGGTTAAAATACGTGGACAAACTCTCAATTTAGCAAAGAAGAGAATACACAAGAAAGAAGATAGAAGAAAGAAGAATTTACAGAAGAAAGAAGAAGTCTGGTACACTGATGGGCCTGAATTTGTTGCTCTAACCTGTATTTGAACTAGGTGAGCAAACTTTCAGGTGTGTTAGTGCCGGCTTGGCTACAGATACGGAAGCTTCTAGAAGATGACAGAAGATTAGAAGATTTGTAAATTATTTGTGTATACATGTGCAAATATCTAGCTTCGTTTTCTATGGAAAGCACCACGTGATCACCGATCAGCTGTCATAGAAAATGACATGTCGGACGCCGCGGCCCGGTCACGGCCCGGCCACGGCCCGGTCTAGCGTGAGTCATCCTTAAATAATTCCATTATGTTAATGTTAACGTTCATGTTATTTCGGAATATCTTTTTACAATGCGAGCGTAACTTCAATTGTATGACGGCGGCTTGGGGCCCGATTCGGATTTTGAAATAGGCATCTATAAGACATTTTTTAGACATCACCAAGATACGATAACGATATGTTTAAGATCTAACCTGTCAAATTTGACATTTGCGCGATTCTGGAGATACTGTTGAACGATTTCCACAGGATATGACTTAGAGATCCAATTCACATCTAATAGATATCTTACTCTATAAAGTGACATTGGTTGCCCGAATTGCGCTGCAAAAGAGAACTAGTCGATATCTAAACTATAACGTATCTAGAATGGATCTAGTACGTGTCGTCTCTTGTGAATATCTTGAAGTTTGAATACGGCAGTTGGTCCGGGTGACGAAAGTAGACGGCCGCGCGAAATCGCGCTTTTCATACAAACGTAGTCCTCATTTTCCTCCCTGGATATTAACATTATTGAAAAATTAAAATATTTTTCGCACCTAATTCTTATAAATAATAAGTCAAACGACGGGACATAGCTGTAGTTAATATATGTACATTAAAGTGTGAAAAAATATTTGGCTTATTTTCAATATCCACATCCAGAGAGGAATTTTCCTCTACTCCGTCCCTGGGGACTACATTTATATGGAGAAGCGATCGTTTCCTTTCCTCTTACGCGAGAAATCTATAATGTGGTACACTTGGTACCTGCAAACGTTTGGATCCCCCATTTAACTATTACTAACCTGTTAACCCTAACATTCCACGACTCTTCTCTTTCCGCACAGACTCTAGAACCAGCACAGAGAACCAGTATTTTGCGCCATGAGTTTATGTTTTTTTGACAGCAAACCATAGAAGCAGAGCGTGAATCTCGCGACATAAAGGCGTGAGCGCCACGAGTTTTACGGCGCTCACGACGTTTTGGTCGAGTGGTACAAGTTGTGATTTCGACAATTTCATTGTTGGTATGACTTCTTATAGTAATAATAACTCAATGGGCGCCCCACACAAAACTCAGACCGATGCAACTTTCAAAACGCATGCCGATCCCACAGATGCAATTTCGCAAGCATTCGCGATTTGAAATTGATTCACAGGTTTACATTAGCAATTTGTAAACCTTCCGCGAAGCGCACGCGGAAATTAGGATTTTCGATGCCGATGTTTGCGATTATACGTCATTACCATTACCGATCTAAGATTGTACAGTCAGCAATAGTTGCTAAGCGGGCCAGGTGTTCAAATTGATCTTGACGCGACTTTATTGTTAAGAGAATAAGAGCGCGTCAAGGTAATTTTGAACATCTCGCCCGCTTAGCAACTTCTGCTGCTGACTGTACAAGCTACAAATAGATAGTGAATAGTGATTAGTGATAGCCAAGTTGGCCAAATATATTATGTATATAAACATAATTTATTTATAACACATATTGAATAGTTACATTCATAACATATATACAAAGATTTAAAAATTAGTGACGGTTTACATGTGCCTCTGTTTCTTCGTACAACATATTTTTTCTTAAATAAACATTATGGAACAATCTTACACAAATCGACCTAGTTCTAGTTCCAGAGTAAGCTCATAGAAGACGATATACAACGTGTCCCAAAATTCAACGATAAGCTGGCACCAGAAGATGGACCTGCTCATGACTACTCGAGGAAAAATAAATAAATATATATCTCAATTTATTATGGAGTTACAAAAAAAAAAATGAAAATCGTAACTAAGTACATGTATTCTGGTATTTTAAGGGTTGTGGTGGATAGCAGTGCTAATTAGGTTGCCGATACAAAAAAAAAAAAACAGAAATATTTGAAAAATTGTAGACATGGTCGTTAAAAATACCATTAGGGGTGTCGATTTTAATTTTTTTGTAATTCCATAATAAATTGAGATATATTTTTTCTATTTTTTTTCCTCGAGTAGTCATGAGCAGGTCCATCTTATGGTGCCAGCTTATCGTTGAATTTTGGGACACGTGGTATATACAGGGTGGCCAAAAAATAAGCGCATTCCCGTTGCTAGGGGGGTTTTGGGATTATACTGAGCAACTTTAACTATGGGACCAACCCCGAAATTGGCTGTTTCATACATTTTGGCTGGTCCATTTTCTATGGGAGGGTAAATTTTTTTCGCGATTTGGGGGTTGGTCCCATCGTAAAAGTTGCTCAGTATAATCTCAAGACCTCCCTGGCAACGGGAATGCACTTATTTTTGGGCCACCCTGTCTAAAAGATATATTTTGATAAATACTTAAATATTTAGAAATCATCCTTAACTAAGGAACAATATCTGTGATCAATGATCATCATAAATCACTGGTTTAGAAATTCTAAAAACTTTTGGTACTGCCCTCGTGACATATCACGTTGGTGGTAAAGTACCTAATAAATCCAAAATAGTAAACACAACACGTGGCTCACTTCTAAAATGTCGTAAACCGTAATTTATAGTTTTCTACCGTTTTAGTGTTGCTAGAGTGCTAGAGTAACCACTATTAGTAGTAAAATAAAATTAAAGTCTTATAGGTGACGTTCGGATTTAAGGTGACGTTCGGATTTAAGGTGACCGTCCATTTCCAACGACAGCTTCATTACCATTCATTTTACTATAGAAATTGACAATAAAGGGGCCCACTGATTAACAGTCCGCCGGACGGTATCGGCCTGTCAGTTAGAACAAAATTTTGACAGTTTCGAACAACTGAAAGGCCGATACCGTCCGGCGGACTGTTAATCAGTGGGCCTCATAACACCGACGCGTTTGTACCAGTAGTGCGGTCAGAAATGGAATGTTACCATTAGACATCGTCACTGCTGCAGTAAGTGTGATGCCGACTGCGTCACTGCAGAAAACGTCAAATTTAGTTCAGTTCAGAAGCACTACCACCAGTTTTGACATTGACAGATACGCTTGCGTCTAAGTAACTTACTTTCTATGCATCTCGCTCGTACTCGCATATTAGTGCAAGCGAGATGTATAGAAAGTAATTTACGTAGACGCGAGCGTATCTGTCAATGTCAAAACTGGTGGTAGCCGTACAGTTCAAATCTTATACCTAAACGAGCAAATCTTGTATTTATATTTATATATATGTATATATATATTTCTGGAATTCAGAAACGGCTCTAACCATGTTCTAACGATTTCAATGAAATTTGCTATATAGGGGTTTTCGGGGTCGAAAAATCGAAAACGCGCATTTTTGAGTTTTTAGATTTTTTCCGAGCAAAGCTCGATCTCCCAGATATTATACTTTATTCATGTAGGTTATTTATTTATTTATTTATTTAAACTTTATTGCACAAAGTATATACAAAAATGTACAAATGGCGGACTTAATGCCAAATGGCATTCTCTACCAGTCAACCATAGGGCCAAACAGACATCTACAGGTTATTATGAATGGTAAGTTGTTATTACATATATATTATCATAAGCTAATTATCAGAGCAATTTATTGATGTTAATATCATTCCATAATAATATTAGATTATTATACAGATCAAATTGAATGCTAAGAATTTCACAAAAAGATCGGTTAACATAAAACATTGTATAAAAAATACTAGGAGCGAAACATGTCGAGCAATCTTCGACTTTATACACGTGAGTGACCCGGCTTAACATACATATTTGGGGCATTATCTATGAAAAGGGACCTTATTGTCGATGGCGCTTACGCCGCACAGCGTCGCACGGCATTGTATATATATATTATCGGATCGGAGCATCGTTAATAATGGCGTAAGCGTCATCGACAATAAGGCCCCTTTTCATAGATAACGTCACATTTAATAGTTAAATGCACCAAGCACCACGCCATAACATTTCAATCCTCAACCGGGTCGCGTCGATAAAGCGACGACGTATAATTTTATATTTTCATTCATAATACGTACATGTTACGACATGGCTTTATGTATGTGCTCGTACTATGACATAGATTAAGAATATAATAGAGATTAAGCCAAAGATAATAATAATGTAGTACATAAAAGATTAGAGGCTCAAAGAGGAAACAAAATCAAATCGCGAATCACAGAATTTTTTGACCATTAACAAATCATCACTATCATCCTCAAAAAACCTGTCCTGATGAGTACACTTAATTAAGGTTATCAATAAAATTATTGAAAATTCTGAAAAAAAAAGTAGCAGTGTCAATAAGAATTTAATGTACAGTCTAGGAATGTGGTGTGTGTGTAGGAAGGTACCCAAGTAGCACAGATTAGTTGTATAGCAGCCGCATAATGAAGTACGAATACGCTTGAAGCTGGAATATAAAAGCTGCATAAGAGCTGTATAAGCGTCTTTTCAGCTTTTATAACTCTTAAATGGGCACAAATTAGGCAGCCTTAAGTTCACATAGCTACTTAAGAGCGTTGTAGCAGCAATTTAACGGAATTATAAGGGGTAACAGGAGTTATAAGAGGTGTATATTGGCTGGGTAAGAGACCACCAGTTACCCTTTATTCAGCTAATATGTCACATGTGCGCCCTAATACCGGGAAATATTGACATTGGGCTGAATAAAAGATAATTAATAACATACTTTTACACCTCTGCCTTAAAAATCAGCTATTATATTTAGTATAGTGACGACGAACGCAGAGGTGAACATATTTATATTGAAGCAAAAACATTAAGCGCAACGACACCATAAGTCATTTTGTTAAAGTGTTTAGTTAAATGTTTGTAGATGATCTTTTATATATTAATGCGAGAAAGATGTTTGGGAATGCAAGTTTATTGACATTATATATATACATTATCTAAGAAAATTTCAGTGCGCCACGAAAATAATCAGTATTTATTTATTTTAATGATATAAATAAGCTATGTGTAAAAACTATTTCAGTGGTTTGGACAGAATTATGAGTTAAAAAGTTAATAATACGTTATAGGAAGTACTAAACTAATGATTTAGGTTAAGAACTCAGGCACAAAACTATATTGTTACCCTTAAAAGTTGGAAAAGCAATTTCAATCTTGTAGGTTATATACAATAAAATGGCGGTCAATGTTAAAAAGCAACGTGAAACGTTAAAATTCTTATATGCAGCATACGACTGTTATATATCTGATAAAGATACTTAAGTGAACCACTATAAAGTCCAAGTCGCTATTTCGATACACTAGTGAACCTCTAAACAGTTATAAGGCATCTTATGAACGTTTTAACAGCCGCTATGCAGACAGTCCCAATGGTAGTATAATAGGCTGCTTAGCGGTAAACATGTTCAGCGCTAAGCCGTATTATGCGCCACATGTGTTCGATTATACGTCTATTGGTTTCATAATAGCTCACTCGTTCTCCCTTATAATAAGTCAGCGAAATAAAAGCTGCTTTAGCGGTAAACATGTTCAGCGATAAGCTGTATTATGCGCCCCATGTGTTCCATTTATACGTCTATTGGCTTCATATTAGTTCACTCGTGCTCCCTTAAAAGTCAACGTAATAATAGCTGCTTAGCGGTAAACATGTTCAGCGATAAGCTGTATTATGCGCCACGTGTGTTCCATTATACGTCTATTGGCTTCATAATAGTTCATTCGTGCTTCCTTAAAAAGTCAGCGTAATAAAAGCTGCTTAGCGGTAAACACGTTCAGCGATAAGCTGTATTATGCGCCACATGTGTTCCATTATACGTCTATTGGCTTCATATTAGTTCACTCGTGCTCCCTTAAAAGTCAGTGTAATAAAAGCTGCTTAGTGGTAAACATGTTAAGCGACAAGCTGTATTATGTGCCACATGTGTTCCATTATACGTCTATTAGCTTCATAATAGTTCACTTGTGCTCCCTTAATAAGTCAACGTAATAAAAGTCCACAATTACCTCCTTATACAGCACATGGCGTAATTTTATCCACTAAACAGACCTTATAACGGTTAAATCATTTGATAACCCTTAAAGCTGTATAGGGTCGTAGCAAATATACCTTTATATCACTCTTTGCGTATTAATGGTAGTTTTCAGAGCCGTAATGCAGCTTTTAATCGGCCCTAAGCTATATAAATATCACTGAGATCTATTATACAGCTGTAGGACCACGAGTGTGCTCTTATAAGTGTCTTAATACGCACAGAGCGTTAGATAGAACTAAAAGTGAGTAGTTATAGAGCTATCTGTGCTACTTGGGTAAATATAATAAATATACCTACCTATATTCAGAGCATCTCAGCTTTTCAGAGCATCTTAACTGTGCCGACCTCAGAAGAGGCTAAAAAGATATTTTTATATGTTATAGATTATTTCAAACGGTACAATACTGTCCCATAAGTAGACATGTAAGAATACTAGTATAGGTACAATGGGACTGACATAATCATGTACTTAACTGATTTAAGCCCCTAAATATAATAAAATAGAATAAAAATAAAAGTTTCGCGCGGCGCGCCGTAATCGTAATTATCTTTTGTTCCTTTATAATTTCTCTTTAGAAACAACAACAGAAACGAAAACTTTACACAAATTTATGCTAAATATTTGGGGCAAGCCCCATCAGTATTACGAAAATACCATAAACCACAAACTTATTTACACCACTAATTTTGCGCCACTTGACATCCCACTAACCCGGGGTGAACCGGTTAAATTAACCGTCAACCCAGTGTCAACTGGTAAATATGGTAACTCCAGGTTTAACCGGTTAACCCGGGTTAATGGAATGGGGCAATTGGGCCTAATGAGCCAATTTTTCGGCTGGCCTGATAAAACGGCATATCAAATTTATTGTTTCACAATGACAGGCAGGTTTCTGACAGCCCACCCATTCTAGGCGCATTTGTGACGTCATAACATCAATCATGGTCATCCAAAAGTGACGTGTCATTGTTAGATACCTTGTTACGCTAAATGTGTAGTTTGAGATGTCTGAATAAGTGAGAAAGAGTAGTTAATGATCGGGGTAAAACCACAGAATAAGTAATAGTAGGTACCTACTACCGTAAAGAAAAGAAACTTCCTACAAAACCGAAGTTTGACAGCGATTCAGGGACGAATCATGCTGCCCTTTCGGGTTGTCAAAATTCAAGTCATTATCTAATCTGTGGTCGTGCACGCAAAGGGACGTCAAGTTGTACCAACACCAACCCTAATTGCTCGTAGCAATGCTGAGCCGAACGGAGCCGAGAATGCCCGAAAGGAGTATCGCCCCACTGCTAAAACTCAACACAAGCCTAAGACGGAGAGTTGCCATTATCACTTTCATACTCGGCCTTCATATGAGATCACTCTGACCCCCGCTTAATATTATTTTTTATCTCCCATTTATCAACAGATTTTTATAATAAACTATATATTATTTTAAACTAATAAGAGTAGCTTTACGACTATATTTTTTGTTTTCAGATTCCTGCAACACTTAAAAAAAAAATTGGTATTTATAAAAAAAAACAAAAATACGTTTTTTAGTCTTTTCTACTTTATTCTTTTTTTGTTACAAAGTGCATTGTTTTTGTTCTAAAAACAGATTCCTCATCCTTAATTTATCGGAAAATGATATATCACATGCCCTAATAGGTATAGTTTTAGAGAAATGTTGCTCCAAGTGAAGCGCCGCAGCGTCGCACTTCCCCCCCCCCCCCCCACTAAATGAGAGGTGGCTCTCGACGGCTCCCGGTCTGTATCTGCTCAAGACCAGCTAAGAATCAACTGTGCCAAGTTTCAGCGCATAGTCTCAAAATGCAAGGTGTCGTGCACTAACAAACCAGCTATTATATGATTATGTCAGTTAATTTAAGATAGGGAAAGAAAATTTAAGAAAATAAATCAAACCAAAAGAAATACGTACAAGCAGAGAAAATATAAACGAAAATGAGGAGAGTGCATACATAAATTCATACTCCATTTAACAAAATACGCAATGCAAGGAATTGTACAGTCAATTACGATGTCAAACCATGAGGATCCTCATAAAAACTAACAAGTCGACAATGCCTGCACAATACAGGGTGAGCGCAAGTTACCCGAAATAATTTAACCACATGCCAAGCTCAAATGGGACTGGGCCGGCCACATCTATCGCATGCATCCTGATAGGTGGGCTACCATAGCCACCAAGTGGATGCCGACGAAGAAGCGTGGGCGGGGCAGGCCCAGGCAGAGATGGCGGGACAACTTTGACGCCTTCCTTAACAACTGACCGGAGGAAGCGCTTAATCGGGAGTTGTGGAGAACCAGGGGAGAGGCCTTTGCCCGGCAGTAGGACACTCAAATAGGCAAAAAAAAATCCTTCGTCATCTCAATTTAAGAGCCTGGGTCTTGTCGGTGGAGTAGACGCCAGTTTTGGTGGTCTTCGGGCAAGTTCTTTAGGTCCCTATAAAATAGGTACACAACAGTTGCTTTTCCCTTAAGTTGTTCCTGGTGGTATAAAACCGCAACAAAAAACTGCGTAACGAAAATGTTTTTTTAGTATTTAAGGTTTTAACTATTCTATCTTTTAGGTTATTGTTTATGAATAAATATCTTGTATCTTGTATCTATGGCCCTTAGTTGCCTGAAAATAAATGATTTGATTGATTGATTAATAAAAAGTAAAAATTGTGCGGTATATCCTGATAGAGTTAGACCAAGAAAAGTCTGCAGCGGATTTGATAGCCCACGCAGTGCAAGTGTCATTTATAAGTCATAATTTCATAGAAGTTTAAAATAATACGTTCACTGCGTGGGCTATCAAATCCGCTGCAGACTTTTCTTGGTCTGACTCTAGTTCATGGAGCTTATTAAATTATCTCCTGAATTAAATTGTTTTTATATTCCCAAATTTCATGTTTTTTTTTCAGGCATAATAATATGATTTTGTTAAGGAGTTTATTTCTTACAGCACCGTCGGTCGTGGTACGGTAATAACACTTATAACAATAGAAATCGCTCGATTTAATTTCCGAGATTTTTTTATAGGTTGCTGGAAAATAAGGAATATCTTGTAAACTAAACGATATCCTTTATACAACTTTTTAGCTTTTATTAGGCAGCGAAATCTTTAGTAAAAAAATTTAGTTATTCAGACCCACCTTGTTTAACCAAAGACGTCAAGCGTAAAAACACGATCCCGACTAGGGCTTCCAATACCGGGATCCCGGGATCCCGAAATACCGGGATCCCGTCTGTGAAAACGCATTTTTTAATACCGGTATTTTTTAATGCAATACCGGGATCCCGGTATTTTCAAAAACAAGGAAAATGTGGAAATTATACCGTTTAAAATCCATTAAAATGAGTAACTTCGGCTGTATCAAGAATATTACTTGCCCATTTAATGAAACAAGATCATTTAATTGGACCAAGGTCGGTGCATATGCATAGATAAATATTTGGTAATGAATTCTGATGTTCAGGATATGATATTAATATAGTTAGTTCTTAAAATTATATCTAAGATTGGAAACTAATAAGCAATAAGGAATTTTAGTATGGCAAACGAATTTTTAGTGGCAAATTTGAATATAGTTGGCTGGTTAATAAACCAGCCAACCTAATAAGGTTGAACTAAAAATGTGACTGGTAACAGTGGTGAAGTTAACAAGGCGGATATAAAATGATTGCCAACCTGGAGGGTGAAATGATAATACATTGCAGTAATACTCCCTAGTATTACTGCAATGTTCTACCGCCAGAGTGCAACACTAAGTTGTTTAGTAAACCATAGAGTAACTTATACATACTACGCCTTAACCAGTTTTTTGACAAGTTTTACTATGACATTCATGCATCAAGGCGGTTTGTTTTCAGGTGGCTTACCGCGAAACGCGAAAATCGTGATTTCGTTATCTGTTTCCCTATCGATCGAATAAGCAAGAGTGATAGAGAGGTAGAAACGGAACTTTTGATTGTAGTGTTTCACGGTAGGCCATGTGATTGAGTTAGTGACGTCCTCTATACAGAGTTTTGCGTAATATTCCCTATTATTGCAGACGGCGATTATTGTTTAATATCCTAAGCTAAAGACATACATATCTGGTGTTACAGTGAGCCTTTTTATAATAAAACTCAAATATTTTAAGCGATTCATAGTCAATACCGGGATCCCGGGATCCCGGTATTGATGAAGACAGTTTCGGTATTAATACCGGTATTGAAAGAAGTCCGGTATTTGGAAGCCCTAATCCCGACCCATTGCACAAATAGGTTATATCATAATACCGTGTCGCGTCTATTTCCATATTCTTTGGCCCGTTTTACGAGTTGTCCCCCACCCTCTTAAGGGGAGGTGATAATAAAAATGCCAAGGGTTTCTTTAATAAGATGGCCGACGTAATGGCGGACAGCGGTCATATGTTTACGGGGAATCTGAATATACCTAAAGGGTTTGGTGATATTGGGATGTTTAAGGATGACTCACGTTAGACTGGGCCGTGTCCGGGCCGGAGCTTCCGGGGCTTACTTTTCTATGACATGACAGGCGATCACGTGATGCTTTTCATAGAAAACGCTGCGCCGGAAGCTCCAGCCCGGACACGACCCGGTCTAGCGTGATTATTGGGAAAACTCAAAAGAGAAAAAAAAATCTAATGCGTCTAAAAATCTACAGTGAATTCGTTGACTTTTTACATACAATTTCCATTTTGGGAGAAAACGTTTTTCACTTCAAAAAAAATATTTTTGAATTGCAAATTTTGTGTCAATAAGAGAAGATTACCTACTAAAAAATCATGTAAAATGGAAACTATTTAGAAGTGGAAAAAGTTTTCTCTTTTTATTGATGATCACGTGGCTAATATACTTCCCTCTTGATAAGTAAAATCAAAAATTAAACTAAATCCGACAGAAATAGGGAGCGTGCAATGTGCATGCACTATAGGGGGCAGCACAGGAGACGTCATATTTTAGACGTATCTTAAAGCTCGAATCAGACCGTTGGCCTCCTGGTGAAGTGGAAGAGTGGAATTACTGAAATTTCGATGCGTGTTCCCGGTAATTCCTCTGGTTTTTGAAATCGGGTTTCACAGTACGTGTAATAAATTATAACGATAATATTCTCCTTAATAAATTCTCGCAAGCCTACGGAAGGCGCACCTGCGTCCCATGAATTGAATTTGTCTCGCATTTTGGCAGGAAACCCAGACCACTTACCAAATAGATGAGTCTTCAGCTCTCAGTGATAAGTGACAAGTTGACAACTAAAAAAACTAGCCAAGTGCGAGTCGGACGCGCGCAGGAAGGGTTCCGTAAAATTACACAATAAACGGCAAAAAAATCACGTTTGTTGTATGGGCCCCACTCAAATATTAGAGTGATTCTCAAGAAAGTGGCATCGACAGGTTAAAGTTAATGAAAATTTATTTTCATAGCCACGGGGGTAATTACCCCCAGGTTAGGAACCACAGAGTCAAACCGAGAAAAGTCTGCAGCAATTTTGATAGCCCACGCAGTGCAAGGGTCATTTTAAGCGTCAAACTTCTATGAAATAATGACGTGTAAATAATATTTGCACTGCGTGGGCTATCAAACTCGCTGCAGACTTTTCTTGGTCTAACTCTACCATATTATAAAGCCGACCACTGACTAACAGGCCGCCGGACAATATCGGCCTGTCAGTTAGAAGAAAAATTTGACAGTTCCAAACAACTGACCGGCCGATATCGTCCGGCGGACTGTTAGTCAGTGGTCGGCTTAATGGAGTCCATAGACGGTACCCTGTGGCACGAAAGTCCCCGTCTTATAATTATTTCGTGACTAAGGGCACGCGACACAATCGGACGGTGTCATCGCTTTCTCACATTTTCTTTTCACTGTCTCTTTTTATTCGTCAATACTTAGAGTACCTATCTGAACGTACAAAACGCGGATTTATTGCCAAACAGGCATTATCCACTATAATATTTAAAAGTTTCGGCGTTTTGACTTTGAACACATATTAACTCACATTTACAGACCCGCCTATCGCGAATATAAACCTTTATTTACCAGACAATAATTAACCCATTAGCGGCTGAATTATTTTTATGTCGCCGATTTTGATGATTTTCAGATATATTAATATATTAGGCCTCAGAAACAGAAATATGAAATTAAAATTTAAATCCGACCTGTAGTTTAGAAAAAAAATACTGATGCCGCATGACATCGCTAGCCCTCTACCGTGTCAATAAAAACATGTTCTTATTTGTCAGCATTTATTGAACATGAAAGTTATAATCACATTTGGCAAAAAGTCCTGCAACATTGTTATCTAGATTGGCTTTTACACTGTTCCAAAGCACATTCTACGTACATCCTCAGCACATGGTACCAAATATGTAATGACCAACACCATCATAGCGAAAATCATCAGCAACTCGGATACCAGTCTGAGATTGTCGCAACCCTTGAGGACAGACTGTTTATTAAGAAGTCTGCATACGTCTGTATACTAATAACCAGCAAGTGATAAAAACTGTCATCACAACGTAGCTTGATAATCCCAATTCTACTATATTGGCTAGAAAATCACTGGCTCGGCGTATAGGAAGAGTCGGTTTATGGTTCTATCTGAAGTTCTCTATGGAATGGAAACCGGGATCACGATGTCTTAGATGTAAACAGCATCACCCTACCACACCAGATATCTTAATAACAACCAGTGATGTTACCAATGAAGTAACAACCAACTAAGTGGGTTGGACCTAGATAGACTGTATGGGCAAGAGGTTCAACATAGCCACTAAAACTCGAAATCCTTACTTTTTTGACAGTAATTGTATTCGAGATTTTTAAAAAGCCCGATAAGATTCTAAAATCATGATGAAAACGCTAACAAATAGGGGAAAATAAAACATAGAACATGTAACACATATCAAGTGATAAGACCACATAAGCGGCTAATGGTGCCGTACGGCATCGGAGAATTTTCTCATGCCATATACAAAATCTGAAATCAAAATTTAATAGTCTATGTATATCATTGCATCAATTATACATCCCACGTCCTGATAAAATACATTACATAAATATTTTACCAGAAAACCAACGATTTCTGACCAGTTTACTTAGAATGAACACCAAAAATTTGTATTTTTTTTTATACCCAATTTTTGGGTACCTGAAACCAGCAGGAACAATTCAAGTTGCTTAAAACATGTAATTAAATTGATAACTGGTATCCTTGAGTATGTAATTAATCACAAAACTCCTTCATTTTCTGCTTATTGTATCTTTAGAGAGCGAAATACTAAGCACAGGAAAAGCGATGCCGTATGGCACCGCTAGCCGTTAATGGGTTAACATTGTGTAGTGGGTGGTTTGAAAATGTGATGTCTACCCCAAACCTTTTCATACACTTTTCATCACACTCACTCAGTAAAAGTGGAATTGCACGCAGGCTTAGCGGGAGTTATAGAAAAAGCGTTTTCCCTAGGGAGTTATGAAGTTTCTAGTACCATAATTAACAGTTTTTTGTCTTTATACTTCATTTTTGTATCGCAAGTGTGATGAAAAACATTGTGTGTAACTCGGGGCGTAATAATATTGCAAGCTCGAGTCTATAAATCGCTCCGGCAAGCCGTCGCGATTTAACTTACTCTCGTTTGCAATATTTAACTTACGCCCCATGTTGCACAATGTACTATTTCGTCGGGTATATAGTTGCATAAATCTCTGTTTTGACATTTTGCTGGGACATTATTTAGCCGCGACCACGAGTACCACGACCAGTGAAACCTGTGTCGAAACGTCGGTAAATAAAGGAAATAAAATAAATTCGCGATAGATTCGTCTATAAATGTGAGTTAATACCTACATTATCCACTAGTTTATCATCGAGGCACTATTTTGAATAAAATAAAGATTCGACGAGAAGAAAAATAAACGCAAATAAGACGCAAAGTTTTCAAGATAATTATAAGTAAAAAACCGAAAAATGGGACCTTCTTACCCCCTCTCCCCCCCGGCATAGGGGCTACGGCCGGGGACTTTTGATACGTTCACCTCCTAACTAGTCCAAACAAAGTTACGGAGTCAAAAACTGTGTTCCTAGCATTTTCCTCTATACCTTCTTATTGCTAGGCCTACTTGTATGTACTTATCAAAAATTTACTAATTTTATCGAGCATAATCTTCTTTCGGCAATTTTCTGTAAACCAGTGGCGGGGCGGCGTCCATGGACACCCCGCCGCTGCACGCCGGCCTGCGGCACGTCGCAGAAAAAAAATATTAAAAACAAAACTATGCGTTTTCTAAAAACGAATTGACGTCACCTCTTTACATACTGAAATATCCCTCACAATGGTATAAATCATATTGCAATCGCATGAGTAGAGTCGGAGCAGCTAACAACTTTCGGATCAGCCCTCGTAAGATTTACGGGACATATTTTTGAGATGATTTGTGCACCCATATGTTTACAGTTGACTGTACTGATCCCCTGATCCTGATCAAATCTGCGACACAAACCACCATAGTCCAATGTTCCCGTAACGCTGAAGACCGTGGCAAGTGGAGGCGCATTGCGAGGGCTGCGTTATCCACGATAGATACGTCTCATCATACAACCACGACCACTCTGTCAAGAGTGAACGACTGAGGAGGAGCTACAATTTTTAAATTAAAAATACATGTCAGAACTTAAAATCTAAAACAAACACGTACAAAAAAAACAAGTACATAAATACAAAATTCTGTTTATACATTTACGTCCGTAATGGAAGTACATTTGTACCGCAATAATAAAAACAATAACTTTTAGTACCAACGCGTTGCACCCATCATTCTACACTACAGCTTTTACGAAAAACGTCATAAGCGCCATAATATTTCTCTAACAATCCGTCATTTCGTAGTTAATCCCTATTATATTTGCATGCATATTATCTAGTGTCCATTCATATCACGGATGGAATGATGTCAGGGGTACTATTCGTTTCCCCTAGCCTTTGTCACTAAAAACATTTTAGATAGACCTTAAGATCCTTAACAAATGTAAACGATTGGAGTTCAACCTTAAATTGGTCATGGATGTAAATGTTGGATATAGTAGTTCTAACGCGAATCACAAACTAGTGAGTCAGATGCATTGTTTTATCTATGTACTTGCTGGTTTATAGGCGGGGAGGTTGCTGTGGGAATCAAACCTCATCGAGTATTGATGAATATGATGAAATGGGATTGTGTTGATGGTTATATTTAGCTTTCATTGCGTGTTCACATTGTGTGATCCGATGTCGGATGTCGGAAAAGCGCCGTTTTATATTATTCATTCATTGTTTATTAAATGCTTATTGATCAAAAGTTGACTTTGAACCAAAAAAAGACTTAATGCCATGGGACACTCTCTAGCAGCTGCTTTTCTTTAAGGATCTACAAATATTTCGTCTAATAAACGCGAAAATATTATTGGTATTCGTTTGTTCATGTTTTTCATACCACGACGATGGATGTTAAGCATCTACCGCAGCCTATGGGTGCTAGCAACCCTAGTAGTTACATGTGGTAGTAGAAAGCAATTGATTGGGGCAGAACATATATTAGACACCACAACTATAAGAAATATGGGTACTAGCCGAACCAAGGATCTTTCAAGGGATCATGTAATCGACAAGTATGGCTTCTTGCATTGAGCTCACGTACTATATTTATGACCACAGCATTGTTGCGGTACTTACGTAGTCTATTCTCTATTCCAATGCAGTTACTTATCTCAATGTTAGCAACATGAATGACTAATATAACATGTGACGTTAAATACACTGTCAACTAAAATTAAAGTCATTAGGTGTACAGTCGCCATCAGATATATCGGAGCGGCCAAGGTGCTCACAAATATCGGAACACGCCTCTATTGTCAGGGCGTTAGAGCGCGTGTTCAGATATTGTGAACACCTTGGCCGCTCCGATATATCTGATGGCGACTGTACATAACTATAGGTACTTGGAAGTAATAAGATTCATCGGTGGCGTGTCCTTATTTGAATAATATACTGTGTCATATAACTATTTTAAGTTCATTATTATGTTATTAGCCTTAGGTTAACCAGAAGAGATCCCTGAAAGGGATAAGTTCGCCTTTGTACTAATTTGGTGTCTTTTTTCCTATTTTATGTTTCTTTTTTGCAATTTGCACGGGACTATCAATATCTAGACAGGCATTAACAAAATAGATGTCTAAAGTAGATGAACAAAAAATATTCCTAGATCGCCGGTTCAACTCTTTGGCAAAAAGAATACAGTAAAAAAATATTAAGAAAAGTGGCCAAGTTCGGCAATTTCAGTTATATAATTAATTATACAGATTTTTTTAAAGTACTGCTTTGCAGTACTGTCTAGAGCCCTTTTATTTATTTATATGAGCCTAGAGCGTCCTCACTGCTGAAGCCCCTCCTCCCTTTCCACGTATCCCGGTTTTGACCCGTCGCCCACCACTAGAGCCCTTTAACCTATGAAAATTAAAAGAAACCATCTCATGAAATGAATCTCGTTTTGAGAATGGAGGAGGATCGCGGCGCTAAAAGGGCATACCTGGGACGGAGGCCGATCGGACGTCCCAGGTATCGCTGGGGCGATGCGGTTGAAGCGGACTTGCGCGATCTCCATGCCGATAACTGGCAGGAGATGGCTCAGGATCGAGACAATTGGCGTGTACTCGTGTCGGAGGCCAAGACTCATTTTGGGTTGCTGCGCCATTAAACCAACCAACCATCTCATGAAATAAAATAATTTAAACGGATTATATCGCGTTATGATGAATTTAAAACACATCCCAACATTTCGGACCCTTTATAGTGTTTGTGGTCAACGGGTTGGCTGAGGATAATCATATACACCACTGTCAAAATTCTTGAAACGCGTTTAACCATTCTTTAGTCAACATCCGTTAGTCCATCGTGGCTGTTTGTAAGGTCCAACCTTACTCACGTTATCCCGGCATTTTGCCACTGCTCATGGGAGCCTGGGGACCGCTTGGCAACTAATCCCGAGAATAGGCTTCGGCACTACTTTTTACGAAAGCGACTGCCATCTGACCTTCCAACCCTGAGGGTAAACTAGGCCTTATTGGGATTAGCCCGGTTTCCTCACGATGTTTTCCTTCACCGAAATGCGACTAGTAAGTTCCGAAAAACTCATTCGAGCCGGGGTTTGAACCTGCAACCTCCGGAATGAAAGTCGCACGCTCTTACTGCTAGGCCACCAGCGCTTCTGTAAGGTCCAACTATCGCTTTACTGAAGAGGCTCACTGATTAACAGTCCGCCGGACGGTATCGGCCTGTCAGTTGTTCGGAACTGTCAAAATTTTGTTATAACTGACAGGCCGATACTGTTCGGTGGACTGTTAATCAGTGGGCCCCTTAAGAGCTTATCACCATACAACGTCTTGCTCTACAATCAAACTTTTGATATTGGTGAAATCGTTATATAATTTCGCTCTCCCTACCTTGATACTTGCTAAATTGTCCCATTGGACCGATGCCTTTTTTTCAAACCTGACCTTAATATGCAAAATTAGCTCATAAAGCTAGTTATACATTACCAAGGAGGAGTTTTGGCCGAAGAGTGTCAAGTTCCGTCGGTTCCGCGGCTGGCTCCCCAACCCTAGGGGGTTGCGAACTGCATCGCAACCATAATTGTGTGTTTTTTAGTTTTAAGATATATTTTATAATAATATGTATGTTAGTTTTAAGGTATTTATCTACGGGCCAATAGTTGCCTGAAAATAAATATTTTCATTACTATTTCATTTTCTTTTCATTACAACTATTTTAAGTAACATTACTATACTAAAATGTCAACACCAGTAATCGGTGGCTAATGTCAAGCATCGAACTACCCTATAGGGCTAAGGGGCTATTCATAAATTACGTCATTTCAAATTAGGGGGGGGGGGGGTCTGGACATCGGATGATGGTAGCATGACGTAAGAGGAAACGGGGTCATTCGAAGCATGATTTTTGGATGATTTGAGGGGGGGGGGATCAAAAATCGTCAAAATCGATGACGTATTATTTATGGATAGCCCCTAAGATGGACGGCTCTTTATCATTTGTCCCCATAGTTGAGTGTGCTCAGAGTATAAAAAGGTCAACCACGGCGTTGCATGAACCAGAGATTTCCTTTGGCAGGATTGGTCCTTAGGACCCAAGGATGGATTTAAGAAGTGGAGCCACCCAGATTTTTGATGCAGGTGGGGGGGTTATAAGCGTCAGCGACGTCTGATGTTAATAATTGTTTAAGTTTAGGTTCTATGTCAAGTTTAGTATCATTTTCAAGTAAATCAAAGATGTAGACATAGATTTCATCTAAATCGGTTCAGCCGTTATTGATTCCCCATACAATCTTACACCTTCCTTTTCACTTTTAAGAGAATTTTTTTTTATAAAAACTATCCTATGTTCTTCCCCAGGACTCAAAATATCTCTATACCAAATTTTATCTAAATCGGTTCAGAGGTTATTGAATCCCCATACAAATTTCCACCACCCCTTTCACACCCTTTAAGGATGATTATTGAGATTTAAAGTAGGCTATGTTATTCCCTGGAACTCAAACTATCTCTGTACCAAATTTTAACTAAATTGGTTTAGCAGTTTAAGCGTGAAGAGGAATGAAAAAAAAATATTTTTTTCATATTTTATGTGTGTTTACTTCGGAATGGTGTCATTATGATATCAGAAATGAATTCGGTTTATACGAAAACGATACCAAACTTGGCCTAATAGCTTAAATGATATAGATATCAAGATCAAGTTGAGAGCCCCCCTCCCCCTAAAAATTTACATCAAAAATTTCGGTGGCTCCACTTCTTAAATCCATCCTTGGGTCCTAAGGACCAATCCTGCCAAAGGAATTCTCTTGTTCACGCAACGCCGTATTTTAGGCCCAGCACCATCCGCTACCATGCCTGTCACGTTCTAACAAATATGTATGTATGTATGTATAAACTCTTTATTGTACAAAACACAAAACACAAATTTATGGCACAGGATAGGCAGTACAAAGGCGAACTTATCCCTTTAAGGGATTTCTTCCAGTTAACCTTTGAGTAGATGAGAATTGAAGAAGAACGGTAGACAAATATAGCACTGAGTACAATAGACTAGAGGAAAGTCAATAAAATTATAAAAAAGAGGGCAAGAATAAATAATATAAGATAAAAATTTGAAGTAACAATGTAACAAATATATAGAATACCTACGTTAAATATAATAAATAAATATATAATATCTATAGTCACGAATAAGTTAATTCCGGTCCGATAGCCACAGCCTTTTTAACTGCCCCTTAAGCGACGCAACGGACTGCGATTGCCTTAAGGAGGGAGGCAACTCATTCCAAAGTTGAACAGCTCGTACCGCAAAAGATTTACCATACGCACGAGATTTGTGATGAGGTGTTGCCAGTGCAAGATTGGTACTCGATCGAAGGCGATGGCCACTACCATCTGCCAAAAACTTGAATTTTTGTAAAAGATAGAGAGGAGAAGAAGGATTAAAAAGAGCATTAAAAAGAAGAGAAAGAATGTGTAGATCCCTGCGACGGCGGATGGGAAGCCAATTAAGTTGAGTGCGAAATAGAGAAACATGATCGTATTTCCTTAGACCGAATACAAATCTTATGCACATATTCTGCAGGCGTTCAAGCTTGTCAAGCAGTTCCTGTCTCAGATCGAGAAACGCAATGTCGGCGTAATCGAGAAGTGGAAGTAGAAGAGACTGAGCCAACATAATTTTAGTCGGAAGCGGGAGGAAATTCTGCAGGCGCCTCAGGGAATGGAGAGAGGCAAAAATCTTTCGGCTGATTTCAGAGACATGAGGATCCCATGAGAGCGTCTGGTCCATAGTAATACCGAGGTTATTGACAGTGGAAGAGAAAGGAATAGGAGTTCCGTCGAACGAAATATCTGGCAAGACCCGGACAGCCTGGAGATAGAGTAAGGACTACCAATTATTATTGCCTGCGACTTTGTGGTGTTAACTTTCAGCCCGAAGGATGATGCCCATACACGGATAGACTCCAAGTCGGAGTTAATTTGGCTGACTAGAGAACTGATGTCATCAAGGTTGGACGCTGAATAAAGCTGTAAATCGTCTGCATAAAGGTGGTATGACGAATGTAAATTTTTGGTTATGCTATCAATAAAAATTGAAAAGAGTAAAGGAGATACTACACCTCCTTGAGGGACACCAGCCGAAAGTTCAGTCCATTCGGAGACCTTATCATCAACCCGAACACGCTGCCGTCTCCCAAAGAGGTAACTACGGAACCAGGACAGAGCTTTAGAAGAAACATTAAGTCTATTCAGAAATGCAAGAAGTATATCGAAGTCCACAGTATTAAAAGCACTACTGAAGTCCAAAAGAACCAAGATAGTGACCTTTTGGCTCTCAATATTGTAACGAATGTCGTCGGTGACCTTGACTAAAGCAGTGACTGTGCTATGCCCGGGGCGAAAACCGGATTGTAGATGATTAAAAAGGTTATGTCTGTTTAGATGTGAGGTAAGGCGTCGATTGACAAAGTGTTCGATAACCTTGGAGAGAATAGGGAGAATAGAAATAGGTCGATATTCAGAGATAGAAGAAGGATTGGAAACTTTAGGGAGAGGAATCACGCTAGCGTATTTCCAAATTGAAGGAAATACCCCAGACGAAAAGGAAAAATTTATAATGTGAGATATGATGGGGGAGATATAGTCTGCTACGAGCATAAGCATGTCTAAACTAAGGTTATCTTCACCGACGGCTTATACGGCGGCGACGGAATATGTAAGTGCGAAAGTGACGCATGGCATGACAGGTGATAAAAATGCGACCATGATACCGTTTCTGGACTTGGCTGTAGCTCTACCCGTCTAATAAAAAGCAGGTCGGGCACTGATTGCCTCCAACAAAGGCCCGGTTATTAAAACATTTTAGTCTTTTTATCAAAACAGTTCAGTTTTCACAGGGAAAAGCTGATGAAGTTAGTCAGCACCAGGGATGTTGCGGATGCAGATTTTTTGACATCCGCGGATGCGGATGCGGATATTTAAAGCCTCATAGACGCGGATGCGGATGGTATGTCAAGATGGTATGGTATGGTATTTTAGTCATTTTTATTAAAAATAACGAAACTTTTAGTATTTGAGCAAGAATATAGGTGCGTTTTATTTAATAAACAGTAACTTGGCCGACTTTTCGGGATCTAGACGATTTCGTTATATAAAATGACGAAATGACCTAGCACTTACGCCGCCGCTAAGACGTTCCTGTTACCGACTTGGTTGACATCCGCATCCGCATGAGCTCCGCATCGGTTTTATGCGGATGGGAATGCAGATGCGGATGTTGAAAATAATGCGGATGTTCCGCGGATGCGGATGCGAATATTCGCAACATCCCTGGTCAGCACCAGTTTTTGTTACCGTTTCGGTAACAAAATGTTGAGCGGGTGAACGTTGTAATTCGTTAACCGAGGGCCTACCACGTTCGACGTGTTGCCTCCCTGTCACACTTAAGTTCGAGTTTACAAGTGCGACACAGAGGCAACACGTCGAACGTGGCTCGCCTTAGTATTCATGCTGCAATTAGCTATATTCGTTTTACACTGTCACTTTAACGTCTGTGTTTGCTAGCAAGGGATAAAAACATGTGAACAATTAGAGTTAGACCAAGAAAAGTCTGCAGTGATTTTGATAGCCCACGCAGTGCAAGTGTTATTTTAAACGTCGAACTCATATGAAATTATGACTTAAAAATAACACTTGCACTGCGTGGGCTATCAAAATCGCTGCAGACTTTTCTTGGTCTAACTCTAATTGTTCACATGTTTTATAACTTGCTAGCAAACACACACACACATGTCGCGTATATTAGTTAGTCGCTTGACTTTAAACATTCTCTGCTTAAGACGTAACGTCTGCTTGTCCAATTGAGATGCAATATTATAATTACAACTGTTAAAATGTCATTTGTCGGGCATACGGACGTGACCGACTAAAGCGTACTAATTATAATGAGAGTGGTTTTTGTATTGTGGTGTGGACTGGTAGAAATATGTAAAACAATGAGTCAAATACTTTAAAGAATTTAAGTATGGTCATGGAGTCGGGTAAGTGGTCATCCATTAATTACATCACACGTTTAGGGGGAGGGAGGGGGTCCAGAAAATGTGACATGTTGTGACAAGGGGGAGGGGGGAGTCATAAACTTTGTGACATCACTTTAACTTCATCAGTAACCGAAAATGTATTTAAATTATTTTATACGCTAATTATCATTTAAATAACAAGGTTTTGAAACGATAATCATTTTTATTCGTTTAATTTTATTTCTTAATCAGTTTTGGGTTATAAAATTACGCATATTTCTTTTGTCAAAAATATTTTGATAAAATATTAAATCAATATTTGCCGATTTCGTTGAAGAAATGTGACGTCACACCAGTGTGACAAGGAGGGGGGGAGGGGTAAAAAAACCTAGAAATTCGTGTGACGTAATTAATGGATGACCCCTAAACATGAATTTAGGAAGGTGCAGGGGGGGCAATTTAGACTGCGGGGTAATTTAAACTAATCGAAATATCATCCATTTTTCCAGTTTATTATTAACTAGAGTCACACACTTTTTCTTTTTCGCTATTTGGACTCTACTAATAATTTATACAGGGTGGAAAGGCACGACGATCCTTTCCGGAAATGGGAGATAGTTTAGCCTAAGCTCTATATTTTCTCCATAGAAACTATGTTAATATGGGCAACCGTTTCTAAATTATGACCTTTTAAACATCCACGCAAAAAACTACTTTGTTCTAACCCTAACAGGTGACAGGGTCAATGAACTTACTTGTAAACAATCAGTATTCGACAGGAAATTATGCTAATTTGTTGCCATCTAACCATTTTTAGGTCTGCTTACAGCACGGTAAGAATCATTGCAGGATTTTCGCTTTCTTAGTGGTTCCACTTGTTCAATACTTGAATGAAATAGTTATGTTATTCCTTAATATTAATAATACTAACCACAACATTGTTTACAACGACAGTTCAAATGGTGACATTGACAACCACTCAAAAGTACGCAATCGTCTTATAAATATCTCTGGTTTCTTTGACTGATAAAAAGGTTTTAGTTTCTTAACACGTTTCACAAAATTATTTTCGAATAATTGGAAACTATCTAAAATAATTAAAAATAACAAGTAGGTTGTGTTAGTTGCACCAAATGAACTTGCAAAAATGAAATACTAAGAATAAATCAAGAATAAATACTTCTTCAATACCAAACTAACAAACCTTCTTGCGTGGTAGGAAATAGACAAGACGTCTGATGTTTGAAATTAAATTTTCATTGAACTATACTTATTGAATGTCATATTCTTCAAATAAAAATGTTAGATGCTCGTGGCTATTTAAATTTGTGGGGCTGTGTAAAAGATATGGTGTACCAAACCAAACGGAATGTGAAACTGCGGACGAAATGAGACAAAGGCTAATTGGTGCTTTCTGCGGAGGATAAATGACGAAGAGCATACACTATATCGCATGTGCATCGACATACTCGGGTACGGGCTGCGGCGGCGTTGTAATACACGGAGGTACATTTGAACACCGTATGTGAAAAGAGGATAGTATTAAATATTGGAAAAAAGTAATTATCTAAGAAAGTAATAAAATTGTTTGTAATATTTTTGCATGCATTTGATTTATTTGACATTTATGCGTCATTCATACATCATTGCGATACTGTCAACGATCGGAAAAAAGTGTAAAGTCCCGAGCTTTCCCGACGGAGATCCTTAATCTAGCCGTCATGTGCACATGCTATAGGGTTATCACCACAGTTAAAAGGTAGTATTTTTGCAATTTTTATTTTTTACTCAATTAACGATTCTTACCATTACCAATAGTCTCTGTATCACTTAAACGACCTAATACTTCCGGGAAGGATCGTCGTGCCTTTCCACCCTGTATATATTTATCTAATCTACTATCTTAAGCTAAGTACCTAATAACTAGAGTTAGTATTGAGTTATTTACTAATAAAATAATTAATTACATATATTTACATAGTTTCAATTTGAAATCAACCTTATTGAGAAACGACAATGTGGTACATTTTGGTTGAAAACGTCACAAATAATTAGATGTCTTAGAGAAGGGCGTTGAACTGTCGGCTAACTTCTGATCAGTCAAGCGTGGCTGTCATACGATTCGACCACGCTCTGGCGGCGACAAAAATATACGTGATTCCGTTCCCTAGACACTGTATCTTTAGGTATTCAATTTAAAGTAAACAAAAGCTACTATCAAATGGCTCCTCAAGCCAGACTGCGGCTGTCCCATACCAAAACCTAGTATAAAGGGACAAATTTCTCAAAAATAGTTTTTTATGTTATTTCGACCCACCTAGTCTAAACAGTCTAGTGTGGGTCCAAAAAACATAAAAAACTCATTTTCATCTACCCGAAAACATTACATGATCAAATAATGTAGGTTAAAGTCAGCTCGCTCAGTGACAGATCCAGACGGTTTTGTATTTGGTTGGTTAACCAATAAATATTATAAGTACCCGAAAATTTACTAATTGTTTGTTTAATTTTATTTACATACCTTACAGACTATAGTCTGTGGTCGTTCTTACAGATGTAGTGGATAATTATTTTCCATCGTATTTTCACGGAAACGCACGAACGTGTCTTGCTATTTCAGTCAGTCTCAGCACAAAAAGTACTGCGGTTGACTGAAGTAGCGTGACAAATACGAACGTTTCCGAGAAAATACGATGGAAAATAATTATGCACTACATCTGTACGAGGGCTGATCCGAAAGTTGTTAGCTGCTCCGGCTCTACTCATGCGATTGCAATATGATTTATACCATTGTGAGGGATATTTCAATGCTAATTATGACCATTTTTTTACTTATATGTTTATTATATATATAATATATTTTTTACTAAAAGCTGTTTTGTATGGAGTTATAAATTACTAAAAAAAAAACGATTTTTTTTCACAATTAGATGAATTTCGTACCAATTGGAATCTTTAAGAATTAATCAACTTATATTTACCCGGGTCTAATTATTCGGTTCCTTCTGCTATTTTCGATGTATAATGGATAAATAATTTTATATGATAAAGCACATTTTTGAATAAGTATCTGAAATTACTATTACTTTTGATATAGCGACTCATTATTGACACCTATTAAGTCATAATTAGGTTTACTCAATCAATAGTTATTTGTACAACAAGAGATCAAAGTTTGATATTTCTTCGAGTGCTTATTTTGAGTCCCGTGCAAGCGAAAGATTCTATAATATTAGTAATTTAGAATCTTGAGCGTAGTAAGGGATTCAAAAGCGCACGAGATGTAAATAACTTTGATCTCGTGTAGTACACAAATTTTTTCATCCTAAGCAGTGAGAACATACCTAGAGGGACAGAGATAATAGAACCCAAGTATATCGAACTTGTATTAGACCCCGCATGTTGAAATGACATTTGACTATAAAGGTCACTTGAATGTCATTTTGTCTCACTCAGTGAGCAAAATCGCATTTTGCTCACTGAGTGAGACAAAATGACTCAGTGAGCAAAATCGCATTTTGCTCACTGTTTTTAAGAAGCAAAGTATACTACTTGTTTACGTCTAATACGGCCCGGCAACGGCCGCAGTCCAGATGTTAAGAAATTGTTTTGCTATTCATCTTTTGTTTACCTTGTCGTCATGTTAAATATTACGTTTCTATTATCTTGTAATACAAATATGTAATATTATAATTGCTAAGCATAAAATAAATGGATTGGTACCTGTGTTGAAAATAAAATGTAAGGACGGTGAATCCTGACCCACCGTGATACAGTTCACACTAGTACGGGGGTCAGATGACACTTACTTGCCATTTGGTTTTGTACCATAATACAATGTAAGTTATGTAAGTAGTTTAAGCACCTTTATTAACTCAATAAAATATATTTATCTTTATCTTTATCTAAAGTACCCTTGTTCGAGCTGCTGAGGTGAAAAATGATTTATACGTAAAAAGACGATCGAGATTCGCAATTAGCAGCACCTAAAAAAATTATATGTTTTTAAACTAAAAATGTTTATAAAATGATACCACATAATGGAGTCTCAAATTACTAAACATCCTGGCTGACGGTTATGCTTCGGCACGTCGCAGAAAAATAATATTGAAAAAAAAAACTATGCGTTTTCTAAAAACGAATTGACCTCACCTCTTTACATACTGAAATATCCCTCACAATGGTATAAATCATATTGCAATCGCATGAGTAGAGCCGGAGCAGCTAACAACTTTCGGATCAGCCCTCGTACTTGCATAGTCGTAGTGAGAGCAAAAGACCTAATCTGAAGGCCCGTTAAGATGAAAATTGATGACAGAAAATTTAATGTCCATCGAAGCTTAAAATAATGTAAGGAAATAGTCACATTCTCACATTTACCATTTACGTCACGAATAGAAAAGTTGTATCGCGATGGCAGATGGTACGGAATGTTACCATCTGCCATCACGATATATATTTTTTCTATTCGTTTATCATTTGCTAAAGTACGCATTTATTTTGGAAATACCATTCATTAATGAACTCTGTCCTCCACTAATGATCAGCTGCCAGATGGCCGGTTCTAGTTATAAGGATTGTATAACAAACTACAAATTTAGTTGCTCTCATTAGGTCAGCAGCAGAAGTTGCTAAACGGGCGAGGTGTTCAAAATTACCTTGACACGTTATTCTCTTAACAATAAAGTCGCGTCAAGCTCATTTTGAACGCCTCGCCCGCTTAGCAACTTCTGCTGCTGACTGTGTATTATTGTACCATTTATCGGTGTTCGCTCTTAGAGTCCGTCTAACCTAACTATGCACCAACTTAAACCGAACAAAGTGGAGGACTGTCATTATAAACGTTTTGTTTAAAAAAAATGAAATTAATGATGACATTGCCACACTTAGGCCCACTTGCACCATTCCACTAACCCGGGGTTAGCTGGTTAAAGCTGGGGTTACCATGGTTACCAGTACAATTTGACACTAGGTTAACGGTTTAACAGCTTAACCCCGGGTTAGTGGGACGGTGCAAGTGGGCCTTACAAATGCCATGCGGAGTTAGTTTGATCCGACAATACAATACAATACAATTAAATACTACACAACACAACACAACACAACGCAACGCAACGCAACGCAACGCAACGCAACGCAACGCAACGCAACGCAACGCAACGCAACGCAACGCAACGCAACGCAACGCAACGCAACGCAACGCAACGCAACGCAACGCAACGCAACGCAACGCAACGCAACGCAACACAACACCATACAATACAATATAATACAATACAAATCCTCTTTATTGCACAACCTCAATAAAACATGAGAGACACACATAATACATGAAGACAGAGGTAACAACAGGCGGTCTTATCGCTAGAGCGATCTCTTCCAGACAACCTTTAGGTAGTGGAGAAATGATACTATTAAACTATTTAGGCGGAAATTATATTTTATCTAAAGAAAATACCTATCTAATACCTTTAAACGAGCAATTCTTGTTTATTTATATATTTCGGGGATCTCGGAAACGGCTCTAACAATTTCGATGAAATTTGCTATATGGGGATTTTCGGGGCGTTGTCGATCTAGCTAGGTCTTATCTCTGGGAAAACGCGCATTTTTGAGTTTTTATATGTTTTCCGAGCAAAGCTCGGTCTCACAGATATTAAATATTAAATCTCCAACAATATAACAACTATATATATACCTATATAGTACAATAGTACTTACCCTCTAAAGGTCCGGTCCCGATAGTCCCTGAGGACCTCTTGTAAGATCAACTAGTCCTAGTCCCGAGACTACTATTCTAGCCTCGAAGTTAGGATACTCCCTAGGGCTTAAGACTTAACAAACCTCCAATAGACGGTACCTACTCGTATTGTGAACGCTTAGGTTAAGTAACATTGAGAAGGCTTTGAGTTAGAAATACAAAATCACTATTTATTTATTTAAAATTTTAAATCAGGCAATAAAGCCCATATTACAAATACCTTACAGACTAACATACATAATTAAACACTATTGTAGTGACAAAACGGCGTGGCTCCGTTGAATCGCCTGGTCTTGTGTCGGATTCGGCAGTTTGCCCCGGAACCCCCGAAACACGACACCCTTCGACCAGAAGACGGCGCACTCGATGGATCTATGTAAAAATAATATCTAGGACAGGACTAGGTAATATTTAGTATAGAGACCACGCTAGATCGGGCCGTGCCCGGGCCGAGGCGTCCGACATGGCTGATCGGTGATCACGTGGTACTTTCCAAAGAAAACGAAGCGCCGGAAGCTCCGGCCCAGCCCCGGCCCGGTCTAGCGTGAGTCATCCTTTACGCTTGAAGGTAATGTAGGGTCCCGGTGTAAGTCATCCTTTACGCTTGAAAATAATTGAGGTGTGCAAAAGGGAAGCCATCACGTAGGTATAATAAGTATATGAACATTTCATGAGTGCGAAAGCGGCAAATTACAAATGAAAAACCTGCCCATTTTCTTCGTGCCTCATAGCGGCATAATTGTGTCAGAACATAATAAGCGGGCTGGAAAATACGAAAAGCTGTATTCAGGAGATAGGTACGGTGGACGAATATCTTGAAATATACCGTTACAAAATTAATTTACGCAATCACATATGACGCATTATATATGAAAAGGGACCTTATTGTCGATGGCGCTTACGCCGCACAGCGTCGCGCGGCATTGTATTTATATCGGAGCATCGTTAATAATGACGTAAGCGCCATCGACGATAAGGTCCCTTTTCATAGATAACGTCACATATTACCTATTTCGACTTCCACGACACGACGTCATTCCGATTTTGGCCGCACTTTTGATATTTGACGGGCAGTCTTGTAGAGATCTGTGGCAGAGACTAAATCGGTTAGAGCCGCTACTATTTTAGTCTAGATTGTCTAGAAGATGGGACCCTCCCGGAGGCTTAGCGCCAACTTCAGAAGGCTTTATTCATTGTTAAGCCTTAGCCAAAGTAACCTGGACAAACCTAAGCCTACGACATGAATTCGTTAAATTAACATGAATAGCTAAGGGTGACATTCCGATGGTATAGCTGCAGTTGCAATGTATCTGTCAAAGATGGATGGAACGGCGGCGAACGTCACTCGTTTTATCATGGAAATTGACAGAAAAGCGGCGGCAATAACGCTGCAGTTGACATCCGACCGTCACCTTAACAAGTAACTGTCAAAAATATTTTTGTGACACACACTTTTATTGCTGACTGTACTTTTCCTCATTTGCATGTCTATCGAGTACTTCTTGAGACCTTTCTAATGAGCCTAAGCTCGATGTGTTTGTGTTTTTCCATTGAGGAGTTTGGCTACCTACCTACTGCATCATCAGTTCACCTCCATGTTAGTATATTATTGCATTGTCACCGGAATTACGATAGTACTCCAAATTTCCACTGAATCAAAAAGGTACCGGGAAGTGGTTCAAATTTTAGTTACCTACAAGATTTGAAGCACTAGGTACGAGCAAAGACATATGTAACTTCGTATAAGACGAATAAAGTCTAAGGAAAAAACGTGCCTCGGAATTCAAGTAAAAGTCATTCTCGAATAGATGCCGCACACACCTTTAGCCTATCCTCGGCTAGATGGCGTGACGACACCGTTTCATATTTAACAATTTTAACACATAGATATCAGTGAATGAACATGGATCAAAATGATACAAAAATAATAAAATCATTAATCCATATATATACAGTTTTTGATAACTTTATACGTTTTCATTTTGAGTTTTAGTCGTGTGTCGATAGATGGCAGTAAATTTACAGTGACTACAAAATTTACAATGACAGGACCCCTCTATACTATCTATTCTTTTTGGTACGAGTATCGTATGCAAAGGTATATACTCAGTGAAGCTAAATAAAAGTGTGTAATGAAAGTGTGTAATGAAAGTGTGTAATAATAAAAGTGTGTAATAAAAATGGCTTCACTCGAATACTTCTAATCGTAGGTGCATGGGTCGCCACAACACACTTTCCTTTAATGCAACCCTAGTCACGCGCATTTAGTACTACCTATATTTTGGTAAATAGGTACTTAATATATCATCTTAATCTCAATTTGATCTCATTTTGCAATAATTTGCAACCCATCACGCCTCTGCTACGTACAATATTCGTATTTCATATTAAATTAAATAGGAGTGAAATGTATTCAAAATGAGATCAAATTCATTTTGTACAGTTCAAAAGCAGCTTCCATTCAGTCCTAGGCTTAACAAAAAGTTAATTAATTCAGACAATAGCGGCGTATCCGTAATAATTCTCGTTTTAATGACATTAATGGCATACCGTTGACATTCTCGCACGACAGCCTGTGTAGTACAGTTCGTGGCGTAAAAGTTACAATGGATTGTGCAATTTGTGCACGTATAGTTATAGGGTAATTCCCCAGTAACTGGCCACTTTTAGTAACTGGCCGCCCTAAACTAAAAATGAATTCTATTCACCTATAAACAGAATCCATTTTAGTATAGGTAATATAAGGTGGCCAGTTATTGAAAGTTGGCCAGTTGTTGAAACCTTATACCTACTAAAATGAATTCTGTTTATAAGGTGAATAGAATTCATTTTTGGTTTGGGGCCAGTTACTAAAAGTGGCCAGTTACTAGCGAATTACCCTACTTATGTTAGAAATGGGATCGATTAGCATAAAAAAAAGTTTGTCAAAAATGACCTTTTTCTAGCAACCTGTATGTTTTTTTCCATAATCTGTAAACCCCAATCTTCATAGATTTGAAATCGAAGGAAGGTCTTCTAAGACCGTTTTCGCATATCAGCACGGGATCTGGTAGCTGCCCTGACTGACCCAAAAAGAAAATCCATCCTGTATATTTAAAAAAACATTTGATTAAGTACATTTTTTTATACTCAGTCAGTGGCAAACACCGTAGCCTGTATACTCCTGCAACTCCAGGGGTATCACATGCGCGTTGCCGATCCTTTAAAAGCCTGTACACTCCTTTTTAGGGTTCCGTACCCAAAGGGTAAAAACGGGACCCTATTACTAAGACTCCGCGGTCCGTCTGTCCGTCTGTCCGTCCGTCTGTCTATCACCAGGCTGTATCTCATGAACCGTGATAGCTATAGGCAGTTGAAATTTTCACATACGATGTATTTCTGTTGCCGCTATAACAATAAAATACTAAAAAGAGAATATAATAAATATTTAAGTAGGGCTCCCATGCAACAAACGTGTTTTTTAGGGTTCCGTACCCAAAGGGTAAAACGGGACCCTATTACTAAGACTTCGCTGTCCGTCCGTCCGTCCGTCCGTCGGTCACCAGGCTGTATCTCACGAACCGTGATAGTTGAAATTTTCACAGATGATGTATTTCTGTTGCCGCTATAACAACAAATACTAAAAACAGAATAAAATAAAGATTTAAATGGGGCTCCCATACAACAAACGTGTTTTTTGACCAAAGTTAAGCAACGTCGGGAGTGGTCAGTACTTGGATGGGTGACCGTTTTTTTTTTGCTTTTTTTTAGTTTTTTTTTTGCATTATGGTACGGAACCCTTTGTGCGCGAGTCCGACTCGCACTTGCCCGGTTTTTTATTTTTTTGCTGTTTTTCGCGTAATGGTACCTACGGAACCCTTCGTGCGCGAGTCCGACTCGCACTTGCCCGTTTTTTTTTAAGAACAAAATAATTTACATTTCATTACTCGCAGTAATTTTAAATAAGCTGGTTTGACTGTACTTATTTAGTTCCGGAAAGCGCACAAACGGATATACATGAATTAAAATGCGTTAGAATGTACACTAACTTCAAAAAACCGGCCAAGTGCGAATCGGACTCGCGCACGAAGGGTTCCGTACCATTACGCAAAAAACTGCAAAGAGATCACGTTTGTTATAGGGCAACACTTAAATATTTATTTTATTCTGTTTTTAGTACCTATTATTTTGTTATAGCGGCAATAGAAATACATCATCTGTTTCAAATGCCTAGCGATACAGCCTGGTGACAGACAGACAGACGGACAGCGGAGTCTTATTAATAATATGGTCCCTTTTTTACCCTTTGGGTACGGAACCCTAAAAATGTTTGGTGTACAGTCAGCATTAAAAGTAGCGGATCAGAAAAGTTAAAAGTCTCTATTAACTTATCAAAAAAAGATATATATATGTAGAACAATTACCTAAAGGATGACTCACGCTAGACCGGGCCGGGGCCGGGTCGGAGCTTCCGGCGCTTCGTTTTCTATGGAAAACCCCACGTGATCACAGATCAGCCGTCATATAAAACGACGTGTCGTACTAATCGGCCCGGGCCCGGCCCGGTCTAGCGTGAGTCATTCTTAAACTGTAACAGATACTTTTGGACGCGAACTGTAGAAATTTATTTCCATACAGATAAGTTTGGTAAGGTCAAAAAATATAACTAAGTAAATAAATACCTACGCGTACAGTCACCTGCCATCACATTAGGGAATGTAATAACCGACGAAAGTTCATAACCGGTTTCGGTTAAAGTTATGCCCGAAAAATAACCGAATATCGGTTACGGTTACTTTCGACGAAAAATTATAAATTTACAATGAAGTACATAATTAAAAAAACCGGGCAAGTGCGAGTCGGACTCGCGCACGAAGGGTTCCGTACCATTATGCAAAAAAAAACGAAAAAAAAAAGCAAAAAAAAAACGGTCACCCATCCAAGTACTGACCACTCCCGACGTTGCTTAACTTTGGTCAAAAAACACGTTTGTTGTATGGGAGCCCCATTTAAATCTTTATTTTATTCTGTTTTTAGTATTTGTTGTTATAGCGGCAACAGAAATACATCATCTGTGAAAATTTCAACTGTCTAGCTATCACGGTTCGTGAGATACAGCCTGGTGACAGACGGACGGACGGACAGCGAAGTCTTTAGTAATAGGGTTTTACCCTTTGGGTACGGAACCCTAATTACCCTTTGGGTACGGAACCCTTGTGACAGGTTGCAAAGGTTTCCAGATTATCATCTGTAAAATGTTGGTTATAAATAAGTTATTGGTAAAAAATAATTGTTGGTACAGTCACCTGCAATAATATGCTACACAACGTAGGCCGCAAAAATATCTGACACGCTCTTATTTGTAGAGCCGTAAGAGTGTGTCACATATTTATACGGCCTTTGAAGAGTAACATATTATTGCAGGTGACTGTACAAGCTTTTATCGCTGACTGTACTTTTCCTTCCACACGCAACTAATACTCATCGAGACTTAATCTAATGGTAGCTTTAGTTAAGTTTAATGATTGCTACTATACTCTGGCAAACCAACTTTGTCAAGTAGAAAAAGGCGCGAAATTAAAACTTTCTATGGGAGAACAACCCTTCGTAGTACGAAATGGTAGTAAAATCAGTGGGGAGACACTCCTGACTTCGGGCAAACTCGGCTCCGTTCGGCTGAGCCTTGCCCGGACAATTATTAGGGTTGACACAACTTGACATCCCTTTGCGTGCACAACCACAGATAAGATAATTACTAGAATTTTGACAACCCTAAATAGCCGAAAGGGATAGTGTCATAGTTAGAAAGGGATATCATGATTCGACCCTGAATCGCTGTCAAACTTCGGTTTTGTAGGAAGTGTCCTTTCTGTACGGTAGTACTATTACTTATTTTGTGCTAAAATTAAATTCTTTGACAGTACAGTCGCCATCAGATATATCGGAGCGGCCAAGGTGCTCACAAATATCGGAACACGCCTCTATTGTCAGGGCGTTAGAGCGCGTGTTCAGATATTGTGAACACCTTGGCCGCTCCGATATATCTGATGGCGACTGTACACGGAAATATGAGAAGTTGTATAAAATTGGTTATAAATACTAAGTAGGTCAATGCTAACGTAACATTTTCTAATGTTAACCGTGTGTTTATAAAACAAGCCATTGATCCGTTAATTATCCATTGTATTTTAACGTCTTTAATGTTCATGTAATTATTCATTATCATTCACAACGATGAGACTTAAAAAAACCGGCCAAGTGCGAGTCGGACTCGCGTTCCAAGGGTTCCGTATATTACACAATTTTTAACAATCAGTGCCGGATTAAGATATGTTGATGCCCTAAGGATTTCTAGGTGCCCCCTCTCCCTCGGGTCATCAAGATTACATTGATTTTTTGGTAAATTGAGAGAAGTTCATTGCCGCGTTACAGCTGAGAATGGAAATCAGTCACATCATTTTATCACGAAAATTGACAGTGCCGCAGCAGTAATGTTGCAACAGAGTACCTAATGCTGTTGCAGTCGCCACCCGAATGTCACCTTTATCATAGCTTAGAAAGTAATAGAAACGCGAGCGAAGCGAGCGCGGAAATTTTTCGATATAAAAACGCAATATGATAGACAGTTGTAAATTTTTACTTTTAGTATGGAAATCAGTCACATCATTTTATCACGGAAGTTGACAGTACTGCAGCAGTAATGTTGCTGCAGTCGCCACCCGAATGTCACCTTTATCATACCTTATAAAGTTATTGAAAACGCGAGCGAAGCGAGCGCGAAAATTTTTCGATATACAAACGCAATTTTACTTTTAGTCCCAACCAGGCGCGAATCCAGGATTTCATACAGAGAAGGGATGGGACAGTTTTCTATCAGCCTAGCTTCGCATAGGGCTCGATATTTCTTAATAGGCTTCGATATTCGAGGTTGTTTTCATGCATAAAATATGCAAGAAAGCAGAGCTTGGAATTGAATTGGCGAAGTGTGAGAAAGGCAGTAGGCCTAGCTGCGAAAGAGGAAAGCTTGGATTTGGATCCACGCCCAAGTGTAATTAAGGCAGAAGGCCTCGCATAAGACCTAACGCCGAACCGCAAAAGAGTGGGTTGAAATCGAATCTATGCATGTAATCACGACTCTTCTACTGCTACCGATTGTTTCCCAAAGAATTACGCGCCATTATTTTTGCAAATTAGCTTTTGGACAGCTAAAAAAAATCGTGTGGTAAAAACGATGTGTCTGTCCCTAATTTTAAAATTTGTTCACCTTTTTCAACCTGGCATTTTGGTGCCCCTCCTGAACGTGGTGCCCTAAGCACGTGCTTGTTTTGCTTATTGGTTACAAAGTCTTTATTAATTCAAACATTTTTTTTTTTTTTTTTTTTTTTATATAAGGGGACATCTTACACAGATCAAACCTAGCCCCAAACTAAGCAAAGCTTGTACTATGGGTACTAGGCGACGATATACATACTTGTATAGATAAATACATACTTATATACATAGAAAACAACCATGACTCAGGAACAAATATTAGTGTTCATCACACAAATAAATGCCCTTACTGGGATTCGAACCCAGGACCATCGGTTTAGCAGACAGGGTCACTATCCACTAGACCAGACCGGTCGTCAAACCGACCGACCGACCGTAAGTCGACGAGTACAAAAAACTTTAAGCTAGCTCTCAATTTAACTTTTTTTTTAAACATTATTTTTAATTTGACCTTACAATTACTCGTAAGTAGGTAAGACCGTTAAATAATTAAAATGATTATCTTATCAGAAAATTATCACCAATTACTCTAAGAAAACTACTACTCTAAGTAATCCGGCACTGTTAACAATGTATTTTTTATGTGTACCGTGAGTGAAATCTCTTTAAAAAATCCGTAGGGGTCGGATTAAAAACTGTAATTAAGTCCGACTCACGCTTGACTGTACATTTCTAATAGGTTTTCCTGTCATCTATAGGTATAGACCTAATTTATGTATTTTTTTCAAAATTTTAGACCTAGTAGTTTCGGAGATAAGGGGGGGGGAATGGTCATTTTTTGCCTATTTTCTTGAATAACTTCTAAACTGTTGATTCGAAAATTATAAAAAAAAAATATTTGAAATCCTTACAATAAGCTCTTTCATTTGATATGTAATATGATATAGTTTGAAAATTTTTTTTTTTCATTTTTTCATTTACCCCCCCAAAAGTGGCCCCCATGTTTAAAATTCATTTGTTTACGTTACATGTCCGTATTCGGGTCACAAACTTACATATGTGTACCAAATTTCAACTTGATTGGTCCAGTAGTTCCGGAGAAAATCGGCTGTGACAGACGGACAGACAGACAGACAGACAGACAGACAGACAGACAGACAGACAGACGCACGAGTGATCCTATAAGGGTTCCGTTTTTTCCTTTTGAGGTACGGAACCCTAAAAATAGAAAAATCTTTATTTTAGTACCTACAGTATTAGGGAATGTGAGTAAAAGTTTTCGTTTTTTAATAAAACCCACCAAATACAGTAAAAGTAAAATATGACCTTGGACGTGATCCAATATTAAATAAAAATATTTCATAAACTAGCTGTGCCCGCGGCTCCGCCCGCGTGGAATTCGGTCTGTGTCAGTAAGCGGCTAATTTCTAATCCTAATTTCTCTCCCTCTCCCCTGGAGGCGGAACTTGAAGTAAAGTTGACAGATGGATATGCTAGAGGACTGTAGTCCAGATAAAATATTTTACAATTAGGTACCACTAAATAAAACTACACTCCAAAATCTATATGTTTTTTCGCCCTTATTCAAATTTTACACGTGATTTAAACGACAGAGTAGTAAGTAGTTGTATATCGGACGATACAGTAAGGTATACGCGCGCGAGCGAAAGCGAAGCGGCCTGCCTGGCTAGAGCGCCACCCACTCACCGTGGTCTTCTTCAGACTCCTGAGGAAGACCACGTGCCCCTTGTAAGCCAATGCGTTGCGAGACTTTCGCGAATGATTCGATTTTTTTCGGGAAGGCATGGTAACGCGTATAAAATGCGAGTCCCAAATCGTTTGACTCCGCAAACGACCAGTGCCGGATTAAGATATTTTGATGCCCTAAGCATTTCTAGACCATGGTGCCCCCTCTCCCTAGGGTCATCGAGATTACATTGATTTTTTTTGGTAAGTTGAGCGACGTTCATTGCCGCATTACAGCTGAGAATGGAAATCAGTCACATCATTTTATCACGAAAATTGACAGTGCTGCAGCAGTACCATTGCAACAGAGTAATGCTGCTGTAGTCGCCATATCTTAGAAAGTGAATGAAAACGCGAGCGAAGTGAGCGCGAAAATTTTTCGATATAAAAACGCAATTTGATAGACAGTTGTACATTTTTACTTTTAGTATATAAATCAGTCACATAATTTTATCACGAAGATTGGCAGTGCTGCAGCAGTAATGTTGCAACAGAGTAATGCTGCTGCAGTTGCCATATCTTAGAAAGTAATTGAAAACGCGAGCGAAGCGAGCGCGAAAATTTTTCAATATAAAAACGCAATTTGATAGACAGTTGTAAATTTTGTCTTTTAGTATGGAAATCAGTCACATAATTTTATCACGAAAATTGACAGTGCTGCAGCAGTAACATTGCAACAGAGTAATGCTGCTGCAGTCGCCATATCTTAGAAAGTTTTTGAAAACGCGAGCGAAGCGAGCGCGAAAATTTTTCGATATAAAAACGCAATTTGATAGACAGTTGTACATTTTTACGTTTAGTATGGAAATCAGTCTCATAATTTTATCACGAAAATTTACAGTGCTGCAGCAGTAATGTTGCAACAGAGTAATGCTGCTGTAGTCGCCATATCTTAGAAAGTTTTTGAAAATGCGAGCGAAGCGAGCGAAGCGAAAATTTTTCGATATAAAAACGCAATTTGATAGACAGTTGTACATTTTTACGTTTAGTATGGAAATCAGTCTCATAATTTTATCACGAAATTTTACAGTGCTGCAGCAGTAATGTTGCAACAGAGTAATGCTGCTGTAGTCGCCATATCCTAGAAAGTTTTTGAAAACGCGAGCGAAGCGAGCGCGAAAATTTTTCAATATAAAAACGCAATTTGATAGACAGTTGTACATTTTTACGTTTATTATGGAAATCAGTCTCATAATTTTATCACGAAAATTATTGCCAGGATCGCACGTACCGAGTTGAGTGGCGAGACAGTAAAACGAAGTATGAAATTGTTACTCGGCCGAGTACAAATTCCATACTTCGTTTTACTGTCTCGCCACTCTACTCGGTACGTGTACCGAGCCCATCAGAGACTGCACTGCACTGATGGCCTAGCGGTAAGAGCGTGCGACTTTCAATCTGGAGGTCGCGGGTTCAAACCCCGGCTCGCACCAATGAGTTTTTCGGAATTTATGTACGAATTATCATTTGATATTTACCAGTTGCTTTTCGGTGAAGGAAAACATCGTGAGGAAACCGGACTAATCCCAATAAGGCCTAGTTTCCCCTCTGGGTTGGAAGGTCAGATGGCAGTCGCTTTCGTAAAAACTTGTGCCTATGTCAAATCATGGGATTAGTCGTCAAGCGGACCCCAGGCTCCCATGAGCCGTGGCAAAATGCCGGGATAACGCGAGGAAGAAGAAGAATTTTATCACGAAAATTGACAGTGCTGCAGTAGTAATGTTGCAACAGAGTAATGCTGCTGCAGTCGCCATATCTTAGAAAGTAATTAAAAAACGCGAGCGAAGCGAGCGCGAAACTTTTTCGATATAAAAACGCAATTTGATAGACAGTTGTACATTTTTTCTTTTAGTATGGAAATCAATCACATAATTTTATCACGAAAATTGAGAGCGCTGCAGCAGTAACGTTGCAACAGAGTAATGCTGCTGCAGTCGCCATATCTTAGAAAGTTATTGAAAACGCGAGCGAAGCAAACGCGAAAATATTTCGATATAAAAACGCAATTTGATAGACAGTTGTACATTTCTACTTTTAGTATGGAAATCAGTCACATCATTTTATTACGAAAATTGGCAGTGCTGCAGCAGTAATGTTGCAACAGAGTAATGCTGCTGCAGTCGCCATATCTTAGAAAGTTATTGAAAACGCGAGCGAAGCGAGCGCGAAAATTTTTCGATATATAAAACGCAATTTGATAGACAGTTGTACATTTTGCTTTTAGTCCCAACCAGGTGCGAATCCAGGATTTCATACAGAGAAGGGATGGGACAGTTTTCTATCAGCCTAGCTTCGCATAGGGCTCGATATTTAAGGGTCTCAGCGAGGTTGAATTCATACAGAAAAGATGCAAGAAAGCAGAGCTTAGAATTGATCAAGTGAATATGAAGTGTGAGCAAGGCAGAACGCCCAGCTGCGAAAGAGGAAAGCTTGGATTTGGATCCACGCCCAAGTGTAATTAAGGCAGAAGATCAACTTTTCCATAAGGCAGAAGACCTCGCATAAGACCTTACGCCGAACTGCAAAAGAGTGGTTTGAAATAGAATCTATGCATGTAATCACGATTCTTCTACTGCTCGCTCTTTGGCTTCACTCGAAAGCGCTACTTGATAGGATGCTTTTAGTTTTCGGCTTTCACGGGGCCCCTTATAACACCTTGACAGTTAGGTCTCAGGATCGCGGCTAAGGAGCAACTCGGCTTGGCCGACAAATCTGGCGTGCAAGAGAGCAAAATTCGCTATAAAATCAGTAACCTATGTCGAAAAAATCGGCTGGCCGCAAGCCCGAAAGCAAGATTTTTTTCCATGACTTTAAGGGCCTCCGCGTAAGGTCAAATCGAAAGCCTACGTTGGAGATGTTTTTACGTACCCTCACTCTCTTACTTGATCCCTACGACCCTTCGTTATTAGATGGGTACATGTACACGTATAAAAGTTTCATGTAGGTACAGTCAACGGTAAAAATATGGGTGTAGACAACTTACTCAAAAATATGTCCCATAGTTCTTAATTCACTGACATAAGAGTTATGGGACATATTTTTGAGATGATTTGTACACCCTTATTTTTACCGTTGACTGTACCTACTCCACGACGACTGCAATGCTGATGCAGCCTGCGCGTTTTTTTTTTGCCTACGGTTTTGGTGCCCCGGTACTTTGCTTAAAAGGGTTAATCCGGCACTGCGAATGAAAGAGGTCAATGTTTTTTTCTCAAAGTACCCACCTTCGTGGCCATTATTAAGTGCTTAAATGAGGCGATACCTACGTATGAATATGGATTTGATATGGGTGCGATATAATTACGATTAGGTATAATTCATAATAGAGAAAATTTATAATTTTAAATAATTATGCAATTATACGCGTGTTGATATGTGTGTTTATTTTACCACTACGTAACTATGTAAACTCATTTTTAATATTCTTGATTACTTCATTTTTACTCAGTTCCCCAAAAGAAGGCACTGTGCAATGAGGGGCAATTAATTTACTGTCGTTTAATTTTGTTGTATTATTCGTTTATTAAATCTACATAATTATTCAATTATTTTTGTTGATATCCGTACCCCCTCTGAAACTTAGAGTTAATTTGGCAAAATCTGTCCTCGGTGGCTTATTCATGTCACAAAGTATTAAATTCAGCGCCATCTGTTAGTTTACCAGGGTACTCAATAGTGGTAGCACATATTTGAAAAAAGTTTGCCCCTCCTTCCTAAGTAGCGCCATAAGATTCAGGGGCAAACTTAAGTCAATCGAGTGTTGTCGCTACCCCCCCTTTTAGGGGTTGAATTTTTATAGCCTATAACCTGGCCGGGAATTTTCTCGACAGATTAGTAAAGTTTTCATCAAAATCCGTTCAGCCGTTTTCACGTGATGCGCGTTCAAATAAACAGACAAACAGATAAACAGATAAACAGACAAACAGACAAAAATTCTAAAAACTGTTGGAACGTGTTCTGTTATCAATTCTAAGTATCCCCAGCCAACTTTTTTTCAAATATCTTCCATGTACAGACTTTCGACCGTCTTCAGCTTTATTATATGTATAGATAGATAGATAAGGGAAGTAAATTTGGTATATTTTTGTTATTAAAGTCCACGATGACAAAAAATATAGTCACAGGCGTCACAGCCAAAAAAGGTAGGATTTTGCAGTCATTAGATGATAAAAACATACAATTTAAGTCATAAATAAATAACCAAAAGTAACCGTAACCGGTTATTCGAGTTTCCAATACATAACATGTTACTCTTCGAAGGCCGCAAAAGTATGTGACACATGGCTCTACAAATAAGATCATGTCAGATATTTTTACGGCCTTCCAAGAGTAACACATTATTGCAGGTGACTGTACGTAAATGTAGCGTAAAATTATTTCCATTAAAATCTCAGAATCCCGCTGGTTTTGTTTCACAAATATATTGTGTACTTACCTATATAAATGTTTTAATTTTTAATTTTTAACAAGCAGAAACGTCTGCGAACGATGCTATTAAGCTTAGAATAAATTTTAAAAGTGGAAAAATTACTGTCTTGGGTGAGACCTGAACTCACGACCCCTGGATCTCACCCAAGACAGTAATTTTTCCACTTTTAAAATTTATTCTAAGCTTATATAAATGTTATAAATATACCAGTACACCTTATAAAACAACGTCCCCCGCCGCGTATGTCTGTTTGTATGTTTGTTCGCGATAAACTCAAAAACTACTGAACGGATTTTCATGCGGTTTTCACCTATCACCAGTAGACACCTAAACCTTCCTCGAAAATCACTCTATTGATTCGTGAAAATCGCATGAAAATCCGTACAGTAATTTTTGAGTTTATTGCGAACATACATACACACAAACAAATGGACACCGCGTGGGACTGTTTCATAAGGTGTAGGATATACAGAGTTGATATTGTAGGCAGAAGATTTGGCTACGAGTACAATTTCCTAACGAGGCAAAAATCTCACGTGCCCCCCATTAACTTTAACGCCCGTACTTCCGCGAGGCATTAACTGATTACGTCATTAACGAACGTCCTTAACTTGACTTATGATCAGCAAATTTTACTCTTTGCTACGTACAGTCTGCGTCATAACTGTTTGGTCATGGTTAACCTAACACACTCCTCCTCTCTTCGCTCGTCGTCGCACCTATTTACTGCCTTTGGCAGAATACCATGAAAACAAGTTTTAACTAGTGTTTTCCTAGTGTTTTTAGTCAAAATTAATTTATACCTACTGAAATTTATTTTGAAATATTAGTGAAAACTAGATTTCACTGATGCATTTTGAGGTATTGAAAAGTCCTAGTCAAAACTAGTTTTCACCATAGCGTTTCGGGAAACTATTTAAAACGCGTTTTCACTAAGGCGTTACGTAAAACTAGTTTTAACTAGGGAAAATTTCCTTAACTCACCCATTTTGTAATAGGTACTAGTTTAAAAGCTAGAGAACGCAAAGAAAACTCGCCATATAACATTAGTGCGTGTCAAATAGAACAGCTTAATATAATGGCTTTAAACACAAATCTATTGTCCATTACTAACTGCCGAACACGCATAACAAACGCATGTGACGTTTGAAACATGTTTAAACATGTCCTTTATGGCTCGACAATAAAGTTTGTAATTGAATGTGTTTTCCAATGTGACATACGGCTGTTATGCTCGATAGGGCAGTAAGGTACCCCTGTTAGCTATAAAAGAATACAAAAAGCAATCCATTAGTAACAGCGTATGCAAGCCGCACCTTGCGACGGGCGTTGTCTTTGGTCTGTGGTCTTAGTTAAGAGAAGAAGCGGGGGCGGCAGCGGACGCGTTTTCCATAGCTTGATAAATTAATGTAACGACTAATGGCGATATTCATAAATGTTTGTCAAATATAACGAACCGTTGATAATTGATTGTCCGTATCCGTCATTTAGATAGGAATTTCTGTTTGAAAGAGAGATAATTTAACAGAGGTTTGTAAAAAGCTGCTACGTTTTACGGTTTTATGAATACGTTACGGAGGTAGATATATTATGCAATGGTTTAAAAAAATGCACGGGGTTGCTATTGTTGAAATAAATCCGTTTATGAAATAAAATACAAAAATGTAACGCATTGAAAATGGCATCGGCTTGATTAGGATTAATTAAAAGACGTAAAACTAGAAAGATATGCCTAAATGAATTCGGGTATATTTTTAAACTTAATGGTACTTGCTTCAGCAAATATTATAGTGAAACTACGATTCATTGAGAGAAACTGATTCTTCTGATTGTTTAGTTCTAGAAACATAATATAAGAGTGACTAAACTATTACTGACGTCTTAAATACCTAGCTTTCAAACTTTACGTCTTTTGCAGCTTCTTGTGGTACAAATTAAAAGTAGCAGCGGTAGCGGCATATTTTTTTTTTAAATAGGTTGAGTACGGTGACAACTGTCTACTCCATACAATTACCTTAACGCAACATTTTATTCAGATGATATCTATTCTGTCACCGCACCCTAGCTATTAAGAAAAATACTATGAGAAAGGAACTTTTGAACTATTATTTTTTAAATTAATGTTCTTTTTCGTGTAATTCGACGTGTAGATACTTTATAATCGCTCACCGCTTATGCCCCGTCCCATGCAAAGGAAACCCGTCTATTTTCCTAACGAGGGCGATTCGTACCTGCCCGTTTTCCACTATTAGACTGAACATAAACTGGTACTACCCATCAGAGTAGGTAACCGTCAAATCGCTCACCGCTTATGCCATGACCCATGGAACGGAAACCCGTCTATTTTCGTGACGCGGGCGATTCGTACCTGCCCGTTTTCCACTATTAGACTGAACATAAACTCACTTCCGATGGTTACCGGTTACCGGTAAATTTATTTCGGTACGGTTTACGCTTAGCAGTTAACGGCATGTGGTGGGTAAAGGTTATGTTCCGATTGCGACTGTGTTCTTCTTCTTATAAAATATAGCTTCTATCAAATTTATGATGATTTTGCCAATGTCAAGTGTGCTCAATGTAAGGTGATAGCTATAGTTTATAAATAGCCACGATGCAGGTATTGCCGGCGCGATTCGGGAAATGAATTAGAGATTAACTAGATACGATATAGCGGATATAGTAAAGATATGTGACGTTCCACGGCAAAAGGTACCTTATGGCGGCTGGCGCTTACGTCGCATAGCGCCGCAATAATATTGGAGCGGCGTCAATAATAGCGTAAGCGCCAACCGCCATAAGGTACCTTTACCTGTGGGACGTCACAATATTTTTACTATTTCATATCAAGTGAGTCTCTGATTCATTTCCCGAATCGCGGCGCCAGCCGCCATAAGGTACCTTTTGCCGTGGAACGTCACATATCTTTACTATATCGTATCTAGTTAATCTCTAATTAATTTCCCGAATCGAGCCGTGACAGTGACATTGCCTATTTTCGGATGTTTTAATGCTGGGTCTCCAAACTACGGCCCACGAGCCACGGAATAGAAGTGGAAAAGCCAAAGGCCCAAATAACTATTACATTTTAAAAAAAACCGCCTACGCAATTACGCAAAAGAATGCCTTACATCATTTTGAAAAAGAGCTGATACTCTTAAAACTGCTAAATCTATTTTTATCAATTCTTCTTCCTCGCGTTGTCCCGTCATTTTGCCACAGCTCATGGGAGCCTGGGGTCCGCTTGACAACTAATCCCAAGAATTGTAATAGGCACTAATTTTTACGAAAGCGACTGCCATCTGACCTTCCAACCCAGAGGGTAAACTAGGCTTTATTGGGAGTAGTCCGGCTTCCTCACGATGTTTTCCTTCCCCGAAAAGCGAGCGATCAAATGATATTTCGTACATAAGTTCCGAAAAACTCATTGATACGAGCCGGGGTTTGAACCCGCGACCTCCAGATTACAAGTCACACGCTCTTACCGCTAGGCCACCGGCGCTTTTTAATCGATTCGATTTTTATCAATAATAGCTAAAAACACAGCAAGGAAGCTCGGTTTCACGTAAAAAAACGCATCGAAATCAATCCATGCGTTAGAGAGCTACGATGCCACAGACCTGACAGACAGACATTGGCGTCAAACAGATATCTACAATACACCCCTCTTTTTGCTTCGTGCGTTAAAAAGAGCAGTACGGTTACCATCAGTTTGTCACTGACATAAACGCCGTCGAGAACGTAATTTACTTTCTATACATCTCGCTCGCACTCGCATATTAGTGCAAACGGGATCTATAGAAAGTAAATTACGTTCTCGACGGCGTTTATGTCAGTGACAAACTGATGGTAACCGTACAGAAGGCAAATCCGTGGCCGTCGAATACTTAATAAAGTTTTTTTAAGATCCCTGCTGCACAGTAATGCTCTCACAACCTGGATGTAACCTTAACGCTTGCAGTTTATGGTAGGTACTGAGAAACTTACTGACGACGGTATTAAGGTTGTGTGTAAACTTTAGCCGCGTAAAGCGAGTGAAAGGGCTGCGAAAATAAAATATGTAGGTACACTCTAAAAAAAACAGCACTCCTGTAAGACGAATACAGGGTCACTGAATTGGCACTACATACATATTTATAAACCAATGATAAGCATTATTTCTGTTCTGAGAAAAACAACTAAAAAAAATCTAAATATATAAACGTGAAAGACCTGACTGACTGACTGACTGACTGACTTAAATCAACGCACAGCCCAAACCGCTGGGACTAGAAAGTCCAAATTTTTCAACTAGATTTCTTATAAGGTCTAGGGGTCCACTAAGAAAGGATTTTTCAAAATTCATCCCCTAAAGGAGTGAAATGGGGGTCCAAAGTTTGTATGGGGAAACAAGATTAGTTAGACTATTTTATTCCAAATTTCACAGGAGTATTCCTAAAGATAAATGAGTAAACACGTGTTTCAGGTTTTTTGAAAATTGAACCCCTAAGAGGGGGAAAAGTCCCCAATAGGGTTGATATCTCAAAATATCAATATGGGTATCGTTTTCATAGTATTTTGAGACGCTAATAACAAAAATGGCATCAAAATTAAAATTAACGTAGCCGAAGTGAACAATCATCCCCCTGGTGGGGGTGAAATGGGGTTGAAATTTCAAAATATCAATATGGGTATCATTTCCATGGTTTTGTGGGACGCTAATTACAAAAATGGGTTCAAAATTAAAATATAACGTAGCCGACGTGAACTATGGCCCCTGTTGGGGAATGCTAATTACGAAGATAGCATAGACGGTTGTAACATACACGCTGATTTACAGCCACACGTGATCCAGACTTTTGAGTTTGCAATGCCTTAAAGTAAATTTTTTTAGCTATTAGCTCAGGGAAAATTTCACTAATACCTACAATGGCTGTTGAATTGTTGGATATTGATGGGACCATGTTGGCTCACACCGTAGTACCTATAATTGGAGATGGAGCCTGTCAGGCCCCGTAGCCAAGATGCCAATCGCATACTCTCCGTAGCGATCGAAACGCAACTGTCACTGTCGCGCTAATATGGAAGAGTGATAGAGAGACATAATGCTTTTCGTTGTCGAAGCGATAGCGATTGTAACCTTGGCTAGGCCGGCTGTTTCGCGCCATCTCCTATCTTCTGTATGATACGCAGGTGATGGCCAGGGAGGTGCGTGAGCAAATCGTTAGTCACGTGGTGGCCAACTGGGAGGAGTTTGTTATTATGTCTCATTAACAGTAACGGTGATAATTACTCCAGCTCCGTTGAATACTGCCTTGAAATATCGCGCCCGTTTACTTACGGTAGTCTCTGCGAGTTGGTAGCGGCAGGACAACTGTTTCCGTGGGTTTTCGAAGTTTACCGCAACAATGAGCTATATATGAGAGTTGGTACTGTGGGTAATCCGGTGGGCCGACTAAGATTTTCAAGTGATTTGTCTAGCGGTCATTTTGACGTATATATTCGCAGTGAATTACTCGTAAGACCCACAATATCAGAGCCCCCTTCTTCACTCCTCTCTGTGGTTGCCAAGAAGATTACCACGAGAAGGAACGAGGAGATTACCACCCCATTTAGAATCAGACTCATCATTATCTCTTACCGCTACCAAAACAGTTACTAAAAAACGCCGTGCCAGGTTCACGAATACTACACGGAACAAACAACTAAAAGCTGCCGCAAATAAATATACTTATGCAAAACAAATCATCAGATCACCAAGCTGCCGTAAGCAATTACCAAAAAATGAACCCTAACCTAACCTACACAGAGAAGCAGTAGCTAGGTATCAGCATCAGCAAGCCCACCCCGAGGTAAACCGTGACACCTCCGCTAGGTATCAGCAAACCCACCCCGAGGTAAACCGTGACACCTCCGCTAGGTATCAGCAAATCACACACACTGATACACTTCATCCATGTAAAACTCCGCACCATTTTGCAATTCTCTCTCAAGTTGCCGTTTAATGTCGTCCGAAAAACTGTCCTTATATTTTTCCCAGAGACTTAACGGGTCTGTAAGTTGACAAAAAAGTTCACGCAGCTTGAAGGGAGAATCGCACAACGCAGCTTCCTCTAAAGTTGAGTCCCAATGTTTATCGTTCTCTAGCAATCCAAGGGAGAACCACTAATGTAGTGTATAAGGAGGTGCTATAGGTACAAAAGGCTACAACTACATAAATAAAAAATATAAATTAAAAGGTGTTAGGTACAAAACGTACATTAGATTATATTAAATAAGTCGAGCTCGATTAATCGATATAATTACAATTGGTGTCTTCAAGTCAAGAGTGAATACTGTGAATAAGCTTTTACTGAAATAGTGAGCTACACCTTCGTAGGGTTGCAAATAGAAAAAAAAACAAATGTTTTTTTTCAAATTTATGAAAAAAAACCTGGCACCATGGTTTTTTTTTCTAAATTAGGTTTTTTTTCAGATGAACAAAAATATGCCACAATAACGGTTTTTCGTGATTTATTTGTATATGTAACTTAAAACTAAGTAATTTTTGGGGAATCCCTGAATTCCCCGATGCGGCGACGAGAGGCGTTGGTGTTGCCAACAGTAAATTGCGATAACTACCACTACAGATTTCATTTATGTTGTTATTAATCAAAGTTGTTAAATTAAATTGGTTTAATGGTTAACATAAACTGACATAAAGTCTAAAACAAGTAAAACAACCGTATAAAAGTATTAACTGCCTTGCAAATTTTGAGTTTTCATACTTTTGAAAAAAAACGTACTCCAGAAAAAAACCGTTTTTTTTTCACGGTTTTTTTTCATGTTTTTTCTCAAGTCAGAAAAAAACCGTTTTTTTTACAACCCTACACCTTCGGCCTTGTCATCACTTTCCAGCAGGTGAGACTACGGTGAGTCACTGTTCAGTCCGTAAAAAAAAAAACAAAATTAAAAAACTCTCCTGCGCGTGCGAAGCCGCGGGCAAAAGCTAGTCTAATATAAATACTTAAATATTTGCGATAAACACACAAGTCACAAATAAATATTCTTACCGGGACTCGTTCCAGGGACCTCCTGCTGCATAGCTTAGGCAAGGTCACTAGCGATTAGGCTACGGAGGCCGTACCTTAGTAGTACCAAAAAGAATAGATAGTATAGAGGGGTCCTGTCATTGTAAATTTTGTAGTCACTGTAAATTTACTGCGATCTATCGACACACGACTAAAACTCAAAATGAAAACGTATAAAGTTATAAAAAAATGTATATATATGGATAAATGATTTTATTATTTTTATATCATTTTGATCGATGTTCATTCACTGATATCTATGTGTTAAAATTGTTAAATATGAAACGGTGTCGTCACGCCATCTAGCCGAGGATAGGCGAAAGGTGTGTGTGGCATCTATTCGAGAATGACTATTACTTGAATTCCGAGGCACGTTATTTCCTTAGACTTTATTCGTCTTATACGAAGTTACATATGTCTTTGGTAGTACCTAGTTATTACAGAGGGTAAGCTAGCTTATTTAGGTATACCAACCAAAACTGTAATAATAATGTAATTGGGGCAGGGCAGCTTGTGGCGAGCTGTTGGGGAGTAACGACCCCACGGACCCGAGTGCTCCCGAGCGTCGGTCAGGGTCTCCGTCTCCGGCGTGTCTTCGTCGGTCGGAGTGGACCCCAAGGGGACCCGCAGGACTCTCAGCTCTGGCTTGCCTTCATTGGCCGTCCAGAGAGGAGTCGCTAGAGTTATATGCTCCAGGGGTGGAAGTGTTAAAGGGCATAACGCCGCGAGTAACTTCGGAGAAAGCGCAGCACCACCTCTCGACACCCCTGAGCCGCTCACGCCGGTGTTGCGCCTGGCCGTCTTTACGATGGCGCATCAGGTGCCCATCTAACGAGTGGCGAGTCATCGCCTGCCTCGATAACTTGTGTAAGCAGTGTTATGGCAGGTGTCCGGACTTCTTTGCAATAGCCCAGCCTTTTTTCCACCCAAACTTAAACCATAGACCAGTACTCTGTCCATATTCTTTACAATAGCTTCCAATGCCTGCTGAAACCGGTTCACGGGTATCTATTGATGTACCCGTGAATGGGTTCCAGCAGGCGCTCTACATGACATCAAATCTCTCCAAACGGCCTCTACGTGTTGGATCCATATCCCCACGCACGCCTTATAAATGACCGGGCTCGAAAGACCCGAGAGTTTTAAAACGGAGATACAAATAATTGTAACTTAATTTATCTAATTTAATTTCAATTTTGACATGTAATATGTGATTATATTATAAATAAATGAGTATGAGTATGAGTAACGTTTCTGCAATAATGACATATTATTAATAGTTAACTGGTAGAGAGTGTCTGGGTCTTAAGGCCAGCATATATATATTTTAATTTTAACTATTAAATGACGTAAGTATATGTAGATACATTAGTAAACATACATTAATAAAAGTGCTTCCTTTTTACATTCACTGGTGTTGCGATATCATAATACCTAGGTATATCTAGATGTAGCTACTGGATACAGTTACCTACTATCTATATCAAGTTATCTACTAAAACTTCCCCCATAAAATACCCACTTCCACCACTTTATCGCTAAAATCAACAGTTAACACAAATTCGCAAAGTCACAGAGGTTATGTCGTTGCCTAGCAACCAAATAACAAGATCAGATTATTACACATTCGAAAATCACTTTCAGTCCAAAAAGCTCACAGAATCGAACAGCACGCGTTCCGATTTCAAAATTCAAAATCAAAAACAAAAGAACGGTTGAAGTGTTGACGTTTATTACTTTAAAAACTGTTTAAGGCTGTGGTGTGAGATTGGTTATTATTTTTTAATGAGTTTCAAGTGAAAAATCGATAGTGTGACCTTAACATTAGAAGTGGTGCAATGTATTGATCAAAGTTTGATACGTTGAAAGTAGGCCAGGTGAGGATTATTGTGTAGGTTTATAAGGACGTATGTATTCTTGGATCGTTACTTTGATTGAGGCGTAGTAATGTTGTATTATATCGCATCGTTAGAGAAAATTCTAATAAGTTTGTATTTTAGAATGACTTATCGTGTTTTTAAAACCACGGGGTAGTTGACGCAAAAAGAGGGATGTTTAATATACGCTTGTCGCCAATGTCAGATCTGTCTGTGGTATCGAAGCTCTCAAATGGATGGACCAATTTCGATGCGGGTTTTTTTTTTAAATGAGTTTCCTTGTGGTGCTTCTTAGCTATTTGTGCTGCTGCAGTTTGAAGAATATATATGTATCAGCTTACAAAACGATGATGATGTTTTTATCCTTAAATAATATAAAATTTAGCGTAGGGGGTTTTTTAATTTTTTTATTAGTTATACCTAAAATAAACAGTTAGCAATTTGGAACGGACTCTATTCATAAAGCCTAGTTATATTTTGTCCCTTTCCAGCAAACACAAATGTCCAAATGACAGATAAGAACCAACGATTATCAAGGGCTAGACTACTGGTATCTAATAAGGTCATGGTCTTATCGAATCTCGCAGATTGTTTTTATTTATTTTTAATTAAGCAAAGCTCCATGGTTCCGCCCGCATCCTCCAAGTTTCCGCTCGCTCATTTAACTTTCAAATAAGGCTACAGCTTAAGATGGATCTTCATACGCTTAAGTGAAATTGAAAATATTTTCTTACTGAGTTTCATAAAATAAAATCAAGCATGCTTTTATAACACTTGCGTTTTGTACACATATTTAATTACATAAACGGGTCTACAACAATGAAACAATGACATTATATCGCAGTTGACCCGTTTGTGTAATTAAATAAGCATGCTTTAAACTCAAATCGTAAAACGACGCTTTTAATTCGGTGTCGAACTGACTACTCACGGTACTAACACAAATTCTGTTATAGGTATAAAACAAAACAAGCGAGACGAAATGGAGCCTTGTGCCCTTATTAACTCAATTGTATCTATTCTGTATCAGAGAACAGGCGAAATTGAACCGAGTAACTTTGTCATAAAGTCATAAAGCCTGTGTGGATGTGGATAATTTTGTTAATTTTATGGTATTTATTCTGGCACGCTACGCTCGTGCCAGGTCACAGCCTTACCAGCCGTTAAATAAGACAATCAAATTAGGAATTCATTTGTTTGTACAATTAACAATTTACGGTATAGACGAATTGTTTTAAACTTGCGTTTGTCGATGTAGAGATACAAAGATGTAGAGATCACTGCTCCTTAAAAAACAAAGTGCCCCGCCGCGTCTGTCTGTGTGTTATGTTTGTTCGCGATAAACTCAAAAACTACTGAACGGATTTTCATGCAGTTTTCACCTATCAATAGAGTGATTCTTGAGAAAGGTTTAGGTGTATTTGTTAACCCGTGCGAAGCCGGGGCGGGGCGCTAGTATATTATATGACGTTATTCATAAACGTTAGTAAAATCTAACAAACCGTTGATAATCGTGTGTCCCTAACCGTCATTTTGACATTTCTGTTTGTTAGAAAGAGACCCAATTTAACAGAGGTTTATAACAGGTTGCTAAGTTTCATGAATAAGGGGTTTAATATTATTCATACACATTTGAATAATTCCCTTTGCATGGCAATGGCGCTACCCTAGCGGCCTAAAAGCAACATAAGACTAGGAATCCTCTATACGGAGTTTAGAGCAATTATTTCGTGAAACCGATGCTGCCAAAAATACGGGGGTGCGGGGGACGAGGTGAGCGAGGTCCCGTGCCGTAATTGGTCCGTTCAAAGACACGGAGGTCACACAAAGACACTTTCGACTCGAAAATGGAGTAAAACTACCGTATTTGTGGCAGAGGGGGTAGAGCTACTATGCTCAGTCTGCAGGATGTCTTGTCTGTGAAAAGCAAGGAAGGACCTATACTATAGAGTTGCCACAGGGGTGCACCCGTTTGGGACAGAACATACGCAATGCGACGAAATTAAAAACACATTTGAACATTGCAGACAACATACCAAAAGCAACCTACGTAATTTAGTCGGGTTGCCCACCAAGCATTGGCGGGGAACAACAAGTCTACTGTTTTGACACTTACTCATATCAGTGAAAGAACATGGGTCAAAGTCATATGGCGTTCTAGAAAAAAAATCGTTTATCCCCACATAATATAAATTTTTGTACAGTTTCATTTTTACTTTTAATCGAGTTTCGATAGATGGCAGTAAATTTACTGTTACTACAAAATTTACTATGACAATAACCCTAACCTCTATACTATCATCTTTTTGATAAAATGAACAATCTTTAGGGGAGTTTTTGACTTATTTTGGGTGGTTTTACGGTATATAAAACTGTACTGCATTATGTGCTAAATGCCTGGCATGAGCTTATCACCCCTTATCAAACCAACGGGCCGTGTCTCTTGCCCTAAGCATTCGCGATTCTGATAACAGATAACGTTCACCGAATTCATTTAGGGGTTACTCTTGTCTGTGATTTTAAGGATTCAGGTAAAGCCTAGTTGATAGGCATTGGTTTTTAGGGTGCCGTACCCAAAGGGTTTAAAACCGGCCAAGTGCGAGTCGGACTCGCGCACGAAGGGTTCCGTACCATTACGCAAAAAACGGCAAAAAAATCACGTTTGTTGTATTGGAGCCCCACTTAAATATTTATTATTATATTCTGTTTTTAGTAGGTACCTATTTGCTGTTATAGCGGCAACAGAAATACATCATCTGTGAAAATTTCAACTGCCTAGCTATCACGGTTCATGAGATACAGCCTGGTGACAGACATACGGACGGACAGACGGACAGCGGAGTCTTAGTAATAGGGTCCTGTTTTTACGCATGGGTACGGAACCCTAAAAACGGGACACTATTACTAAGACTCCACTGTCCGTCTGTCCGTCTGTCTGTCTGTATAGCAAGACAGTTGAAATTTTCACTGATGATGTATTTGTACGGAACCATCGGTGTGCGAGTCCGACTCGCACTTGTCCGGTTTTTATGATATAGGAGGCAAACGAGCAGATGAATTGCCTGATGGTAAGCGATTATCGTCGCTCATGGACACCTAACACCAGAGGGGTTAAACTGTGGGCCATCACATTGGCCCACTAAGCTGGGCCAGCGTTTATAGAGGGTAGTGGTGTCGGATGGCTTATGGCGCGGCGGGATGGCGATGGAATGGCTGCGGGGTAGGTTTTTCGTTCGCACATCAAAGGTAGTGGGCCAGCGATGACGCGTGGGCATCTACACGTGGCCCATTCCATAGTGCGTGCTCTCAACCATCGCTTGGCCATCTAGCTGGTCCAGCGCTGGTCCATCATGTAGAGGAGCCATAAAATGGGTATAAGCTTTTTTCTTGAAGGTTTGAAGGCATCGGTCCGAAAATACCGCAGGCAGTTCAATCCACAGTTTAGCTGTGCTTTTATATTGCTCCAAGCGAAAAAGCAAAATAAATTGACTTCGCTACGCCCTACCCTTTCTCCTAATGTAAAAGTCAAACAGTCCCCTATAGTGTAACGTTACGATATTCAGCAGTCCGAGTGAAAGACGTCATACGTGCGTGACTGCGGTCGTTTGCCAACTAGATTACTGGGCGAGGCGATACTGTTGCCGCGGTTAAAATATGCAGACAGTATGTTAACGGAATTTTTTTTAATTTAAAAATCATTATTTACATTATAAACATATACAGTGGTACTTGGTTACGAAATTAATACTCGTAACTAGCTTAAATCTAAAATAGGCCCTTGAGGCATTGTACCAAGGATGCTGGCGGCATTTCCTCGCTGTATCGCAATGCTGATGCGTTGTGCGAGGAAGCCGCCAGCTCTTCGGTTACCAGTTACGTCAATCAAACGCTTCGCGATTACGGCGAACAACTTGGGACTTTTGGCAGATTGTTAATGGGTCTCCGGTGCCAGCGCCTCCCTAAACAAGAAGGTAGGAATGGAGAGATTCGCACGCTTCAGGTACGCTTCGATAGCTCAGTTGCTTAAGAGCAATCGGAACGGTTTTCTGAAAGTTCGCATGTTCGAATCTTGCCCAAAGTGGTGATTTTGTTTTCCCTTAATTAAAAATATTATAGTACCTATCGCCAGCAGAAAAAAATATAGCATATTATGATGCCTATAATTCCAAATATGTAAGGATTTGGCATATTAGGCTTCTTGCTGTTTAGGTGCTAAGTCAGACTTGATTCTGTACCCAAGTAGCATTGCAAGCTGTATATAAGCTGTATTAAAGTTTATTTGTATACTATAAGCTGTACAGTTAGGCTGTACAAAGGCTGTATAAGCGCTTATACAGCCCTTATAAGTAAAAAAAGGGCCCAAATTATACAGCCTTTGGCGTTATTAGAGCTTTAGAGTAGCTGTATAAGCAATACATAAGCTGCATAATAGCTGCATTACAGCTATATTTCGGTGTAACAGGAAACCTTAACACTACAGATAATCTCTTATAAGTACGATATAAGAATATAAGTTTTAAATGAGTTATAAGAAAGAATTACAAGAGAATAATAATCATTTAAGAAACTAAAATGTCTTAATCTTGTTCATTCGTAATATAGTAATGGCGACAATAAAGTGTTATAGTGGATGGTAAAAGTAAAAGTAAATATTATACAGGACTTGAATGGAATATAACATTATTGGTAAGTGCGGATTATTATTTATTGTGAACCTGTGTATCTTTTCTGGCAAAATATTTACGCGCCTGCAAAATAACAAAGAGAAACCATAAGGAAAATATCAAAAATCGGCAAAGTTACTGTTTGTTTTTAAGGTTAGAGTATCAAAAATATTTATAAATATTAATTCTAAGGCTAAACAATTTATTTTAGCTGGTAATCATAACACGGCGTTAGTCTGCTAAATATTTGCAAGTATTTCTTTAATTATATTTACAAATACGTTTTTTTATTTCTTGTAAAATGGCGACAATTTTTAAACAGCCTACAGGATAGTTGGAGAGCATTATAATCTTAGTAGCTGTGCTGTGTAATAAATAGAGTGTCTTTTACAGCTTTTGTAATTAAAACAGCTTTATAATAGAATATTTGTATTCGTTTGGCTGTATTTCGGTTCTCCGTACATAAGTTATAATTCTCTTTAGAGATCCGTATAACAAATAAAAAACCTGTCATTCATTAAAAACATTCGTAAAAACTAAAAAAACTAAAACTAGTGCTTCCCGCTCTAATAAACGTAAGTATCCCATTTGGTACAGCACCTGCTTAATTAAGGTTATTAAAGAAAAGAATAACATGCACTCTAAATGGAAAAAATATAGAAATCCTCTTGATTATGATAGTTTTTCAATATTACGCAAACGTCAAAAACAGCTGCAAGAAATGTGCTGGAAACGTTATCTCCTCTCGGTCCAAGATGGGATAAAAAGTAATCCAAAGCAGCTCTGGTCTTTTGTAAAAGCTCGCCGGGGCGGTTCCGCATACCCTAAGTCATTTGAATACCAAGGTCAAACTTTAGATGATAATGCTGAGATTTGTGAAGGTTTTAATAATTTTTTTCACTCCGTATTTAGCTTGCCTCTCACAGTTTACCCTGAGATGCATCTTGCGCCACCCTATTGTAACAGCGAGCAGATTGTCTCGGCAGTAAATATTACACCCGTAGAAATAGAAAATTTACTATCTAAATTAAATCCCAATGGCGGCGCTGGCAGCGATGGGATCCCCCCCTTTTTTATTAAACACTGTGCATCGAGCCTGAGTCATCCACTTGCTATATTATTTAAAAAGTCTCTATCTGAGGGTTTATTTCCGGAAAAATGGAAAGAGGCCTTAATTGTCCCAATTCACAAGAAAGGACCCAAATCTAAAATAATAAATTATCGCCCTATATCAATTTTAAATCAGTTCGCTAAAACGTTTGAGAAAATTATATTAAATAATATTTACGATGTAATTAACAAAGGTATTCCCCCTCAGCAACATGGATTTCTCAGAAATCGTTCTACAATTTCGAATCTAATAGATTTTACGAACTTCGTGGTTAAAAATATGGATAAAAGAAAGCAGGTTGACGTGATCTACACAGATTTCGAAAAAGCATTTGACAGAGTGGATCACGTCATCCTGCTTCGCAAGCTACACTGGTTGGGTCTCCGTGGTGATGTCTTTAGATGGGTTACGTCATACGTGTCGAACAGGCGGCAAGCGGTAGTCCTCGGTGGATGCAGGTCAAACTTTGTGAATGTCCCTTCTGGTGTCCCCCAGGGGTCGCACCTCGGTCCGTTGCTTTACAACGCATATCTCTTTGATATTTACTCAGTATTTAGATTTTCAAAGTTTCTTATGTATGCTGACGACAAAAAAATCTTCACGGATGTCAGTAGTTTCAGCGACTGTCAACAGCTACAGAGTGATCTGGACCGTTTATCTCAGTATTACATTAACAACCGTATAACTGTAAACATAACAAAATGCGCCCAAATCTCCTTTACCCGTAGTCCTTGTCCAATTAAGTTTCAGTATAGTATCGGAGGTGAAGCTGTAGAACGAGTATACTCAGTGAGGGATCTTGGGGTGACCCTTGATTCAAAATTAACATACGTTCAACATATCGACGATATTGTGAACCGTGCTTATAAAAATCTGGGTTTCGTGTTTCGCGTCTGTGGTGAATTCGAGGATGTCGGATGCATTAAAATAGTATACTATGCTTATGTCCGAAGCGTCCTTGAATACGCTAGCTGCGTTTGGTCTCCCCAGTATATTATTCATAAGGAAAAAATAGAGAAAATCCAGCGCTCCTTCTTGCGCCACCTGGGCTTCCGTATCAGACAATGGGATACCGACTACGAGTCCAGGTGTATTCGTCACCGCTTACTTAGTCTCCAGGATAGAAGGGTTTTACTAGATATTACTGTATTGTACGACATACTCTCGGGGCGAATTGACAATTCTCCTTTGCTGTCGGAGATCAAATTCTCAGTGCCATCAATTAGAACTAGGAATTCTGAGCGTTGTCTGTTTAGTCTACCCAAAGTTCATACCAACTATGCTCAAAATTCGCCCATCAATCGTATTCTAAAACTATATAATAAACAATTTAGTAGTATCGACTTGTTCGACTGCACAAAAACAACTTTAAAGAATCGTGTTCGGTCACTGCTACTGAAATCCAAAATTAGCGACAATTGACAAAATATAACTAGATAGATAAGTAAATTATAATGCATACATTCATCGTAGTCGTCTCACACCATACACTCTATCACAGACAAATACACACACACACAAACACTAACACATGCACGTAAACACACACACACGTTACGCAAGCCCATGCACCTACTTTGTGAAATGTATTTTTCCTCCCTTCTCTTTTCTTAACATTTTTGTATAGTTTCCACTTAGTTATTGCATATTAACTGTATTATTGTGGACATCTGTTATTGGCTTTGTATTTTGCTCACTGTGCCATGTATTTTTACTTTTTGTATTGCTGTTGATGCCCCAAATAAATAAAATAAAATAAAAATAAAAATAGTGCCTACGTCAAATCATGGGATTAGTTGTCAAGCGGACCCCAGGCTCTCATGAGCCGTGGCGAAATGCCGGGATAACGCGAGGAAGAAGAAGACTGTAACTGTCATATATTCCTTTAGTTTTATAATACACTTATTTTCAGAAATCATTACACTACTATACTTATACGAGTGTAAAATTACGCCAAAAGATTGTTATAAGCGACTTTATCAGTAATACAGAAAAAAGCTGTACTATAGCTGCCATTTATTCATTTGGTTTTATAATACCCTTACAGACAGAAGTTATACAACTACTATTTTTATAGGAGAGTAAGATTACGCCATAAGAAATAGCTTTAAAACGGGGTTGACAGATACATTTGTACAGCTACAAGTGCCAAGTGATACTACAATACAGCCTGTATACAGCTTTTACGATAAAATTAGCTTGTAGTGTTTCATAACACTAAATGTTTTAAAACGGAGTTGACAGATACTTTTGTACAGCTAAAAGTGCCAAGTGTTACTACAATACAGCCTGTATACAGCTTTTACGATAGAATTAGCTTGTAGTCTCTCACAACACTTTTAGTTTTATAGTAGATTTTTTATATTCTGATAAAGCACCCCATGCTTCCGCAGAATCCTTTATAATGATTTTATACAGCTTGAGCTGTATAATGTCTGTAAAGTACCTTTTATACAGCTTAAATCTTTTCTGACACTCTTATACGTCCCTTAAATCACTCTAAGTTCTTAATTGGCTGCTATATTGATGTTGCCGACACTTCCATGCTACTTGGGTAGCCTTCGGTTAACCGATCACCCTAACTAATTAAAGCTACTAATCCTCTCTTTTCTACTGGAGCTTATGAAAGACGCCATAACAAGACAGAAAGCGAAAGAGTATCATAAATCATATATCATTTATTTTTTCGTGATAAACTTAGTGTATATACAAAAGTAACAGGAAAGGTTGAAGACAAACATAATTACATATTGTTTACCACGAAATGGACTCGGCTCAGCATAATGCTGACCCGAGAGTCGGCGCTGATCTTCCGGCGAGTCCATTTTTGTGGGCCACGATCGCAGCTGTACGGCACGGCCTCGTAGAACTAAACGCATCCACTTGCGGCGGCTGCTATATCAGAATAAAGTACTGTGAAATAATAGTAGTTGGACCAAGGCGCGGCTTCCCCGAAGGGCCGAGTGACTGTATCATTCTTTGATTTACTAGATTAAACTTGTTTATAGTACCGTAAACCGGGGTTACTTTGATTTGCGGGTCGACTTTGATAGCAACTTCTCTCCGCTACTAAAGTCCTTGTTTTAACGAGTTGAAAAATAATTTCGCAGTTGTTTTTTCTTTATTGGCAACACTGATAGTTGTTTCACCGCGCAGTAAGCGGATGCGAGTGTAATATTATTATTTCGTCTAGAAAAAAAATATTAATGGCGAGTACGCTTTTCGTCCTGGTTTAATTGGTTGAAAAACTTTGACTGTATTCGTGTCAATAATTAATACATGTAAATTTTATAGTGTCTTAGGTCAATCAGTGTTTATTCGCGAGTTTATAAAAAAATACCTGAATTCGACAACCTCCACATGCGCACGTAACCGGGGAATCCATGGGTCGGGGTGTCTTTGATCACTTATACGTGGTGAAATTGATCAAAAGATTAAAGTAACACCATGAATTATTTTGGCAGCTTACGATTTTTTTATGTATTTTTTTTCAGTAGTTATATAACAAATAGGTATCGTTTGAGTCAGTGAAAGAGGTAGAGGTTGTAGAATTATAAGTTTGTAGGTATTGTAGGAGTTGATCTCTGGAACTGCTCATCTGATTTTAAACATTCTTTTACCAGTTTCTATTGTATGGAATTAACTTTCTGGGTGGAAATTGGCTATATTGTATCCTGCGGCTTTGCTTTAGGTATTTTATTATACGTGCGTAAGGCCACCAGCCCAGGGTATTAATTCTACAATAAATAAATATGCATTGTTTTTTTTTATAGAAATAATGCCAGAGATTACAAATAATACCAAGAAGAACAACACTCGCAAACATGGGCACAAAATCTATTCATGCCGCATCGAAAGCATACAATATTTTTATAGAACTTCATACAATAAGTACCTACCTATATAGGCAACATATCAAAAACCCGGGTGTACATACCAAATTTACTGAAACGGAAAGGCTTGCAATTCAAAAATCTGTTGCTAAGTGCAATGATAAGTTAAATCCCTACGTTATTTATAGTAAATAATCTAATAAGCGCTTAAATTTTTTAATTTGTATCTGTTGGTATGGTATCAAAGTAACCCCACACGTTAAAGATATAAATAACTTAAAAAGTACTTAACCGATTTTATTATTTTTATTTTTTACAGCCTTTTTAGCGGGTCTACTTTAAATTGTCAGCAAAAAAATTAGTGGTTTCAAAGTAACCCCATTCTGAATATAACTTTGATCGCGTTGTTTTTATTTATTTCTGAACAAATTATAAGTCCTAATTTTTTTTTATTTGGCAGACGGAAAGAAGAGAAAAAACCGATTATTATATTTTTATTTCATATTTTTACGTATATTAGGATCGTCAAAAAATGGTGCCAAACTCTAAAATTGATCAAAGTATCCCCGGTTTACGGTAGAGGACAATGGTTTGTTATGTAAAACCGTATCTATTATAACGGTTGCCAATAGGTATATAATATAAGGGTAATACACAAATTGAGTGTTACACACAAGTTAGGTACCTAATAAGATTCAGATCAAAAAATTCATTTCTAGTAAGTTTAGTACAAGCTTTTATCGCTGACTGAACTTTTATAGTCTGACAAAAAAGAGTAGAAATTAAAAAATGGCAATACTGTAGTGTCGTCCCGTTTTCTTATATAGATTGATTTGAAAGGGACGAAACTACAGTATTGCTACTGGTGGTGCCGCTGGTGGCCTAGCGGTAAGAGCGTGCGACTTTCAATCCGGAGGTCGCGGGTTCAAACCCCAGCTCGTACCAATGAGTTTTTAGGAACTTATGTACGAAACCAGTCGCTTTTCGGTGAAGGAAAACATCGTGAGGAAACCGGACTAATCCCAATAAGGCCTAGTTTTCCCTCTGGGTTGGAAGGTCAGATGGCAGTCGCTTTCGTAAAAAGTGCCAGCGCCAATTCTTGGAATTAGTTGTCAAGCGGACCCCAGGCTCTCATGGGCCGTGGCAAAATGCCGGGATAACGCGAGGAAGATGATATAACAGGCAACTAATACTCGTCGAAATTCGAACAAACCCAAACACAATTACGTTACGTTGTTTTATCACAGAGTTCCCATGCTCACCTCTTGTGTGTCCATCATTCGATTAGCTCAATGGTACAATGGTATTGCATTGTCACCCAACTTACATATAATATGTATGGGAAGTTTCAGATCAATCTAATAATGGGAAGTGGGTAGTGATGTGTCGATGAGAACGTTCTCGTTTCTGAGACATCCTTTCCGAAGAAACGTTCTCTTATTAGCATAAATAAGTTATGAACAATTTTTTGTATGGATTGACATATTTACTTTTGTAAAATTTACACCTTTTGCCTCAATTAACTTGTTTGGGCAATTTGTGTACTCCTGCTTTTTTATCAATTAGTTTTTTTTTTATATTGCTATGAACGGTGCCAAGTATTTCCATTAAGCTCCCATGGTATTTATCTGATCTCCTACACTAAGCGATTAAACAAAAGAATTGATCGCTTTTGCGACAAAAGGGTAAAACTGTCAGAGAACATTTCCGAGAAATTTGCGAGAACGTTTCCGATAGATTTCTCTGGTCTCGGGAAAATTTCGAGAATGGCAGGTCTAATATAGCTTGCAAGATTTGACCCGAACAAACATATTACAAACAAACAAACATTGCAAGTTAAATAAGTGTGTGGTGTATTAATTTGAGTAGTTCTCTCAATTTCCTCCCATCATCAGACCCATTAATTTGACCCTTTATTCCAGTAACCATCAACCATGGACGATCGCACGGTGGACCTGATCTTCTCCGGCTCGCTGAAGTCCCTGCCTCCAGTCAGCTCCAAGATCGTGAGGATCTTCACCAGCTCCACCTTCACTGGTAAGGACTTAATTCCAGTGTATTCACCATGGACGGTACAGGATTCCATACTTTTTAGGCAACGGCCTGGGCTAGATTGCATAATAAAATACAAGCTAATAGGACAGTCATCCAGCATTACACAGCAAAGGCCGCAAAAACATGTGACGCGCTCTTAATTGCGCTACAAATAAAATCGTGCCAGATATTTTTGCACGGGTGTTTTCAGGGGCGAAAAATCGAACTAGCTAATAGGTCTTATCTCTGGGAAAACGCGCATTTTTGAGTTTCTATACGTTTTGAGTACCTATCGGTCTCCCAGATATATATTTCGGGGATCTCGGAAACGGCTCTAACATTTTCGATGAAATTAGCTATATGGGGGTTTTCAGTGGCGAAAAATCGATCTAGCTAGGTCTTATCTTTGGAAAAACGCGCATTTTTGAGTTTTCACATGATTTCCGAGGAAAGCTCGGTCTCCCAGATATTGTATTAATTATATTAGCAATGACAAAGTTTGATTAAAACCAAAATATTACTTTGGTAATCCGCGAAAAGATAACGTGCTAGTCAATCAGTGCTAACCCGTTGTACTTAACGGGTTAGCACTGATTAATATGGATATCTGGTATGGTTGGGTTTATTAATATGGATTTCCGCAAAGTAACGCCTGATTCTATTCACAAAGTTTGATGTTAACCATACCTACACATTAAATTTCTATCTAAAACACTTTTACTTTGTCACGTCAAAGTCGCCGTATTAGATGAATTCTATAAATACCTACCTCGCCTTAAATAAATTCTGGAAAGATCGATAAACTAATACAAAGTACGGGTCATTAACAGAAACATGGCCGTTGCAGGTGTTTTCAACTTACGGCCCGCTCACGGCCCGCTTTACTACTAGTTTTAGTGCCTGTTGGAAAAGCAATAATGTGTTATGGACTCGTTAATGTATATTTTGACACTGTATACATAATATTGAGTAGTTTGGTCTGCGGGCCTAGCATGGTCGCGCTTTTATAGCGTAGCCATGCATCACTTTCTTCTAAGAATTATACTGTATGTATACTTATATAATTCTTATGCTTTATTGTACATAGAAAAATAAACAAGGGAAACACGGTTACATAAATAATGAAACACAACAAAGGTAGACTTATCCCTGTATTGGATCTCTTCCATTTAACCTTTGAGGAAATGAGTAGAAAAGAAGTAACGATGAATGATAAACAGAAACAAAAATGTAGATACAGTCGCTATCAGATATATGGGACCGCCGAAGGTGCTCACAAATATCTGAACACGCCATAATAGGCGATAGAGTGCCTTTTCAGCAATAAATGTGCAGCCTTTTATATATTTTTATTAAAATGTATGCCATTATTTCTTAGTCAGTCTACAATTTAACCCTTTATTATGGTAAAGAACGTCTCAAAGAAGACCATATACTTATCCTATAATTCCTATAACATCCATTTTTTGTATTTTTATTTTCTAGTACAGAGTTTTAGAACTAAAGATTGACGATGAGGCTTGAATTGAGAATTTTTTCAGTCGGCCCGTTATAAAGGGTTAATATCAAAATGTAAGTGGGTTAAGAACAATTTTATTCTTTTTCAGTTTCAGAACGCAACCCGTTCCGTTGAAACTGAAAAGACCAAAAAAAACTTTACTTCCGTTACGACTTTTTCCAAACATTTTCAGTGAAGTTGCCATCACAGACATATATCCACAATATAGACATAGACATCATATCTGCCATGATTTTATTAAAATTGAATTATGTTAATGTGAGTAATTTATTTTGTAAATTGTATGTAAGTACTTATGTCAATGACCAGAGTTGATCATCGTTGATTTTTTCATTGTAATTGACGTAATGTATACATACAATTTATAGATATTAGTAAAGTTTTATTGTTCTGTAAAAAACTCGTATCTTATTTTGTCAATCAAAAGAAAAATGTTGTATCTATGTATTTGATGCATACAGAGTTACTGTCTTTCAACTTTGAGTAGCGGTGTAAGATACGAGATTTCGAGGGTTGCCTGGTGAAAGCCAATAAGTATGAGAAACCTAGTTTGGAGAAAAACGATGTTAAAGGTTTATGGTCATCAAACACTAATTTTTGATAAATAAATTTGTAGTTTTATAATTTCTTCGTGTAGGTAATTTTATCCACTTTTAGTTAATTTGTGTTTTAGTTATGTAACTCATTTAGTTTTCCTGTAAAAAAAATTATTTTACCAAAGGGTCTCGACTTATTGGGTTTACGCAAAAAGAAAAAAGCCGTTAATGTTACTAAGAGGTTTTATTACTTATAAAAAACTCAAAAAAAGAAGTAAATCTACAAGTGACAACGGAATTATTCTTCATCTGAATCATTTGGTGCTTTGCCAGCAAATGTTTTTAGGCTTCTTATCCATCCATGTTACTCCTCAGGTATAATTGGAGTCCTGCACATGGTCTCAAAATTTTTTTTAGCCGTCAATGTTACTAAGAGGTTATAATTACTTAAAAAAAACTAAAAAAAAGAAGTGAATCTTCAAGTGAGAACGGTATTATTCTTCATCAGAATCTGAATTATTTGGTGCTTTCCCGGCAAATGTTTTTAGGCTTCTTATCCATCCATGATACTCCTCAGGTATAATTTGTTTCCTGCACATGGTCTCAAAATCTTTTTTTTTAGCAATGCTTATAGGTAACTGACTACTGTATCTTGGCTCTAACTCTTCTGGCCATGGCATTGCAACTGATGGTGGGTTAGACTGTCTCTTAGCTCTTGTTCTAGGTGTATTTGGCTTTTGTCTCGAAACATCTAACTGACGAAAATCCTCGGACATGTCGTAATTGAAGTAAATTTTGAAATCTCCTTTCACGTACCTAATCCTTTTAATTTTCAGCCAGTTCACGGCCTCATTCGTGGTATCATTGGTTCTATTATTTACTATGGCACGATTTAGTTTTTTTAAATCTAATATTTCGTTATATTTAAACTCTTTCACTTTATAGCTATTTTCAATTTTTTTCTTTTCTTCGCCAGTGGTAACGATTTTTGTTTTTTTATTTCTAGCAAATCTAAAGACATTCTTCCAGTCAGAAACGCTATTGATAGATAAGTTTTTCGATGCGTGTTCAATAGCTGCATGCATCGAATCCACTTCCATTTGGCTATGCCCACTTTCGAGAAACTTTTGCTCAATTATTTGTAGGTGGTCTATCTTTTGTACTGCCCAGAGTAAGAGAGCGGAAATATATTGATTTCGGTTTTGGCCGCTGCACGTATCCGAAAAATTGCTTAACTCTGTCACGGTTTTAGGCAATTCAGACAAGTAGTAGAAAAGGCAAGTTCCAATTTCACAACTGCCTTTATTAACATTTATTTCACTCCAGCAAAGACAGTAAGCATTATTTGGGAGACTGGCTTCATAAATGGTAAAATTGAAGAGAACTAATTTTCTCATGTAATATAGTAGACTTTCCCCGCCATTAGGTATTTGCAAAACTGCCTGTAAGTCCATAGTTATTGACATAAACGTTTTGTCTACATTAGCACGAGCTTTGTCAGCGTCTTTAGCATTTTGACAGACCGTCTTCCGTTGTACATGCTGTTGGTAATGCTTTGAGCAAACGTTACAGAGATCTTTTTTTGGACTGAAAAAGCTGTAATTGTATTCTTCATTAAAAATATCACGGTACTTTGACTCTGAAACCGGCTTTTTATTAGTCTCTTTACATGAATCTTCACATGTACATGTTTTTAACCGATTTAGCGTCAGGGTAAAGGTATTTCTTCTTACTGTCTTTACGGCAGTAATGAGAATCCATTCAATAGGCTTTGGAACTTTAGCAGGACGCTTAATGCCTTGGGTCACATAAGGTAGCCCTTCCATTTTTCGCTTTTTGGCGATATTTATTTTCCATTCAGATGGCTTAGCTCGCTTCAAGGGTTTGACACGAATCCAAACTCTGTCTAAAATATTGTCTACAATAAAGTAAACAGTGTCTTCCACTTGTGAACGAACACCTGAACTTTCAGGGATCATACTGTCATTGCAGCTAGAGTCAGTTGGATGTAATACTTTTAATGGATCGTCCTCTGAATCTGGAACATAAGAAGAAGCTCTTTCTATGCATTCACCTTCTCCAGAACTACAAACGTTGTTAAATATCGACAAGGAACGTTTCTGCTGTTTGCATGGGCTGGGAGTTTCAGGAATAATAATATCATGGCCGGAATCATTTTGCTGAGGTGTATCGTTTTCTGAATCTGAATCTTGAACATAAGCTGCTGCTGAATAGTCACCTTCTACAGAAATCCAAACTCGATCTAAAACTTCATAAATCAGCACCATAAAAAAGTCTTCCTGTTTGGAGAAAGCATTCGGACTTTCAGGAATAAAATCAGAGTCGGAATCTATTTGCTTTGGCGAATAGTCCTTAGGATCTGGCACGTAAGTGGGATCTTCATCCGAATGGTCACTGCCAAATAAATTACTTTCATCATCTGGAAAAAAATATAAGCAAAATAAATTAAGTTACATATTAACATAGTTAACGAATGGATCCTAATATAATTTTTTTATATAATCTTCAAAAGACTTACTTGAGTCTGCCGTAATATTATCATCGGTGACAATATTGTGCATTTGGGCGGCGATATCAATTTGCGATTCATCAAGATCGGAGGAGTCATTGTCTGAAAATGAATAAATTAAAGTATGAGTGCCAAAAACACAATAACTTAAAATCATTTACGGGCAGTAACTGGATTATAAACTAGGGTAAGTACAAATAAGGGCATACAAAATACATATTATAATTATTGATCTTATCCATAAGTACAATAATGTACAGGTATTTTGCGGACTATTTTGTACTTTTACAAGTACGCGGGGACTTACGAGGTTAATGCACAATGTACTATTACGGATCTTTAAACCATGGAAACTTACCATCATTATTGTTTTGCAGGTAACATCTTATGTTTTCGTTTGCCGTTGAAACACTAGGTCCCGTCATAGAAAATCTGTTATTAGAACCACCTGATCCCACTGGAACGCAAAAAATAATCATTATTATTCAATAATTTAAGCAAGCATAATTTAATTTAAACTACATTTTTATTGTTTTGTACGGTAAGCATCACTCAAAGTCGCGTGGTTCGATTAATAGTTAGTGCTAAATCCCGATAAGCTCGCTCAAAGTCGCTCTAAATGAAACTACAACAATTAAAGGGGTGAGTGGTCAAACCCGATAAGTCGTAATAATTTGTGATTGATATATGAACGTTATTTAATTTACCTACAGTTACAATTTCAAAAACACATTTGCTCCACTTATCGGGTTTGACCACGCAACCCTCGCACTGCTTTTCGTAATTTATTAACGGTTTCAATAGCTTAGACTGATTTATTGTTATTTAAACACAGTACTATAAACACGAAGTATATCGTTCAGGCGATTAGGTCATAACATGATTAAGTATCCTTATTTTGTACGACAATTCTAAATGTATTTCTAGGTTAGAAAATTAGATTTTACCTGTTTCTAGCCTGTTACTGCAGGCTACTTGCACTAATTTTCTGCCTCGGTCACCCATCGCACAACTTTTAACAGCTATTTTCAATTAAAATAATGATGCAACGACGAAGCGCAGCGCTTGCGATCGTGTGAATCGCGTAACTAGACATTACCTGTCGAGGCGGCGCATGACCTTGCGGTCGTCAAAAATACTTATTGGATTCTTCTCCGAACAACTTTTTAAAGAAATTTGTTAAAGGCCCGTGCGAGAATCCGATAATTAGACTAAAATAAATATTTTTAATGAATACTTATTATAAGTTTGTTTATTGGGTTACTCTTTTAAATAGTTTGTACGTTTAATAAATAATATCGTAAAAGTAGAATCCGACAAATGCTTTAAACGTGTTTTAATTCTTACTAAAATCGTCTTAAGGTTCAAATCGTAATGAGGTAAGACCGGGTAAGTAATAGTAACTGGTTCTACATTGTGTGTTTACTTGAATTTAGTGTAAATTACTCTGCACTAAATACCTATAAATGTGTCTTGTGTGGTTCTTCCACTAAGTAATACTAAAAACTGAAGCCTTAAATGTACTTGTAGTATTTAGTTCTAAATTAAAACTTCAAATCAAGTACTTATTGGGTTAACAACTGGGCATATTTCCGTGATACACGTCAAATCCGCTTATCCGGTATTACCATTAGATTGAGCGATATCGAATCAATCTAAAACTTTCTTTACATTAAAATCTCACTTTTCGTCACTTATTGGGTTTCACCAGGCAACCCTCGATTTTTTGAAAGTAGTGCCGCTATGGAACGCGTCTCTGCTTTAAAAGTTAGTCCATATAAAACATAAGGAGCACACATTTTACTAGTAACTGGCACGCAAAATAAAACAAATAATGTAAAATAGAGTTAAGCCACGAAAAGTCTGCAGCGATTATGATAGCCCTGCAATGCCAGTGTTATTTATACGTCAAAATTTCATAGAAGTTTGACGTTTAAAATAATACTTGCACTGCGTGGGCTATCAAATCCGCTGCAGACTTTTCTTGGTCTGACTCTAGCAATAATGTCAGAGTGACCTTCCTGTGGCATTTTACGACAATGACAACGTCGTTCGAATTGGCCCCCTAATTAGAAATATGTCTGTGGCCGCCATTCTATGCGGTTAGGGGAAGCGCGGGAAATATGGACAACTGTTAATTAACGCTATTATCAGATAGTGGGTTGCCAGATTTAATTCGCGTGCCCTGAATTTTAATGTTCGTGGTTTCAGGAAGCGTGGGCAATTTTAACGTGAGGAATAAATTGATATCGATTTCTCTGATATTTACAAAGTGTTTCTCAATCCTAGCGTGTTATTATCTAAAAAAAAGAAATGGTTCAGGGGTGTGACTCGAACCCGCACACCATTGGCTTCATATACACCTCCTGGGATTTCGCATTTCGCAAACTCGTATTACACGCATTTATGGCCAAATGAAAGGTATCATCACGATTTCCAGCTTGCTGGGAATTAATTGGGTTGTCTGGAAGAGATCGTTTTTTAGCGATAAGACCGCCTGTTGTTTACCTCTGCTTGTATTTCTGTTTTCTTTTGTATTGTTTTCTTTTATTGAGGTGTGCAATTATTGTATTGTAATCCCTCATAAACGCTTTTTATGGATCTAATTTGATTTGCCTAAAAGATTTCAGACGAAAAAAAAATTGTTAAACTTAAGTACTTTGTTTTTGATATTAATTTGCTCCTTAAAAATCTAAAATTGTTAAGCTTAGAATAAATTTAAAAATGGAAAACTTACTGTCTTGGGTGAGAATTGAACTCACGGCCTCGGGATGTTTCTCATAAGAATTTTTACACGGATCTTAATCTATATCCATAAATAACTACACTAAATTAAAGTCTAGAACTGTGCAGCGTATAACCCAAAGTACCTCGTCCAGACAAAGTGATCGATCGACTCTTACTACTCAGTTCGCAAAACATTGTATTGGACTCGAGCTTGTATTCACTCATAATAATGAGTGAATAAATAAATAAATTAATGAATGTTTTATTTGGTGCCAATATAGACAGAATAAATACACCGAAATTTTTAATGACTATGACGTCATAATGATGTGTGATGAGTGTGATTTTCAGGCCAACATTTTAAATGTCGCTACTGATTTATTATTACTCAGTGGTTTTTTGGGGTTCCCTACCCAAAGGCTAAAAACGGGACCCTATTACTAAGACTACTGTCCGTCTGTTCGTCTGTCCGTCCGTCTGTCTGTCACCAGGCTTCTCATGAAACGGGATAGCTAGACACTTGTAATTTTCACAGATGATGTATATCTGTTGCCGCTATAACAACAAATAGGTACTAAAAACATAATAAAAATAAATATTTAAGTGGGGCTCCCGTACAACAAACGTGGTTTTTCGCCGTTTTTCCGTAAAGGTACGGAACCCTTCGTGCGCGAGTCCGTCTCGCACCTGGCCGGTTTTTAGAATATTATTTTGTCTACGGACCGAGAACGCCTGGAAGAGCTATTGGTCCATGAAACACCTCATGAAGGGAGACCTACCGTTGTCTCTCAAACGTAGGCTCATGGACATGTGCATACTTCCAGTCCTCACCTATGGTGCACAGACTTGGTCTTTGACGGAAGCTCAGAAGTCCAAACTCGGAGTTTGTCAGAGAGCTATGGAGCGCAGCATATTAGGTGTGAAACTAAGGGACCGCACCCGGAACACCACGCTGCGCTCTAAAACTCAAATAATAGATGTAGCTCGAAAAGCGGCCAAGTTAAAGTGGGACTGGGCTGGTCATGTCTGCCGCATGCCGAATGACTTATGGGCCAAGATAACCACAGAGTGGGTGCCCCATGAGTCGAACCGGGGATCCGGCAGACCTCGTCGGCGATGGCGGGATAACTTAGACTCCTTTTTGAGAGACTGGCCAGATGCAGCTCAAAATCGGGACGAATGGAAGAAGAGGGGGGAGGCCTTTGCCCAGCAGTGGGACACATCAGGCTCGCAATAATAATAATAAAAATTTTGTCTATGCCTTAAACTATATATTGATTGTATTAAATATGAAGGCGTTTTGTAAACGTTATATTATATAACACCGTCGGTGGGTGGTCCTACCGTCAGCAAATATGTAACGGCTACAGTATGAATGTAACTTGAACGGTCTAGTAATACTGTTTTCTGTGTTGTGTGTGTGTTATTTTGGAGGGAAAAGGATGCCAAGAAATGAGACACGGCTGTTTATCGTAGGTATAGCTATATTCCACTGATTCAAACTTTCACGATTTTTACACATTATTAAATTGTACAACAGTTGTATTTTTTTTTAGGATATATTATATAGCTATATTCCGACTGACAAGACTGTTGCCAGGTGCAATCGGCTGACGTAAAAATATCATCTACCCGAAATGTTAAACCTAACATCTTCATACACTGTTTATGAGTGAGGTGTAGGTATTCCCATTTGTCACCGCCGGGCACGGATGCATTCATATAAATCATTCCCATCTGTCCCCTCTTGTATGGTGGCGGTAGGGTCACAAAACTGTCCGTATTTTAGAAAACCGGTTTTTCGGTTTTTGTGAAACTGCAAAACCGGGTTTCCGGTTTTTTCGGTGATTTCGATTTTACGTATACTTAATTTGTAAATTAAGCAAGTATTTTTAGGATCAATGCTTTAAATTTGTAAGTCTTCCACGACATTTCTATTTAAGTAGTTTATATTTATCAAGACCATCAAATTCCATCCATAAAGTTTTTAACTAAGTCAGCAGACTGATGGTTGAGTCGTATCCTTCCTAACAGTAACACCACCTCGCGGAAGTTTGCTTATGCTGATGACCTGCCCCTTGTGATACAAAAAGACAGCTTGGAAATGGGACAAAATACCCTAGAAAAGGACCTGGATCTATTAGATGACTATTTTTCTCGGTGTTTCGTCGTTTGTGCCCCAGCACTTCCAAGACTGAGGTGTCCTGCTTTCACCAGTGCAATAAACTGGCCAACAAGGAGCTGAGAGTAAAATTCAGGGGCAACCTTATCTCAACTCAAACTCAACTCAAAATATACTTTATTCATGTAGGCCTAGCAACAAGCTCTTATGAATCGTAATTAATCTTAATCTAATTATCAGAGCAATTGATAGTAGTCTAGAATTTCTAGAATAAAATCTAAATGTCAAAAATAACATAAGAAAAGAAGTACCTACATCGGAATATCCATTTCCTCATCAATAATCAAATATACCTAATAAATAAATAATCATTTCGAATAACAATTAATCCCACGTTGTATTATCATTCATGTAGTCTTGTGTGGTATAATAAGCTTTAGAAACGAGTTTACGCTTTACATAATTCTTAAATTTATTAATAGATAATTCAGTAGGTAATATGGTTTGGAAGTTTATTATAAAATCTTACACAATTACCCATGAATGATTTTTTAATTTTATAGAGCCTAGTGAAGGGCACTGCGAGCTTATGTTTATTTCTAGTATTAATATTATGAATTTCACAATTTTTCCTAAAATTTACAATATTTTTATGTACATACAGAATATTCTCATAAATGTATTGACAGTGCACTGTCATTATGACAATTTCCTTAAATTTATCTCTAAGTGAGTCTCTATGGTTTATTTTGTATATTGCTCGAATAGCCCTCTTCTGCAGAACAAAAATGGTATTTATCTCTGAAGCACCACCCCACAGTAAAATACCATATGCCATAATGCTATGGAAGTAACTAAAATATACATACTAATCGAGCTGTTTTCACATCAGTTAACTTACGGATTTTGCTCACTGCAAAAGCTGCAGAACTCAGTCTATTCGAAAGAGTAGCAATAGCAGAGTAGTATCCGTCACAACTTCCTTCCTAAATATCTCCGAAGCATCCTGGATTGAAGGCTTAACTTCAAGGAGCACCTAAGCAACCTATCTGCAAAACTGGGCAAATAGATATAACGCTGCTGGAGACTAAAAGCTGTTCATTTATATAATTAGTGCGTATAATATATTTATAATTTGCTTTATTTTTTTAATTTTCCCTTCAAAATAATTAAACTATTTATATAAAACTGTAAAATCGAAAAACTCGAAAAAGCCGGTTTTATCAAAGTGAAAACCCGGTTTTTGCAATTGGCTGTAAACCTGGTTTTTCCGGTTTATTCGATTTCGGTGGAACCAGGTTTGTGACGCCTAGGTGGCGGTGCACGGTGGCAGTCACGTAAGGGACAAATGGGAATACAGCGGAGCGTTGATAGAGTCCTCGACCTAGAGTACTTCTCTACGGGTTGTATACCTCAGCTGACTTTTGTGAAATTTAGTTAGCAGGTTCGATAAACACTACACCTTATAAAATAAAGTCCTCCGCCGCGTCTGTCTGTATGTATGTTCGCGATAAACTGAAAAACTTCAGAACGGATTTTCATGCGGTTTTCACCTATCAGTAGAGTGATTCTTGAGGAAGGCTTAAACCTTGTATAAAATGTTAAGGTTTTGTGTAGCCCTTGCGAAGCCCCCCGGCTTCGCAAGGGCTACAAATATAGATATATATATATTTCTAGCCCCCGGGTCGCTAGAAATATAGATAAAGAAAGAGCCACTAGTAAAGTAGCAATTTTTATGTCAATGTTAGCTTGAATGTTACCTTACTGCAGTATTACTGGGCCGTGTATCGACCTATTTCCAACTGCGTCAGTCACCCAGTAATGCAGTCTTGCATTCATCTTTATTCTAACCCGCCGGGGTTTTTACCGACAGCAGGACTGATTAAATGAACGAATGTAACAGGATAGTGGATTTTAGTAACAAAACTTCCGTGAGACACACATCATCATCATTTCCCTCGCGTTGTTCCGGCATTTTGCCACGGCTCATGGGAGCCTGGGGTCCGCTTGACAACTAATCCCAAGAACTGGCATAGGCACTAGTTTTTACGAAAGCGACTGCCATCTGACCTTCCGAAGCGCTGGTGGCCTAGCGGTAAGAGCGTGCGACTTTCAATCCGGAGGTCGCGGGTTCAAACCCCGGCTCGTACCAATGAGTTTTTCGGAACTTATGTACGAAATATCATTGATATTTACCAGTTGCTTTTCGGTGAAGGAAAACATCGTGAGGAAACCGGACTAATCCCAATAAGGCTTAGTTTCCCCTCTGGGTTGAAAGGTCAGATGGCAGTCGCTTTCGTAAAAACTAGTGCCTTCGTCAATTCTTGGGATTAGTTGTTAAGCGGACCTCAGGCTCCCATGAGCCGTGGCAAAATGCCGGGATAACGCGAGGAAGAAGGACTGCCATCTGACCTTCCAACCCAGAGGTACCTTTTCCACTTTTTTTTTTAACTTTTATTTCTCAGTAGTTGTAGAGGTTTAAGTTTAATTTGTTACTTTGGTTGGTTCGTTATTAAATAAAGATTCTTTAAACACCATTTGATTTTTATTTATTAGTTATATTTCCAAGAAATTAGCATTTTCTCTTAAGGGGTACGAATTAGGCAAGTTTCCCCTACGAGCCGAGGTTTGAACCCGCGACCTCCAGGTTGCAAGTCGCACTTTCGTACCGCTAGGCCACCAGCGCTTCTGCGCTTATATCGTGAGACACACACTTATTTAATACATTAAATACCGCCACTCCTCTTCCTCTTCCTCCTTCTCCTGACGAAACTCCTCGGCACGGAGTGACACATGTCGAGCGTTTTTCGATCCGGTTGTTTTTCTCACATACGTTCGATCCGGTGAATCCGGTTATCCGTTTGAAACAAAAATCTGCGAGTCCTTAAGGGCTTCGAGTCTAATAATTTTTCTCTTAAACTGAAATAAATGCCATATACAAGAAAAAGTACCCAAAGCCAGTGCCCCAGGCTGGAATCGAACCAGCGTCCTCTGCTATCGCGGCAGGTGCCTGTGCCATTCGGCCACCGGGCCACAGCGGCATAGGTCGAATTTTTCCAAGTATATGCACTTCTCACTGAAGGCTTATGACGCCCCCTGGCCATCCCTAAGGTAGAACAGTATGGTTCGGACCTTCTAACTTGGATACTTTTTCTCTTTTCAGACACAACCATGGAGAGGAACACCCTTATGGCCAAATGCTACCCCCGCATCAAAGACTATTGTCGAGAGAAGCACGGGCTCGAGTTTCAGGTAAGATCGCTTCAGGGGGACTAGTCAACATGACAATCGTTGATAAAAAACTCCATTAAAATTTTAAATAATATACTTTCGGTCCTTGGTCGTCAGACACCAAAAAACTATAAAAGAAATTTCTACCAAACTAGTCTGGGTGTCTGGCGACCTACGAGCTGGCGCATTTTTTGCGCAAAAACTCAGCCTCACTGTGCAGAGGGGGAACGCGGCCAGCGTCCTGGGAACAATGCCTCAAGCTAATTTAGGTTTAGACTTATGATAATTCCCTAATTGTGCAATAATGTATGTATTAATAAAAGTTATATTGTCACTACATTTACCAGTCGCTTTTCGGTGAAGGATGACATCGCGAGGATTAATCCGAATAAGGCCTAGTTTAGGGAGGAGAACCTACCAGGTTCGCTTTCGTAAAAAACTAGTGCCTACGCCTATTGGTAGGATTAGTTGCCAAGTGGACCCCAGGCCTCTCTGAGCCGTGCCAAAAAAGCCAGGACAACTCTAGGAAGATGATGATGATTGTGAATTCATATCATAAATTCAGATTCGGATTCAAACTCTGTAAGGCCAGCCGTGCTCGAATTTCATAGATAAAACAATTTTAAACCCGAAAGAAAATTGTTTAAAATTCAACTAAAACTTAAATTATTTGTTCGACGTAACTTTAAACCGCATCTTTCTTATCCATAATGAATCAGGTAATAAGGCATCGCAGGTGGCTCTAAAAGAAAATTTAACCGATATCGATTATTTCTTTACTTAATTTAATATAAACCTTGCCCCGAGTGAATAAGGTTGAAAATCGAGTCACATGGTTTAGAATTTTGATTTAAAGATACGTTTAATGGTTGTAAAAATTGTAGAAAGTATATCTCGACTTGTAACCGACTTCAACATTTCGAAGCGGTAGGTTTTCAATTCTTCGGGATCCTTTTTTGACCGAGCAAAGCGAAGCTTTAGTTTGGGCAAAAATCTTTCGTGTCAGTCCGGATATTTTCGACGATGTATGTATGAGAATTGTAAGCGGGAAATTCAAGAGGCTGACGGGGGTAACGGCATCACTTTTCATCCTGGCAACATCGAGTTATTTGAACTCTAGGAACACCACTACCAAGGATCAGAAATCAAACTGCGGTCTGATAATTATGCTTGCGACAACAGTTCTACAGATTCTCACCTACTAGAAAGTAACTGAGTTTTGGGTCTAAAACTAGTTTATGTATTACATTTTTACTTACATAACATATTTCAAATCAGCTTCATGCAGCCAACTCTAACCTATCGTTTATTGGAGGTTGCATATGTACTGGATTGGCACAATATACTGTAAACATATAACGTCGAATGTAATGTCAAAATGTTTGAATAAAATATATTGATTCTACCCAAAACTAGCGTTGACTATCTGTTCCACTTATTCTGCTGGGAACCAAGACTAGGTTCTTCTAATATCGTTAAGGGGCCTACTGATTACCAGTTCGCCGGACGATATCAGCCTGTCAGTTAAACGCAAAATTTGACAGCTCTGATCAACTGACTGGCCGATATCATCCCGCGAACTCGTAATCAGTGGGCCCCTTTACTTAGTCTCAAGGTCCCAACTAATATTATAGTGTAACTCTGTCTGTCTATATCTGTTACTTCTTCACGCTTAAAGTTTAAGAAATTTCATCTTAATCGGTTCAGCGGTTTAAGGCTTAAACCGCTGAACCGATTAAGATGAAATTTCTTATGGATATATTTTGAGGCCAACACTATTATCATAGGCAGGCGAAGTCGCGGGAATAAGCTAGTAATTTAATAATTGTCGTACGTGTATCACTCTGAATTGAAAGTAAATCGAGCGAATGCTTCTTGGAACATTGTCTGAGAAAGTATTAGGTACGGATCATAGCATATTTAAGGGGAAGTCGGCGAGAGGACTGGGAAAATTTATTCAAACAAGTATTACTTTACAGCTATAGGTACCTATGCCAAGATACCTTAGACTGTTAATACATAGTCAGTATCATAAACATGTATACACTTTTCAAACTGTCTCTAGGATCTTAAATTAAACATATCTATTACTAAGTTACACACATACCTACATGTACATGTACACTTACACACAAACTTAAACAATACAAACTTAAACATGTAAAGCCGGGTTCCCACGGCCCGTTGTTTCAAAGATCTGACCGCGCCTTTACAGGCCGACAGATCGTGGGAACGGTCGCATCCGACGAGGCCTGTGGTCGCCTGTCGTCACCCGCTCGATCCGTCGGGAGTCGGGAGTCGGTAACTTCAAAGGCGCGGCGCGGCGCGGCGCGGCGTTGCCTCTCGCGGCCTGTAGGGGCGCGTCTGCGTCTGTTCATTTCACCTGGGACAGCGCGTGCGCGTACAGTACACGCACACATGTTGGACTAGCGGTAACGACAGGCGGACTCGCACCGTTGGAATTGGAATGGCTCGGCGCGAGACGTAATCAACCGCACAGGCATCCACAGGCGTGGCGCGATCCGGCCTGGCCTGTAATAACACGGGCCGTGGGAACCTTTAGTATACACTTTTCGAACTATCTTTAGGATCTTAAATTAAACAAATATATGTAAGGTCACTGTGGGTAAGTCCGTCTACAAGGCAAGTCCGTCAACACGTTATAACTTTTGAATTTGAAGGCGTATGCGACTTTGGAGTCCAGGCGATTAACCAGTTCTTCGCGCTAGTTCCGTCACTGTAAAACAGATGGCGCTCTGACAACCAACTTCAGAGCAATCCGCCTCAACAAGTCATTTCGTGTTTTGAACTCGAAGTCATAGTGCGACAGCCGTTCGAAAAAAATTTTTTTTAAATAGTTTTTGAAAAGATTGTGCATCAAAAAGTAACTACGTAGGTAGCCTAAGAACCAGTTGTCTTTATTCTATTTTTAAAATATCAGAAATTAACTTAGTTTTGTAATTATACGTTCCACAATTAATCATATTAAAATTTGACTAAGTTGGAAAGTCCGTCTATTATGTTCAAGGCAAGTCCGTCATATGCCGGACTTTCGATAAATCAGAGATTACCAACTGTTTGTGCGACTTTAATATTATAACGATTTGATAAGGTATCAAAAAATCCTCCTGACTTTGCGCATGATGTTACTTAATTAAATTTTGATCTCAGTAAATTAAAAGAAACGATTAAAATTCATTTTAAAATTACTATTGATCTTTTATTTCGGAAATCAAAAAAATAATTATGTTTAATTATTTGCCAAAAAAGGTTTACCACCCCATTTTGGTAGTATATGCCGGACTTGCCTTTGTTTTAGAAAAATGGTGTTTATTTCGAATCTGAACCGTATATTAACAAGTTTAGAATACACTTTTCATTGTCTTGATCCGTTCTTTTTAGGAATTTGTCTACGAACATATACACACCCATAGATTGGCTGATATCATAACTAGACGGACTTCCCTTAAACTGCACGGGAAGTCCGTCTACTCGCCGAATTTTAAAAAATGCCATTGTTTTTGCTTAATTTGTGCTTGAAATGATCTGTCACTAAGGCTAAACTATTAATTATTAAATTCTTCATCGTATGCGATTACAAGCAGTAACATAGGTGAATAATTAACGGAACTAGATCACTCCAAAGTAAAAAACAAATAAAGTATTCCGGACTTCGCCACAGTGACCTTATTACTAAGTTACATAGGTAGATGGTTTATCCTTATGTTTAAGGATAAACCATTTTTTTATTCAGTAACATAAAAATGACTATCCCTTAACTTAAATGAGGATCAGAATCGGATCAAGCCATGTTTTAATACTTTATACCCGATCGACGTGCTCGCAGATTTTCGTAGAAATGCCCGCCCCGGAATATTAATAAAAACTTCTCGGATTTTGGGAGTAGACAATTTCTGGAAGAGTTGGTTTCTTATTAAATGGGATTATTTTTAAGCTGTTTGGCGGCTTTAAACTCTTTAAAACTGTCCCGAGAAGAGATTTAAGAATGTTTTCGGATAATTGATTATGCAATATTTTTGATTGATAAGAATTTGCAGAGGCAGTTTTAATAGGGTATTTGACTGTATTTAAAATAAATTATTTCACACCATGCATGAAATAAAGTATTACCAGAATATTAATAGGGAAACGTAAACAGCAGTTTTTTTAAGACTCACATTTTATAAATCGTATAGAACTATAGTATCGTATAGAAGAGTAGGCAACTTGACCGTGACGTCATTTGTAATGTTTCGTATAAATTCCATAGTGGCAAATCGTTTTGACAGGTCGAATAAAAAAACTGATTTGACTAATAGCAAAAAGAATAGATAGTATAGAGGGGTCCTGTCATTGTAAATTTTGTAGTCACTGTAAATTTACTGCCATCTATCGACACACGACTAAAACTCAAAATGAAAACGTATAAAGTTATCAAAAAATGTATATATATGGATAAATGATTTTATTATTTTTATATCATTTTGATCCATGTTCATTCACTGATATCTATGTGTTAAAATTGTTAAATATGAAACGGTGTCGTCACGCCATCTAGCCGAGGATAGGCTAAAGGTGTGTGCGGCATCTATTCGAGAATGACTTTTACTTGAATTCCGAGGCACGTTTTTTCTTTAGACTTTATTCGTCTTATACGAAGTTACATATGTCTTTGCTAATAGTCAAATACCCTATTGTCATTCTTAAGGGGCCCACTGATTAACAGTCCGCCGGACGGTATCGGCCTGTCAGTTAGAACAAAATTTTGACAGTTCCGAACAACTGACAGGCCGATACCGTCCGGCGGACTGTTAATCAGTGGGCCCCTTTAGGGACTTCTCATGTATCGAATTTATTGCGAACATATTACCACAGACAAAACATCCTCCAGACTTAGCATAGTCGCGCTACCCCCTCTGCCACGCATACGGTAAATTTACTCCATGTTCGAGTCGAAAGTGTCTTTGTGTGACGTCCTTGAACTCGTTCGTCGTTTGAACGGACCAATCACGGCACGGGACTTCGCTCACCTCGTCCCGCGTACCCCCGCATTTTTGGCATCATCGGTTGCACGAAATAATTGCTCTAAACTCGGTCTAGAGGATTCCTAGTCTATGCATATTACATAGATACTCGTATACTCGTATATCATAAAAAAACAAAGTTTAAGGTCAAAAATTATGTTAAAATAACACTAAAACTCAGTAAAACGTTCTTCTTCTTCTTCTTCTTCCTCGCGTTATCCCGGCATTTTGCCACGGCTCATGGGAGCCTGGGGTCCGCTTGACAACTAATCCCATGATTTGACGTAGGCACTAGTTTTTACCCAGAGGGGAAACTAGGCCTTATTGGAATTTGTCCGGTTTCCTCACGATGTTTTGCTTCACTGAAAAGCAACTGGTAAATGTCAAAATGATATTTCGTACATAATTAAGTTCCGAAAAACTCATTGGTACGAACCGGGGTTTGAACCCGCGACCTCCGGATTGAAAATCGCACGCTCTTACCGCTAGGCCACCAGCGCTTTTAAAACGTGGTACTCGTAATTAAAGTCATTGGTGGTCTGCCTCGTAACGCATAGCTGGCATATATCAACCAAACTAAATTCCTATTAAAAACAAAGCTTCTATAAATACGTGACACGTGCGTCCGTTTCCGCCCCATGTTTACAAGTGCACTATTTGTGGATTACAAACACCGTAATACTGGTTAGTGAGAAGTAGCTGAGCAGGCGAAGTGTTCAAAAATATGTATACAATGTATGTACAATGAAGATACTGCACAATTTCCTGTAAGGTCAATATGGCTAATTCCGTCATAGGGACTATTCCGTCCACTGGCGTTTTTCTCGAACAACAAACAACATTGATAATTTCGTCGACAAAGCAGCGACTGCTTTTAGTTTCAGCAATCAAAAGCAAATGTTTTTTTCCTACGATTGAAAATCAAAGAAATATTTCTTGAAAATAACAAAAAATAGAAAGAAATAGTTAAAAAGTTAAATAATTACAAGTTAATAAAATAAGTTACATAACTAGAGTCTGATGAATGATGACCCCACAGTCAAACTCATTGTTGAGTTCTGCGGGACTATGACTATTTTTTAAGAAATAAATAAATAAATAGATAAACTTTACCCTGGTATAACTAGTATTACCCGAGCCTTTTGGGTAAAGTCCAATAATTTAAACAACATTAATCTGTATTCGGTGTTACCCGTACACATATGTATAGGTGGGTAATGTTAGGTGTTGCATCATCTATTCTGACATTACCCTTCCTCCTTGTATACCCGGGTAAACTTAAGTTTATTTTTAAATTCGGGCTTTATCCAAAAGGCTTGGGTAACCTAGGTATACCACCTAGTATACCAGGAATACCACCAGTAAACTTAAGTTTACTTAACCTTCTAGTATTTACCCGTATCATTTGTTGTTTTGTATACCTAAACATAAGTATATTTTTTGAAATAAATAAATAAAAAAAAAAAAAAAAAAAAAAATTTGAAGTGAAGAGTTTGTGAAGTTAGGGCTTGGGGCGTGTAGAGTTAGAAGCTTGGCTCTACATGACATCTGATAACTTTTTCACAGTGCGAGCCGTATGATCTCGTTTTGGCAACATTTCACATGAAAATATTTTGGTGTGATATATTTAACTTCGTACAGGCCACCGTCTAACTAAAGTGTCTAATGGCCACTTGCACCATCCCACTAACCCGGGGTTAAGCGGTTAAACCGTTAACTCAGTGTCAAATTGTACTGGTAGCCACGGTAACTCCAGGTTTAATTGGTTAACTCCGGGTTAGTGGAATGATGCAAGTGGCGCTAAGCTACCTACATATCAAGGATATTATTATTGCTTATTTTTTGTTGGCATAAGGCGTAGGGTTTTTTTTTTAATTTTAATTTAATACTTATATGGGTTGTAATGTCTCTCAATTGAAGTGGATTTGAACGCCATCTCTTGGCATTTTCACGAGCGCATGTAATACCTTGTTTAGGGGCTCACATCACACACTTCCCTCAACAACTCCAAGCGGTGATAAAAGTTCAAATTTAACCCAACAGATGCCTCTTACAGCTATTTATGCCACGATTATTTAAACATGTGTTTAAAAATTAATGATTATTAATTATTGCATACGCTAGGGTGTTGTCATTTAGTCTTATTAGAGCATAGCATAATTATAGCGACGCTACGGACCCCCTGTTAACACTTTGTTTCTGGAAAAAGCTCTGTAGTTTTTGAACCTTAATAAGTGCAATATTTTTGTACGGTTATAGGTGGTTGACATGCGCTGGGGTGTTCGAGACGAAGCCACCGATGATCACATGACCACCGAGCTGTGTATGAGAGAGATAAAAAATTGTCAAAGGCTCTCCATGGGACCCAACTTCGTTGTGTTCCTGGGGCAGAAGTATGGATACAGGTATATTATATTTGTGATGATTAATCCACCGACGATCAGAATGACCACCGAGCTGTGTAAGTGTAAAGGGAAATAAAAAAAATTCAGAGGCTCTCCATTTGACCTAACTTCGTAGTGGTACAGGTTAGTAATGATTATTCACTTTATGAATTGAAATATCTCCATTATCCATGGTTGAAGAAAATAATCACCAAATCGGAAAGGACTAGTTGAACGCTCCTTACCAGAACACCACTGGATTCTACTGCTGCTTACTGTAAAATTTTGTTCAATAGAGGATTTCCAAATACATCAAATTTAACTTACAGTGCGCTAAATTCAATCAACGGTTTTCCGTTTGATCTTAGTTTGTCTTTTTGACTTCCGTGGTTACTTTCAAACTGTAGTTATGTATTGATTCTGGATGTCGACATGCGGTGGGGCGTTCGAGATGACACCACCGACGATCACAAGATTAGCTATGTATGAAGGAAATATGGAATTCCCAATTCTCTATAACAGGCTAATTATTGGTTCTCCAAGAGACCCAACTTCGTTGTGTTCTTAGGCCATAAGTATGGTTAGAGATTTGTATGGTTATTCAGTATGTCATCAGAAATATGTACACCGATGGACAAAAATATCACCAAAGGTGCAATTAACAGTGGTCTGAGGGTCAGTACAGAGTAAGAGTTTTGCCTCGAGATCTTCCGTCTTCGCACTAAGTACCAAATTGACACAAAGACATGCATTGCTCCACGAAAGTTTAAAGGAGCTCGGTAACCATAATCTTCATATTTTTTATTTCCGTGGTTTCTAATTTACACTGTTTGTGTTTCTGGTGATTTGCGCTACCTATTTCATGATTGAACCTCTTTTTCAGACCAATCCCCACATACGTCCTGTCATCGGAACTGCAGATGCTACGAGATGAACTAGCGGCCGGGGGCGTTGACGTCATTTTGTTGGATACATGGTACAAAAAGGACTCGAACGCCGTACCCCCCGTCTCCGTCTTGCAACCGATTTCTTCTATACTCATCAATTTTAATAACAAGGTGAGCACAAATTAAAACCAAAATATTACTTGGCTAATCCGCGAAAAGAAAGAAAACGAAAGAAAGAAAGAAGTAACGCCTGAATCTATTCACTAAGATGAGTGCAGATAGAGCAACAAGACCCACAAAGTGGTGATATCTTTCTAGCTGTTCAAGAAAAGTCACCTGTGTAATGTTTACCACGAATTATGTAATAATAGTAAAATACGATGCAAGTGCGAATTGGAAATTAGAAACGAGTGGCGATAAATGAAAACACTGGGTTGGAAGAACAACCCCGAAAACCGGACAAGTGCGCGTCGGACTCGCCCACCGAGGGTTCCGTATTTTTTAGTATTTGTTGTTATAGCGCACAGACGTTTTTCTGTGTTATAGCGGCACCAGAAATAGGTACCTACATCACTTGTGAAAATTTCAACTATCTATCACTATCACGGTTCATGAGATACAGCCTGGTGACAGACAGACGGACAAACGGTGGAGTCTTAGTAATAGGGTCCCGTTTTTACCCTTTGGGTGCGGAACTCTAAAAAGCACGTCCGTAAGGTTTAATAAGGGCGTGTGTGATATGTAGAGGGGACCACACCGGCACCTTTCAAAAATCTTCGATGTGCGCCATCTTATTCAGATAACAACACCGGTTTAAGGGGATGTTTAAGACCTTACTCAAATGTAATATAACAAGTTAGTGATTGAGTAAATCGCAGGTGCCCATATAATGATTCCAGGACGAACAAACGTTAGCGAGATGTAACAGACAGGCAGCGCCATCTATTGACATTTCTTGTACTAACGCGGTGGAGAAAGTAAAGGGGAAAGCAGAGGACTACTTACGCCATCTATCAGAGAGTGACGAACTAAATTAAAATATTCTAGAGAATTATCTCTCACAACTCACAATGAAGTTAAATGTCACGTCTATAAATCTGCTCAAAATATATTATATATTTTTTTTTTTGGAACTAATGAAATTTTTTGGAAATAACTTCATGTAGCATTTTAAGTTCAGTTAACCCCGCGGTAGATGGCGTTATTCATCCTCAGATTTGTGTCTCTCATATCTCAATAGATTAATTAATTTTCAAGATATGGTGTAGTGCGGTACCTAAACTCAATAAGTTTTTGGCAAAAATTTCATTTTTGGTACAAGCTTGTATCGCTGACTGTACTTTTCTTTTCACGCAACTAAAACTCCAAACACAATAAGTTTGCGTTGTTTAATCACAGAGTTCCCATGGCCACCTCCTGTCTCCATCATCAGATCAGCTCGATGGTACCATAATATTACATTGTCACCCGACTTACATAATGAAATTTTCAGCTCAGTTGGAAACATAGTTGGAAATCAGGAAATGGGTCAAATTTAGCTACGAATCAATTAATATAGAATTAAACCAAGAAAAGTCTACAGAGATTTTGACAACACACGCAGTGCAGGTGTTGTTTTAAACGTCAAACTTCTATTAAATTATGACGTATAGTTCGTTTTTTTTAGCATTAGAAATAAGGTAAACAATCTTGATGTGTCTTTTAATTGAAAAACCCTTTTAAAAAATAAGATACGGCAGATATGTAACAATTATGAACCTAATACGATCATTTATATTCTTCTGCTTTCATAAGTAATAGTTTTTGATTTTTAAAAAGCGTTTTTCAATTAAAAGACGTGTCAAGATCGCTTACCTTCTTGCAAGTTCTTTCTAATGCTAAAAAAAACGAACTATAGGTATAAATAACACTGGTACTGCGTGTGCAGTCAAAATAATAAACCGGGACCCTTATTACTAAGACTCCGCTGTCCGTCTGTCCGTCTGTCCGTCTGTCCGTCTGTCCGTCTGTCCGTCTGTCCGTCTGTCCGTCTGTCCGTCTGTCCGTCTGTCCGTCTGTCCGTCTGTCCGTCTGTCCGCCTGTCCGTTTGTCCGTTTGTCCGTCCGTCTGTCTGTCACCAGGCTGTAACTCATGAACCGTGAACCATGAATAGGTAGACAGTTGAAATATTCACAGATCAGATGATGTATTTCTATTGCCGCTATAACAACAAATGCTAAAAACAGAATAAAATAAACATTTAAGTGGGGCTCCTATACAATAAAAGTTTTTTTTTTTCCTTTTTTTTTGCGTAATGGTACGGAACCCTTCGCCTTCGCGTGCGAGTCCGACTCGCACTTGGTTTTTTCTACTGATGGAGATGTCTTGACAGATTATACTTATGTGCAACATTTCACTCCGTTACGCCCTATCACCTAGCATCACAAATAAACATTATTCTCATCTCATATATTTAATTACACAAACGGGTCTACCGCGATATACCAATTTCATTGTAAAAACTGAGTTGCACCAGCTGTGGCCACGGAATGAAATTATATCGCGGTAGACCTGTTTGTGTAATTTAATAAGTGTACAAAACGCGAGAGTTTGAAGTGTTATATTATTCCCATATTTCAGAGAGTCCCGAAACTCCAGGCAGAAGACCAGGCGGTATGGTGGGACACACTCGGCAAAATGCAGAAGCTGTTCCGAAAAGCTTCCCTTCAACTATACAACAACGGAAAAATGGATAAAGATGCTATGCATAACTACTTTATGTCTGGTAATAATAAATTTAATTACCTCGTTTTACTGTTAAATAGGGGGGAGTGGGAACGTAAAGCCAGGAAATTAGAAAGGAATAATTTATGGTACACCCCGAGAAACTTGCGACGGAAGATTTGGCGAGCGCGTGGGTTTTAACGTTTTTTACCTCAAAAATTTTGCTAGACAAATCCCTCGGCCATATATCGGCGGTGGCTATTTTATAATAAATACTTTATTACAGGGTAACGATATACCTGCAATTGAAATTAAATGAAAATTTAACATGTTTTCGTTATTTTTATTATCAATCCAACTTTAACATTTTAAGGTTTTGTTGGAGTCCGCCACCCCGACCTACACCATGGTGTTTCGTGTTTCTGATTCGATCAGTTCTGCGAATACCTACCTAGTATACTAAGCTGCATCAATCAATCCTATTAATGAATAAACTTCAATTCCCAGTGACCGAACGCGAAGTAATAAACGGTGTTCTCAACGTCAAGAACACCAAGAACCACTGCCTCGCCTACGTCCGCTACATCAACAACATCAACCTGCAGAACCTCAAGAAGGCCAGCAATTTTGTGGACATCCTCAACAGGTCGCTGGACAACGAGGCTTCCAAGTTGTTAGCTGATCTGAGGGACGTCAGGCTGCCGAACAAGATTGAGACTACTAATATACAGAAGTAAGTCTCCTTGTAAGTCGGCTTTGGACAGAGTAGCATGGCGGTCTATGGTGTCGGAAGCCAAGATCCACTTTGGGTCGTTGCGCCACAGCAATAAGTAAGTAAGTGAGTGAGTGAAGTGAGTCTCCCTGAGATAAGCCAGTGATTATAATTAAGAGGTCTGGTTCTGGTTAGGTTGTGCAAAATGTAATTATAAGTAGAATATGTAGACTTTGAAACCCTCTTTCAAGTCCTCAGACACCAAGGGAACAGTCCCCTGTTCAAAACCTTCAGGAACCGCCCATGGTTATTGAAGTAGTTAGTGCTGGTAACTGACGTTCATTTCATTTACATTATTCTGTTTAATCATCAATGGTTGGTATTTCTTTATCACAATCAACTTCCGTATTTTTTAAGTACTTTCAGTTAGAAATTAATTTGTTACTTTTAGATACACGGTGGAGTGGATCGGACGAGAGGGCCTGGACAACGAGACACACGGCGAATACCTCAACCACTTCATATCACACTTCTATAAGAACATCATCAAGCTAGTAGACAGGTAATAGAATATCTTGGGTTCTCTAATGTTTTTCTGTTGGGTAAAGCACCGGAGCTCCAGTGAATTCGCTGTTGTTCCTATGGATGCACCGATGCTAATAACCTGTATGCACATTTCTTCTCTTCTTCTTTTTCTTCTTCTCAGCATATTTGCGTCCACTGCTGAACATATGCCTCTTTCATGGATTTCCATGTTGTTCGGTATGCGGCGGTTCTACGCCAGGTCGGCCCTGATGTCTTTCTAATGTCGTCCGACCATCTGGCTCGTGGTTTTCCATCCCTCCGGCTTCCCAGTCGAGGTCTCCAGAACAGTACTCGCTGGCCCTATCGGTCGTCATCCCTGCGACAGATACACAGATACAGAGACAGTTCTTCTATCCACAAATAACTGATCGCGTGGCTGACAATTTTTTTTGACATTATTATTTATTTAATGGCACTTAATTGCGTATACTTAAGCTTTAAGATTAGTACCTCCGACATTTCAAAGATGGCATTGTCCATCTCGGAAAAAGACTGACTAAAGTTACCGTCAACATCATCTGGATGCGTGAATGCTGTGTAACGATTTAAGGATGACTCACGTTAGACCGGGCCGTGTCCGGGCCGGAGCTTTCGGCGCTTACTTTTCTATGACGTAATGCTTTCGCCTGCCGGCCCGGACACGGCCCGGTGTAGCGTGAGTCATCCTTTAGTCAGTCTTTCTCCGAGATCACGGGGACAATGCTGTCAAGTCACGTTAAAGTGCTTATGTGGGTCGTTCTACCGTTTCGTGCCGATTTGGTGTCCGAGCCCACATCAAGCCTTAAAATTATATTTTTTTACATGTGGTTATTTTTAAAAGGTATGTTTATGTGGTACGGAAAATGCGCCAGTTATAGAATTTAGCTAGACCTAATGATCTATTAAATAAAAATTAAAAACATGCGAAAAATTCATTTCCCTCGACCTAAAATGGCGTACCATTGGGTTCGAAAATTAAAAAACACAGTTATTTGCAGATAAACCCTACTTTCCATTATTGTTTATAAATAAGCACATAATCAGTATTATAATGGTACATGGTACGTATTTTTAAAGTTAAATTATCAATTATCATAGAGAGAACGCACTTTTTAATTTTGTCACGCGAAATACTTCATTTTCACTCTAAAAAATTGCCACTCATGCCAAATCTAAACGCGCCTTTATTCACGAATAACTGTGATTGCTACGTGTTTTTACTACCTCAGTCTACCGCAATACGTCAACGAAGGAGGTTTCGCGCTCTTGATTTACGAGTAACTTAGGTTCTCCTCACCGGAAAGGCACTTTGTCACGGTTACTACTCATTTTTATCCATTAAGTAATTTGGTGCTATATATATTGCAAAAAAATCACCTTGTTAATAATCTGTTAGCATTTTGGTATATCTTCATTACTTTTACTTGATGACATTCTAGCCTTAAAGACGATAAAGAAATTTAAAAAGCCGTCGAAAGTTCATTCCACTCCAATTCATCCCTCTCCATTTCTTCCAATATTTTCGGGTGAAGGAAATGAACCAGTTTGGAAGGAAATGAACAATAATTTTGTATGACAGATGTGATACCTTTTTATGTTTTTAGCCCACAGCCCAAGAGTTATATGCACACATACGCTCTAAAAATCATAACTCTCATGTTTTGAAACGTATGTATGTCCAATTCTTTCGACTTCGTTAGACCGTTTGACAGAGTTTCAGGGTATAGGTTCTTACCTATACCCGACACTATCATGTCATGGGAATCCTGTTGGTTGTGGATATTGCATATAAATAAGGAGATAGGCGCGTAAGTAGTTTTTTTTTTCATGGCAAATATTGTAAATATATCGGATAGATACATCATATTTCCAACATTTTATAAATGCGGAACCCTAAGAAGAAGATGACCCTATTGAAACTTATCTAACGCCTATTAATGAAAAAATTATGCTAATTAAAATACTGAAAACTTTTGATAGTTCTTGAATAAAGCTCAAGAGCGAGCCCTCCGACGCCAGGTATTTATGAGGAGGGTCTCACAAAGATCTGCTCCTGGGAGCCTCTTCTAGTGCTAAGTTAAAAATACGGGTTGGCCGTATCAGGGAAATTTCTTGTAACTTTGTAATCGTCTAAAGGCCAAGCTTTAGAAAAATCTAGAAAATTCATGAAACAATGGTCCAACACCATCTAGAACTGGAGAGGAGCGTCCCATTCCCACCCCTTTCTGCGAGTTCCGCAAAGAAAGAGCAAGCAGCTCGGAGCGTCCGATTGTGGCGCGCTTTCCTGCGAGGCTGAAAGCCGAGCTTTCGCAGGAGAGTAGACCTTAAATTGTTTCAATGCCCAAATGCAACCGATGCCGAAAGCCGGGCTCCGCAAAAGGTGTTAAACATTTCTTTTAACTATTGGCAGCGGGCACAATCGTGCGAGGTCAAAGACAATGGAGCTGACCTCAAACAAGAACCAATAGCCGAATGTATTAAAAAGCAAGGCCGAAGGCCCGGGGGAGCTTCAGATAGGGGCACATTTCCGTGCAAGGCCAAATATCAATCTGCAAGAGAGCAGAACTTTGGTAAGTGAGGCCAAAGGCCGAGGTCCGCATAAACGCTGAAGGCCCAGTCCGTCTTATCACGTTGCGCTTCTATAGAAGACCTAACTTGAGAACTAAGAGAGCTTGAAATTTAACCAATGTAATCTCGGACCCTCCTGCGGCTTGACCTTTGCATTTTTCCTCGAAAGTGCGACTTGTTGAGTCTACAACCCTATGGAGTTTGTTATTTATAATAAGTATTTTGATTATTGGGGCGTACTCGGCCTTTGGCCTCTATTTACACAGGGTTTTGTGTCTCGTAAAGTCGCTCTTCGACCTCCAATGGCTTTAGAGCTCAATATCGTGTCTGCGGTCTGCTAGTTTGCTTTTTAATACGCAACTATTTGTTCGTCTCCAAGCTCTGCTGCCTGCAGCTTTACCTCGGCCCGCCGTTCCCTTTGAAACGGCTTATCATGGTCGTGTCCGAAATGTAATCTCTGGCCTACTTCATTATTTTAAAAAACAGCATCTGCCCTTTACAAACGCGGCTAAGTCACATTACCTACATCGATACTGGATAGTTTAAAATTATACCTCAGTTCTTTCCCGAATAATATATTTTATCATAAATAACGATTGTTTTTTATAACAATTTGTAGATAATTCAAGCTTTTTAAATTTCATTTATGCAGTTTTTTACATTACAAATCTCATTATTATATGTTTCTAGTTCTGACAAATAATGAGACCGAATACTGAAACATCATAAAAAGTATTGTTAAAAAGTAGGTTATTATATTAAACAGGTCAACAGGGTAGATATACTTTTTAAAAGCCAAGATATTTATGGTTCCATCGTTTAAAATATTATCACTTTGATTTTGACCAATAAAGTTAATTTATATTTAATCTAATTTCATTTCCTTCTATTCGTGTTTCATTACCTTCCCTTGCTTTTTCATTTCCATCTGTGCCTTCATTACATTCCTTATTTGTTTTCCAAAAGTATAAGTAGTATATAGGTGCCTTTCTTAAAATAATATACACAATACGTATACACCTTCACAATATCAAACTCTACACTGTAACTTCAAAATAAAAAAAATCTCCAAAAAAGTGGCAAATCGGCACGAAACGGTAGAACGACCCATGTAAATAATGACGTGTGAAAATCTTTTTTCTTACCTCCCGTTATTTTAAGCCACAAATGGCTGTCAAGCGTATTATTACGGTGTTACCTAATTACTAATTTACCATTTGTTTTGGACCTGTTCATAGTAAATTTTGTTTGAATTCCAGAGCAATGCGCAAAGAAGACAGCAGCGCCCAAGGTCAAATAGTGACAGAAATTCTTCAGCATCTCCACGCTTGCAACAACTCCGTCAAAGTATTCCATGGGCGAGAAGATGATCTGAACTTTGTCGAGAATTATATGAAGAATGGCTCTGATAAGCCACTGGTTTTGTATGGAGAAGGTAGGTATTTTTTGCGTTAGGCTACTTAGTGGCCTATTGTAAGGCAAAAGCCTCCCAAATTTTTCTAGACTCGACCGTATTGGCTATAATGTTTGACCACTTTTTACAGAATGCTTTGCATAGGATACGTAATTATTAACCCTACATACACTTAAGATCGCCACTCGTCCAAACATTTTCGTGGGCTTCATCACTCCAGCGGTGTGAAGACATTTGGATACATACATACATACACATACATCACTGGCTCAGTGACCCAAAGAGGATCTTGGCCGTTACGAGATTGACAGAGAAAAATACGATCCGATTTTGGATACAATACAGTCATCATAATTATGTGTCATGCTCTGTGATGATCATATCTTCATACGCTTCAGAACATCCAAAAGGTGTAATATACAGGAGTATCCAGACGGGGACAATTTTTCGCCAATCTGATTAAATTGTCCGATCAAATCAAGCCGTGCGGACGCAAACGCCAATTTGGCTCGCCGAATTCAACCGCCGATGTGACCGATCTTACCGATAAAACGTAGTGCGGACGCAAGCATACCAATTTGTGACGCCAATATTTTCGTTCTGGGGCATTTTTTCAATTTAGAGGCCTCTAAATTGGAGATTGACGCCAATTTCATTTCTGATCAAATCGATCGATTTGATCATCCCGTCTGGATACCGCTTAAGGGTTTCTTCAACTGTGAAAACATAGAATAGTTGTTAATTTTTTACAGGTGGCTGCGGTAAAACCAGTCTACTCTCAAAGAGTGCAGCGACGTGTCTGGAGACCTGGTTCGCTGAAGTGCGGCCCACCAACATCATCAGGTTTCTTGGAACTACTCCTGACTCCAGCGCGCTTACTCCGACGCTCATATCCATTTGCCAGCAAGTAAGAAACATGGGCTATTAAGACCACAAAAAATAAAAATAAAGTTTTAATGACTTTTTTCAGATCGCCTCGTGTCGATCGACCAGCCAAAAGATTTTAAAATTTCAGTAATTTATTTTCCAAAGAACGCAATAGTAAGATCTGTTGTATATTCTATATCAACGATTAAAGGACGACTCACGTTAGATCGGGCCGTGTCCGGGCCGGAGCTTCCGGTGCTTCCTTTTCTGTGACATGACAGGCGATCACGTGATGCTTTCCATAGAAAACGATGCGCCGAAAGCTCCGGCCCGGGCACGGCCCGGTCTAACGTGAGCTGCTCGTGCTTGCTTTCATCTCATACAAGGTGACGTTACACGCAACGTGTAGTGTCCACTGTAACCCAAGGCCTTAATTAGATCATCAGTCTCTCTCTCTCTCTCTCTCTCTCTCTCTCTCTCTCTCTCTCTCTCTCTCTCTCTCTCTCTCTCTCTCTCTTTCTCCCTCTCTCCTTAGCATTATTATTCCCATCTGATTGTGGGGTCTGCTTCTCTGGTTCTTTCTCTCCACTTCGCGCGATCGGACGTGTCGTCTACCGAAACGTCGCAGGCCCTCATATCTTTTGCTATAGTATCTGCCCATCTCATTAGATCATCAAGCAACCTAGCCAAGGTGACGATTCTCTTGCACTTCGCCATCGAATCGCTTTGTGTCTCTCTATCACTCTCAAGTGGAAGTGGGAGTTGGAACGGGTAGACCTCGGCGGACTTTCTCTGATCAGCTCGGGGAAATCCTGAAGAAAAGCCAGGTCAAGAGCACCCTAAACCGACGAGCGTATGAGGAATGTTATGAATATGAAGGAAGCGAAAGAGGTATGTCAGGATCGTAGCAAGTGGAAATCCGTGGTCTCTGCCTACCCCTCCGGGAAATAGGCGTGATTATATGTATGTATGTATCACTCTTCCATATAAGCGTGACAGTGACAGTTTCGTCCGCTACCCGCTACGTAGCTGGAATATTGTCTACGGGGCCAGTGTAACTCCTAAACGTCTAACCTTTCAAATCCGCTCTCCAGATTTCCTACAACTTCGCGCTCCCCTTCGAGAGCATCCCCGATGACCTGGTGCCCCTCACAGCGCACTTCAAACAACTCCTCACCATGGCTACCGCTCAGCAGCCTCTGCTTCTATTCCTGGATTCTGTGGACCAGCTAACAGGGATCGGGACGGAGAATAATAAGGTGTCTTGGTTGCCAACGAGATTGCCACCACATTGTAAGGTAGTTTCAAAATCTAATATTTTGTTTCTAGTTTTCCCAGACTGTAAAAATGAGTCATAAAAGCAAAGACATATGTAACTTCGTATAAAATGAATAAAGTCTAAGGAAAAAACGTGGCTCGGAAATCAAGAAAAAGTCATTCTCGGATAGATGGCGCACACACCTTTGGCCTATGCTCGGCTAGATGGCGTGAAGACACCGTTTCATATTTAACAATTTTAACACATAGATATCAGTGAATGAACTTGGGTCAAAATTATATAAAAATAATAAAATCATTTATCCATATATGTATATACATTTTTTTCATAATTTTATACGTTTTCATTTTAATCGTGTGTTGATAGATGGCAGTAAATTTACTGCGACTACAAAATTTACTATGACAGGACCCTTCTATACTATATATTCTCTTTGATAAAGGTAAGGTCTTTTCCGTACCCTCAACAGGTCAAATTAGAAAATATGAGAGGACGTATAAAATTATTAAGCTTTAAACTAATATACCTATTTACATAATACTGACAAACGGAGAAAAAGTCATCATATCATTGGATATCTATGAGACAGTCTATGTCTCAAAAAACCTATTCATTTACACATACAAGAGTAAGACAGTACTTATACCAAATACACTTCTTCAATGAGCTAGAAACCTTATTGTAAAAAACTTGCAGATCATAGTGACGTGCGCCTGCGAGGAAACGAACCCCGAGGTCTCGAAGGAGTATGACGTGCTCCGTCGCATGATCGACTCTGAGGAGAACTTTCTAGAAGTCACGGCGCTGGGCGAGGATCTGGCCATGCAGGTCCTGAAGTAAGTATAGTCGTAACTTTTATGTGTCTATCTAGAGTACCCTAACCTAAGTAACCCTATATACCTATATACAGGGTGATTCAGGAGACGTGAGCAGGACTAACACTGCGCATATCGTTAATTATAAGCAACTGTTTCGTATCAGTATTAGTGAGGTTAACGTTAATTTTCTAGTCGTGTTGAAAAAAAAAGTTATTAATTTTTTCACGACATGCATGGTCACCCTAAAATTAGAATACTAAACTACCGATATTCTGTGTCAAATTGAATGTCATCAGTGTCATCACGGTCTGGTTACTTTTGAAAACTCGTATCTCACTCAAGTTTGACAGTTTATTTTCTTCGTAATCAAAATGCCATTACGGTTAAAGAGGTTTTATGTTTATTAATTAGGTCCTGTATGGTGACCATGATTGTTGAGAATTAAATTTGCCCTCACCAGAAAGTTAAATAATAGGAAATATAGTGTGGTTGTTTCTCCTAAATACGACGGTGATCGATCAATTATCAGTTACTGAGTGTGCAGGATTAGTCCTGCTCACGTCTCATGAATCATCCTGTATAGTCTAGCAAACTATTTTTTATTATTTTAATTGATACACCAGCAGCTCTTGGAGCTGAGCTGATGCGCGTAGCACTTGTATTTTATTTTGCACTGTCAGTATTTTATTTGACAGTAGAATTTCAATTTATAAAACAAACTTTTGTTCATAATTGAAACAGAAACTGGACTTTATTGCGTGCACTTTTAGTCATTTGGCCTGACATTGCGAACATGTCATTATCATTACTTTTTATGTACCCTTATCTTTCGATACCTTCCATTTTGCAGCGGTATCATGGTCGCGTTTTTATCACATGTCATGACATGCGTCATTTTCGCACTTACATATTTAATTTCATTTCATATTTTCATAATTATCATTTCATTTCACTAACACCACCAACGCGCTGCACCTACATCGTCATGATGCAGTTATTATTCGAATGTCCATTTTATATTATTTCCAGGTTATGGATGGCATCGGCAGCTCGGGACTTGTCGAACTATCAGTGGCGTTTGGTCTCCAACGCTATAGGCAGCTGTTCTCTGCCGATCTTCGTCAAACTGGTGTTTGCTGAGGTAACTATGATCTATACGGGCACCCCACACTAGCGTCTCCCGGGCGTCTAGTCAGCGCTATGGGAAATGGCGTCGCTGCGCAGTTGCGCCAACGTTGCTTCGAGCAGCAGCCATAGAGTTGACTAGACGCCGACGCTAGGGAGACGATGGTGTAGGGTGGCCCATAAACTGAAATAGATGTCATATATATACATATATAGGTACGATAGAAACTACCAGTGGCGTTTGGTGTCCAACGCTATAGGCAGCTGTTTTCTCTCTTCGTCAAACTGATGTTTGCGGAAATACCATTGCGGAAATACCATAGCCGATGACTATTGTGTAATCGTAGCAGCTGAAAATCAAATTCTACTCAAAACTAAATTGGCCAAAGTAATGGATGAAGTAGCAAGGTGGTTCTCGGCCAACGGAATGATATTAAACGTTGAATAAAATTAACATACTCCGCTTCTGCTTGCGAGGTAACAGAGTGCACGATTTAAATATAAGTTGCAACGGCCAATACGTCCCTCAGGTTGACCAAGTGCGATACCTAGGCCTGATAATCGACTCCGGTCTAACGTGGAGTCCGCATATTGATCAGCTATGTGACCGCCTGTCATCCGCTTGCTTCGCCCTGGGCAGACTCCGCCCCAGTCTAAACATTAATAATATTAAGAAAGCTTATTACGGCTACTTTCATTCAATACTAGCATACGGAGTCGACCTATGGGGCGATGCTGCAGACCGACTAAGGCCATTCAAACTCCAAAAACGAGCAATTCGGTGCATATCTGGCGTCCCATGGGACCACCCAGCCCAGGAACTATTCAAACAAACAGGAATTCTTACCCTGCCGTGTCTATACATTTTCGAAGTGGCAAAATACGTAAGACGCAACATAACACTGTTTCCGACTCGTGGCAACGCCCGAGGTGCGAGTTCCGGGAGGCCTATTGAACTTAATCCACCTAAGACGCGACTAGCCAAGTCTAGAAAGTGTATACATACGGTAGGATCTAAAGTATATAATAAAATCCAGCTGGAGTTGAAACAAACCACCAGCGACCTATGTTTCAATAAAAAACTTAAATCTAAACTGGCGTCTGACGCATACTACTCAATCGATGCCTTTTTCGAGACCTAACACTGTACCAAGTAGATAATACTATAATATAGGTACTTTCACATTAATTTATCTAATAAACAACTACTAGTTCGCGGGCTCAGCCTTGCCTGTCCAACTATGTAAATAAATCTAATAATTAATTAATTATAAGACTTAGCATTAAGCATATATGTACCTGACATGTAAAATTATATTTTTATCAATAAAGAATTGAATTGAATTGAATTGTAATCTAACCAGATACTAGTAAGTCCAACATCTAGTAAGAACAACATAAATACTTAGCTGTTAAGCATACTTGTTGTTTAAAATGCTCTACAGATGGTGCATAATTGTTTTCCATCGTATTTTCGCGGAAACATTCATATTGGTCATGCTTCTTCAGTCAACCTCAGTACTTTTTTAAACCGAGACTGACTGAAACAGCATGTTAAGTTCGTACGTTTCCATGAAAATACGATGAAAAATAATTATGCACTACATCTGTCTGAACACACGTTCTCATTGTATAATGACTGTATCTTCTTCGACCTAGCGTTTTCCCGGCCTAGCGCCAAGGTCCGCTTTCCTACTCAATCTTCTCCAATTTGCCCGATCCTCGGCATCCTCGGGTGTGACATTGTTTTCTTCCATATCCGCTATCACGAAGTCCAGCCAGCGTTTCTTAGGCCTACCTTGGCCGCGTGATCTAGGGCCATGGACAGTGAGGTTGAGGCTGTTTCCGACATAGTCCACCGGTCTGCGGCTTATATGGCCATACCATCAGAGTCGGCTTTCCTGCAGCTTATGCGCTACGTCACAGAGTCCGAGGCTGCCACGAATGTGTTCGTGTCTCGTTGTATTTGGACACCTCGCCCGCTTTACTACTTCTGCTATAGATAATATGTAGGTAAATAGATAAAGATGTTCTTCTTTCACCAGGTCTGCAGATGGAGAAGCTACACGAAACCTCAGGACACCCATCTCGCTTCCACAGTCATGGATTCCATCATGATGCTGTTCGAGAGGATCGAAAAACAGGTACACTTTTTTTAGTTTATAAACTGAAATAAATGCCATGTACTACGAAAAAGTGATCAAGGCCTCCAGTGCCCCAGGCTGGACTCGAACCAGCGTCCTCTGCTATCGCGGCAGGTGCCTGTGCCATTCGGCCACCGGGCCACAGCGGCATAGGTCGATTTTATGGGTTTATGGTCAGGCACCTGCCGCGATAGCAGAGGATGCTGGTTCGATTCCAGCCTGGGGCACTGGAGGCCTTGGTCACTTTTTCTTAGTATATGACGTTTACTTCAGTTTATCTATCTGTACATATAATAAAGCTGAAGAGGGTCGAAAGTCTGTACATGGAAGATATTCGAAAAAAAGTTGGCTGGGGATACTTAGAATCAATAACAGAACACGTTCCAACGGTTTTTAGAATTTTTGTCCGTTTGTCTGTTTATCGGTTTATCTGTTTGTCTGTTTATTTGAACGCGCATCACGTGAAAACGGCTGAACGGATTTTGATGAAAACTTTACCAATCTGTCGGGAAAATCCCCGGCCAGGTTATAGGCTATAAAAATTCAACCCGTAAAAGGGGGGGTAGCCACAACACTCGATTGACTTAAGTTTGCCCCTGAATCGTATGGCGCTACTTAGGAAGCCAAGCGTCATCAGCCCGACATCTGTTCGCCACGGGCACACTACACCTGCCTGTTTTGCGGTCGTGGTTGCCGCTCCCGTATTGGCTTATACAGCCATGAAAAACGTTGTCGCCCTGCCTGACACTGTTTGTATAGTCTGCAATAGACTGAAAGGCCTATGATGACTTAGGAAGGAGGGGCAAACTTTTTTCAAATATGTGCTACCACTATTGAGTACCCTGGTAAACTAATAGATGGCGCTGAATTTAATACGTTGTGACATGAATAAGCCACCGAGGAAAGATATTGCCAAATTATCTCTAAGTTTAGAAGAGGGGGTATGGATATCAACAAAAATTGAATAATTATGTTGACTTAATAATACAACAAAATTAAACGACAGTAAATTAATTGCCCCTCATTGCACAGTGCCATCTTTTGGGGAACTGAGTAAACATTAAGTAATCAAGAAAACTAAAAATGAGTTTACATAGTTACGTAGTGGTAAAATGAAGACACATATCAACACGCGTATAATTACATAATTATTTAAAATTATTAATTTTCTCCGTCATGAATTATACCTAATCGTAATTATATCGCATCCATATCAAATCCATATTCATACGTATCGCCTCCTTTAAGCGCGCCTTTAATGGCCACGAAGGTGGGTACTTTAAAAAAAAAAAACATTTAAGTACCTCTGTCATTTGCAGTGCCGGATTAACCCTTTTAAGGAAAATAAGCACTTGCTTAGGGCACCACGTCTAGGGGGCACCAAAACCGTAGGCAAAAAAAACCCTTAAATATCGAGCCCTATGCGAAGCTAGGCTGATAAAAAACTGTCCCATCCCTTCTCTGTATGAAATCCTGGATTCGCGCCTGGATGGGGCTAAAAGTAAAAATGTACAACTGTCTATCAAATTGTGGTTTTCATATCGAAAAATAATTTACTTTGTTCTAATACTTCTAATAGTATTGTTATTTAAGTTTACTTATACCTATACCTATCATCATCACTATCATACATCACTACATCTTATAAAACAAAGTCCCCCGCCGCGTCTGTCTGTTTGTGTGTTTGTTCGCAATAAATTCAAAAACGACTGAACGGATTTTCATGCGGTTTACATCTATCAATAGAGTGATTCTTGAGGAAGGTATAGGTGTATAATAATCATCTAATACGGCAAAAAAACGGCTAACTGCGTGTCGGGCCACGCATTATGGAGGGTTCCGTATAGCTTCATACAATACAAAAAGCTATTCAAGCTAAAAGGATTCGCAGGCCTATGGAATATGCCTAAAGAGGAAAATACTGCTGAAATACGGCTTATGGCCAATCTATGATGTCCAGATGTAGTGCATAATTAATTTCCTTCGTATTTTCACGGAAACTTACGAACGTGTCTTGCTATTTCAGTCGTCTCGGTACAAAAAGGTTGATTGGAGTAGCATGACAAATACGAACGTTTCCGAGAAAATACGAAGGAATACACCTATGCACTATTACATCTGTAGGTAGGTATGTAAGAAAACTCGACTTATTAATAATTCTGTTTATTTCTCACAACAGGTAACTTTTTTCTTTTTTTTTTTAGGACTTTAGTCCATATTGTCTCCACTGCCGAGCTAGAAATTAAAAAAAAACATGTTAACGTATCGAATTGAAACTCACACGGAACCTAATGTTTATATGTATTAAGCTGAAAGAAATGTTTGCATAACAGTAACAAAATATTTTGTCATGACTTAAATAAAAATTGGGACTTCCGAACTACATAAAGGTATGTTACACCGGACAACAAGTCGGTTTGTAACAATAAAGGATGACTCACGCTAGACCGGGCCTTGTCCGGGCCGGAGCTTCCGGCGCTTACTTTTCTATGACATTGCAGGCTCCGGCCCGGACACGGCCCCGTCTACCGTAAGTTATCCTTAAATCGGATTTAGGATATTTATAAAAAAAAAAACAATCTTTATTACCTATATATATTCAGTTATTTCTTGAAATACTCAAAAGAGTACAGCTCATTTTTTTGTGTCCACCATCTCTCTATAGTTTAATGGTTTTGGTGGTCTAACTAGGTATTTTCAAAAACTTACGGCTGAATCGTAAAACTCCTATAACATAAGTAATTCCCTCCTGTAACCATGCTACCATGTGACACATATAATACTGCTTTTATTTTAACATCACATACTTATGAGGAATTTTTTATGTTTAAAAATATTAATTACTTAAGCTAAAAAAAATGTATGCAAAAAAGTACATCGAGATTAAACAAATGATCATAAGTCTAAACCTAAATTAGCCTGAGGCATTGTTCCCAGGACGCTGGCCGCATTCTCCCTCTGCACAGTGAGGTGAGGCTAATGGCTCCTCTACACGAATGGCCAACGCCGGCCAATCCAAGGGCCGCATTTATGCATTAGAGGGAGCAAGTGATATTGCTATCTCAGTCTACCGCATGGCTGCGTCCCTTGGATTGGCCGGCGTTGGCTATTCGTGTAGAGGAGCCATAAGATTTGCGCAAAAAATGTGCCAGCTCGTAGGTCGCCAGACACCCAGACTAGTTTGGTAGAAATTTCTTTTACTATAGTTTTACTACTTTTTAGTTTAATTTTTTTTGTCGTTTTCTTTAAAAAAAGTAAATAAATAGTGTCATAGAACATAAAAGCGTGACTTTAACTTTGACGCTGCTAGGAGGGATCCTAGCAGAGAAGATAAAGCCCTTTCCGAATAGGTGATGTGAATATACAGATGTATTAGTGCATAGGTAATTATTTTCCATCGTATTGTCACAGAAACGTACGAACGTGTCTTGCTATTTCAGTCAGTCTGGCTACAAAAAGTACTGACGTTGACTGCCCATACAACCATTTCCAGTCGCCGTTACGACGCGGTGTTGACACATCTTGTGTCGACACCGTCTGTTTCGGTCACAATTCCAGTCGCAGAGTCGTCGCCGTGTCGACACAGTTACCAGAAATGGGGAAGGGTCGACACATGACACAAAGTGACATAAAGTGTGGTCGCCGTGTGCACACATTGTTTCGGGTTTGCGACTACTTTATGCCAAAATCATTCGTTCATTCGTTCATTTTGTTCCTGTCAAATGGAAACTGTCAGATGGAAAAATACTTAAATAAAAATAAGTGACATTAATACGCCATCTCTTAAACGGATTACAAGACGTAATTATATATTGTTTGCATTTATATTACAATATGACTTAAATTATTATGGGGAATTAAACTGCTCGAGTGATTTGATAAACTAAGTGTAATATAATCAACGCGCCACCACATTGTTGTAGTTTAGCCGGAAATGAAATTGTTTACTTCTCAGTGCCTGTGTTCATAACTATATTATTTGAAGCATTTTTAGTACTTCGATGCGTATACTATACTTAAATAACAGAAATAACGCTTTACATACTACCAAACTTGTTAATTATGATGTATAAATATGGTTTAAGGCTGAGAAATATTGCAGTCACAAAGTAGTTGCAATGTTTCGACTTTGTGTCGACTCTGTGTTGACACATGACACGCGCTGTCAAAAGTAATAACAAAGTTACTCGATTTGCAAAATGGCTCCTTGTGTTGATTTGTTTTCAGATATTCTCAAAGTGTAAAAATGCCGTGGTCAGAGATGGGCATTAATCGATTAACTGTTTATTCGACTAATTAATGGAATAAAAAAAGTTAATTCTCAAATTTTAATCGCGATTAGTTTAGTCGACCTAACATAGATTGAAATTGAATTAATCTGAATATTAATCGAATAAATTATCGATTAAATCTCGATTGAAAGTTGACAGGGGGCCATTTTTGTACGTAAAAATAATAGAAATGTCTTGCATGCAGATGGTAGCAAAACACTTTGTCATAAAAGTCGAGATGGGTGTCGATATATAGGTTTTAGGGAGTGCCGATTTCGAAAATAATGATCATTTTGGAATCCGAAATGGCGGCCATGCACTGTGTCATAAAAGTCGTCATGGATGTCGTTTTATACGTTTTAGGGGGCCCCAATTTTGAAAATGATGACCATTTTGGAATCCAAAATGGCGGCCATGCACTATGTCATAAAAGTCGTCATGGGTGTCGTTTTATAGGTTTTGGGGGGCGCAGATTTAGAAAATGATAACCATTTTGGATTCCAAAATGGCGGCCATGCACTATGTCATAAAAGTCGTCATGGGTGTCGTTTTATAGGTTTTAGAGGGCGCAGATTTCGAAAATGATGACCATTTTGGATTCCAAGATGGCGGCCATGCACTATGTCATAAAAGTCGTCATGTATGTCGTTTTATAGGTTTTAGGGGGCCCCGCTTTCGAAAATGATGACCATTTTGGAATCCAAAATGGCGGCCAGGCACTATGTCATAAAAGTCGTCATGGGTGTCGTTTTATAGGTTTTGGGGGGCGCAGATTTAGAAAATGATAACCATTTTGGATTCCAAAATGGCGGCCATGCACTATGTCATAAAAGTCGTCATGGGTGTCGTTTTATAGGTTTTGGGGGGCGCAGATTTAGAAAATGATAACCATTTTGGATTCCAAAATGGCGGCCATGCACTATGTCATAAAAGTCGTCATGGGTGTCGTTTTATAGGTTTTAGAGGACGCAGATTTCGAAAATGATGACCATTTTGGATTCCAAGATGGCGGCCATGCACTATGTCATAAAAGTCGTCATGTATGTCGTTTTATAGGTTTTAGGGGGCCCCGCTTTCGAAAATGATGACTATTTTGGATTCCAAGATGGCGGCCATGCACTATGTCATAAAAGTCGTCATGAATGTCGTTTTATAGGTTTCTGGGGGCGCAGATTTCGAAAATGATGACTATTTTGGATTCCACTTTAATGACAAAATACGTAGCCGCCATCTTGGATTATAAAATGATCATCGTTTTCGAATTCTGCACTCCCTAAAACCTATAAATCGACATCCGTGACGACGCAAGTTATCTTTATTTTCAGATCTAACAAATTGCTACAGAATACAAAGGACAAAAAAGAAGCGAGGAGGTAATGAAACAAGCAAAAATACAGATGATTCCTCGACGCAATTGGGTGATTCTTAAATTGTGTCCAGATTTTTTTTGTCATAAAAGTTTATATTTTTCACATATTACTCTCACAAGTTCCGTGACATTTCGACCTTGTAATTTTTTAAGTAAATGTTTTTGTTTATCTATGAGGATCTCACTAGAATAGTATAATCAAGGTATGTTTATATTTGATGAATGAAATAGTAACGCAAAAAAAATTATATTTGTGTCTTATATTCCTGCCGAAGACTTTTATTTTACCTTTTCCTTCTACACAAGTTTGGCCAAGTAATAAGAATTTAGGGCTCTCAATTTTATTTTGACTTCTACAACAGAAAAGCTACGAGGCCATGTTTGGTATCGTTTTCGTATAAATTCGCAGTACCAAATTTAGTTAAGGTATCACATTGACACCATTCCGAAGTAAAAACATATAAACTTATTAAAATACTTTCTTTTAAACTCCTCTTCACGCTTAAACTGCTGAACAGTTTTAATTTAAATTTGGTACACATATATTTTGAGTCCCGAGACAGGATATAATAAGTTACCTCAAAAATAATCCTTTAAAGGTGTGACATGAGGTATAGGGGGGAATTCAGAATTGACTTCTTGAAGAATACTGTTTAAGTTTAGGTTTGAAGTCATGTTTTTTCATCATTTTTAACTAAATCAAAGATGTAGACCATCCCAAATTTCATATAAATCGGTTCAGCGGTTATTGATTTCCCGTACAAATTTCCACGCCACTTTTCACACCTTCAAAAGATGATTTTGGTTATAAGATCTATCCTATGTCCTGTTCCGGGACGCAAACTATTTCTATACCAAATTTCAACGAAATCGGTTCAGCGGTTAAGCGTCAAGAAGAGTTTCAAAAAAACCGGCCAAGTGCGAGTCGGACTCGCGTATTAAGGGTTCCTTACATTAAGTCCGACTCGCGCTTGACTGCACATTTCTAATAGGTTTTCCTGTCATCTATATGTAAAGAACTATTTTGTGTATTCAGACGGACATACATACAGACGCACGAGTGATCCTATAAGGGTTCCGTTTTTTCCTTTTGAGGTACGGAACCCTAAAAAGATTTATTTTTATTTTGTGGAATGGTGTCAATGTGATATCTTAAATGGATTCAGCACCCCAGATTTATACGAAAACGATACCAAACACGGCCTAGCACCTTCACTGATATAGATATATCAAGATAAAATTGAGAGCCCTAAATAAACTTTCAAGAGCGGATATCTCAAAAACTATTCAACATATCGAAAAAATTGACTGAATAAACTTGTAACAAATTAAATAAACTTTCATTTTGTGAGCCATGAGCCAAGTGGCCATGTCGCTGAGATGCATAGTTTCCGAGATATAATCGAAAAACGGGAAAATGGGACCTTCAAAGCCCCCTCTCTCCCCCCCCGCTCAAGGGCTACGGCCGGGGACTTTTGATATGTTCACCTCCTAACTTGTCAAACCGAGTTACGGAGTCAAAAATTGTGTTCCGAGCATTTCCCTCTACAAGTTTTGGAGCATTCGTTGCCTGACCTAAGTAGCTTATTGAATTTCTTTAAAAACTTTTCTGTAAAAGGTTGACGGGTGTTGGGTGTTTATATGGTTTCGGTCGATTATTATCATTTGCATTGCCCATGATGACTTACTAGAATTACGAGCACACGAGACACTAATAGTAGTTTGACAAACCTTGGTTTTCAAGAGGTATTTTATATTGACATTTGCTGTCACAAATTTGCTGTCAGATTTAGTCGCAAACCGCACGCAAAGTGCACACAAATGTGTCGACACCTTGTTACGGAAAAGTGTAGACACGGCGACGACACTTTGTTTCGAAACAATTCTAGACACATTGTGTGGACTCTGTTACGACACATCTGACATTTAGTTACCACTTTGTGATTCTGCGACTGGAATGGTTATATGGGTGAAGTATGACCATAGACTAGGAATCCTCTAGACGGAGTTTAGAGCAATCATTTCATGAAACCGATGCTGCCAAAAATACGGGGTTGCGGGGGACGAGGTGAGCGAGGTCCCGTGCCGTGATTGGTACGTTCAAAGACACGGACGTCACACAAAGTCACTTTCGACTCGAAAATGGAGTAAAACTACCGTATTTGTGGCAGAGGGGGTAGAGCTACTATGTCTTGTTTGTGCATGAGTATGACAAATACAATTATGCACTACATCTGTACTGTTTGTTTATGATATTGGTAATGTTTCTATTAGTTTCTAATGAAACTTGCCTTTATCTGTTTCACGCAATACTGCTTCTCAGGTGTAAACAGGCAAAGCACTTTTTCCTTGTTATTCTGTAAAAAATATGGTTGAATAATGATCATCATCATCATCATCATATCAGCCAGAGGACGTCCACTGCTGACAGCTGCTGCTGCTGCTGGTGGACTGACGACCTGGTTAAGGTCGCAGGACTCCGCTGGATGCGGGTGCCGCAAGACCGGTCATTGTGGCACTCTTTGGGGGAGGCCTATGTCCAGCAGTGAATAATGAAAAATGAACATAATTATTGGCTACTTATAAAATAACTAAAACTAACCGTAACTAAAAAAAAGTCCCTATAGTCTATATCTTTAGGTATTTAAATAAAAATTAAAACAATTTGTACATTTTCGGGTAGTTATAACATTTATTGGTTAACCGACCAATTACAAAACCGCCTGGATCAGTCAATGAACGACCTGACTTTAACCTACATTATTTGATCGTGTAATGTTTTCATCTACCCTCAACTGGCTTAAGGAACGATTTGAGGGTAGATTTTGTTTACTTTTATTGAAATACCTAAACTTACAGAGTATAAAACCTACCTTCTAAGCCTAGTCAGGCAGCATTCCCGCGCTGTATAGCGATAGCAATCCTTTGCGCGAGAAAGCTGCCTGCGCGAGAGTCCCCTCAACCGCTTTCCAAGCTCCTTAAGGAGCCCACGGGCTCCTCCACCTAACGGCCCAAGTGTCTCGACGCCAAAAGCTACGAACCCGTAGTTAGCGCCGAGACAGCTGTATTTGTAGGCCTTAAACCGAATGATGAACACAATATTGTCTTTGGTTCCCGCGATAGTTATGAATGAAATAAAACTATAAACGGATTATATCGCGTCTAATTAATTTAAAATACATCCCGACGTTAGTTTTAGGTGTGTGTGTGTGTTTTTATTTTTATTTTGTATGTTTTGAAATGTAGGTACGTTTACACCGTGATAAACAATTTGAATTGAATTGACGTTTTGAACACTTTACTTACAGCATACGTGGTTTCGCCGTTTACTGTCTTCCTTTGACGGTATTTTAAATGTTATATACCCGTACCATTGTATGTGTCGGCGACCGATCGTAAAATAAGGCCGATCGTTAAGTTCCTGTGTAATATTTTGGCCATAGTCACATTAAATTAAACCAATAGATACGTAGGATAGATTCCTAAAGGGGGTTTCAGATGCCCGAAGGGCAAACTATCCAGAAATAGGAGCCCCGCGTAGAGGGGCTTCGTCGACTCAGGAATTGAGACAATGATTTCCACGTTTCACGATATGCCTAGGAATTTCATGATTTGCCTGATTTTAAGATCGGTCGCCGACATATCCGTCGTGATCAAAATAATTTGGCCATCAATTGTGAGGTCAAATTTATCATAATTAAATTAAACAAAATATGTTTATATACCCCAGTATTTTTAGAGGATAACCGAGTCATATCCTGGAAATAAAGATAATCAGTAAATGAGGGTACAATTTCGCACTCAGGTTTCGAAGAGAAATAAGAATCAAACACCTTTAGCCTTACCACGAGTTTGACACTGACATATTCACTAGCGTGTGCATAACTTACTTTCTATGCATCTCGCTCGTACTCAACCCGGAACCAACCTCCAGCACAGTCACTAGTTCACTACCGACTAGGCTAAAGGCCTGTGCACACCGCTGTGTGTGCGTGACGTGTGCGTGCGGCGTTGTAGTATACAGATCCTTATGAGAGACGGCACACCGCTAGCGTGACGTGTGTGCTCAGGCCTTGAGAGGGAATATAATTATAGACAAGGTGAAATTATTTTTCATACCGAAGAGTTTGAAGACAGACGTTGTCGTTTCGGGACCTGCAAAAAAATCAAAGATGATTATCACTGTAGATACTATAATATTAAAAAAAAAAAAAAAAAAAAAAATTTGATACACCGAAGATACCACATTTACTAAATTCTGTCACAATAACCATACACACTCACATACATCCAGTATTATTACAACTCGTAATAATAGGTACCAAACCTTTTGGTACAATACATCCTGAAATAATTGGAAGAAAAATAGTGAATAAAATTGTTTGGAAGAGTGTCATTTTGTATGGGATTTTTAGTTTCCAAAACGTCCCGCTTGGCGCGCTGTTCAAAATCCCATACAAAAATAGACGCAAACGCGAACGCTCGTCACGCTGAATGAAATTTACACTAAGTGTTAGTGTAAATATACTCGTATTAAATAACTATATTATTCTTCTTACAAATAAATATATGTGTCGGGAATCGTGGGCGTATCATACTATCGTCAGCACATCAAAACTTTCAATCGTGGATGGCGAGGGCCTTCAATGAAATACGATATTCTACTCAGTCTTTACTGGAGAAGACATTACAAATCACAGCATAGCACACGTTACGTTTCTTATCTTAAGGGGCTACCCAAGGTTTTCATCGATTTTTGACAAGTGTTGAATCGTATCTCCTTTTTTTGCACTACAGATAGAATTATAAGACAAACGGTTATCGGTTTTTCAATCTTTTATCTCCGGTTTTGTCCACCGCATTTTGAAAAAAATAATCTTTATTTTTTTATGGATTTTTTTAACATTGTCTAAAAAAAACACTTTTTTCGTATCTAGTTTGCAGTGAAGGATCTTACATGTACGAAATCTACATATTTGGGTTCGTCCTTGACGTCTCGAAAAACGTGTCCAGGGCTTTAATTTTAAACTAATTAACCCAAAGGTTATGGGCCAGAAAATCAGTTTTTTAGCCAAAAATTGTTCAACTTTGATGCCAAATATCTCGAAGACAATGAACTTTGAAGTAAATATGGGATACTATAATAAGCTACAAAAAACATTAGAAAACTAAGGGATTCTGATAGAAGGTCATTGGCGTGGTGTAGCCCCTTAAGCAAACCAGTAAGAGTTGACCCAGGAACCACCACAGACGTCATCTTCTCCCTTTCGTTCTCATCGTTCCCTTTCTGAAGAATGATTGACAGCATAACTTCAATTGTTCTGGAATTCAATTGTTTTGACAGCGCACTCTATGACGCCTTGGTGGAACTGCGTCGAACGCCACCCAGGTGTACGTAACACTCTAGTTTGCTTTATTTGTCAAAGGTTGCGTGATTAAACGCCTCTTGAAGGCGATAGATGGCACAAATCAGCCATTCTCCGACATAATGCTTTATTCTTACCACAGCAGGTTGATAAGGTTCAAGCTTCAGTTTCAACTTAAGGTTCTTCGTTTCTTGCTGCAAAAAATAATACAAATTAAAATAAATTACAGTCCGTCTAAGCTGATTTTACATTAACTTGGCTGTGACAAAGTGTAGCAGTGCCGCCATAAACGTAACATTTTCATAAGAATAAATCCTAATAAATCATCATCTTCCTCGCGTTATCCCGGCATTTTGCCACGGCTCATGAGAGCCTGGGGTCCGCTTGGCAACTATTCCCAAGAATAGTTAATTAATTAACGCCAATTATTGGCGTAGGCACTAGTTTTTACGAAAGCGACTGCCATCTGACCTTCCAACCCAGAGGGTAAACTAGGCCTTATTGGGATTAGTCCGGTTTCCTCACGATGTTTTCCTTCACCGAAAAGCGACTGGTAAATATTAAATGATATTTCGTACATAAGTTCCGAAAAACTCATTAGTAGGAGCCAGGGTTTGAACCCGCGACCTCTAGATTGCAAGTCGCACGCTCTTAATGGTAGGCCATCAGCGCTTCCGCTAATACCAATAAATAAATAATAAATATAATTCATATTCTAAATTTCAGTCAAAAAAGAACTGTTAGTTTTTTTTATTTGAATAGTGAATCAAAGTTAATCTTACTTCTACCAGTGCTTCTTTTATCTGAAATGGTTTGAAGATGTTTAATTTAAATTTTTTACTCTTGTTTTACTTTGTACTACTGTTAATACAATTTTACATAAAAATATATAAATTTAAAAAAAAAGTTGAATTAGTTATTTTTACGTACCAGCTGCAATAACAAATATTTTTTCGTTTAAATAAATAAAATAATAACGAATTTAAAAGAAACATAATATTTAAAACTTCCGCGTTTTTAACACATATTAGCTCACATTTATAGACGGGTCTAACGCGAAATTTATTCAATTACCTATTGACAATAATGAACACTATGTGTAGTGGGTGGTTTGAAGATGTGATGTCCACCCCATGGTCTAATAAAACATGGTCTTCTATTCCCAGAGTGACACGGGCCTACGTCACAATAACATTGCCACTTTATTTCAACATAACATGTTACATGGGTACATTATACCTATGGTTAATAAGTTAAAATATTTCTTTATAATTTTATAATTTTCATTTATATGTATTTTATCTTAAATTTTACAATAACACGTCATTTTTAATTATTCGTTAGCAATATCTTCCGATTCACGAAAGAAATTTCAGACGTTCGGGTAATTCTGTTTACATTACTTGCAACACAGGATAGCGCTGTCACATTTGACAATTCGGATCTAGATAACTTCATGCCCTGACCGTCATCCTTGTCGAACGCGTGTTAATTGTTATTTCCTTCTCGCTCAGTGTCAGCAGTCGCAGTGTTTTCCAAACTTTTCACGTCGTAAGCTTGGTAATTAATTTGTAACTGTGAATTAGTTTTTCAAACGTTTGTCTTGTATAGATAAATAAAGTTTAATTTAATACATTAGATTTGTTTTATTTTACTATGTTTCTACATGAAGAACTTAAAATTAATGCCGTTAAAATAATATTCACCGTTGGTTAAAATTATCCCACATTTTAAAGTTTGAGAACCTGTAAACAGCATGATGACGTAGGCCCGTGTCAGTTAGGTCATACGCGAATCTCGGAATAGAGTACCAGGCGGAGTATATTATTATACCATGGTCCACCCCAAACTTTTCCATACACTTTTCGTCGGGTAGTTGCACAAATCTCTGTTTTGACATTTTGCTGGGACATCAGTAGAGTCAGACCAAGAATAATCTGCAGCGGATTTGATAGCCCACGCAGTGAAAGTGTTATTTTAAACGTCAAACTATGACGTATGAATGACACTTGCACTGCGTGGGCTATCAAATCCGCTGCAGACTTTTTTTGGTCCGACTCTAGCCGCGACCACGACCAGTGAAACCTGTGTCGAAACGAAACGTCAGTAAATAAAGGTAATTGAATAAATTTCGCGTTAGACCAGTCTATAAATGTGAGTTATATGTAAAAGAAACAGTTTTAACAAAATGATCGAATTTAAACTTTCGTGAGATATAACGAACTTTAAGGTAATTTTACAATTTCACTTACGCGAAACACTCGTTGGAAATAAGCTTACAGTACCTATATCAAAATGTATATTCTTTAGTAAAATTTTCGTAACATACTTCTTGTGCTTTCTGTTCCTTTTCTGTACCATGCTGAAATATATTAATCAAATTTAGTAGCTTGATTACTCATTTTTTTATTTACTTTGAGTTTATAAACGGATAATAGATTCTTTATTCTTTATTCAGGCAAACACAAAGTATAAGTTTACAGCTCCAACCAAGACACTTGTACTGTTAATACATATAATATGTGGTCAGTATTATATAATTAAGAAGTAGACTTGTATTACACACATTATACACTTTTCGAATTATCTCTAGAATTAAACATATGTACTTATTATGTTAAGTTACATAGATGTCACATATTAAAGAAAAAGTGACGAAGCCCAGTGGCCAGTCCAGTGGTGAAGGCCGGATTCGAACCGGCGTCTATAGCTATCTGGGCTAACACCATGAACCCCTTGCCACACCAGTGGTTATGTGTGCCGGTCACCATAGCCTATGGACGCCTACAAAAACCTGTACACTCCTTTTTACAGAACCCTATTTTGTGGGGTAAAACTCTTAATTGTAAATGGATAAAATACTCTGGCACAGCTACTATTCAGGAGAAAAATGCGGCAATTTTAAAAAATGTAGGCGCAAAGGGTCTTTTTAAAAAAAAAGAATTTCGGGCCATTTTCTACTGACAATGTGGGTATGCCAGGGCGTATTTGCTATTTTCACTATTTATTATCGATTTTAGTGATAAGTACTTACCGTGGGCACAACATCCTCAATGATTGACTCTAATTTTGTACTCCCAATCTAAACAAACAAAAATTGTAAATTCAAAATATATTTATTTCAAGAAATACAGAAATTTCAAAACAAATTTAAATATTCAAAATATATTTATTTCAAAAAATACAGAAATTTCAATAAAAGCAGTACAGTGATCCCCACAAGGCTCAGCCTGTATCGTGGGAATCTTAGAGAAATACCGAATACTGACGTTGCGGCTATTATTTTAACAGAATAAATAATTAATATCAAAGCTACTACAATATAATTTTTTTTTATTATATGACTAATTATCCAACTAAGTGTTAAAAACAAATCAAAACAAGTTCTATTAGTATCTAAACTATAATTTATTACTAAAAACACAAATTAAGAATAATCTGAGTCTGAGATTTTCATGACACTGACTTTTTCCTACCTACATAAAAAAGTTCAGTAAAAAGAACATATTACGGTATTTAAGAAAAGAAAAAAAATTGCATGTGTATCACTATCCTAAAAAAAATTTTAAATCCATATTAATGACAAATACTTACCGCGGCCATAAATACGTTAATCTAAAATTATTCATTATTATATTAAATTTTTCTAATACATACGTTTCCAAAAACAAATAATATAAATTAAGGTTAAAGTATATAATTGTTTTCTTTGTAAACTGCCTGCACATCTTTCTTGTATCTACTATTTGAATCATTAAAATTTAATGTATTTATAAATGTAATGTAGGTACATAGTTATCGTAATATTGTAAAATATTACATACCAACTGAAAATAAAAACCAATAAATTATTCAGGTATTTTATAAAAAATACTCATTATAAAACTGTGTAGGTAGTTATTTGAAAATAAAGGTAAGTATACACATTTTTATACCTGTAGTTCCTCGTTAGTTATTTCTTGAACCTGTAAAATTCCAAGATTAAAACGGCACAAATAAAACGATATTTGTAAATAATTAAATCTTATAATAAAAAAAAATAGGTAAATTATGTCAATAACAAAAAAGTAAATTATGTCAAAAAAAACAACGGGTTGCACTCCGGAAGTGCCGGCAGAAGTGAAAACTCAATGACATTGCACAGCGCCGCTAAAGAAGTTTCCACTATGTATAATTGAGGTTAACGCCATCTAGCGTTATTTCGTCGCATTACTTGAAATCCCTAAGCACATCACTGTTAGTACTCGAGTTATAGTATACCAGTTGGAGGGAAACTCACTAGATGGCATTTAAATCAATAAAGAAAAACTCAATGACAAGTGACGTCACGTCTTACGTCTTACGCTCTCGCGAGTTTAACATTTTTTCCCCATCACAAAGAGTGCACAGCGCCGCTAGGGAAGTTTTCACTTCAATAAAAAATTTTTTTTTTGCTAATTACCTTTAAGCTTCCTAATAATGCGGAGAGTTTCGGTTTAAGTTCTTCCTGAAACGCGAACAAATATTATGAATACAATTAGCCGCGTGTTTTATTTAAGTTATTTATAATTGTTGGTTATTAAATGTAATTATTACACATATCGAAACTGTTTATATCATGGCATTTTGTGGTAGGAAGATTTAGCTATTTAGCTTTATTAGGTATGCCTAAGTATACCATTACATCCATAAAGATTGCATTTAATTTTGTAAGTCAATGATAGTTTTGAAAACTGAAAAGAAAAGAAAGTTTTCGAAAGGACGGGTGAAGATCGGGCAGCCAAAAGGGCCTACTTGGGTCGACCAACTGAGCGCCGTCCTGTTGGTCATCCTAAATACCGTTGGGCAGATAGAGTGGAGGAAGAGCTCGGCGTCGGCGATAGCTGGCGGGATACCGCTCTGGACCGAGCAAAGTGGCGTGCTCTTGTGTTGGAGGCCAAGACTCATTTTGGGTCACCGCGCCAACCAAATAAGTAAGTTTGTAATGATAGTTGAAAATACTCACGGCTAACTAAAAAATATAAGTCAATGGAGGTTCAGTAAACTATTAAAATAATCTTAATATATTTTATATTTCAAGAAAAATATGTATTATTTTTATTAAATTAGTTATTCAGTTCCACAGTCTCGGAGACAAGGTAAAGGTTTTCTTTGTGTTATTTTAACAGTGATATTTTACTTGAAAAGCATTATATGTAGTTACCTCGGGTGGTTGATGCTCGACTATTTCACTCGCCAACTGCAATTAAAACTTCATACTTAAAACAAGTTATACCAAACCTTAGAGGATATAACCAAACGGAGTAGCCATTAACAGGCGTTCCCCTCTGTCGAAAATAGGCGGCCAATGGTCAAACACATTGGATGTACTGTCGTTTATCTGACATGGCTATTTTTACGTTAGTGTATACATTTGACGTGCCCCTCCCCCGCAAAAATCAGCAATTTAGTACCGAAAATTACAGATATGGTACCAATGGTAAGTACCAAATAAATGCAATAGATTTCGGAAAGAGAACAGTCATGGAATCAACTGTAAGTCGGTCCTTACATACATAAACCGGGATAAAAATTACCCTTTATAGTTTTACGGGAGTTACATAAAATTAACTTACTTTATTCGCTCCTTCTACGTCACCTGTTGCCTGTCAAAAATATTAATTTACAAATTGATTCTAATATAAATAAATATGTTAACCACAGATCGACTTAGTCCTACCCAAAGCCCAATAGGGCTTATTTAGGGTAGGTACTAGACGACGTCATAATTATAATAATAATTATTGTATTTACCAATGAGAAATATTATTTGGTACAATGATTAATCCAAAATACCAAATTTTTCAGTTATTTCTTTGCCTGGAACAGAGACTTCGCAAAAATGACTCTAACATCTATTTACTACTTATTTTAAGTAACACAATATTATGTGTCATAACTATTGCATCACTATAATATGTATCTTTAGGTATTTAAATAAAAGTAAACAATTTTTACATTTTCGGGTAGTTATAACATTTATTGGTTAACCAACCAAATACAAAACCGCCTGGATCAGTCACTGAACGATCTGACTTTAACCTACATTATTTGATCATGTAATGTTTTCATCTACCCTCAACTGGGGTGACAAGGGTAGATATTGTTTACTTTTATTTAAATACCTAAAGATACAGAGTATGGTATAAATAAATAAAATAGGTCATTTTTACGCACATTGACTCTGTCGATTAAACAGCGTGAACAAATTGGAACCCAAAACAATATTAATTTTTCTTTTAACGACAAAAAAAAATTCAATGTGACTGCAATTACTTAATGAAAGTATAACGTATATAAGTTACTTACTGCCAGCTATGTAAAACAGATTTAAGGTTAAGAACATTTACTTCCATTGTAATGGGTGTTAGCAAAAAAGAAGTATAAATACATTATAGGTAGATACAATTCCACGCGAACGAAGTCGCGGGCAATAGTAGGTACATAACTCCGCTAACCGGCTATCTCATTGCGCTCCCAGCGCCCGGCGCGACGTGTAACAGTACGCGACGCGCGGCCTTCGTAAACGCTACTCATGCACTGTTAGTGCTAAAAAATGCTGACACAGGGTGTCCGTAATATGTGGCGCGAGTGACTAAAAATATAGGGACATTCCCTTTTTATTATAATGATTGTAAATAACTTTATTTCAACAATTCTGAGAGTAAAAACCATAAGAAAATACTTGAGTTAAATCGTTTTATTAGCTTAAATTTACTTACCTTTATTGTTTCAGATAATTTTGCAATGTCAGCTTCGCTGTCTTTCTAAAATACGATCACAACATACATTAATTAAATGATTTTTACTTTTAGGTTAGTAATTAAGTGTTGGTACAACGCGTTTCGGAAAATTTACAAAATGGCAAAACCATCTGGGAAACTCCAGAGATCTAAAGCTAACAGAGATAACAAATATTTTCATATCTTGCTCTAAACTTGACTAACTATTTTCTTGACTTACTGCAAAAGCTTCCAATTTTTTAATGTCCTGTAGTAATAAGATAATTAAAATTAGAATTTAGTAAATTTTATTCATTTCTTCGAAATAACTACACAATTTGTCTATATTAAAATAAATTAAATAACTTATAATTTTTTTTTAGTTACAGCCTAAAATTTAATTTCATATAAAACTTAAATTCAAATAAAAATTAAACATTAGAACTAAATCTTACCTTAAAAATTATATATAATTTAATTACATTAATTTGGTATGTTTCATGTAATCATGTATATTTCACTTGTATTTTTTTATAATTTTCATTCCTTTTGTAATGGGATAGTATAATTTGGGAATGTAGGTATGTATTGTATATATTTATACCTACCTCTGTTGTTTTTTGATCATGATCAATAATATCCAAGGCAATCTATAAAAGGACAATATTAATTTATTTTTACCTTCATAATAGCTGCTTTATTATTGATTAACAATTTGGGTAAAAAATACAAACTTAATACTTATTTATTTATTATATTTATCGTAGGTATTATTGTTTCTTATGTACATCCAACCGCAATATGGCGTGGCCACTTTACGTATCAATAAATTCATTAATATTGTGTTTATGAAACTCTGCAGGTCGATGTACGTATACATAGTTATATAAATATATCGCACTAAAAATGAGTTACATATATTATTTTTAAAATAAATATACCATCATAAAACGCTTAAGGTTTTTTGCTGATTGTTAAAGTTAATTTTAATGTTTACCAACTTTTAGAAATAAATAAGTAAAAATATTTATTATTTAAAAATTTGTATAAAACAAAAATCTTCTTGCAGAAATGCCATTTGATCCTATAGCACACTTGATTCGGTTAAGTTGTGTTCTAATATATGGGGAAGATAAACAAATTATAGCCAGCATTTTATGAATGTAGTATAATACCTTTGGGTATGGTGCTTTACCCACGCTAACGTCCCCTTCCCTCCCCCTGCCGCAACCCCCCCTTTTTGCATGAAATATGTCCCGGTTGACGGTTTTTATTAATTTTTGAGAAAAGTATTAGAATTAGGAATAAAGTGTCAAGGTAAGAAATAATCCTTAATAAATTCTAAACAAAAAAGGTTATATGCAACTTTTTGGTAAGACTCGCCATATTCATGTATTAACTTGTTGAAGTTCAATATAACATAGTACGTGATAATACTGAAAGAAATCTTATACGGAGAATAAGCTTGCAAGGTTATTCTCCGTGTAGGATTTCTTTCAGTACTATTACGTACTATGTTATATTGAACTTCAACAAGTTTTTCAACGGTTAAATTTTGTCGAAGTTCATCTAGCCATAACATGAATATGGTGAGTCATATCAAAAAAAGAATTTAACCCTTTTTGTTAAGAATTTAATAGGGATTATTTCTTTCATTGACACTTTTTTCCTATATTGTATACTTTCCCCAAAAAATTAAAAAAACTGTGAACCGGGACATATTTCATGCAAAAGGGGGGGGGGGGGGGTTGCGGCAGGGGGAGGGGAGGGGACGCTAGCGTGCGTAAAGCACCATACCCAAAGGCATTCATAAAAGGCTGGCTATAATTAGTTTTTCAAAAAACACAATTTGACCGAATCAATTACTAAAAGTTTTATACTCGGTTGTTTAGTCAAAAAATTATAAACGTATTGCCAAAATATTTGATATGGATTATGAGCAAAATATTTGAATGCATATACCTTCGCAGCCACTTTATCTCCCGTTCCAGGTTTGGTCATCTGTAAAGAATATAATTATTTCAATAAAAGCATCTTCCTCAAATTATTAAAATATGCATAAAGTTAAGAAATCAAGTGTTAAATATTATTACTTAATTAGATATGTTATTCATACGTAATTATAAATGGTCTCATCGGAAGATCAGCGCTGGAAGTCGCCAGCAACATGCTGAGGTTTTCATTTCGTGGCACTTTCTCTTTTTTATGTTTTTCTGTTCTGTATAAGTTTTTATTTTGTGTTTGTGCTCACGAATAAAATTATTTCTAACTAGCTGTGCCCGCGGCTCCGCCCGCGTGTAATTCGGTCTGTGTCAGTAAGCGGCTAATTTCTAATCCTAATTTCTCTCCCTCTCCCCTGGAGGCGGAAGTTGAAGTAAAGTTGACAGATGGATAATATGCTAGAGGACTGAAGTCCAGATAAAATATTTTACAATTAGGTACCACTAAATAAAACTACACTCCAAAATCAATAGTTTTATTCGCCCTTATTCAAATTTTACACGTGATTTAAACTTAGAGAATATAACCAAACGGAGTGGTCATTAACAGGCGTTCCCCTCTGTCGAAAATAGGCGGCCAATGGTCAACCGACGTTTATCTGACATGGCTATGTTTACGTTACGTGGTACACATTTGATGTGCCCCTCCCCCGCAAAAAACGCCAGACTATTTTGTACCGAAAATTATAGACATGGCGTCTCCGTTGGTTATATTCTCTATGGATTTAAACGACAGAGTAGTAGGTGAATATCGGACGATACAGTAAGGTATATGCGCGCGAGCGAAAGCGAAGAGGCCTGCCTGGCTAGAGCGCCACTTACCGTGGTCTTCTTCAGACTCCTGAGGAAGACCACGTGCCCCTTGTAACCTCAATGCGTTGCGAAACTTTCGCGAATGATTCGTTTTTTTTCGGGAAGGCATGGTAATGCGTATAAAATGCGAGTCCCAAATCGCTTGACTCCGCAAACGACCAGTCGGCCGGATTAAGATATTTTGATGCCCTAAGTATTTCTAGACCTTGGTGCCCCCTCTCCCTAGGGTCATCAATATTACATTGAATTTTTTTGGTAAATTGAGTGACGATCATTGCTGCATTTCAGCTGAGAATGGAAATCAGTCACATCATGTTATCACGAAAATTGACAGTGCCGCAGCAGTAACGTTGCAACAGAGTACCTAATGCTGCTGCAGTCGCCACCCAAATGTCACCTTTATCATAAATATGTTAGAATGTTATTGAAATCGCGAGCGAAGCGAGCGCGAAAATTTTTCGATATAAAAACGCAATTCGATAGACAGTTGTACATTTTTACTTTTAGTATGGAAATCAGTCACATTATTTTATCACGAAAATTTACAGTGCTGCAGCAGTAACGTTGCAACAGAGTAATGCTGCTGCAGTCCCCAGCCGAATGTCACCTTCATCATACCTTAGAAAGTTATTGAAAACGCGAGCGAAGCGAGCGCGAAAATTTTTCGATATATAAAAACGCAATTTGATAGACAGTTGTACATTTTTACTTTTAGTACGGAAATCAGTCACATCATTTTATCACGAAAATTGACAGTGCCGCAGCAGTAACGTTGCAACAGAGTACCTAATGCTGCTGCAGTCGCCACCCGAATGTCACCTTTATCATATCTCAGAAAGTTATTGAAAACGCGAGCGACGCGAGCGCGACAATTTTTCGATATAAAAAAACGCAATTTGATAGACAGTTGTACATTTTTACTTTTAGTGTGGAAATCAGTCACATCATTTTATCACGAAAATTGACAGTGCCGCAGCAGTAACATTGCAACAGAGTACCTAATGCTGCTGCAGTCGCCACCCAAATGTCACCTTTATCATAAACATCTTAGAATCTAATTGAAAACGCGATCGAAGCGAGCGCGAAATTTTTTCGATATTTTTTGGTGCCTTCTAGACATGGTGCCCTAAGCAAGTGCTTATTTTGCTTAAAAGGGTTAATCCGGCACTGCAAATGACAGAGGTCAATGTTTTTTTTTCAATGTACCCACCTTCGTGGCCATTATTAAGTGCTTAAGGAGGCGATACGTATGAATATGGATTTGATATGGATGCGATATAATTACGGTTAGGTATAATTCATGACGGAGAAAATAAATAATTTTATGTATACGCGTGTTGATATGTATGTTTATTTTACCACTAAGTAACTATGTAAACTCATTTTTAAATTTCTTGGTTACTTAATGTTTACTCAGCTCCCCAAAAGATGGCACTGTGCAATGAGGGGCAATTAATTTTGTTGTATTATTAATCAACACAATTATTCAATTAAATTTGTTGATATCCGTACGATTGATTGAAATTTTAGAAGAGGGGTCTTCTAAACTTAGAGTTAATTTGGCAAAATCCTTCCTCGGTGGCTTATTTATGTCAGGTCGTATTTAATTCAGTGCCATCTGTTAGTTTACCAGGGTACTCTATAGTGTTAGCACATATTTGAAAAAAGTTTGCCCCTCCTTCCTAAGTAGCGCCATACGATTCAGGGGCAAACTTAATTCAATCGTGTATTGTGGCTACCCCCCCTTTTAGGGGTTGAATTTTTATAGCCTATAACCTGGCCGGGGATTTTCTCGACAGATTAGTAAACTTTTCATCAAAATCCGTTCAGCCGTTTTCACGTGATGCGCGTTCAAATAAACAGACAAACAGATAAACAGATAAACAGACAAACAGACAATAATTCTAAAAACTGTTGGAACGCGTTCTGTTATCAATTCTAAGTATCCCCAGCCAACTTTTTTTCAAATATCTTCCATGTACAGACTTTCGACCCTCTTCAGCTTTATTATATGTATATAGATAGATTCTATTTCTATGTCTAAATATTTCTTGAAGCTACCTATCCGGAAAGTCAGGTTTTGTATATGTACTTACATGCGTAACGCACCAAAAAATTACAATATTATTACAAATTACATAATTATGCATAAATTTGACAGAGGGACATTTTCTTTTTTTTTTATTGTGACTGTAAATAACTTAATATCAACAATGTTGAGAGTAAAAACCATAAGAAAATCTCAAAAATAATAATTTTCAAAATCGCTCTTAGCCAAAAATAAAAGTCTAATTAATATACTTACAGATAGCTGTATACATAAAAACAATTTTATCTTATATTTGAATAAAACTTCTGTGGCACTGAAATATATTTAACACATTAAAATAGAATATTTAATTTTATGATATGGAAGCGCTGGTGGCCTAATAAGAGCGTGCGACTTTCAATCCGGAGGTCGCGGGTTCGAACCCCGGCTCGTACCAATGAGTTTTTCGGAACTTATGTACGAAATGTCATTTGATATTTGCCAGTCGCTTTTCGGTGAAGGAAAACATCGTGAGGAAACCGGACTAATCCCAATAAGGCCTAGTTTCCCCTCTGGGTTGGAAGGTCAGATGGCAGTCGCTTTCGTAAAAACTAGTGCCTACGTCAAATCATGGGATTAGTTGTCAAGCGGACCCCAGGCTCCCATGAGCCGTGGCAAAATGCCGGGATAACGCGAGGAAGAAGAAGATTTAATTTTATGATATCTACGTGAAAAATCTAATTATGTTTATTACGGTTTATGGTGCAATTAATGTTCTAAGGTTTTTATTTCATACATGCCTTTTTTAATATGTTCCGAATTTTGGGTACTTCTCGTTGTTGGCTACCCGGGTTGCCACTTCTGAGTGCCTGGGAAAGATTCAAGATTACCATTGTAAAAAAAGTAACATGTGAATTTTCTGTCCATAAAATTTAATGAAATATTTGGTTAATAGGTACTTCCGCAGTAATATTTAATGATTAATGATATTTAAAGAATTTAATATACAATTTTGGAAACAGAATTTGCCCATTTGGCTTTGTTTGGCAGACTCTGGCAGCGTTTCCCCGATGCATTGCGATGCTTAGGTTAACATTCCATTTCTGACCGCAGTTGCACTACTAGTACGAACGCGTCGGTGTTATTGTCAATTTCCATAGTAAAATGAATGGTAGTGCTGCTGTAGTTGGAAATGGACTGTCCTTTATTATGCGCGAGGAAACGGCCAGCTTTTCGGTCGCCAGTGACGTCGACCAGTCTTTTAGATGGCTTTTTCAAGAGCTGAAGAGCTAGATCTAGACCAAGACAATGGCATTTAGGGGTTTAGATTTAGACCAAAAAAAGTCTGCAACTATTTTAATAGCACACGCAGTGCAAGTGTTATTTTAAACGTCAAACTTCTATGAAATTATACCGTATAAATAACACTTGCACTGCTTATGCTATCAAAATAGTTGCAGACTTTTTTTGGTCTAACTCTAAACCCCTAGTGCCATAAAAATATAGGTCTAAAGTGTCTAAATGTACTTACTGTGAAATTAAGAAATTAAAAGGAGACTAAATCCCACTGTTACAACCTCCCTGACATTCACGAAATAATCAATATGAGAACTATTAGCCTAATAATTGTTTGCATTCCCGCTACAACTAAAGCTGCATATCATTCCTTGCCTAACCGTGTCGTGACGGCTTGCAACCGTTTACCGGATAGTGTTGTGACTGCTCCTTCGGTCAATGTGTTTAAAAACAGATTGGACAAGTGGCTTTTAAACAATAAGTTAGACTGATGTTACTTAGTGATGTGATATGACTTTACAAACTTTGAACTATATAATACTGGACACTGTGTGACATAGACTCATCAGCTAAATAGCTGCTCGCCTATAACTATACAGGGCGATTCATGAGACGTGAGCAGGACTAATCCTGCACACTCAGTAACTGATAATTGATCGATCACCATCGTATTTAGGTGAAATAACCACACTTTTACCTATTTTGTAATTTTTTGGTGAGGGCAAATTTAATTCTCTACAATCATGGTCACCCTACAAGACCTAATTAATAAACATAAAACTTCTTTAAACGTAATGACAGCATTTTGATTACGAAGAAAATAAACTGTCAAACTTGAGAGAGATACGAGTTTTCAAAAGTAACCAGACCGTGATGGCAGTGATGACATTCAATTTGACACAGAATATGGGTAGTTTAGTATTCTAATTTTAGGGTGACCATGCATGTAGGAAATAAATTAATAACTTTTTTTTTCAACGCGACTAACTAGAAAACTAACGTTAACCTCACTAATAATGATACGAAATTGTTGCTTATAATTTACGAAATGCGCAGTGTTAGTCCTGCTCACGTCTCCTGAATCATCCTGTATATAATTATATAATAATAAATTAGAAATTAAATATTCTTACTATTTTAGCATCGCGGCCAACAACTAAAAAGTCCGCAAAAATGCCCAGAGGCAGCAAGCACAGTAGGGACAAGTGCATGGTTGCAACGATGCTCGTGTGAATGATTAGATTGATTAGTCAATTATAAAACAATATGATCAAAGAACAATTAAGTGTAGAAGAGTTGGAAAGTCTAAGAAAATATTTGCCTCTAGTTTTGACAGGATCCGTGAATGTTGCTGTACGAACCCCATACATTAATTATGCGATAACAGGGGGTCTAGCCAGGATGACAATCTTACGTCTATAAACACCAATAGGTATTACTGCAATATATGTTCGGCCGCCAGAGTGCAGCACTAAGCTAGCTAGTAAACCATAGAGTAACTTATTGTACATATGTGTGCCTTAAACTGTTTTTTGACAGGTTTTCACAGATAATAAAATATGACATTGATGTATCAAGGCGGTTTGTTAACAAGGGCCTACCGGGAAACACGAAAATCTAAATGTTGTTATCTGCCTCTTTATCGCTCGAATATACAAGAGTGATAGAGAGGTTAGATAACGAAATTTAGATTTTCTTGTTTCGCGGTAGACCCCCAGATTGTGATGGATTGTGGTAGCAGCGCCCCCGTACGCAAAGTTTCGCAAAGCTGCTGCAAAAAACCACGTGACTATTATTCCCATGCATTATTTAAGTTTCGATTGGCGTTTTCTGTCAGCGATTGTCATATTGGCTAGGCTTTCCCGATCGTCAAAAGTTGACGTTTACTTTGACAATTCAGTTGCTTCTAAACTTCTAAACTGACGCTGGCACCGAACAGCGCCCTCTAGTCAGGTTGTTAAATGGAAAGGTTTTTTCAGAGACTTTAAACCTCTTCAACAATCAATACTCTATGTTTTCGATTAATCGGATGTTAGTCGCGATGTTACCGTGAAATAGACAATCAAATCAATTTGATCTTACTAATTAATAAAATTGAATAATTGCCAATCAACCAAATTTTAATAACTATAGATAACGCAGTGCATGACTGATTTCAATTTGAACTAAATGCATATTCAAATTTTAAAAAACCGGGCAAGTGCGAGTCGGACTCGTGCAGGAAGGGTTCCGTACCATAATGAAAAAAAAAACGGAAAAAAAAACGGTCACCCATCCAAGTACTGACCACGCCCGACGTTGCTTAACTTTGGTCAAAAATCACGTTTGTTGTATGGGAGCCCCATTTAAATCTTTATTTTATTCTGTTTTTAGTATTTGTTGTTACAGCGGCAACAGAAATACATCATCTGTGAAAATTTCAACTGTCTAGCTATCACGGTTCGTGAGATACAGCGTGGTGACAGACAAACAGACGGACGGACGGACGGACGGACGGACGGACGGACGGACAGCGAAGTCTTAGTAATAGGGTCCCGTTTTACCTTTTGGGTACGGAACCCTAAAAATCGTAACTGGATTTTCTAAAACAGGATCATGTCATATCAATAACAAATCAAGTTGATATTTTTGAAATCTATTCGCTACTTATGCACGCAACTCATGAAGTGAATGGCCAGTATTAATATCGGTTTCAGTAAATTTTCACGGATCTCTAAGACAACTTTTGAGTAGATATCTACCCTAAAGATATGTTAATAGTTTTATTTTAGGTAACTACTTATAGTCCTTCAGTACAACTAAAATACGGTCCAGTTTTTAACGTTGATTCTTAACGAACCTTTATAATTCGTACTCGTTACATTTGTTTTGGAGCTTAGATACTCTAATGCTCTTTCTATATCATATAAGTAGGTACTCAACATAATTTGAAAAACACTTATGCATATTTTACTGGAACTTGACTTTGGCCCATAGTTGTAATTTGTGGACTAAAGTTACCTGATTTTACGGTACTTAAATGTACGTTTCTAAATAAATTATATACCTGCCTATGTCACTTTATTGCACATAAACAGGTTTAGGTACATACAAGACAAAACAAAGTACAACATATTATATGTACAAAGGCGAATTTATCCCCAAAAGGGTTCTTTCAGCTAAACTTTAATTAATGTGTTTAACTTCCAAAAAAAGTCTACTAACATTTTACGTGACATCTACTCTTTATGAAAATGAACTGTCATTACCCTTGTGGGGATTCAAACCTAGGACCATCTCCTGGTCACTATCGAATAATCAAACATCTAATTATCTATTATGTCTACAGCATGGCCGTCTCCTGGTATTCCACGCTCTGGCTTACATCACAGCGGCCCGCAGCGGCCTCTCGGAGACCGAGCTTGAAGACCTGATCTCCTTGGATGACAAGGTGCTGGATGACGTGTACCAGTACCATCTGCCGCCGGTTAGAAGGATTCCACCTCTGCTGTGGACCAGGTACTCACGAGGGATCATTTTCAAAAGCATTACTCCCAGTAGTCCCAGTATTCCAAGCCCTCCTGCTTGGAATACTGGGATTACAAAATTACAAAATTAGGTCGGACACATTTTGAATGAATTCACTCAATAAGAAAACAGCAAGCTCTCAGTGGTTTCTCGGAGCTGAGCTTGAAGACCTGATCTCCTTGGATGATAGGGTGCTGGATGACGTGTACCAGTACCATCTGCCGCCAGTTAGGAGGATACCACCACTGCTGTGGACCAGGTACTCATGAGGGACCATTTTCAAAAGTATTACTCCCAGTAGTCCAAGTATTCCAAGCCCTGGTGGACAGCGAGTTATAAAATTGGGTCGGGCACATTTTGAATGATGAATTCAATAAAAAAACAGCAGGCTGGCAGTGGTTTCTTGGAGAGGGAGCTTGAAAACCTGATCTCCTTGAATGACAGCCTGAGTGGCCCACTGGTGGGCAAAGGCCTCTCCCTTTGATTTCCATGACTCCCGATTTGGTGTTTGAGCAGGGCCGTCTTAAACTATGCTGGGGCCCTTTTGGAAAGTACAGAAAGCGAATTAAACTAACATTTATAATGGGTAATCAAATATAATGTTACTGTCTGTCCTTCGGGGCCCCCTGAGGATGGAGGCCCTGGGCACGGGCCTCGTGTGCCCTTATGGTAAAGACGGTACTGTGTTTGAGACTTAGAACTTTAAAGAGGTATTTTTCTTCGATTTTTTCTGTTCCCAGGATCCGCAATGATCTCCCAAACTACTTGTCCGAGAGAGAGGCCGACGGTGTCTCTGTTATGAACTGGTAGGTAACTAATAATTTTATTTCAGACACCTATATCAAATGTATATTGTTTGTTATTTTGAAGTTTTTGCCATTTTGGTGTGAGCCATTAGTAATTATAATAAGCCCATCGTAGTAGTAGGTACGTTGTTGTATTCAGATTGTCAAAAGATTGTCTCTCAATAATCAGTGCTATACAGTCGCGGTGGTCGAAACCGGCCAGGACGGTATGATGAAGACGTTGTTGTGTATGTGGAAGCCACAGAGTGGTGGAAGCTTACTTTTAGACACACTTCCAAACGTTTGATTGATATCAAATTTGATAAGGTCCAGCTGATCTGATGATGGAAACTTAAAGTAGCCATAGGATAAGCTGGTATCAAAATCGTTAATGGTCAAGCTATTTTAAAGTATCACTACACCTTATAAAACAAAGTCCCCCGCCGCAACTGTCTGTTTGTGTGTATGTATGTTCGCGATAAACTAAAAAACTAGGTACTAGTTAATCGGATTTTCATGCAGTTTTCACCTTTCAATAAAGTGAATTCTTGAGAAAGGTTTAATTTGTTAAGGTTTTGTGACCCGTGCGAAGCCGAGACGGGTCGCTAATACGTACTTAAGCGTATTTTTGGGCTGAATATAGTTATAAACACTGTTTTCTTTAACAGGTACCACCGGCAGTTCCGAGACACCGCTCGCGAGCGTTACTTCAAGAACATGAATATGGCCATGTACTTCCATTCTATGATTGCTGATTATTACCTCGGTATGTATTACTTATGTCCTCTGGTCTATTCTTGTCGAAACACTCGAGATCCATATGAATTTTAGGGGGTTTGGTATAATTCCATTTGATTTTGCCGTATTATTTATTTGGTTTTATCTTAAAAATTACCTTAGAAGACCACGTCATAATATGTCATATATCAGGAAATTACTCTCTATTAAAATACATTTCCACCTCACCAACTTCACCTACCTATGGTCCTTATGATTTGAAAGACACCCTCGCACATAGGCACATATAAAAGCACCGCGAGTAGCTGATAAGACCAAATCAGGAAGGGTTTCCTGACTTGGCAATAAAGATTTGGTGAGACATCAGTAGGTATGCTACAAGACATCAGTAGGTATAAGTACCTATAAGAATTACTACTGACGGCTGATCTTTTGATAGGAATATCCATAATTGATTTTATGTATCCTTTCTCAGGTATATGGGGCGGAGGCAACCCCAAACCTTTCAAATACACAGAAATCCAACGTCACCGTTTCAACCTGGCTGATCGCGAGGGTGTGGCCGACAGGAAGGTGCCTCTACAGCCTCTGGTCTTCACGTCAGCTGATGGGTCTACCAAGAGATACAATCTGAGAAAGGTAAATGAAGTTAAACCAACGTCACCGTTTCAACCTGGCTGATAGCGAGGGTGTGGCCGACAGGAAGGTGCCTCTACAGCCTCTAGTCTTCACGTCAGCTGATGGGTCTACCAAGAGATACAATCTGAGAAAGGTAGATGAAGTTAATCCAACGTCACCGTTTCAACCTGGCTGATCGCGAGGGTGTGGCCGACAGGAAGGTGCCTCTACAGCCTCTGGTCTTCACGTCAGCTGATGGGTCTACCAAGAGATACAATCTGAGAAAGGTAAATGAAGTTAAACAAACGTCACTGTTTCAACCTGGCTGATCGCGAGGGTGTGGCCGACAGGAAGGTGCCTCTACAGCCTATGGTCTTCACGTCAGCTGATGGGTCTACCAAGAGATACAATCTGAGAAAGGTAAATGAAGTAAAACCAACGTCACCGGTTCAATATGGCTTTCCAAGAGGGCGTGGCGTGATAGAAAGGTGCCTTTTACAATAGCCTTTACCCTGATTACAATAGTTGTTTCTTGCGAATCTCGATCAGAATACTTACCTATAACTTACGCGGACGGACATTATTAATTCATTTCGGTTGACATTAGGAACACAAGCATGTACAGGTTTTTTAAGACAACAGCTTTGATCATTCGTCTCAAGTTAGTACCTCATTACTGAAAGTTTAATAAGTACCTAGTTGTATCGGAAGTTTTACAAAGTTTTAACCTCTCAAAATTCAGAGGTATTTTAACTTATAGAATTCAATTCCAATCTAAGTATTTTCAGACTCGATTTCGCATCGGTGGTACCTCTTCTTCTTCAGTCGGTCCCTCAATCGTGACATCATATCCTTCTGTTGAATACCAAGTTCCTCCATAGAGTTCTGTTCTGTTCCTAGCCAAGCGCATGGCCTCGTGCAGTTTTAATTGCATAGGTGCCGTAATTTGAGCACGGTAGTACATAAGTACTTGATATTTAATTAACCACCATGATTGCTATATTTTAACTGTTTACAGTTTGGCGAGCTGCCCTTCCACCTGGTCCGCTCCAAACGCTTTACTGACCTCTACGCCGAAGTACTTTTCAATTACGAATGGCTCCACGCCAAACTCAACTGCTGTCCGCTGCAAGCTGTTCTAGCGGACTTCGAAGACGCCAAGCTGCATGTGAACAAAGATGCCGTCAGGTTAGCATATCTTAGGTTAATCAGAAAATTACGTTACCTACACGAAACTGAAGTTGAACAACTCATAGTTACTGGCAATGTTGATGGCAAACGACCTAGAGGCCGTAGCCCAACAAGGTGGGCAGATCAAGCCCGTTCAACCGTGAACACCGAACTGCACGTCGCGCTTCACGATGCCAACAACAGGCACAGATAGCGGGACACCGTCATAGAAAAGCTGATTCCACAGGGATTTCACGACCCTCAGCGATGAGGAACATGACGAGAGGAGGAGGACACAAAACTGTAAATAAATAGTGGGAAGTTCTGAGCCGAATGCTACAAGTTATAAAGCTACGAGTTACATTCCATCAACGTCGAAAATTATGGTCTTAAATATGTCTTTTGACGTGGACATCTTAATTGTACTTATCTTACTTATTCGAACGGTTTAGGGGGAGGGAGGGGTCAAGAAAATGTGACATGTTGTGACATGGGGGAGGGGGGAGTCACAAACATTGTTATATGTCACTTTAACTCCATCAGTAACCGAAAATTAATTTATATTTTTTTATTCGCTGTACAGTTAAATAATGAGATTTTGGATGTAACTTTCGTTGTGTTATACAAAATTACTAATATTTATATATCAAAAATATTTTTTTATTAAAAAAATAATGCCGACTTAATATTGTCGATTTCGTTGAAAATAAAATTGCCTAAAATGTGACGTCATACCGGGGGGGGGAGGGGTTCGCAAAATGTTACCAAGTGTGACAAGGAGGGGGGGAGGGGTAAAAAAACCTAGAAATTCGTGTGACGTAATTAATGGATGATCCCTTTTATTTGCAAAGCTGCGATAGCTGTTAGAAAAGGTTTCTTTAGTTAGATACTAAAACACAGCTTCGAAGATACGGATGTTGAATGCTCAACGATGTGATGGGTTGGACTACACGGTTACCGTCTCACACCCATATTATCTTCCAGAGAACTGATGCTAGTAGCCGACGCCCTCCGCCTCGGCGGGGCCATCCTAGGCACCTACCCCGACATGTTGGCCCCCCAACTAGTCGGCAGACTCCTCCCCGAAGCCCCCCACAACCCGGCCGTCGCGTCACTGTTGAAACAGTGCCATGATAAAGGAAAGAACCACTGCGCGTTGCTGCCCTCGCATCACTGTCTGCACACTCCTGGGGGTCCTTTGAAGGTAAGGATCTTTCTATTCATCTATTGGGGTGTAAAGTTACATAAGTATTGGGCGAGGTTGCTATTCTCTTTGATAAATTGCGTTGCTATCATTGCCGCATGGCTGTCGCAGGAACACGAATAGGTACCTATACTACCTATAGTTAAAAATAAAACCGGCTAAGTGCGAGTTGGACTCGCGCACGAAGGGTTCCGTACCATTACGCAAAAAACGGCAAATCACGTTTATTGTATGGGAGCCCCACTTAAATATTTAGTTTATTTTGTTTTTAGTATTTGTTTTTAAAGCGGCAACACATACATCATCTGTGAAAATTGCAACTGCCTAGCTATCACGGTTCATGAGATACAGCCTGGTGACAAACAGACAGACGGACGGACGGACAACGGAGTCTTAGTAAAATGATCCCGTTTTTACCCTTTGGGTACGGAACTCTAAAAATTAACAGTGCTCCCTAAACTATAGTCTGTTTACTTTTATATAAATACCTAAAGATACAGAGTATAAGCCTGTATATTTTTAAATATGTTAAGACGATTACTCATATCACTTTCTCCGTTCCAGTACTCCCTAGAAGGCCACCAGTTCGCCGTCTTCGCGTTCCGCCTCTCCTCCGACAAGCGCTACGTCGTCTCCATCTCCAGTCGAGTGATCTCCTGGGACCTGGCCACCTCGGACCTGGCCAGGGACCTGTGCCCGCAGCTGGAAGGCATCATGCAGAACTTGGAGCTGTCCCCGGATAATAAGTGGGCTGCTGCGTCTACTAATAACTCTGTGGTATGTAATTTTATTTATATGTACGGTTCTTTAAGATCGAACAAGAAAAGTACATCTAGGACACACTGTACATCTTTAATCAATTTTTTTTGTCTGGGAAAGAACGATCTTACAGGGGTCGGAAACCGGTATTTGCTCCATACAAAAATACCGGTATTATTCAGTTCTTTTTCGTTCTTTGGTTTATTATTTCATTTTTAATTGAAGTATCTTATAATACAAATACTACTTAAATACAGTCTTACGTAAAGAGCATAAAATAATTCAAAATATTGGTGATTTCGGGGTTTTTTAAAAATACCGAATCCGAGCCCTGCCATCTTAGCTTATTGTTTCTTTTTTATATTTTGTAACTTCAATGGTCTTATTTTTTCTTTTAACAACTTTTTACAACTTGTATTTTGTCTAAATCAACTCGCACGAATTATATATAAGAAGTTACCAATATTCTAAATGTAATACATTTATTTTAGTCTATGCTGCTGAATATGCTGACCAGTGAATACGTGACGATCGAAAATCCACTGGACGAAGGTAAAGATACAAACATATCCGAAAATCATTCCAATTTTTCACCACCTGATGGGCTCAACTCACCAAAAGCACGATGCTGAGATAAAACCAACCCAAACGCGATGAATGTTTCGTTTCTTGTTGTTGCTTGTTTTAATTAATTACAGAATAAAGATCTAGAAGGAACCAAACTAAGCCAAGATTGTGGAAGTTTGAAACTTTGCAGGGTTAGCTAGCTTAGAGGTATCATCATCTTCCTCGCGTTATCCCGGCATTCTGCAGTCTGGGGTTCGCTTGGCAACTAAACCCGAGAATTGGAGTAGCACTGACGAAAACAACTGCCATCTAACCTTCCAACCCAGAGGGTAAACTAGACCTTGTTAGGATTTAGTCCGGTTTCCTCACGATGTTTTCCTTCACCGAAAAGCAACTGGAAAATATCAAAGGATTATTTCGTACATAAGTTCCGAAAAACTCATTGGTACGAGCCGGGGGTTTGAACCCACGACCTCCAGATTACAAGTCGCACGCTCTTACCGCTAGGCCACTAGAGCTTCCTAGGCCACCAGCGCTTCTATACTGTTTTATTTTAATCTCGCCATCTGCGACTAATTGAATTCTTCTATGTTCAGGAGAGACAGTCCGCGGCGTATCAGTTCTCAACCATCACATGTTCATATACGGGCCAAACTCCTGGGTCCGGTATTCCATGCGAGGAGAGCACCAAGAGACCCTGCCGGCCCCGGATCCGGCACCGTACGATGACGTCACCTGGGAGATACTTTGTAAGTATATACCTACCATTTGTAATTGTAAACCATATCCTCTCGGGGCTCAAAATTCTAATACTAGTACAAATTACCTGCAATGAAATTTGAGTTTAAAACAAATTTTGATTGCTTATCGTAATAAATGTTTATATAAATAACGTACTTGGCAAGTAAAACACTCTAGAACAGAAACGTATTACTTTCTGCACACTTCATAGAACAACAATGAGTCACTAAAGTATTTGCACAAATTAAATTATTTCAGAAAAATATTTTAATTTTAGTTTATAACAATGAGTCACTTTTAGAGCATGAGAAATAAAAACAATCTTTGTACGTCTGCTCGTGTATGCCTCTTTTATTCCTTCCTTTTGAACTTGGTTTATTTCACTGTCTAAAGCCATGGAGTTCCGTGACCTGGACAACTTCCAGCTGATCATGTGGAGCGGAGACCTGGACGAGGACCGGCTGCTGGTGCACTACAAAAAAGGGGGGGAGTGGGTGAAGCCGCTGAGGTGCAGAGGTGCTCTGGCCTTTAACAAGGGATGGAATAGAATATATGCCAGTGATCCAGAGAGGGGGTATCAGGTATGGTCTAGTTTTTTTATACTACGTCGGTGGCAAAACAGCATACGGTCCGCCTGGTGGTAAGCAATCTCCGTAACACATGGACGCCTGCAACTCCAAAGGTGTTACATGCGCGTTGCCGACCCTTACACTCCGCACCTTCGTTGAGCTCTGGCAACCTTACTCACTGGCAGGAACACAACACTATGAGGTCTATGAGTAGGGTCTAGTGTTATTTGGCTGCGGTTTTCTGTAAGGGTGCATTTCGTTATAAATTACGTTTAGTATTTATATTTTTGTTAATTAATATTTAGCAATTTATTGACAGATTTCAATCTTCGAGCTAAATGAGGAACAGCTTTGCTGGGAGAAGATACAGGAGCTGTATCATAAAGAAACTGATACTGCTGAAGCGATGCTTCAGCTAAAACGAGGGAAGAAAGACAGAATGCTTCTAGGTGAGTTGTTGAGTTTATTAACTTAAGACGCTGCAAATACATTGAGTTATTACTATGGAGAAGCCATACCAAATAATGAAATTGTCTCAATCACAACCTGTGCCACGCGACCAAAAACATCGTAAACGCCGTAAAATTCATAGCGCTTACGCGTTTAGGTCGCGAGATTCACGCTCCGCTTCTATGGTTTGTTGTCAAAACAACATCAACTCATGGCGCAAAATACTGGTTCTCTGTTCCGGTTCTATACGTTAGTAATAAGTAATAATAGTTAATGTACAAATACAAATTTCTTTTGGGAATCAACATAGTTCCACAGTAGATTCAATAAGGTTAAGTAAATGACGATATTATTAGTTATTATCAATAATATTAATTTTCTAATGCCTTTCAGCTACAACAACATACAGCTTCGTGGTGTGGGATTTCGATAGCAGGATCGACAGGTCCAAACACGTCGACGACAGCAAGAAAAAGAAGAAAGATGATGACGACAAGAAAGAAGAAGACGAAGAAGTAAATAAGTTTACATCATATCTATCCATGAATCTAGTATTTTAACTGGATAAGGCATGATGGGTGGGGGATATGAGCGAACGGGATAGTCTTATGTATCTTTCAGTAGGAGTAGCAGCGAAAGCGCTATTATTGTTGTCCTTGTCACAGTCTCACTTTTTTTTTATTCCCCACCATAAATTATGGGTTATGGTGGGCAACAAATAAATTCGACCAATCATAGTGTCGCATTGCCTATGTTTTGTCCCTTACGGAGGCACGCGTATACCACTTCTATAGGATCCTACCTTCTATGTATCTATCTGGATCTGATGAAAGAAAATTTGGAAGAACTCTCCAAAATATTCATATTAATTGGTCTTTTAGTAATTTGGGTATTTTTGAAATAACGCATGTATTATTGCAAGCGTGCAACTGCCCACCTTGGTGACGCCAATATATTGAGATTTGTTAAAGTAGAACTGCTGCGTTAGGCGTAGAGACTCTGGGACCGTGGGGGCCTAGTGCAAAAAGCCTTTTTAAGGAAATATCACAGCGCCTCATTGACACCTCAGGTGACCGGAGGGCTGGCAGCTACCTCGGCCAGAGGATAAGCCTGGCCATCCAAAAAGGTAACGCTGCCAGCCTTCTGGGCACCATAACGCATGAAGGTGACCTGGGGAGCATTTTTTACTTATAAGTTTAGTTTAGGATTTGTTTTATTTTAGTTTTAATTTTAACGTTTAGTTTCTTGTGTTGATTTTGGTTCTTATTTCTAACTTTATATCACTGGTGATAAAGACTATAAAATATTAGTGAAATACTTATGTTAAAAGCCGGTACTTTTTTGGGTAAGATTAATTCAATTAATTTCATGTTTTTCCTACAGGAAGAGAAAATAGATGATGAACCGGAAAAGGATATGTCTCTGGAAGGCATCGTGCTCAAACTTCCTCACACCATCCGTAATATTTCGACCAAAATGACTCTCTCCAACTCCTTTATGATCAGCAATAACAACACTTATGCTGTTGCTGGCGTCAGGTAACTTGACTAACCCTCATCTCTGTATCTCTCTCTCTCTCTCTCTCTCATTCTCTATTTGGTGTCAGTCTAATCAGATCTAAAGTTCACCTACGGAACAAATACAGAAAAACATCATCTCTTTCAACGTAAAACATAATTCGCGTAAAACATAATTTTACAATGATTGAGACGCGTTTTGCTGAGCATAGGCCTCTCTTCTAGTACGCCACTTGTAACGGTCCTGAGCTAATCTCATCCAGAAGTGGCCCGCAATCTTCCGGATGTCGTCCATCCAACGAGCCAACGGGCGCCAGGCGCTTCTTTCATCCGGAAGCGGCCACCATTCTCTTAACACTTTAGTCCACCTGCCATCACTCTACCTAGCAACATGTCCCGCCCAACTCCATTTTAGTTTGGTAATGAAAATCTTCTTAAGCCGGTTTTACTATATCTTCACATCGCATTCACAGAAAAAGTCTCTACGTCTGGAGCTTAGAAACCACGAAACTAATCAAAGTATTGGACGCGCACTTCGGCCGAATTGTCCAGTTGGAGCCCCTGGCTGTGGGCAGCTGGAACAACGTCATCACCTCCTCCATCGACAGGACTGTCAAGATCTGGAACATTGACAACATCTTCGAGCAGGTCCACAAGATCGATCGGCAGGAGTTGCCCATTGATGCACAAAGGTCAGACTCATATGGCAAGAGTAGCGTATTTAACTACTAGTCAAATCAGTTTCTTTTTTCGAACTGTCATAGCGATTTTGCTACTATGGAATTTATATGAAACACTAGCATGTGACGTCACAATCAAATTACCTACTCTTTATAGTTTTATACGGGTTTTGAAATAGAAATTGTGTTTAAAAATAACTGCTGTCTACGTTTCTCTATTAATCTACTGGTGATTTATTTCATGCATGGTGTAAAATTATTAATTTAAATAATAAACACAGTCAAATACCCTGTTGCAGGTGTCTGTCTGTCATTTTACAGAAAGACGTTTATATAAATAAATAAATAAATAATGGCAAGGAAACATAACTCAAGGTCATATTTCGCGCCTAGATCTATATTGAACTAAGGACTACTAATCACGCTAAGTCCCCCGCCGCGTCCGTCCGTCTGTATGTATGTATGTTCGCGATAAACTCAAAAACAAAAACTGAACGGACTTTCATGCGGTTTTCACCTATCAATAGAGTGATTCTTGAGGAAGGTTTAGGTGTATAAATCTAAGGTTTTGTGTAACCCATGCGAAGCCAGAGCGGGTCGATTTATTTATTTATTTATCGTATGGCATTATACACTGTGTTTTTAAATATTAACATGCATATCATTACTTAAATTTAGCATTCCGTAAGTAGTCGATAGCGTCGCTCGTGAGGTCTTTGAAATCCATGGGTGACCCGTCATACTTGGTTATGGGGCATTCGAAAACCATGTGGTGCACGGTTTGTTTAGGGTCTCCGCAGTCGCATTTCTCAGCGTCAGTCCAGCCCCATTTTTTACGCAGGTAGGCGCAGTGACCTATTCCGGTTCTTATACGATTTAAGGAACACCAGATACTACGGGCCTCTTTGAAACCACGCGGGAATTTACGGGGATCGAGGTGAAATAGATCTGCGGTTTCGTCTTTTGCTGCCCACTCCTCTATCCAGGCGGTTTGGACGTTCCAATCAGTCGAGGGCTCGTGCACGAGTAAGGCTGGTGGATTTCGGGACTTAAGTCTTGGCGATCTGAAAGTTCTTAAGTCTGTATTAATGGGCAGGTCGGGCCTTGCACGAATTTTGTCGACTTCTTTTTGGAGGTGTTGGCGGCGTCGGAGGTGTGGTGGGGCAATGCTGCTGAGAGCCGGTAACCAGTGTCCAGGAGTTGGTTTCATGCACCCGGTAATTAGCCTCATGGTGTGGTTAAGTTGGCTGTCCACGTTTTGGGTGTGGGCACTGTTTATCCACGTAGGGGCACAGTATTCTGCTGTAGAGTAGACTAGAGCCAAAGCGGTCGTTCTTAAGCAGTCCGCGGACGCTCCCCATGTGGTGCCCGTTAAGTTCTGAAGTATGCTGTTTCGGGTTCTCAGTTTGGCTGCGACATTCTGCATGTGGGCTTTATATGTCAGACTTCGGTCCAGTGTGACTCCAAGATATTTTGGGTGAGGGTTGTGGGTCAGGACTGTGTCACCAAATCGGATGTTGAGTTCTCTGCTGGCTAGGCGGTTGCTGAGGTGGAAGCAGCACACTTCGGTTTTGGATCCATTTGGGCGTAGGCGCCATCGGGCAAAGTAATCCTTCATAGTGGAAAGATCCTGTTGCAAGGTGCGTTCTGTCTCCTCTATACTTCGATCTTGTGAGACGAGGGCAAGGTCGTCTGCGTAGGCAAATTTTCTCGACCGGGTATCCGGGATGTCATGTATATAAAGATTGAATAATATGGGGGCTAACACCGATCCTTGAGGTAATCCGTTATAAGAATACTTGAAAGGGTCTGTTGGTGAGGGCGTCTTCTATTATTCTGTATATCCTGATACAAGGGACGACTTTCAGTAGTTTAAACAGCAGTCCTTGGCGCCAGACGGTATCATATGCGGCGGTGAGGTCTACGAAGGCCGCGGAGGGGACTTGAGATTTTCGTCAAAGCCCTTTTCTATGTGCGTGGTTAACGCCAGGACTTGATCGTTACAGCTGCGGCCAGGGCGGAATCCCGCCTGCTCCTGAGGAATTTGCGCTTCGATTGCTGGCGCGATTCGGTTGTAGAGTACTCTCTCGAAAAGTTTGTATGTCACACTCAAGAGTGCAATGGGTCGGTAGCTTTCAGGATCATCCGCTGGTTTTGCCGGTTTCAGTATTGCGGTTATTTTGGCATATTTAAGCGGGGCAGGGATTTTTCCTGACTCAATCATCTTCGTGAAGAATGATGCCAGCCATTGCTGCGTGCGGGGGCCACAATATTTTATAAACTCCGGGAAAATGTTGTCCTGCCCACAAGCCTTATTTGTTTTAATATTTTTGATCGCCGCTGCCACATCAGATTTAGTGATAGGGCCACTGTAATTACAATCAGGGGTAGCATGAGACTTCATTTCCTTCAATTGCTTCAGGATTAGGCGGGTATGCACTTTTCCGCTAGGCATCTTTGATAGCTTCACCATCCTGTTGGCGATGGCACTTGGGTTGACTTTTGTGTGGTTAGCTGGACTGTTGATCCCAGAAGTGAGGCGCTTGAGGACGTGCCAGGCCTTGCGGCTTGAATGCGTGAAATTCATGTTGCTGACGGTGCTCTCCCATTTCGTTTGGCGTGCTTCGTTCAGGGATCTGATCAGTTCATGGGCAGTATTTCGGTCACCAGTCTGATTAAACTCATTCCACAGTCTTTCGGTGTTGTCATTCCAGCATGGGATGTACTGTTTGCGATAGCCGCGAGGTATATGTTTTTTGGCCGTTGTTATTATTAGCTTCTGGAATCGCTCGTAGTTTTCTGGGAGAGGTGGTATCCATCTGACAGAATCATCTAGGCAGTCTGAATATGCTTTCCAGTCAGCCTTCAAAAAGTTCCACCTGGGTGCTGGGTATGAGTGAATCAATGGTATTCTAAGGCCGATTTCAAGCAGCACAGGGCGGTGCTGACTGTGCGGGAAGTCCTGTAGAACAGACTTCGTCACTGGTAGTGGGTTTCGTTCAGCGTCTTGGGAAGCAAATGTACTGGATTGTACTCGCGTCCCCATCTGGCAGATTTGAAGGTTCCCCTGCCTTTGTTTCCAGTCACGAGAAAGTAGTTTGCTTCTTCTGCCCAGTCAACGACTGCTTCTCCATTTCCATCGTTTGCTGCATAACCCCAGCTGGTGTGATGGCTGTTGAAGTCGCCTGCTACTATAGATGGGTGTCCCAAGTTGGGTATCGGTGGTTTAGGCCAGGGGCTGTTAGGGGGTTTGTATATGTTGCAGACTTTAATGCCTTCCAACTGGATCACTGTGTATGCTATATTTCCGGTGTCGATGGTGTTTGTTATTAAGTTAGTCGTCTTTGCCAGTGTGTTTCTTACGTAAGACGCAGTACCGTATTGAGCATGGTAGGTGGCACCAATCATTGTGAAGCCGGGTATGTTTCCTCGACGAGCAAGCTGCGACGCGTCGGCTGCATGGGTTTCTTGCAGCAATTTTACGTCGATTTTTTTCTCTGCTGCGATTTTAGTCAGGCATTGGGTCTTAGCTAAACTTATACTCTCTATATTTAACGAGCAGATGCGGACTGAAGGTCCTAGGTCTCTTGTCTGGGGGCACTGAGAAGTGCCGTTTGCGTTAGCACTGGGGAGTGCCGATGACGTTTTGTGAGCATTTCGGAGCATAGTGATAGCAGACGTAAACACAGTGAGATTCGAACCGTGAGATCGCTGGGACAGTACGGTTGCCAAGGTTTATTGCGCTTTTAGCACCACCCGGGGGTCACGTGTAGGGTGGCTGTGGGTAATTTCCTACGGACGTGGCGCAATATCGACCCCCATGGCGCAATGTCGATAGTGATAATTAATACAAACTATAATTGTGACGTTATCTATGAAAAGGGACCTTATTGTCGATGGCGCTTATGCCATTATTAACGGTTCTCCGATATAAATACAATGCCGCGCGACGCTGTGCGGCGTAAGCGCCATCGACAATAAGGTCCCTTTTCATAGATAAAGCCCCAATTGTCTACAGTTTGGCCCGAGACCAGCGTCTGGCAGCCACCACGACCCGCAGCTGCTGGGGTCTCTGGGACACCAGCACCGGCCATCTCCTGGCACAGCTAGCGGATGCTCCTCTAGGTGCCATAGTCACCCATGCTGTGATCACGCCGAGCGGAGAGAACGTTGTCACTGCTGAGTCCGGCAATGTTATTATCTGGGATACGCAAGAAAAACAGGTATTGTAGACTTACTATTATAGATTCACCATTTAACTAAGGTGTTTTTAGAGTTCCCAAAGGGTAAAAACGGGACCCTGTTACTAAGACTCCGCTGTCCGTATGTCTGTCACCAGACTGTATTTCATGAACCGTGATAGCTAGGCAGTTAAAATTTTCACAGATGATGTATTTCTGTTGCCGCTATAACAACAAATACCTACTAAAAACACAAAATAATAAACCAAAAATTAGGTATATTTAATATTTAAAATGTATACTTGCAAAGTTTTAAATACGAGGACCCTTTGAGCAGTTGTTGATTACAAAATATTTTATTTTTATCATGGGTCTGATTCGCTTGACTCTAACTACATTCGTTAAAAAAAATATAATATCTTAGCAAACGTTGTGCTTTGTTGGCGAACAGTTTTCGTAATAATTGTGACTCAAAATGTTCGCATGCCACGCATGCGTGACCGGGGCCGAATATTCGGTATTCGCCATTCGGCCAAAACCACTATTCGGGGCATCTCTAGTTATTTTCTGTTTCTTTGCATTTTGCAGGTGGTCTTCAAAGAGCAGCAGAAAGGAGTGAAGCAAGTGTTGTTCCTTGAGGATGGCGCTAAGTTTGTCACCATCTCCGTTGAAGTAGCCACCGACAATATGGATAATGTTGCTGTTGCCAACATTGTAACAAGGACAATACCTGGTAATAAACTACAAAAATAAATAAATATCCGGGTACAACTTACACAGATCAATCTAGCCCCAAACTAAGCAAAAGCTTGTACTATGGGGCTGCTAGGCGACGATATAGCACAGATATTTGTTCCTGAGTCTTGGGTGTTTTCTTGTATTTATGTATGTGTATATTACATATATATGTATATTGTTTCTGAGTACCCACAACACAAGTAATCTTACTTATTGCGGGACTTAGTCAATCTGTGTAAAAATGTCGTATAATTTTTTTTTTTGGCAGATGGAGAGAAAATCTACGCTGTAGACTATGAAGTGCGAGGAATAGGGTACCGTTCAGCAGTAGTGTCCGCTGACGAGCACCACCTCGTGGCACCCGGCGTTGACAAGTCGTCAAGAGACTGTCTCCATGTGCTACATTCTAGGACTGGTGCTAGATTGCACAGGTGACTTTGACTGTTTCCTTTTGAACTATTTCCTCTTAGACAGCTTCCTCTAAGGCTGGACTTTCAAAACAAAACTTACCTGCGATGGCTAGCCTCGTGCTGCCCACCATAACTCAGTTTAAGCCATTGAAATTAAAATCAAAATTTTTTGGAAATAGCCAATCTATGATTTTCTCTTTGATTTTCAGAATCCCGATAAAGAACAGCGGCATAAAGGACATGCAGTCGATAGTGGCACTTCCACACAAGCCAAACTGGGTAGCCGTCGTCGGCAACGACAAAGCCGCCATACTCGATATAAAGACCAAGAGACTAGTCAGGTAATATAATTGTTTCCGGTTAAAATCGGAAAAAAGGGTCGCCATCTTGATTTCCCTTACTTTAAGTCCGATTGTCTTAAAAATGTATATGTAAACATTCCATTGATTCTTAAATCCGGTCGCAGTTTTGATTTCTTTCAATTTTTAGGGTTTCATACCCAAAAGGTAAAAACGAGACCCTATTATTAAGACTCCGCTGTCCGTCTGTCTGTCTGTCCGTTTGTCACCAGGCTGTACCTACCTCATGAACCGTGATGTTGCCGCTATAACAACAAATATTAAAAACAGAAATTATAATAAATATTTAAGTGGGCCTCTCATACAACAAACGTGATTTTTTTGCCGTTTTTTGCGTAATGGTACGTAAACCTTCGTGCGCGAGTCTGACTCGCACTTGTCCGTTTTTTTAATACTATTAGGTAGAGTTACAGTCGAATCTATTAACAGTTGTAACCCAGGTGTACCCGTGTGTGCCCACTAATGGGTAAGCGTGTATTTTTAAATGCAGATTCGTCCCTCGCTGGAACGGGGCCTGCACCCGTGACGGCAAGTTCGGCCTCTGCGCGCCCACCCGCGGCGGCCTCGACCTCATCGAACTGAAGAGGGGTACCTCCGTGCAGCCGCTGATCTCCAGGGCCGCTGAGGGGGTGTTCTCCATCATCACAATGTTCAGCTCCGACGACCAGTACGTGTTTTACTACCACAGCGGGAGGAAGACGCTTAGGGTGTTCAGGTAAGACTGTTTCCTCACCGGGTGTATCCTCCTTGACTTACCCCTACTGTTTCCTCTTTTACTATTTCAACGACCGTCAAGTATTATGTGAACGAATTAATCCGATTGCACTCTTCGTTTTTGTTTCCCGAGTGACACAGGCTACTACTCTTAAGTAGGAGGTTATATTCGGTAATCGTTTAACTTACCGTTTATTTCTTTATTTGTTATATTTCAGAACAATAGACGGCAAAGCAGTGGCCGAATACAGAGCCCCAGCCGAAGTGACGGGGGTAGCCAGCGCCCATGGGGGTAAAGCCGTCGCCATAGCTTCTCAAGATGGCTGCCTAACTATACTTAACATCGAAGATCCACATGCATAGATCATCCATACACAAAGCGGGTGGTCCCTTTGTTTGACATAAAGTTTTAAGTCATAAATATAATAATGTATTGTTTGTCTTTTTTTTTGCCAGAGGTGGAGGTAATCCTCATTGGATACTGCCGGCCCGGTATCCGGTAGCATGCCCGACTCGGCTGCGTTGGAGATTTTCCTCCCAGCCGCCTACGGACTAAACCCCTCCACCCTGTAAAGTGTTTTGTTCCCAGAAACTCGGCGCTATCGGTATACGCGTTGTTTCTGAGTGTGTAGTTGTGTGGTCCGGGAAAAAAATGTCATATTATCCTTAGTCATAATTCTGAAACCGTTAACTTTTCAAGATCCTATAGATCCCATAGATAGGTTAGGTTTGTTTTATGGCAATCTTGAAAAGTTACGTGTTTCTGAGAAAAACAAATTATGACTAACGAAAATGCGGACATACAATACATTATGACTTAAAACTGTATGGGAAACAATAGAGACCCACAAAGCGGTGAATACCTGGCCCCAGCCGAAGTGACGGGCGTAGATAGCCCCCATAGGGCAAATCCGTCACTATAGCTTCTCAAGATGGCTGCCTCAGCGAGGACCCTCGTGTTTTAATCATCCATTGTTATATTGAGCAGTTCAACTGTACTCTGTATCTTTACTTAGGTATTTAAATAAAAATATACAAAATCTACCCTCAAATGGCTCCTTACAGTGGCGTCAATCTATCCGTGGGCGAAGTCGCATCTGCGAGGCCCTTTTCTTTCACTGTGCCCGAAGGGGCCTCGCGCGAGGCTGTGGGCGACGGCCCACTCCGCCCAAGCCTAGCTACGCCACTGGTTCCTTAAGCCAGTTGAGGGTAGATAAAAACATTACATGATCAAATAATGTAGGTTAAAGTCAAGTCGTTTAGTGACTGATCCAGGCGGTTTTGTATTTGGTTTTGGTTAACCAATAAATGTTATAACTACCCGAAAATTTACAAATTGTTTCATCATCATCATCATCAGCCTACTCTTGTCCACTGCTGGACATAGGCCTCTCCTATTGCACGCCATTGAGCTCGATTTGCGGCAACTCTGATCCAGCTCTTGCCGGCCGCCTTGCGAAGGTCATCGCAACACAAATTGTTTGTTTACGTTTATTTAACCCTTAAGCAGGTAGTGTATCTGTAGCTACCACATAGCAAATGATTTTTTTTGACGAGCAGCGAAAAGACAACGATCACAAAATGTCATTACCGTAAAGTCTATAAAGTGGGCGATTTCCGAACGCAAAAAAATGGGAGGTGTCAAAACAAATTTAACGACAATACTTAAATGGCCGATTTTTGTACGTTCTTCCCTATATAAATGTGTGTAATGTCGATAAAAAATACAGAAAGTGCTTTGTGTTGTATTTTTTGGTTGAATATTAGATAATGTATGTGTAGAAAATCATAAATTATCAGTTTTTGTTTTTTAGTAAAATATTTGCTCTTAAAGTTTGTGATCCATATGTAACCTCTGCTCGTTTGGGGTACGTACAAGTGGTCTGTATGTGACCACTGCCCTGCAGGGAGTTTACATGACATTTAAAGGTAAGATTATTACTATTAATGAACCCTTCTTGTACAATATTCACTATTTTAAACTGGTATTTACTTTTTAGTAACTATTACTTTTAGACCTTATTTTGCTGTTTACTAATGTAAACACGGATAAATGGCAGTATTTTCTTATTTACGTTGTGATTTTATTATTTCATCGATAATATGTAAAGAAGCGACTAACCCTTAAAACTACTCTGTATGGCTAGCAGTGCAGTGGCTGTATATGTACTACATGCCACCGTCCGTAACGGGAAGTGGACATATAAAAACCACAGGGTTTTTTTCTTGAAATAATGAAACAAAAATAAAAACAAGAAATTAGTTTTCTTTTAACGTTATTATAATCACTACTAAAAGTAAAAAAATGCCTCAGGCCTGTTTAAGGGTTAAATACCTAAAGATACAGACTATAAATCGATTCAATAGGGGATATTACTGCAATGTTCTGCCGCCAGAGTGCAGCTCTACCGACTCAGTAAATTCATAGACTAACTTATACATACTGTGCCTTAAACTGTTTTTTGACAAGTTTTCACAGACAATAAAATATGACATTGATGCATCAAGGCGGTTTGTTAACAAGGGCCTACCGGTAAACGCGAAAATCGAAATTTAGTTATCTGCCTCTTTATCGCTCGAATATGCAAGAGTGATAGAGAGATTAGATAACGAAATTTCGATTTTCATGATTCGCGGTAGGCCATGTGTCAATGTGGTTTGTTTACTGTATGTGCCACAAAGGTGCCACCTACGCAGAGCTTTGCCTAATATTCCCTATTAATTGGGATCGGATTCGTCCATTTAGTTATAGTATAACTATGTGAATAAACCCTTTTTCCTTAGTAGATATATCGGGAATGTTATTTTGTTATTGAAAAAATGGCTGTGATAAGGGAATTGTGTGGATTAAATAATATTTTATTGTTTACTTAGCGCCACTTGCACTATCCCACTAACCCGGGGTTAACCGGTTACAACGTTAACCCAGTGTCAAATTGTACTGGTAATCATTGTAACTTCAGGTTTAACCGGTTAACCCGGGTTAGTGGGTTGGTGCAAGTGGCCCGTAGGAGTTAGTAGAGGGTTAAATGTAGAAATAGTATAATAATTGTATATCTTAGAGCATTTAGTAACTGGAGACGTCATATATGGCTGTCATTTTCTGTACGAAACAGTCTGTCAATTTTTGCGGGGGAGGGGACGTCAAATGTATTGCTATTTCTACATCATTTGTACGTAACGTACACATAGCCATGTCAGTCCATACAAAAGTATGAACAATTGTGCAAGTTTTTCGGCAGAGGGGTAAGCTCTTAAAGGCGACTCCAGTTATTAAATGCTCTAAGTTGTATGTAGAAGAAATAGTGGATAACCTAGAAAATGATAATGATAAATAGTGATATTGATACCGTAGACCGGGGTGACTTTGGAAAATTTGGGGTTACTTTGATAGATTTAAAACTGCCATAGAATTACCATTATTCATTATTAACTGAAAATGTTCCTGTAACTAGTTAGATTACTATATATATTCATATTCACCTACTGTAAAAAATCTCGCATAAATATAAATTATGGCTTAAAAACTAGAATTTTAAAGTCGCCCCTGCATTTGAAAGTCACCCCGGTCAATGGTACCTAATAAGGGTCCATAGGAAAATGAGGTTTTATAGCTCTTAGCTTTGGGTATACCCCACAGATATAGAATGAAAGACAATTGAAGTAAAGGTAAGCAAAGACTACAAATGAAAAAAGTGAACGTCTTTTAGCTTCTTAGCGGCCCCTAACGGCCGCTTGGACGTACCAAACTTATTTGTGAATTACTTCCAGTGACACTTGACATCATTAAAATTTTCGTGTACGTTCTAGACCTGGTCTTATATCCACAAAAGAGACGTTAACCTAATTTCTGTGGTACAGTCAGGAGCAGAAGTTGCTAAGCGGCCGAGTTATTCAAAATGGTGACGCGACTTTACTGTTAAAAGAATAAGAAGAGCGTGTCAAGGTAATTTTGAACACCTCGCCCGCTTAGCAACTTCTGCTGCTGGCTGTATACATGACCCATATAGGTATCACCGTAATATCTAAAACCGCTTCCTCAGTAGAGATAATGCATTGTTAAACAGTTAATTACATTGTATCAATAAATAAATAGTCAAAAACATATTTTTTATTTACCTACTCTTAGTTATCGAGGGATTTTCACTAGACGATTTTCAAAAGAAGGAAAAAATGTAATATGAGTTTAGGTCAATTTCGCCAATAAAATTTTTTTTTGTTTGTTTGTTTTTTTCTCTTTTTTGAATATATTTGTACATAAAAAGTATATGTTATTGGTAAACTTGTCAGTTAAAATGGATTTTTACTTTTTTTTTCGTAAAACTTAGGTTTTGCAAAGTGTTACTTGTCACTTTTTGACATCTATCAATAAGGATATTTAGACTACGTCCCATAGTAGCAACATCGCCATCAAAAAGGCGTTTTGCACTATGTAACAATAAAAACTTGTTTTTTTTTTAAATTGGTATTAACTCTGAAACTAGCCGAATTTCAAAAAAGTTTATAGGACATTTTTGTGTCTAAATATGATTAGGAATACGCTGTTAAAATTATTCGGTTTCCTCGTGTTACACCGTGTATAATAAATGAGTTTCGAATCCTAAGTAAAAACTATGTTATTTCGAATTTTAACAAGCTAATACATGAATATGGTGCATCATATAAAAAAATGAATATGACCTTTTTTTATTAAGGATTATTTCTTTCATTGACACTTTTTTCCTAAAATGTATACTTTCCTGAAAAAAAGTAAAAAACTGTGAACCGGGACATATTTCATGCAAAAAGGGAGGGTTGCGTCAGGGGGAGGGGAAGGGACGCTAGTGTGCGTAAAGCACCATACCCTAAGGTATCATACTACATTCATAAAAGGCTGGCTATAATTAGTTTGTCTTCCCCATACATTAGAACACAATTTAACCGAATCAGTCAGTACCGACTTTACCTTAAGGGCACACAGGGCCCGTGCCCAGGGCCCCCATCTTCAGAGGGCCCCGAAGGACAGACAGTAACAGTATATTTGATAACTCATAATAAATAGAAGATCATAGTAGAAAAATGTTTGTTTCGCTTTCTTTACTTTCCAAAAAGGCCCCAAATTCTTGTGCCCAAGGGCCCCAGCATAGTTTAAGACGGCCCTGGCCGCTGTATTTAGATACTTAATTCAATCTGGACGCCTTCTCGCCAAGATGGTGAGAGTACTTAAACCTCGGTTATACATTGGGAGAAAAATACAATATTGCACCCAAAACATCGAATAATTTGACGTTGCAGACAAGCCTACAGCCCAGCTCGCCCGGTGGGAATGGTAAGCATAGCCCATGGCCACCTGCAACTTAGGGTGACACAGGCGCGTTGCAAACCGTTTAGAAACCTTGTAGTTTTTTTAATACTTGAGTGAAATTTAAACACGAGTAAATCTTGTTTTTAGTTTTTTATTGATAAAAATAATCATAAAAACCTACAATTGGTGTAAGGCCAAATTAATAAAAATGTAACAAAAGCAAACAGTTACTAAATTTACGGACACATTTACATATAAAGTAAGAAAGCGATAAGACAAAACAAAATTTAAATAAAAAAGAAATCGTACGAGTAAAATATATCAAAACATTGGCGCTCAGTTGACAATTAGTAATAATATTCGTTGTCAGTTGAGTAACCGGTTTATTTCCAAGTATTTGAGTACATAAATTAACCGGTTAAACTGATTAGCCGGTTAAAGACGGATCGATTTAAGAAGAGATGTCGAGTCTATTGCAACATCGTGCCCCATTTGACGGCATATATGTTATATTTGACAGTTACTAAATTCGATCAAAGCACACATATTAGATTAATACATCTTTTTAAAAAGTTTTACGTCAAATATGACTTGAAAATTTTACCGATAACCAAGACTTTATCAGCAAAGCCACATTTTATAAAACACAATTTACAACATTACAAGTGCATATGTTACAAATGGTAATAGGTATGGTGGTAGTTCATTTAGTTGTCCACGCAACTTTTTTATTTGAAAAGTTTTATGTTATTTCTACTCATAATCATGAGCTCTTTCGATCTTTGTAGGAGAAAATAAAGTGTCAGAATTTCATTTTTCTTACAGTCTATAAAAATTGTAACGGAAAGAAATACAGAAATTGGAGGCAGAAGTAAACAAAAAATAACATTTTTTTTTTCTCCTATTATGCCAACGTTTCGTGCAAGCCAGCGGTGGCACTCCAAGCCAGGGCTTGACTAGGCGACCAAATATATCAGGACAGGAACCCATTTCTCGAACCATATTAGGCTTATTAGCCACTATGTTGTCATGGAAACCCATACGATTTGACAGTTTGTGGACTAAAAATATTAGTGTAATACCGTTCGAGAAATCGGCCCCAGCAGGCCTAGGTCTTACGGAGGGCTTTATCTACGTGACAAAATATCCGTCACTTTTTAACACAGCGCGATGGAAAGTGACGGATACCGTTTTATCACGCTGTCACGTAGACAAGAACGACCATCATATCCGTACAGGTGTCGCACGATGCTGCATTGAGTGAAGCAAGACAACCACATTGACACTTGTTGTTGGACATTTGTTGTTGGGTCAAAATTGTTTTCGTTGTCTTGTTTTATGTCCCCGAAAATATGACGGAGTGGAGCTTTTTGTATGGAGTGAAATTCAGTTTTTAATTTTTCTCAAGAGAATTATAATTTACAGCTCGAAATTCGATTTTTTATTTATTTGATAAAATACAAAAATAGAAGCGTGACAGACAGGCCTATTCGGATTTCGAGATAATCACAAGATCTTGAGACGATTTAGAGATCACTAGATCTACATTAGATATCGACTAGATGTGACTTGGATATCTAAGTCATAACTTGTCGAAATCGTTCAAGAGGACCTCCAGAATCGCGGAAACGTCAAATTTGACATATCTATCTTACAAATATCTTTAAATTATCCGTATCATAACTTGTTGAAGTCTAGTAGAAATCTAATTCATTTTCCGAATCGAGCCGAGAGTGGTCAGAAACAAGACAACCAAAATAATTTTGACCCTGTTATCTATTCTATGGCATTAGGATCGAAAGATCTCGTAGTTCAAACTAGAAATAACATAAAAAATCAAATGAACTCAATTTAGCTAGACTATGCACCTGGAGCTGGAGTCTCTGGAGCTGGTGTCGTCTCGTCGCCTCCTGCTGGCTTCTTCATAAACAGCGCAGAGACGAGATCCTTGCCGCTGACGTACGAGCCGCAGAAGAGGATGAATACTCCAAACGCCGAGAGCAGAACGGCGCGCCAAATCAACCACTTCTTATTCTTACCTAGAAAAAAAAAAGATATACATGGTGTTGGTGTGTCTGACCATGGGGCTTTAAATCCAGGGCTTGATTTTACTCGCTAAACTGAGCTACTACCAATGATATATAACTACTAGCTTTTGCCCGCGACTTCGTCTGCGTGGATTAGTGACAGCAGCTAAATTAGGTATAGCGCCTGGATAATGGTCATAGGAATTATACAATTCGCGAATTGCTTACTTCAATTATTAGCCAATTCATTAACTCTTTCAATTACACCCCCCTTTGCACTCTTTTCAGGGATGATTTCTGATATAAAAACTACCCTATGTCTTTCCCCGGGACTCAAACTATCTCTATGCCAAATTATTCAGCGGCTTAAGCGTGAAGTGGTAACAGACAGACAGACAGACAGGCACACTTTCGCGTAGCGGTTACGAAGAAATTAACAATTTTTTTTTTTACTTTGGAGCAACCTGTATGTGTTAATAGCTCCTGAGGTGATAAATATATAGTATGAAACCTTCTTCGACCGTTTGCATTATCTTATCGCGGTAGACCCTTTCGTGTTATTAAATATGTCAACAAAACGCGAGAGTTTAGTGAGTATTAAAATAATGGATACCAAAACTTTCATTTTTGATACATGCTTTTATTGCTGACTGTACTTTCTTTTACATCCAACTAGCTATCGTACAGTTGCCATCAGATATCGCGGAGCTACCGAGGTGCTCAAAAATATCTGAACACGCACTCCAGCGCCTTGACAATGGTGGCGTGTTCAGATATTTGTGAGCACCTTGGCCGCTCCGATATATCTGATGGCGACTGCACTGTTTTATACACAGACAAAACATCCTCCAGATTGAGCATAGTCGCGCTACCCCCTCTACCACGCATACGGTAATTTTACTCCATGTTCGAGTCGAAAGTGTCTTTGTGTGACGTCCGTGTCTTTGAACGGACCCATCACGGCACGGGACTTCGCTCACCTCGTCCCGCGCACCCCCGCATTTTTGGCATCATCGGTTGCATGAAATAATTGCTCTAAACTCGGTCTAGAGCAGCGGTCGGCAACCTTTTAGCAGCCAAGGGCCACATAGTAGTTAAGGAAGTGGACGCGGGCCGCACTTTTGTTAATATATGTGTGACTTTATCAGACATTGTTGTTTGACAATATTACATACAAAATAGCCAGGGGGCTCGCGGGCCGCAAGTGAGAGGTTCGCGGGCCGCATGTGGCTCGCGGGCCGCTTGTTGCCGACCGCTGGTCTAGAGGATTCCTAGTCTATAGTTTTATACCTGGTCGGTCGTAGTGCACCAATACGTAGATTGTGTTCGGACAGATGAACGCCATGTTGGAGAGGCAGAAACAGCCCAGCTGAAAAAACGATTTTATTTATTCAGATAACAAAATAAAAACCGGCCAAGTGCGAGTCGAACTCGCGCACGAAGGGTCCCGTACCATTACCGAAAAAACGGCAAAAATGTCACGTTTGTTGTATGGGAGTATTTGTTGTTATACCGGCAACGAAAATACATAATCTGTGAAAATTTCATCTGTCTGGCTATCACGGTTCATGAGATACAGCCTGGTGACAGACAGACGGACGGACAGACGGACAGTGGAGTAGTAGGGTAACCCTAAAAAGATAGAGGTGTCGTTATGATAGAACAGTCATCCGGTGGATGTCGCTATTATATCGTCGGAACTGTTGTCGGTATCACTGTCATCTTGTAAATTTATTACCAGACGGTTCTAAAATATTAATGAAGCCATCGGTACTATAATAAATGCAAATGTATAATACTGTTTCATCGAGCAAGCGTAATTCATCGATAAGCAATATCGACTTTAGCCGCATCCTTGTTGACAGCTCGGTTTATTACCCTATCGGAACGATCGTTTGGCGTCTATTATAGGCTAGGCGTATACATAAAAGGAAGGAATGAAAAGATTCGCACGCTCCTGGCAAAGAGAATTTAGTATCGGCATATTGACAAAGTATTTTTTTTAGTGACAGTAAATTTACTGCCATTCTTCGACACAGAATTAAAACTTTTAGAACGCCATTTGACTTTGATCCTTGTTCTTTCACTGATATGTGTTAAAATTGTTAAACGTGTTGTTGTTTTTGTCAAACGGTGTCACCATCTACACGAGCATAGGCCTAAGGGGCTGTCCATAAATGACGTCATCGTTTTTTGATGATTTTTGACCCCCCCCCCCCCCCCCCCCCTCTAAAATCATCCAAAATCATGCTTCAAATGACCCCGTTTCCTCCTACGTCATGCTACCATCATCCGATGTCCAGACCCCCCCACCCCCTAATTTGAAATGACGTAATTTATGAATAGCCCCTAAGGTAAGGTCATATTCTTTTCTTGATTGGAGGCAAGAACGAAAAAGAACGAAATAATACCGGTATTTTTTATGTGGAGAAAAAACCGGTTCTGAGCCTTGGTTGTCTTTCTGAATATTATTTGCTAAAAGGTAGTGTGACTCACGACAGTTTAACATTACGTATTACCAACGAGAATAGATAGTATAGAGGGGTCCTGTCATAGTAAATTTACTGCCATCTATCGACACACGACTAAAACTCAAAATGAAAACGTATAAAATTATCAAAAAAATGTATATACATGGATAAATGATTTTATTATTTTTATATCATTTTGGCCTATGTTCATTCACTGATATCTATGTGTTAAAATTGTTAAATATGAAACGCTGTCGTCACGCCATCTAGCGGAGGATAGGCCAAAGGTGTGTGCGCCATCTATCCGAGAATGACTTTTTCTTGATTTCCGAGGCACGTTTTTTCCTTAGACTTTATTCATCTTATACGAAGTTACATATGTCTTTGATATTACTTACAAATCCCATCAAAGCATCAACACTGGGAAACGCAATAGCGACCAACGCGATAATTATCACTATAATCGCCCTGAACACTAGCTCCATCTTGTATTGATTCTCAGGCTTGAACTTAGGCTTCAGGTAGTAGTACACGCAGTTGAAGGGCATGAAGAAGTTGACCGCGTGGGTCACGTAAATCATGACGGCTATGAAACCTTTAAGGATTTTTGGGCCCCTGTAATGAATAAATAAATAAATGCAGTAGTCCTAGCACATGACTGGCGCGACAGTATCTCGCGGCGAGATAGACTACCAGTCTTTTTTATAACTATGTTAATAAAAGAGGGACACCAAGTCTATCTCGCCGCGAGATACTGTCGCGCCAATCATGTGCTAGCTCTGCTGGACATTCTTTCTTACACAGATTGGAGAAAAGGCGCTGGTGGCCTAGCGGCAAGCGCGCGACTTTCAATCCGGAGGTCGCGGGCTCAAACCCCGGCTCGTACTAATGAGTTTTTCGGTTATGTACGAAATATCATTTGATATTCACCAGTTGCTTATCGGTGAAGGAAAACATTGTGAGGAAACCGGACTAATCCCAATAATCCCCTCTGGGTTGGAAGGTCAGATGGCAGTTGGTTTCGTAAAAACTAGTGCCTACATCAAATCATGGGATTAGTTGTCAAGCGGACCCCAGGCTCCCGTGAGGCGTGGCAAAATGTCGGGATAACGCGAGGAAGAAGAAGATTCTTACACAGATATTAGACTTAAGCCCCACAATAAGCTCGAAAAGGCATGTCACATTTATCATTGTAACATTTATCGAGGAACCAAACTCTAAGCACCACTTGTTAAACCGTTAACCCAGTGCCAAATTGTACTGGTAACCGGTAAGTCCAAGTTTAACCGGTTAACCCCGGGCACCATCCGGTGCAAGTGGCCCTAAGTATACTACTGATTTTAAAATGTAATTATTTATAATTATATATGTCGTAGTCAGATCGTATAATCCGCCGTATTACATTACGGCTAGCCGTTTTCAAAAACAGGGGCGTTTTGAAATGCGGCGGTTTGACGATTAGCCGGATTGTCATTGCGATACGTTCTTCAATAAGGCGGCCTACGTTTAGCCGCATCGTACTACTATTTAGATTGTAGAGTGACCAGTTCTTTCGGTCGCCTACGTAACCGGAGTTTGACAATGTTTGCAATTTAATTTATTTTTACCATGGTCCCACCGCACTACATGTGTTTCTTTTCCAAAACATTCTCTTCACAACTTAAATAGACGGAGCCCCGCTTTGCGGGGCTCCTATTTCTGGGCGGTTTGCCCTTCGGGCATCTGAAGCTACCTAACGAACCTAACCTACTTAACTACCTACGCTTTTTTCCCCAAAGTGTAATGTTTTCACGGACGTCTCACTAAATCAATAGGTAGGTAGGTTAGGTTCGTTAGGTAGCTTCAGATGCCCGAAGGGCAAACCGCTCAGAAATAGGAGCCCCGCGAAGCGGGCTCCGTCTAGTTTAGTTACGAAGGAAATGTTTTTTTGAAAAGAAACAGTCCGACGAACTCCAGATTTGATGGACACCCCAGCGTTTTTCATAGTTTGTTGTTGTTATGTCAGGCAGCGCCACGAGTGTTAAAAATGGGAACTAAAAACTGTCAAAGCGGCGGCTAATGACTCGCTGTATTACATTACGGCTAGCCGTGTTGAAGAACGTATGGCGCCGAATACATTCCGGCGGATTCTCATTCAGCCGCATTCAATCCGGCTAATCGTTGAACCGCCGCATTTCAAAACGCCCCTGTTTTTGAAAACGGCTAGCCGTAATGTAATACGGCGGATTATACGATCCGACTGCGACATATATAGAGAGTTCAGTAACACTACTCTCCACATGGATGGATGGATGGCATAAAGCTCTTTCTATCTTTTGCTGTAGAGTCGTTGGTAAGGTTGGTTGCTGTAGAGTAGTTAATCTTTGTTGATTTTTTGCAACCTCTAAATATTGAACGATTTTTTTTTGGAATATATCATTTTTTCTACAGTGAGAATAAAAATTCGAGCGAAGTTACATGGAAATGGAAAATTCGGACAAATTAAACACCCTAAGGCCCACTTGCACCATCCCACTAACTCGGGGCTAGGCGGTTAAAACGTTAACCCAGTGTCATATTGTACTGGTAACCATAGTAACTTCAGGTTTAACCGGTTAACCCCGGGATAGTGGGATGGCGCAAGTGGCGCTAAGAGCCACTTGCACCATTCAAGTAAGCCGGGTTAACCGGTTAAACCTGGAGTTACCATGGTTACCACACAACACACAATTAACATACAATTTGACACTGGGTTAACGTATTAACCGGTTAACCCGAGTCAGTGGGATGGTGCAAGTGGCGCTAACAAGGATAAAATTGTTAATATTATATTTTATTTAAGACATTTTATAAATAGCATCGTTAACGTAGGTACCTAATGTATATATAATACTAATTAGTATAGATAATCTAGCTGTACCTAATGTAAACTTATATTATGCCAATTTAAAAATAAAAATCTAAAATCATTACTTATGAGCAGAGCCCGGAATTTTCGCGGCAAAACAAAAGACAGACAATATAATTTTAGACAAACCTCACGTAAATTTTCTTACTATTTTTTTTTTATTAGGTGGACCGTTTTTTCTTCTATTAGACAACACACCTACACAACTATCGATATCGACCAAAAAATGTTTCTAACTCTAGCAAGATTGCGACAGTCTTTTGTTTCGCCGCAAAAATTCCGGGCTCGGGTTATGAGTGTTATGACATTCAAGCTTAGAGCATTTAATAATCCCTCTGGCGAAAACCTTGCACAGTTGTGCAAACTTTTGTATGGACTGACGTTTATCTGACATGGCTATTTGTACGTTACGTCCAAACCATGTACTAATTTAGTCATACATTTGACGTGCCTCTCTCTCGCTAAAATCGGCAGGCTGTTTTGTACAGTAAATGACAGTCAAGGCGTCTCCAGTTACCAAATGCTCTAACCATTCAAGTAACTAAAGTGTCATTCTATGGAACTTGCTAACTATGTAAAGCCTGACCATTAATAAATGATCATGCGCCATGTTGCGGAATTTCATTGGAACTAATTTCTTACACTGGCAATAATTTTAATGATAGGTTGTCACTGTTGTCAGTGTCATTTTGTGGCGGTTTACTTGAATAATACTTAAGTGTTGAATATTAAATAATAAATTACAAAAAATGGCCAAAACTATACATAATCAAGAGCGAAACATTGTAAATAATGTAAATAATAAACTGCTGGAAAAGAACCGTTCGGGAAATTAAACTATATCGCTACGAAACATTTCCAAATTAACATCAGAGCTGACAGGTAAACAAATCAAAATGTCATTATAGTCTGGTTATTACGACTTGGTTATTGTAGTGTTATGTTATACAAGCGAGGAAATACTTAAGTACAGTAACAAAGATGTGTTTGAGAAATATTTACTATGGGCAAAGATATACCTACATAACATAGATTTTAATTTTTAGTTTTAATCTTGTGTCGATAGATGGCAATAAATATACAGTGACTACAAAATTTACTATGACAATAACTCTCTATACACTCTATTCTCTTTGCTATGGGCTTTGGAGACGATCAATTTTATTCATTGACAATGTAGCAGACCCTATGTAAGGTAATTTTGACCTATGTGTGACGCGTAAGAAAATACATGAATTTTATACGGTAAAAACCTACAATAAAAAAATGTGAACACCGAATATTTGGATACTGATTAAGTGATTATGATTAGAGTGAGTAAAAGTATGTAAGTCAAAGTAACGAGTTGCCAATCCACATTGTTCAGACTATACTGAACTGTGCCATATAAATGAGAATAATAGCGCCCTCTTGACAATGATCATATATTCCTGGTCAGGCTTTACAAAAGTCACTAGTAAATTCATCATTCAAAGACAATTTCAATATGGCGGTTTGTTTACATATATAGTTAGCAAGTTCCATAGAATTACACTTTAACTCCTCTATTATTTATAACATAGCTTGTGATTACATTTAATTAATGATAAGAAGACGACTGTATAAAGTATGCCTTTTAACTTTCATATTTCAAATAATATAAGGTACTTACATTGTCAAAGGAAAATTCATCGTTATCGGCGACTCACACTTGTCCAAAAACGCAACATATCCGAAAAATGCAGCCATGAACACACAGCCTATGATGAAAATGTATCCTGCAAAATAATCATTTTGTGTTATTTATTCATTTACAGTACATATGGTGCTACATTACGACACACTGCGCTGTAATAAGCACATTACGTTACTACGTCGAAAATTTTAAGGGCCATATATTTATGTACTATAAAACGTTTTACAGTACCTACATATACCTACTTTACCGCCCTAGTGCACCCTAGCACTATACGTGCGTATGTCAAAAATTTTAAGGGCCATATGTACTGTAAAACGTTGTACAATAGACGTGCTTTACAGTTTTTATAATGTGTTTATACGCATGTTTTATTGTTTTGTGTTTTTGTATTTTGCTTTTATATCCATATTATAAATGATCTAAGAAGAATCTATCTAAGCCTAAGAAGAAAATGAATAATGACGATAATCTGCCGGCCTAGCCAAAGGTTACAATCGCTATCGCTTCGACAACAAAAAGCATTATGTCTCTCTATCACTCTTCCATATTAGTGTGACAGTGGCAGTTGCGTTTCGATAGCTACGGAGCGTAAGCGATTGGCATCTTGGCTACGCGGCCTGACCATCATTGCATTTCCATACCTGACCTGACCTTTCAATAATTATGTCAAACAAAGGGATCCGGTAAAGCTTACCGACACCTAACACAAAACCAAATTTGTGAGGTTCTTTCATGTTGTTCTCCACCGGTATAACGACGCCTGCGCAAGACATACTGAACACGGCCATGCCGGTGAATTTGATCACGTCCATAAAATTAGTGGCCACCACCATGTTCTCGAAGCCCGGGTTGTTCTTTATTGCGTATTTGACGGTCATGACAATCGCTACCCCTGAAAATTTAAATTTTAAGCTTAGAATTTTTTTTTGCATGCTTCACCAAGCAGGGTATATGGTTGAACTAATTAATATGTTATTGTACAGTCACTCAGCGTCCGTTCCGTGACGGTGCGCGGCATCTATGACTGCTAAGAGACACCAAAATTGGTGTGGCCGCATGTACTTGTAGCGACGCGACAAAAACGCGGAGTGAGCTACGACGCCTCACCGGAGGCAGTTTTATTGTGCACAGTGCGATCGAGGCGGGATTCCACCAGTGTGCGGCACTGTGCAGCACAAGCATATTCAGTACAAAAAAGCTTGGGCCGCAAAGTGCCGCACACTGGTGGAATCCCGCCTTAAGACAAATTTGGTTTGGTATTGCGAGCAATAATATAGGTGTAAAGAGGACTGATCGTATTCGGAACACCACGCCGCGCAAAAACCCGTATTGCTGACGTCGGCGAGAAGACTGCTAGGCTCAAATGGGACTGGGCCGGTCACGTCTGCCGCATGCATCCAGACAGATGGGCTAGTGTAGCTACCAAGTGGATGCCAGAAGGAGAGCGCGGACGCGGCAGGCCCAGACACCTTTCTCAGTCACTGACTAGAGCAGGCGCTATGTCGGGAGTCGCGGAAGACAAGGAGAGAGGCCTTTGCCCAGCAGTGGGACACCTTAATAGGCTAGCAAAAATAAAATATAGGTAACTTTGAAAGCGAGATAATTTTGAAAATTGGCAAATATCTATAAAAAACCAGAAGGACTTCATAATTTAGCAACGCATAGGCTATTGCAACGCTTACTAAGGTATCTGGCTTACTTAAGGGCCAACCCACACTAGCGTCTCTCGAGCGTCGGCGTCTAGTCAACTCTATGGCTGCTGCTCGACGCAACGTTGGCGCAACTGCGCAGCGACGCCATTTTCCATAGCTCTGACTATTAGACACCGACGCTCGAAAGACGCTAGTGTGGGGTGGCTCTGCCCCGGTTACGAAGTTATCCACTTCACGTTGCCTAAATAACTTAAGTAATAAATCATCATCATCATCTCAGCCATAAGACGTCCACTGCTGAACATAGACCTCCCCCTTGGACCTCCATACGTACCGGTTGGAAGCGACCCGCATCCAGCGTCTTCCGGCGAAGTAATAAATACAAGAGTAAAAATTAATTTTTACTCACCTATTACAACATTTGCAACAATCGAAAATGGCGCCAAGTATTTCATTTCAGTAATTAAACAGATGACGATAAATGGAACGATCAAAAAAGCAATATAAGCTCGCAAATTTGGTAACCCTGAAAACAACAATAAGGATAGGTAAGTATATAATTATAAACATTACCATACAAGTCTAACGCATATTCAATTATATAACTAAAACTTAAAACCTAAATCTTCTTCTTCTTCTAAAATAAATAACACTACCTAATCTAAAATAAAATAGGTACAGTCAGCAGCAGAAGTCGCTATACACTTCAGGTACTCAAAGAGATGTAAACGTTTAAACTGTCAATAAGTTGTTGACTGTCATGGTAGTATTTACTTGTGAGCGCTCAACGTGTCACAAATATCTTAACAGTCGCTATTCATTAATTTCTACACTTACAACAAGTCATTGATACCTTAGCTGTCAAAACACCACTGGTATCTAAGCGGTCAACGTGTCAAATATATCTGAACAATATGGAAACATAGACGTTTAAAGCATACAAGTATGGTCGAATATTGAATGAAAAATAGCCTTGCTAATTTCAGGTAAAGCGTTTTGACAATCATCGAAAGCAGTGCAGACTTGTCATCACATACATCTATCTCACGTTTTGTTCTTCAACCATTTGACAGGGGCCTCTCGATCAACTTACTGCAAACTATTTCTTTTAGCAGAATCGTCAAAACGGATGACACATAGCGAAAGCCAACTGAAGCCGAATTTAGAGCCAATTGTCAAGGCACGTCGTTGTGGTCTCAGTAACAGGCGTTTGCTTTTCAAAGCAGAGACCGCGGGTTCAATTCTCAGTCGCACGCATCTAGAGATTACAGCTTTTTATTTTTTTTTGGGTTTCATTTCTATTATTAATTTGTGTCTTCTGGTTTTATGTTAATCATATATTTAAAATTGAAAAACCAGAACGGGATAAAAAACGAGGGAAGAAGCGAGATGGCGCCTTACAAATTTCTAAAAAAGTTTTTGACACGTTTCTCAAATACGACGCATGTATGATAAGAAAAAACTGTTCCAATCTATTATCTAAGTATGAGAATATAACTAGAGCATAAAAACTATCGCTTTCGATGCGTATTTAATTTACAATAAGCAAAAGAAATTTTCATAACATTCTTCATTTTACGACTATCGGCTATTTTCGGAAACTCTCGGTTGGTTTCGTTTCGAACTTCAAATAACCAAAATTATGTTTGTTATGTTGGTATGCAGTGATTTCGGCCTTTTTTACTCGAAGTAAAATAAAAAGTGCTGTCAACCTCAACCTTTTACCTTAGTTTATGCCCATACGAGATACGAGTGGCATGCCATATAATGACTGATAATGACTTATCAATATCAATAGTAATTTGTATTTTGTTGTTTTAAATTTCTTTTTGAGTTATGTTATTCAGATTTACTTTCACAGCTTCGGCAAACAAATTCGTCCGGGGACCGGGCTGCCGAGATGGGCCAAAAATACAAAGTTAATAGCAAGTTATAATGTAGGTAGATAAAATTTAAGTGCATGTTCAGATATTTTTGAGCGAAACGACCTGGTGAAAATAAGCAAACGTACAGTCAGCAGTCGGCCAAATATCGTAATATAACTCTGTTGCTATAGAAATAAGGATGTGTTCCGATATACTGGCGGAATACTGAGAGACAAAAGTGGCTAAGCTTACATTGGCTCGGACTTTTAGAGAGAATGGGAGAGGATCGTGCCGTGACGAGAGCGTACTTGGTACAACGAAATGGGAGACGCCCAATTGGACGTCATAGGTACCTACCGCTGGAACGACGTAGTTGCTCGAGATCTGCTTATCCTCGGCCATGGGGACTGGCGAGAGCTATCGCAAGACCGAGAAACATGGTGTGATCTTTTCTCGGAGGCCAGGATTCACATAACCGTAGTAAGTAATGTTAGTATTCAGAAAGGGAAATGGGGAGTACGTACGTTTGTACCAAAAGGCGATTTATGGGCGGTGGTCGTCCATATTCGTCTTAAGGCGGAAATTAATCTAATGAACGTTTTTGCAATTAGGCTTATAAAAATAAATAATAATTTTATGTTGAAACGAGTTTTAAATAAATAACCACGTAGATGAAAAAGTATAATTTTGCCTTTTGTCAAATCACAATTTTTTTCAGATATTTTGCGTATTAAGTTATCCAAATAACGGGTACAAATAAGAAATCCCTATCACCGTTATGAACCCTGGCAGGGTTGACACACTCTTTATTTCATTTCGCGAGCGGAGCTGCGGGCCCGTCTAGTTAGTTTATATAATTTTTGAAGATATGTCACATGTAGAGTATGTACGACTTTCTAACAGGACGTTGTAGGTTTGAACCATAGACCTAGAATCCGCGCTCGCGCTTGATTTGAACCCGCAGTGATTTGATGTTACTGCTACTAAAAATGGCCCATTTAGATCGGTCAGTATGGGAAAATCTAAAACTATAAGACATACACCGATCTCTTCTTAGGAACCATGCCATCGTTTTTAGTAACAAGAAAAACTGCATTCATACATTTAAAAAAAAATATGTAAAATATATTGAAAAAAATGATGGTATTTTCGAAAACTTACTAAAATAAATTAAAGGATATGAAAACAATGCATTTTATTCATTTCAGACATCATGTTTCATAGTAACATTTACTGCATAAGACCTACACAATCGATATCTAAATAGAAAAAGTCTTAGATTTATTTTTCAAAACGTTCGATTCCCGAGCTGAGTACACATTTTTTCAAATGTATGAATGCAGTTTTTCTTGTTACTAAAATCGACGACATCGACATGGTTCCTAAGAAGAGATCGGTGTATATCTTATAGTTTCAGATTTTCCCATACTGACCGATCTAAATAATGGGCCACCCTGTTTAGTATATTTTAGTACAATAAGCGGGCTAAATAAAAATATTAACAAATATTTGCTCTACGGTTTGGAAGAACGGCCGCCTATGACCGTTAAAATAAAAAACCGATCATTCTCGTAGAACCTACTTATTTATTGTCTAAGTTTGACACTTGACGATAAAATACTTCTTTAAGAAAGGAGGTGTCTATTCGTAGCTGCTACAGTATTTTTTTTTTAAGTTAATCACATAAAATGTTGATGCTTAATTACCATTGAAATAACAATTAACTGCTTAGCAATTGGTGGCACCCTGGCTGCTGACGTACGTGATTGGCAGCTAGTGCGTGTAGGTATTAATGACAGCAGCTTGAATTTTGAGTGCTTAGTTACCACTGACTTTCTAACCGTTATTGTCATTGTGATTAAATAAGGGTGTATGTCTTAAAGGAAAACTCAGAAGTTAAGATATATGTGACGAACTGAAAGCCTATGTGAAAATGACAACTTAGATGTCCTTATTTTTGTGACGATTGAAGTGTTTATCTTTTCTTGGACACCTTGCCCGCTCAGGTATATCTGCTGACTGTACCTACTAAATAACTAGACCGAAGTGATCCCATAAGTGTTCCGTGAACAAAGTTTTGTACGGAACATTAAAAAACTAATCTTTAATAAGTTTTTGACAAAAAATCATTTTTGGTAGGTACAAGCTTTAATGCGGACTGTAAATTGTAATACTTTTCTTTGCACAGACTAATACTTATCGAGACAATTCTAAAAACCCCAGACACAATTAGGTTGAGTTGTTTTATCACAGAGTTCCTATGACCACCTCCTGTCTCTATCATCAGATCAGCTCCATGGTACCATAATATAGCATTGTCACCCGACTTACACACGTAGATATATGCAAATTTTCAGCTTCATCGGAAACCGGAAAGTTGGTCAAATTTAACTTGCAAGATTTGACCCGTACAAATATACTTAAAAGCTTGTAAAACACGAACCATTTCGCCCCTCTATAATGCTCTCCTGGGTGTCTTCTGCCAATTGTTTGATAGTTTTAGCCACCATCAGCTGATACGCGGCACAAGACCCGAACAGGTTCAAACATGTTATCACGTCGATCCATTTTCTACAACAATAAGTTTTTATTAACCTTTCCACCGCCATTGACTTGATATAAAGTCAAAGGGCCTACCGCGAACCACGTTCGACGTGTTGCCTCTCTGTCGCACTTGTAAATTCGTCCGTAAGTGTGACAGGGAGGCAACAGTGAGACAAGATGGTTCGCGGTAGACCTTCAGTACATTTCGTGCGCCACGCGCATGACTTGGTATGCTAACTTGACGTAGAGGCGGATTGTCAATAGTTATTTGTACAACAAGAGATCAAAGTTTGATATTTCTTCGAGTGCTTATTTTGAGTCCCGTGCAAGCGAAAGATTCTATAATAGATCACGAGCGTAGCGAGTGAATCTAATTTAGAATCTTGAGCGTAGTAAGAGATTCAAAAGCGCACGAGATGTAAATAACTTTGATCTCGTGTAGTACACAAAATTTTTCACCCTAAGCAGTGAGAACATACCTAGAGGGACAGAGATAATAGAACCCAAGTATATCGAACTTGTATTAGACCCCGCATGTTGAAAGGACATTTGACTATAAAGGTCACTTGAATGACATTTTGTCTCAAATCGCATTTTGCTCACTGAGTGTGTCTCACTCAGTGAGCAAAATGCGATTTTGCTCACTGAGTAAGGCAAAATGACTCAGTGAGCAAAATCGCATTTTGCTCACTGTTTTTAAGAAGCAAAGTACTCTTGTTCGAGCTGCTGAGGTGAAAAGTAATTTTTGTATCCACAGTAAATTTACTACCATCAATCAATCAATCAATCAAAATATACTTTATTCATGTAGGCCTAGCAACAAGCTCTTATGAATCGTAATTAATCTTAATCTAATTATCTGAGCAATTTATTGATGTTAATATTATTCCATAATAAAATTGGATTATTATACATATCAAATTTAACACTAAGAATTTCACAAAAGGATCGTCAAACATTAAAAAGATTGTATACTAGTCTAGAATTTCTAAAATAAAATCTAAATGTCAAAAAAAAAGCATAAGTAACAAAAGAAGTAGGTAGTATTACATCGGAATATCCATTTCCTCATCAATAATCAAACATACCTAATAAATAAATAATCATTTCGAATAACAATTAATCCCACGTTGTAATATCATTCATGTAGTCTTGTGTGGTATAATAAGCTTTAGAAATAAGTTTACGCTTTACATAATTCTTAAATTAATTAATAGATAATTCAGTAATATGGTTTGGAAGTTTATTATAAAATCTTACACAATTACCCATGAATGATTTTTTTATTTTATGGAGCCGAGTGAAGGGCACTGCGAGCTTATGTTTATTTCTAGTATTAATATTATGAATTTCACATTTTTTCCTAAAATTTACAATATTTTTATGTACATACAGAATATTCTCATAAATGTATTGACAGTGCACTGTCATTGTGTCAATTTCCTTAAATTTATCTCTAAGTGAGTCTCTATGGTTCATTTTGTATATTGCTCGAATAGCCCTCTTCTGCAGAACGAAAATGGTATTTATCTCTGAAGCACCGCCCCACAGTAAAATACCATATGCCATAATGCTATGGAAGTAACTAAAATATACTGATCGAGCTGTTTTCACATCAGTTAACTGACGGATTTTGCTCACTACAAAAGCTGCAGAGCTCAGTCTATTCGAAAGAGTAGCAATATGGGGACCCCACTGGAGTTTAGAATCTAAAGTTATACCAAGAAAAACTGTACTATCAACTAATTCCAATTCCTCATCCTTCACAATGACACTTGTTTGCACATGCCTTACGTTACTACTAGTGACAAACTTAATACATTTAGTCTTATACTCATTTAACAATAAATTATTAACATTGAACCAATTTACTACTTTTGAAATGGCCTTGTTTACATCATTGTAAGCTTGTTGCTGTCGTTTGACTTTGAAAATAAGTGAGGTGTCGTCTGCAAACAATACTCTATCATGGTGGGTCTTAACAAGGAATGAAGAGTGTAGATAAGGAACAGGAAAGGCCCCAATATTGACCCCTGTGGTACACCCATAGAAACCAATGACCCAGGTGATCGCTGTCCATTCACATCGACCCTTTGTATTCTACCATTTAAGTAGGACTTAAGTAAATTCAGTGCCGATCCTTTAACTCCGTAATAATGAAGTTTCCTGATTAATGTTTCACGACAAACACAGTCGAAGGTCTTAGGGTCGTTTCCCAAAAAGTTGGCACCGCCAGGTTAAAATTTATGTTTTTCAAAAATTTTGCATTTTCGCATTTTTTTTTATTGGGATCGGTAAAAGGCAACTTAAACTATTAGAAAATGTGGAAGGGAAGCAATTCCTTCAATTAGTTTAGAAGATATAGGCGTTTGAAATTCAGGTGAATGATATCAAGGACAGGTGAAAGATATTTTGTGTCCAGGTTATCGATAGTAGGAGCAGGTTATCGAGAAATAAGTACAAATTCAAATGAAAATATTGACAGGTTATCGAGAGGCGTCATTAACCTGTGTCCGTTGCCGTTAACCTGGTTTCTTGTCATCATTCACCTGCAATGAGTGTCATCCACCTGTCCACCACATCATTTTCAATGTCTTCTAAAAATAATCGAAAAATGTGTCATTTTCTATAAAAAAGGACCTTATTGTCCACTACGATGATTAAAATTTTGGATTCTGACCCACCTCACCTTCGATTCGATTCCCAATTTAACAACAAGTTTCTGTGAATAAGAAAACATTCAATCTTGCTGTCTATTCACCCTGGCAGTACCTAGTGGAACTCAGGTTTGGTGCAACATAGGCACATGCAGTTTTGGTCATCCAACTCGTCTTGATGATCACTTGGAAGAGTAGTACCCAAGAAAGAGCTGATGCTGAACCCTCGCAGTACCTAGTGGAACTCAGGTTTGGTGCAACATAGACACACGCTGTTTTGGTCATTCGACACGTCTTGATGAGCACTTGGGAGAGCGGTACCCAAGATAGAGCTGATGATGAACCCTCGCAGTACCTACTGGAACTCAGGTTTGATGCAACATAGACACATGCTGTTTTGGTCATTCGACACGTCTTGATGAGCACTTGGGAGAGCAGTACCCAAGATAGAGCTGATGCTGAACCCTCGCAGTACCTACTGGAACTCAGGTTTAATGCAACATAGACACACGCTGTTTTGGTCATTCGACGCGTCTTGATGAGGACTTGGGAGGGCAGTACCCAAGATAGAGCTGATGCTGCACCCTCGTAGCACCTAGTGGAACTCGGGTTTGGTGCAACATAGACACACGCTGTTTTGGCCATCCAACACGTCTTAACGAGCACTTGGGAGCGCAGTACCCAAGATAGAGCTGATGCTGAACCCTCGTAGTACGAGTGGAATAGACTTGGTTCATCATAGGCATACGCTGTTTTGGTCATCCAACACGTGCTGGGAGAGCTACTGCTAGATAGAGAAATTGCCAAATCGCCAAACGTGAACTATGCGTCGTTGAAGATTTCCGTTCAGATCTTCATCGGCAGTTCCACTTCATCAAATGTCACTTTTGTGAATGTATATGTATATGCTTGATTCGTAAATAAAAACACAAAAATCACTATATTAAAACCCTTTAAACCTTTAAGATTTGAGGAGCTCCCTCGATTCATGGATCCCATCATCAGAACTGGGTTTTGACAAAAACGGGACCAATCTGTATGCATATATACAATCAAAAAAAAATTTTTCAAAATCGGTCAGGTAAACAAATGTTAAGCATTGAGGTTTCAGATTATCATCATCATTCGCTTGCCCTTGCCCCATTCATTTGGGGTCGACGCAGCATTTTCTTTTCATCCATACCTCTCTCTCTTGCCCGTCATCTCATCACACAATAAACAAAATGAGCATGTTTTCACCTTTTTACAAAACATTTTAATAAATGTCTAAAACTAAAAACCCTCATAAAGTACCTTTTCCCGTGGGACGTCACAAATCTACTTACGACATTAGTGTAACAATTTTTTTTTTTTCGTAAAAAAACCCTGGGAGGTAAATGGGGTCTACGTTTGTATGGAGAAACAGTTGTCTACTAACGACTCAATAAACATAATCACTGTTTGAGTATATGTAACGCTTCATTCACCTGCCAGTGCATCATTCACCTGACTTTTTTGGACAGGTTAACGAGACTTAAGACAAAAGTACACAAATTTGAATAATATGCAGCTTTAACCGACAAGATAGTTTTTATTCCTAAATTAACACACAAAAGCGATATAACCGCTATATAATTATATAGTTACGAGTATTAGTTGTGGTATCAGTGACATTAACCTGCCGCAAAATCTCATCCACCTGGCAGTTTTAGCCAGGTGGACGATATGCAGGTGATGGGGAAAATGTATTAGCTTGATGAACTTCATACTTAGGAATATAAAACTAAACTATTGATTACGTTACATATCTTAATAGTAATGCGATAGGTTACACAATTAGCAAGATATCGACGCCAGGATCAAGAGTACTTACCCATTACAAACTCCAATTTCCGATACTTTGTCGTTTGTGTTTTATTTGCGAAGCACAATAACCACGTCTTCGTCCTACCAGGTGATAGCTGATGAGTGACGGCTTCGGCTCGTACGGAGTGAGACAGGATAGGTGCGGTGGGGGTTATACAATCGTCGTGAACGTGACGGGACAGGTGAATGTTAAGAATTGCCTTGGACAAACTTTGAAGCCGAATAACTTAAAATATAAGTATAATATTGTTATGCGATAGTAATACTTTAAAAGTTAAGGATATATGTTAATAAAATACGGTAATGACGTTAAATTAAGTTAATAATTTGTGTAGTTTTCATAGCTTGGAACATCAGTACCTCGCGTTGGGACACGGCAGGTTAACGGATAAACGTAGTTACAATATTTTTTTTTGTAATCAATTTTTATTAAATCTTTTTCAAAGTATTAGGCCTCTGTGTAAAAAGTCTCTATAAATATGTGTTGAAATTTTATATATAAAAATTATACATAATGAAAAAAAAGTTCTAACATAAACCTATTTACAGGTGGCGGTGCCAACTTTTTGAGAAATGACCTTAGATAAATCACAGAAGACACCTAAAGCATCTCGTGACTCCTCCCAGGCATCGAAAATATGCTTAATTAGCTCAACACCAGCATCGGTTGTTGAGCGACCCCGTGTAAAACCAAACTGCTTATTATGCATCAAATTATTAACGTTAAAATGTCGTACTAATTGAGAAAGAACTAATTTTTCAAAAATCTTGCTAAATGTTGGTAGCACAGATATCGGTCTAAAGTTAGTGGGGTCAGAGCTGCTACCAGATTTAAATAAAGGAATTACTTTACTATGTTTCATTAGATCAGGAAACTCGCCGCAATCAACACTGTTGTTAAATATAACTACCAAGTCAGGCGCTACAATTTCTACTAAGGATTTGACAGCATGGACAGAGACTCCCCAGAGGTCATTAGTTTTTTTGACATTAATTGATTTAAACGCCTTTATTACATCTGAGGTACAAACATGTTCAAAATGAAGGTCTCCACAACACTCTGGAGCGTTATGTTTTAATAATGTAACAGCAGATGAGGGTGATGAATTTAAATCCTTAGTTGTGGATACTGGTACCTCGGTGAAAAAATTTTCAAATTCTGTAGCTACTTCTAAATTGGAATCTATAATTTTGTTATCAATGTTTAGTTTAAGTTCTTTAATTGTGTTTCGAGCGACCAGTTTCCACATTTATAACTTTCCAGGTTGCTTTAACAATGTCGGAACTACTTTTTATTTTCTGACTTAGATAATTTCGCTTCGCTATATGACAATCTACTTTAAACTTCTTCGAATACTCCTTCACATGTTCTTTAAATTCATCACTCTGATTAAACCGCCGTTCCTCATACAAAATAAAACTATTAAATTGGGCATACAGTTCACGTCTTCTTTGATGTAAGTCCGCAGTAGCCCACTCACTAAAAACTGATGCACCACTAACTACGACCGATTTTGAGGTGAATATCGCATTATAATGATCCATAAAAGTGTGAAAGAATGAATTATACATACTATTAGGACTCATATCGGAAGACAAAAAGTGTAGCGCCTGAACTAAACTTAGCTTCATTCTTTCCACGCGGTCCGAGGTTACTGGTACAAAAGTTATTTGTTTTCTCATGGTATTTTTCCTTAATGCCTCGAATACCATTAATTGACCTAAGTGGTCTGATTCTAAATTGCTGATAACTTTTTTAGCAATAGGAAAAATATCTGTGAAAATATTATCTATACAGGTTGCACTAGTAGCAGTCACTCTACTGGGCTCCATAAACATGTGGTTGAGATTACAAGATTTAAAAAGATTCAATAATCTACAAGACATTGTTGAATTTTCCATAATATTTACATTAAAGTCGCCGCATATAAGCAATTTCTTACTAGAAGATGATATTTTAAGTAGGGCAGATCCCATTATGTTTTCAAATAATTCAAAATTACTTAATGGCGGCCTATACACACAGACAACAATAAATTGCAATAATTCTACTGCACTTAGTTCTATAGTCCGTTCAACAGACATGGATACAATGTCCTTACGTTCTTTAAATTTTAACTGACTATTTAATATAATTAATGACCCACCATGTATGGAACTAAGTCTGGTGAACGAACTTCCCGCCTGGTGATTATTAAATTGGGGCATTAATTCATTATTATTTAACCAATAAAATATCAATATTAAAATCATTCAAAAAAAGTTCTATCTGTAAATTTTTCCCTCTAATACATTGAATATTTTGATGCACCAGGTGGATATACTTTCCATGTTTGCAGTATTTTTCATTATATGTATTTAAAACTAAATTGCCAGAGACAGAATCTTTTGTCTTAACAGCTAGTTTAAATCTATTAAATCATTGGTTATGACTGGAACCAATTCCATGTTCATACTGGGCTGCTCAATAGGAGCAGAATTGTCTGCCAAATTCTTGGCAGAAATGTCAAGTAAATATGATAGCGATAAAGCTATTTGTCTTTTGTAATAATTTGATAGGCAACACTTGCCTTTAGTCAAAAACACCATAGGCATATGGTATTTACTAACAAAATTGTTAGTGTCAATTATGCTAAACTTACTACTATATGTAAGGTTTACTCGGGTAATTCCGAATGTCGAAAACTGTCGGATAATTCCGAAAGAGACTTTTATTATGATGGAATTAAGGGTGATTTTCATCTGAATTTCGGAATTATCCGACATTCGGTAATACCCGAATACACCTTACAAAGATTATACACCGTGTTTTTATTGAATTCCGTTAACTTCGGGGTATGGTTAAGTACGTTTAAGAGAACTAAATTACATAATTAATTTTCAAAATAAATATATATTTTTTGCTTTTTTTCAATAAAAAATTTAAGTTTAAAAAGTAATTAAATGTAGCATGTAGCGTTGTTATAACACGGGTATTACATTTAACTCAACCAAACAATTGAAATCTGTGACATGTCCATGTCGGGATCCTTTTAATTTACCGAAACTTTTTTGACCAAATATCGTTTCCCAACCAAATTTTACCAACTGCACGTTTGTCAACTCAATCTTTCCCATATGAACATTTAACAAACTTAAATTCCGACAAATGATCATTTCCCAAACTATTACTTTGCAACTTTTATAAGACCAACTGTTTTTTTTCCAAATGTTTTACTTAGACTATAAATGTTCGCTCAAATTTATTTTCGTCAAATGAATCACTGGACAAAATTATTTTTTCCAAAAATATCTTTACTTAAAAAATGTTTGTTCAAACAAATGTATTGCAAAACCACTACTGGACAAATTATGTCTATCCAAAACATTCGGTTATTAAAAATGTGTTACGGCTAGGTTAGGTAAAGTGGGTGCTTAGTTTGGTTTGGGAAACTAAACAGCCCGAAAGCTGCCCAAAAAACCACTATTACCTAGGTAGGTTCGTGAGTTACCTTGTGTTCCTTAGAGCGGTTGCCAAGTCTCACTTGCTTTAAAAAACCGGGCAAGTGCGAGTCGGACTCGCGCACGAAGGGTTCCGTACCATAATGCAAAAAAAAAACGAACAAAAAAAAACGGTCACCCATCCAAGTACTGACCACTCCCGACGTTGCTTAACTTTGGTCAAAAATCACGTTTGTTGTATGGGAGCCCCATTTAAATCTTCATTTTATTCTGTTTTTAGTATTTGTTGTTATAGCGGCAACAGAAATACATCATCTGTGAAAATTTCAACTGTCTAGCTATCACGGTTCGTGAGATACAGCCTGGTGACAGACGGACGGACGGACGGACGGACGGACGGACGGACGGACGGACGGACGGACGGACGGACGGACGGACAGCGAAGTCTTAGTAATAGGGTCCCGTTTTACCCTTTGGGTACGGAACCCTAAAAAAGGGATTGTAATATGCAACAATTGTTTTTTTATTAATTAAGTCATACTTTAGAATATGTTGCGTTAGTCTAAACCACGCGAAAGCTACCAAAAGGGGGGACGGGGGGGCGAAGCCCCCCGAAAGGGGGGCTCGGGGGGCGAAGCCCCCCGCATTGAAAAAACACTACAGTATTACGTATATTTCCACCTAGATAGGTTCGTTAGTTACCTTGTGTTCCTTAGAGCAGAAAATAGAAGCCCCGCGAAGCGGGGCTTCGTCGACCGGCTGCCGGGTCTCACTTACTTTAAAAAAAGGGATTGTTATCGGAGCCCCCCGCATTGTAAAAACACTACAGTATTACCTGTATTTTTACCTAGATAGGTTCGTTAGTTACCTTGTGTTCCTCAGAGCAGAAAATAGAAGCCCCGCGAAGCGAGAAGCGGGGCTTCGTCGACCGGCTGCCGAGTCTCACTTGCTTTAAAAAAGGGGATTGTAATATGCAACAATTGTTTTTTTATTAATTAAGTCATACTTTAGAATATGTTGCGTTAGTCTAAACCACGCGAAAGCTACCAAAAGGGGGGACGGGGGGGCGAAGCCCCCCGAAAGGGGGGCTCGGGGGGCGAAGCCCCCCGCATTGAAAAAACACTACAGTATTACGTATATTTCCACCTAGATAGGTTCGTTAGTTACCTTGCGTTCCTTAGAGCAGAAAATAGAAGCCCGCGAAGCGGGGCTTCGTCGACCGGCTGCCGGGTCTCACTTACTTTAAAAAAAGGGATTGTTATCGGAGCCTACCCACTTATTAAAATATTAGTGAAATGCAATTCGTACCACCCTACAGATAATAATTTTTGACATTTGTTCTGTAATATTTGCCATTACTAAATTTGGAATTATTTAAAGTATTTATTAAATAAATAACAAAATGTGAAATAATAATTGTCAAAATAAGAAAATGACAAAATACAATAGTTTGTCACGTTTAGTTTTGGTTTTTGTATTCTTTGGTAAGTACTCATTTGGAGAAATTAAAATTTGTTCAAATAAAAATTGGCAATTTCTTTTTTTGATAACTGTTACATTTGTCATGTTTTGTTATGGTTTTTGTATTCTTTGCCAACTAATACTTTCGAGTAATTAAAATTTGGTAAAATAAATGTTGCCAAAGTAAGGAAATGTCAAAATATTTTTTTGCATATCGTTCTCTTGGAAAATATTTTTTTTCGACTTGTTTAGTTGGGAAATGATTAGTTGGATTTTATATTTTTGGGATAAATTGTTTGGGATATGAAAATCTGGCAAAAATATTTCGGTAATCCATTAGTAACCCGTCAATGTCATTTCGAACATCGATCGACCGAGATTGTACTTAAGTTTAGTAGCAAATGTATGAACTCATTCTAAACACTAATCAATATGTAAACCGGCCCTAAGGCAAGTGTACACGCTTGTAGAGGCCTTATAGGAAAATTTTTTTTATTAATTATCTCCGAAATGGAGTTAATTAGAATATCGGTGTCTTTGGGAAAGTTACTTGATTTAAGCTCAGGAATGCACCCTTGAAATTAACGGAAATCAAAAAAAACACGGTGTATAGAGATATATTTAACTTATGTCTAGTGGTATTTTCTGCCTCTGACATTTGCTCACAGTAGGGGAATGTGAAAAAAATAATTTCATGCACTGCCATCCATCTTTCGCCCGCCTGCCAAAACTTTTAGCCAAACGCCATTTGACTTTGATCCTTGTTATTTCACTGATGTAGGTACATATGTTAAATTTGTTAAATGTCAAAAAGCGTCCCCATCTACTCGAGTCAAAGGTATCGCCGGCCGGCCGGTAACGCACTAACGACATCTCTTGTGTAGCAGGTCTCCATGAGCGACGGTAATCGCATACCATCAGGCGATTCATCTACTCGTTTGCTTCCATAATAATAAAAAGAAATCGATTTGATATCAGCGCACGTTCGAATTGACCTGTATCCAATATCCTTAGTGTCCAATAACTAGTAGTAGTAGTTCGCCCCGAACTGAGAACTCGCGGTTCGCTATAAACTATACAATAGCGTAGAATCATAGACATATATTTCATTTTCGAGACGATTGAATAAAAAATGTTAAATTTAAGATGGCTGATACGCCTATTTCCTCGCGTACCCACCACAATTTTATTGACCAGACAACGATCCACCTACCCTACCAATGTATCTAAACTATGGCCACTCATATTTTCTTGCAAAGGATTTGACCAGAATAGCAAGACCCCTCACAAATAGCTTTTGAGTCTTCTAGGCTCTTCTAGCACCATAACCACGTGATCGAGCCTGCTCATAATTTAATGACTAAAATATAATGCCCTCAACTACATGTTTACCTAATCGAACGAGCGAGCGAAGCGAAGCGAAGTTCTTACATTCGACTTGGGACACGCGGCCGGCTAGCGGCACGTCCCGGCATTTCGATGTTTTTAAGCTGAACTGTCAGAGGATAGTTTGATACTCAATAACTTAAGTCAATTCGTCCTAATTTAAATGAAATTGGGTAAACGTGTAGTCGAGGGCATTATATTTTAGTCATTAAATTATGAGCAGGCTCGATCAAGGGATTATTGAGATAGAAGAGCTTAGAAGGCCAAAAAGTTGTTTGTGAGAGGTCTTGCTATTCTGGTCATTTTATTTGCTAAAACATGGTCGAGTTTAGTATCAAATGAAAGTGCTCGGTTTACACTTTTATAATATCGTTTTTTAAATTTACGATTTTGAAATAATTAGCAATATAAAAATAAAATAAAATATACATAATATAGGTATTTGATATTTGACAGGAAATATTTCGGCTTAGCACAGATACAGTTTATTTCTATGGTGACTTAAATCCAGGGGTGGGACAGTCGTATATAAAGCCCTTTATTCGAAAAAAATTGCGCCATCTATATTATTACTTAACGCTATACTTTTTTTTAAATATGGCTTCACTTTATTTCGTCAAATCGTCTTAAAAGTATCCAGAGCATGAAACAAACAAAAAACATCTGGCTCCAATTTCACCACGGTGACAGGTGCGACAATTGTAAAATATCACTGTTGCTGACGTCACAGGCATCCATGGGCTACGGTTATCGCTTACCATCGGGCGGGCCGTATTTCTGTTTGCCACCATCATTGTTTTATTTAAAAAAACTTTATTATGTCGGAAAAAAACAGATATAGAAAGTTTATGACAATTGTCACAAGAAACACTACAATTGTCAAGAAATTCCGACACAACTCATTACCTGTTATAGTTAGGGAGGCGAATAGGGGAATTTTCGGCAATACTCGAGCGTGGCAGTTTAAGATATGAGAGATACCTTAGACCTAATAGAACAACCTTGTAAAGTATTTAGCTCTATATGTAGTGACGCGCGCCTAGGATAGACGATCAGATTAGTAAAAAAAAATGGATAGTCTGAAATACTCGAGCGCCTCAGATTAAGATATTGGGGGTTGATTTTAGTGTTTAAAGACTAAATTTAACTAATCTGACGATAAGTCCTTGACGCCGCCGAGTTATAGGGTCGCGAACTTGTAAAAAAAAAACGTTAATCCGGCATTCTCGAGCGCGATTTTTTTATTTTTTATTTTGAAGAATATAATCTAAAACTTACTAAAAATACAAAATCTGCCGGTTTCCGCATGACCGGAAGTGTGGAGGAGCCATTTCGTCTTCCTAAGAACGCGTTGCGGCATATAAGTCGCGAACGATACATTTTACAAAAAAAAAGTTTAAATAAACAAAAAAGGTAATTTTATTTTACACAAAAAAGGTCTCTTTACATTTTTGTCCAAAGTTAAAACTTTTTGACTTGAAGCATCATAAAAACTCAACCAAAAAACCTTTTTCGGTCAGATTAAGAGAACCCACCAACATTTTTGTCAGATTAAAAAAATATGCTTTCAGGATACCGAGATAAACCTCCCCTATGAAAATCTGACGCGCTCGAGTATTTCAAAAAATCTTTTTTTTTTTGCATTTTCAAAAATTCATCGTAACTTATCGTCACGCCGAAATCGTCAGTTTTTTTAAAGGAAGCTTCCTTGGGGCCTACTTAACACCCCTTCCGAAAATCTGACGCGCTCGAGTAATTTTTTTTTTTTTGCATTTTTGACTACTTTATATGTAATTGTAATTTATTTATTTGCTAGAATCATGGTTACATAGATGTTAGATAGAAATATAAGTCCAGCACAATTCTGCCGACTTACGGCGTGCAAATTTTACTATACATACTTAATTACTAACATGCATTTACTCTACATATATTTACATTTGACAGATTAATTATTGCTTAATAACAATGTCAATATTTATAAATAGTTCATTACCAAAATGAGAATAATTACATTAACGGATGTCCTACAGAATACTTGCATTAATTAAATTATAATTAGATAAACCATTTTACATAGAATTACATTTGCAGCCCTTTATTGCGCATAATTATTAAATCTACAGTTGGTTTCTTTTAAGAATTCCTTGACTGAGTAAAAGCACTGCTCTTTCAACCATAAATTAAGTTTTTTGCAAAAATTGTTATAATCCATGTCCGTTATTTGTTTTGGTATAGAGTTATAGATTAAACAGGCCATGTAGTAGCAGTTTTTGCGGTACAGTTTTAGTCTTGGGGCGGGCATGGTTAAATTAACTTGAGTTTCAGCTCTCCGGTTGAAATTGTCGTTCGGCTTAAATAGTGACATATTTGCCTTTACTAGTTTAGCTGTTTCAAAGATATACATGCCCGGTAGCGTCATAAATTTATTTTTAATGAAAATTGGATAACATGACTCCATTGTGCCTAGACCCCAAATTGCTTTCAAGCATTTTTTTTGTGCGACAAATGCTCTATTTGCTTCAGAGCAATTCCCCCACAATACGATCCCATAACGTAATTGGGAGCACACATAGGCATGATATACTGAAATAGCTGTTTCTACTGAACTGGTCTTTTTAACAGTTTTCAATGCGTAAATGAATTTGTTTAATTTCTTGCATAGCATATCAATGTGATTATTCCATGTCAGATGATCATCTATATGAATACCTAGAAACACAGTGCTGTCAACTTGTTCAATTTTCTGGTTTTCATACACTATATTCAATTCTGGAGTTCTGTTTCGATTTGCGGAAAAATAAACTAATTTGGTTTTCCCTAAATTAATTTCAAGATTATTATTTGATAACCATGCTATGACACTCCTCAGGGCTGTATTGATGTTGGACTCAAAGGAATTAAGGTCGTTGCCTTGAAACATTATTGTTGCATCATCCGCAAAAAGTATACAGTTTTGTTCTGTCGCTCGTGGGAGGTCATTGACATATATAAGAAAAAGCAATGGTGCCAGGATACTTCCTTGGGGTACCCCTCTAATTACTACCTTAGCATTTGAGTCATAATCTTTTACAGTACTTGACAGTTTGTCTAACTTAGTTACTCGTGTTATTTGTTTTCTATTTAATAAATAAGATTTTAGCCAGTCATACGCTGGTCCTCGTATACCATAGGTCTATGCCTACCCCCACCACGCAAACCGGCAGATTAGTATACCGTTGTTATCAGAGGCACTCGGGGCATACGTAGTATGAATATCTGACGCGCTCGAGAATGCCCAAGTAACTGTTTTTTTTAACATTTTAGAAAAACCGTACACGCCAAACCCACCGCTAAAATGGTTTTTGCCATACGAGCTTTTCTTTTCGAAATTATTTTATCTTTCGATTTTGATAGGTCTCGACGGCGCCGTTGAATTACGCCATTTAGCTACCTCGCCTCCCTAACTATTAAGAATTACCTACAATTCTTCTAAATCTTGACAATTGCCAGAAACTTCGCAAAAGAAATATCTGTTTTTTTTCGATATAATAAAGTTTTTTTTAAATAAAACAATGATGGTGGCAAACAGGAATACGGCCCGCCCGATGGTAAGTGGTAACCGTAGCCCATGTATGCCTGTGACGTCAGCAACAGTGATTTTACAATTGTCGCACCTGTCACCGTGGTGAAATTGGGGCCTGATAGAACAGATTATTTATATGTATATCCATCGTTGCCATGGAGGCGATTATCACAAAAAACAACTAAGTCAAATAAATCCATTGCCGCCTATAGTGCGACGTAAAATAGTAGAAATTAAATAAAATGGAACTCAAAAATGTCCATACTAAATTTTATTGTTGGCATGTGTAAGCATTTTACGTCAATAATGTGACAGTTACGTATTAGAAAGTGGCGCCCTCATTTATTTTCTACTATTTTATGTCGCACTATTCGAGTACCTATTAAGTAGGCTCAGAGTAAATAACTAATATTATAAGTACGTGCAATAATGAACAAAGTCAATCGCTCTATATAATTTTTGGTCAACCGCGAGTTCTCAGTTCGGGGCGAACTACTAGTATAATTTAAATTAGAATACATTTACTTAAGTTATTGCGTATCAAACTATCCTCTGATAGATCAGCTTAAAAACATCGAAATGCCGGGACGTGCCCCTAGCCAGCCGTGTGTTCCAAGTCGAATGTAAGAACTTCACTTCGCTTCGCTCGCTCGTTCGACAAGAGCGGTAAAGAGGCAAATAACTAAAATTCTTTCACACTAACCTGTAGCAAGTCGACCATCTTGCAACCTTGGGATTGGGGTACAGAGCGAACGCAGCCTCGCCGACATCGGGATACGTCATAAAAGGCACGTGACATCGGCGACACATCCTTTGTGAGGACACCACTAAAATCTGAAATATAGATAAATAAAAAATTTAGTTTAATTTATTCAATATATTAAATATATGTATTAAAAACGGGTACTCACGTATTTATTCAAGACCAAGAAAGGATCAATTTTGTTAGTGACACATTTTAATCTTACAACTAATGTTAGTAGGTAAGTATAAATATTAGGTACTTATACGCCATTTCTTTCCACACCACCAGACAGAATCGCAGTCAAATTCTTTAAACCGAATAATCCCAATAAGGTCTAGTTTAACACTTTAAACTCTCGCGTTTTGTACACATATTTAATTACACAAACGGGTCTACCGCGATATAATTTCATTGTTTTTACCTTTAATTCCGACGTTTCAGCTGAGTTGCACCAGCAAGACCCGTTTGTGTAATTAAATAAAGGTCTAGTTTCCCTTCGGAGTTGTGAGGTCAGATGGCACTCGCTTTCGTAAAAACTAGTGCCTATGCCAATTCTCGGGATTAGTTGCAAAGCTGACCCCAGGGTCCCATGAACTGTGGCAAAAGACTCCGCGAGGACGATGCTGTGATGCCAGGACAGATGGAAAATAATTACCTACGAGCCCCGATGCAAATTGGTTCGTCTAGTTCCACACAACAATCTTGTTTATTCCAATAAATTTTACATATGAACATAAAATGACCCAGTAATGGGAACCATAATAGTAATGTTTAATCTAGTTTATTTAGATCGTATAATAAAATTGCATGCTACTTTTATTGCTGAAAAAATGTACTTTTCAAAATCGTTGTCCTAATCATATTGTCCTCTCCTACAGCACTGCTGCATGCATTGGCTCGAAACAAAATTGTCCGTAGGTACATTGGCAGAGCCGTGTTGCTTTCCCTAGTAATAGCCCTTTTCACATCTGTTATATCCCTACCCATCAAATAAGAAATGAAAAACCTTTTTTTTTTCTATCAGTACAAACAGTATTTCTTGTATTTGGATTTAGGTATTGTAAAATATTACCATATAAGATTAAAGTACATTAGTATAAGCGTTAAATATTAGTGATTTTTAAATTATACTTGGTCAAGCAATTCTTGTCAGTAGAAAAAGGCGGCAAATTTAAAAAATGTAGGCGCGAAGGATTATCATCTCATAGAAAATTTGAATTTCGCGCCTTTTTCTACTGACAAGATTTGCTTGACCAAGTATAAAACATTAATTTTTTTACAAACGCGAGAACCTCAAAAAATGGCCTGACTAGACGAAAACATATGCATCGGGGCTCGTATGCGCTACATAATTATCTTCCATCGTATTTTCACGGAAACGTACGACCGTGTCTTGCTATTTCGTCAGGGCACGTATTTAACCGGTCAACTAATTAATCGAAATTGGGTAGTTTAAAAAAATAGATATGGGGACTAAAATTAATAGATTGGCAACAAAAACGGAGGCTTAAAATATATCAATATGAGTTGTATTTTAATGCCGTTATAGCTAGTTTGTTAGTGCACGACACCTTGCACTTTGTGACTATGCGCTGAAACTTGGCACAGTTGATTCTTCGCTGGTCATGAGCAGATACAGACCGGGAGACCTCGAGAGCCACGTCTCATTTAGTGGGGGGGAGGGGGGAAGTTCGACGCCGCCGCGCTTCACTAGGAGCAACATTTCTCTAAAACTGTATCTATTAGGGCATGTGATATATCATTTTCGGATAAATTAAGGATGAGGAATTTATTTTTGGAGCCAAAAAAATGCACTTTCTAACAAAAAAAAAACAAAGTAGAAAAGGCAAAAAAACGTATCTTGGATTTTTTCATAATTACCAATTTTTTTTAAAGTGTAGTAGGAATCTGAAAACAAAAAATATAGTTGTAAAGCTACACTTATTACGTTTAAGAAAATATATAGTTTATTATACAAAACTGTTGTTACATGGGAGATAAAAAATAATATTAAGCGTGGGTTAGAGTGATTTCAATACAAAATATTAATAATGTGGGAAAGTTACTTATAATTTGTTCTACAATCGTTTATTTTTCTTGTTTTTCGTAAATAACTCGTAAACGGTAGCCCATAGCAAAAAAATATCTGTTACGTAAATAATCTGTTTCAGATTTCTTATAAAATAAGTGCTACCTTTTTTCGCTAAGATCAATATTAAAAAAATATATTGAACGGAGAAAATAAATACTAAGGTCCCCTTTTTTAGTCATTCGTAAATAACTCGTAAAGGATGGCCAATAGCAAAAAATATTTTAATACATAAATAATTAGCATAAAATTTCCTACAAAAAAGGTTATTCAAACTTTTTGGCTAGGATCAATATTTAAAAAGGGGACCTTAGAATTTATTTTCTCTCTTTAATATCGTTTTTAATATTGATCCTAGCGAAAAAGTTTTAATGATCTTTTTTGTTGGAAATATTATGTAAATTATTCATGTACTAAACATTTTTTTGCTATTGGCCATCGTTTACGAGTTATTTACGAATGACTAAAAAAGGTGACCTAAGTATTTATTTTCTCCCTTCAATATTTTTTTTTTAATATTGATTGTAGCGAAAAAAGGTAGCACTTATTTTATAAGAAATCTGAAACAGATTATTTACGTAAAAGATAATTTTTAGCTGTGGGCTACCGTTTACGCGTTATTTACGAAAAACAAGAAAAATAAACGATTGTAGAACAAATTATAAGTAACTTTCCCACATTCATAATATTTTGTATTGAGATCACTCGGACCCACGCTTAATAGTATTTTTTATCTCCCATTTATCAACAGTTTTGTATAATAAACTACTTATATATTTTCTTAAGCGTAATAAGTGTAGCTTTACAACTGTATTTTTTTGTTTTCTACTACACTTTAAAAAAAATTGGTAATTATGAAAAAATCTCAAATCGTTTTTTAGTCTTTTCTACTTTATGCTTTTTTTTGTTAGAAAGTGCATTGTTTTTGTTCCAAAACTAGATTTCTCATCCTTAATTTATCCGAAAATGATATATCACATGCCCTAATAGGTATAGTTTTAGAGAAATGTTGCTCCAAGTGAAGCGCGGCGGCGTCGAACTTCCCCCCTCCCCCCCACTAAATGAGACGTGGCTCTCGATGTCTACCGGTCTGTATCTGCTCAAGACCAGCTAACAATCAACTGTGCCAAGTTTCAGCGCATAGTCTCAAAGTGCAAGGTCCCCATACAACGGTGTGCAGTAACAAACCAGCTATTACAGCTTCTGATTATTTTTAGGCAGGTACCAAGTATTTATTTGGCAACTGAATTATTGTATTGGAGACCATGTATGAAGCACATTTTAAAAAGAAAACGGCTATCTATTAATTCCAAAATGAAGTTCTTTTAAAATATTTTGTTTGGTCACATTAATACAGTAAAATTATACATTTAGCGTTTACGTCAAATCCGGTAGATCTGATTTTTTGCAGACTTATTTATGATGTTGGTCCAATGAATAATCCAAGTTGGTGACCTCGAGCGCCGAACGCAACTTTGTCAAAAATCGAAAAACCTGCGAAAATTGCGGTTTTTGTTTAGTTTTGGGCGATTCTAACCCTAAAGGACTAGTTTTTGATAGTACCTTCCTTAGACGTTTTTAAAGAAGACTAAATTTGCTACAATACGAGATTAGAACTGTCTCTGTAGATTGAATAGTTTCCGAGATAAAGGCTTTCAAAATTTAGATTTTTTTTTAATTGAGCTCGTTAGCTAAGTGAGTACAGTGAGTATGCACTTTTGACTCAGGCGATGCCGCTTGGCACGATTGTTCCTAAGGTCAAACAAAGCTGATTTCTTGAAAGCTGATCTTTAAAAAAACATTTAACTTGACATTTTAAAAGTATGAATATAATGTTTTCATCCCTAAATTATATGAAAATGATATATAACGTGCCCTAGCTCCTAAGAGTAGGAAGAAATATAGCAAAGATTGGACCTGGGAATCCGACCTTTCCCCTCCCTTTTTGGGGGGTATGCACGGTACGATCTCATAGCTACTGGACCAAATCAGCTTTGTTTGACCTTAGGAACAATCGTGCCAAGCGGCATCGCCTGAGTCAAAAGTGCATACTCACTGCACTCACTCAGCTTACGAGCTCAATTTCAAAAAAATCTAAATTTTGAAAGCCTTTATCTCGGAAACTATTCAATCTACAGAGACAGTTCTAATCTCGTATTGTAGCAAGTTTAGTCTTCTTAAAAACGTCTAAGGAAGGTACTATCAAAAACTAGTCCTTTAGGGTTAGAATCGCCCAAAACTAAATCAAAACCGAAATTTTCGCAGGTTTTTCGATTTTTGACAAAGTTGCGTTCGGCGCTCAAGGTCTCAAACTTGGATTATTAATTGGGCCAACATCATAAATAAGTCTGCAAAAAATCAGAACTACCGGATTTGACGCAGAAGAGCCACGTTACAAAATTCGACAATTTCACTGGATTACATAGAGTTATATATTTGACAGAGGGAATGTCACTTAAGACAAACTGTGACACTGCAATGACGGACGGTTTGAAAGTGTGCGTGTAGACGAGTGATACCATGTAACACAAATTCTCCCCTAATGCTGCAACAATTATTTTCAATACCGTCCTTGTTTTCAAATATTAAAATAGGACAGTTTTACGTTAGACAATAAAAACAGTGTGTACCTAACTGATTTTATAGGTCTTGAAAATGCGCATAGTAGCACAATTACTTTGTGCAAATATTATTTTCTATACCTAATGATATTTAGCATCGGAATGAAATCAGTTCATGTTTTTTTTAATTTATACATTTAACTTGAAACATATCTGGTTTTAAACAACAAATTAATATACATAACAAACAAACGTTAACTATCAAATATTCATGTAAGCGTCATTAATCTCCTTATTATCGGGAAATTACTATACCGACTTAGTTTGAAATGCACAATCTATAATTTAACTTTACCTAAATGATATACATAATGATTTAATAAGAAGAGCATCGATTACCCTACTTTCGGTAAATTACCCTATTCAAATTACTGGTCACACTCCTGTTTTGCAATTTGATATTTTATAAACAATGAAATATCATGATTTTACGTACTAATTGATAAACTTAAGTATGAAAAGTTATTCCGTCACTTTTTTTCTTTCGTTCGGTACAATTCTTGCAGGATTTAACTACGAATGTCGGCATATTTTATATTTTTATTCGACATGTTTACTTCAATGACGTTTCGATCCGACTGACGGCAAATTGGTGGATGAGGCCATAGAGATAGCTGTCAATGTGTGTGTGTCACGCGTAAATACGATGAAATTGGTGGATGATGGAATCAGAGTTGTGTTTTAAGCGAAACTACGTCCGTAATATTCTAGGTCCATGTTTGGTCACTACACGGTCAACCTAACACGCTCCTCCTTGCTTCGCTCGTCGTCGCACCTATCTTATGACTCTGGCAGAACACAGTGGTTACTATTGAAATTAGTAATTAAAAATTGAAAGATCTAATGGTATAATGGCCATTAGGTGTTTCATGATTAGGAATTTCGACTATAAGTATACTGGCCATTGCGCATTGGTAAATTAATTTGAGGTGTTTTGTGTAAATAATGACCAATATTCATTAAATTTAACTGCTCTCCTATGAAAATACTACCCGAAACAATATGCTCAATAGGATTAGGTACTTAGATGTGAACAATTAGATGACAACCAAATTTTATGATCGCTTTTCAATATTAGTTGCCAACTTATTATTTTAGACGCCAACTTATCACTTCAAGTTTCCTATAAATTATTTGGGTGGCTTGATTTTGCTGCCAGTTTTTTCATAATATGATGCTTATATTTGATGCTAATATAAATTTATTGGTGCTAAAATATTAATGCACAGCCAAATTATATTATTATATGCCCAATTAAAGTTCCTGTGTAATATTTTAGTTGCCCGGTTAACAATAAGCCTTTCGTCAGTCTCGGTACAAAGACTACTGAGAATGACTGAGTAGCATGACAAATACGAACGTTTCCGAGAAAATACGATGGAAAACAATTATATGCACTACATCCCTACATCTTCGTCGCGTTGTCCCGGATTTTTCCACGGCTCATGGGTCCGCTTGGCAATTAATCCCGTCTGGCACACCTGGTACTGTTACCGATTTCTACAAAAAATGTGACGCCCCACGGTTAAAGATACCTTGTGGCGGTTGGCGCTTACGCTATTATTAACGGTATCGTCTTGGGTCGTCCCATTCGTGTTTCGTCAAGTTCTTAAATTAGTCCTATTCTGCTTTCGTTACTCATTCTACATTCGCCACAATCGTCGGTGTAGTTCAATGTAGAATGAGTGACGAAAGCAGAACAGGACTAATTTAAGAACTTGACAAAATACGAATGGGACGACCCAAGACGATACCTTATTAACGCCGCTCCAATATTATTGCGGCGCTATGCGACGTAAGCGCCAGCTACCTTTTGCCGTGTAACGTCACGAATGTTGAGCTCACATAAAAGTTGAAACACATGTAGACGCCGTAGATGACATTGAGGATGATGGCGGGTAAGTAGCCGGCCGTCATGTACGCCACGTGACCGGCCAGCACGCCTCCGCCGAGCGCGCCTTTAGCCAGGTTCATTATAGAAAACAAAATCCTGTAAAATCATTTTATATAAGTTGGTCAAGCAGATCTTGTCAGTAGAAAAAAGGCGGCAAATTTGAAAAATGTAGGCGCGAAGGGATATCGTCTCAGAAAATTTGAATTTCGCGCCTTTTTCTACTGACAATATTTGCTTGACCATCTATAACTATCACGGGACTTACGGTGCGATTCGGGAAATTATTTAATTAATTTCCCGAATCGCGTAAAACTCTGAATTCTTCGCCAGTCTGCCTGTGACCACAGAATAAATAATAGTACTACCGTACAGAAAGGACACTTCCTACAAACCCGAAGTTTGACAGCGATTTAGGGTTGTCAAAATCCAAGTGATTATCTTATCTGTGGTCGTGCACGCAAAAGGAAGTCAAGTGGTGCCAACCCTAATAATTGCTCGGAGCAATGCTGAGCCGAACGGAGCCGAGTTCGACCGAAGTCAGGAGTGCCTCCCCACTTCTGTGACCACGAACGTAACGGCACGTTCGAAACGTCAGGCCTTAAATAAACGTAAGTTTTACGCGATTAAGTCCCGTGTTAGTTATAAAATTATGATTGAAAATCGTGTTAGTTTAAATCAATATAACCTGTAAAATAACGTTTTTTGTCAAAAATTTACGAATAGGTTTGCAAGTAATGGAAAAAGTACCTAAGTATATAGAATCGAAGCTCTTACTTTGTAGGTAGGTACCATTGACCGGGGTGACTTTCAAATGCAGGGGCGACTTTAAAATTCTAGTTTTTAAGCCATAATATTATTTATGCGAGATTTTTTACAGTATGTGAATATGAATATATAGTAATCTAACTAGTTACAGGAACATTTTCAGTAAATAATGAACAATGGTAATTCTATGGCCGTTTTAAATCTATCAAAGTAACCCCAATTTTTCCAAAGTCACCCCGGTCTACGGTACTTACGATTAGGTATCTAATGCAGCTAGCGTACGCGCATCGCGCATGTGACGTCCTTAGAGCGTTTTCACATTGTCCGATCCGACATCGGATGTCGGAAGGAAGTAAAATGTACCTAAGTTATATGTGTTTCTCTGTATTTATTTATGCATTTAATAAATCATTATTTTATTACTAAAAAACGATAATTAGCGCAAAAAATGCGGACTAATGCCAATGGCAATCTCCTGCAGCTGTTTTTGTCATAGGCGCCTTCCGACATCCGATATCGGAAATGCGCTTCCGATAAATTCAGCCATGTCGGAGCCCCCCGTCAGCTATCGGACCGACATTATTTGTTTGTGTGCGTATGTATAGGCAAAATCATTGTTGTAGTGTGCGTGACCGCTAAAGACGGCGCCCCCGCGGCCTGACTACGAAGGTAGGATCCTATAGAAGTACATGCGTGCCTCCGTGAGGGACAAAACATACGCAATGCGACACTATGATTGCTCGAATTTATTTGTTGCCCACCATAATACATACTAAATTTACGGTGGGGAACAAAAAATATGTGAGGCTGTGACCAGGACAAACAACAATAGCGCTTTCGCTGCTACTCCTACTGAAAGATACATAAAACTATCCCGTTCAGTCATTTCCCCCCACCCCTCAAGCCAGATCCAGTTATATCCTAGATTCATGACGCGGATGTACGATCCTACATCCGATATCGATGGCGGACAATGTGGAAACGCTCTTTTTTTATGAATGGGCTTACTCATGGCCACAGACTAGCCGAGGCGTAGACGTGGCGTGGTGTGGTGGTCTTAAGATAATACATACCCGCTCCGTATTCCTTTCCTCAATTTGCCCACATCGAAAGCTTCTTCTTCTGCTAATGTCTTTGACATGATTTGAAAACGGCTCTTGTTCCCCGAGTACCGTTCATCGGGCCCTGAAATAATAGCACAATAATAAGTTTTATGACAAAAAAATCATTTAGAGTAGTATGATTTTTTTTTCAAATGATTTTTACGCCTGTGAACCTAATCTGTTAAACAAAAGCCATTGTTTCTTTTGTGCAAGCGGTGGGCTACGGCGTTGAGCGCGTGCCAAAGCAACAATGGCGTTTAAAAAGCGGCTGTATCGTGGTGGTTTTAAGGTTCAAATCTATGTAATAATATAATCGATCACCCACATTGAGGTGGTCGATTGTCCTACATCACCAAAACATATTACATGTTTTGAACCTTAAAATCACTTCGATACAGCCGCTTTTTAAACGACATTGTTGCTTTGGCACGCGCCCAACACGGAAGCCCACCGCTCGCACAAAATAAACAATGGCTTTTGTATTAAGCTGAGGGTCTGAGGCCTAAAAATAATTTGAGAAAATTCATACTATACATATGGTACTATTTTCCCGCACTAGTGCGTAAAATAGCACTTTTTGTGCGATGTAAAAAGTTTAAAGGGCCATATGTACTGTAAAACGTTGTACAATACACGTGCGAATAGGTAATTCGCAACTCGTGTCGATTTAAAACACTCCCTTCGGTCGTGTTTTAATTTATCGCCACTCATTTCGAATTTCCTCTTTTCCGCACTTACATAACTACATACATAACTATTTTGATACAAACACCAACACTCCTACCTGTACATCGGTGGACCTTATTGCAAAAGGCCTAAGGTCCACCGATGTACAGTTAACAGTGTGGGCGATGGTACAAGCTTTTATCGCCGACTGTACTTTACTTCCAACAGGCAACTAATACCTACTCATCGGGACAATACTAACCAACCCAAGCATCAAACATACAGTCGCCATCAGATATATCGGAGCGGCCAAGGTGCTCACAAATATCGGAACACGCCTCTATTGTCAGGGCGTTAGAGCGCGTGTTCAGATATTGTGAACACCTTGGCCGCTCCGATATATCTGATGGCGACTGTACATAAGTATGTGAAGCTTCAGCTCGATTGAATAATGGGAAGTGGGTCTAATTTATAGCCTGTATCTTCAGGTATTTAAATAAAAGTAAACAAAATCTACCCTCAAATGACTCGTTAAGCCAGTTGAGGGTAGATGAAAACATTACACGATCAAATAATGTAGGTTAAAGTCAGGTCGTTTAGTGACAGATCCACGCGGTTTTGTATTCGGTTGGTTAACCAATAAATGTTACTACCCGAAACTGTACAAATTGTTTATTTACTTTTATTTAAATACCTAAAGATACAGACTATTGCTTGCAAGATTGGATCCGAACAAACATACCTTTATAATCATTGCAAGTTAAATAAATACGATGTGGTTGGCGATTTAACCATTTGACTTTCCTTTCAGGCCCCAATTTCACCACGGTGACAGGTGCGACGAATTGTAAAATCACTGTTGCTGACGTCACAGGCATCGATGGGCTACGGTTACCACTTACCATCGAGCGGGCCGTATTCCTGTTTGCCACCATCATTGTTTTATTAAAAAAAACTTTACTATATCTTGCTAAGTTTATGACAATTGTCACAAGAAACACTACAATTGTCACGAAATTCCGACATATAACTCATTACCTGTCAAGAATTACCTACAATTCTTCTAAATCTTGACAATTGTCAGAAACTTCGCAAAAGAAATATCTGTTTTTTTCCGATATAATAAAGTTTTTTAAAATAATACAATGATGGTGGCAAACAGGAATACGGCCCGCCCGATGGTAAGCGGCAACCGTAGCCCACGGATGCCTGTGACGTCAGCAACAGTGATTTTACAATTCGTCGCACCTGTCACCGTGGTGAAATTGGAGCCTGGGTCGTTCGAATTCGAACCGTAATTCTTATAGTAGAGATGCGTTTTTGTTTTAAGTATGATGGCAAGTATGTTGCCGCTACGGACTAAAGGGTTAAGAGCATAAAATATAAATACTTACGAAACAGCCATGATCCACCTCCTTGTCCTACCTGAAGAAGAAGGCGAAGAAAGTTAGCGTACATACATACATACATATGTAATCCCTTGTAAGCCACATGGCTTTCCACAGAGAAGGGTCCTTATGTTCTTAGCAGCCAAATCATACAGTATTATAAGTAAAGAAAGAGTTATAATTCCATACATCAGTTTTCTTACCAAAACGCGCGTTATTTCGTAGTCGACATCTAGCGTCAAGTAGCGGAATTATCAGTACTGCTAGTCGACAATAGATGTCGCGGCGAACAGAAACTCAACAATTTTCAGCTAATATTATAACCGGATTACTCTATCTTTAACTCCTTCTGCTTCTAATATTAGTTGTAAATTGTTTTAGCAGTAATAGGTACCTACATTTTTCGTCAGTAGCGACACTTGTGCCATCTGGTGTCAAGTAGCTGTACAGCCGGCCTAGCCAAGGTTACAATCGCTATCGCTTCGACAACGAAAAGCATTATGTCTCTCTATCACTCTTCCATATTAGCGTGACAGTGACAGTTGCGTTTCGATCGCTACGGAGCGTAAGCAATTGGCATCTTGGCTACGCGGCCTGATAGTTTCACTACTTGACGTTAGATGTCGACTACGAAATAACGCGCGTTTTGGTAAGAAAACTGATGTATGGAGTTACCACTTTCTTTACTTATATTAGGGCTTGTGCACAAATCACGCGAGGTTCCATAGGGGGATCACGAAAAAATCACGATAGATCACGTTGGGGGAGGGGGGGTATAAGGAAACCTCACGTGTATTTTTCTACAGTGAACGAAACTAAGAAAAAAAAACCTACCACATGAGTAGATACTTTTTCTCGGTTTCGTTAAACATAAATCTTCACTCTGCACTTCAAAATAGCGAGTCTATTTAACGAAAATAGAAAAATAAACAAGATTTTCTATATATAAAGAATAAAGAATAAGAAGAATAAAATGTTTATTTTCTAATGAATATTCACAAAGGTACAGTTTTTACTGACCTCCACACTAGGCAACGCCTGTCCTGTGGAGGAGCTTGACAATTTAGAATACTATCTAAAAAATATATAACAGTAAAGGTAATAATTATAAAGTATTTCAGTGAGACTATTACAAAACTGAATTACACTAGTTTTATCATATAGATGGTCAAGCAAATTTTGTCAGTAGAAAAAGGCGCGAAATTCAAATTTTCTATGAGACGATATCCCTTGGCGCCTACATTTTTCAAATTTGCCGCCTTTTTCTACTGACAAGATCTGTTTGACCAACTATACAAAACTATTCATCTTAAAATTAGGTCGAATGAAAAAAAATCAAGAAAATACACGTGAGGTTGTGTGGGGGGAGGGGGGTAGCCAAAAACCTCACCAAATATCACCGAGGAGGGGGGGGTCAAAAAGTAGCCGAAAACACCTCGCGTGATTTGTGCACATCCCCTTACTTACTCTATGGCCAAAACAAGAAAAAGCTTCTTATGAACGCGTTACGTATTATTAAGTTCCTTGCGTCTACGACTTCATGGGGCTATGATGTAGGGTTAGAACCGGTGGTAGTTTCTGACATTCATAAGTGTAATAAATAAATAAATATTATAAGGACATTCTTACACAAATTGACTAACGGCTCGATTCGGAAAACGAATTAGATTTCTACTAGACTTCAACAAGTCACGATACGGATAATTTAAAGATGTTTGTAAGATAGATATGTCAAATTTGACGTTTCCGCGATTCTGGAGGTCCTCTTGAACGATTTCGACAAGTTATGACTTAGATATCCAAGTCACATCTAGTCGATATCTAATGTAGATCTAGTTGATCTCTAAATCGTCTCAAGATCTTGTGATTATCTCGAAATCCGAATAGGCCTGTACGTCCCACGGTCAGCTCAAGAAGGCTTGTGTTGTGGGTTCTCAGACAACGATAAACATAATATACAAATACTTCAATACATACATAGAAAACATCCATGACTCAGGAACAAGTATCTGTGCTCATTACACAAATAAATGCCCTTACCGGGATTCGAACCCAGGACAATCGGCTTCGCAGGCAGGGTCACTACCCACTAGGCCAGACCGGTCGTCAATAATGCCTAGATTGAAGAATAAAATCGTTCACTCTCACCAGTTTGGTGCTATTCACCTGACAGTTTCACTCACACTCACCTAGTATTCTTTCAACCATTCTGTTTATATTAAACCATTTGAACATTACTTACCATTTTCAATTTACTTTCTCCCTAAAATATTGACACTTACCATATTTTATTCATAAACAGTCAATAAAACTTGTAAAATGTGGTCAAAATCATTATCAAAATATATTTCAAGATGACAAATTTGAAATGATATTCGTTTTTCAAAGTAAAAAGTCTGTCAGAACGACTTATTTTTCTTGATGTTGACCTTCTTTTAAAGAGGTAGAATATCGACGGAGGGACTTTTTGAAAACAGGACTTTTAGGCCCTTTTGGAAAGTAAAGAAAGCTAATTAAACTAACATTTTTCTACTATGATCTTCTATTTAGAGTTAGGCCAAGTAAAGTCTGCAGCGGATTTGATAGCCCACGCAGTGCACGTGTTATTTTAAACGTCAAACTTCTATGCAATTATGACGTATAAATAACATTACACTGCGTGGGCTATCAAATCCGCTACAGACTTTTCTCGGTCCGATTCTATTATAGGTAATCAAATATACTGTTACTGTCTGTCCTTCGGGGCCCCCTGAGGATAGGGGCCCTGGGCAAGGGCTCCGTGTGCCCTTATGGTAAAGACGGTACTGGAAGCCCACGCAAGTGCCATTTGTAGGTAAAATCCGTCGCACGCGGCCGCGCCAGTTAGCGGACGCCCTTAGTCCCATTCTGAAAACGTCATGTTTTCAAAAAGTCATGATGTTGTTCGTTAACCCGCTCAGCTCACCTACTCCGTGTAACCGCGTCAGCCAAACTTATGTTTAGAACCGGTGAACCGGATGCCCGCAGACCTGACGATGAGCAACGAGGCCCCACGAAGACCGACGGCATAATGGGGTTCTGCTGCAGATGCGATGGTATTCCTATTGTTTTTTTTTCATACTATTAAATAACTAAGTATTAGAGCCTTTATACCATAGAGTTATATATTTGGTAGGTATTAGTATTAGTATTCTAGGTCCATGCTTTATACTAGCGTCTTTTCCTTATCGTTCTTCTCCTAGTAAGTATTATATTATTATTTGCTTTTGTGCGTCGGCGTCTAGCTAGCAAAGCTATAGTTCGTTTTTTTTAGCATTAGAAAGAACTTGAAAGAAGGTAAGCGATCTTGACATGTCTTTTAATTCAAAAACGCTTTCAAAAAATCAATAACTATTACTTATGAAAGCAGAAGAATATAAATGATCGTATTAGATTCATAATTGTTAAATATTTGCCGTAACTTATTTTTAAAATGTGTTTTTCAATCAAAAGACACATCAAGATTGTTTACCTTATTTCTAATGCTAAAAAAAACGAACTATAGCTAGAGTTAGACCAAGAAAAGTCTGCAGCGATTTTGATAGCCCACGCAGTGCAAACATAAAAAACACTTTATACGTCATCATTTCATAGAAGTTTGACATTTAAAATAACACTTGCACTGCGTGGGCTATCAAAATTGCTGTAGACTTTTCTTGGTCCAACTATAGTCTCTAGTCAGGCCTCGACAACATGTCTACCTATCCCTAACGCTACGTTGCGAACTAAACGCAACTGTCACTGTCACACTAATAAGGAAGAGTGATAGAGAGACACAAAGCGATTCGATGGCGAAGGCTCGCAAGCGATGGTCACCTTGGCTAGGCCTGCCAGCGCTATGGAATGGCGTCGCTGCGCAGACGAGACGCTCAAAAGACGCTAGTGTGGGGTGTCTTAGACCTTAGAAAAACTCATTAGAAAATAAAACAAATGTCTAACTGAAAAATATTTATTGTCCTCCCTACTAAATATAATAGAGTATTCGTATACTTTCACTTACAAAAACATATTGCTTAGAACTAAGTGAAACAGATTTTTCATAAACAAGCAAAAAAATATTCATTCTCATGGCGACAAAACAAAGATGTCTTTTACGAGTTTTACGTACTTAAGTAAAATAGGTACAGTCAGCAGCAGAAGTTGCTAAGCGGGCCAGGTGTTCAAAATGATCTTGACGCGATTTTATTGTTAAGATTATAAGAGCGTGTCAAGGTAATTTTGAACACCTCGCCGGCTTAGCAGGTTTTGCTGCTGACTGTACATTAAATACAAAGAAATAAATTTCATTTTTTACAAGTACAGTTAGTACAGATAACTTTTAGACTTTTTTTCACAAATAAAATCTGAATCGGCGTCACCAAGAGATTACGATCACCAAGAGCATCTCATTAGATCACTCAGGTGATCATATTTGAAAAAAAAATTGAGTTCCCAGTGGCACTGACATAAACGCTAGTGTGAATGTAATTTACTTTCTATACATCTCGCTCGTACTGTACGTAGTGCAAGCGATATGTATAGAAAGTAAATTACGTAGACGTTGCCGTACATGTCAGTGTTGACATTGCCAGTGACTCGTGGTACGAGTACTGGGGCCCGTTTCTCAAAAGCTTGTAACTTGTAATACAAGCGGATGTCACTTTTTGACAGCTTTTGTTAGAATGGGACTTCCACTTTTATTACAAGTTACAAGTTTTTGAGAAACGGGCCCCTGGTGGTACTGGTCGATTTCAGGCGTACAGTCTTACGCAATCAAACCGTGTAATTAAATCAAAAATTTCTATTTTGACATAAGTAAACTTATTTCTTAACCCCTCGTGTTCCAGATATAACTTTATGTTCGGTTTTTGGCTGGCAAATAAATAAACGTTCGTGATAAACGAACATTATCAAAAGGTAATTTGGGTAAGTACCATTTTAATGCTTTTATCAGACAAATTTTAAGAATACCCAAGAAGTACCCAAATTAGGCTTTAACTCAAGTACAACATGAATGCAAATATGTATAGAACTTGAACAACTTCAACTCTTATTTAAAGCCCAATAATTTGCCGAGAAAGTGCGTGCACGCCCCTACAAAGCTAGATTGTCTTGATAATTTTGGAAAAAATGGAAAAAGAGGAGGAAAGTTATTTCAACCAATTTAAATTGCGAATTAAAAGATTAAAGTTCATTTCATGTCCAAAGCAAAGACGCGTAACTTTAACTCATTCTAAAAAACTTTTTGGTCGAAATTTCTAAAGGGGTAAAATTAAAGTGACATCCAGGACTAGAATTCGTGTTCGGACACGAAGATGAACAGCTTTGCGACAGCGATGCCCCCGAAGATGTCGCCACTGTACAGTTCCATGGATAGCTCGAGTTCGATGCTCTGCGGGCCTTGCAGCGGCCGGACCAGCGACACCATACCCTGGTGACCGGTTTTCGTCAAACTGAAATCGAACAAGGAAAGAAATTAGAATGTTTTGTATTCGCGTCAATCAATGTGAGCAAAGCCTAAGGTATACGCACACTTAAAATTAACACACACAATTTTGTGTTGGAGAATTTGCCATCTTGTGTATAGTTCGTGCTAAATACAACTGCTTATAGATGTATAGTAGACGTCCTCAACATGGTCTACGGCGTGTACCTGTGCTTCAACTTTTACGTGAGTTCAGTTTTTTTGTAGAAATCGCTAAAAGTACAGATGTAGTGTACCTATAATTGTTTTCCATCGTATTTTCTCGGAAACGTTCGTATTTGTCATGCTACTTCAGTCCACCTCAGTACTTTTTGAACAGACTGACTGAAATAGCAAGACACGTTGGTACGTTTCCGTGAAAATACGATGGAAAATAATTATGCACTGCACAGTAGTGCATAATTATTTTCTGTACAGATTGTGTAACATCTGTACAATAGTTCTCGATAATACTTACAGAAAAGCGTTGATGTCAGCCTTGTCTTTGACGGTGGGTGGAGCGTTGACGTCCTTGAGTCGGAGCTCGAAGTTTTCTCTCACGTCTTTCCACGCCGGACCTTTCATTGTGAATAGATCCACCTGTTTCCAAATAATTATTAAAATAGGGATTAGAAGCTGATACTTTAAAGGTCTATAAAAAAACACAAGGTTTATGATATCATAATGTCTTTTGCTTCTACACGAAACCTGATTTTAGTTCATGCTGCACAGTCAAAAATTTTCAAGTTTACTTTTGTACAGTCAGCAGCAGAAGTTGCTAAGCGGGCCAGGTGTTAAAAATGATCTTGACACGACTTTATTGTTAAGACGATAAGAGTGTGTCAAGGTGATTTTGAACACCTCGCCCGCTTGGCAGCTTCTGCTGCAGACTGTACCTTGATATTCGGAACCATTAGATGTCGTACAAATTAGATTTTCAAATTACAAGAAAATTTAAGCAAGAGCTTAGATTGGTTGCATCAACAGACACGGAATTTGATTTTTATCCTATTTCATGCCTTATATCCCAATGAGAATTAATATTTAGCCGCTAGGGATTCCATAACTACTGTGACAAGCAAAAGTGAATAAATTCCTTGACCGTACGTCTAATATATAATGTCATGTGGGTTAAGAGAAACATAGTTTTTTTTACTCGGGGCAAAGAGAATTTGAAATAGAGAGTTACTGTCATGGTAAATTATGTAGCTACAGTATATTTTCTGCCATCTTTCGACAGACGATCAAAACTGTTAGAACGCCATTTGACTTTGATCATTATTCTTTCACTGATATGTGTTAACTTGTTAATTATTAATATTAACGCCATTTACTCGAGAGTAGGCTGAAGGTTATAGCGCCATCGCTCGAGAAGATTGCACCATACCTGTGGCATATATACAGTGACTACATAATTTACTTTGACAATCCGTCTCTATGCACTCTATTCTCTTTGCTCGGGGCAAGAGTAATAGTATAAGGATTCCCTACAAGTGTTACTCTTGTCCCAGTGTTTATCTTACCCCATCTCACCTTAGGTCAATGTAACTTGGTTAGGTTTAGGTTTAAAGATATTTATTCTCATAAAAGACATACAAGTCACTTACACGAGAACAGAGTTACAAAGTAAAAGTAATTTTATCTACGGTAGCAAAAGAATAGTTACAAAAGAATATCTCAAAATGATTGTTCAAATCAAATGAAAGAGCTCAAATCGTATATCCAGAACCATTTAATGTTGTAACTTGCCTTGTTATCAGGAATGTACAACTTGGACACGAAGGTGATGAAGTTGAAGGAGTAGGTGGTGGGCTGGTGCGCGCACTCCCAGTCTGTAGGCGCACAGACCTTCTCTATCTTCGTGCAGCGACTGAAAACAGTTGGTTGGTTGTTGGTTGGTTGGTTGGTTGGTTATTGGTTGGTTGGTTGGTTGGTTGGTTGTTGGTTGGTTGGTTGTTGGTTGGTTCGTTGGTTGGTTCGTTGGTTGGTTGGTTGGTTGACTATTAGCGTGATCCCAGAACACTTGGCTTTCAGATTATTTGAGGCACTTCTCAAGTCACTTACAGATAGCAACAGTATTATTGAACAGTTCTTATCCACCAGGTTTTATTAGGACGGTATTTTGGTGCATAACTCATATGGTTTGCGAGAAATTGACAAAACGTACACACCTCTCGCTAGCTTGTCTCGATTAAAGAGCCTTTGCACAATCGTTACATTCAAACGCTTCAATTTTGAATTGGGTATACCATAATACCATATCACTAGTAGAATATCAGCACAACATTGTATTTCGAATGCGTCCAGCGACAGGGCTATTTTATGTTAGGTTAAGATTTAAATTTTCTGTCTTACTGTTTGCTCTCAAGCTGGTACCCCCTGGGACACGTGATTCTCTCTCAACGGTACCCGCCGCGAGTGTTGAGGCAGACGTCGCTGACGCCGCCGTAGACTGCACCTTTATCCACACCTTGTGCAAGAGCCATGAGGTATAAGTTCAGGGTCTTACTGTTTGTTCTCAAGCTGGTACCCCCTGGGACCCGTGATTCTCTCTCAACGGTACCCGCCGCGAGTGTTGAGGCAGACGTCGCTGACGCCGCCGTAGACTGCACCTTTATCCAAACCTTGTGCAAGAGCCATGAGGTATAAGTTCAGGGTCTTACTGTTTACTCTCGAGCTGGTATCCCGTGGGACACGTGATTCTCTCACAGCGGTACCCGCCGCGAGTGTTGAGGCAGACGTCGCTGACGCCGCCATAGACTGCACCTTTGTCTACACCTTGTGCGAGAGCCATGAGGTATAAGTTCAGGGTCTTACTGTTTGCTCTCGAGCTGGTACACCCTGGGACACGTGATTCTCTCTCAACGGTACCCGCCGCGAGTGTTGAGGCAGACGTCGCTGACGCCGCCGTAGACTACACCTTTATCCACACCTTGTGCAAGAGCCATGAGGTATAAGTTCAGGGTCTTACTGTTTGCTCTCGAGCTGGTACCCCCTCGGACATGTGATTCTCTCACAACGGTACCCGCCGCGAGTGTTGAGGCAGACGTCGCTGACGCCGCCGTAGACTGTACCCGCGGTGCTGGCGCAAGGAGCTTCGCCTGTTTCGCACTCGTCGATGTCTGAAAAAGGAATGTTAACATTTTTAATCCAAAGAAAACTACATACTTAAATGTAACATACGATTATATCAATCTTACCGGACTCAGACTTGTCATAAGCTGTACCAGTACATCTACTTGTGTCTTGAGAGAGGCTGTTTTGCCTGTCCATCGAGATCACCAACGGGTAACTGCTGGCAGTAGGAACCTGGAGGCCTACCGCGAACCACGTTCGATGGATTGCCTCTCGAATTTAAACTGTTGTGAGACATACTAACATTGAATAATTTTACTGTTTAGACTCACTTGTTTGGATTGCCTCTCTGTGACACTTGTAAATTCGTACGTAAGTGTGACAGGGAGGCAACATGTGGAACGTGGCTCGCGGTAGGCCCTTTGGATTCGTTCACGCAATATCCGATAAGAAAGATCCTGGATTTATACTTCAGGCTTTGTCTTAGCGTAATGTATCCTCAGCTGTGAATTTTGGATGAAAAATTACTCATTCAGGACTCCGTATGGTGGCTAATAGATGTCGCATGACAAAAACGGATGTGTTAGTAAGGGTCTGGTGACGGATGGTTTTGACATGACATGACATTGACATGACGGATGACAATAACGGACTTACCAACACAGCTCCTCTTGTCTTCAGAGAGTCTGTAGCCCGCCGGGCACGTGCACCTATAGCTGCCAGGCTCGTTCACGCAGCGTCCGATGCAGAGGATCTTGGACTTGTATTCTGTGCATTCGTCTACGTCGGAACACGTCCTGTAAATAGGTTAAAACGTCCGTTATTATATGGATAATTATATATGTCAATAACACAAAATTCTAAGGTTCTATGAAAATCTATTTATAAATTTAACTCGTATTTTATATTATTGTGGTGTTAGCCAACTATATTCACTGCAGTGTTAACGTATTGTAGTTAGTATGGTACAACATTTACGACTGCATATATTGTTGTAACAATTTTATATAACTTTATTTCACTTCAAAAGGCGAACTTAATACCAGAAGGCATTCTCTACCAGGTGACTCTCGGGCCATACAGAGATAATTTTCTCCAAGTTAGCAATTGCTTCTTCAAAATTGCTTTATAACTATGTAATAACCTGATTTGCGCGTCTCAATACACTAACCGCCACTTGCACCATTGCACTAACCCGGGGTTACCCGGTTAAACCTGGAGTTACCATGGTTACCAGTACAATTTGACACTGTGTTAACGGCTTAACCGGGTTAGTGGAATGGTGCAAGTGGCGATTAGGGAAAGAATATAGAAGAGTATACACAAACCTGTTGTCTTTATTCAATCTGTACCCTCGATGGCAGGAGCATTTATAGTCGCCCCAGACATTGTTGCAGCGCTGCTCGCACAGAGAGCCTACTGGAGACTCCGAACATTCGTCTACGTCCACACACACCTGAGAAACAACTGACTTTTTAAGAAAGGTTGGCACTGCTGTTCTTGCTTCAGTTTAAATGGGGAAATTTTCCATTTACTCTTATAAAATGTACTTAATCATTTTACTCGAAAGACACGGACTAAAAAGTATAAGAAAAAAACCGGACAAGTGCGAGTCGGACTCGCTCATCGAGGGTTCCGTACTTTTTATTAGTATTTGTTGTTATAGCGGCAACAGAAAAACATCATCTGTGAAAATTCCAACTGTCTAGTTCACGGTCTATCGCGGTCCATGAGATACAGCCTGGTCGCAGACAGACGGAGAGTGGAGTCTTAGTACCTACTAGGGTTCCGTTTTTACTCTTTAGGTACGAAACCCTAATAAAAAGAACAAGTAGTACCACGAAATGACCAACTGTATTCATCAGATGATAAAGCCGAAAATATGTGATTATTTCAGGTGATAGCATAACGTATTGAATAAGCTTACCTTATCGTTGGCGGGAGCTGATCTGAACCCTGTGTGGCACTGACACTGGTAGGAGCCAACTGTATTCACGCAGTTGGCATTTTGGGAGCATATCGACTGAAAAAAAAAACCGCTAAGATTAACCAAGTTTATCAAAGCCCTTCATGCCTAAGTAAAAATAATTTACTTCTTTTAAATGTGGGTAGGTAACTGTGTCAGTAGGTCAACTCAATACCTGCAATGTTTAGAGACGTAGAGTTTGGTAAATACGAACATTTTTAATTCTAGTCGAGGTTTACAGATCCGGTTGGCACTCAGCGCACTTGAGGTTCATCATGATCACTATAACTAGTGCACTCCCCGGGTAACCAGCTGTGTTCTTTGGGTCAACTATACTGAGACACTTGGTAAATTAATGCTGTATCTGCTAGATGGTTTGGTGGTAAATTTGGTTACTAACCTGGTTACCAGCTAAAGCACACTCGTCGACATCAGCACACTCATGGTCGCCAGCAAGTCTGTGCCCTTTAGGACAACTGCACTGGTAACCGCCTGGCAGATTGGTGCAGTACTGCATGGGTCCACACTTCGCTTCTCCAGTGGCGCATTCATTAACGTCTGGAAATATTCAAATGTTTATTAAAATTATTATATTATTATTGGCCATTCACGTCAATTGATCGATTGGTGTAAAAACATCCTGATTTTTCGTCGTTTTTTCTCTTCTTCCTTGTCGTATCCTCATAGCTGAGTGACCTCATTTTAGAGAAAATCGCCGTCTCGTTGGTGTGAGGTCTATGTATTCTTCGACCACTCATGTTCTAGGCCACATGGTATCTCTCACCGTTCCTGATTGGGTCTAAAACTCACCTTCGCAAATATTGTCCATTCCGAGCCTGTAGCCCCACTGGCACTCGACCTTCCGTCGGTTACCCAGGTCAGTCACTATGGGCTTCACGTACTTCGTACCCTTATTTGCCGGAGGATCCAGCTCGATTGGAGGTTGATATTCTGAAAACATTGAAATAGGAAAACTACTTTTAGTCTGTATCTTTAGGTATTTAAAAAGAGTAAACAAAATCTATTAATGTACCCTCAAATGGCTTCTTAAACTCCATATTATTTAACCCCCCATTCCATAAATAACGATACTTTTGCCTAAATTGTTAATTGAAAGTACCTACCCTCAAGAAATACTATAAAAATGTATATATAAATATAATATACTAGTCGGGAAAGCCGACTATCCGGCCACATTTGTAGTCGGCGATTAGTCGGCGACTAGTCGGCAAAAATGGCCGATTAGTCGGCGCTTTATTAGTGAAAGAAAAAAATAAATCAACAGTCATTATTTACCATATGTTTTATGTTTATTTTACTAGAATAACCATACAGGGTGCAAACAAAAAATTTTGTTCATATAATTGACCGTTTGATCGTTATCGTATGTTGGTGGGCTGGTGTTTTCCTCTACAGGTCGATGTCAACTGATTCTCGTGTAATTTCATGTGCAAGTTCGATTTTTTTTTTATTATTATTCAGTTTTTTTTATGGTAGAGCCATGAGGAACTTTTAATGTTATTGCAAAATTTAGGGACTTAGACAGGGCACGTTTTACGTAAAGACGCTGACCACAGGGGATAGGTTCTTAACTTGCGACTAGCTACGGGAAATAAAGCCTTAGAAATACCTCCTACCTCCTACTAGTAGCTGTACTGACGGTCTGCACAGGATCGCAAAATAAAAGAACTAAAGACAAAAATTGAACGAGGATTCTTGTGATAGGTCTTTCAACCTGTAGAGAACACCTTTTAACCAAGCTAATATGACGAATAGCGCAACCAAAGGAGCAAAACTATTGTTTTTCACCTGAACTTATACGAAACTAATGATCTGGCCGACTAGCCGACTAGTCGGCCGACTAATCGGCCATTCGAGCGCCGATTAGTCGGCTAGTCGGCTAGTCGGCCAAATCAATAGTCGGTACATCACTAATATTTAGTCATGTTTAAAAAAAACACATGCATTTCACTTTCCTCGTATTCGAAATGAAAAGTAGAGTGTTTAATTCGGGTGAAAGACATCATTTCAGCCTCGGACTACCTCGGCAGGAGTGAGTACATTTCATCCCTTGGTTAGCAATCTACTATTTACCCTTTTAAGACTCGCAACCGAAGAAACCAAGTTTTTGTCTTTTTTTAGCAAATTCACCTGGCTCATTCCCGTACCCATGCGGGAAGCCATGCACGTTCCTGGCAGGTACGCATCGGTGGCGCGTCGCATCCAGCACCCAGTTCGGAGGACAGTCGCACCGGTAGCCGCCCTCGGTGTTCACGCAGATCTCCACGGCGGCGCAGTTAGCCTGGCCGTTCACGCACTCGTTCACGTCTTAAACAAATAATAAATATTATAGGATTATGGAGTTGAAAGATAGCAGGAAGCGCTGGTGGCCTAGCGGTAAGAGCGTGCGACTTTCAATCCGGAGGTCGCGGGTTCAAACCCCGGCTCGTACCAATGAGTTTTTAGGAACTTATGTACGAAATATCATTTGATATTTACCAGTCGCTTTTCGGTGAAGGAAAACATCGTGAGGAAACCGGACTAATCCCAATAAGGCCTAGTTTCCCCTCTGGGTTGGAAGGCCAGATGGCAGTCGCTTTCGTATAGACTAGGGCCTACGTCAATTCTTGGGATTAGTTGTCAAGCTGACCCCAGGCTCCCATGAGCCGTGACAAAATGCCGGGACAACGCGAGGAAGAAGAAGAAGAAGCTAAGGAAGTTACCTTCGCACTGGTCCGTGGTGGGATTAAGATGGTAACCCACGTCGCAACGAATCCGGGGTCGGAATGGCCGTGGCAACTTACGACGGGAGCCCCAATAATCATCTGTGAAATAAGTTCAATTTATAAAGAACATTTTAAATTTGCCTTCTTAGCATTCAGCTTATTAGGTACCAGAGAGGATGAATATTGATACAGTACCTGTGAGGATGCACTGAGAGAAAAATCATCACCAGGAATTAAAAAACAGTTCTGTACTGGGGGAAAAAATGAAGTTTAGTAATAATTATGGAAGTTTCACTATTTCTGTAAAGTTTATTTATTTCTACAAACAGCTCAGTAATCCTAAATCTAATTTCAACAAACAGATAATAGAAATTGCAAGAACTAATAGAAATTGCAAAAGTCAATTTGTTCCTATTAGTTGACTCTCCTTGTCCCCGGATTAAGTTTTTTTTGTAATTCTAAGTGTGTTTTTGTTATACTTTTCTCTCAGTGTGATTGGTACAATGAGCTGCATATTAATTGCATGGAGAAATTATGAATGAATTCATTGATAAAGTCGCCATGCACTTTTGCAACTGATGGTACGTAGTAGGTAAGAATAGATTTTAGATATTTTCTGTAGTAAATAAGTTAGTAAATGACAATCAATGTGATATGTATCAATATAGGCCCCGTGCATGAACTATAGGGGGCAGCAGCCGACAACAGCAGGAGCCGTCAGATTTTTGGCACGAGGCGTAAATATGTCGTTTATGCTTCTGATGTAGCCCACAAGATGGCAGAACTTACTATGCACAAGGAAACGTACCGACGAGAACGGTAGATGGTAGCACTTACTTTGGCAATGTCCATATGTTTCCGATTCAGGCCACAAGATGGCAGACCCTCCAACGCGCACGGTCCCTATATATGTTAGTCACTCTGGAGGCTGCGGCTTTTGAGCCACGGTTCTGCTTCGTGAATAATACTTTAAACCATGAACCTCATTCAGCTTAGCCTAATAATTCAAAAGACGAAGAAAGAAGACTGTTCTTACACTTTGGTGTGGTAGCTTTAGTTGTAGCCACAGTTGTACTTTGAGTAGTAGCTGGCGTTGTTGGAGTAGTGACTGGTGTGGTGGTAGGCATGGGCCCACACATGCCAGTGACCAGGTCTCTTCTGTAACCCTCGTTGCAGTCGCACACGTAGGCCCCCATGGTGTTCCGGCAGGTCTCAAAGCTGGTGCAGATATGGCGGTTGGTGGCGCATTCGTCGATGTCTGGAAGATAGGTAAATAATAAACTTCAAGCATAACGAATTACCTGAATACACCTTATCAATATCAACAGAGGATATTGAAATCATATAAATTAAAAACTAGCTCCAGTCAGTGTCTTGACAAATGTCAGCATACGCGGAGTGGGCATAGACCTGTATAATAGGTATTTCAGTGGGAGTGGGGCGTGTTGTCTATGTATATGTATTGTGACCTATTCGTGAATTACTTTACCTATATAGTTAAAGCTTACCAAAACAAGCTCCAAATGAATCCAGCTCAAACCCAATCTGGCACTGAATCGGCTTCGCGTTGATCTTCGTCCACTCGCCTTCAGGCAAATTAGATGTATCGACAAACACTGATCCATCCTGTCTCCTCTCGGCCGCTACTGTCGCCGTTTCCTCGTCCTTCTTATTAACTAATACTATTTTAGGACTAGTTGGTGGTATCCTAACTTCTGGTGGTAAAGGAGCTGGTGGTTCAACTAGCTCAGGTTGTCGTGGTTCACTTGGTCTTTCTTCAGGTTTGGGCGGTTCTGGCTCTTGTGGTTTTTCTTCTTTAGGCTGTGGTTTCTCTGGTTCTTGGCTGGTTTCGTAATAGGTAGATGTTGTGGGTAATGGTCCGAAGTTGAATTCTCTCGTGTCTGGGTCCTTGTCTGTGAAGACGAAGTTGTCTTCAGGGCGCTCTGATCTCGTTTCTGGGGTTGTTGATGAGGTTGTAGGCGGAGAAGGACTGGTTGGTATAGGTTCTGGTTTGGGAGTGGACGGTTCTGGCCTTGCACTGCTCGTTTCTGGTAGAGTCGCGTTGATTTCTTCATCGTCGCTGTAAACAAGTTTTTTTTAGTCACAAACTCAAAATACAACCGTTGTGGAGTGTGGGTGTTATGTATTCTACGGCAAGTGGTATGAAGAGATTGTGACTAGTTACTAATTACTCGTGGAATTATTCGAGTAGTGTTGACATGACATCAAATTATATATTGGATTAAAAAAAACGATGTGGTACTCACGAATCGTAATAATATTCATAATCCGGGTTCAGCGTAGTGGTGGTAGTGCTGGGTAAGACCCGGGAGCACCGGAAGGACCCAGGGATGTTCATACACTTGAAGTTGGGCCCGAGCCGCTGGCAGTCGTCCTGGCCGAGCGCGCACTCGTTTATATCTTTGAAGAAAAAGAAGAAAACATATTGTCATAATGTTGTTAAAAGGCTGCAACTGAGGGATGCACCTTGTGGTGCAACATAGGTGTTGGCACGTGGGGTGATGGGTGGTGAGGTCGGAGGATAGCAAGGGAGTCGGAGAGAAACAAGCGTGTGCTATCTATGAAGTATATTGGAAAAGTGAAATGAGTACATCAAAATTCGCTAGCCGAAATTACAGCGCCACCTATGGACTGCCTATGGAACTACGTATTCTTATTGGATGCGTATAATATCGATTATCGATAAGCTGTCTAGGGTTCGATAAGTATAAAAAGGGTCAGATAGATGGCGCTGTTAACTTCGTTGGCAAGTTAACAATAGGCAAGTAATATTGCTGAACATTTTGTTTAGGATGTGTACCTTCGCATTGTCCCGTGGAATGTTGAAGGATGTAGCCTGTACCACAGGATGTGATACGGATGCATAGATAAGATCCCACTGTGTTGTCGCAGCGCTGCGACTGAGGGACGCAGTCGTGGCTTTCAGTCGCACATTCGTTTACATCTGAAACAGAAATAACTTTTAATCAGGAGTAATTGTCACACACGCTTTCAGAAAAATCTAAAATGCCCAAATCTGCCCCGCCATCTTCGAGAAGACGTACATACATAAAAAAAAACAAAGCTCCTGATGAAAATTGAAAATCTCCTTCGAAATCTAGAATTCGGTTTAAAATAGGTACTATTATAAGGAGTGATATACAGTAATCTGTACTTAGTTCCGATGCAACAAAGGCACAGGAATCTAAACCTTATCTCACTAACTTAAGGTTTCTTTTGGCCTCACCAACGCATGCTCCAGTCAGCAAATCAGCTTCGAAGCCCTGCTTGCATCTACATTCGTGACTGCCGTTGGTGTTGTGACAGGTTTGGTACTGGTCGCAGAGATGGGTGCCTTCTAAACATTCGTCGATATCTGGAAAAGAAAGACATCCTGTTGAGTACACTCGGTGTCAGGAAGACTATTGCTGTTTCATTTTTTTTTTCTATCGGTCAAATGTGCAAAAGCCATAGATAGGGATGTGCCTCTTACTATTGCATAATTTTGTCTCCGCTAAATTCACCTCAACATCAGAGGAAAAGCAGAATTTCTGTCAAAATGGAATCAATGTCTCTCAATCCCTGCTGTTGTAGTATTTTTTTTTAGTTTCATGATTTTAAAACGGCCATGTAAATATTAACTAAGATTTAAAAATTACCTTCGCAAATAGTAGTTCCTCTTCTTAGTCGCATACCGTCGGGACATTGATTTCTGAAGGACAAAAATAAAATTAAAATTGCAAACAACATGGAGTATAAATGCACAGACTAAATTCAGTAGAAGAATCGCTTTCCACATATATTTTCGTACATTGAACCTGTTGCTATCTTTATTGCACGCGCATAATTATAGTGCTGTCAAGCTCGCACAGTGACATTGACAGCCGGCATCATGGGCGATACAGCAATAATATTACGCGCGTGCAAGAGAGATAGCAACAGGCGGGTTAATGTACGAAAATCTATGTGGAAAGCGTCTCTTCTTAAGGAACATTTAACTACTCACTTTTTCCTGTCCCGTTTCTGTTGGCATGTGTACTGTCCTAATAGATTAGTGCACGTCAAATCTCCGCACAAATCCTCGTCTTCGCATTCGTTGATATCTGCAACAGAATAGGTAAATTCGTTAAAATCTATTCATGCTTTAAGCTGGTTAAGGGCAAGAAATCTCTCGCTTTCTATTCAAGATCCTCTTTCTGTCCTGTGAGGTTCAAGAAGGATCGTTAGATCTTTCATAGCAAAGATTGACAGACTTTAAAAAATAAACGCAAGAAAATGCAGGAGAAAGACCTTAGTTTAAATATCGTGAAGACGGCAGAAAACTGGTCACGAGATACTGCAACAATTGGCTAAAAGGATGCGTATGTAAGTCCTGAAAAGGATGTATGTGAAGAAATAGATTGATAAAGAAGAATTTTGAAGAATACCTTCACACATGTTCGTTCTAGGGTTAATCTTGAACCCTGGTGGGCAGTATTTGGAAGCTTGGTCCTGGCAATAGAAAGAGCCGTGGGTGTTGATGCAGAACTGGGAGAGATGGTTGCAATCGTCCTTGTGTTCTGCACACTCATCCACGTCTGAAAGAGAAAAAAATTGTAATCATATCAGCCATCCATTTTTTTTGTGAGCAATAAACATTGCCAGATTTCAATGCCAATAGACGTTATAGACGGGGCATATTGCTTGCAGAAACGAGAGGCAGTAAAGGTTCTAGACGCAGCGACCGCGACCCGAAGGACGCAGCAAGATTATACCCCCAATAAAGTGACACTCAATTTTAATCACTTTAGTCTTTCTGAGGGTAAGTAGAGGGAAATGCTAGGAACACAATTTTTGACTCCGTAACTTTGTTTGGAGTAGTTAGGAGGTGAACATATCAAAAGTCCCCGCCCTTAGCCCTGGTGCTGGGGGGGAGGGAGGGGTTTGAAGGTCCCGTTTTTCGGTTTTTTACTTATATCTCAGAAACTATGCGTCCTAGCGACATGATATTTTCTACAAAATTAAAGCTTATTAAGTTTTACTCATCAAGTTTTTCGATATCTTGTATAGTTTTCGAGATATCCGCTCTTGAATGTTTGTAATAGGCCGTGGCAGGAAGAGGGACCATCTTGTAGCTTAATAGCTTTTCAGCCTGATTTTTTTTGTGATGATGTACTACATTATTAGTAAGGTCTATACTAAATTTCAGCTTTCAGCTATTCTTATTTTTGAAGATAAAAATAAAATAAAATAAAAATTTATTCATGAATATTTTCGTTTCCATGGAACGAATTCTTTCGTGCTTTACACGTATGGTACACTTTATCAAGACCTACAATATGTAATTATAAACAAGTTAACACTTCATACAAAAAAGAAAAAAATACATGTGTCAATATTTAAAAAAAAAATTTATAACTTATTAAACAGACACACCTCCAATTTTTTTACGAATAATAGCCCTTTTAATAAACTATAACATATATTTAATTCAAGCTTTTAATAATGGTGCATCATGACGAAAATATTTTAAAAACTTGGTGAGTCCCCTTGATGTAATTAAAATGTAATTAAATTCGTCATATTTAACCTTCTTGCATATGTGTATCAATAATGGACGGGTTCATAATATCGTTTCTCGAAATCATAATTTGTGGCTTTTATCAGAAAAGGGTATTTATGCTCCATGTACATATCCTCCCCCCCAGCACCAGGGCTAAGGGCGGGGACTTTTGATATGTTCACCTCCTAACTACTCCAAACAAAGTTACGGAATCAAAAATTGTGTTCCTAGCATTTCCCTCTATAACTTCTTATTGCTTGGCCTATAGTGCCTACGCTAATTCACGGGATTACTCGTAGTTGCCAAACGGACTCCAGGCTTCCATGAGCCGTGGCATAAGTCGGGACAACGCGAAGATGATGATAGACATTCGTCTGAAATGAATGCTTACGCCAAAAAGAATAGATAGTATAGAGGGGTCCTGTCATTGTCAATTTTGTAGTCACGGTACATTTACTGCCATCTATCGACACACGATTAAAACTTAAAATAAAATTGAAAATGTATAAAATAATCAAAATATGTTTACGGATAAATGATTCTTAATTTTTATTGTTCCATACTGACCCATGTTCTTTCACTGATATGTGTTAAAATTGTTAAATACCAAACGGTGTCGTTAACGCCATCTAGCCGAGAATAGGCCAAAGGTAATGGCGCCATCTATTCGAGAATGACTTTTCCTTGGCCGTCCGAGGCACGTTTTTTTCTTAGACTTTATTTATCTTATACGGAGTTATATATATCTCTGCTTACGCTAAGTCTTAGTAAAGTAGAGGACATTTCTTTGAAAGGATGATCATGACTCCTACCATCACACTCCTCATTCATGCCAGTCTTGAATCCAGTAGGACATCTCTCTTCCACAACCCTGGGTCTGTTGGCCAGGTTCGCCGGGTCTCCCGACACGCCGTCGCACTTGTACCCCCCTATCGTGTTCTCGCAGAGGTATGACGGGCAGGGGGGATTCGGAAGGAGGCATTCGTTGACATCTGATGGAATTAAAATGTGATAGGTACATAACGCGATTCATTTCGCGCCAGTTCTATAGGCTAAAAGCTATAGAATGTTTTTGCCGAAATATGCTTCCAAACCGGAGGTTACCGGTTCAGACACAAACTTCTTAGAACTTGTGTAGAAAAAAGTATCATTGTCATCAGAAAAAAGTATGATTATCTACTCATGTATTAAAATATTTACAAATTAAAAAAAAACAACAACAACGTTGTTGCAATAAAGTTTACGTACGTACGGTCAGTTAACAGTATTGATGATGTAAGTCATAGTGAAGAAATGGGAAAATAAATAGGATTAGCAGGAAACCGAAACCCTCTTTGTAAAATGAGAGGAGGACTGTTTCTAGCAATACTTAGGGTATAATATAATAAGCTGATGATGAGCGGGTAAAAATACTACTATTGAACACTCACCATCACAAGCGAAGTTAACCAGATTCCTGGTAAACCCTGGAGGGCACTGCCCCTTCTCAGCAGCATGGTTCTTCACCGGAATACACTTGTAGGAGCCGTGGACGTTGTAGCACTTCGTGCCGGGCAGGCACACGGGCGGCTCGTGCGTGCACTCGTCTATATCTGGAATAAAGATTGATATGTCTTTAACTCAAAGTAGATGTATTGGCACAGTTCGTAAAAGCATCCCGGTTTTCTATTTTTTATACCACGTTGGCGGCAAACAAGCTGGCGGGCTGCATGTCTGATGAAAAGCGGTCAGCCTATTGACGCCTACAATACCAGAATCAAAATGCGCGTTCCTTTAAAAAATATACACATTTTTTTTTAAACTCCACACTAAATCCCTCGAGAAAGCTTCGACAGGGAGTACCTAGGTACCTACACTCCACAATCGGAGCGTTCGCGGAAAGAAATTTATCTGAAACCGCACTGTGCGTGAACACTTAGGTCTCAGGGTATGATGACGAGCGCCTTCCCAACGTGCGGTGGGAGAAAGCGATGATTATCATTATTATCAAACAAGAATTCTGAGCACAACCCATAATAGAAGTAGTAATAAAACACACTCAACCCAACTCAGTTTGGCAATAACCTAGTTTTTGGGACACACCTCCTGAGATATAACAGAAAAAAACAAAAACAATAAACAACGTCAGACTATACCTTGACAGCTCTTCCCATCAGCCATCAGCTCGTAACCCCGTTTACACGAGCACTGGACATCGGCTCCGCCGTTATCGTAGCACTTATGCTGGCAGGGGTTACGGGGCTTGCAGCGGTTTTTCGTCACCTGGAATTATACACTACACTAGCACTTGTACCACCACACTGTAAACTGTACATCGGTGGACTTTATGCCTTTTGTAATAAGGTCTACCGATGTACAGTTAGGAGTCTTGCTGTTTGTACGAGCCCGGCCATGAGTTTGTATCCTGCGTTACATTCTACGGTTGTATAAGCCTAGTACTTCTAGATAAGAGAGAAACAACATACCTCTTTACAGTTCTTCCCGTCAGGCATGAGCTTGTATCCCGGGTTACACTCGCATTTGTATGACCCTGGTACAGGGATGCAGTGGTGCGCGCATAGTTCGTTCGGAGCGTATTCTTCACATAGCGAGGACACCTCTGGACAACACAATTGAAACCATTACACATCATCATCAGCACATAGCTTGTACGCCAAACTTTTGGAATTATTCAAGAATGGGAAATTCAACAATCCTTATTTTTCTCGATATGATTATGATTTACTGTGTGACAAATTGCGTGACATAAATAATTGATAAATAACCATTAAATAACATGTAATGACAGAAAACTTCAAAAACATTTTGCCCGCTGTTTTCGACCAATCCGCAGCACGAGTATCTCTATAGTCTATGGCAGCCCAAGGTTATATCCTCTAAGGAGGGTACCCATAAATATAATTAATATTATACTCTTTGCTCTCCCCTTCACTGATGATTAACTGTCATACTACTGTAAGTAATTAATTTATATGTTATGAATGAATGGTACACTATCAATGTAATGTTATCACGATCCTGGAGTACGGTTGGATCAAATACTATTACAGTTAGGTAATTATTCTCTTAAAATCCATCTCGCACTTCTCATAAATAATGAAGAACCTGGTGGTGGTGGTCTCTTAGTTCAGTAACCTTACGTGTTAAGGTCCCACCCATTTTACGTGGTCCCAAAAACTCTTGTTTTCCTTTAACCTTCACAGTGATTTGGTTACAGTGTGTAATTTATTATTTACTAAGTGATTCTGGAAATGTTCAGGTCTCTACTTCGCTACGAGCTAAGGTAAGATCATTGAGTTATTATTCCTACAGAGAAGCCATACCAAACAATGAAATCATCGGAATCACAACCTGTAACGCGACCAAAACGTCGTAAGCGCCGACCGCCGTAAATTCAAGGCGCTTACGCGTTTAGGTCGCGAGATTTACGCTCTGCTTCTATGGTTTGATGACAAAATAACATCTACTCAAGGCGCACAATACTGGTTCTCTGTGCCGGTTCTATGCATTAGTAATAATAGTTCAATGGGTAAGATTTAATGGATTGATGCGCTGGTGGCCTAGCAGTAAGAGCGTGCGACTTTCAATCCGGAGGTCGCAGGTTCAAACCCCGGCTCGCACCAATGAGTTTTTTGGTACTTATGTACGAAATATCATTTGGTACTTGCCAGTCGCTTTTCGGTGAAGGAAAACATCGTGAGGAAACCGGAATAATCCCAATAAGGCCTAGTTTCCCCTTTGGGTTGGAAGGTCAGATGGCAGTCGCTTTCGTTAAAACTAGTGCTTACGTCAAATCATGGGATTAGTTGTCAAGTGGACCCCAGGCTCCCATGAGCCGTGGAAAAATGCCGGGATAACGCGAGGAAGAAGTAGGTGAGGTAAGATTCACCTTTTGATGAAGGTATAGCAGGGTACACATGATGCGCAGGCTTCCCCGCGGTGGTGTGGTTCAAAGGTTCTATATGCATCTTCTTGTTATGGTCGACGGTTTTCTGAAAATATACAAAAGGTTTTTACATTTCTATATTTTTTTTTCTTAGCCCGTAATAGTGTCCCACTGCTGGGCAAAGGTTTCTCCCCTTGATCTCCAGAACTCTCGGTTGTTGTGCTTTTTCCGGCCAGTTGCTGGTGAAGGTGTCTAACTGCCGTTCTCGAACTTCAAGATATTCACAAGAGACGACACGTACTAGATCCATTCTAGATACGTTATAGTTTAGATATGAACTAGTTCTCTTTTGCAGCGCAATTCGGGCAACCAATGTCACTTTTACGTTAGATAGAGTAAGATATCTATTAGATGTGAATTGGATCTCTAAGTCATATCCTGTGGAAATCGTTCAACAGTATGTCCAGAATCGCGCAAATGTCAAATTTGACAGATAACATCTTAAACATATCGTTATCGTATCTTGGTGATGTCTAAAAGATGTCTAATAGATGTATATTTTAAAAGTTGGTAGCTATGCTACTCCACCTATCCGGATACGTGCAACATTGCTATATTATTTTATTTTTATTTGATGTAGTGTTGGATGATATTTTTACCCTCTCTAAATGTGTTTGTCATAAAATTCCAACATCCGTTGGTGAACGATCGCTTATGGCTACCAACAGCTTTCGTAAGTACCTTCGACAAGAGCTGGTATCTTCGAGCAACACCGGCTTCCGACACGTCGGAAAGGAGGAACCCAAGCAATATCTTACCGTACAAATCGTGCCACTTTTTGCGGGAGGAAGCTTGCACACAGTACTACTACTACACTACATACAAAATCCAATCTGTAATGATGACACAAATACATAGAAAACGATACAAGTCAAAGACAAATCTTGCACACCTCGATCTCTTTTTGTGCACTGATGAGTACAACACGCACCGCGCTAGTTGTGTGCATGCCCAATCGGGCATGTGCTTTGGCAGAGGGGAAATAGTGCGAATGCCGACTCCCTTCCCGGTGTTGCTCGAAGGTTGGTATACATCCAAGTTCGTATGGGAAAGTTACATAGGCTTATTGTTAAACAAGTTATTTTATGCGTGATAGCATCAGAAATAAGGCCATCCGCAGCAGAACCAAAGTAACCGATGTAGCCCTCCGAATCGCTAGTGAATAGCAACGTGGCAGTGGGCGGGGCACATTGCCCGTAGAACCGATGGCCGTTGGGGCGGAAAGGTTCTCGAGTGGCGACCACGTACCGGAAGGCGCAGCGTGGGTAGACCCCCCACAAGGTGGACTGACGACCTGGTAAAGGTCGCGGGAATCCGCTGATGCGGGTGGCGCAAGACCATCAGTCATTGTGGCACTCTTTGGGGGAGGGGATGATTGTTAAACATGTATTACCACACAACACTGCTTAAACGCGTCTCCAGAAAGCAGTTGGTCCTGGCTTTCTCCTTCCAGTGCTGTGCAGGAGTTGCCACTGCCAGCAGCTTCTACCCCTCTCTTGCACTCGTTGCAGCATGACTAGGAAAGAGATAGAATACCATAGATCATCTGATAATGGACTATAAGAGTAAAAGGTATCGTAGAGCGTATAGTCGAAACTACTGAGCCGGTTTTGTTGAATGAATTCTCGATCTATTTGACGGTGATACGGGCTACAAGATAAAGATAAGATAAATATAAAGATAATTTATTTTCCAAGTATGCATTACAATGCGCTTATGAATTATGAACGTCAAATAAAGCTACGCCGGCTCTAAACCTTCACCACTGCTCGAGAAGATTTAAATCCTTCCTCAATTGGAGAAGGGTATCCCAATATGGGACCGGCAAGAAACTTGGCGGGACACATTTTTTTCAGCCAATAAAAGACGGGATTCTGTATAGGTATGATTTAAGTTGTTCTATTAATACTTGTTTATTCCAAGATAATTAAACATTTACGTTGCTATATTACAGAATAAGGATGTTGACACTGACATAATTTACCACTATACTTAATCTCATAATATTGTCAACATAACCCGCTCATCGCAAAATGCCTTATCATTAGAAAACAATGTGTCGTTTAAGTCGTTTATTATATCAGTTATATCAGATATAAAACTTATCATTATAAAAAGTCCTATCTTAATAAAACAATTTGTTTCTTAAGACCTTTCTTACATTAGAATGTTATATATCTAGTGATAAGCATTACTAATAACCTAGTTTCGTGTTTAGTTAACCGATACTGCAATGCGAGAATGTTAGGTAATTGGGTTAATTTAATTAGGTAACTCTAATTTCAATTTGATGCCGAGATATATGTAAGTCTATGACGGGACTGCATGGGAAACACAAAATGGATGGATGGATGGACCAAGCAAGCGTCAAATAACTGTTTCATTTTGTTACATCATGTTCAATAAATTCTCGGGAAAATTTGTAAGCCGGCACAATCATACATGGATTTTAATTTCGATAAAATTTTTGTATTACATAGTTTTAAAAATCAGTTTCTTCGCTCATCACTGCAGGTTGTGCTAAAACGGTCAGAGTCCGGGCCGAGGCTTCCGACACTTGGTTTTCTATGACGTTGACGAGTGACGGGCTTTCTATATCTGATGTATCGGACGGGGTCCCTTTGTTTCCCATAAAGTTTTAAGTCATAATGTATTGTTTGCCAGATTATCATTAGTCATAAAACTAAAACCGTTAACTTTTCAGGATTTTCGTAAGGTTATCCTATAGATAGGTTAGGTTAGATTTGATTTATGGAATCCTGAAAAGTGACGCGTTTCTGAACCAAATAAATTATTAAGCTTAGAATAAATTTAAAAGTGGAAAAATTACTGTCTTGGGTGAGACTTGAACTCACGGCCTCTGGATAACCCAAGACAGTAATTTTTCCACTTTTAAATTTATTCTAAGCTTAATAGCATCGTTCACAGACGTTTCTGCTTGTTAAAAATTTAAACAAATAAATTATGACTAACGAAAATGCGCGGGCAAACAATACATTATGACTTAAAACTCCTTGGGAAACAATAGAGACCCGCCGTATCGGACGCCTCGGCCCAGTCTGCCCGGACCCGGACCGTTGTTGCGCGAGTCATTCTTACATCGCCGCGCCGTACCTGTGCCGTTTCTATGGTCCCGTCACAATTTTGCGTGCTAGTTGCAATGTCGACACCTGTGTCGCACTCTTTCTTCTTCCTGGAAGTAGCAAAATTATGGTTAAGAATAAAATTCATTGACATCCATCAGGCGTTTACCATCTTGGGTCCTCTACATGATGGCCCAGCGCTGGACCAGCAAGATGGCCATACGATGGTTATGGCTTCTCTACACGATGCAGCGAGATGGCCATGCGATGGTTGAGAGCACGCACTATGGAAAGGCCACGTGTAGATGCGTAACCCACCATCGCTGGCCTATCTTTGATGTGCGGACGAAAAACCGACACCGTGGCCATCCCATCGCCATCCCGCCGCACCATAAGCCATCCGACACCGCTACCCTCTCTACACACTGGCCCATCTTAGTGCGACCACAAAACTGATGCTATTATTCCCCTCTCTAAAACACGGGTAGGTAATGAATGAATGAACGGGAATGGTTAAAAATGAATAATCACTCACTGGAAATACTGCTTACAGCAAGCATCCATGGCATACAGGCACAGAGGCCCCAAATCCCGTGCGACAGCCGGTGGAGCTGATGATGAGCAGTCCTCTGACGTATGCTGTCTGGCGTAGGACGTGCCCTGGTCGCAGCATAGTTTCGATATTCTCGGGATATCGTCCACGAATCCTGGGAAACAAAGAAGCTATTTATTTAATCGTATGGCATAACTACAAAAATAGGCAATTTTATACAAGGAGGGACGAATGGTACACGCGTAATACCTACCACGACCCTGTACGTGTCCCCTGGGTGGTGCTAAAGAGTGACAAACCTGAGGCGAGATAATAGACAAAGAAGCTGATGTAAAGGTATAGAACGGCCTCATAACCTAAGTCGGTAGTGAACCTGCCTACGAAGCAGGAGGTCTCGGGTTCGAATCCCGGTAAGGGTATTAATTTGTGTGTTTTATTCGTGTACCCGTACCATGAGTCACTGATAGTGTCAATACTGAAATAAACGCCAACGTCTACGGAATTTACTTTCTATACATCTCGCTTGCCAATACGAGCGAGATGCATAGAAAGCAAATTTACGTTCACGCTAGAGCGTTTATGTCAGTGTCAAACTGATGGTGGCTACACTGAGTTACGGATGTTATCCATGTTTCTAAGTATGTATTTATCAGTATAAGTATCTACACCGTGTTTTTTTGATTTCCGTTAATTTCAAGGGTGCATACCTGAGCTTAAATCAAGTAACTTTCCCAAAGACACCGATATTCTAATTAACTCCATTTCGAAGATAATCAATATTTTATTTTTTTCCTATAAGGCCTCTACAAGCTTGTACACTTGCCTTAAGGCCGGTTTACATATTGATTAGTGTTTAGAATGAGTTCATACATTTGCTACTAAACTTAAGTAAAATCTCGGTCGATCGATGTTCGAATTGACATTGATATGTCACAGATTTCAATTGTTTGGTTTACTTAAATGTAATGCCCGTGTTACAACAACGCTATATGCTACATTTAATTACTTTTTAATATTATTTTTTCTGAAAAAAAAAGCAAAAAAAATTTTTTTTTTATTTTTTCAAAATTGACTATGCCATTTAGTTTTCTTAAACGTACCTACTTAACCATACCCCGAAGTTAACGGAATTCAATAAAAACACGGTGTATATCATAATAGCCTAGTACTTATAGTACAAGCTTTGCATAGTTTAGGGCTAGGTCGATCTGTGTAAGTTTGTCCCCAAATATTTATATATATTTAAAGATATTTAAGAGAATCTTTACACGTACGGTATTGAATATTTGTAGTATTTTCGTACTTCCTCGATTTGTGTGGTATTCATTAATTTTATTATTGTCATCATAAATATGCCTGCACCCTGCCAATAGTTAACTTTACCGCAAACCACAAGGCGATTATATTGAATAAACAAACATGCATCAATGTCGCATTTCTGGGTCAGTGGAATGGGAGCAGATTCTTGGGAGGAAACTTGCACCCACGCGATGTTGCAGCATGTTTATTGTTTATGGGGAAATTATCCTTGTTCGCTATAATGATCGGGCCCATTTGTATTATCTTCAGATTCAGAGTATTTGCTTTCGGAAGATATCAAATTATCATCCAAAATGTTTGACAAGATGTCTTGTCTACCTATTATATAATTTTAATTTAGCCTATCAAAACTTTTATTGAGCAATCACAACTTTGTTTAGCGGGAAATAGTGTATTGGGTAAGGTAAGGTCTATGTGGCTAATTCCGTAATAGGGGCTATTCCGTCCACGACCGTATATTTCTTTGATTTTCAATCGTAGGAAGAAAAAATGATTTTGATTGCTGAAACTAAAAGCAATCGCTGCTTTATCGACGAAATTATCAATGTTGTTCGTTGTTCGAGAAAAACGCTAGTGGACGAAATAGTCCCGTTGACGGAATTAGCAACATTGACCTTATGCAAACTTGCGGGCGGCGTATATTTATGGAGAAGGGAAAACTGTCAGTCATATGGACCGTTTTAATACACCAATCGAAAACCAAAAATTTCCAATCTGTGGAAATAATTCGTGACTAAGCGTATTTTGGGATAGTTATAGAGACAGGTGTATTAAACAACATACTAAAAGTACCGCAGGGTGGGGGTGAAGCTAACGGGTAGGGAGGGGTTTAAAGGTCCCTTTTTATTGCTTTTCGTAAATAACTCGTAGCATTCCCTACAACTATGCCAAATTACGCTTATACACATATTATTTTCCCCGTTTTTCCTTCGTTTGGTGGCCTATTTCCCGAAATGTAAAATGTAGCTTCCTCTATATATATATATATATTCCTTCGCTGTATAAGGGCCACCGAAGGTCAATTTAATAGTCCTGTGGTTAGTATACCTACCTATGTACATATAGTGTTTATTATAAGTAAATAGGTACATATTTTATTGACTTACCGCCAAGTGACCTAATTGTTTTAATTACGTAAGTAACTATATTCATCGTAAACTGAACAATAAAAATTAAATGCCTATAGTTCTCAAGTACTCATAAAATTGCAAATAATACGCAATTTCAATTAAAACGGGCTTTCATTATTTATACCTACTTATCTATCCATTACCCGTGGGTACTAATTTATTATTCTGATTATAAAGAGGTATCACACGAAGGATATTAATAAGAAGAATTAATTAATTAAACAAACGAATATAAAATGAATTAAAATTCAGCTAATTACCTAATTATAATTAGTATTGATTGACCGCGTTAGCGAAGGACTATACGTTTCAGCTCGAGCAAAAATGCTATAGCATGTCCGGACATGTCCGGATGTTCTCCCCTACAGGTCACAATTCTCAACCGATTCTCGTGAAATTTTGTGAGCAGATTCGAAGATTAAATAGATTTTTTGTCGATTCAGTTTTTGGATTTTTTTCAAAAAGGTGGAGCCATACATTTATTTAGTTTAATTTAAAGCTTTCGCGAGGGCTACAGCTCAGAGACTCGACTCTATTCAGTAGTTAGTAAAATGTTTGGAAATTACCAGCAAATACGGCATTTATTTATGAAGGCCACACAGTCTTATTTTCTTTTGTCTATTCCTAAAAAAATCATTAATCGTAATAAAATCGTTAATCGTCTCACTGCTCCGAATCAGCCATTTTTTATAGTCGCCAGATGGACTGACATCTGGGTGGGTTTCATCACATGTTCTTATAAAAACATTGCGAATTGCTAACAGATTGTCCTAATTGTATACCATCGTCCTCACTGTTAAGAGGAGGCTAACGCAAAATTGTAGTTTATATATTGAATTTTGGAGTTTACTCATTGACTGGCTTGAGTTTACTGCTTAAGAATCGATTTTCAATTTTCACATTAAGCCAAGGGTTTGAAAATTTATGGGGAGTCAAATCAAACGTTACGTTACGTTATGTTTCGTGCGCAACTTATTTTGCGCATCCCCTAGCCACGGCTGCATGGAAACACTTTATTTATTCAATGTCAACATATACCAACTGTCAATTTTGTGGAGTTTTAATTTTAAATTTTATATTGTATTTTATAATCGTTCGTACGGTAGAGTAAACTCCAGTCGTGCGTCGGAGCTGACACACACAGAGTACACTTTTTTTTACACGTTTAAATCAAGGGCAAATACCATGAAGAAATACTCACTAAAACTAAATTTGCAAACATTTCTACTTTTCATTTATTTTGGTTCGTATATCGTTACCTTGCATATCATAGCAGTATAATTTTAGTATTAAGCAGCTACTAAAATAGCCTATGGATCTGAGAAGTAAAATATGGAGCTTAAGTATACGAGTAGGTAGGTACTTTCCTTCAAAGCTGGCTTTACACCCCCTCTTAATCACTGTTGATTTTGGAATTTAAACCTTCCCGCTTTAACATATACGGTTGAGTTTCTAGTAACGGATTCTTCGAACTATGTTTCAATTTAATTTATTACTTTATGATAGTTAAGTGGGTCGGAGTTTCAAGGTCATAGTTTAAGTTTAAGTTATGACATAATTGTATCATATATTATATGATGATATGACTGATTGTGATGGGATTTTTTTCTTGTTTTGATGATCTTTAACATCACGAGAATAGGGAATATTACGCGAAACTGTGCGTAGGAGGCGCCTCTACCACTATCCGTCAAAATCTGGGGGGTCTACCGCGAAACAAGAAAATCGAAATTTCGTTAGCTAACCTCTCTATCACTCTTGCATATTCGAGCGATAAAGAAGCAGATAACTAAATATCGATTTTCGCGTTTCCCGGTAGGCCCTTGTTAAAAAACCGCCTTGATGCATCAATGTCATATTTTATTGTCTGTGAAAACTTGTCAAAAAAACAGTCTAAGGCACAGCATGTTTGGGTTTATGGTTTACTAGATTAGCTAGTGCTGCACTCTGGCGGCAGAACATTGCGGTAATACCCCCTATTCTATATCGAATCGAAGTAGAATTAACTCGTGAAAACGGTGATTTTGTTAAATACCAATTAACATACCTGGACCTTGCCATGTTTAAGAATACTGAAGATGTTAATAAAATAGTTAAGGTCACTTTAGTTAACATATGTGTGTTAGAAAGTGACATATTTATTAAGTTTGAGCCAGTACCTACCTCGCTAATCCGGACGGACCAAATAATCAATAAGTACTTAAATAAAAAATAAATATTATAGGGTAGGGGATTATTGTAGGGGGTTATTATCAATGACGGGTTGCAAAGGTTTCCAGATCTGTAAAATGTTGGTTATAAATAAGTTATTGGTAAAAAATAATTGTTGGTACAGTCACCTGCAATAATATGCTTCACAACGTAGGCCGCAAAAATATCTGACACGATCTTATTTGTAGAGCCGTAAGAGTGTGTCACATATTTTTACGGCCTTTGAAGAGTAACATATTATTGCAGGTGACTGTGCAAGCTTTTATCGCTGACTGTACTTTTCTTTCCACGCGCAACTAATACTCATCGAGACTTAATCTAATGGTAGCTTTAGTTAAGTTTAATGATTGCTACTATACTCTGGCAAACCAACTTTGTCAAGTAGAAAAAGGCGCGAAATTAAAACTTTCTATGGGAGAACAACCCTTCGTAGTACGAAATGGTAGTAAAATCAGTGGGGAGACACTCCTGACTTCGGGCAAACTCGGCTCCGTTCGGCTGAGCCTTGCCCGGACAATTATTAGGGTTGACACAACTTGACATTCCTTTGCGTGCACAACCACAGATAAGATAATTACTGGAATTTTGACAACCCTAAATAGCCGAAAGGGATAGTGTCATAGTTAGAAAGGGATATCATGATTCGACCCTGAATCGCTGTCAAACTTCGGTTTTGTAGGAAGTGTCCTTTCTGTACGGTAGTACTATTACTTATTTTGTGCTAAAATTAAATTCTTTGACAGTACACGGAAATATGAGAAGTTGTATAAAATTGGTTATAAATACTAAGTAGGTCAATGCTAACGTAACATTTTCTAAAGGGGCCCACTGATTAACAGTCCGCCGGCCGGTATCGGCCTGTCAGTTGTTCGGAACTGTCAAAATTTTGTTCTAACTGACAGGCCGATACCGTCCGGCGGACTGTTAATCAGTGGGCCCCTTAATGTTAACCGTGTGTTTATAAAACAAGCCATTGATCCGTTAATTATCCATTGTATTTTAACGTCTTTAATGTTCATGTAATTATTCATTATTATTCACAACGATGAGACTTAAAAAAAACCGGGCAAGTGCGAGTCGGACTCGCGCACGAAGGGTTCCGTACCATAATGCAAAAAAAAAAAAAAACGAAAAAAAAGCAAAAAAAACGGTCACCCATCCAAGTACTGACCACTCCCGACGTTGCTTAACTTTGGTCAAAAATCACGTTTGTTGTATGGGAGCCCCATTTAAATCTTTATTTTATTCTGTTTTTAGTATTTGTTGTTATAGCGGCAACAGAAATACATCATCTGTGAAAATTTCAACTGTCTAGCTATCACGGTTCGTGAGATACAGCCTGGTGACAGACGGACGGACGGACGGACAGCGAAGTCTTAGTAATAGGGTCCCGTTTTACCCTTTGGGTACGGAACCCTAAAAAAATCAGTTTTCTCCGAGACCACGGGGACAACGCCGTCCTCGAAACGTCGGAGGTAAAATTTTAAAACTTAATTTTACGCGATTAAGTCCCGTCGTTGTGAATTAATGAGTAAAAATAGTGTAAGTTGAAATCAGTGTTATTTGCTTCTTGGATTATCCATGAATAATGTCTGAATTTCTGACCGTATTGTGACAAGTGAGAGATTAGGGGTCACAAATCGTGATGTCACATTGTAATCTTTGGAACATGATCTTCGGAGCGCAAGTCGAGTTTAATCTTTGAAATTTTACAAAAATATTTGGTATTTTAGAAGGAACACATAAATTTTAATTTTTAACAAGCAGAAACGTCTGCGTACGATGCTATTAAGCTTATTAGAATAAATTTAAAAGTGGAAAAATTACTGTCTTGGGTGAGACCCCTGGATCGGTACTCCAGTGCTCAGTGCATGAGTTCAAATCTCACCCAAGACAGTAATTTTTCCACTTTAAAAAAAATTAACTCATAAATATTCCAGAAAAGTTCAGAAACTTAAAATAGATTTAATGTTAGTGATTTCACATCATTTATGTATAAAAATCCAATCCACAGGAAGGCGGAGGGATAGGAAAATGACGCATCAACTCGTAATATTTCGTGTTTTCGTGACGTAAAAATTACGCATCAACTCGTAATATTTCGTGTTTTCGTGACGTAAAAATTACGCATCAACTCGTAATATTTCGTGTTTTCGTGACGTAAAAATTTTAGATGAACACTTATGTATTTTCAGATATTTTTTTCAGACGGACGCGGACTCTGTTTTACAAGCTAATTATTTTTTTCCGTAATCGGTCCTTCTTTATAACTGTAGTCATAAAGACATCATTTCACCCTTAAAATAATTAATTAGGTAGGTATATTAAGTTCTAACACCTACTCACTCATTCCTTCAAAGTTAATAACAAAATAAAGTACTTAATTAACTTTGCCACTGAACCATTGAATTAAACATTTAATTAAGTATATATTATAAATTCGAAAATATCGATTATTTAGTCGAGTCGAGTATTAATTCACACGTACTGTATTTTTCGTCTTATGTTCACATATACCTATATAACCTTGGACTAAAATAAAATTGATCTTTAATTATAAACCGCATGTATTTTCTGAATGAAACAAGCAAAATAATTGCATTAACAATAATTCGAACTTAATCAGTGCAATGTAACCTAATGCACTATTTACGCAAGAATTATCAGCACTATCATAAAGTAAACAATAAATATACATACCGTAAGCGAAACTACACAACACTAACACATTCACAACACTTAACTTCATATTAATTTCCATTTTGTTCACTTAACGGTTATTTTGATCGAGATAATTCTACAAAAAGTTCCATTTCAGTTTGAAAGTTGGATTTTTAAATTAGGAACGCTCCATGGATCCTTGCGCGAACGGCGTGCGCCTGAGTCGATCTATTTCGGTCGCGCATGCACCTCTCTGTCTTGGCAAAGAGTAGAAAAATACAGAATGCCTACTGAGACAAAGGATCATCATTGGCGTAATCTTTTTGATCTGCCTTTGGTAAAGAATATGTGAAATTATTGGGCTTTCGTGCGATAAGTTTTCTTTTGGGTTATAATAATTAAATATTATCAATTCATTTCATATTAAATATAGTTTTTCTTTCGATTTCATTGCGATAAAGAGGCAGATAAGTAAATTCAGATTTTCGCGTTTCCCGGTAGGCCCTTGTTAACAAACCGTTTAAGTCACAGTATGTATAAGTTACTTTATGGTTTACTAGCTAGCTTAGTGCTGCACTCTGGCGGCAGAACATTGCAGTAATACCCTCTATTAACTAATAATAATTTTCTGGTTTGAGCAAAAGTTCTTCTTATATGTATTGGTCCGCATGCTTAAGGGTGTATTAACATTTACTTGGAGATCGATTCAAAATTACCTATTGTTATGGTTTTCAACTGGTTTTGATGCGACCCTAACGCTCGCCTTGCAGGCTTGCATCTCACGCACGACTTTCACTTCAATACACATGCATCAATCAGCGCGAGCGGCCGTCAAAGTCGTGTCAAAACTAGATCAAAAGCATAACAAATTGTTAAATCTGAATTAGATTTCTATTTCATTTGGCTTCGCGGCTTCGCTTTATTGAACTCTACCTCGAATTCTATAGGGACCGTGCGCGTTGGAGGGTCTGCCATCTTGTGGCCTGAATCGGAAACATGTTATGTGCACATGTAGGTACATTGCCAAAGCAACCATCTACCGTTCTCGTCGGTACGTTTCCTTGTGCATTGTAGGTTCTGCCATCTTGTGGGCTACATCGGAAGCATAAACGACATATTTACGCCTCGCGCCAAAAATCTGACGGCTCCTATGCTGCCCCCTATAGTTCATGCACGGGGCCTATAGGTGTGAAGTTGTGAACATTTATTCGTAGTACCATTTACCTAGGTACCATTAGGTAGTATTAACTAGACACGGACTGATAGCGCAGTGCATATGCCACGTCTGTTTATTACGTTACTCTTTGCACCTCCCACTCGGTTGCAGCCTGGCTGAGTTATGGGACGCTCAGGACGCTTCATATCTTCAGAAGAACAAGGTCCTAACTCTCTACAAACTCCATACATTCTTACGCCTTTTCAATTTGGTTGTATACATTTTGCTGCGCAGGAGAAAAGAGTAGTACCAGTATATGATATCCATACGTTGTTAGTTCTTTTTGAATCGGTCGGTTATCTCAGGGCTAATAGTTTTGTATTTTGTTTATCTTAAAGATAAAAACAAATAAAAACATACTTTGGTTAACGGTGAACTTTTGACAGGTTTGAGATTAGATGCCAAATGTCATAGCATGGACTTTGATATATGAGCCATCGGATATCTTATCGTTTTTTCTAGCATTAGAAAAAAAACCGGGCAAGTGCGAGTCGGACTCGCGCACGAAGGGTTCCGTACCATAATGCAAAAAAAAACGAAAAAAGAAAGCAAAAAAAAAACGGTCACCCATCCAAGTACTGACCACTACCGACGTTGCTTAACTTTGGTCAAAAATCACGTTTGTTGTATGGGAGCCCCATTTAAATCTTTATTTTATTCTGTTTTTAGTATTTGTTGTTATAGCGGCAACAGAAATACATCATCTGTGAAAATTTCAACTGTCTAGCTATCACGGTTCGTGAGATACAGCCTGGTGACAGACGGACGGACGGACGGACGGACGGACGGACGGACGGACGGAAGGACGGACGGACGGACGGACGGACGGAAGGACGGACGGACGGACGGACGGACAGCGAAGTCTTAGTAATAGGGTCCCGTTTTACCCTTTGGGTACGGAACCCTAAAAAGGTAAACAATCTTGACGTGTCTTTTTATTGATAAACACTTTTGAAGAAAAAGTAACGGCAAATATGTAAAAAAAAATTTTTCGCCATTTCAGGGTTGGTCCCATAGTAAAAGTTGCTCAGTATAATCCCAAAACCTCCCTGGCAACGGGAAGGCACTTATTTTTTGGCCACCGTGTATTATCCGAGAAAAACGATTGTGACGCTCTGATATTAACTGACAGACGGACGGACTAGTGGTCGGTTGCACCAAACCGTATGTCACTGTTAAAGCGTTCGTTAAATTTATTAGTTTGGGAAATGTCCTTCACTGCTGTTTCACGTTAATCAGTCCGTTAAATGTGGTTGGTGCAACTGGCCCTAGACCAACTTAATTAAGTTAATGTGGCAGCTTCACTTACGCTTAAACAAAAGTGTTGGGCCATGTATATACGATCGCCATCAGATATATCGAAGCGGCTAAGGCGCTCACAAATATCTGAACACGCCTCTATTGTCAAGGCGTTAGAGTGCGTGCTCAGATATTATGAACACCTTGGCCGCTCCCATATACAAGGTGCTCACGAGGAATGCGAAAGATTTTAACCACGCATTTCTGAGGTCAAAAGAAGGAAAAAAAAATGAATTTAGGTCAGTTTCGCAAAAAAAAATTTTTTTTGGTTTGTTTTTTCAATTTTTTGAATTTATTTGTACATAAAAAGTTAATGTTATTGGTAAACTTGTCACTTAAAATGGATTTTTACTTATTTTTTTCGTAAAACCTAGTTTTTGCAAAGTGTTACTTGTCACTTTTTGACATCTATCAATAAGGATATTTAGACTACGTCCCATAGAAGCAACATCGCCATTAAAAAGGCGTTTTGCACTATGTAACAATAAAAACTCGTTTTTTTTAAGCTTGATGGTAATAACTCTGAAACTAGGCGAATTTAAAAAAAGTTTATAGGACATTTTTGTCTCTTAAATATGATCAGGAATACGCTGTTAAAATTATTCGGTTTCCTCATGTTACACCGTGTATCAGATAGCGCCTGCACCTACCCGCGAAGTGATTCTCGGAACCGGCGTATCTAAACATTCTCGTTTAATTGCTTCCAGTTGGATTGTGTTTACGTCTGACATGTCTGATTTATTTCTGTTCATATTTTGCATAATGTTTCATGAGTTTCTCGGAATTTTCGTACAAAACGTTAGATATCATTTGATATTTACCTGTTTTTCGGTGAAGGAAAACAGCATGAGGTTTCCCAAAACAGCAGGACATAATGCGTATTATTATTTGTTTGGAGGTCGCTGGTTCAAATCCTGGCTCGTATCAATGCGTTTTTCGGAACTTATGTACGAAACATCATTTGATATTTACCACTAGCTTTTCGGTGAAGGAAAACATCGTGAGGAAACCTGCATACATTTGCGAAGAAATTCAAAGGTGTATGTGAAGTCCCCAATCCGCATTGGGCTAGCGTGGGGACTATAGCCCAAGCGCTCTCGCGTATGATAGGAGATAGGAGGACTGTGCCCAGCAGTGGGACGTATATAGGCTGCATTATTATTATTTTTATTATTTGTTTAATAAAAAAGTGCAAAGGGAGTAACCCGAACAATATAGGTATTTATCATTAAGTTCTGTATTTTTTAACAATAGTAGTTTATCGGATTTAAAACCTGAGTAAATATACATACCTACTAGTATATCTCGTAGTTTACATTGAGTAGTGTGATTAATTACTCATTGAGTTAACTTTTCTTATTACTTAGCTATAATTTCTGAAAAAACGGGCGTCGCTCGCAATCCCTAATATATTGTTATAGAATCACTTCCTATAAATGTTTTTACCTACCATATGTTCTATGGTATAACATTTGTTTAGCGCGATGTAACAGATTCACAACTTAGCACTTACATCTTTGCACATAAGGTTTACTCGGGTAATTCCGAATGTCGAAAACTGTCGGATAATTCCGAAAGAGACTTTTATTATGATGGAATTAAGGGTGATTTTCGTCTGAATTTCGGAATTATCCGACATTCGGTAATACCCGAATACACCTTACTAAACATTATGTACTAAGCATTTTTAACATAAATAACGAACAATAACCCTAATTTTTTTTGCTATAATGTTTATTGTCCTAATAACTTTTGTCCTCACTCGTACAAATTCGTTATCCAATGGGTCTATTTATAGTATTTTTCACATGGATACAGTCTCATCTCTATAAATTGTATGGAGATGACAGCTGTCACCATACCCAATGCTATGTGAAACGTATTATAATAGTAATGTAAAGAATTGGAGTTTCAAATCAGCTTCTAGATTACGTAAGAGTTCGCTCTACATATATAAAATTAATAAGAAAATAGCGCATATCAGATTGAGCGCGTCTCGCCTTAAATGTAACCTGAATTTACATACATTTTAAACACCCAAGGTCTTCGTGAATGAATTAAATACAATAGTATTAATTTAACGACTTCCATATGTATACAAATTAATGGACATCTTCAAGGCGATGTTACATCACCCCCCTAATAAGGAGTGTCTGGTTATTATTTACAATGCCTTCCAAACTTTAGGATGACTAGTATAATAAGATCCCCTAGGTAGGTGCTTTGACGCAACGGTGCACAGAATACATCTAAGAGCTAGAGCTTGACAAACATGTGGCTTGAAAACCTAACTTGCTTAACAAACATAACGAAGAGGACAAATCGCCAAACGTGAACGATGTGTCGTTGAAGAGTTCCGTTCTGATCACCATCAGCAGTTGCACTTCATCAAATGTCACTTTTTTTATGTACTTACATAAATGCTTGGTTTGATCATGGAAATACACAAATAAAGATTTGAGGAGTTCCCTCGATTCCTCGTGGATCCCATTTTGAAATTGATCCAATTTGAAATCTTGTAGGTTAATAACTATTAAGCCAAATAGGTTTAATCATAGGTACTTAACTATTTTTATATAAAGAAAGCTCTTGAAATTCTTCGGATTTCTCCTGAGCATTCTGTACCTAAACATAAATTTATTAGAATGAGGCGAGTGGCTGGTGAGCTGTAGGAATCACAGGGTCGGAGCAGATGTGCTAAAAGGTCCGAAAGCTACTAATTTTTTGACCAAACTTTTGTGGCACAGTGACTCGTGGGCTCTGCAAAATTACGAAAATGCACAGATTAAAAAGGCGTACCTCATAAGCATACATCGGGGTTTTTGGTGCGGGAATGTTTTACACCAGCCAAATAACAGGTAAAAACTGTAAAAAACGATACTAATTTAATATTTCTAAGCACATTTGGACCTTACTACCTACGTTTAATTCAAGTTTGGTAATTATTTTACAATAAACAAAGTTATAAATACACGAAATCATTCCCGCACCGAAAACCCCGATGTATAGGGGCCCACTGATTAACAGTCCGCCGGATGGTATCGGCCTGTCAGTTGTTCGGAACTGTCAACATTTTGTTCCAACTGACAGGCCGATACCGTCCGGCGGACTGTTAATCAGTGGGCCCCTTATGATGCTTATATAAGGTAGGTACCAGCACCAAAGAAGGCCCATCGTTATTTGTGTTTTTGTTTATTATTTTTCTTATGTTTAATATGTATGTACTTGCAGTTCTGTTTGCGGTACTACTGAACGTAGACGCAAAATTTGAACTTGACCCCATTCACACTTATAAAGGTATGACATTTTGAAAGCAGGCAAGCTAACCGGACCTTCTTTGGCGCAGGTATATATTAGTGTGTTCTCGGGTGTTGTTGTTTCCCGGATTTTTTCCATTGTTATCAAAAACACATTTTTTCTAACATTTAAAAATTTGGTACGTTTCGAATAGAAAATGTTAATAGACACCATTTGGCACTAAAAAAAATGTGATAAAAACTTTTAGTTACACCTCAGAAATGTCATTCGTTCCATTCTGTGAAAATTATCGCAAGTCTGCAATGGGCAATATTAGCCCATTAAACCTATTTAATTAAGGACCTATTTAAATTAATTAATTAAACTTAGGTTTCCTAGATATAGGGCTGTTATGAATTAGCATAAAAAGGTAACGTGACCCCTTCAATAAACTTTATCCTAAAATTTATTGATTTTTATTTTTTATTCAGACAATGTGATTGTGAGGAGACTAATAATTAATAAAGCAAACAAGCTGTAATTAAGATAGCTGTGGCAAATCGCACGTGGGCGATAACACCAGATAAAACTGTTACTCAGATCATATATACACGTTACTAAGTACAGATACGGCGAAAAAAAAAGCGCTGGTGGCCTAGCGGTAAGAGCGTGCGACTTTCAATCCGGAGGTCGCGGGTTCGAACCCCGGCTCGTACCAATGAGTTTTTCGGAACTTATGTACGAAATGTCATTTGATATTTGCCAGTCGCTTTTCGGTGAAGGAAAACATCGTGAGGAAACCGGACTAATCCCAATAAGGCCTAGTTTCCCCTCTGGGTTGGTAGGTCAGATGGCAGTCGCTTTCGTAAAAACTAGTGCCTACGTCAAATCATGGGATTAGTTGTCAAGCGGACCCCAGGCCCCCATGAGCCGTGGCAAAATGCCGGGATAACGCGAGGAAGAAGACTAAGTACAGATACGGCACTCATTACCAAACGGTCGGTTTTGTGACAAAAATATACGGAATTGATCAAAAATTCGGCAAGAAAATGCTTTTTTCTACAAAAGAGACATTATTTATATACAGTATGTAAGTTAACGAAAAACATTTAATGTGTAGACAAACCCGTCAATGTGTAGGTCATACTGAGCAACTTTTACTATGGCCCCAACCCCAAAATCGGGAAAAAAGAATTGACTCGCCCATAGGAAATTTCGACGCTAGACCAGCAAAATGTATGAAACAACCAAATTTTTTCGCGATTTCGGGGTTGGTGCCATAGTAAAAGTTGCTCAGTGTGACAGTCATTAACAGGTTTGAGTAAATGTTTTTCGTTAATTTACATACTGTATTATTATTATATTATAAATGTTGTATACGCGTCATAAATTAAACATGTAGCAAAGCTTCCATCCTATGGGCTTCCCGAGAAATTATGTGAATAGCTGTTAAAAAAAATAAAAGGGTACGTGACTCTGTGATATTTCCTACCTTATTTCGTACCTATATTTATTTAAAAAAACCGGGCAAGTGCGAGTCGGACTCGCGCACGAAGGGTTCCGTACCATAATGCAAAAAAAAAAAACAAAAAAAAAAGCAAAAAAAAAAACGGTCACCCATCCAAATACTGACCACTCCCGACGTTGCTTAACTTTGGTCAAAAATCACGTTTGTTGTATGGGAGCCCCATTTAAATCTTTATTTTATTCTGTTTTTAGTATTTGTTGTTATAGCGGCAACAGAAATACATCATCTGTGAAAATTTCAACTGTCTAGCTATCACGGTTCGTGAGATACAGCCTGGTGACAGACGGACGGACGGACGGACGGACGGACGGACGGACGGACGGACGGACGGACAGCGAAGTCTTAGTAATAGGGTCCCGTTTTACCCTTTGGGTACGGAACCCTAAAAAGGAATTTTGGGAAAGAATAGTGTGTGTATAAAAAAAATGTACAGTATTTGTCTTGCTAATAATTCCACTTGGACATAAGCCTAACTAGTTTTCTTCATTGTGTACTAGTATCTCAACAGTCTTCATCAAATGCGTCAATTATCATCTGTACGGTTACCATCAGTTTGTCACTGACATAAACGCCGTCGAGAACGTAATTTACTTTCTATACATCCCGTTTGCACTAATATGCGAGTGCGAGCGAGATGTATAGAAAGTAAATTACGTTCTCGACGGCGTTTATGTCAGTGACAAACTGATGGTAACCGTACTGGTCATCTTCGACTAGGTACTTACCTGGTCTACTTTTTTGCGGGATCTATTTTTGGTGGCTTTAGCTTAATAAGTCCCGCATCGCATCGCATAGTCCCATTTAAGCTAAACACTTGTAGAATTAAAAACAAACATGATTTATTAACTATTTAATGAAATATATAAATTACGTTGTTGACTATTTCTGTTATGGCAACACTTAAAAATATAATATGAATGTACAACGATAAAACACAACATTTGATATGTGACAGTTTTTGGATGTACAACTAAAATTTAGACCATGTTTCAAAAGTTTCATATTTTTCACATAATTTTAATTGACATAATTTGTCATGTTCTTTCATAATTGTAGCGTAATTTATTACTTAGATTAAAATAAAGTACACAAAAGTATGCAACTAAATTTAAATCTAAAGTATCTATATTTTAGTATTTAAAATACATGGAAGCACATTCATCTTAAACCACATTGCTCGCTAGGCTGAAATAAGTATATTGTCATTATCTTTCGTAAAAAGTTCACAATTAGGTAGGTAGCCGTAGAAACATTTTCAGAAATTAACAGTTCAAAAATTACATTATATTTTGGGTTTCACCTAAATTACAATCAAATTTAATTGCCATTATTTAAATGAATTACATTCATAATTTGAAGTTACATAATATCATAAATTGCTCTAAATTGGCACTAAACATAAGTAAATGAATTGAATTAAGCAAATGTAGGAATATATTTTTATAATAATTTACTACCGTAATACATTTATACTTTATATCTTATAATAAACAACTACGAATGTTCACTATGTTTTATATTATTATTTAATAAATTGACGATAGTATAATAAGTGAAAAGTTAATTATAATTTGAACACGATTTAAGTTCTTTTAGTTTGAGTTTATACGAGTATTTTTACTGGACTAGTGACAATCTCCGATGGTTTTTAAATAATCTAATTTTTGATACGGTTTGGTTTCGTTGTCATAATTTTTGGCCGATTTTGCTCCATTACTAAACGCCCTGTATACAACTTCACTCGACTATGAGTACATTTATTGTAATTGTTCTATTTTTGTAGAAAATCTACAGTAGATGTCATCTGAAATATAATTTATAGAATTTTGGTCTCTGACGGAACACTAAATTTTACTAAAAATACCCTTACGAAAAATATGATTATATAAAACGCATTTATATTATATGGAATGAAATCATTAGGAATTACAAAATAAATATTAAAATGCATTTTAACGAATATTTATAATAAATAGCGATTATTTAATCGACTAATAACATAATCTAGTAAAATAATTAAAGCTGATTAACCAAATACGAGTAAATAGGTATAAAAAATATCAATAAATCTAAAATAACAATTATGTCATAATTTACATCTCGACTTATCTCTTTAAATATTTGTATTCATTCAAGATTATGTAAAACAATTTGTAAATAATATTAATCTCATTTAAACTCTTGCATCCATGTAAATAATTTAGTGATTAAATAGTTTCAGGTATAGACAATATATATTATCTTAAAATACATTTCCTAAAACACCATACAGATTCGAAAACACGCGTCCCGTTGCGTTTATAATATTTTTAATTTAAACATTTAAACTACCAAAACACCAATTAAAACTATACCTATTTCCTTTAAGGATAACAAGATTAAATAGCAGGACACACACACAAACAGGCATTTATATACTGTATTATATCTGATCCATTTACGAACACATGAAGTCAATAAGTTCATCACTACATCTCTTTTCTAGATAAAATTGTAATTAATTTTGGCAACATCTTTGCTTGTTAAACACTCACAGGTTACTGGACTCTTAGAAATATTGATTATAATTATAAAATACAATTGAATACAAGCTTAAATACAATCTAAGCACTAAGCTTCATGGAAGACAACAATAGTAACAGAGTTTATACTTCGTAACATAGTCCCACTCATACGGTTCGCTTAACTTTTTAATGTTCTAACACAACTCCTAAATATAGAAATATAGCGTAAATCTAACATACATGAACGCGTCGCAACGCACCCAAAAGAGTCACAAATTAAAATTACACTAACTCATAAAAATATTTAAAATATTTTAGAGTATTCAATCAAACCGAGTAGTTAATCGAGTTCCTACAGCGGTAATTCATTATTATTTATAATTTATGACACATTACACACCGTAAAAGGTGTCAAAATTGTGCGTGGATTTAGAATATCAATTCTTGTTCGAGCTTGTGTAGTCAAATTTAAGATTAGACGAAACTAAATTATGTCATCTCCGAGTCGTTGTAAAGTGAATCTTATGTTAAACTACACAAGGTTGTAATCCCGAAAGTCCTTGAGATCGCGGTCATAAGACTAGTTTAAGCTGAAGCTACGCCGTGCTTCTGAATCTCCTCAGCCTGCATCTTGGTGCGCAGCGACGGCACATCCTCCGGGATACGGACGATCTTGTGGAATTTCTGTAAAATCAAATACGTATTAATTTTGACAAAAAAACAATTTTTGATACAAGCTTTTATCGCTGACTGTACTTTTCTTTCAACAGGCAACTAATATCGTACTCATTTTGAGACAAGAAGAATAATTTAAAAGAAAAGGTCTGGGTCTTGAAACGTACTTTGATAATTGCATATTCGAGCGATAGAGAGGTGGATAAAGAAATTAAGATTTTCGTAGGCCCTTTGATACCAATGGTATAAACGCACCTCACTCGTAGTACCCGGCGTGACTCGCCACAGATACACCATGTACCCTGGGATACACAGCATGGAGGACAACGCCGTGAACCAGCCAAACGCATGCGCCCACCACGGGTACTCGTAGTTCATGTATTTGATCGGAGTCCATTGCACCAAGTTGAAGATGAACACGCTCTGTTGGATAAAAACGAGATATTATATTTATTATTCTGATAAGGAATGCCGTTTAAACTAAAAGCAATAATGTATTTAATTTTTCAATCACTTTCAAAAAATTTATGCATTATCATTTACTCTTTGGTCAACTTCAGGAACGCTGATTAATGGAGCACCTATTAAAAAGTGTCCAGGTTGTAAAATACAGGTAATCAGAATTCTTAGCGCTGGTTGATAACAAAGGAAAAGAGTTTAACACACCTTCAATCTATGTGATGACTATATTATGTATACTGTTCGTCAAAGAAATTAATCTAAATTTTAATCCAAACCGAGTGATATTTCCTATACATACATATTTACTAGTAGTTCGCCCCGAACTGAGAACTCGCGGTTAACCAAAAATTATATAGCGATTGACTTTGTTGCACCTACTTAGGTACTCGTATAGTGCGACATAAAATAATAGAAAATAAATGAGGGCGCCACTTTCTACGTAACTGTCACATTTTTAACGTAAAATGCTTAGGCCGTGGTTTTTCTGGCCAGTCACACGCGACCGGCGGCGTCTGGACGTGCGTCGCACGCTGTGCCACACGCCGTCGGTCGCGGGTGCGTGGGTTTTCTGGCCCGCGGCCACCCGTCGTCGGGGAAGGAGCTCAGTCGCATTGTGCCCGCTTTGAGTGAGAGACAGTGGTATATTTTCAAAATCGGTACTAGGAAAGCAGATCGAACATGGTGGATTTCCTTTTCCTGGTGACGCAAGATTACCAGGTTCAGATATTTATTTTCCACACTTTGTCATAGGAGATGGGGGCTTCAAGTTATTGCCTAGACTTATGAAGCCATATTCTAATGCCCAAAGTCAAGTAGATATTCTTAAACGACAATACAACTACAGGCTTAGTCGTGCACGAAGAACTGTGGAAAGTGCGTTTGGTATATTATCTAATGTTTTCCGAGTGTTTCATACACCTATATTACTCAAAAACACAGACACAGTAGACTACTTAATTCTCGCAAGTTGCTGTCTTCATAACATGCTAATGGAAAATAAAAGCAATGAAAACCCCACAAACTCTAATACCAGCAACAATAACACGAATCAAAGCAATTTGACGGCACTTCGACGGACTGGTGGTGTAGGTGGAGTCGCAGGAATAAATTTAAGAAATGAGTTGAAAGACTATATATGTTCACCTCAAGGGTCAGTGACATGGCAATTAAATATGGTGTAATTATAGGTACTAAGAATGTAAAATTGTAAATAAACACTCACCTGGAATTTTCATTGTTTCACTAATATTTTCCCATTTTCTGTGCTTTAAATTGTTATTTTTATAATCTTTGTCAGACGCGTCGAACAATATAGGATTACAACGTATTAGATTTATTAATAATTCATCGTTGTCTTTATTGAAATGAGACATTTTCAATATCAAGACGCCACCCGCCGTCCGTCGCTATTCTACAAAAATGATAGCGACCGACGCGTGCAGCGTGTGACCTTCGCCCGTCGACCTACCCGCCGCCGGCGGCGTTTCAGAGAAACCACCCTCAAACATTCCCGAACAAAACATCCGAACGTCGTCGGCGGCGGACACGCGTCGGTCGCCGGCCGCCGGCGACGGGTGGTCAGAAAACCCAGGGCCTTACACATGGCAACAATTTAGTATGGACATTTTTGAGTACCATTTTATTTAATTTCTACTATTTTATGTCGCTCTATAGGCGGCAATGGATCAAAGATCGCGTGGATTTATTGCAAGGTCTGTGGAGCCCTTTACTGATAGATTTAAGCAAAGAGTAGTATGTATAATATAGTTGGCCAAGCAGATTTTGTCAGTAGAAAAAATGTAGGCGCGAAGGGATATGGTCTCATAGAAAATTTGAGTTTCGCCACAGAATAAATAATAGTACTAACGGAAACGGGAAACTTCCTACAAAACCGAAGTTTGACAGCGGTTCAGGGTCGAATCATGCTATCCCTTTCTAATATATGGCACTATCCCTTTCGGCTATTTAGGGTTGTCAAAATTCAAGTGATTATCTTATCTGTGGTCGTGCACGCAAAAGGAAGTCAAGTGGTGCCAACCCTAATAATTGCTCGGAGCAATGCTGAGCCGAGCGGAGCCGAGTTTGACCGAAGTTAGGAGTTTCGCACCCCTGGTTTCGCGCCTTTTTCTACTGACAATATTTGCTTTTTTGCATCAATTTTGAAGCGCCATTTACAAGTTTAACGTTAAGTAATATATAGATGGCGCTATTTTTTCGAATAAAGGGCTTCGTATACGGCTGTCCCTCCCCTGGATTTAAGTCACCACCATAGAGATTAAAATAAACTGTATCTATGCTAAGCCGAAATATTTCCTGTCAAATGTCGAATACGTATATTATGTTTATTCTATTTTATTTGTATCTTGCTAATTATTTCAAAATGGTAAATTTAAAAACGATATTATAAAAGTGTAAGTCGAGCACTTTCATTTGATACTAAACTCGACCATGTTTCTTGCAAAAAATGACCAGAATAGCAAGACCTCTCACAAACAACTTTTTGGCCTTCTAAGCTCTCCTAGCTCAATAACCCCTTGATCGTGCCTGCTCATAATTTAATGACTAAAATATAATGCCCTCGACTACACGTTTACCCAATTTCATTTAAATTAGAACAAATTTACTTAAGTTATTGAGTATCAAACTATCTTCTGACAGTTCAGCTTAAAAACATCGAAAAGCCGGGACGTGCCGCTAGCCAGCCGCGTGTTCAAAGTCGAATGTAAGAACTTCGCTTCGCTTCGCTCGCTCGTTCGATTACACATACGATCATTTCACCTACATGTAAATGCTCATGCCTAGCAAATTCACAAATTTGCACTCCAAACAGCTTCTGATTACTTACCGACGATTTATATAGGTATTTGAAATGAAAATGCACAAACGATATGAATAAATTAAACAAAAACTTACAATACATATAGCAGGCGTGAATCCGACCCAACAGAACTTCCACCAGATAGTGGGGTAGTAGCCGATCATCTCCTTGATGCCATCGTAGAAGCGGTTCACGCCGAAGGCCCAGGAGATGGACACGCACTCGAAGAAGATGAGGAAGAGCAGACAGAAGCCGGACACGGCGTACGAGTCCAGGATTTGGAACACGTACATACCGCCCTGGAGAATGAACATATATGATAGTTTGCAAACATTGTAATGAGTTCCGTTAAATTTTAAAGGACAATTAAAAAAGCATTGCTGTTATAAAGTTGGTAGAGTAATATTAAATTTATAACTATATAAGTGATTTGTTAGTCGACCTAAGGTTTAATTTGACCTAATTTGTTTATGCCTATTTAGTTTTCTACGATGCTTTTAATATCCCTTCTAAGGTACAATTTACTATTTAGGTACTTTATTGTAATCTCGTCTTAGATCTCATAAAATTTAGAGGATATGACGATACACTTCGTAGAGCTATATCCACCGTTACACCTATTTAACTTTCAGAGATCCAGACAACTTAACCCAACGTAGGTCCAAAGACTAATAATATAAGTCCTGATCTAATCCCCAATCCACATTGAGCTGGCATAATAACAATTCAACTTTCACGTTAAGAGGCTTGTCGCCAGCAGTGGAACCGATTTAGGCTAAGTATGATGATGATGATGACTTAAAAATAATAAAAAAACAGCTTACCTCAGAAATACAAGACAGCCCAACCAAATACGAAATGAAACAAGTAATCGCAATGAAGATTTCCTTCCTCCTCCTCAGCAACTTCGGCCACTCATCAATAACGGCCGTGATGAAGCCTTCCATGGTGCAGAACTGGCTGTCCAGGCCGATGAGGAGCAGCATGAAGAAGAAGAGACAGGACCAGAGCGGGGCGCCCGGGAGCTGGAGAACCGCTGATGGGTAGGCGAGGAAAGCTAGACCAGGACCTGGAATATAAAAGCATTAAAGATAAGATACATATGAAGAGGCATTTATTGTGACAATCACTAAACACGTACGAGCATGTACAGACAACAGGAGCAGAGAAATAAAAATGTGAGAGAATATAAGAGGATTCGTGTAGTGACTGAAGGAAAAGAAGGAAATGTGAGAATTTTGATTAAAATCTATAAATATTGTGAACAGCTTCAATATATAGAGTCGGACCAAGCTAAATCTGCATGGTATTTGCAATGACAAAGTGTGGCAATGTCATCATTATTGTCCAATTGACACGCTCACTAACTTTGTTCTGTTCAAATCGATGCAAAGAGAAGCTGTGCGAGGAAGTTTACCTGAGGCAGCCACTTCAGCTACCGGCCTTTGCTGCTCGTGGGCCATGAAGCCGACGACGGAGAAGATGACGAATCCGGCGAACATGGACGTACTGGAGTTGACGGTGCATACTATCAACGCGTCTCTGGAACAAAGGCATTATGTTTAGGAATATTAGTCTAGTTTAGACCAACCAATGATTTTGATCATTTAATCCAGAATCCGATACGAAAAAAGAGTAGCTGAATAGTAGCGAGATTAGTCCTGCTTGATGATCAATCATTCTGAAGCAACTGATCTTGTTTTTAATAAATATTCAATTCAATTTGAACTATTATGCTGCGTCAGTGCGTGACTAAGGCTAAGGCCAAAACTTTATTCTCATTATTAAAAAAAAAGAAATTGCCGATTGACATCACGTATTTCAAAAGCCGACGTAGCTAATTTCATCTTCAATCTTCATATGCAATCATTATTTTGAATGAATCAATCAAGTATTTCCAAGCATTATATAATAGCTAATGTAAAATGACTACAGAATTTAGGGAGATCCCGTATCTAAGTTACCTACTAAGTATAGTTAGTTGAGCTAAAATTAGGCGACCCAAAACTATGTCAAATACTAAGCGCCCCATAATCATTGTTTAAATACGATTTAAGTAGATACTTAAATGTTATACTCATTTCCTCATAGTACACGGAAAGATATTGTTATCAAAAGCAAAATATTGACACAAACATTATGTCTGGAGTTTCGCGTTATCTAAGTGAATTAAAAATATAAACAATGATTGTGTCAGACTTCGCATTTTCAAGGTAGAAACACAGAATAAATACTAGTACTACCGTAGAAAGGACACTTCCTACAAAACCGAAGTTCGACAGCGATTCAGGGACGAATCATGCTGTCCCTTTCTAATGTAAGGCAATATCCCTTTCGGCTATTTAGGGTTGTCAAAATTCAAGTCATTGTGGTCGTGCACGCAACAGGAGTGTCGCCCCATTGGTAGAATTTAGAGATGCGAAATATATTACTTATTTAACACAATATTTTATTTTTATCTTGTCATACTGTGAGTGGCTAACGGCCTTGAGGTCAATTCTAATTTAACAATTTGTTATGTTTTTGAAATGGTTTTGATGCGACTTTCACTTCATTTCGCATGATCCATTTAGGTGGTCTAGGGGTTCATGGCGTTAGCCGCGATAGCTAAAGACGCTGGTTCGAATCCGGCCTTCACTTGATTATTTAAAGGGGCCCACAAATTACCATCAGTTCGCCGGACGATATCAGCCTCATCAGCTCAGTTAATCGCAAAAGGTGACAGATCCGAACAACTGACAGGCTGATATCGTCCGGCGAACTGGTAATCTGTGGGCCCCAAGTCTTTTTTGCCGAACCAAATTACGTCACACGAAATTATGTCATTTATGTCAAACTAAATTATGCGAAAATAAATTATATCAAACTAAACTTACTTGTACACGTTATTAGTGAACTTGTTATAACTGCCGAGGGCCACGAGAGTGCCAAGGCCGAGTCCGTACGAGAAGAAGATCTGCGTGACGGCGTCGATCCACACCTCCGACTCGAACAGCTTCGACATGTTCGGCATCACGTAGAACTTGATGCCTTCCATCGCGCCGGGGAGGGTTATACCTGGGACACGAAAAAAATTGTTATAAGCAAACCAAAAGCAAACATAGGTACTTAAAGAGCGTGAAGTAGTAGGTAATAGAGCCTGACCAAGCTAAGGGTTCATCCATTAATTCGTCATACGTTTAGGGGGAGGGAGGGAGGTCAAGAAAATGTGAAATGTTGTGACAAGGGGGAGGGGGGAGTCACATCTTGTGTGACGTCCGTCACTTTAACCACTTCGGCCGCGTACGCAACCGGAGCTTCGTAACCAGTTGCGATCGAAGACTTTTTCGGTCTTGTACGAAACCAGTTGCGATCAAATACTTTTTTCTTCTCATACGTAACCAGTTACGATCGAACACTTTTCGTTTTTGTACGAAACCTCTCGACCGTTCATAGGTACCAGCAAAGACCTTCCTTAATATAAAGTACTGTACACGTTATACACGTAGGGCAGCCTTCGCCCGCCGCGCCGTGACAAATCACGCTCACTACACTCCGCTCCGCAGATTGTCACGGCGGGCGAGGGCTGCCCTCCCTCCGCGCCTCCGTTTTCGGAATTGCTCTCTAGGGGTACGTAGAAATACGTCTACCTTACCACTTAACTGACCTGTGTACCAGTACCTACGTGTATAACGTGTACAGTAAGGTCTTTGCGGGTACCTATGAACGGTCGAGAGGTTTCGTACAAAAACGAAAAGTGTTCGATCGTAACTGGTTACGTATGAGAAGAAAAAAGTATTTGATCGCAACTGGTTTCGTACAAGACCGAAAAAGTCTTCGATCGCAACTGGTTACGAAGCTCCGATTGCGTACGCGGCCGAAGCGACTTTACACTTCGGCCGCGTACGCAACCTGCATCTGTAATCGAAAATGGTTTTTATTTTTTTATTCACTGTTAACAGTTAAATAACGCCAAGTGTGACAGTACGTATTATGTATGTATGTATGTAAACACTTTATTGTACATAAGACAGGTTTAATTACAATGGGACAAAAAATATATATAATGTACAAAGGCGAACTTATCCCTATAAGGGATCTCTTCCAGTCAACCTTTGAGCAATTGAGAGTAAATTAAAACAAACATGATAGACAAACGAACACTATATACAAAAAAGTAAACTATGGTTCAATTATTACGCAATTAAATAATTAAAACCTATAGCCTATAATATAATAATATATACCTACATATTATACACATATATAATACATATTAATAAAGATACATACATAAATATAAATATATACACTATCACAATTTAATAAAAAATACTTAGTACTCAACCAGAACACAAGTCATTGGAGAGCCATAACTTATGCAAATTTTTCTTGAGTGAAGCTACCGACGGTGACTGTCTAAGCCTAAGGGATACCGGCAACTTGTTCCACAACTGTACAGCGCGCACTGTAAATAACTTAGAGTACGACCGGGTCTTGTTACACGGTACAGCTAGAGTCAGGTTCGCACTTAATCTCAAACGATGACCACTGCCGTCCGCCAGGTATGTAAATCTTTCAGAAAGATATCGAGGGGCCGTCGGATTAAACAGGACGTTGAAAAGCAACGTCAGAATATGTTTGTCCCTGTGTCGACGGATCGGAAGCCAACGGAGCTGAGAACGGAAGTCGGAGATGTGGTCATACTTCCGCAACCCAAAGATATATCGGATACATACATTTTGCAGACGCTCTAGCTTATCAAGTAGTTCCTCCCTCAGGTCCAAGAACGCAATGTCACCATAGTCTAAAAGTGGCATCAGGAGGGATCACGCAAGAGTCAGCTTGGTGTGAACCGGGAGGAAGTTCTGGAGACGCCTTAAAGAGTGGAGAGATGCAAACACTCTTTTACTCACTTCAGCCATATGCGCAGACCAAGAAAGCGTCTCATCCATGGTGATACCCAAATTCCTAACAGTAGAGGAGAACGTGATGGGAGTTCCATCAAAAAGAATGTCGGGTACCACCACTTCTGAGAGCTTGCTAATATAATAAGGACTTCCAATAACAATTGCTTGCGATTTCTGTGCGTTAATTTTTAAACCGAAGTTACACGCCCAGCTGCGAATCAATTCAAGATCGTAATTTATCAGACTGACTAGGGAGGAGACATCATCAATGCCAGCCGCTGCATAGATCTGTAGGTCGTCCGCATATAGATGGTAAGAGGATCTAAGGGAGTCTGTGATACCATTAATAAAAATAGAAAATAGTAGAGGTGAAAGCACTCCCCCCTGTGGAACGCCAGCGGAGAGTTCGCACCAATCAGAAAACCTATCATCAAGCAAAACACGCTGGCGCGTATTAAAGACCTATCTTTCTCCTATGAAAAATTGTGACAAGGGGAGAGGGGGAGGTCAAAAAAAATCGAAATTTTTGAGTGATGTAATTTAATGGATGACCCCTGTTCAGAAGGAATTGTGTGACAGGACAGTGAAGTTGACCACTTTGCCGGTCCACCGCACGCCCTTACAGGTGCAGAAGAACATCACTCGCTGAAGTATAGTTCTACACTGGTTGGTTTGTTGACTAACCTCTGATCAGTAGCACGGTCAAAAGGAAGTACGGAAACAGAGCAGTGAAGTAGACAACTTTCCCGGTCCACCGCACGCCCTTCCAGATGCAGAAATAGCATAACACCCACACCAGCAGCAGGGTACCGGCCAGCTCCCAACGGATGTTTCCGATGTGCTCGATACCGCTCGAGATTTGGAGGGCTCGACGTCTGTAAGGAAGAAATTACAGATTGTTAATGATAGTAAAATGGAAAAACTTTAAGAAACGCTTAATTATATACTTAATTTTGACCATAGAGTACAAAATCTGAAGACAGTAAGTGTTTTAGCTGTTGAGGCTCCAAACACACAAGATGAAATGAATGATGACAACAAAGCCGACTTACAACCAAAATTGGGGGTCTTGTCAGAAAACGACAAGGAGTTGAGGTTCTTGCAACCCACAGATGATACTCATACTCATACTCATACTCATTCTTTATTGGTAATAGGTAATTACATGTCAGCTTACATAACTAGTACAAAAAACATTAAAAATTTAAATTAAATACATTAGCTACTTGCGTAGATTTCTATTTTTATCATGAATATTTCGCAGTCAGAAATTCTTCTATATTATAGAACGACCGCTCAACAAGCCAAGCTTTAAGTTTATTTTTAAAAATTAACAAACTAGGTGCGTCTGTTATTACTGTTGGTAAATTATTATACACAGAGGGGCCCATGACGTGTATAGTTTTTGCCGTCTTTGCTAAGCTACGGGGCACTGCTGCTAGTTTGTGCCCGTATCGTGTAATACGGTCGCTATTGTCACCCCGCCTGTGGTATTTATCTAAATTCTCTCGCGTGTATGAGGCTATTTGCAGTATTAAGAGACCTGGCACCGTGATAATCCCTAGGTTAGTGAAGTGTGGCCTTGCAGACTCGTACCATGGAACTCGAGCAATAGCCCTTATAGCTCGTTTTTGGAGCCTAAAGACACGTAGCCAATCGGCCGGACGTCCCCATAGCTCAAGCCCGTATTGAACGATGGACTGTATGCTGGCGAAGTAACAGCTGCGGACTGCCTGAAGCGTAAGTACTGTCATCAGCCTGCCAAGGGCGAAACATGCCCTTCCCAATTTGCCGCACAGGGAATTAATATGACTCTCCCATGTTAGGCTTTGGTCTATTAATGATAATCAGTGATCGTACATTTTCCAGCATTTTTGGTGCAGCAGAGTGGTGTTAACGGAATTGGTATAGATAATTTCAACTGAAATGGTAAATTAAGGTTAATATTAACGTAATTAACGCTAATTAATCATGAGGGTTGAAATTATTTATACCAATTCCGTTAGTGTTAACGGAATTGGCCTCCTCCGCACTCCGCTGCACCAAATCGATTCGCGTGGTGTTAACGGAATTGGTATAGATAATGTCAACTGAAATGGTAAATTAAGGTTAATATCAACGTAATAAACGCTAATTAATCATTAGGGTTGAAATTATTTATACCAATTCCGTTAACAACACTTCGTGCACCAAAAACGCTGGAAAATGTACGATCCCTGATGATAATAGAGATACTGAAGATCACTTACTCCCAGAACTCCTTGACGGGGTCAGAAAGGGCGACTTTTGTAATGTTTTGGCCGTTGAGCACGCAATAGGTGGTCTTGTTGAAGGACGACCAGCAGTTGAGGTTCTTGCGGTCGTACGGATTCACGCAGGAAGCCGTGTTCCAGTAGTTGTCGCAGTTTCTCCATGGGACCTCTGGAAAAACGACATATTCTCTACCGTATTTCAGCTTTGGAACGTTCAACTAATGTACTTATTAAGACAAGACTTTATTCTCAAGGTACTTGATTCTTAGGTCTAACGGATAACTGGTTGACATGGTTTTTACTGTCTTTAATACCAATGCATAAGTGAATCCTTGCAACTGTTGCATCTAAAACATCTTCAATTCTAAATATTCTGTTTTCAAATTTAATATATGAAATATATTCTTTAAAGAAATGAACTGAAGATCAAAACGACTAACATATATTATTTATGGGGTCCCTTTGTTTCCCATAAAGTTTTAAGTCATAATGTATTGTTTGTCATATTATCATTAGTCATAAAACTTAAACCGTTGACTTTTCAGGACTTTCGTAAGGTTATGCTATAGATGGGTTATTAGGTTAGGTTAGGTTTGTTTTATGGCAATTCTGAAAAGTGACGCGTTTCTGAACCAAATAAATTATGACTAACGAAAATGCGGGCAAACAATACATTATGACTTGAAACTTTTTGGGAAACAATAGAGACCCATTATTTATATCTTTACCTGATCGCATGGACATGAAGAAGTAGAAGATGGCCCAGGCAAGGATGACGATGTAGTACACGTTCATCCAGCAGGACATCACGGCCGCCGCGTAGCCAATACCTGTAAATAAATCCTTTTATTATCTCTGAAGTTTAATTTTTAAGTTAAAGCAATAAATATCGCTTTACGCTTTTGTAAAAGCCATTTTTTTTTTGACCGAGCATTAGCGAACCCTCGTTTCAACTTGGGCAAAAATAGTTTCGTATGTCCGGATGTTCTCCTCTGCAGGTCGCAATTCTCAACCGATTCCCGTGAAATTTTGTGAGCAGGTTCGGTTGTTTTTTGGAAACCTCCTTTACTCGTATTTTATTAATTATAAACTATTACAGCCTCAATAGGTTTTAGTAATTTCACCTGTATGTTGTTAAAGCCTCAAATTGAAACATCTGAAAAAAAAACTGTTTACCTATGTGATACACTTACTGACAGAAAGACTGGAAGGAAGCAGAATCTTAAGAATAACCCTACAAAATCCATTATAATTGATCGCGAAGGAAGTAACGACATCCAATTTATCTTCTTTATACAGATCTTCAGTAAAATATCGCCCCTTTTCTCGCCCCAAATTGAAAGCATTCCACAAACCATCGGATTCCAAAAGATGATAAATGTTTTTAAATTTGAGGAAAACAATCGACGAGATCCGAATTTAAAATGGGTTTTTCTGAATAAAAATATACTTTTTTGTTTAACTTGGCGTTTCTAGAACTTTTTAGAAATGGATGAATTGTTTTACACAATTGTTTTTTTTTTAATTTTGAATAACCGATTGAATGGAAAATTTGATTTGGTAATTGATGAAAGAATTACAAAAATAAGTTTCAATTAAACATTCCTTGAATGTTGCAGTTTGCGAGCTTAGGTATAATAAAAGGATGTCAACTTACACCTTACTAAATTCAGTCGTCCTCCCGACATTTTGACATTTATGTTTGTTAGAAAGGGACAAAATTTAACAGATGTGTTATGAATAAGGGGGTTACTTAGTAATTTTAGGGAGAATAGGCCCCGTGCATGAACTATAGGGGGCAGCATAGGGACCGTCAGATTTTTGGCGCGAGGCGTAAATGTGTCGTTTATACTTCCGATGTAGCCCACAAGATCGCAGACATGCTATGCACAAGGAAACGTACCGACGAGAACGGTAGATGGTAGCACTTGCTTTGGCAATGTACATGTGCACATATGTTTCCGATTCAGACCACAAGATGGCAGACCCTCCAACGCGCACGGTCCCTATAGTGTTTATTCGAGGCAAAGAATAAAAGAATAAAACAACACGTAACATTATAACTTAACATGTAAGTCACGAAATGGTCCCGACTCAGCATGATGCTAGCCTGGCTGGGCTAGCGCTGGTCTGCCGTCGGGGCCATGAGCTTGTGCAGCACAAAATGTAACACAATATATAAAACACATTAGCAAAACACAACAAAACATGGGTCACGTCTTAACTACAAATTACTAAATATTGATTCCAATACATTGACTCTACAGTTCACATAGCTCTTCACACCAGAGACAGAAACAGATGGAGAAAGACCGTAAGAGAGAGAAAGTGATACAAAAGCGAGGTCATGACCCTCAATATTGAGGAATAGGACGCAAGGAGGGAGGAATATTATAAACATGCCCAATCAAAAAATAGCAATCACCTTTAAAAATCGGCGCAATCTTGAACACGCCCAGCCCTCCAATCGTCAGCATCTGTCCCATGGCCAACTCCATGAAGAACATGGGTATACCAGCCAGGAACAGCGTCAAGAAGTAAGGAATCAGGAACGCGCCGCCGCCGTTCTTGTAGCAGAGGTATGGGAACCGCCACACGTTCCCGAGGCCGATGGCGAGGCCGACCACGGAGAGGATGAAGTCCAGCTTGGAGGCCCAGGAGCCTCTCTCGGGGAGGTCCGATTTGAGGGCGACATCACTGAAAAAGAGGGGGAATTTGATATTGTTTAGATCAAAGGACGTTTTGGATATATGATATAATGATTTAAATACTGCCCGATTCGAACTTTAAATAAAATACGTCAAATATTACGTCTACGTACGTTTGACACTGACATATTTAATCTATATCGTATCTTGACGTAATATTTGACGTATCCCAAAGTTCGAATCGGACCGAAATTCGAGATAAAATTTAAAAAATTAGAAAGTAGTTTTTTTTTTTGAAAAAAAATTTTTGATAATGTAAAGTAACATTAATAAAACTTAGAAATAATCAAGTTGCTAAAGGTTTAAAAAAGTACTGATAGAAAAATTTTGGTTGAAAACAAAATTTTCCCAATGATTCCCACGTAGAAAATTTTGCAAATTTAAAAAATACCTGGGCTTATTGCTCGTCCCCTGCGCACTGAGCTCGATATCTTGCGTCTCGTTCTTCGCGTCCATCTTGTTCACTCTAACAAAACAAGTTCCGATCAATCTCTAGGGGACTATGACCATTTTGGCAGTGCCTAACAGTCGGGAAGCGTTTGTGGATGTCTGCAACAAAAGTAAAATAACATTTAAAATTTTAAACCCTAAACAAAATTGTTGGCGGGAAAGAGAAGATGCCTTTGCCCAGCAGTGGGACAGAAAACAAAACAGAATTGTGACAGTACTATCATAGAACTATCTCGTTATTTATGAACTAAAAGCTAAACTAAAAACTATAGTGTAAAGTAGTGTAACAGAATATAATTTTCCTAAAAATAAATTTTTTCGGCCTATAGCTTTTCCAGAGATTGTAAGAATTCTGTGGATTAGTTGCCAAGCGGACCGCAGGCTCCCATGAGCCGTGGAAACAAAAACGGGACAACGCGATGAAGGTGAAGATGACGAATAAAAAAATACTAAGGCTTGTGTTGTAGGTACTCAGACAACGGTATATATAATATTCAAATACTTAAATGCATAGAAAACATCCATGACTCTGAGAAACAAATATCTGTGCTCATCACACAAATAAATGCCCTTACCGGGATTCGAACCCAGGACTACCCACTAGGCCAGACCGGTCGTCAGAATGTATAAGTATGAACCTATGAAGTTCTTCTTATTTATAGGCCAATTCGAGTTTTAGTAATTCGATCTGTTTCCTATATAATATTACCTACTGATCTGTCAAAAGTGACGTTACCGGTTGAAAAAATGTAACGTTTGACACTGACAGTTCAGTATCATATCGGAAGCAAATCTAATAACTAAAACTCGAATTGACCTGTTAGTATATTAGCCTTTTTAAAAATGTATCCCGTTGTCGAAGTTACCCCAATGCACCTTAAAGTCATTTTCTCAGTCAAAGCCATATTACTATGTACTCAGCACGAAGCCGTACATAAATAATGGTCCCAGGCGCACCTGATCTCGTCTTTACGGTCTTTATGACTTTACTTAGGGATACAAATCTCCGTAATGCAATGTTCGTGGGGAGGAATTTATACCTGCACCATTTTGAGGGCAATGATATTATATAACTCAACAAATTATACACCTCTAATTCTTAACTCTGATACAAGTGAATACCTAGGTACTCATATTTTGACATTGTATTGAATGGTTTATTTACGTTATAATTTTAGAACTCACCTTTTGACTAAGATGTTGGTAAGCCTTTTAAGTTGTAGCACAAAACGCATCCCTAAGTGGGTAAACTGGGTAATCCCTTGAGATACATCTAATCATCGCATCAAAAGTCTTACAGATCGTTTATCTAATTAAGTTAAAGTAATTATAACCTAATATTACAACAGTTAATTGATTGGGCTTATGAGTCTTAAATTTCATCAGTTTCCCGTATCTTTGCGGATCCTTAAATTGTCTTCTCTGCTGTTGGCATAACTTTTTTCTGCCCGACAAGTCGTTTTCAGAAGATAATTTGTAACTTAGTTTGAAACTTTGACAAGTCCTTCGAAGCCTTGTTTTATTTTTAACCAAGTTAAGAGTTTTGGAAGTAAATTAACAATTTCTCTTTCGACTTAATGCCAGTGTGGGTGAAATGCCTGGTATTTAAAAGAAGGTATTTGCGCTAAATAAGGCACGGATCTATAAGCTTGTCTGCTTTAAAAATTTCATATTTGAATAAGTGTGGATGGGATTTAATTTTGCGTCCATATTCGCCAGTACCATTGAGGAGTGATGAATGCCATATAAGCAAAAGAATGTTAGGGATGAATGTTGATGGACGAAGAGCGGATGGTAGGTCCAAAAAACGATGGATGTATTGTGTAAAAGAGGATATGATATGAGAAAGAGAGGAGTGAGTGCTGATGTGACGAAAGGCAGAGGAGAATGGAAGAGAAAATCAGGTTGTGCCGACCCCACATAACGTGGGATAAGGGCAGGGAGAAGAAGAGACCTTAGTGTATTTTTTCCGAATCAGACTTCGCGTCAAAAGTATACCATTCTCTTCATCTTGCAGTCATAATAATATCTGTCGTAATAGACGATTTGTTAGAGAGTGAACTTTCTGTACCTAGTATACTATTTATTTACATTCTGTACTTATTTTGTGCTTTTGGCGTATTGTTTCGCTTCTATTGACACTGACTGTATGTAGGTATTTACTGTCTATACTTTATTAAGGTGGTGGTATTAATAAAAGATAAAAGTCAAAGGTTAATTGAATAACAAGTGCACCTGGTCTAAATCGAGCCTGACCCGCTATTATCCCATTAGGTAACCAAACTCGGTGCAGCGATTTAAACGGTTACTAGTTTGCAACGTATATGGCTGAATAAATATAGAAATAGAAGAAATGCATGTATTTTAACGCCACAACATAGTACATGAAAAAAAAAGGGAGGCATGCAGACATAAAAGACATTTGGACGCTAAAATAGGATCCCCACTCAGCATAATGCCGCGGCAAACCGTGGCGCTGGTTTTGTGTGGGGACTTGACTTAATCTAAAGTTGATGGTGACACGTACATAGTAAATAGAAAATGTTTCGTTAAAATTTACCTTTCATAGCATACTACTTAACCCTTAAATTAGCAAAAAAATAAATGCATACTTTAACGATGTTGTGCAATAAAAATACGAATATATGGGAGACCGAGCTTTGCTTGGAAAATATATAAAAACTCAAAAATGCGCGTTTTCCCAGAGATAAGAACTAGCAAGATCGATTTATCGCCCCCGAAAACCCCTTTATAGCAAATTCCATCGAAATCCGTAGAGCCGTTTCCGAGATCCCCGAAATATCTAATACCTTAAAACGAGCAATTATTGTATATTAATTTATGTGTTGTATATTATTTTATTCTGTTTTTAGTATTTGTTTTTATAGCGGCAACAGAAATAAAAAGTGAAAGTTCAACTGTCTAGCTATCACGGTTCATGAGTTACAGCCTGGTGACAGACAGAGAGACGGACGGACGGACGGACAGCGGAGTCTTAGTAATAAGGTCCCGTTTTTACCCCTTGGGTACGGAACCCTAAAAACGCGCTTGTGTTAGCAACATTAAAACCGCCTATTATCTAATAGTCCGTGGCGCTCACGACAAAAAAGTGTGATATACGGCAAATGATGATGATGGAATTTCCTTTTGCAGAGTTGCTCCTTTTGACTCACAGATTGATTTACGAAGGGGAGCCAATCGAATTTTTGGTGCAAAATTTTGACTTAAGGGGGGTGCCCACCGAAATTTGTAAAAAATAAAGTTTTGCTATGTGGTCAAGTTTGGTATCATTTTCGTGTAACTCAAGGATGCTAAATTCGTTTCTAATATTTAATTTATACGGTTTCATATAAATAATTTGAAAAAATATGAAAAAAAAAATCCTGTTTTATTTTTTTTCGAATAAATGCCAAAATTTTTCCTATTTTTATATATATATATATACACATATATATATATATATATATATATACACAAAAAATAAAAATTTCATGAAAAAGCCCTACTATTCCTCGTTATAAAAAGTATACACATGGCATATTTATATCTAAAATGTATAGAAAAAAAATGTAGAGCTACTTTCGACCACCAGCGCACTGTATAGTATACAAAGATATGAGTTACAGCTTGAGAATTACGGCGTTTGATGATGATGAGATACCCTTTAGCATAGTGAGTCCTTAGAAACCATAGATCACTTTAGGAACGGGAGCCACCTTGATTTTTGGTGCGGTGTGCTTGAAAAGGTGGGTATGATTTGTCCCATACAATCATAAATTTATGGTAGCATCTGTTTAGGTTTCTGCATTAAGTTTGGTGTCATTATCGAGTAAATTAAAAGAAAAAAAGAGAAATGGACTAATAGTTACATTATTTCGTATTTAAAAGATTTTACTGCCTAATATATTTGTAAACATTCTTTAACATTGCTTATGCTCGGTGCACAACGTAATCCGATTTGAGGGACGTAGCTATACGGAGGAAAATAATTTAAATATTAGTAAATATTTATATTATTAATTTGTATTATATACAATTTATAGATTGGTCTAAAACGTTTATAATGTCTATGTTGTTAGCTGTTTATCTTTTATTATTAAATAGATGTTTCACTTTTATTTGTATTTTGAATATTTAATTACGTAAATGATTTCTGTCTTTTGATTTACTCGAAAATGTCAGCAAACTTATTGCAGAAACCTAAACAGGTGCTTGCGTAAATTTATGATGTTTTGGGACAAATCACCCCACCTTTCATCCCGACTGTATCAAAAATCAAGGTGGATCTCCTTCCTAAAATGATCTAAGGGCTCTAAGGACTCACTATGTATAATAAAAAGGGATCTCATCATCATCAAACGCCATAAATTGCTTAGCTGTAGCTCGCATCGTTGTATCTTGTTCAATGAGTAGTAGAAAGTAGGTCTACATTTAATTTTTTTTGTTCACATTAATGTACAATAAATATGCCATATGTATACGTTTTATAACGAGAAATAGTAGGGCTTTTTCATGAAATTTTTATTTTTTGTCTGCATATTAAAATAAGAAAAATATAGGCTTTTATTCGAAAAAATATAAAATAGAAAAATTTTATTTTTGTTTTTTTTCAAATTATTTATATGAAACCGTATAAATTAAATATCAGAAACGAATTTAGCATCCTTGAGTTACACGAAAATGATACCAAACTTGACCACATAGCAAAACTTAATTTTTTACAAATTTCGGGGGGCACCCCCCTTAAGTCAAAATTTTGCATCAAAAATTCGATTGGCTACCCTTCGTAAATCAATCTGTGAGTCAAAAGGAGCAACTCTGCAAAAGGAAATTCCATCATCATCATTTGCCGTACAATTAAGTGAACACCAGGGACTTAACTGGTGTCAGAATTCAAATGCCGTGACTGAAATATCAAGAAACTTGCTGGTTTCTTGAAGATTCCTTTAAGACAGGTCGGTTCTGTTCTAGGATTTTACGTGTCGCACGATATAATATTCCTTTTGTTGTTTGCCAATCAGGGGATATTTCAAGACTTGTAATTTTAAGCAATTTTGTATCAGAATGTCACTACATCACGAAGTGAAATGACGGGCACCAAGTTAACTTTTTAAGTGGCGGGTACCGTATCAGTAGTGAGTAAATAATAATGTAATATTTAAAATATTATGAATAAATGTCTATGTCTATGTCTAAAACAAACTTACAAAACTTACAAATCCACAAAACTACCAACATCTTAACACAAAAACTTACTTTAAACACACACAGCGTCAGCTACACACACACATCACAAGCATTGTCAAACACGGTTGCGTTTAAAACTCGAAAAACGCTTCTTCGCTTGGCTTAAAAGACTTGCATCCAGGCCATAACTGTTTAAAAAAAAAGGTAAGGCGTGCGGCGCGGCCTCATGCCGTGCTCCGAATGTGGTTTCAACCGGGCTCGTATATGTTACATGACATGTGAACGCGTCAACTGTCAGAGATGGAAAGAATTATGGGCATCGGTAACGAGATTGGGCCCCTCCGGAAGCTGGTATGACGCCGGATGATGCGTTATTGGCGGTACATAGCTGAGCAGTTAGCATAATATTCGTTCTGTTGCCGATTTCGATACGGCTAGTCTCTTGACCAGACCAGGGTACGCTCTTGGGTATTTGAGTGTTTTCTGCTATCAGTCAGTTTCATGCTAGACCGTCAGGGCTGACTTTTAAGCGAGGCCAAAGGCTGAGTGCAAGAAGACAGAGAGTGGACACAGTCTGGTGCTAAAAGGCTACGTTAAAGACTTAAAGATGGTGAGCCTCCGAAGGCCAAGCTCTGCATTATGCGGAGGGCTCGCTGTGAAGCCAAAGGCTGCAGGAAAGGCAAAATCGGACACACCCTGATGGTAAAATACCTGATGGCTGTCATACAGACCGTGAGTTATGCGGACCTGCGAAGCCTGGAGATCAGTCTCCAGGCTTCGCATTGAGTAGCCGAGTTTGCTGTCTTGCGAGGCCAAAGGCTGCGCAACAGGACAGGAGCGCCGAAATCGGAACAAGAGCTTAGCGCACACAAGATATACTTGGTCAAGCAGATCTTGTCAGTAGAAAAAGGCGGCAAATTTGAAAAATGTAGGCGCGAAGGGATATCGTCTCATAGAAAATTTGAATTTCGCGCCTTTTTCTACTGACAAGATTTGCTTGACCATCTATATGTTTGCTGCTGCGTCCTTGATATAGCTTACCAGTTTTATTGTACAGATGGCGGTACTGACGTCAAGTCTGGTAACAAGAGATCATACTCTCTCTTTTACATATTTACTCGCCAAGGTACCTCCAAGTACCTCGCCGAGTAGAATTTAATGGCCGTAACATTTTGTTCCATTTGGCTCATGAAAGTTTAATACAAGGCCGCGTATAGGGCCTTGTATTAAACTTAATTTGACACTATTGTAGTGTGTAGTGTAAAGTGTTGAAATGATTTCTATTAAAGCATATCGTTGAGAGTCCCACATGATTGTCTCGCGCGCCCCGCGTTCCGGTACCGGATGTGTTACAACTACCGTCTAGCCGGTAAGGGCCGCCGTCCATTATTATGAGATTTATGAGCTATATTTTTTTATAGGTAGGTTTATCCTCCTGCCTACATCCTTCCTTTGGAAAGGACATGAGAAATAAAAAAAATGGTGTGGAGTATTTCTCAATGGTAACCAATGGTCTCAATGGTGGTATGGTTCCTTGTAACTCATTATACAACTGTCAAAGTTTATAGAACAAAATAGAAATGTCAATGTCAAGCTGTCATTTTTCAGAAATGGCGACGGCAAGTGGACGCGCCGGCCTGCGCCCGCGCAAAGGTAAGTCTAATCGTGATTAATCTCGTTTTTTAATAACAATTATCTCGTAAGACGTATAATTTATCGATAGTTAAATGATATATTTTCTTTAACTATTCAAAATATTTTGTGATACCATGTTGAAATGTATGTATGTCCTTTGCAGAGTACAAATGTAGGCAATTGAGTTTAAGAAATTGAGACTATATATGTACTTTGCACAGGACATTAACAAAGGAGGGTATATTTTTTATTTATTGACCGTTGTTTTCAGCGTTAGCAGACATAGATAGCGAGGACGATCCTATGTTTCTCCCATCAGAAATGGTAAGAACGGCCAGTACGGACTGAGTTACTCAGTATTCAGACTGAGTCTGGATACTGGCCGTTCTTACCATTTCTGATGGGAGAAACATAGGGTCGTCGTCTGAATCATCTCCCGAGAAGTCAAATTCTGAGTCATTTAGGACGTTCTCGATATCTATGTCTGCTAACGCTGAAAACAACGGTCAATAAATAAAAAATATACCCTCCTTTGTTAATGTCCTGTGCAAAGTACATATATAGTCTCAATTTCTTAAACTCAATTGCCTACATTTGTACTCTGCAAAGGACATACATACATTTCAACATGGTATCACAAAATATTTTGAATAGTTAAAGAAAATAACTGTCTAATACGTAAATATATCATTTAATTATCGATAAATTATACGTCTTACGAGATAATTGTTATTAAAAAACGAGATTAATCACGAGACTTACCTTTGCGCGGGTGCAGGCCGGCGCGTCCACTTTTTTTTTTTTTTTTTTTTTTTTATTATTATTATGGCTTTTACTCCTCGCTAAATTTAGCAAGGTGGATTCTGCCAATGTCGAGGTGTAGACTTTTGACTTATGAGACGAGAATGTTCGGTTTAATTTTGATTTTTGTGGAAGGACTTGCCGTCGCCATTTTTGAAAAATGACAGCTTGACATTGACATTTCTATTTTGTTCTATAAACTTTGACAGTTGTATAATGAGTTACAAGGAATGCATTAGGGTTACCATTGAGAAATACTCCACAGCATTTTTTTATTTCTTATGTCCCTTCCAAAGGAAAAATGTAGGCAGGAGGAGGATTTCAAAGAAATGTGCCTCGTTTTTTAAAATTTTACATTTTTAATATAACGTTGATTTGTTTCTAAATTTTTCGTATAATCTTCTTTATAATCTTCTTCATTCTTTATAATCTTCGAGCAACACCGGCTTCCGACACATCGGAAGGGAGGGGCCCAAGCGATATCTCACCGTACAAATCTTTCTGCCATTTTTCGCGGGGGGAAAGGTGCACACATGTCGCACTTCTCACACACTTACATACAAAATCCAATCTGTAATGACGACACAAATACATAGAAAATGACACACGTCAAAGACAAATATTGCAAACCTCGATCTCTTTTTGTGTACGGACGAGTGACAAGTGTCACAACACGCACACTAACACATTTTCGTTGAAGTATGTTACTGTATTCTGAGAGATGAGAAGTCGGATTTGTCGCTCGACCGATCTGCAATTTGTACTGAGCGAGCAAAATCGATAAATCCAACAATTACATGACACTAAAATATTATAATTGTGTTTGAATGTAATTAAACGTATGATATGTAAAAAAATAATATTACATGTGAAATGTAACACTTTCTTTTTGTAAATTTGATGTCTCCGACCTCTTTTTATAACAAAAAACCGAGCAAACAGGCATTTTTGTGCAGCAGTGTTCACGCGCGCGTCTGGACTCGGTCTAGTGAAAAATCCAAGTGCAACTAGTTTTATTACCCGCGCTAGATTAGATTGACGCGCTAATCTTGTACCTCGGCAAAGGGGAAATAGTGCGAATGCCTCCTCCCTTCCGTGTTGCTCGAAGTTTATAATACCTCAGTTTTTTTACTTTTAATGGTCATCAAAGTGTTATGTCCTTTGCACAGGACAACTTAATTGGGCACTGATGTCCTTTGTAAAGGACGTAAGGAAAAACTAGTAGGAAAAACGGGAGATTTTTTCTGCATTTTTCCTAGACATCTCTAACCCTAAGAAATGTTTTCTGAATATTTCAAAAAGATATTCCAAAAAAAGTACCTCTGGTAGGCAGGAGGTTAAAGGTAGCGTTTTCAAATTTTCATATAAATTCCGGGACTCTAATTATGATAAAACTTTGGGTGATTTTCGGATTTATCCGACATACGAAACGAAATTACCCGAATACATCATACAATGCAAAAACGTATATTTGTTGAAAATCTATAAATGTGTTAATTTTATCTTTAAAATGGTTTACCCTAACGCAGAATTTTTTTTTGCTGAATGTTGCTTCACATTAAATTATTCATATAATTTCATATTGATCTATTTTTGGTTCAAGCAAATCTGCAAATTATAGTACAAATTCACCGTTTGGGGCAAGATTTGAACCCGCGACTTTTTGGAACGCCGCTCCAATCGCTTTTAACTAACGGAGCTACCGAAGCTTACCAGAAGCGTGCGATTTTTTCCATTTCGTCTTTTTGTTTACACGCCTAGGGAGCCCGCATAGCGACATATACCGTAAGGATTTTACCTAATAAGTCATCTTTTAGTAAATGGTACCTCTTATATTTGACTAGCGACCCTCCCCAACTTCGCACGGGTTAACAAATTATACACCTAAACCTTCCTCAAGAATCACTCTATTGATAGGTGAAAACCGCATGAAAATCCGTTCATTAGTTATTGAATTTATCCGCGCATTCGCGAACATAAGTATGTAAATACAGACAGACAGACGCGGCGGTGGACTTTGTTTTATAAGATGTTTAGATCCTACATACCTACTTATTTAAGTTTGCCTGCTATTACCCACCTCTTTAGTATTATCTCTTATATGGGAGTGCGAGTCTACATACAATTACTAAAGTTCATCTCAGTTTAATCACAAAGGGATTAGTCTTAGTCTTCATGCTTGATTGCTACTATACACTAAGATTCCTCGGTCCTCTGAGGGATTAAATTAGACAAGGCTTCGGTTGGTGTAGGAAACTAATCTACAATACCGGCCAATAATATATCACCGTTGTGTTTTTTGCCTGAGCATGTATAATGTAAATTGTATAATGTATTTATTAAACTTCATTTCACTAATTACAATATTATTAAATATACTAGATCGGGTCACTCACGTATTTCAAATCGACGATTGCTCGACATGTTCGCAGTCTGCGGTTCACCAGCGCGTGCTTCCGCTGAAATGCTCCTCGCGTTATGCAGAGAAACATCTCGAGGAATCGTCGACATAAAATACGTGAGTGACTCGGTTTAATATATTTAACATGTTGTTTTTGCTAGTTGCATTGATGGTTTATGTAATATTTGGATTGTTGAATAAATGATTACTTAGTTAGATAAATGATTATTAGTTAGTAAAATGATTACTTAGTATAGGATTAAAAATGATGAATTAAGTGATACTGAAAGGGATAATTAAATGAAAATATAGCTTTAACATGTCTGTGTCTCACGGAAGTTTTGTTATTAAAATTACTTATCTAACGTATAAAAATATAAAAATAATAAATAAATATTAAATAGGACAATTTTACACAAATCGACATAGTCCCACGGTAAGCTCAATAAGGCTTGTGTTGTGGGTACTAGACGACGTATGTATTATAATAGTAATCAACCGTCGTCTCTGACCCTACTCTCGTGATTGTCACGTCAATTCCCGTCAATCGTGACACCTCGGTAATGAATGGATTTCCGACCGGGGGGAAAAATGTATTTCGCGGACGGGCTAGAAAGGAAAAACGCCAAATTTTGCAGACGGTATATACGATAACATCACAATAGCCACATTTGTGTTCTTTCGGGTGACGCATATTTTATTTTCTTTTTAAGAACTAATAGTAAACCGCCTCCTAGCCTAGTCGAATCCTGGTAAGGGCATTTAGTTGTGTTCATCACAAATATTTGTTTCTGAGTTATGGATGTTTTCTATGTATAATATAAGTATTTATATATATGTGTACATTATATATATCGTCGTCTAGTACCCACAACACAAGAGCCTTATTGAGCTTACTGTGGGACTAGGTCGATGTGTGTAAAATTGTCCTATAATATTTATTAAATCGTTTTTTTTTTGTAAGTACTCAATCCTCATATAGACCATCAAAAATGCAAGGTAGGTGGCCAGAGAGCATGACGTCTAAAATGCATTTTTGATTGATATTAATGCCATAAAACCTGGATTTATAGAGTGACCTAGGAGAACGTAACCATGGCAACAAACGTCAAGAAAAAGTTGATATATATAACGGGTCACTCACGCGTTTGACCTTAATTTTAGTATAATATTTTTAACGAAAAACGTCAAGCCTTCAAAACTTTAACAAAAATTCATCAGTTTTCTCCGTCCCCATCCATCAAAGGACGAAGAATAGTATGACAGCTGACGCAGATTTTGAAACAAGTTTGATTGATGTTCGAGGGTTATATTCGACAGGTGCCTAACTTAGCTATGGGTATCTACTTCTTTTTTTAGCATTAGAAAGAACTCTCCAGAAGGAAGCGTACAGTTTTTATCAGGATCTTTAATTGTTCATAATAATGGAATTATCTAATGTTGCACGGTAGATATACCTACTTATAATTTACTTCAAATTTACCGCAAGAGGTGCCCGATTTGAAACCACAAGCTTACTTCTCCGAAGTTCTTTCTAATTGCTATAACTGTTCCAAATTTTAAGGTATCTACGTCAAACGGTCTCTGAGAAAAACGCATTTAACTGATTTGCAAGACCGAAGTGATCCCATAAGGGTCTCCCCAGATATATCGACGCGCATTCGGCAAAAGCCGATAGGAAAAAGCTTTATGTCCGCGCAATAAGAGCGAAGAAGTCGTCGTTTTGCTCGGCTCGCATCGGCCGGCGCCTGCCGATGCGCCGACGGCTTTTTCGCTCTTATTGCGCGGTCATAAAGCTTTTACCTATCGGCTTTTGCCGAATGCGCGTCAATATATCTGGGGAGACCCTAAGTGTTCCGCGAACAGTTTGCGCGAAACACTAAAAACGAAGAATAGGTAGATACTTGTAATTTTATGGGACTAAGGGTTAACATTAAGGGTTTATGATTTTAGCAGGGTATGTATCAAATATCTTACGATGTGTAAAATCGAAGAAAAACTCGAGACTAAAAGGATAAGAACCTACTTCTTAAAAAGAGTTTTTGGAAACCGTTTATTTCACACAAGCCATAAGACGAGTCGATTGACACCTTCATCAAAATTTATGGTTGAACATACTACGCAAATAAACCTACCCTCATAACCATAAAACAACATACCTACCTACATAGACTGCGAAAATTCCTCGTAGTCAGGTTAAAAGCATCTACGCATTATTTTACGCATACACCAAATGTTCCGAATAATAAGAACGAATTCATCTCACACGTGCCGAACAATTTTAAACCTAACCTCAACACCTCACAGTCCAAATTCGATCACACTTTCTTTCTAATAAAACAACCTTAGACTTTGGTTAATTCGTTGATTGACCTTAATTCTTATTTAGTACGAAATAAGGTGCAAATACTCTCAAAGTGGACAAACTATTAGAAATCTGGATTTCGTACTCACGTTTTTCGCGGCGGTGTAGCTGGCGTGGCAAACGGAGCGGTGCAGCCGACGGGCGGGGAGGGTATGGACAAAGGACTAGGGGTTGGTCCTGGGCGCATGCGTGGTCCATCTGAACCATGAGGAGCGTAGATGCTGTGGAGAGTGTAGAGATAGATGCGAGAGGACTATACGACGCGATTGAAGGGCATACCCTAATAGCATTTTCTTGTAGGGATTTGGTTGGGCCTTTGTTTACGTATTAGTTGGGCAACCGTTATATTTGGCCGTACGATTTGCTGGAGGGCCCTCGACAAAGGCCCTCCCGAAGATTCCCAACAGAGGGCCATAAGAGTAATTTTTTCGTTGGGCCTATTTAAATAAATCATACAATTATTCAACGGTGGTGGTTTTGGTTGGGCCGTGGTTGGGCCTATACACATTTGTTTGATGGTTGGTTAATTGTTACATTTGGCCGTACGATTTGCTGGAGGGCCCTCGACAAAGGCCCTCCCGAAGATTCCCAACAGAGGGCCATTAGAGTAATTTTTTCGTTGGGCCTATTTAAATAAATCATACAATTATTCAACGGTGGTGGTTTTGGTTGGGCCGTGGTTGGGCCTATACACTTTTGTTTGATGGTTGGTTAATTGTTACATTTGGCCGTATGGCTTGCTGTAGGGCCAACTGCAAAAAAATAAAAAAGGGCAATTTTTTCGTTGTGCTTCTGTTTGCAAATTCAACAATTACCCAACGGCAAGTCAGGTAGGTCGGTAGGTAGTCGTGCACCATGTTGAAGGCCCAACACAGCTTGTCCCACAAAGGGCCTACCATTGTAACGTTAACGTTGGGCCTTGTGTAGGATGCTTACAATACTACCGTAGGTAAATAGTTGTGTAATTTATAGTGGGCCTACAGTCTAATTATGTAATGGGCTTTTTGCTTACGAGTCCTACAGTTACCCTACGTTAAGTGGTTGTGTAATACGACGTTGGGCCTTTGCTGATAAATATTACAATTACACTACGGTAGTCATTGGTTGCATACCCACATGAAGGCCCTAGGCAGCAGTTGTTGTTAATCTTCTCTGTATCGTTCCAATTTTAGTATATGTACTGCCGAAGCAAGTACACTTACTATACACTCTAATTTGTATATATACTAACCGCACTTCGAAACTTCGTAAGCGAGATTTATGTTTTTTGAGATTTAAATTGAGAAAATGTTGGTAAAATACAATTTTTTAAATTAAAGTATAAATTTTATAGTTATAGCTATTAGATTTATAAGTTACTTTAAAAAAATATTATGATTATATCCGGAATAATCGAGAAAATAACTTTAACTTCTATGTTTGGAGACAGTAACGCCATCTAGTGACGCCACAAGCAAACTCAACTGGTAGCTATTTTGATGACGTCACGCTGTTAAAATGCTCGTGTGATATTTTTTTATTTATTTAAGGTGTTATACTCTGTCAAGCCATTTTCGTCATTAGAAAAGAGCGACAAATTTAAAAAAATGTAGGCGTGAAGGGTTATCGTCCCATAGAAAATTTGAATTTCGCGACTTTTTCTACTGACAAACTTGCTTGACCGGCTATAGTTATAAATGCGATATTTGTCCTCACTGGGCCATCGAATGATATCGTTGATTAGCCAACGTTACCAAAATACACAAAGGCCCATTGTTGGGCTTCAGTGCCTCTGCCAATGTTGGTAAATGCGATATATGTCATCATTGGGCCAAAGAATATTATCGTTGTTTAGCCACCGGTACCAAAATACACACAAGCCCATTGTTGGGCATGAGTACCACAGCCAATGTTGGTAAATGCGATATTTGTGCTCACTGGGCCAACGAATGTTATCGTTGTTTAGCCACCGGTACCAAAATACACAAAGGCCCATTGTTGGGCGTCAGTCCCACAGCCAATGTTGGTAAATGCGAAATTTGTCCCCACTGGGCCAACAAATGTTATCGTTGTTTAACGAACGGTAGCAAAATACACAAAGGCCCATTGTTGGACGTCACTGCCAAAGCCAATATTGGTAAATGCGATATTTGCCATCATTGGGCCACCGGATGATATCGTTGATTAGCCAACGTTACCAAAATAAACAAAGGCCCATTGTTGGGCATCAGTGCCACAGCCAATGTTGGTAAATGCGATATTTGTCATCATTGGGCCATCGTATGATATCGTTGTTTAACGAACGGTAGCAAAATACACAAAGGCCCATTGTTGGGCGTCACTGCCACAGCCAATGTTGGTAAATGCGATATTTGACATCATTGGGCCATCGGATGATATCGTTGATTAGCCAACGTTACCAAAATACACAAAGGCCCATAGTTGGGCATCAATGCTACAGCCAATGTTGGTAAATGCGATATTTGTGGTCATTGGGCCATCGGATGATATCGTTGATTAGCCAACGTTACCAAAATAAACAAAGGCCCATTGTTGGGCATCAGTGCCACAGCCAATGTTGGTAAATGCGATATTTGTCATCATTGGGCCATCAAAAGATATCGTTGTTTAACGAACGGTAGCAAAATACACAAAGGCCCATTGTTGGGCGTCACTGCCACAGCCAATGTTGGTAAATGCAATATTTGACATCATTGAATAGAATAGAATAGAATAGAATAGAAATAATTTTATTCGTAAGCACAAACACAAAATAAAAACTTATACTAAACAGAGAAACATAAAAAAGAGAAAGTGCCACGAAATGGTCTCACCTCAGCATGTTGCTGGCGACTTCCAGCGCTGATCTTCCGATAAGACCATCCGGTGAAACAATCACGACAGGTAACATGAATAACAAGAGAATTAACAACAAAATTAATACATACAAAATACAAAGATAGTAATAAGAATACAAAAGACAAAGATAGCAATTAGTCAAGAATACATTACAATAAATTACTATGTATAGTTTTACTACGTACAATACAGCTGTTACATTATCAGGTCAAACTCATCTTGGCCGTACATTACGCCATCATTGGGCCATCGGATGATATCGTTGATTAGCCAACGTTACCAAAATACACAAAGGCCCATAGTTGGGCATCAATGCTACAGCCAATGTTGGTAAATACGATATTTGTCGTCATTGGGCCATCGGATGATATCGTTGATTAGCCAACGTTACCAAAATAAACAAAGGCCCATTGTTGGGCATCAGTGCCACAGCCAATGTTGGTAAATGCGATATTTGTCATCATTGGGCCATCGGATGATATCGTTGTTTAACGAACGGTAGCAAAATACACAAAGGCCCATTGTTGGGCGTCACTGCCACAGCCAATGTTGGTAAATGCAATATTTGTCATCATTGGGCCATCGGATGATATCGTTGATTAGCCAACGTTACCAAAATACACAAAGGCCCGTTGTTCGGCATCAATGCTACAGCCAATGTTGGTAAATGCGATATTTGTCGTCATTGGGCCATCGGATGATATCGTTGATTAGCCAACGTTACCAAAATACACAAAGGCCCGTTGTTGGACATCAATGCTACAGCCAATGTTGGTAAATGCGATATTTGTCATCATTGGGCCATCGGATGATATCGTTGATTAGCCAACGTTACCAAAATACACAAAGGCCCATTGTTGGGCATCCGTGCCACAGCCAATGTTGGTAAATGCGGTATTTGTCACCATTGGGCCAACGAATGTTATCGTTGTTTAGCGAACGGTAGCAAAATACACAAAGGCCCATTGTTGGGCATCTGTGCCACAGCGAATGTTGGTAAATGCGATGGTGGAGGCTACGGAACGAACCTCATCCCAACGTTTTCCCTACCGTTGGCACCGTGGGCCCCAACGAAAATGCTACTAGGGTAGGGTCGGTTGTACCAAACTGTCTGTCACCGTTAAAGTGTTCGCTAAATTTATTTGTATGGGAAATTTCATACTTCACTGCTGTTTGACGTTAATCAGTCTGTTAAATGTGGTTAGTGCAACTGGGCCTTAGTCTTTAAGCAATAGAATCAGGCCAAGCTAAATGAAGCGAATTTGATAGCACAGACTGTGCAAGTGTTATTTTACCATCATAATTTCATAAAAGTTTATTTAAAACAACACTTTCACAGTCTGTGCTATCAACATCGCTGCAGAGTTAGCTTGGTCTGACTCTAATAGTCATTCTTCGTTTAAAGGCAGGATAATATAAAAATAAATTTATAACGGGTTCTTTTGGTTAAATTCTACTCAATATGTTACCTATAATATTCAATGCTTATATGAAAACGAGTCACTCACGGTTACTAAAATCGTGAGTGACCCGTTTAATGTATTTCATATGGAAGTTTTGTATTAAAAGAAAAGGCGTAATATGTAGAACTATTTTGTACCTACTTAAGACCACTATGTAACCATATTACTGCGAATAAACCATTTGTATTTGTATTTGTATTTGTAAAATCGCGCCTCTATTAAATCTTATCTTTTATATTATAGTTTTCATTCGTTCTTTTATTTTTAGTAAGTAATTAACATAGTTTTTAAGTTTATACCTACTAATAACGCTATGGGTCAATGATCTGGAATAAACGATTTTTATTTATTTTTATTTTTATTTTTAAATCTCAAGTTTTTGTCGAGTATAAGAAAACTTTCTTTATTACCTACTTAACTTAGGATAGTTTTCAAATACTTCGTTTTTTTAGCACTAGACAGAAGGTAATAAGCGATCTTGTCGTGTCTTTTTACTGAAAAACACTTTTGAAAAATAAGGTACGGCAAATTATATGTAAGTACATAGGGAACAATTGTAAATCATTATACGATCCTTTACATTGATTTGCTTTCATAAGTAATAGTTACTAATAAAAAAAAAGCGTTTTTCAATAAAAAATACAAATGAAAATTGTTTACCTTTTTTCTCTTGCTAAAAAAACGAAGTGCCTATAGTAAAGACGCATCTACAATTCAATCATTTTAATCCTACAGAAGCTGTATGTATCATAACTTCTTGCCAAACAAAAACAACCCTTAACACTGCTACATAAGGTTCTTGTCAAGATCACAGATTTCTAATCCATTTGTATTGTGGCTTCTGAGCTTTGCAAAAAACAATAACAATAACATACAAACATAATATAGCATACAGTATTTGCCTGGGGTCGCAGATTACTTGCGAAAGAGAGCATCGTAAACAACCCGTGTTAACTACGCACCGCACACCTATATAATAGAGTGAATTCAATAATATGCTAACATGGAACGGAGCTGATCTGATGATGCAGTTGAAAAGTAGCCAAAGGAACTCTTCAATGGGAAAATGTAAACACATTGAGTTTAGGCTCATTTGAATGGTGGGGCGCACGCGGTCGAATGCCGATAGCGACCCTGCGGCACCTCATCTAAGGCGGAGTCGGCATTCGGTGGTGGTTTTAGACGGTAGTACTCCACTGGTTAGTCCGTCATCCCCCTAGTTCCCCCGGACCAGGTGGCATGCGTAAACGCATTTCCCCAACGTAAAAAAGGCTCATTTGAATGGTCTCGAGGAGTACTTGATAGACATACCTACAATTGAGAGAAAGTATACAGTCGGCAGTAAAAATGTGTATCAAAAAATATTTTTGACGGTTATCGGTTATCTTTCTTTCTTACCGAACCACACCAGTAGCTGGGCTAGCAAATTATTGGCGCGACAGTATCTCGCCGCGAGATAGACTCGTCTTTTACTAACTCTATTAATCAAAGAGGGACACGTAGTCTATCTCGCGGCGAGAAACTGTCGCGCCAATCATATACTAGGCCTACAGGGTTGGCATTCGGTTCGATAGTGTAGGTATTTGGCTTGGCACCTACTTCAAATATATCAGTTGCTAGCGCATATAAAAGGTAAAATATTTTATTTTATCCTTTTTGAAGTCAGTTTTTATAATTATTTTTAAAAAAATACCAAAGTCTGATATGAATCAGTACACGCGAAGCTTTACGATCAAGATAAATGCACACATTTATAGTCAAAAGTACAGAAAACAATACGTTCATTGAATTTCAACCTTATTATAATAATGATACAATTCAAAATCAGTAAATAATAACTTCTGAAGTATAATTATTTCTCATTGTCGTAAACTTTCAGCGGCTGTATTGTGATTTTGGACTTTAAGCGGAAGTTATTAAAGTTGTATTTCGTAAGTTGCGGAGTTCAAACGACTTGGGTTAGGGTAATGTTTTTGGTAAGTGCAATTTGTTGAATACAGAAGCACGTTTAGTGGTTTTTGTTGTGATTAGAAGAGGGGTTCCCAAACTATGCGCCGCGGCGCCCTGGTGCGCCGTAGTCAGTAAAAGGGGCGCCTCAAGGAAATCCTCCTAACCATGTAGTACCTATCTATTTCGAATAGCCTCTAGCTAGGTTAGGGCGCCAAGCTTAAATGTTGAACTTGCAAGTGCGCCGCGGTATAAAAAAGATTTGGAACCCCTGGATTAGGAGATTTCATTGTAATTGACTACAATGAAAAAACAAAATATAAAACAAAGTAATAAGTGTTGTAGGCCGCCCGTACTGAAAGCGAGGACCTATAACTTGAAAATTGAAGAAAAAAAAAGGAGATATCATTGGAAAAAAATCCTCTGTTTGTAAAAGTAAAAAAATTAGCTAATGGCAATGCAGATCACAGAATCAGAAATTCTGAAGTAAAATTTTGGGATTACCTACTTTTTTCTCCTATAGGGTCGAAGAGCTCGTGATTCTAAAAAATAACATAAAAATTCAAAAACCTTAAATTAAAATGTATGTAGTAGAATACAACATTAACCTTTTGAACGCCAAACGGCGCGTCCATTTGCCGTGCCACTGACGCCACGGGGGTAAAATTTAGTTTTGTGAATAAATAATGCCAACCTAAAAGTGGGGTGTTTTTCAGTAGATTTTCATCATAAAATGATCGACGTCAAATGCCGTCTTTGGCGTCGTTGTCACGATTTTGCGTTGACGTCAAATGCCGTCTGTGGCGTTCAAAAGGTTAAATAAAATGGCTCTGGTACGAGCTGGGGTTCGAACCCGCGACATTCAGTTTGAAAGTCGCACGCCTTAATGCCAGGCTATCAAAGCTTATAATTTATATTAATAGAACTAATGGAACAAGTTTCCGAGAAGGCACTCAGTTATTGAGTTGGAGATGCAACCAGAAGTAGGTCAAACGATCGATACACACCGAACTTGAACGAACCGCCCTATCCCACTGCTGGGCTTATTTATTTACCTTATGCAAGGGTAATTACCTTTCGTCTGTATATATACTGCACGCTTCGGGAAAACATATTATCAAAGAGAAACTTTTCGACAGCCTAGGGGTAGGTTAAGTATTTTAATAGGGACGATGACACATGTTGATTTTCCTAAGAAAAGCTAGTTATATAGATAGAAATTGAGCAATTATTCACAATAAATTTTTAGTTCATTTTCCCCATTCCTTTTTGTGTAATATATGTACATATATTTATCCTATTTTTTTTGTATGTATTTATATCCTTTATCTTTCTGGTACCTTGTTGTACATTTTGCTGCATTTGTCACCCTCTTTTCACTTTCTCCTCTCATCTACTCAAAGGTTAACTGGAAGAGATCCCTCAAAGGGATAAGTTCGCCTTTGTACTTCTTACTAATTGTATGTTATTTTTAATATGTCTTTTGTACAATAAAGAGTTTACTACTACTACTACTACTACTAAATTGGACACGTTATAAAAAATGTTAGCCCCCTTATTCATAGAGCTTGGCAACCTCTGTTAAATTTTGTTACCTACTTTCTAACAAACAGAATTTTCGTGATCAAAACGACGGATAGGCACAAACGATTATCAACAGATTGTTAGATTTGACAGACTTTTATTAAAACGCCTTAAGCCCCCCCCCCCCCCCCCCCCTAAATAACGCCATATTCTCTCTTCTTTGCTTTAAAGTTGACTGGTAGATAATACTTTTTGTTTTGTGCAATAAAGATTAAATAATAAATAAATAAGTCCATACCTACACCCTTTAAGAATATGCCATTTATGCCAACATGTAAAAGCCTGTGGATACCCAGATAAAACCAGCCGAATGATCTCCCTTCCAATGTCAGTTACCTAATAATTCCTTATCTATAACACCGCTATTATACAGGGGATTCTAAATGTCACGACCAAGCGCGCTACCTTGCGGCACCCCCAAAAAGGGCATAATAAAGTACTAGAACCCTGTTACTTACGACCTTTTGTTTAATTTTGTTTTGTTATGGTGTCCCGGTACGGAGGCTGGGTGCAATGGAAATGGGTCAAGGGATCGATACAAGCCTTGAATGTCCCGGGATAGTATTTTGCAATTATTTAATTAGCTACAATGACTCAAATGCTTCTTGAAGTACCTATTATTAAGTAGATAAAAGCTTAAAAATTAAAATACAATGCCAGTGTTACTCATTGAATACATGTTTGAAATGCTACACATGGTCGCGAAATCGTCTCTGCCTTGACGAGGGTCAACCTGGATTAATTCTTGGAACACAATTCAATAAATGGAAGCAAAAGACTGCTAAGGATTGTACGAAGGCGTTATGCATTTAAGTTAGTTGGGTTGGGTCATACTAAGTAACGCAAAAAATAATTGTCTACTCTAGGCAATTACGAGTAAGTATATCGCCTAAAATCGCTCTCGGCGGGTCGTACCGTACAGTCGCCATCAGATATATCGGAGCGGCCAAGGCGCTCACAAATATCTGAACACGCCTCTATTGTCAAGGCGCTCCGATATATATGGCGACTGTCTGCTGGATTCGAACTTAAAGATACGTCAATTAATAGATCTAGAAACGATATACATAGATTAGATGTGTCAGTGTCAAAAGTGACGTTTTTGTTTGAAGAAACGTCACATTTGACACTGACATATCTTATCCATATCGTTTCTAGATCTATTAATTGACGTATCTTTAAGTTCGAATCGGGCCGTGTACCTACGGCATGATTGTGGATTTACCCCAACTTCGTCGGCAGTGTTACTTAAGTTTATAGTATCATCCACATCGCTTAAGCTCGATGGAGGAGGGTTCTTAATTAGGTATGCACATATCTGATCTGGCTTCATGGTCGACACTCGGCCTATATCGTCCTGCATCCGAGTGATCCGAGCTCTAGTGTGCTGATTATAATATATACTCGTATCTAATGTAGCCCCATGAGCCGTGGCAAAATGCCGGGATAACGCGAGGAAGAAGAGACTCGTATCTAATGTAGGTATTAGTAGAGTAGGTATAGTCGCCATCAGATATATCGGAGCGGCCGAGGTGCTCAATAATATCTGAACACGCGCTTTAACACCTTGACAATAGAGACGTGTGTTCAGATATTTGTGAGCACCTGGGCCACTCCGATATATCTGATGGCGACTGTACATACATTACAGATTCCTTCATAGCAAATGGACACTAATTATCGATCAATTTGCTATTAATGCCACATTTATATACAGGTACCAACAACAGGAAAGGACGTAAGGTACAGCCCTGAGGCACTCCTATATTTTCTTTAGCCCGCCTTACCGCAAGGCTACCAATTTACCGAATTACCAAAGGCTTTTGACATGTCGCTACTCAGAGGATCTAGCCAAAATAGAATCGTTAAATAATGTATGGAAAATTGGAAACAGTCCCGTGACTTTTGGTATCTATCATCCCGATACTTTCTTTTCTTTTCGTATAGCGTTAGTCGATGTACGTTTGTCGTCTTGTCTAGGCCAGGGGTATCAGTGTGAGATTCCTCGCGATTTTCCGGCAAACGATATTCGGTGGGGGGGCCTCGTCCCACGGGAGCGACCGCGTCCCGGATGCAAGGTTCCTGCTTGCGCGCACCCATACGCGGTAAGCGATACGTCCGGAGATATTAAAGATATTATACCGGAGATATATATTCAGATAAATAACAAACAAGATAACTAATTTGTTACCAGCACAAAAATTAAGTGCGTGTACAATATGTATAATATTTGTGTAGTAAAATGGATGAGACTCAGCGAGACCGCTGATTTTTTTTATTTATTTGAATAAAGACAAAAATAGAAGCGTGACAGAGTGGTCCGAAACAAGACACCGAAAAGAATTTGGACCCAGTTATATTACACACATACACATACACACACACTCAACATTTTGTACCTATAATTTGGCAAGCGACATTTTATTACAGGAGCATAGGCAGAGAATCAGTAATAATTATCACCCCAAAATAAATTTAACTTTAGTTTAAAACAAGAAAAATCCACTTCAAAAAAGATAACTAAATTCCTTCCCCTGTTAATAAAATATTCATAATATGTCTTTATTCATAAACGATAGTCAAATCTAACAAGCCGTTGAAAGTCGTTTGTCCCTGTCATTTTGATATACATATGTACATATATGTTTGTTATTTAGTTCAGTCATTATAGATTTTGACCTGTGAATAATCAGTTCTTGGATTTTTTTTTCGTAGGTCCCTCGGGGGGGGTCACTGGGAGTGTAAATTCAAAAAGTAGACTGAATCAGGCTCCTGTGTGTATATTCGAAAAACGGTTTTTCTTGAATAACTCGGCCATTTTTGATTTTACAGTAAAACCATGAGGACAAAAATCGTAGGAAATTTGATTCTCTACAAGTTTGGTCCTCACAATTTTACTTCTAGGATCGATATTTTTGAAAATTAAATTTGAAAAAACCGACAAATTCAAAATATTTTCATCATCTCGTTTAGTCCTCTTCATTTATGCCGTAAAGTTGAAAATAAACGAGAAGATGAAAATATTTTGAATTTGTCGCTTTTTTTCAAATTTAATTTCCAAAAATGTACACTCCCAGTGACCCCCCCGAGGGACCTACGAAAAAAAATCCAAGAACTGATTATTCACGGGTAGGGCAGGCGTGTCTCACTCCGCGATTTCGTCGCTTTGCTACAGGTAGCTAAAAGTACATCTGTTCGGCCCCTATTTTGGGGTTTGCCATAAGCCGCGCGTGGCGCTGTCGCCACCTAGCGGCCATATCTGTGCTGATCGTAACAGACGCGTTTTGTTAGAGAGTGAGTCTTCTGTACTTAGTACTATTATTTATTCTGTGGGTAGGGTCGGTTTTTTGAATATAATGAGTGGACTAATTCTTCTTCTTCTTTGTCGTCACACTCTTGTGAGAGTGGTCATGGTCGTCATATCAGGGCCGGTGGCAAGCTTCAGAATCCGTGGCCATTCCTCCCGTACTGTAGCTCTTCTTGTACATTCATGGAGTGGTGAGTGGTTCATTGAATGCACTTTTGACTAGGTCTGACCAACGCATTGGTGACCTACCACGGCTTGTGCCTTCGACTTTTCCCTGCACTACAAGTCGTCCCACAGATGAATCATCTCGACGTGTAATATGTCCAAAGAAAGTGAGTATACGACACTGGACGATGGAAGAAAGACGCTGTCTAATACCAAGTTCCTGGAGAATTAAGAGAGATGTTTATTAGAAAGAGACAAAATTAAACAGAGGTAGCTTTTTAATGAATAAACGGGGAAATCTTCGTATCTATCCCCGCAGTGTGCGCCATGCGAGCGCCGCCGCTTCACACCTAGCGGGAAGTTATTACTGGCGGAAGCGTGGGGCTGCCAAGGGCCTGCTTAGCTAACACACACCAGCTAGCTTTCTAAAAACTAAATAAGTACCTAATAGTTTATAACGGTTTTATTAGTGCATACAAACTTAATATACCAAGAAACAAAACATAATTAAATAACTAACCTACAAAACTTAAAAAACCGGGCAAGTGCGAGTCGGACTCGCGCACGAAGGGTTCCGTACCATAATGCAAAAAAAACAAAAACAAAAAAAAGCAAAAAAAAAACGGTCACCCATCCAAGTACTGACCACTCCCGACGTTGCTTAACTTTGGTCAAAAATCACGTTTGTTGTATGGGAGCCCCATTTAAATCTTTATTTTATTCTGTTTTTAGTATTTGTTGTTATAGCGGCAACAGAAATACATCATCTGTGTAAAACGGGACCCTATTACTAAGACTTCGCTGTCCGTCCGTCCGTCCGTCCGTCCGTCCGTCCGTCCGTCTGTCACCAGGCTGTATCTCACGAACCGTGATAGCTAGACAGTTGAAATTTTCACAGATGATGTATTTCTGTTGCCGCTATAACAACAAATACTAAAAACAGAATAAAATAAAGATTTAAATGGGGCTCCCATACAACAAACGTGATTTTTGACCAAAGTTAAGCAACGTCGGGAGTGGTCAGTACTTGGATGGGTGACCGTTTTTTTTTTTGCTTTTTTTTCGTTTTTTTTTTTGCATTATGGTACGGAACCCTTCGTGCGCGAGTCCGACTCGCACTTGCCCGGTTTTTTTTTTTTTATTATTAATGGGCTTACTCATGGCCACAGACTAGCCGAGGCGTAGCCTTGGCCTACGATGGAGCGAGCTCGCCCAGAAGGTGCGTGGAAGGTGAAAATTAAATTTATTTAAGACCGACAAACTAATGTTAGTAGGTATACACAAAACTTATTAAGTAACTATCTAACTACAAAGAAGAACCCTAAAAGAATGAAAGAGAAAAAAGAAGAGATCCCTCAAAGGAATAAGTTCGCCTTTGTACTTCTTACTAATTGTATGTTATTTTTAATATGTCTTTTTGTACAATAAAGAGTTTACTACTACTACTACTACATATTTATTTATTTAAGCACATGTGGAGTGCACCACAGTGGTTCAGTGGTTCAGTGGTGGTTCAGTGGTTTTAACCCATTAACTGGGTTACAAGAAATCCTCAATTCAATCCTCATTACAGATGTAGGTAGTGCATGATTATTTTCACGGAAACGTACGAACGTGTCTTGCTATTTCAGTCAGTCTCGGTACAAAAAGTACTGAGGTTGACTGAAGTAGCATGATAAATACGAACATTTCCGAAAAAATACGATGGAAAACAGTTACCTATGCCTTACATAAGTCCTAAAAATTCTACTTAAGCAAAACAAATACAAAAAGTTATGGTGGTCATTTGCTAACTCGCACTGCGTGGAATTTTAATTATAACAAAAGACAATCAAACGTTAAAATATCTATAGGTACATTAATGTACACTCGGGTGCAAAGAAATCGGACCACCCCAGCATTTTAACATTTTTTCAATTTCTGTAAAAACTGTAAGGGCTACTGTGACATATTATATACCTAATGAAAGGTTGGCTTTTCCTCTATAAATTGATGTGCCTTTGATAGGTTTGCTGCCAATATTTTCAGGCTTTCAGGGCTAAGAACTTTGTCACCCTAAAAATGCGTACTGGGAACACTGCGATTCTAAGGAAATCAAGGAAAAATTAAAACAATTTTCAGCATTTTAATACCGTGTGTTGCCTCCTCTAGCCCTACGACATGCAGTCATACGGTTTTTCATTGATCTTATTAATTTTTTTACAGTGTCTTGAGGGATGCCCGCCCATTCTTCTTCGATCGCAGTCTTTAGCTCCAGTAAGGTTTCAGGGGCGGGATTTCTGGCCCGGATTCTTCTTTTCAGCTCGTCCCAAATGTGCTCGATCGGGTTTAGGTCAGGACTGCGGGCTGGGCACTCCATGACTCTGATGCCGACCTCCTCCAGGTACTCCTTAGTGATCCGGGCTGTATGCGGCCGAGCGTTATCTTGCATGAGGATGAACTCATCGCCGATATAACCCCCAAATGGGACCACATGATCAGCCAGGATTTCCTCCACGTACCGACGTGCAGTCAAACCGCCTGAATTCGGTCTGGTACCTGGCCCTGCGATGAACACAATGTCCGTCTTCACTTCCAAAGAAATACCAGCCCAGACCATGATTGACCCCCCACCATAAGCAACACGTTCCTCGATGCAGCATTGAGAGAACCGCTCCCCAGGTCTTCGGTAGACTCGTGCCCGTCCGTCATTGCCAAACAAAGTTATCCTGCACTCGTCGGAAAAAAATACGGGACTCCATTGCTGAAGGGTTCATTCTTCATGTTCGCGAGCGAAGACGCGTCGCTGTCCACGATGTGTTGGGGTGAGTTTTGGGCCATTTGCAGCTCTGTGAGCTGTCAATTCCTTCTCCTTCAGTCGTCTTCTAACTGTCCATCGGCTGATAGACACATTCCTGGTCTCTAGGAGCTTCTGCTGAAGCTGAACGGCATTCAGTCGACGATTTCGTAGCGAGGTAATAACGATGAAACGGTCATCTCTCTCAGAAGTGATACGAGTTCTGCCAGTTCCGGGTCTTCTGGAGAGCGTCTCATCTACGCGGAATCTCTGGAAGACACGTTGAACCGATGACTTCGATAGGTTGAGTTGTCAAGCCACTGCACGTTGACTAAGCCCTCCCTGCAATAGGGCAACTGCTTGGCCGGCTTCAGTCGGGGTAGTATCCATTTTTCTCCAGTTTTTCCAGGTTCAGGGGATGAGAGTAGTGTTCAGGAAGACGTACCAATCACGAAAGATGCATAAACAATGATAATGACTGGTTTTATACCTAATGATAAGTGGTCAATTAGTGCATGCGCTAATGAGGCAGTTGGAGGGGGGTGATTTCCAGGCCCATATTTTGTAAAATATCCATCCCCACCCCTGAATATTGATGTCATTTGATAGGGCAGAAAATTATCTACCACGTGGTATTTAAATTATCATGATCGAGCTTACAGTTTTTATACAAATTGAAAAAATGTTTAAAATGCTGGGGTGGTCCGATTTCTTTGCACTCGAGTGTATATTAAAATTTTAATCTTAAATGGTACCTACCGGTACGAATGGAGGTCCAAGGGGGAGGCCTATGTTCGGCAGTGGGCGTCTTATGGCTGAGATGATGATGATGAATCTTAAATAACTCGACAAGATTTGTGTTCCGTTCTCACGTAGTCACCCTCCCTTACCTGACGCATCCTCAATCTTGTAGCTTTCCTGTGAGTCAGATTATTCTCACGAATTCATGATTCATGTAATGCACTAGTTTAGAACTAAATTGGATCTAAATTTTAAAATTAGTCTTGTGTGAGACTTGAAATCACGGCCTCTGGATCGATACTCCAGCGCTCTGCCATCTGAGCTACCCAGACCTCATCCATAGCCAGCAAATCTTTCCACCATAATTATTATGGGCCATATTATGAGGGGGCGCTAGAGTATCGATCCAGAGGCCGTGAGTTCAAGTCTCACAGAAGACAGTAATTTTTCCACTTTTAAATTTATTCAAAGCTTAATAACATCGTTCGCAGACGTCTCTGCTTGTTAAAAATTAAATTGGATCTAATTCGACAATAGCAATAATAAATATATCAGATGTGGACCTGCTCGCGTCGGTGAACTGGTTACGATTCGGGGACCTCTTCGGAGAAACCGAGGGTTTTGCCTGTGCAATTGCGGACGAAGTGATGATGACGAACAACTATCGGAAATATATCCTGAAGGACGGTACGGTCGACATTTGTCGGGCATGCCGCCGTCCCGGAGAGTCACTCAGGCATATCATTTCCGGTTGTTCTCATCTTGCTAACGGCGAGTACTTGCACAGACATAATCTCGTAGCCAGAATTATTCACCAGCAACTTGCTCTTCTATATGGCCTTGTGGACCGCGAAGTACCGTACTACAAGTACTTACCTGCGCCTGTTCTCGAGAATGGTCGTGCCACGCTCTATTGGGATCGATCTATCATCACAGACAGGACTATTGTAGCCAATAAGCCTGACATTGTGATAATAGATCGATCGCAACGTCGGGCCGTGCTCGTTGACATCACCATCCCCCATGATGAGAATCTCGTGAAGGCCGAGAAGGACAAGTCCAGTAAGTACCTAGACTTGGCTCACGAGATAACCGCCATGTGGGATGTTGATTCGACGATCATTGTCCCGATAGTCGTTTCAGTGAACGGTCTAATAGCGAAGAGTCTCGACCAACATCTTGAGAGACTCTCGCTAGGTGGTTGGATCAAGGGTCAGATGCAGAAGGCGGTGATCTTGGACACGGCGCGGATAGTCCGCCGGTTCCTCTCTCTGCAGCCCTGACCACCGGTAGCTTGGGCCTTGCCCCGCTGCTGGCGGCACCCTAGGTTAGGTTTTTTATAATGTGTTTATATGTATTTTTTATCGTTTTGTAAGTGTTTTTATATTTTACTTTTATACTCACATTGTAAAACCCTAACCTAAGACCCTAATTGAATAAAGAGAATAATATATCAGTACCTGAGTCATGGTAATTTTGACGACCGTTCTGGTAATCGGTACTCGGTAGTGACCCTGCCTATGAAGCCGATGGTCCTGGGTTCGAATCCCGTTAGGCATTTGTGTGATGAAAACGTTTTTCCTGATACAGTGAAACCTGGATAATTGCAATCTCAAGGGACCGGCAATTTTTTGTCAATTAACCAGGTTTTTCATTTAAGCAGGTCGTGCCAATTAACGAGGTTTAAATAATCGTTGTTTCAATTATAGAGGTTTTCATTAATAGAGGTTGCGTTCTGACAATTTTTTTTATGGAGGTGCCAATAACCGTTGAAAGTAGATTTACAAGCTTACGTTCTGGGTTTCTGGTCAATATATTACATATATGACTTGCACTTTTACACTACTTTATTTTCTTATAATCGTTTGGGTTTTAAATATTTTCCCTTGAATTGTAGAAGAAAGTTTTATGGGAATGTATGCATGTGTGTAAAAAGCATAAAGTTTTTAATTTAATCAAAACTATTTCACCTACTACCTACAGGCTGTGATAGATGGGTATCTATAAATAAAATGAATTCTGGTAATATTTAAAGTACTTAACAAAATTATCATTGCTATAAAAATATTGTTTCCGATCGCTTCATTATTTCAATTACAGAGGTAATAAGTAAGACTCGTTTCAATAATAGAGGTAATAAGAAGAGCTAAAATAACGGTTTTTTTAGCGCAGTTTCAATTATAGAGGTCTAAGCTGCGTTGTGGTCAATTATAGAGGCAAAATTAAGAAAAGCACTAAAATCTAAATTGCAATTATAGAGGTTCCAAAATTTCAATTATAGAGGCCTCTTGGTCTCAAGGGACCGGGACCGGACGTTTGGTTGCAATTATAGAGGTTTTCCATTTATCCAGGTGCCAATTAACCAGGTTTCACTGTATATAACTACACTAGCAACCCGACTTCGCACGGGTTTCACAAAACCGTAACAAATTATACACCTAAACCTTCCTCAAGAATCACTCTACTGATAGGTGAAAACACCATGAAAATCAACATATCAACATATTTTATAACGAATTGAAATTTTATAAAGGTTTACACGAATCAAAAATTGTTATTTTAAAATTAATTTATGTAATTTAAATAATTAATGTAAGTAGGGTAATTCGCCGGTAACTGGCCTCCGGCCAATAACTGGCCACCCTAAACCAAAAATGAATTCTATTCACCTATGTTTTAGTATAAGGTTTCAATAACTGGCCAGCCTTCAATAACTAGCCACCTTATACTAAAATGAATTTTGTTTATAGGTGAATAGAATTCGTTTTTAGTTTAGGGTGGTTAGTTACTAACAGGTGGCCAGTTTACTGGCGAATTACCCTATTCGCTCCTATTTTATTTTGTTGACGGGTAGAGTAGGATAAGGGGTAGTCTAGCCAGTATAATAAAACAATAAATAATTTTACATCATTTATTTACCTAACGAAGTGTCTAAATAAGTTGAAAAACATTGAAAACGTAAGTACAAATAATAAATAGAGAGTCGGTAATCAGTCGGATCGTATAATTACCTAAATGGTGATCAAAATTAAAATAATATTCTCGAATTAACCCTTCCATCGCGAATGACACCAACAGTCTTTGCAATGCCAGACAATAGGGTAGACCGAGACAAATCGGATCACAGTGCAAATCGAATCTAGATACGCAAAAGAGCAAAAGCAATATATGCAAAAGAGCATTTTGTTTATCATTAATATAAGAACGCTAAGAACAAAGAATTTCTTACATTGACCCACCTGTTCCTATCTCTATCGCACCCGCGTAATTATTTTGCTGTCCCGCTCGCAGTGGCATTGACCGCCGGCAAGGGCGCGACAGCAATATAAGTAGATACGTGCGATAGAGATAGAAACAAGCGGGTCTATGTACGAAATTATTCGTGCTATGCGTCTTTAGTTTAGATGTGTTCGTTTAAACTGTTTAAGGCCCACTTGCACCATTCCACTAACCCGGGGTTAACCGGTTAAACCTGGAGTTACCATGGTTACCAGTACAATTTGACACTGGGTTAACGGTTTAACCGCATAACCCCGGGTTATTGGGATGGTGCAAGTGGGCCTAAAGGGTTAAATATTTACAATAATGTCAAAATCGTGCAATAAAATAAAATTATCCATTGAAATTGTCATTAAAAATGGCACATATTGCGACACAAATTGATGATTAAATTATTAATAGTAATAAATATGGCAAGAACACTTTACCAATGAAAATAATACTTTAACTAGATCCAGATCAATAGGCCAATAAAATACTAAATAATTTCGGAACTCACATATAATATACAAATATATTATATTGATAACTCTTTTACCCTTGGATCTAATATAACAAAATTAATAATAGTTGAAAAGAGATATACAATGTAGATGTAGATTATTAAAAAAAATTTTTTTTACCATGACAGTAAAACATGAGATTCCCTAAACTTCACATAGCGAACTTATGGCTTTAACATATTTTCTTCCAGTCAACCAAAGCGCGTTTTTTGAGTATTATCAGTATATAATATTATATGGTGTATAGAGATACAATAATTTTTGCTCCAAGGGTATTGTTTCAAAGTTTATAGAAAAGTCCACTTCGCTAAATACTGATCAAAATTGTCATTTATTAAAAATACAAATTTATTTGTCAATTCACAATCACTTTAATAATTTTAGTTAAGATTCAGTGCCTATCTAAGATTGAGACTATTTAAGAACAGATAAAATAATATTAATATGTTTTTATCGTATTATCGAATATAAACCGTTTGCTGAGTATAAAGTCAAAAATACAAGAACAATGAGATTCAAGCTCCAACTCGAAACATATTTAGGTACTTAATTTTTTCTAGTGCTTTGAGATAACTCCCAAAGATAGGATATGTCCGAAATTTGGTAAAGTGATACATTGGGAAACTTTAAAAAGAAAATAGAAAATGGCCCATGATAATGAAATATGAAAATCACAAAAAAAAACTGTCCGAATTTTTGATGTAAAATTTCTTAGGGAGTTATTCTATTTGCGGATTTCTCACAAAGCAGAAGAACTTTAATAAACCAATCTGGATTTAACAAACCTCTGGTTTGAGTGAGCTTACATTATTAATAATCATAAAATTTAAGATTAGGTAATAGGTAGCAAGTTGAAAAAGCAAATCAAATTTTTACATATGAGCTAATACTTATTGCACATATTAAGGCACTTCAAATGCTATTCAGTCCTTATTATATAAAATTGTATAAATATATTTCTATTCTAATTTAGATTTATTTAAGGATACAACCATAGCTTAAGATTATAATTGGCACAGAAAATATAATGTAACAGAAATCTGACTCCTTTAAAAAATTAAGTATGTAACTCGAAAATGCAACTAATTTGGGTTTAATTGTACTATTTATTGGTTGAACTGTAACCCAAAATGCACTCAATAAGGCACTTTAAATGCTTAATGACCCTAAATGCATTACCGTAGACCGGGGTGACTTTGGAAAATTTGGGGATACTTTGATAGATTTAAAACGGCCATAGAATTACCATTATTCATTATTTACTGAAAATGTTCCTGTAACTAGTTAGATTACTATATATTCATATTCACCTACTGTAAAAATTCTCGCATAAATATATATTATGGCTTAAAAACTAGAATTTTAAAGTCGCCCCTGCATTTGAAAGTCACCCCGGTCAATGGTACTAATGTTTTATACTAAATAAATGTGGTCCGTGATGACACCTACTTCGCTATATTTTTCATTGCAATGAAGGAGCATAACATGAACTTGTCTACCGTTGTCCCGTACAAACGCGAATTTTCTAAAGATTTACGTATAGGAGTTTGTTTTCTGTGACAAATGATCAAAAATATGCGCAAAAAAAATAATCAACGCCGAAAAAAAGGTTTTAATACACGAAGTAAAATGTGTTTGTACGGGACAGCTTGTGGAATGTTCCAAAACCAACAATAGTATCTCTTTCTTATGAATGTGTAAAGAAAACGGGTCATCAGACTTACATTATATTTCCTGCGATATTGGCAATACGAGACTTTACAACTTTAAAACAGGGTTAAAACGTAAGGCTTTGGCAATCGACGGCTCTCGCGGTATCACTCCATGGTTACTGTCAACAAAAAAAAAAAAACAATATAATGTCATATAATATTGTCTTCGGTCACCGCGATAGTTACTCATGAAATAAAACTATGGGAACCGTAAACTCGGGTTACTTTGACCCAATGGAGGGTAACTTTGACCCACATGAAAACCTCATTTAAATCTAATAAAAAACATAAAAACGTCAAAGGTTAGCTAAAACCAACCTCATGGCATATTTCCATGATTATACTGCAATAATATAACCTGGACCGAGTAAATCTCAATGGCCAAAGTTACCCTGCAGGGCTAAAGAACCCGACTTTACGGAAACTGTTTTTATCGCACACGGAATGTATTTCATAGTTAAATTATCGCAACGTTTGGCGAATTTTAAAACACGACCGAAGAGAGTGTTTTAAAACGACACGAGTTACTAATTACCTATTCGCACGTGTATCGTACAACGTTTTACAGTCCATATGGCGCATTAAATTTTACATAGTTACGTAATGTGCTTATTATAGCACAGAGTGTCGTAATGCAGCACCATATGTACTGTAATAGTACATTACATACCTAGGGAGGTAAATTCGTAAATGCTCCAGATCGCAGGTGTTATGCGATCTGGGGCTTTACGAATTACCGCCCGTGGTTTGTATAAAGTTTTACGTCTTGCCTTGGCCAGGAAGTGAGATTTTCTTCCCATCCCGTGGGAAGAAAATCCCACTTACGGGTGACATAAAATTCACAACAGCACCCGTTGACCACGAACGCTGTAAAGGGTGCGAACTTGTTTTTTTGACCAGGTTGCAATAAGTGGTCCGGCCTTTTCTCGAAAAGTCGTCTAGAACTCGATTTTCGCGCTTGTCATCTCATATTATTATGTTTGTTTTCAGGGCATTAAATTGCATTCAGTCGATACCATTATATATATCGTCGTCTAGCACCCACAACACAAGCCTTATTGAGCTTACTGTGGGACTAGGTCGATCTGTATAAATATTGTCCTATGATATTTATTTATTTATTTATTATATTTATTATTCACTACAGTCGAGGTACTGCTTTGACATGTTTGTACTCACCACAAATCTATTGACTTTAGTCGAGAACGTCTTCGTCACGTTCGACTGTTGCTCCTTCAGAGCTTCAAACTTTTCGCGCAAGCTGAAACAAATCATTCATTTTAAGCTTAGAATAAAGGACTATGCGTCCCAATGGTGCCAAAACCAACAGAGTTGAAAGTTCATTAGATAGCTATTTTTCTGTACTTCATTTCGTTCTTTAGGCACCAAGCGGAATTCCATTGCAGAACTGAGATATTGGTATTTTAGTCAAAATGTCGTCACTCTTATTACCTAGCTAGGCAATAGAGTCCAACATCTACCCTGCGCGAACATCTACCCTGCAGCAATTAATTTACTGACTTGGACTCTATTGCCTAGGTAATAAGGGTGACGACATTTTGGCTAAAATACCAATATCTCAGTTCTGCAATGGAATTCCGCTTGGTGCCCATAGAAAAAAATGAAGTACATAGAAATACCTATCTAATAACCTTATTCTCATTTCTGTTGGCGTTGGGTCCAGGCTCCATACAAAGTTGCCCATGGTCCTTTAAAAGCGGAAAAATTACTGTTTTGGGTGAGACTTGAACTCACGGCCTCTAGATCGATACTCCAGCGCTCTGCCACCTGAGCCACCAAGACCTCATCCATAGCCAGCAAATCCTTCCACCATATGGATCAAGGAGACATTAATTTTTCCGTTCATTAAGGAATAAGCTAGTATTACTCACGTATTTTTTTTTGTCACTCGCGCGACATGTTTCGGAGTACCCATGTCTCCATTTTCAAGCACTAATTTTATAACTTTAATTCTTGTTTGACTAAAAATAGACTATGGGCTTTAATTTCCTTGGAAATATTTAAATATTTGGCACAAACAGTCGACACTCTATGATGCCAAGGCCCGACTTGCCACTCGGGTTCACTCGCGCCCCTCGGGTGTCCTTTCCTCTAGGCGATCTCGCTCAGTCGCCTTCCCGCTTTGCGACTGACTTGCCACTCGGGTTTACACTCCCGTCCTTAGCTGTCTCGAGCTGCCACTCGCCATCGCCCCGCTCTATAATGGGCCAGACTTGCCTCTCGGGTTCACTCGGGTCCCTCGGGCGTCCTTACCTCTTGGCGGTCTCGAACTGCCACTCGCCATCGCCCCGCTCTATAATGGGCCAGACTTGGCTCTCGGGTTCACCCGGGTCCCTCGGGCGTGCTTACCTCTTGGCGGTCACGAACTGCCACTCGCCATCGCCCCGCTCTATAATGGGCCAGACTTGCCTCTCGGGTTCACTCGGGTCCCTCGGGCGTCCTTACCTCTTGGCGGTCTCGAGCTGCCACTCGCCATCGCCCCGCTCTATAATGGGCCAGACTTGCCGCTCGAGTTCACTCGGGTCCCTCGGGCGTCTTTACCTCTTGGCGGTCTCGAGCTGCGACTCGCCATCGTCGTCGCGCTCTATGACGACATGCCCGACTTGTCTCTCGGGTTCCCTCGGGTCCCTCGGGCGTGCTTACCTCTTGGCGGTCTCGACCTGCGACTCGCCATCGCCCCGTTCTATAATGGGCCAGACTTGCCTCTCGGGTTCACTCGGGTCCCTCGGGCGTGCTTACCTCTTGGCGGTCTCGACCTGCGACTCGGCATCGCCCCGCTCTATAATGGGCCAGACTTGCCTCTCGGGTTCACTCGGGTCACTCGGGCGTCCTTACCTCTTGGCGGTCTCGAGCTGCGACTCCCCGTCATCGTCGCGCTCTATGACGACATGCCCGACTTGTCTCTCGGGTTCGGACTCGGACCAGTTCTCGAAGCGGTCGCGGAAGCTCTTGGTGCGGGCTAGTTGCTGGGCCTGGGGAAAATAACTTACTTAACTTCGGTCTACACCATAACTCAACTAAAACAACTTTATGTAGGTACAGTCAGCAGCAGAAGTTGCTAAGCGGGCGAGGTGTTCAAAATTACCTTGACACGTTCTTATAAAGTCGCATTAAGATCATTTTGAACAATGTTATCGTCATCAATATCATTGTCTTCAACGGCATTGCCAATTTTTTTTCGCGATTTCTGCATTGGCAGTCACTACGCAGAGTATTGGCCAGTGATTAAAATTTCACCCCGTATTATAAAGTGTATTCATCCTTACGTGTCTTATCATGTAAACAAACGTGACGTCAAAGTTTCATTCCAACAATACGATTCATAGACAATCTAGACATCGTAATGTCAGATGTTTTTAAAATGATCCGATTGTTACTGCGATTATTGATGAAATTCTTATTAGAAATGATACTTTTCAATGGTTATTTGGTTGATTTTAATACTTTGTGAGTTTCTTTAAGTATACATTTAAGTGATGATTATTGTGTAATTCCAGAGAAAAGTGTAATTCGAGAAGTGTTTGTTTACGTTATAGGACTAAGTAAGTATGAATACACTCTATTTCGTTATAACAGTAAGCAGATATACCTGTTTGAGAGCCTCGTCTCTCTCGCGGGCCTCGGTGTAGAACCTCTGGCGTTCCTCCTCGCTATCCTCCTCGTCTGAATACTCATCCGTGTACTCCTCCTCGGAGCTGTGGCCCTGGTGGGTCTCCTCGCCGGGCGGAGGGGGGGTGAAGCGCTTGAGGGGTTTGGGGCCTGAGGGAAATAATGAGTTATTATATGTTCGAAAATGACCACCATTTTTATCAATACAATATTCAACTCGTTTAGGTAGGTACTGTCAGCAGCAAAAGTTGCTAAGCGGGCCAGGTGCTCACAATGATCTTGACGCGACTTTATTATTAAGAGAATAAGAGCGTGTCAAGGTAATTTTGAACACCTCGCCCGCTTAGTTACTTCTGCTGCTGACTGTATGTGTTGGTGGTCATTTCGAAAACTTACTAAAATAAATTAAAGGATATGAAAACAATGCATTTTATTCATTTCTGACATCATGTTTCATAGTAACATTTACTGCTTAAGACCTACACAATCGATATCTATTTAGAAATATTGTTAGTTTTATTTTTCAAAACATCCGGGTTCGATTCCCGAGCTGAGTACACATTTATTTTAAATGTATAAATGCAGTTTTTCTTGTTACTAAAACCGATGACATGGTTCCTAAGAAGAGATCGTCGTATGTCTTATAGCTTCAGATTTTCCCATACTGACCTATCTAAATGGGCCACCCTGTATATAGGGCAAGATGTAGGGTAAACTTACTTATAATTCATAATTCATAATATTTTTTTGCAAAAAAAGGAGACATTATATTTGTAATAAAGTCCATCCTCTTAGCCGTCCTTGCGCAGCATGCAAATGTTAAAAACTAGCCTAAACCTAAATTATTTTATTAAATAACAAGTCTATTTACAAATTATAGCTAAATCAAGAACATAATTAATTAATAATTTACACCCATATATTGCCCTTATACATTTCTATTGGGCTATGATCGCCCTTTCAAAGTTTGTACAGTTACCCCACAGACTTAGTCCGTATCTTAGTTGAGAGCTAACATAACCATGGTAAGCAGCCAAGGTCAAAATAGCAAAGGTATATTTCGGGGGATAATTTAATATCACGTTGATAACAAACAAGCATACGGCCCGCCTGATGGTAAGCCTATTGATTGACGCCTGCAACTCCAGGGCTGTTACCTGCGCGTTTGGTGGCAAACAAGCACTAGAAAGAGACATACCCTGGGGGTCAGGGTGGCGCTGCTCCTCGAACATACTTCGGAGGACAATAATTTCAATACCATGTTGGCGGCAAACAAGCGTACGGCCCGCCTGATGGTAAGTAGTCACCATAGTATATTGACGCCTGCAACTTCAGGCAGCCTAGCCAAAGTGACAATCGTTTGCGCTTCGAATCGCTTTGTCTCTCTATCACTCTTCCGTATTAGTGTGACAGTGACAGTTGCGTTTCGTTCGCTACGGAGCGATAGCGATTGGCCTGTTGTCTACGGGGCCTGGGCTGTTATACTTGGTCAAGCAAATCTGGTCAGTAGCAAAAGGCGGCAAATTTGGAAATTCGCGGGTTAGCAACACTGTTTTCGAATAATTCCAAAATCGCGTGTCATCTGTGTTTAATCTGTGGAATGTGGATCGTGAATGACAACCATCTTGTTTGTTTACATTCTGAATCGTTGCTATTTCAAGAGAAATTTCTGCTGTCACCATTCAATACCAATATATTAAATAAAATTGTGCATGAACTTAAGCAAAGTCAAGGTGCCTACAATGTACAATCATGCTCGTTGATCGTATATATTTGTAAAACAATATGTGGGTGTAAAATTTGAGGTTATGATAATTACATGTTTTGGTTCGATGTGCATTGCTGCTTTTCTTAGCGCAATACTGCTCTTCGAGTGTTGCGCTAATTCACTTTGCTGTACATTGCTTGACAGACTATACCTGCGCATTGTACAGTCGACGTCAAAGATATGTTTACACTTTTGCACCTTACTCCTTTGTAATAAGGCGAAAAACGTATATATCTTTGACGTAGACTGTACTATGTTGGTGGCAAACAAGCACTAGAAAGACATACCCTGTGGCTCGGGCTGGCGCTGCTCCTCGAGCTGTCGGAAGACGTTGATCATGCGCGAGGCGGTGTGGCGCGTGGCGGCCAGCCCCGCGTCGGGCGCCGCGTCCTCGCTGCGCACCACCGAGGGCTCGTGGTACACCTCGGGGGACGGCGACTTGGCTCGCTGAGAACAAATGGGGATTTATTAAGGCGCGGTGTGTAGTAAAATGCGCTTTTTTGTCACCACATTTACAGACTTTTACAAGGATTTCATGGATTATTTTCTAGTATGTATAACTTCAGTCCTTGAACTACGTTATTGCTTGTCAGAAACACGACGGCTCATTTTTTCTCGATAGAATCTTAAATTGAAAACATGCCTAACACTGTCTTTATTTCCTTATGTTAGAAGTACTACGACGAAAATGTATATGAAACTTACTTCAGTCGATAGCTTTTAAGTAAATCTTCATTATTGCTTGTGCTTTTATCGATACGTTAATTTTTTCATTCATCATTTTATGAATTCAACATTTTGCCTACTAAAATGCACCCTACGCGGCAATACCTTGCGATCATTCCTCACGCCAGTATGCCCGTGACCACTGTCAGCGTCGGACCTATGCTGGTTTAGCGGACGTTTCATAAAATGGGTAATCACAGTATAAATATGCAAATATGTTATACACACAATGTTTTTTAACATACTTACGAAGAAAAGCAAAATAATTCTTAAATACGGTGACATTTCAGACATTCGTCCGTCATATTGTCATTTTATAACAAGTTGGGCAGCAAAGGCACACACCCATCTAACCAATCCGGAATTCAGTCACGATTGATAAATTGTGTAAACATATTTTATAAAAGGCTATTAAATTAATCAATTAATTGAATAATTTTTAAACAAAGATATACAGGATTCAAATATGTGGGAGTGTTTAGTGTATGGTGGTAACCATTTCAACACTTTTAGTTTCCGAGATCTGCGTCCTACATGCGTTTTTGTGGAAGTGGTCGAAAAATGGCTATAATGGTTTTGTGTTTGGATTAGGTATTTACATCCTAAGGAAAATAAGTGTAAGTACAATTGATCACTCTAAACTTTTATCGTAATAAAAAAAATGCGAGTGTCATGGGACAATCGGTTGAAACGAAGTTAAGAAAGAGTCGTGACGGAAACTCGTGACGGAAAACTCTTATACTTTTTTTCGCCTAGCCTCCATCCGCCAAGTCCGTACCGTGCGATATAGAACTTTGTTCCAAAAAATGTTTTATAGCCATTTTTTATACAGTTGTTTTTATACCACATTGGTGGCAAGCAATCATACGACCCGCATTTACCCTAGCCTATGGACGCCTGCAACTACAGGGATGAGGCACATCATGCCAAATGTTGATTGATTTTGTGATATAGTCCTAATATATAAAATAAGGCTAATAAAGGAATACAAGACAAGTAACATTTCTGTTTTGTTGAAAATATAATTTACATGTATCTCAAGAAAATTTTAAAAATTAGCGGTAATAATTCGTGTAGTTTTGAAAATTGGTATAATTATACCTTGTGATGTCCAGATAGACATACTAAAAGTCCTCGAGGGTAGGGGGTCTTGGAGGGTGTAGCGGGGGTTGAAGATACCTTTTTTTTAAATTTTTGCTCATATCTCGAATATCTGTACGAATAGCATTATAATTACTTCGAACAAAAGTAAAATATAAACTTTTCTACAAATGTAGTTATTTTTATTTTTACGTTACATCAATACTTTAGGAGCTACAGGTTGTTAAAGTTAACAAAGAGATAAAAAAAGACGAATTAAGAAAACGTCGTTTTTTCGTAATTGTTCATCATAAATCATTTTGCGTGTTTAGAATAAGCAAGCTTAGCGACCTGCTGATGAAACATAAAAAAAACGGTCAAGAGCATGTCGGGCCATGATCAGTATGGGTTCCGGACCGAAGTTACCCGTACGTCAAAATAGTCTGATTGAGTGATTGCAAAAACTCAAAAACGGCTGGAGCGTTCAGGTTTGCTACATTTTTCCTTGAAAGTATACTAAGCACTTTCACGATTATTTCATATTTTTTGGACACATGGTTCAAAAGTTGGGGGAACTAGAGGGGAAAACACCACTTTTTTTCTTTCATATCGATTATTTCACTAGTGTGCGTAAAGCACCATACCCAAAGGTATCATACTACATTCATTGAATGCTGGCTATAATCTGTTTTTCAAAAAACACAATTTGACCGAATCATTAGCTTTGCTAGTATTCTCCCTTATTTTCACTATCTACTTGCCCGAAATTGACTGCTAGAGTTAGACCAAGTCTGCAACGATTTTGATAGCATAGGCAGTGCATGTGTTATTCATAATTTCATAGAAATTTGACGTTTAAAATAACACTTGCACTGCGTGTGCAATCAAAATCGTTGCAGACTTTTCTTGGTCTAACTCTATTACATTTTTAAGGTCTATTAGTAAGTACTAGTTTTTGTCTCACAATAATTTGGCATCATTTGATTAGATTCTCAGTTTGTCGCGGTATACACTCATATTGTTTATAATTAATAATTATTTACACTATCACCGTTACCTACCATTTTTAATTTCATTAAGTACTCATCAAAATACGAATTTGGTAAGAAATCTTATTCAATATTAAATGCCGGAAAGAATCCCGGAACTGACAATTCAGAATACCGATGTCGTCAGAATAAGGACGTAGACGTGCTGCGCGGGAATGGTGCGGTGCGCCGCGCGGGGCGCCCGCCTGCCCGTTCTACCACGCGTCTGCTTCACCCCCTTGAAAACGTACAACTCGAGTATAAGAGCGCCTTAACTGAAATAGTTGTAAACCCAGTGGCCGCGGTTAAATACGAACCAGCGTTTTCAGGTTTCGCGATCAACTACATTTGTGACGGCGCACGGGTAAAGGTACAGTCAGCAGCAGAAGTCGCTATACACTCCAGGTGCTCAAAGAGAGGTAAACGTTTAAACTGTCAAAAAGTTGTTGACTGTCATGGTAGTATTTACTTGTGAGCGCTCAACGTGTCACAAATATCTTAACAGTCGATATTCATTAATTTCTACACTTACACCCTAGTCATTGATACCTTAGCTGTCAAAAAAACACTGGTATCTATGCGGTCAACGTGTCAAATATATCTGAACAATATGGAAACATAGACGTTTAAAGCATACAAGTATGGTCGAATATTGAATGAAAAATAGCCATGCTAATTTCAGGTAAAGCGTTTTGACAATCATCGAAAGCAGTGCAGACTTGTCATCACATACATCTATCTCACGTTTTGTTCTTCAACCATTTGACAGGGGCCTCTCGGTCAACTTACTGCAAACTATTTCTTTTAGCAGAATCGTCAAAACGAATGACACATAGCGAAAGCTAACTGAAGCCGAATTTAGAGCCAATTGTCAAGGCACGTTGTGGTCTCAGTAACGAGCGTTTGCGTTTCAAAGCAGAGACCGCGGGTTCAAATCTCAGTCGCACGCACCTAGATATTACAGCTTTTATTTTTTTTTGGGTTTCATTTCTATTATTAATTTGTGTCTTCTGGTTTTATGTCAATTTCGCATTAGTTTATATAATTTTTGAAGATATGTCACATGTGGTGTATGTACGATTTTCTAACAGGACGTTGTAGGTTTGAACCCGCAGTGGGCGTTCCTTAGATTACTCCTGTGCGGAATGCCATTTGATGTTTACTGCTAGGTTATATAACTAAAAATGGCCCATTTAGATCGGTCAGTATGGGAAAATCTAAAACTATAAGACATACACCGATCTCTTCTTAGGAACCCTGTCATCGATTTTAGTAACAAGAAAAACTGCATTCATACATAAAAAAAAATATGTAAAATATATTTTTCTTGTTACTAAAATCGACGACATGGTTCCTAAGAAGAGATCGGTGTATATCTTATAGTTTCAGATTTTCCCATATTGACCGATCTAAATGGGCCACCCTGTACAGTATATTTTAGTACAATAAGCGGGCTAAATAAATATATTAACATATATTTGCTCTACGGTTTGGAAGAACGGCCGCCTATGACCGATCATAAAATAAAAAAACCGATCATTCTCGTAGAACCTACTTATTTATTGTCTAAGTTTGACACTTGACGATAAAATACTTCTTTAAGAAAGGAGGTGTCAATTCGTAGCTGCTACAGTATTTTTTTTAAAAGTTAAACAGGTAAAATGTTGATGCTTAGTTACCATTGAAATAACAACTGCTTAGCAACTGGTGGCACCCTGGCTGCTGACCAAAGAATATAATACTCAACTGCTGACGTACGTGATTGGCAGTGCGTGTAGGTATTAATGACAGCAGCTTGAATTTGAGTGCTTAGTTACCACTGACTTTCTAACCGTTATTGTCATTGTGATTAAATAAGGGTGTCTGTGTTAAAGAAAAACTCAGAAGTTAAGATATATGTGACGAACTGAAAGCCTACGTGAAAATGACAACTTAGATGTCCTTATTTTTGTGACGATTGAAGTGTTTGTTTTCTTGGACACCTTGCCCGCTCAGGTATATCTGCTGCTGACTGTACCTAATGGCAGCTGGCGCTTACGCTATTAACGCCGCTCCAATACTATTGCGGTGCTACTAGAGGTAAGCGCCAGCCGCCAAAAGGTAGCTTTTCCCGTGCAACGTCACATTTAAGCCACCCAGCCACACAAAACTTGTTTTACAAGGGGGCAAAGTTTGCTCTTTAACCTCTCATGCCTCGCTTGCTCGGGCAAGCGAACAATTCTAGTCTAGCGGCCTAGCGAGTTGTTCGAAAAAGGGAACCTTGAGCGTTGCGGGATACAGGACACGAGACAAGACAGAACAAGGAAAATACTAACTGTAAAATATCAAACAAAATCAATACAAATCATTTAAAAACCGTTAACCTACTGTCAAATTGTACTGGTAACCATGGTTACTCTAGGTTAACCCCGGGTTAGTGGGATGGTGCAAGTGGCGCTAAGATAAATAATATAATGTATACCTGCGTCTGCCTGGGTGGTGTCATGCGGAACTCCTTGCGGGTCTGCTCCGGCTTGTAGGTCTCGAAGAACTTGAAGCGGTCCGTGATGTCCGCCGTCTGGATGTGGACCTCTTCCACTTTGTCTGCTGCACGGACCACATCCTTGGGTATGAAGGGCTGGGGAAATATTTTACAGTTAAAAAAAAAATATTTCAGCCTATATACGTCCCACTGCTGGGCACAGGCCTCCTCTCAAGCACGAGAGGTCTTGGCCTGCTAGCCCAATGCGGATTACACAGCAGATTTGCGGATTGCGGATCTTACAGTTTAAATTTGAATTTTCAAATTATTTAATATTAATTATTAATCACTAATTAAAAGAACTGATCAACCGATTGTTTGACCAACCAATCAATCTGCTATAGTTGCTATACTGAACCAAATAATTATTTCACAGATAAATACCATAAAATTAACCTATACAATGTGGAAAAATAAGTCGGGCCCTGCAGGGTAACTACCTTAAATCCTTAAGTTGGCTCATTTTACTTAAAGGAGACATTCCTTTATTTTAAAAAAGAAACAAAAGTGCATTCATAGATATGGAATTCGGCCATTTGTAAGGCGCTTTCAATATGGCACTTCTTCGACATTGTATGGCAGTATTAATGTATGGACTAAAATTGTAGTCGCATTTATTTTCATGACACAACTTTTGTCTTTTTTTAAAGTTGACAATAAAATTATATATTTTTTTACATTACTGTGATTTTATTCAATTTAATTTGTACTGTACAAGTGTACACAACTACGAAAAAATGAGAGAAACTTACAATTTCCTTCCTCCTGGGCACTTCCTGCGGCGGCGGCGAGGTCGGCGCGTTCTTGGCGTTGGCGTCTAGCTCCAAGAAGATGGAACGAGATTTCTTGCCGATACCTGTTCACAGACATACATTGTGTGAGCAATGGTCCGACATATAGGATCATAACAGCAGTGTTGCTGGGAATATTCATAGAATATTATGAAACTGTTATATTTTTTTAATGCTGACTTCTAGGAAAACATCTACAAACCAATATATTTACTTTGATTTTATTTAACATTTTAGGTGTTTCCTGCTGTCTTAAAAAAAAAACCGGCCAAGTTTAATGCGAGTCGGACTCGCGCACGAAGGGTTCCGTACCATTGTCCATTACCTACGCTAAAAACGGCAAACAAATCACGTTTGTTGTAAAGGAGGCACTCAAATATTTATTTTATTTTGTTTTTAGTATTTGTTGTTATATATAGCGACAACCGTAATACATCATCTATGAAAATTTCAACTGTCTAGCTATCCCGGTTCATGAAATACAGCCTGGTGACAGACAGACAGACGAACAGTGGAATCTTAGTAATAGGGTCCCGTGTTTACCCTTTGGGTACGGAACCCTAAAAATTACCTTCGTTAAAGAGCGCCTGGTCGTCTATCTCCCTGTTCCTCGGTGGCTGGTTCTCGTCGTTGAACACCTCGCCGTTCTCGAAGCGCTGTTTGATCGCTCGCGACTTCTCCGCGTCCAACTCTAGCTCGCGAGAGATCTTATCCGCCGACGTTACACCTGGGAATAGTAATAACGTTAAATGAGACACGTCTTGACAAATCGACGCTTAAGAATCAATACTGTCTAAGTAACAAATAATTTAAAATTTAGACAATTATAGCATATTATTCGTTATTTTTTTCTGCACCTAACTGCATTAAAAGGTAAAAAACGTCAAAAATGTTAGTTGGACAGTATTGATTCTTAAGCGTCGAAATAATTACTTTTAGCAATAATTACGTATCCAATAATTGCAATAATTACGTGACCAGCTGGGTGTGCTATTATTACTTGGCAAAATAAAGAAACTTAAAATATCTGTCAAATTTAAAATACCGTTAAGAGGCATTTTAAGCTATAAAAAACTAGCGACACGCCCCGGCTACGCACGGATTAACAAATTATACACCTAAACCTTCCCCATGAATGACTCTATCGATAGGTGAAAACCGCATGAAAATCCGTTCAGTAGTTTCTGAGTTTATCACGAACATACATACATACAAACAGACAGACGCGGCGGGGGACTTTGTTTTCTAAGGTATAGTTTTTAAATATAGAAACTTAAAATATTCGTCTTTAAAATATCGTTAAGATCTGTATGTATGTCCTAATCCGTCACTTGTGTTGGTTAGAAAGGGATACACATGATAGAGGCATTTTATGTTTTATAAAAAATCCTACAATAATGGATTTCATAAAAAAATACAATCAGTCAATCAAAATGTTTAAACAATAAATAAACTGGGAAACTTACCTTGTTCGCTCTGCATAACGGATTGTTCGTACATCTCTTTGATTTTAGCCTGCTTGCCCTGGAATAGAGAAATCTTCATAAATACACTTAAATAAACCTTTCTAGTCAGTTGGATTTAAGAATCACCTTACAGTCATGTGAGTATATAATCCACTATTAATAGGTGACATAAACACCAAGAAAAGAAAAGGACCTAGGTTACAGCCCTGAGGCACACCTTTAACACAGCTCCTAGATGTAATTTATACTAACAATAATAATGTATCTATCGCTGAGATACAAAATTATATGGATTATTGCTTTATTTCTAACACAGTACTAGGTATTCGCATAGGTACACCGTAATGTTGATATTTCTACATAGTGTTCTTCGACAAACACAATCAAAAGCTTTAGATAAGTCACAAGAAATAAATAAAAAAAACCGGCCAAGTGCGAGTCGGACTCGCACACGAAGGGTTCCATACCATTATCTATAAAAACGGTCACCCATCCAAGTACTGACCCCGCCCGACGTTGCTTAACTTCGGTCAAAAATCACGTTTGTTGTATGGGAGCCCCACTTAAATCTTTATTTTATTCTTTTAGTATTTGTTGTTATAACGGCTACAGAAATACATCATCTGTGAAAATTTCAACTGTCTAGCTATCACGGTTCGTGAGATACAGCCTGGTGACAGACGGACGGACGGACGGACGGCCGTTTTACCCTTTGGGTACGGAACCCTAAAAATATGTTTTAGAAAGTTGTCAAAGTAGTGTTATTATTGTTTTCTCACCATAAAAAGCCTGCTGCGAATATTCTGTATCTCCTGCTTCCTCTCGCGCGTGCGCTCTGAGCTGTTGTGCTGTCCCGTTTCAAACTTGCCGACTATCTCGCTCATGTTGCAGAAGGAGACGGGCTGCTCGCGGCCGTTAGCGGCCTTGTAGGACTTCTTGAGGATTGAGTCTTCGTCTGTAAGAGAAAGAAAAATTAATAAGACAAATAAATATTTGAGGACAGTCTTACAAAGATAGGTTGAACTGTTTGAGCCGCAAACAAAGCGACACTTGTACTGTATCATATGGTAGGGACTAGGCCAAGTTATACAAATTTTTACTAGTTTACTTAAATACATAGAAAACTCGGGAACAAATATTTTTGATAAACATACTAATTAATACGCTTGCCGAGATTCGAACCCAGAACTTCCAGCTTCGCAGAATGGAGCGTGCGTTTCGCGGCCGAGGCGTGAGAGGCCGTTAAACAGGTCTACACCTACCATCCTCATCCTCAGGCTCGCTGGAGCTGGCCTCCACTGGTATACCGTTCAGGTACTCGTCGGACACGCCCACGTCCATGCCCTTGGCTTTGAACCTAAAGAAAGAAAAAAAGATTATTACCAATTCCTATATACAGAAATATTACTTCTAGTTTGTGATTGGTAGAGGATTTTAATCCATTTAATTTCCTAACGCTAATAGAAATTTGAAGTGTTATAAACTTTATTATTATTAAGATAAGATAAAATAAGTTTTATTATGTTTGTTTATTTCTTTCTTTGTTTTTATCAATAAAGTACCCTTTATATCAAGGTAATATAGTAAGGTAATCATCTGTCAATCACAAACTAGGTAACACATACATTTTAACTATTTATGGGCACACTTAAAATAAGGCAAAAATTACATCATATTTTTGTATTTTTTCCTCATGCAGAATTTTTAGGACTTTGAGGCGATGAGGCTTGAATCGTGTATTTATATTTTATTTGGACCTTTAAAGGGTTAAAGAGCATAAAAAGTAAATGTGTAGAAATTTAGAGAACATGCACGCACACGGATACGTATACATGTACGTGAGTACGTACAACACGTACATATGTACAAGTACGTATTGCATAAGCGTAGTCTTAAATAACAATTGTAACTCCCCAAAGTCAGATGAGTTTTAACGACGAGTCATAAATCAAAATGTGTCAACACGTTTTGACTGAGACGTGCCAAAGTATACACTAATGTAATAAACAAACATAGGTATGTGTGTTCAGTCGAGAAACAATACCTCCACTCTAGGTCAGGGGGTAAAAAATTACTTTTCACATCACCTATTCAAAAAAGGGCTTTTTCACATCACCTATTCGAAAAAGGGCTTTTTCTTCCCCGCTAGGAGGGATCAAAGTGGCACTTTTCTTCCCTGCTAGGCGGGATCAAAGTTGTAGTTTTCTGTTCGGACACAATTTTATTCTTTCTTGCATACAATTTTTTTTGGTCAAATAATACATATTTTGGAACATAACAATTTCCTCATAGTGTATGTGTCACACGGTATCAAAATTATTTCGTCTTGGGCGTTAACACTTGAATCCCTCATTACGCTCAGGATTCTACAATGAATCCATGATTGTAGAATCCATCGCTTCATTCAGGATTCAATGTATATACGCCCTTGACGGAAATATATAATTTTGGTCCCTTGTAACACAAACTACTATTTCTACTGCCATTGATATCTACATCAACTTCATTAGAAGCGCGGCGCGTGGGGCGAGCCGGCGCGTGTCTATAGAATCATAACTTATTATGTACCTGTTGTACCTACAAAATACCATTGCAAGAAAATTCTTATAATTCTCCTGACTCCGATACCTATTTAGAACACACACGATACTATTTAAATAGCAGAAAATAGAAGAATTACACAAAAAATTTAAGTAGTCAAAACAAAAATATATCACAATTCACTTTTAAAATAAAGTAGAAAAAAACTAAAATCACCTCTTTTCCAAGACGTCTAACCCCATCGCTAGAAATAAAAAAAACTTCTCGCAACGTCCGACCGGTGTAACGCTAAACGATATATGACAAGGGATCTGACTATTATCCTATACAATGTAAAAAATAGCGTCGATAAAATAAAAATTATAATTTAACGCTAGGAAATAAGGTTAAATATTGAGTAATTTATTTTCGAACACCGCAACTGTAATATTGTGGTGAAGTTTCTGAAAAAAGTTGCCTGTACCACGAGAGAACTTTTCTAATGAGTTATTTTATAAAGGGGTCTTCCATAAACCAATATTTTTTGTACCAACTGAATAGAAAATGTTAATATTAAATATGATAAACAACCAAATTGTATACCTACTGTTTCTGAATCCCTCACTAGGCTCATGATCCTATTGTTACCCTTATATCATCTTATAAATATCAATAAAATGACATACGTCATTTTCCATAAACGTTTATCATCAGTCTTTCAGTTTTTTTGCACTAAAAAGAAACAAACGAATTTTTACTATAAGAAGCCTTCTACTTTTTATCAAAAAAAGAAATAGCATTTACCTGCATCCCTCTCTACCTCAAGGTCAGCGCGCAATGTACGGCGTATACCGTGCAACGGTCGTTGTGCGTTCGCACAGCGTTCCACGTTCAAAAATAGAACGTTCGAAATGTACGCGCTGACGCAAGTGCGGGTGTATAAGGTGCGAACGGATTTGATACTTGGTTTTAGGGGTCGTCCAGAAATCATGTGATCGTTTAGAGGGGGGTGGGGGTAAAAAAATATCACGAACGATTACGATGAGGGAGGGGGGGTCCGAGATGATATCACGTTTTTTCAAAGCGGGAAAGACAAGAACAACAATATTACTCAAAAATTTAATGAGATCAAATAATCCGCTCTATTTCATATGCGTATGTACCCAATAAAAAACATCATTATTATCACGTGATCTTGTGGCAGGGGGGGGAGGGGTTAAAATCACCAAATATCACCAAGGGGGAGGGGGGGTCAAAAATAGGCCAAATATGATCACATGATTTCTGGACGACCCCTTAGGATTGGTTGATATGAAAATGCCAAAAATTTCTAAATTAAAGTTTATTTACTTATGAAATAAAAAAGGTTGTTGAAATTCTAAATCAGATTAAACTTTCAAAGTGAATACAATCAACTTTGTTTTTGTAATTTTGAGAGAGAGGAGAAGAGGAGATGATTCGAGTTACATTGTACTCTTTTCCACAAATATTGGTTATGTCCACTTACTTTTCAGGAAGCAAGTTTGCTTTTAATGCACAATGCACATAAAATGCAAAATGTCTAAATCAATCTTATCAAATCAGTCCTAAATCAATAATAAAAATAACAGAACCATTTACCATTTTCATAATCCAACTAATCACAATTTCACTGTCAAGATCATTCAAGCGAACTACGCACACGTGTAAGCCCCAATACTCACTACCCACAATCGAATCTCAACCTTACCCATCTAAAAATAAGGTCGAATATGTGAAATTCGTGAAGGTGTATAAAAAAAGGATACTTAAGCGATGTAGTAATAGGAGACCGATGAAAGTTGTGGGTGTTTTCTTTGAAGATTATTGACAAGAATATTATTGTTTCGCGGTCGAGTGGTCCTGGGGCGTCGCTGGTATTTATACCCGATTACGGCAAGGCACGGTTATGGCTTTATGACGTATGATTTTACTTGTTAATGCATGTAGGTGTAAAGTTCTCTTTCTAACAAACACAAATGTAACAATGACGGAAAGGGACAAACGATTATCAACTACTTGTTAGAATTGACAGACGATTATGTTTTTAGTAAATTAATCGGATAAAGCCATTGGATTTTAAATTACGATCAAAAATTTACCGCAAGTCACCGCGCTACTTTTCATGCTTACCAACAAGCATGAAAAGTAGCAGCATTAAGGTCTACTGTGGTCTACTCCGGTCTACTCACTTGGCAAGCTTAGAAAGAAGTGCGGTGCTTTTCTCCCTCGGAGCCCTCGGTTCTCTGGGCGCGGTCTACTGTGGTCTACTACGGTCTACTCCGGTCTACTCACTTGGCAAGCTTAGACAGAAGTGCGGTGCTCTTCTCCCTCGGAGCCCTCGGTTCTCTGGGCGCGGTCTAATATGGTCGTGTGGTCTACCATGGTCTACTCCGGTCTACACACTTGGCAAGCTTAGACAACAGTGCGGTGCTCTTCTCTCTCGGAGCCCTCGGTTCTCTGGGCGCGGTCTATTGTGGTCGTGTGGTCTACTATGGTCTACTCCGGTCTACTCACTTGGCAAGCTTAGAAAGAAGTGCGGTGCTCTTCTCCCTCGGTTCTCTGGGCGCGGTCTACTGTGGTCTACTCCGGTCTACTCACTTGGCAAGCTTGGACAGCAGTGCGGTGCTCTTCTCTCTCGGAGCCCTCGGTTCTCTGGGCGCAGTCTACTGTGGTCTACTACGGTCTACTCACTTGGCAAGCTTGGACAGCAGGGCGGTGCTCTTCTCTCTCGGAGCCCTCGGTTCTCTGGGCGCAGTCTACTGTGGTCTACTACGGTCTACTCACTTGGCAAGCTTGGACAGCAGGGCGGTGCTCTTCTCTCTCGGAGCCCTCGGTTCTCTGGGCGCGGGGTCCTCCGCTACGTTCTTTTTCTCGAACACCTCAAAGCGAGACTTCACGTCGAGTTGCGAGAGCTCCTCGAGACCCAGGTCTGGCTTGTCTGATGCTGGGGATAGAAATAAATATATAGGATTAGGTATTAATTATTTTAAGAAATATAGCATGCGGCTTGCAATCCGGAGGTCGCGGGTTCAAACCCCGGCTCGTACCAGTGAGTTTTTCAAAACTTATTGTACGAAATATCAATTGATATTTACCAGTCGCTTTTCGGTGAAGGAAAACATCGTGAGGAAACCGGACTAATCCCAACAAGGCCTAGTTTCCCCACTGGGTTGGAAGGTCAGATGGCAGTCGCTTTGGCCAAAACTAGTGCCTACGCCAATTCTTGGGATTAGTTGTCAAGCGGACCCCAGGCTCCCATGAGCCGTGGCTAAAATGCCGGGATAACGCGAGGAAGATGATTACTGTGCGAACGTTTCATATGCGTATGGATTTCTGTGAAAAACATGATTTTACACAAAATAGGCGTATGTGTTATAAAGTTTTGCGTTTCACTCAGTGGCAATGGCAATAGGTAAATCAATTACATAAAATTTTAAGGATTAAAAAAGAGAGATATATATTGTTTTTTAATTTATGATCGCCATATACAGTCGCCATCAGATATATCGGAGCGGCCAAGGTGCTCACAAATATCGGAACACGCCTCTATTGTCAGGGCGTTAGAGCGCGTGTTCAGATATTGTGAACACCTTGGCCGCTTCGATACATCTGATGGCGACTGTACAATATGACATTACCTCTGGCAACATCGGGTGGTAGCTCGATGGGGTTGCTTTCGCAAATAATCATTTGGTGTTTCTTAGGAGGCGCCGCTGCAAAGAAAAAAAAACATATTCTTAGTTTATGACGTTCATGTATTAAAATATAACAAGCGCTGGTGGTCTAGCGGTAAGAGCGTGCGACTTTCAATCCGGAGGTCGCGGGTTCAAGTCCCGGCCCGTACCAATGAGTTTTTTTATGGATAAAACTACCCTTTCACAGCAGTTTCGGTTAAAATTTAACCAACAACACACATTCAAAACAAACACACAAAATGCCAAAATTTTCTTGGGCGAATTGGGACAGCGTTTAAGGGAAAGAGGTCATGACCCTCGTTCCGGGTCATTCCTGACGCAGAGGCTGTCTATCGCTATTCAGCGTGGCAATGCGGCGTGATGGGCACCTTTGCGTCTGGAAGGGCGCGGGATGAGTTGTTTGACTGAGTGGTGGCTTTGTTTAGTTTAGTTTTAATTTAGTTTATAGTTAATTTTAATGTACACACAAATAAAATATAACTTAAGAACTTTACTCTTTTTATAGTTGAATCATCGAGAGCGTGGAATGTAGTAGTATTGTTTGTTTACAGGCATTCTATATTTGAATTTTCTATTTTCTTGTACTATCAGCATACAACCACTACAAATGCAATTCCATCTTTAGACCAGCGGTGGAACAAAAATGGGTTTTGATAACATTAAAGTTTTTTCTTTTTTGATATGTTATTGCATGCATGTTAAATAACATTTATGTAAAATATTAGAAAATTATAGGTGGAGCGTTCGGCCATATTTAAATATTTCAATTTTGCTAAATAACTATGTAAATATAAAATTAAAGTTACAAAAAACTGTAACATGTTCAATAACACTTTAATTTATTCACAATATTCGGTTTTTAGAAATCTGGAACAGCTGCTTTCTGGTGAACGTAAAAACACGAATTACTTTGTCAATAAAGAATTAAAGTAGCTGATATTGTAAAATTACGATATTATCTATCAACTTAGTATACTTGTAAAAAATTAGAAATGTAGACAATGTGCTTGTCTAGATATTGATTTCTGGTTAAGCAGTATAGCCAATATTGAATTAAAGTTTGTAGAGTTAATATTACACAGTCATAATAAAGATCTTAGTTCCCACACAAAATATTAGAAATATAAAATCACGGCGACACTAAATACTGATACGTAAGTATGCATTCCGCGCTTATATTGAGTTACATTTCAAACGCGCGGCGTTTTCGCGCGCCGCGCTGTGCGCCGTGGCAGGAGGCAGCGATCGACGGTGGCGGGCTAGCGATTAGCGCGGTGCCCGTAAAAAATACGCAAAACGTTTATAAAATTATTATCAATGGTAAATAGTTATATTGTTAATATGTAGTAGGTACACTAATGGAAACTTACCTACACTCATTTATTTCTATATGTACTAGGGATTGCCCGCGGTTTGGTTTACGTAGAATTCGTTATCGTGTTAAGTATAGAAATAATAGATACATTTGAAAATTATTTTAGGTGCATTGTCATACAGATAACCACCCTTGTTAAAGTATTCTTCAAATTCAATAGACAGGTGTCATTTCAATATAATTTTGCGTAATTTGGCGCTTTTAGGTTATAAATGACTAGCGACATATATTTTTTGTTTAAGAGCGATATCCGATATATAATATATCTCCGCTAATATTTACTTTATCATTTAAATCAATTTCAAACTAACGTTATTCAATATTTATCATTTTAAAGTCAATTTTACCAACCAACTGAGCTTTACGAGTATACCTACGGAAACAACTCAAAATTTGCATCAAATTAAATGCCACTCTTCTTATCCGTTTCGAACAATCAAGAGGGCCTTTACGAGCTGATGTAGTGAAAATTTTATTTAACCCTCGTCCCTTGAAACCTTCACTACGCTCGAGGTTCAACTTTACGAACCACTCGCTACGCTTGTGGTTCAATTTTAGAATGTTTCGCTTGTTTGGGTATCAATATTAGCATGATTAATCAACAAATTTTCCCCTTGTAAAACAAATAAATAAGGTAGGTGAGGTGCAGGCATATGAGGCCCGGCGGGTAACAAGGCCCAGCATTCAAAAATAGCAGTTGCTCCCTATTATTCTGAATTTGTACTTGTTGCTAAGAAGATCCACTGTCAGTGCAGGTAAAAAGGTCCAGTCCCGGGCCTTATTGAACGTATGAGATGAAATAATAGATTAAAATATTTTTAGATAATTTTGAATATTTTTAATCTCTCATTAATAAGGCCGATTTGAAGAAACTTCTATGAAATTATGACTTATAAATAACACCTTCACTGCGTGGGCTGTCCAAATCGCTGCAAACTTTTCTTGGTCTAACTCTAATAATTTTTCACTTGCTTTATTGACCTAAAGACGTTTTAAAGAATCAAAAAGTCTAATAACATTTAGACACTTATACTTTTTAAAGGCAGTAACTACTTACTTATATAGGTAACTTTTCTTATTAATACATAGGTAGTTATTTACGATAGAAGTGCGAAAAATTGAAATTTTGCAACGAATGACGAATTTTAAAACACGGCCAAAGGGAGTGTTTTAATGTGCTTATTATAGCACCGGTGTCGTAATGTAGCACCAGGGCCCTATTTCACCAACGTGACATTGTTGCTGACGTCACAGGCATCCATGGGCTACGGTTATAGCTTACCATCGGACGGGCCTTATTCCTGTTTGTCACTATCATTGTATTATTAAAAAAAAACTTTATTATATCGGCAAAAAACAGGTATCTTTCTTGTGATGTTTATGATGATAATGATGACAATTGACACAAGATTTCAAAGAACTTTCGGTAATTCATGACAGTAAATGAGTTCTGTGTCGGAATTTCGTGACAACTGTCATATTTCTTGTGACAATTGTCCAAGTCCCAGCCCCCCCTTTGCTACAGTCCAACCCGAAAGGCACCTTAGGTCGGCGCTTACGTCATTATTACCGGCGCCCTAATACTAATGAAATGAAAATGAAATGAAAAATATTTATTTCGAGCAACTATGGACTCATACAGATTTGTTAGTAGACTTACGTTCCTAATATTAGTACCTAATTAACTATTACAATATATATACACTGCTGGAAACATGCATTTCGCAGCAGTGTCTCATATACGGGCAGTCAAGTCTGTCCGCTATCACACACAGGATAGGGTTGGGGCTGGCCCGCACCCGGCGCACCAGGGATGTGCATCGTGCAAACTAATGCGGTGCTACGCGACGTAAGCGCCGACCGCCATATTCAACGTGGTTTGTCACATAGTACCCTGTAAAGGTATGATTCCAGGGATAAAAAATATGTTATAACGTTATCCAGCGTATAATGGAATTCATAAAAGTTTTTCTTTATAATTACTACAAGTAAATTTGTTCATATTTGCATATTATTAAAAAGGTAAATGAAAAGTAATTGAGTAATTTAATTACTAATTAATGTAATCACAATTGCAAATTACACAGAAAAATTAATTACATGTATTTTAATTTTATGTAATTAAATTACAAACATTTTAATTACATGTAATTAAATTACACGAGTAATTTATTACATGTAATTCAATTACACGAGTAATAAATTACATGTAATTAAATTACACGAGTAATTAATTACGCCCAACACTGGTTGGTGGCAAACAACCACACCGCTCGTCTGATGGTAAGCGGTTACCGTAGCCTATAAAGGCCTGTGACGTCAGTAACAGTGATGTCGACAAATGTCGCACCTGTCACGTTGGTGAAATAGGGCCCAGATGTACAGTAAAAATCATGTTAAAAGATAATACTAACTGTTACGAATAAATATTTATACTGTAAAAAATTATCCCACCAAAAACATTTTCATGTAAAATGTTGCTAAGACGAAACCATAAGCCTAAGACTCGCACTGTTAAAAAGTTATCAGATCTCTTGTCGAGCCAAGCTTCAAACTCTACAAGCCCCTTCACTAACTCTACACCTTAGTCAAAATATGTGGCTTGGCTGTTTTGCTACCGCCACATGGGCATAAGGTGAAAAACTTATTATAATCATTATTTTTAGGGTTCCGTACCTCAAAAGGAATAAAACTGAACCCTTATAGGATCACTCGTGTGTCTGGCTGTCCGTCTGTCACAGCCTATTTGCTCCGAAACTACTGGACTAATAAGTTGAAACTTGTCTATAACCCAAAGACATACATGTAAAGTAAATATGTAATATAAATTTAAATAAAAGGGTCACTTTTGAGATGAATGATAAATAGAAGAAAAAAAACTATATCTTTGTTATATATCAAATGAAGGGGCTCATTTTAGAATTAGAATCTCAAATATATTTTTTTCATAATTTTAAAATAAATAGTTTAGAAGTTATTTAAGAAAACAGGCAAAAAATTAACATTACCCTTATCTCCGAAACTACTGGGTCTTTTTATTATGAAAAAAATACACATATTAGCTCTTTACCTATAGATGACAGGAAAACCTATTAGAAATGTGGAGCTAAGCGTGAGCAGGCCTATGGAACTCTCTGCGCGAGCTCGGATTAATACCTACGAATCTGCTCCCGTTCACGGTAGAAAAGCAAGCCAGTTGGTTGCCACACGCGCTCACGTACGCACGTCACCGCGCGCCGCACTGTCAAATTTTACGATAGTTACACGGACGGCGGGATTCGGGAAATGAATTAGAGATGCACTAGATAAGAAATAGTAAAGATATGTGACGTTCCACGGCAAAAGGTACCATTGCCCCGACTGAATATTGGAGTGGCGATCATAATAAGCGTAAGCGCCAGCCGCCATAAGGTACCTTTTGCCGTGGAACGTCACATATCTTTACTATTTCATATCTAGTGAAATCTAACGGCGCGATATCTTAAAGTTCGAATCGCGCGGGTAGTAGGTACCTACCTACTATTGAATTTCTTTAATTAAACATGTAATGTTTAATATGTGTGACAAATGTATAAATTTAGATATCTATCTATTTGAAATAGGTAGTAAATTTTTAATTTATTTTGGTAAATGTTTATTTTAACGACAGTAAGTTTACACCGGAAAGTGCCTACTCATTTTTGCTCTGGTTAACTTATAATTAATTACCTTTATTCATGGGGTTTCTATTATTTTTCTTTACTATGTAACATTAATCTCTATCTGGTTTTAAATCACACGAAGTTTTAAAACTAATTCTTGCTGGGATTATTGCGTGGTTTATAAAACGGCATAAACACTGCGGTTACTGCAGGGACATATGACCTTTTAAAATGACTATTTCGCAAACACTAAAGCATAATCGGAATATTAGGTATAATTTAAGATTTAGCTTTCCTTTTATTTCACTCCTCTGTTTAAGTGGGTATTTATTTATCATTTCTAAGCGTCAGCAACCCTAGCGTTGTGCCGGTGCGCGCGGTGCGGGGAGCGGCGCGTTGAAGGTCACTCCATTGTATTTTTGTGTAGGTATCAAAACGGTAGGTACTTGCGTTTTGTTTGAGAGATAAGTATCTGTTCGTAAGAACTATTGTATAATCTGTGGCGTGAGTCGGACTTAAGTACTTAGTTTTTGATCCGATCCCTACGGGTTTTTAAAAGACATTTTACTCACTTTTCACTAAAAAAACATATTGTTAAAAATTGTGTAATGTACGGAACCCTTGGAACGCGAGTCCGACTTGCACTTGGGCGATTTTTTTATTATACATACAATAGTTCTTGTAGAAACGAAACGGCCGAGCTACATACTTTGACTAAGGTGTAGAGCTAGTGAAGTTAGGGCTTGTAGAGTTAGAAGCTTGGCAAGAGATCTGATAACTTTTTGACAGTGCGAGCCTTATGGTTTCGTCTGGGCAACATTTTACATCAAAATGTTTTGGTGGGATTTCACTTCTTTTTGTAAGTTGCTTATGACAATCTTCCATCCCCTAATTTAAAGGGTTGGGGGTGATTTACTATTAAAAATCCTGAAATAAGTATCTGGGGGCATCTGTTACACAATGTACTTCTTACTGATTCCCCATATAAACCCTTCACCCCGTAAGGGTAAACTTTGGGGTTGAAATCTGCCTTCAGCCCGTAAGGGTAAACTTTGAGGTTGAAATCTATTCTATATCCTTCCCCATAACAATACCTATCTACATATCAAATTTCAACTAAATCGGTTCAGCGATTATTGATTCCCCATACAAGATTAAACCCCCTCATCATCCTCTTAGGAATTAAAAAATTCAAGTTTTTGAATTTATTTGTTGTTTGTGTACTAAAACTATCTTACATATCAAATTTCAGCTTCTTAGAGGACTTCAGGAAGTACCCTAAAGGTATTGATAATCATCAAGTGAGTGAGTCAGTGACGAAATCGAAGTTTTTAGATATGAATAAAATCTAAAGTATACGAGCTATGCAATTGATATGCTTAATAAGTCCGAGAACTTTGTTTATCTAGTATAATCCAACCCCAAGTTATGAGGGTTCCAAAAAACGACGAAGCGCTTCAAGAAAAGGTAGATAGTGCCCTTGCGCTTTGCTCGTCTTGGCGGGGGCACTGCCGTGCCCCCAGATGTTAAAACATAATAATAATAAAGCTTTATGTTTAGTGACTTTAGTTACCTACTATTTTCGCGTAAACTAGACAATTTTTATATCTTTAGTTAATAAGGCCCAAAAGAATTATTTTTAACTTATTATAAATATCCTCTTGTTTTGAAGTACCAAATATTGTTATTTGTATATGTATAACTCTTAAGTTAAAAACAATAAAATCTGTTATTGTCTACTGTCAAAATTATTATTTTTTGCGGGATTAAGTAATACCCTGCTAGTGTTCAATAAGGCCCACAATAGGACTTTTATAAAAGGTATATTTTCCAAGAGTATCGTAATATTTTTATAACTATTTTGGTATAATGAAGAAACTTCAATAAATAAGATACCTATTTGAGTGAGTTTTTCATACTTAATATCCTGTTTATTAAAAAAAAAACATTTTAATTTAAGGTGGGCCGTATATAGGCATATACGGCCGACACGGAATATACAATAAGGTGAGGTCACTTACCTTATTGTATATTCAATATGTATACGTGTAATATTGAGCAGTTGGTTTATAATATACATAATATGATATTGACGTTGAATAGGACAGGACATGACAATAGGAACCAGAAATAGGTATAGTCGGTCAAACCAATTTGTCAGTAAATAAAAACAAAAAACTATATTCATCCTTTTCTTTTGGGTGCTAGTACTAGTGTAAGTCAAAGATAGTATGATGATTCTCTCTATGTTTGAAATGAGACAGTCCTTTGACAAACTATGGTAAAAAATAGTTGTGAATATCATGTACATTTTTATTACAATTTCGAAATTCAAATGTACTTCCTAATCAACTCGGCCACTAAACTAACTGATAACTTGGTATCCGATCCGCTAACTCGGCGAATGAATCGCCAATTCGCCAACTCTCCGAGCCGAGTCAACGCTATCACACTGCTACTAAGGCCATTCAAAAATAAACCTTAATTCGAGAGCCCGAAGGTTCTTATATGACAAACAATACATTACGACTTAAAACTTTATGGGAAACAAAGGGACCCCTTTAATTTCACGTAATGTCCGCATCTAATTTATATATGTCCACAGTAAACAAACAAATGAATGATAAGAAAAGACAGACAGTGCTGTGAGCGGCAGGTGGGGCGAGGCGAGGGGCGAGGTATAGGTAGGCTATGATAGGGTCTCGGGCGCCGCGCCGGCGACACTGACGGACCAGCGCGGCGTATGTATGAATTTCGCGCCTTTTACAATATATTTTACTATTACAATGCAAGCTACACACCGAAATTTCTCATTTTCCATAATATGGCTGCGTATATTATTTTATAGTAATAGACTTATTTTTACAGACTCTAATTCAATATTAGATATTATAGGACAAAAAACGCATATTAATTCTAAAGCATATATCTTATTCTTCTAAATTTTTAGCTTGCCTATTAACTTAAGAATTTAGATATGTTGTTGTGGATTTATTAAACTTTAATTCAATATCGACAAAATAATAAGCTAATTTGTAGTTTGACTAAGAAGCACGTTAAAAAAATTTCTAATAATTTTACATTATAAAGCGTCATACATATTATGAACGATGGAACTTAAACATTGCACTTTAATTCAATATTAAAAAATCATTACTAAAAATATATAAATACCTAATTTATATCTAACGCTCGTTCTAACTTTTCGTCATATTTTACAAATATGCTTAAAAATATGTCCCATGTCAGATAAGTATCACTTTTTCATCTTTAGAATTATCAAAACTTTTAGTGCAAAAATCCGGTCCCACTATTGGTCTACTTCTCGATAATTCAACTATACAATTGAATGATCTTTTTTTCACGTTTACAATTTTCACGAATTATTTAATTATTGCAACAATTACACTTAGGCCCACTTGCACCATCGCACTAACCCGGGGTTAAGCGGTTAAACCGTTAACTAGTGTCAAATTGTACTGATAACCATGGTAACTCCAGGTATAACCGGTAAACCCCGGGTTAGTGAATGGTGCAAGTGGCCCTTACAATCACAATTCATGACGAATACAGTATAAAGGACTAAACAATTAAAATTACGTCCACTCAAGCGAAACATAAAGGATAAACTGAAACTATAGTCCCAGTAATGACTAACAAATATAATTACAAATTATTATTAAACCAAATGACTCATTTGCAATAATTGTCTTTGAGGAATTCATTATTTTTATCATGTGTTTGTATACCAACAGCAAAAACCTAACAAATAATTATGAGGAAGTTTGAAATTTAAAGAGGCATAAGTATTATTTTAACATGCCTAAGCTACACTTGCACCATTCCACTAAACCGGGTTAACCGGTTAAACCTGGAGTTACCATGGTTACCAGTACAATTTGACACTGGGTTAACGGTTTAACCGCTTAACCCCGGGTTAGTGGGTAGAGCAAGTGGCCCTAAGTAAATGGACTAAGGGCCGGTTGCACCAAGCCGTCTGTCACCGTTAAAGCGTTGGCTAAATTTTATTGTATGAGGTTTTTCTTATGACCTTTTTTATTTGTGTGAAACTTATTTATAATAGAAACCAAAAGTTCCATACAAATTACAAAATTTTGGATATTTTTTATATTAATCAAAGCAACCACATCGGTGAATTCTGTGAAAGAAACAGATTAGTCGACCACTAAATTTTTGTGTCTCTATGGCGCCTGTTTTCAAGGTACGATAGAGACCCTGGGGTCTGCCATCTCGTGACCTGAATTGAAAGCGAAAACAATTCACGCTTCTAAGCAGGTGCTGCCATCTACACTTCACGCTGGCTCTATTTCGCATTATAGGGCTTGCCATCTAGTGGCTTAAATCTAGAAATGGATACTTGACAATGCTTCGCGCCAAGGGTTTTAATAACAAAACTTCCGTGAGACACAGACATATTAAATATAGTAAAAACGACCGACATGTTTCACTCCGTACCGAGGAGTGTCATCAGGAGCTTGCGTTTACGGTGACGGACCGGCGCAGACTGCGGGCCGCAGCCCTCCGCGCCCGATGTGGCGGCAGGGGGGGCGAGAAACTATCCTCATCCTCATCGAGCGTTTTTCGACTTAAAATACGTGAGTGACCTGTTTTTACTATATTTAATATGAATAGGGGGTTTCTTTGCTGCAGGTCTACAGTTCATGCGCGCTCCCTATAGTATTTTCCAACCATATACATACAATGAATAATCTTACCGTCTGTCTGGTCGTCTCCGTCTACGGGTTTGGGTTCGAACAGCTGTTTGAAGTGCGGCTTGCAGTAGAGAGTAGTGTGGTCGCTCTGGTATGTCTCCACACTGTTAACAATAATTATATCAATTTACCTCAGAACCAGATCATTTCTCCTAAGCTGAGAGACGATTTTTTTATTTGCTCTTTGGCAGTAACAAGCAGTTCTTCTAGTCTAGATAAGCCATCATAAAGTAGTGACTAATCTAATAAGGCCCACTTGCACCATCCCGTGGAATCCTAGTGGAATGGTACAAGTGGCCCTTAGGGGTATAAACATCGTCTTTGAGAGTATTGTTTTTTTTCTTGCCAATTTGAGTGTCCCACTGTTGAGTAACGGCCTCTCCCCTTGACTATCGGTTTTGTGTTTCTTCTAGAAACAGTCAAATACTTACGTGAGCTGCTTGTTGCACTGCGTACAGCGGAAGCACTCCTTATGCCACGCACGTTTTTCCGCTTTGATGCGTTCCATGGCGTAGACGGGGCGGGAGCATGCGGCGCATTGAGGGTTCTCGTCGGCGGCTTGCATCTTCTTGTGGAGCTTCGATGAGCTCCTTGACTGGAAAGAGATTTTTAGAAATTTGACAGTTATTATGACATCTCGGATCTAGATTTCGCTAAGTCCAGTGTAGTCGACTACTGCCCCGATGAAAATTAGTTCGTCTAGTTCAGTCACCTGGAATAATATGTATTCGAAGGCCGCAAAAATATGTGACACGCTATTATGTCCCTACAAACAAGATCGTGTCAGATATTTTTGCGGCCTTTGTTGTGTAACATACTACTGCAGGTGACTGTTTCACACAACAATTTTGTTTATTGTACCTAATAAATTTTGCACATACATGAAGATAAAATGACCCAGTAATGGGAACCATAATAGTAATGTTTAATCTAGTTTATTTTGATCGTATAATAAAATTGCATGAGACGTTTATTGCTGAAATAATTTACTTTTCAAAAACGTTGTCCACAAAATCCTCCTCAAAACAAACCTGATCTACAGATAAATTTCAGTTGAAAACCATTTCTAGTCTGAGCTTTGCAATTAACAATCAAAAATTCCAAGACAGTATACCTACTTATGTCATTGAATTTTATTTAGTGTGTGTTTTGTGTACAGTGACGTAGATATTTTGTGCTAAATTGTAAGCTAGATAGTCCTTTGTAGTACAAGTTCGATTTGATTAGTTTAGACTATGGCTTATAATTCGTTCACCATTATTAAAACTTGTCATGTATGCCGTTGTCTGGTCGAAGTTGGGATGGTATTCCGTACACAACCATAAATATGAATCAAATCGTCACAATCGACTAATTAGTGCTGTTGATAGTCGCGTGCGCGAGAGGAATGCTACGGTCTGCTGCGTTACCTCTTCACTCTGTAATTGGTCATGTGAAATTGCTGATATGGAGATAAGGCGGCGTAGTGTGCCATCATTCAAAATGATCGCTCACCGTATATAGTATTTTTCAAACTCGATGGGTACCGTAAACCGGGGTTACTTTGATCAATTTTAGAGTTTGACACCATTTTTTGACGATCCTAATATACGTAAAAATATGATATAAAAATATAATAATCGGTTTTTTCTCTTCTTTCCGCCTGCCAAATAAAAAAAAATTAAGACTTATATTTTTTTCAGAAATAAATAAAAACAACGCAATCAAAGTTATATTGAGAATGGGGTTACTTTGAAACCACTAATTTTTTTGCTGACAATCTAAAGTAGACCCGCTAAAAAGCCCGTAAAAAATAAAAAAATAAAAATCGGTTAAGTACTTTTTAAGTTATTTATATTTTTAAGGTGTGGGGTTACTTTGATAACATACCAAATGATAAAAATTAATAACTTTAAGCGGTTATTACATTATCTACTATAAATAACGTAGGATTTTAACTTATTATCTGACTTAGCAACTGATTTTTGAATTGCAAGCTTTACGGTTTCAGTAAATTTGGTCTGTGCACCCGGGTTTTTGATATGTTGCCTTTATACTTATTGTATAAAGTTCTATAAAAATAATTGTATGCTTTCGATGCGGCACGAATAGATTTTGTGCCCGCCACTATGTGTGCGAGTGCATCATTGAGTTGTTCTTCTTGGTATTTTTTGTAGTCTCGTTACCCGATTTTTTTTTTGTAATCTCTGGCATTGTTTCTATAAAAAAATCAATGCATATTTATTAATAGTAGAATTAATTAATACCCTGGTGGGCTGGTGGCCTTACGCACGTATAATAAAACACCTAAAGGAAAGACGCAGGATTAAATATAGCCAATTTCCACCCAGAAAGTTAATTCCATACAATAGAAACGGGTAAAAGAATGTTTAAAATCAGATGAGCAGTTCCGGAGATCAACATTTACATACAAACTTATAATTCTACAACCTCTACCTCTTCCACTGACTCAAACGATACCTATTTATTATTGGAAAAGATACATAAAAAAACGTAAGTTGCCAAAGTAATTCATGTTGTTACTTTAATATTTTGATCAATTTCACCACGTATAAGTGATCAAAGACACCCCGACCCATGGATTCCCCGGCTATGTGCGCATGTGTAGGTTGTCGAATACAGGTATTTTTTTATAAACTCACGAATAAACAGTGATTAACCTAAGACACTATAAAATTACATGTATTTAATTATTGACACAAATACAGTTAAAGTTATTCAACCAATAAAACCAGGAAGAAATGCGTACCTGCCATTAATTTTTTTTTTCAAGACGAAATAATAATATTACACTCGCATCCGGTTACTGGGCGATGAAACAACTATCAGTGTTGTCAATAAAGAAAAAATAACTGCGAAGGTATTTTCCAACTCGTCAAAACAAGCACTTTAGTAGCGGAGGGAAGTCGTTATCAAAGTCGACCCGCAAATCAAAGTAACCCCGGTTTACGGTACCTATACCTTACGCTGACAGATGTCATTGTCTCATAAATGTAGAAAAGTCGGGCTTAATGTCTTAACTTAAGATATCATTTTTCTAAGTACCAGTCAACCAAAGAAAAAAGCAATCAATATAGAATATTTCCTTATACTTATACCTATATGTATATCTTTATACTTTTAAATAAATAAATAAATACCTTATACTGATGACCTGTCGCTGCTCCTACTCCTAGTAATTCCTGGACTGGACTCCTACAGGTCATAAATCAAAGCAACTCACCTCAGAAATATTCTCTTCATCCATGCCTCTTCATATACTTCTTCTTGACCTGCCGCTGCTCCGACACATGGACTTCCTGGTACCTGCTCTGGACCCTGAACTCCTGGATAAAGGTCAAAGACTCCACAAACCAAAAGTACTCACCACAGAAACATTCCCTTCATCTTATGCCTCCTCATAGACTTCTTGACCAGCCGCTGTTCCGACACCTGGACTTCCAGGTAGCTCCTCTGGACCCTCGACTCCGTCTGAATGACGGTCTGAGAGGACTCCATCAACTTACAAGACAAGACAAAAGACAAAAGAAACTCACCACAGAAATGGTCCCTTCATCCTTATGCCTCCTCATGGACTTCTTCTTCTTAACCTGACGCTGTTCCGACACCTGGACCTCCTGGTAGTTCCTCTGGACCCTCGACTCCGTCTGGATGAGGGACTGAGAGGCCTCCATCGTCGAAGCGACGGAGTTGTGCGTTGCTGTAGCCATTGCCATCTTGTGCTCTGGAAATAAATTACATTTCATAAGCACCTTGTAAAGTTGTATATCTATAAAAAAATATACTGTTATTCTTCCTGTTCTATAAATTTTGATAAGGCCAAAAACAAATGAAAGTGTAACTAAATAGGAAGACTTGAATACGCTTTTGTTGCCTTTTTATAGTTGGAAGACGAAATATTATTTAAAATCTGACAGTCTGAAGCTAAACAATATTGAGTCTGTACCTCAACCGTGACGAGACGGGTTTGCGTTAAGTGTCATTTTGTATGGGATTATGAGTTTCCAAAACGTCCCGCTTGGCGCGCTGTTCAAACTCCCATACAAACATAGACATAACGCAAACGCGAACGCTCGTCACCTTATCGAATTAAATGTACACTAGGGGTTCTGATGACGGACTAGAGGTGGTTTCGACCAAAATTAATAACATGTGCATTCCTTATATAAATTTTAAAACAGCAAACACCTGATTTTATTAACAAACTAATTTAATAAATAAGTTCACAATAAGTACCGTACGAAATCGGTGACACCAGCAACATTTTAAATGTTTAACACTTCACGTCCTCAAACTATGCTCTCTCAGAGTCAAAACTAAAATGTTTAGGAGAGACAGACAATCCGTCTTTTATACACAAAAATGAGTAAACGTTATTTATTTACATTGATTCATTTCGGTTTGCGAAGTGAGTGCGCGCTTTACGTGGGTATATATGAGATGTGTCAGAAGATGGTTTTGAGTTTTACATCAACATAATAGAAAAAAGTAGAGAATTATGTCATAATATAAGGTTATAAACCGAAATAAACGTCAAATACGAAGGGAAAAATTAATTACTCCGAGGCCTCCAGTATGGACACTGGAGCCTATGGTCATTTTATATTTTTGTTTTGGAAAGTAATTTAATTTGTTCTTAGAGTATTAGGTTACCTTTTCGTTTAGTTTAGTTAGGAGTGGCTAAGTTTAAGTACTCCCATCCTGAAGGCCGGTAACGCACTGAACCCCTCTGGTTTACGGATGTCCATAGGCGACAGTAATCGCTCAGGGCTTGTGCACAAATCACGCGAGGTTCGATAGGGGGAGGGAAGTCACGAAAAAATCTCGATAGCTCACGTTGGGGGAGGGGGTATAAGGAGACCTCACGTGTATTTTTCTACAGTGAACGAAACTAAGAAAAAAAGACCTACCACATGAGTAGATACTTTTTCTCGGTTTCGTTAAGCATAAATCTTCACTCTGCACTTCAAAATAGCGAGTCTATTTAACGAAAATAGAAAAATAAACAAGATTTTCTATATACAACACTATTTATTTTAAAATAAGGTCGAATGAAAAATTTCAAAAAAATATACGTGAGGTTGTGTGGGGGAGGGGGGTAGCCAAAAACCTCACCAAATATCACCAAGGGGGAGGGAGGGATCAAAAAGTAGCCGAAAACACCTCGCGTGATTTGTGCACAACCCCTTACCATCAAATGATTCGTCTGCCTATTCGCCTCCAATATCATAAAAAAATGTATATTTCCTCACAGAGCCACTAATTAATTAAACTGTGATAATTTAGCTATCTCCCGCGATTAAGTCAGTCCTGTTTTACGCGTTCCACATAGCCTGCCCTAGCGTTATAGCTCGTAAAGTTATATATAACTCACATATAGTTACACCTACGCGAATATACCTCGGTGCTTTCCCGTTTGTGTCGAGATTTATCATTTCCTTAGCGTAGGGTTTAGCACTCGGTTTTTATGGATGGTCCCTTTTTTACCTTTTTTTACTGAGCGCTATTATAGCTGGTCTAAGTTTGATTAACCAGTTTAAATTTGCAAAAGGAAAATACAAACAAATTTAAATGTATGTAATGTAACTAATGTATTGCAGGGAAGACCGTCGAACGGCAAGAACTCTCATATTTGTATATACATACGTCGCTCAAACATACTACTACCGTACCGTTCCGTACTATTATCTATAAAAACGGTCACCCATCCAAGTACTGACCCCGCCCGACGTTGCTTAACTTCGGTCAAAAATCACGTTTGTTGTATGGGAGACCCACTTAAATCTTTATTTTATTCTGTTGTTATAGCGGCAACAGAAATACATCATCTGTGAAAATTCCAACTGTCTAGCTATCACGGTTCGTGAGATACAGCCTGGTGACAGACGAACGGACGGACGGACGGACGGACGGACAGCGGAGTCTTAGTAATAGGGTCCCGTTTTACCCTTTGGGTACGGAACCCTAAAAAAGGAGCTTCACTTCTTCACACACACAAACACAAGTAAAGTTAAAAGAGACGAAAGAGCGACATATTACATAAAATGGGTGACATATTATTATTTTGCAATTGCAGATCAGAATCGCTACTACCTACTCCTGACCTGAACGCAATAACTTATAATTTTATTATACTTAAAAAAAATACTTGTTACTTTTTACCTACACCGTCTTGTTGTTTTCGACGTAACAAGAGCACACCGAAAAAGTATTTCTATATATACCTACTCGTCCCGATTAAAGCAGTAATACGACACTATGTTTTCCTTCCATTAAACCGTTGGCTAACTTTCGTTACATCGGTCCAGGTTCCGGGCAAAGGGTTAGAAACGTTACAGTGATAATCTATAAATTGTAAACACAGATGTCAATCGCAATGAAAAAATCAACGATGATCAACTCTGGCCAACTCTCTGGCTGGTTTCTGTATTTACAATTTGTAGATTGTAATAATGTGGTACGTCCCACAATTAAAAAGGAAAAATATATTTACGTTACAGTAATAATTGGGAATTATAGTTTAATTTGTTTAGTTAAGCATACTGTATAGGTATACTTGTTTATTTGAAACTAAATTTTTAGTAACGGTACCATGTTTACAACCAATATGTTGTAGCAGTGTCTGTCTGACGAAACCAGATTTTTCCGATGAAGGTTCGGTTTTTCCCTATAGTCTGTAATTCTGTATCTTTAGGTATTTAAATAAAAGTAAACAAAATCTACTCTCAAATGGCTCCTTAAGTCAGTTGAGGGTAGATGAAAACATTACATGATCAAATAATGTAAGTAGGTTAAAGTCGGGTCGTTCAGTGACAGATCCAGGCGCTTTTGTATTTGGTTGGTTAACCAATAAATGTTATAACACTTATAACTACCCGAAAATGTACAAATTGTTTGTTTACTTACCTAATACCTAAATACTTAATACCTAAAGATACAGAGTATAGTTTCTCCTTCGTCGAAACATGATTTTCATGCCGAAACCGATACTTCAGTCGGACATTAATAGATAGTTACCGTAAACACAGGTAACGTTAGTCCAGGCCCCAATTTCACCACGGTGACAGGTGCGACAATTGTAAAATCACTGTTGCTGACGTCACAGGCATCCATGGGCTACGGTTACCACTTACCATCGGGCGGGCCGTATTCCTGTTTGCCACCACACTGAGAGAAAAATCATCACCAGGAATAATAAACAGTTCTGTACTGGGGGAAAAAATGAAGTTTTAGTAGTAATCATGGAAGTTTCACTATTTCTGTAAAATTTACTTATTTCTACAAACAGCTCAGTAATACTAAATCTAATTTCAGCAAACAGACTTTAGTAAATGGAGCATTAAACAAAGTTCAGTATTTGTTACAATCCATTTTTATTACTACTAAAATTCTCCGATTTTTACTAGTAAAGTTTGTGATTTTTGGAAAAAAGCATCTGTGATTTCAAGTTATGATTTTAGTAAATGTCTCACTTACATAGTTTTGTAATATCTAAAAAACGAGTTCGCGGGAATAACATTACCCCATTTAAAATAACAATTCAGTTGTTACTATAGCGACATTACAAAGTTTACTGGTATTTAGTAGATAGACTTGTTGGGTTTATGTTCATTGTTGTACCAATCACTAAACGAGTTTTGTAATACCAACACAGCTACTTGCTACGTTCATTTGGTTAGAGTTAGTATTGTGTCGGATGTCGGGCGGGCGTGTCTCGTGTCTTCTTTGTTTAAAACATACTTAAGTTAAATAATAAATTTAGGATATATTGTGGGCCATGGACATATTAACCCGCGACCTACTGTGTAGTTGGGGTCTACAGGAATATATTGTTCTGCAACTTCGAGCTAGCTGTTGTTATTCTAGTGATAATGACATCAAAGGTAAATCTAAACTGTTTGCAATTCCAACCTCCCTAGCACAGGTGCGCCGCGAGAGCATGTTGCGCGCGTAATAACTACTAGTCTCTTTCTGACTGTATGAATAAGAAAGGAATGGGTAGAATATCTCGACAGGCTTTTATAGTGCCTCTTTAGTACAGAGATATACTACCAAATGCTTTTTTATTCATACAGACAGAAATAGAGACGGGTAGCTACCACGCGCGCGACATGCTCTCGCGGCGCCCGTTTGCTAGGGGCGGAGGAATTGCAAACAGTTTAGTTTTTGCCTGTGACGTCTTTATCTCTAGAATAACAACAGCTAGCTTGGAATCGCAGTACAGTTTAGTAAAACCTATGACGTCATCGTCTCCGATATTGCTAAAGCACGCTTAGAATTACAAAACGATTAGTTTTCACCCATGACGTCATCACCTCCGATATTGCTAAAGCACCTCTCGGAATAACAAAACCAAATTTCTGAAATTACTCTAGCATACTTCAAATTACAAATATAGAAGTTGTATTTCCTACTAAATGGAAATTGCAAAAGTCAATTTGTTCCTATTAGTTGACTCTCCTTGTCCCCGGATTAAGTTTTATTTTTGTAATTCTAAGTGTGTTTTTGTTAGTTTTTTCTCTCAGTGCATCATTGTATTATTTAAAAAAACTTTATTATATCGGAAAAAAACAGATATTTCTTTTGCGAAGTTTCTGACAATTGTCAAGATTTAGAAGAATTGTAGGTAATGAGTTATATGTCGGAATTTCGTGACAATTGTAGTGTTTCTTGTGACAATTGTCATAAACTTAGCAAGAGAAATATCTGTTTTTTTCCGATATAATAAAGTTTTTTTTAATAAATCAATGATGGTGGCAAACAGGAATACGGCCCGCCCGATGGTAAGCGGTAACCGTAGCCCATGGATGCCTGTGACGTCAGCAACAGTGATGTTTTACAATTGTCGCACCTGTCACCGTGGTGAAATTGGAGCCAGAACATAAGTACTACAACTAAGTATGGTCCAACTTCACGTGTCCGTATGTGAAAGAATTTCTTTCAAAGAACTTTCCAGTAGGTACCTAGTGTTTAGATTAGATAATAGAACACAGATGTGTGTAAAAATTAAAAGTGTAAACATATCTTTGACGAAGACTGTACCTTCGTCAAAGATATGTTTACACTTTTAATTTTTTTAAACTATTTTCATTGAGATGAATTACAAACATTGTAACTATGTATTTCGTCAAACGGTGTAAGTATGCCAATAATTTAGATATCGAAATTCGAAGCGAACATCGAAAAACATAACCCTCCTGCGACAGTCGGCTTAAACAAAGCAAGAAATAAAATAGGTACCCATTAAAAACGTACAAACGCAATAATTGTTATTTTGATGAGTCACTCGATCGGTTGGACACGAGGCAGTCAATGACCTACATTCAAAGATCACGGCTTTATGTTTTTGCGGAACGCAGACTGCCCTGATTTAAGATTTATACACATTAATTATATCCAGTTTATTATATTTCTTAAGCTTCATTCTACAGATATAAAAACCAGGTAGTCCTAGTGGTTAGCAAAAAACTCTAACAGATCTATCCCCACTTCTCCACCTACCCTTGGTGGGTAGTACGGCTTATTCTTTATTCTTGCGAGGCAACGAACGCACGAAATAGTAGATTGTACAACAAGGGCATAAAGTGACCCATTTATACCCGAGGCAATTTTTTACAATTTTTTTGCAAAATTGTAGACGAGGGTAAAAATGGACATTTATGCCCTTGTTGTACACTCTGCTTTTCACTTCGATTGCGAGGAAAATAAAATTATATTTTTCACGGCAATTTACACCACGAAATTGTCGTAAAGCGAAAGAACATAATACAAAACCAATTCCCGCCAACTTTTTAATTTTTTTTTTAATTTTCAATATGTGATCAGAGTTTCAGACGCTTGGTTTTCTGCCAAGTCAAACATTTCGGAGCATTTTTGAACGATAATCGACTCCTATTTATGTGATTTACTAAATTTAATGACACAAAATACGGATTTCTAATAAATTGTAGCAAAAATAAAATAATATAACAAGTTTTGTCATCTACACAATTTTATTGCTCAGTAAAATTGTGCAATATGTTTTAACTGTTTGGCTGTTGAGACCGATTACCTTAGTCTTAGAAGAAAATTTTACTTTTATGCTCTAGACTCTAGAGCATAAAATGCGATTTTATGTCGTCTACGCACGACATAAAGGTGCACTTTTTGAGCATGAGAAGTGAAAAATGATAATTTAATTTCAAAGTTTGTTGTTGTTATTTTGTCCCGTCAGCCAGTACGGATATGACGGCCGTTCTTGTCTACGTGACAGCGTGATAAAACGGTATTAAAAAGTGACGGATATTTTGTCACGTGGATAAAGCCATCCATAATAGGCCTGCTGGAGACAATAGTAGCGTAGTATGTTATAAGTACTTAATGTTATACTTATACAACGTTCTACGCTATATGCTAAGTAGACTCAATGGAAGAGGCTTATAACTGTCAAAAATTGTATGTTTGGTTATTTTAAATACTGCAAAACTAGGATTTTAAAAGACCGTAACCATGGCTATGAGTAACAAGAAAAAGTTGATTCACCAATTTACTCTGGTAGAGACGTAATCCTAGGGAGGGAAATGGGAACTACATTTGTATGGAGAAGCAATCGTGCACAATAGTACATTGTGCAACATGGGGCGTAAGTTAAATATTGCAAACGAGAGTAAGTTAAATCGCGACGGCTTGCCGGAGCGATTTATAGACTCGAGTTTGCAATATTATTACGCCCAGAGTTACACAAAATGTTTTTCATCACACTTGCGATACAAAAATTAAGTATAAAAACAAAAAACTGTTAATTATGGCACCAGAAACTTCATAACTCCCTAGGGAAAACGCTTTTTCTATAACTCCTGCTAAACCTGCGTGCAATTCCACATTTACTGAGCGAGTGTGATGAAATAGTATTAAGCGTTACTATGGACAGTATTAGAGGCGAGTCGCCCGAACTCATAAAATTGTGTTATTTATGTTAAAAACCATATATTTTTATGCAAGTAAGTACATACTTTATTTGCAACGTATTTCTGTACGTTGTGCATTTGCCAATTGTTCCGCGTTTTTCCGAAAATAAGACAATTTCATCCTCGTTTCTCGAATGCACATAAAATATTTATAAATACGTGCTTTCAGGCCGAAAACAACTTTAGTAGCCACGACACACGCTCGCATCGCGACTGGGAGACGAATTTCCTGTTCAGGTTCTCTCAAGATACATATCAGTATGAACTTTTTCAAATAAGCAGGTTTTTCCGACACATGTGAAGCGTCCATGGGCTACATTAACTGTTAATTATCATGTAGGCTGTATGCTACTTTGCCATTGAAGTGGTATATGCAATTACAAATTTGAACACTTCGATTGACTGTTTGAACAAAAGCCGTTCTTCATTATTATGAGAACTCGCGAAGTTGTTTATCAGTCCGAACCCGTACATGGGAAGTATTTACATTAGCGCATGCGCAGTCCGTGTAAGTACATTTCGAAATACATTTGCAATGTTTACTCATGCTGCGGTGCACAGAATACCAACTTTATACGTTGGATCGGCATAGGTATTAGAAAAAGATCCTAGAGGAAAAGCAGCGCCATTTTAAATTAAAATTCTTATTTTCGGTCGAAGGAATTAAAAGATTCGCACGCTTCTTTGCAAATAAATACTTACTTACTTACTTACTTCTGTTAAGCTTCGGTAGCTCAGTTTTTCAAGAGCGATCGGACCGGTGTTCTGAGTAGTCAGCTCGAATCTTGCCCGAAACGGTGAAAATTTTCTTATAATATATGCTTTATTATATAAAAAAATAGTAGGTTTAGAAATAAATTAAATGTGGAATAATTCACTGTCTTGGGTGGGGCTCTAGCGATGTCGCTACAGCCTCCCGGTTGTAGCGACATCAAATGCTCATTTGGCTCATTTATATGGTGGAAATATTCGCTGTATTGGGTACGGTCTTGGTAGCTCAGATGGCAGAGCACTGTACTAGTGATCCAGTGGTCGTGGGCTCAAGTCCCGCCCAAGACTGTGAATTTTCCACTTTTAATTTATTTCTAACAAGGAAGGGTATCTGCTTGATAAAAAATGTTAATCAAATTAGATTCTACTTCTTTGGTAGTTACCTTCCATGCGCTTATTTGTATAAAAGATTTTCTCGTTAGTGCATTATTACGCAAATCAGAGTCTTCGAGCTCTTATTGTTTTGGAGAGAATATAGGTTTGTGATGCGATGTGTCGTGCCAAGAATCTACGCTGGATTCGTACTCGCGTCGTCTTGTTTTCGCGCAATTCGGGAACGTTTGGAAAATTAGAGGTGTTCTCAAGGTTACTGAAATTTCTTTTACACTTGAAGAGTCTAGGAAAAATTATAGTTCATTTCTAGTTTTCGTAAAGTGCTTTTTCTTCTTTAACTCTTAAAATTTGACAGATAGGAACAGGGCAGACCAAAAAAAAGCGATGGCTCGGTGTCATGAAAGCAGATACGAGCTTAAACGGGCTCACACGAGAGGACGCCCAGGATCGTGCAAAGTGGAGAAAGGCAAGCAGGAAAGCGGACCCTGGCAAAGATCGGGATAACGCTAGGTAGAAGAAAAACTCTTCAATTTTGTAAAGAGTGGTACTTTGTATAGGTAAGAATGGCACTTTAATGGCAAAAACTTATTTATCTCTCGACTTGAAATGGACTGTCGTCGTTTTCTCATGAACTTTAAGCTTTTCTAGTCAACATCAGGATTCAGGTACCGGGAGAAACGGCTCCCATCGACCATGACCCGATCGCCAGCCTACCCTGTTGGAGGATTTTTCAATCTAGGTTATATATGCTGAATCCCCGAGCTTACTTTAATTTCACTTTAAGAAATTAAAGTACGGATATTTACAGAAATTATAACGGACCCTATTTCAGCCAACACAAATCATGTCAGCAAGTTGGTTGTGTAAATATCGTGTTATAATATAATTAAGAATAGATGTTTCATCGCAAAACACGTCATTGGTGTTTTTTTAAATACGTGTATCACTTTTATTTTTACAACAGACATTTCTTTTGCTTTCAGAACTACTTAAATTGTACAATCTTGACAAAGAAATAGTGAGTTCTTTATAGTATCTTTAATAAAGAGCATATTTTGAAACACACTTTAAATATAAGGATTCCCGCATATGAAGACAAATTAGGACAGTGTAAATTAATAGATTTACGACTTCGGCTTCTAAAAGGGGATAGCCGTTTTTATCGGGTGATAAGTGATTAAAGTGATATAGAAGACAAGCTTATGTCTCTTTTCTGACATATGACTGCTACAGACGGATTATTGGATGATTTTTCTTGTTTATCGAGTGACAAAAGACCTTTTAGCGTTTTATTCCAAATCGCGCTAATAATTATGGAGATTAAATTAGAATTAAGGATAACTCACGGTAGAACGGTCCGGGTCCGGGCCTAGGCGTCCGACACTTCGCTTTCTATGACGGGTGATCGGTGATCACGTGATGCTTTCTATAGAAAACTGAAATGTCGGACGCCTCGGCTCGGACCAGGACCGTTCTAGCGTGACTCATCATTTAAAATTTTAAAGCGACAAAGCAAAAAGAGGCTCTCGTCTTTTCCCAGCTGCATCCTTCAGGATCTTTACAGGCTTTAGCTTGTGATGAGCCTAAAACTTCGGGGTAACACTAGATATGACGCAAAAACTTCTAGTGATATTCCGGACACATATCTTTTGAAAATTATTGGTACGACCCAGAGGCCCTGACGGCAAAAACGAAAATTGAAATGTATTTAAATGTATTTATCTGCCTTTTCCTCTATCAGTGATAGAGAGGCAGATAACGAAATTTCGACTTTCGTTTTTCGCGATAGGCCCGCTGAATTCAATGCCTCATCCTTCGCTTTGCAAGTGTCCAACCTGAACCGCTAGGCCACCGCGATAAAATTATCTTATCTTGGCAGAAGCCTCAAGTTAAATCATTCTGGAATGGGGCCATTTTTCTCTGAATCCAATTATTCTGACGGTTAGCGGCGGATCTAGGTCCAATTAGAGCTTAATTACTAAATCCGCTATGTCAACTTTTAATTATTTTATCGCACAAGTATTCATTCCAAATGCTTAGAGAGTTCGAGCGATTGTTACTGAATTACAGATGTTGCCGATGTTGCGAAAAGTTTTGGAGAAGGAAGGCTTCCCCTATAAAATTAGCAGAAATAGTCTAGAAAATCGTCAGAACGAACAGATCATCCACCTTGTTAGAGACCTTTCGTCGTCGTCTCGGAGAGCCCGACGATCTGATCATGATCGCAGTGAAACGTATGGGACCAGCTCATGATCCATCATTGAGGAGATCCTTAGAGACTATGTCCAGCGTTAAGGTGCTGGTACACTTAAACAGACACTTGTAACAGACATCAAGCATTTGCTGTATTTAAATTTGTCGTCCTGTTTTTTTTTATGTAATATTTGTTAGAATACTAATTACAAGTACACTTTTAGGTCTTTCGGCTGATGGCCTCAAGGTCACGTTACCCTGGTTGTTCCAAGTCGATTCTTTCGCTGGCGCAACCAATGAGAATAATATATATTTAATACATGGCATGGTATGTTCCCAGCGGGTCAGTGATAAGGTACGGTAAGGATAGCAATTATACAGGTACAGCGGTTATAAAGCTTTTAAAGTAAGAAGGCCAGGGACTATGCGTTTATTAAAACCTAGATTAGCAAGGCTGATAACGAAATAATTAAATGATTTATGTAAAATCGATTTAAAGTTGATCTATCAGGTCTACTCTCGAAGCAAGCAGTTAATAAAAATGTGCCCGATGAGTTTTTTGTGGTAAATGACTTGTCAAAACATTTATCAACCAGAGATACTGAACCAGAACATCTAATTCGCTGTCAAATTCAAGACAACTTTGTCTGAGACTTTAAACCTCTTTTAATTATTAATAACTTTTGCCAAAAATGTATACCTATATTAGCTATAGGTACGAGAAATTCTTGAATGGAATTTGCTTACAATACAATGTGTAGACTAGACCTATCCATTCTCAATTTTACTGTAATTCCTAACCGACATCCAAGCGATCTTCCCATTCTATTGCAAATACTCCAACATCAAAGAATCCCAGTCAAGTAATTTAGTCAAAACACTGCCGGAAAGCTAGTAATTGACGTCCACTTCGCACCTGAGTGTGCTGGCACTAGGCCCGGCTAGAAATACATGCTGCATACCAGTGCATGTCATAATTCAATGGTTCAATACCCGAAAATTGGAGTGCATTTTGCAGTGGCAACACCTGGACCATAGACTAAGAAATGCTGAAACGCGTAAAGGCACTGTCACATAGTGTGTTAAATTTTTCGCAACTGAATTTCGCGCCTTGGGACTCGATTTTTAAGGTTTTTTGTTCTAGGAGAGAACCTAAAAGGCAATTTAATATTATGTAACTGCTGGCCTTCGAGCTGTGATATACAGAAAGGTCATGGTCCTTGCAGTTCTGCTCTCTTAATATTAGAGGTACCTAACAATTATACTATCTCTTAGGAAGTGAGTTCAATATTGTTTTTTTTTATGATATAGGAGGCAAACGAGCAGACGAATCGCCAGATGGTAAGCGATTACGGTCGCCCATGGACACCTGCAATACCAATACGCTCTTTATTGGTCGTATTTTGTTTTTGTACCCGTAAAATTTTATAACTATCCTGAAGAGGCAGATAGGACGCAATCATATCAAAAAGTCAAAGAGCTGGCGCAAGATAGGGAAAGCTGGATGATACTCTACCGACAAGAGTAAACAACTCTTAAGTTAATGATGATGATGGAAACGTAAGAAAGTTATTACGGTTAAACTTGTGGAATAAAAATGGCGAAACTGAGCGGTTAAAAAGTAAGATGTTAATACCGCTGCGCCGATAAAAAAAAACCGGACAAGTGCGGACTCGCCCACCGAGGATTCCGTACTTTTTAGTATTTGTTGTTATAGCTGCAACAGAAATACATCATCTGTGAACATTTCAAGTGTCTATCACGGTTCGTGAGATACAGCCTGGTGACAGACAGACGGACGGACGGACGGACGGACGGACAGCGGAGTCTTAGTAATAATAGGGTCCCGTTTTACCCTTTGGGTACGGAACCCTAATTAGAGGGTCCCGTTTTACCCTTTGGGTACGGAACCCTAAATATTATCCTACTCTGTCAGATAGCTGCCCACTCTTAGCATCATCGTCATGATACCGGTTCTTTAGAGTCGCCTAGCGCTGCACGGTAACCGTGCACCGATGCGCCGGCGCCCTGATTGGCTAATTTTAGCCCCGGTTATGTCATACACAATGCTATACTCGAATACGTGTGTTTGCCGTTTCCTGGTTAATAAGGGCTTCACCTGACTAAACGTCACTTTTGGGTAGTTAGCATCAATAGTAGCGGATGGAACCACACGCCAAATATATCTGCCACCCTATTAGATTTGCAAATAGAGATAAATCTGTACAGTTCGCGTTCAAAAGTATCTGTTGTTGTTCTAGATATAGAGACATCTCAATTTATTATGAGGGCATCGCCTGTCCAGTGACGCCCTCGTTGGGGGAATTGTGTTTTCTAATAAACCAAATAATTTCTGTATAAATCAGATTTACTATTGTTGTCCTACTGATTCGATCCCCAACTTTTGGTCTATGTGATATAGTTTTTATATTATTTACCTATTGTTTTATAAATCAAAATCAAAATCAAAATCATGTATGTCCAATTTACCACTTGATTTTCTCTGAAGGAAAATATCCTAAGGAGAGTTTCATACATCTGCGAAGAAATTCAAACAAATCAAAATGTGAAAAGGTTACGCGTAGGGATTGCAATCCGGTCCGGCGGATCCGGTAATCCGGCCGGATCCGGCACGTTTTAGGAGCTACCGGATCCGGTTGAAATCACCGGATCCGGACCGGATCCGGGAAAATAGAAAAAAGACCGCACGCAGCACCCACTGCGCGTTTTAGGTGAGATAAAGGCGATGGATAGAAGAAAGAAGTTAAACAGAAAAAAGAACGAATAAAAAAATCCAAATTTAGTAAAATAAGAAGATATTTCATATGACGATGATTGAGAACAGAAGAGGATTTCCTCTTCTTTCATGTTGGTGGCACGAATCGGCACGATACGACGATTACGTAAATAATTAGAAGTAAAAATTAAAGGATAGAGATGCCACGGAAGGCATTTGTAACGACCGGTCTGGCCTAGTGAGTAGTGACCATTCAGTGACCCTGCCTATGAAGCCGATGGTCCTGGGTTTGAATACCGGTAAGGGCATTTATTTGTGTGATGAACACAGATATTTGTTCCTGAGTTATGGGTGTTTTTCTATGTATTTATCAATATACTATACGTATATATATCGTCGCCTAGTAGTACTACCTAGAGCTAGCTAGTACCCATATACAAGCTTTGCTTGGTTTGGGGCTACGAGTAGGTCGATCTGTATAAAATTGTCCCCAAATATTTATTCATGAATTACTTATTTATTTGTGATTTAGGCTATAAAACTATTTTCACGGATAAAAAATGAAAGCAAGATAATATTGGAGCGCATTTCATACAATTTTGGTTAAAATTAAAATAGTGAATAGTGAATTTTGCAAAGCACTTATTAGATGCAGGTCACACTTTATCTGAGAATCATTCTTTTGATATTTTACATATTTGCGAAAAGGGATTGCGTTTGGGTGTTCTGGAACAACTGGAAATAATTAGGTACAACAATAGGGGCATGATTCTTAACGAACAATTGAATGTTGCGTCATCGCCGTTATTACGAATTTTTCCATCTCACTCACACTTGCACGGTAGGGGGAGTGGTCAAGGTATAAATATGGCCGACCATTCTAGACAGGTCATTCCGTTGCCGGGCGTCAGACCGTCAACAACTCCTGAGGATGCCTCGTAGAGAGGCGAAACACGTGTCGAGGTTTATTCTTTTGGTGGTGGTTTGTTATATTTATTTGCGTATTTATTTTTGCGGTGGGAGGGTGGGAATATTAATTGCATGTAAAAATACGCAAGTAAGTATAACGGGTTAGCACTGATTGACTAGCACGTTATCTTTTCGCGGATTAGCAAAGTAATATTTTGGTTTTAATTAAAATTAAAATATTTTGGTACTAGAATGGATGTCAGCGTTACAAATAATTCCATCAAAGAACAGTTACGAAAACTTGTCCTTTCAAGGAGTTCCATTTCCCATGGCATAATTATCCCATTAACAGGCTTTGGAATCTAATCAAATTTATATTTTTATTGTAAACGTATAAATTTGAGCAGAATGTGAATGATTAAATATAATAAAATTAATAAATGACTTAGATTTCATATTTTATTTTTAAATTGAGTTTGACTATGTGACACTTTTTAATACTTAGTTTTATTTTATTGTTACAAAGTTATTTCTTTCATTAACTTCAAATTGTTGTTTTATGAATACATTTGTAAAAATACCCTTTGTTTCTCATATAAGGCATAAAACTTGAAAAATATGTAATTTTATTAACTTTAATATCCCTATACCTAACCGGATCCGGTCCGGCCGGATCCGGCCGGATTGAGGCCGAAATCCGGCCGGATCCGGCCGGATTGAAAATCAATCCGGTTTGCAATCCCTAGTTACGCGTTTAACACCTGTGCATTATAATCCATTGATGAGGTAGCCAAGTACGTACAACCAGCAACACTGACCATCGCTAGACCTTCACCCTTTGCAATAAAGACTATGAATGCTCAGTCAACTTTGTCCACGAGACCGTACTAACACCAATGCACTTAGCTGATTAAGGTGATCATTGGTGGACCTTATGTCTTTGGAATAAGAATTACAAATTGTCAGTTAACAGTGTGAACTATGGTACAACATAATCCGCAATCTGATACCATACGCGAGTCATGCCCACCCACGATTATGTCAGGGATAGTTTCCGCAAAGTCGTATAATGCTCAGTGCAGTTATATTCGTTTCAGAGTATTCAGAGTTTTAGCATACTTCGCGTTTGGACGTAAGTACTTCGTCTGTCCATAAATTCTGCAACTATGCTAATTGTAGGTACTGACGTTTAGATTATTTTGATTTTTTTTTCTGTGAAAAACAGAAAAAAGAGCAGACGGATAAACCGACTGCGAAGGCTTGGGAATAATTCGTGTACGATCAATTTAATCTCTGTACCATTTTGTACGTGACAACAGTTGGTGGTCCCTTAGCGACATCCATATTGGTTGTCACTGTGACAAGATATATGCAGGATGATGAAATGATTGAAAACAAATATTTTTTCTTCCTCCTATACTTAGATAGTAATAAATATGTAGTACCTAAGTCCATTTTTCTGTGTTAAATACTATATTTAGTTAATGTATTTAGTTTTAAGGATAATTGCCATACCCTACCAGGGTGCCATGCGACCCTTTTCCATTGTAAGATCTATTGTATTATACCATGGTTTGCAATAAACGAGACTATATACTATAAGGTAAACGTACTGGACATCTTGAAACGTAAGTCATTGTCAATAGAGGGGACAGCAAGGTGTCATCTATTGGGCATTAGCATGTCGAGCACTAGTACGTTTACCTTACGATCTGGTACTGAAATTAAATTATTTGACTTTACCTAGTCAAAAAACCGTCAGTCACTCATCCAAACAACGCAAGACGAACCCAAAATAACAAACCTTGTTAATTTTAAGAAAGATGAATGTCATTGCGAAAAACTAGAATTTCTCGCTCATTATGCAGTACTTGTCTTCGTGACACGACCTTGCGTAAAAAACTGTCACTTTCGAAAACTGGGTCGGAGTGTTAATAGAAGTTTCGCAACAGGAATGCGTGGCATAGCTGCGGTTGTTTACGTTTTTTATAGAACAGACGGACGCGCAGACTTTTTTTATGTGAGTGCTGAAGTGATTTATCAAAGGGTTCGCGAACCCTTAAATCAAAGGGTTAGTGTGTGGGGAAGGCCGGTGAAAGCTAGTTGTAGATGGAGCTCTTTAGGATTCCATATGATGAGAAAGACGATGAGACGGTCCTTAACTTGGCCACAGAATAAATAATAGTATAGGTACAGAAGATTCACTCTCTAACAAAACGCGTCTCTTACGATTAGGACAGATATGACCGCTAGGTGGCGACAGCGCCACGCGCGGCTTATGGCTAGCCATTAGGGTGTTTCATTTTTCCGAATTTTCGATTTTCATCTGACTTTGCTCGAATTCTTGTTCTAACTGATAAAAAAATATTAGTAGTAGTAGTAGTAATCACTTTATTGTACACAACACAGGTTTACAAAAATAAATTACAGTAATGGAAGTACAAAGGCGAACTTATCCCTATAAGGGATCTCTTCCAGCTAACCTTCGATTGGATTAGAATATTATACGTTAAAAGAAATTAAAATCGGTCAACATTTAGAGGTTGCACACCATCAACATAGATTTTTCAAATAACCAACGACTCTACATCGGAGGGTAGAAAATGGTTTAAGCGGCTACCATCAAAGCGGAGAGTAGTGTGATACTGAACCTTCTACATATAAATAAATTTTAAAATTAGTAATAAACTTGGATTTTGGTTACTCGATAAATGTTCTAATTAAGATTTTTCAGTTTTTCCACCTGTTTCCAAAGGAAAAATGCTTTTATCGTGTTTTAAACGCAAAATTCAGTTTTCTCATTCGATTTTAGTATCAGTTCATTATATTTTGTCATTTTAGAACATAGTTAATTTTCACGCAATGTATGGGGTTCTCACTCTACCTTTTCAACTTGTGCAACCTCTAAACGTTATTCGATTTTTTTGAAAATTGAAATAGATAGTTTTTAGTGTGGGGAGGCTCCATTGGTGAGCAAAGTCAGGAAAAATATTACAACTTTTTTTTCTCCATACAAAAGTGAATCACCCTACTAGCCATGGTGTGGGACGGATGTACTTGTATCTACCTGTTGCAAAGCGACGAAATGGCGGAGTGAGCCACGCCTGAATTGGCTTGACTCCTTGGCATTGCGTAGATGTAGCCTCGCTCTGCATTTTCTATCGCATCTATAAAGCTGGCCATAAACACTAAGGTACGCCTGCACAGTTTTACCTATACAGTTCAACTGCATAGGTAAAACTGCACAGTCGAATGCCACATACGCTACGTTTTTCCTGTGCAGTCGCCAAATTCCACAGGCATACTCTAGTGTGATACTGCAGTGTATGGCCAGCTTAACGGGGAGTTCGAAATTTTTATCAAAACGTATTTTTCTGAGCTCTTTCATACGTTTATGAAAATATATTTCGCTCAAGAATCCCTAGATGTTGATGTCAACTTTAGCCAGTCTTCTCCGAGACCACGGGGACAATGCCGTCCTCGAAACGTCGGAGGTAAATTTAAAACTTAATTTTACGCGATTAAGTCCCGTCGTTGTGAATAATAATGTTTATTATTGTGTTTTCGTTATATTTGTCTAAACACAGAGGTAAACTAGTTATCCCAGTTCTATATTCATTATGTACCTACTGTGGCGTACAAAAGTGCATGGATAGACGTCGACCGTAATGCCTTAATATTACGGTTGAAACATCTCCATGCACTTTTCAACACCAGAATGCGGACAGGAAACCCGTTTCAAGGAACATGGAGTTATTTGCCAGACATAAGGAAGATACATTTGAGGCCATCGCGAAAACAAAGGGTGTATGTGAATTGTGAATCATCTCGCTTTTACTGTTATGGTTTGGCCAACCATTTTGACCACTAAATAATATTTACCAAAATAAAACTCCTCACAGTCCCTTATGCCAACATTTTATGTACGTCAGAAGTTCCATTTCATCAAGTGACTGTATATAGTAGTAGTAGGTAGTAGGTACATACTACACCAGAACAGGGGGTCTAGCATGAGATGCGTTCTCGCGCGTGTCTATACTTGATGGCGCGCTAGATGTATGGAGTCGCGCTCGCAATTCATGCTAGCACGGCAGGTGACGCAGCAAAAAACTGTTGTGTAGCCAAAATTATAAATATCTATGGGCCGTTGATAGACGAATCGCTCTGACTTGGAAGAAATATTGGAGCTTTAAAGAGGTAATGAAGTCCAACATACACCCATCTGTAAAGAAAAAAATCATGGATACGTGCCTATTACCATGTCTTACGTACAGCTGCCAAACATGGGTATTTGATGCAAAAACCAGAAATAAAATACTAACTACTCAGAGAGCACTAGAAAGAAGCATGTTAAAAATAAAATTAAAAGATAAGATCAGACACAGCAAAATTAGACAACAAACAAAAGTACTCGACGCTCTATCCTACGCCCAAGCCCTTAAATGGAAGTGGGCAGGTCACGTGGCTAGGTACCAAGATGGCAGGTGGACAAAGAGAGCGACTACATGGAAAGGACCAGACGGAGACCGCAGACCTGGAAGACCAAAAGGGAGATGGAAAGACGAGATCGTAGAGATTTCCGGAGAAAATTGGACAGAAATAGCATCCGATAGAGACAATTGGAAATGCCTGGAGGAGGCCTTTACCCGCCGAGGGGTCCACACCTAATAGTGTAGTAAATGAAGCAAGTTGTTGTATGGAGACCCATGCATTAATTTCTCAATCGATGAAATTTTGCTTGGTTATTGTATAGTATGAACCGAAACTAACATATAAATATCCAAAAAAAAACACTCCTAAGTTAGGTATTTATACGTAAAAATACAAATCTGTTTATATATTGAACTGAGTAATTCCTCCGTCCAAAATTATTTTACCAAATAAGTTATTTGTATCAGTATGTAATACTAGAAAAAAATCTAAAACTTTTGTCAAACATGAGAATATTTTTTTATGATAATTCCTTTTTTGTCGCTCATTTTCATCGGAAAATTGCTCTGTCATTTTTTTCTTCTTATATGATCTTAGAATATAATTTGGCGTAGTGGGTAAGAAAAAAAAATGCATACCCAAATTTATGTATTTTAGAACTATTAAAAACTGAGAGTGGAAAATTTCTCAGCCTGATTTCTTTTTAAATATGTACTAAGTAGTCACGTATACACTTAAATCCAAAATATCCAAAAGAAATATCATATCTTGTACACCCCGCTCCCTACACACTGCTCCCGATATGTTTAGTTTTTAATACGCTCGTTATTTTTTGGATGTTTTAATAGTTGAATAGAAAGACAACTGTGAACTTAATTCAGTAAATAAAATGGATAGAGAAATTTTCCACAGCGAGTAAAAAGGCAATTTCTGAAAATAGTACAGTTACATGGTAATTTTTTTAGATTTTCATTTTGTAGGTATAAAACTGCGATAAAATGGCATTCCAGTGAAAAAATTAGACGGAGCAATTTTCCGGTCCAAGACACGCCAAAAAATTTTATTTTATTAATATTGGTATTTCTGCTGGGATATTTTTTTTGATATTTCATATATTGTTGCAATACGTTACATGAATATGTCCGGTGGAGAAAGTTTGAACGGATCATTTTTCCGTAAAAAGTTATTAACGATTTAAGACTTTAGGTATTTACTTTAATTCTATTATTATTATTCTTTGGAAATTTATACAATACTTTTTATTTATTGGCACTTTATCATACTGTAAAGTTTTTTCTGGCTGAGGAATTACTGCGGGGTCCACTACCTTTATTTACTACACTATAAATAATGTGTTCAAATTTAAATTTTAAAAGATGACATTTTATTCTTACTGCTAAATCAATATAATTTTCAATCAAATGGACAATTTCTAAATATGTAATTATAATATAAGAACATGAATTAACTTAAATAATAATTTTTGAACACTTTAAATTTAAAACTATTCTTAAATGCATGCTAGTTGGAAAGAAATATTATAATGTAATGCAAGTAAAATAACTACAACTAAATACTGCATGTTATGTATGACTTTGGAATAATAAAGGCTTTTTTATTTTTTTATTTTTTATTTTTATTTATTTTATTATGGGCCTTTGTTGCCAGACAATGAATGATTTTAGTTAGTACTAACTATAGAGAAAATGAGGAACATACTCAAATATACATATTATAGGTACAAGCTACTATTAGTAGTACTAATTATTAGAAGTAGTTTTCTAGGAACCCATCGTCGAGATCCGATAGTAATTGGACGAACTATGAAAACGGAAAGCTCAGGCATCTTTGGGAAATCGGGATTTACGTCAATCATTAAAAAAAAACTCTTCGAATTGAGAACCGCCTCTATTTGAGCTCTTTTAAAAAAGAAACGTTACTCAAATCGAAATGTATGCCGGCGACACAGACCAATTACACGCTGACGTTATATAACCGGAATGTGCACTTTAAGGATGAAGTCACTTTCCTTTTTATTGCATACACGGGTGCATAGCAGTGGCGTTACGATTGCACGGGCGAGGCGAAGGGTCAAGAGAACCAGAGGACGTGTTGGCTCTCTGTCGCACTTGTAAATTCGTACGTAAGTGTGACAGGGAGGCAACACGTCGAACGTGGTTCGCGGTAGACCCTCCGAGTCCGATATAGATGTTACAGGCTTGTTTACACTTTGCGAAGTAGCACGTGCAGGTGAGAAGTGATTACACTGATTTAAACTTTCACAATTTTTACACATCTCATCACTTTCTTAGAATTTAAATACGTCCCGTTGTACAATTTAATAATGAGAAGTGGTTAGTTAACATGTTTTTTCGATGATAATTGTCAAGTGTTAAGAAAGCACATTGCTTAGTTGCAGGTGCAAAGTGAGGGACAAAACTAAGGGCGAAAAACGATTAGAATTATTAAATCCATCATACACCAAATTTTTATTTTTTTACGCACTTAACAAGCAGATAAAGTTTACAGTGTTTTTATTTAGTAGGACAAAAATGTGATTGAGGGGAGTACGCGGGTGTAAGGGGGCAAGAGTTAAATACAGACAAAAATAGACCAAGCGTCGAATCACTTTACTTGACACTCGCACTTGTCACTTAACACCGTTACCGTTTACACATGATCTTACTAATCACTGTGAAGAGTGTGAAGTAGCAAGTGCAGGTGAGAAGTGCAGGTTCGCACCTGCACTTGCTACTTCGCAACGTGTACACAAGCCTTTAGATACAACGATGGTGAGAATTAGGTTTGGAAACGTAACCTGCACTGTACGCAGATCTCGAGATCTCGTGACAGTGGTTAACTCGAGGTCCCAACTCGCATGCGCCAGCACAATTAGTAATACTCCCCATGTCGAGCTTTCAACGGCACTTCACGACTTACAACCTTACCGTCTAATGAATAAAGTTCATTTTCGGAGCCGATGGATGTAAGTGGCTGGAGGGCATCACGGCCCTATCGGAGCCGTCAATGCATGACGTAAGAGTTTTATTGTACGTTGGTCGTATGGAAAGTTAAAGTAAGGAAAGGTTATTAATAAATGTCAAGTACGCTAATTGTACCTAATACTTTTTTAAAGTACATATGGTGCCACTTTACCGCCCTAGAGCGGTAATTAGCACAATACGTGCCTATGTCAAAAATTTTAACTAGGGGCCATATGTACTGTAAAACGTTGTACAATACACATGCGAAAAGGTAATTGGCTCGTGTATTAACATTTTCTCTGTAACTAAAGTTGTTCAATGGTGCTAAAAGGCATTAAATCTTTTTTGTGTTTCACAAAATGCTTTCCCAATGACATCATCTTTCGTTCGACAAACTCACAAATGTCTCCGTTTTTTATCTCGGGTTTGTCAATGGGCGCGTTTTTACACAAACCACCCAAATATAATCCAATCCAAATAGAATTCTTTACCTGCTGTCGTTATCGGGGTTTACGCCGCGACATATTTTGTGCATTGAACTATTATTACTATAGTCGCACCAATAAAAGTCTGCAGCGGATTTGATAGCCTACGCAGCGTAAGTGTTATGTATACGTCATAATTTCATAGAAGTTTGACGTTTAAAATGACACTTGCACTGCGTGGGCTATCAAAATCGCTGCAGACTTTTTACTTTATGTATGGAACCGGCACAGAGAACCAGTATTTCGCGCCATGAGTTGATGTTGTTTTGACAACAAACCATAGAAGCGGAGCGTGAATCCCGCGACCTAAACGCGTAAGCGCCATGAATTTTACGGCGCTTACGACGTTTTGGTCGCAAGTTGCGATTGCGACAATTTCATTTGTTTGGTATGGCTTCTCTATAGTAATAACAAAGAGAATAGATAGTATAGAGGGGTCTTGTCATAGTAAATTTACTGCCATCTATCGACACACTGTAGGGTATGCTTGTAACTAAGATTAGGGTAGTTTTAAGTTCTTATCAATAAACAGTTAGCTTCCGACTGCAGACTTTCATTGACGTTGTATTGGCGACGACTCGGGAATTTAACCGTTTTAGATAGCAAATATTTTAAAATCAGTGATAAATATCGATACGCGGAGTCAAAATGCCGATCGGTAAAGTGGAACCTTTCGATTTACAGTCGAAGCAGTGGTTAAATTATATACGCCGCGTAAAGCAATTTATATTACTCAACGAAATCAAAACAGAATTGAAAGTGGCAACGTTAATAACATTAGTCGGTGAACCCACATATAATTTAATGTGTGATCTGTGCGCGCCTGCTAATCCGGAGGACAAAACGTTTGCGGAGTTGGAACAATTAATGACAAATCATCTTGAGCCCAAGCGGTCGGTTATCGCCGAACGCCATGTTTTTAGATTACGTAGACAACGAGTGGGCGAATCGTTATCGGATTATTTACAAAATTTAAAACATTTAGCTGTAACCTGTGTTTTTGGTACTACATTAGAGGAAAACTTAAGAGATCAGTTTGTGTCCGGATTGGCGAGTGATGATATGAGATCGCGGTTATTCGCGGAAACCAATATCACATACAAAAAGGCGGTGGAGCTAGCTCTGGCGTTAGAGGCGGCTGAGAAACATGCGGAGGCGAGTGCTAGTGGTGTGCGCGGGGGCATGAGTGCGAGTGCAGGCGGTGCGAGTGGCAGCGGCGCGAGCGCGAGCACCGGCGGCGCGCCCGCTGGCGGGCTCGGCGGCGGCGGCGCGGCGGGCGAGGGCCTGCACGCCGTGCGGGGAGCGCGGCCCGGCGCGCCCGCGACGGCGGCGTCGGCGGCAGCGGCGGCGGCTTGTTGGCGATGTGGTAAACAACACCGACCAGATAAGTGCCGTTTTAAACAATATAATTGTGATAAGTGTCAACGTAAAGGACACCTGAAAAGTATGTGTAAGTTGCCTGATAATAAGGGGCAAAATAGGAGACATTTTTTTATGGAGGAGGAGTCGGAGGAGTCCGATAGTGATTTTTATCACATCCGGGTGTGCGCGGAAGGAGAAAAACCATTTTTTGTAGACGTTACAATTGACAGTTCGGTGATTAAGTTTGAAGTGGACACTGGTGCTCGAATTTCTGCCATCAATGAAGTGGATTATTTACGTTATTTCCCGGATTATCCTTTGTTTAATGATGATATTAAACTTAATGCATATGCAGGCTCGGTGATCAAATCGGTGGGCTATATTGTATTAACTGCATCTATAAATAATGTTACGGAAAGAGATTTAAAGTTGTATGTTATTAAAAATGGTAGCCGCCCAATACTAGGTAGATCGTGGATTCGTCGTTTCAATATTAAGTACTTTGACATACACAATATTGAGACAGACGAGGATAATGTTGTTCAGAATCGATTTGTCAACGAGTTAACTCGAGAATTTCCACAAGTGTTTACAGATGGTTTAGGAAAGTGTAAAAAGTCCATTCGATTACAACTCGCAGATAATGAACCGGTTTTCATACGCGCTCGGCCCGTGCCGCTCGCGCTGCGCGCGGCCGTCGAGAGGGAGATCGCGCGAATGGAGCAGGAAGGTTCTATATACCCGGTAGATCAGTCAGACTATGGTACTCCTATAGTACCCGTGATTAAACCATCGGGAGAAATTAGGATCTGTGGGGATTATAAAACCACCATCAACCCAAAACTCAAAAGGGACTATTATCCCCTCCCCCGTATTGATGAGTTGTTCGCAGCTTTAAGCGGGGGACAAGAATATTCAAAAATAGATCTGACTAGAGCCTATATGCAGGTACCGTTGGAAGAAAAATCTCAGGCGGCGACGGCAATATCTACTCATATTGGAACGTATGTTTATAAAAGAACTCCGTACGGGTTGAGTTGCGTGCCTGAAAAATTCCAGAAAATTATGGAAGAAACGTTGCGAGGTTTACCAAATACGGTAGTGTTTTTAGATGATATTTGTGTTACAGGCAAGGATAGAGAGACACATATTAAAAATCTGCGAGCGGTAATCGAAAGACTGGCCGAAATGGGTCTAACTGTAAAAATTGATAAATGTAAATTCTTACAAAAAAGTGTTTCATATCTTGGATTTGTGATCGACCGACACGGGTTGCATCCCGATGAGTCAAAAATAGTAGCTATTTCAAATGCGCCGCGACCGGGCAATGTTACTCAATTAAAAGCGTTTTTGGGACTGGTTAACTATTATGGTAAATTTTTGCCTAATTTAAGCACTCTATTACATCCTCTATACAATTTATTAAAAAAAGAGGTCACGTGGGAGTGGAATGAAAGTTGTGAAATTTCGTTTAACAAAATAAAATCATTATTAAGTAGCGACAAAGTTTTAACACATTATGACCCAAAGTTGCCCTTAATTTTATCGGTAGACAGTAGTGCTTATGGCATTGGGGCGATTTTAACACACAAGTTTGCCGACGGTACCGAAATGCCAATCAGCTGTGCTTCGAGAACGCTGACAGATGCCGAAAAAAATTATAGTCAGCTAGACAAAGAAGCACTAGCAATTTTTTATGGAGTACAAAAACATCACCAATATTTATTTGGTAGGCAATTCATACTGAAAACGGACCATAAGCCTTTGACTTATATTTTTGGGCCAAAAGGGGGTATTCCTCAAACGGCAGCAAGCAGGCTGCAGCGATGGGCGGCAAAGTTGGCTGCATATGAATTTCAAATTGAGTACGTCACTTCAAAAAATAACGTGACCGCAGACGCACTCTCGCGCTTGCCGTTACAGGGTAAGTCACAGAGGGTAAGGGAGGAAGACGATTGTCACTATTTATTTTTTACGGATGAGACTTTACCGATAAGTTTTAAAGAAGTAGCAATAGAAACGAAGAAAGATTCGATACTTAGTAAAGTGGTAGGTTTTATTTTGTTCGGTTGGCCAGAACGATGTGACGATGAACAGGTGAAACCATTTTATTTTAGAAGAGCAGACTTAAATTTACAACATGGGTGCATTGTTTATAAATATAGAATAGTTATTCCACCGAAATACCAAAAAAAATTGTTGTCGGAAATTCATGAAGGCCATTTAGGAGTAGTTAAAATGAAATCGATCGCGCGTAATTATGTTTACTGGCCATCCATTGATAAAGATATCGAAACAATAGCCAAGGAATGTGACGCGTGTTGCAGTGTGCGCGACGCCCCCCCGCGGGCCAGCCTACACCCCTGGGAGTTCCCCGACACGGTGTGGCAGCGTTTGCATGCGGATTTCGCACAATTTAATGGAAAGTATTATATTGTGTTAGTAGACGCGCATTCTAAGTGGTTGGAGGCGGAAGAGATCCGTAGTACGTCAGCAAAAGATACAATAACGTTCCTAAGATCCCTTTTTGCGAGATTTGGTCTTCCACGACAATTAGTGACTGACAATGGACCCCCGTTCCAAAGCGAAGATTTTAAACAATATTGCGCAAACAACTTGATTAAACATACCACCTCCGCCCCGTACAGACCACAAACCAATGGGGCGGCAGAAAACACTGTAAAGTCAGTAAAAAAGGCTTTAAAAAAGGCATTGTACAGGGGACAAGATCTTGTAACAGGTCTACATAAGTTTCTTTTTCAATACAGAAACTGTGAACACGCGAGTACTGGCGTATCGCCCGCAGTCGCGTTACTCGGTCGACGCCTGCGCAACCGGCTCGACGCACTGCGACCCGAGACCGCTGAGGTCGTGCGCAGGGCACAGCAACGGCAGGTGGAGGCAGCCGGCGGTCGCGATAGGGAATTTCAGTTAGGAGACGCAGTACTGGCAAGGGATTATTCGACTCGCGGAGGCAAATGGACTCCGGGTAACATTGGGGAAAGAACGGGACCGGTGTCCTACAAAATAAATTTAGGCGGGGGGACTAGCTGTCGTAGACACGCGGACCAAATAATACCCGTGCGCCGCACAAGGTTTTCCTTAGCAGGCCCTAGTTCATCGTCCGAAGGACACACGGAAAGCACGGGCGCTAATCCTCCGTCACCGCCAAAGGAGCCCGTAAGTTCAGCAAAGGAAGGGTCAGCAGATGAAAGCGAGTTTGATTCTGCTTCGGAAGGATCCGAAGGATGCTCGGCAGACCCACCCAAAACCCAAAGTCTAATACCTTCCGCAGAAGGCAGCGAACGCGCTAAAAGGGCATTTAGAAGGGAGAAAAGATTACGGGGGGTGGAATAGAGTAAAAAAAAAAAAAAAAAAAATGTATATAGTTAGTAACAAATAGATTAAAATAATAGTAGGCCTAAGTTTTTATTAATAGTTGTTAACCAGTGCCGACGCCGCGCCGATGAGAAAATAAAATGTGTGCATTGCATAGATTGCTTAGGTATTTATTACCTTTTGTAATGTTGTAGTATTAATTTATTATTAAGTTGTACCTTTTTATGTATGAAATATTGGTACTATGTTTCTATTATATAAACATAGTATCAACTCCAACTCCCATTTGTTGTATACCTATATAAGTAGTATTGAGTACTTGTATTGCCAAGGTGAAGGGTTTTCTTATTACAAAGCTATTATTTAGCAGGACTTAAATGGGTCTAAAGCAGAGGGTCAATTATTTATATATAAGGGGGAAGAAATGTAGGGTATGCTTGTAACTAAGATTAGGGTAGTTTTAAGTTCTTATCAATAAACAGTTAGCTTCCGACTGCAGACTTTCATTGACGTTGTACACACGACTAAAACTCAAAATGAAAACGTATAAAATTATCAAAAACGTATATATATGAATAAATGATTTTATTATTTTTATATCATTTTGACCCATGTTCATTCACTGATATCAGTGATATCTATGTGTTAAAATTGTTAAATATGAAACGGTGTCGTCACGCCATCTAGCCGAGGATAGGCCAAAGGCATGTGCGCCACCTATCCGAGAATGACTTTTTCTTGATTTCCGAGGCACGTTTTTTCCTTAGACTTTATTCCTCTTATACGAAGTAACAGATGTCTTTGGTAATAATAACTCAATGAATTTGTGTCAAAGAAATGCTTATGGAAGAAAATTTGAAACGTGATTCTCATTAGATTAGTTACTTAATATAGTCTACAAATTTTTTATTTGTTTATTTTGGGAAATAACGAATATCCTGTATATACTTATTGCTGCTGCATAAGTGCTGTATTATACTTATTCCTAAACGAAGCGAAGGATTCTAAAGTAGAATTCTGAGATGAGGGATTCAAGTGTTTTGCACCCAAGATGGAAATTATTTTGCTACCATGTGACACAATACTGCTTTTCACATCACCTATTAGGTAATTATGATGTTTAAAAATATAATTTGAGCTAAAAAAATAAAGTGCAAAAAAAATTGTGTCCTAGAACAGAAAAGTGTTACTTTGATCCCTCCTAGCGGGGAGGAGAAGTGCCACTCTGATCCCTCCTAGCAGGGAAGAAAAAGCTCTTTTTCGAATTGGTGAGGTAAAAAAAAAGTGCTCCGTCTAACCTGCCATGAATCCTAAAACGACTCCGTTCCATATAAATCATGGAAACGCGATTTAGCAACCATCGTATAAACAACTGACCATTGACAGACCCTATTTCCTTGCAATAGAGTTCACATTTGCCTAGTTTAGTGTCGTTTATAAATAGTACGCCGATTTGACACCTTGCCATGGTGCGGAAAAACAACAGATTAATAAAAAGCGGGACGCACATAATGCCGGTTTATGAAACTATGAAAACATGGTGCGTTGCTATTGGTGGTAATAAAATGTGTCTGTAGGCCTATTAAATACATGTTCTTTTGCCCAGGTACGAAATACATAGTATAAAAAATATATTTTAAATACTCAAGATGAGCTCATTCATTTGATATTATAACACGGTATAGTTGAAAAACCTAATTTTTTAACTTTCTCATTTACCCCCCAAAAGTGCCCCCATGTTTAAAATTCATTTGTTTACGTTACATGTCCATCTTTGGGTCAGTAATTTACATATGTGTCCCAAATTTCAATTTAATTGGTCCAGTAGTTTCCAAGAAAATAGGCTGTGACAGACGGACAGACAGACAGACGCACGAGTGATCCTATAAGGGTTACGTTACACAAAAAACCAAGAAACTTTAGATATTTACTTAAATATGTGATTAACTAAGAATATAAGGAAAGTACAAGGTATTTGACTTAGGTATGGAATTCCAGGTGAGTCAGTTTTAGTCACCCTTTAGGCATAACAACGGGCGTCGAACAATAACAAAAGGAATCAGTGTTATATAGTGTAGGTCATTGTCATATTTATCTAATTGAAGTTCAGTTTAAACGTACCTACTAGAGTTTAACAAAAGGGTTTTCGTCACATAGTCAACATCCTATAAGGCCCCGTGCATGAACTATAGGGGGCAGCATAGGACCCGTTAGATTTTTGGTGCGAGGCGTAAATGTGTCGTTTATGCTTCCGATGTAGCCCACAAGATGGCAGAACCTAATGCACTAAGAAACGTACCGACGAGAACGGTAGATGGTAGCACTTGCTTTGGCTTTGTACATGTGCACATACCTATGTTTCCGATTCAGGCCACAAGATGGCAGACCCTCCAACGCGCACGGTCCCTATAAGGAATCTCACGCTTTTTCGAGCTATATTCAAATATAGCGCGCAGCGTTTAGCGCTTTTTAAACTGACAGGTGGCAACGATGAAGCAATTTTTTTTTTTACTTTTTGTTCGAAAAAGAATTGAATTACTACGTGAAAACTGGGGGAGATACACACCGAGCATCATTAAAGTGACAAAAGGGCTTCTACGTGTTGGCTTCGGCTCCGCGCAAGGCACGCCTCCCAAATGTCCAGAACACCATTTGATTGTTCCGTGATGAGTAAAGAAAGACATAGCCTACACAAACGGTTTTAAAACTAAACCAAATCTTTCGGTATTGAAGATAATAGCCATTTTTTGTGGGTCTACAAGCGTATTATCTATGGGACATTAAAGCTGGGTCACAGACCTGTGGCTTTACGCGTGCCTGTTATAAAACCTCCTGTTAAGTTTCGCAGTAAAAAGCCAATAAACAGAAAAAACTATAGGATGACTCACGATAGACCGGGCCGTGCCCGGGTCGGGGCAACCGACATGTCATTTACTATGGCTGCTGATCGGTGATCACGTGGTGCTTTCCATAGAAAACGAAGCGCCGGAAGCTCCGGCCCGGCCACGGCCCGGTCTAGCGTGAGTCAACCTTAAAGGTGCAGCGGGGGGCAATTTCGATTGCGGGTTAATTTCAGCTAATCGTAATATCTTCCATGTTTTACATTATTAACTAGAGTGCCATATAGCGAAACAGATGTGTTGTGTGTGACTCTAGTTAATGTAAAACATGGAAGATATTTCGATTAATTGAAATTATACCGCAGTCGAAATGCCCCCCCTGCACCTTAGTGCTTTAAGTAAAATAAATATTATGGTAGGCATTGATAGAATATTATGGTATGGTATAGATTCTGTGAAATGTTATAGGTGCCTACTTTTATTTTTTAAATAAAAAGCCATTTTGACGAAATCTTTATAACAATCTAATTACATGTTTTTAGAGTTCCGTACCCAAAGGGTAAAAACGGGACCCTATTACTAAGACTCCGCTGTCCGTCTGTCTGTCTGTCACCAGGCTGTATCTCATGAACCGTGATGTATTTCTCAGATAATACTAAAAACAGAATATAATAAATATTTAAGTGGGGCTCCCATACAACAAACGTGATTTTTTGCACTTTTGTGGATAATGGTACGGAACCCTTCGTGCGCGAGTCCGACTCGCACTTTGCCGGTTTTTTTTTTTCAACCTGTTCCCTGAATGAAGGAATGGCTTGGCGTATTGCAGTGCATTTAACTCGCAACACAATTGGCCTGATTGGCACCACAATTGAGTTAATCATGTAAACATACGTATTACATGTTTGATAACCGCTAATGTTTTGTTTGAGGTGTATGTGTACATTGAATGGTTAGAACCAAAGACTTAAGGGGCCCACTGATTAACAGTCCGCCGGACGGTATCGGCCTGTCAGTTAGAACAAAATTTTGATAGTTCCGAACAACTAACAGGACGATACCATCCGGCGGACTGTTAATCAATGGGCCCCTTTATTATATATGATATGGCGGAGTAATACATTTATTCCGTTTTAAGTTATGCTTACACGGTTTATAGCTCACAGGGCCACTAGTTTACATGGGCACAAGATGCAACCACGGACATAAATGATCAGTGGTGGTCCATGAAACTGTTCCCACCAGCTTGCTTTTAAAAATACCAACTTTAAAAAACATTTCAAATGTTTTAACAGATAACTAAGAGCAGCATATGTAATTACTAGTATCTTATCAGCTCGGAACTGTCCGGAGAATGTTTGAAACCCTAATGAAGGAAATGGATTCTTATCTGTGAGTGCATAGTTACTGTTAAAAACAAATATATAAATAATTTAAAGATATAAGAATCACCAAATTAAGGAAATTATTTAAGCTGTTTTGTGTCTTTATGCTTACTAGTTAAAGTTATTTCCAATAAGAATTGGTGATAGCTATTACCTTTATTAAAACTAGAATAATAAAAAAGTTTTATGGCATTTTCTAAAATATTAAATGTACTTACTTACTTAGTTCAAAAATAATATGTGACATTATCTATGAAAAGGGACCTCATTGTCAATGGTGGTTACGCCATTATTAACGATGCTCCTATGTTAATACAATGCCACGGGACGCTGTGCGGCGTAAGCGCCATCGACAATAAGGTTCCTTTTCATAGATAATGCCCCATATAAACTTTCTAAATAAGTATTTGATAATGTTTACCTTCTCTTGCCAAAAGTATGTTAATTTCTGAAAATAACAGTCTTGAGTCATGAGTAATGAACTTGAAAGAATAATTTGAGAAGAAACCTCTCTAATAATTACTGACTAGGCTAAGGTGAAGTCTAAATCCAGGTAACCCTCACCTACTGACACATATCAATACATTTCGACTTTGCCAATTATCCCCGTACAACTATTTTAAGATTCTCAAACACCGCACATATTTTCACCTTTCGCAATTCCCGCCAAAAACGACGCGAAAGATCCCCTCACACGGCACGCCTACGTAATAACTTTGGAATGCACATGATACCTTTTATTTTAACTTTTTTCTTTTTAAAAATAAAGCTCCAAGTATGAAGCGTTTCCGGGAACGAGTCATGTTAGCGCTATAAAACGTCACATAACGTATTCTCTGTTTGTATTCAAGTGGCTATCTGTTAAATAGATATTGTTTAATTGAAAAACTCACCTGTTTCCTTTATAACACTACATAAAAAATAATTATTTATTAAAAACTACACACACGTTCACTGTCCACACAACTTCACTGCGATATGTCAAACTTTTTTGATTTGGTGTTGCCGTGTTATAAAAATATTCTCCCTGCTGGTGAGCTTTTGAAATTATGGTTCATAAAATAATAGTGATTTCAAGAGTAATATTCTCTAGATAAAACAATGTTTAATTGTTTCTCATTATAGCCATCGCGATATAAGTGAAAATTTCCGTGTATATGTAAAATAATTTGATTTCTTAGTTCAATGCTGCCAGCGCTAAATCACAAAGTCCCCACGACTCAACACTTCACACAAAATTCTTTGCCAGCTGAGAGGTTCACGTTACCTTTTCTAATTATTATTAGCAGTGACTAAAAATAGGTCAAATATTTAAAAATCCTCGTTGGCACGTATTGCGGTCCAGAGCGGTCGTAATCGCATTCGCGGATCGCTGACTGGGAACCAATGCACTGTTGATAGTGTACGTTGAATGTTTTAAAATAAAATTACTCATTGGTTCGATGAAATGTGCGGATTGGTGAGTAGATAACAGATTTGCGGTCTTGTTTTGGCGCGGAGAGTGAAGAGAATCAGCTGTTGAGTCGAGATCAGCATTTAGTTTGGTTGCGCTTTTACATTACAGGAATGTGGGACGCTCGACAATTAGGACAAAATTCAAATAAAATATGTTTTAAAATGTTTTAAGTATTACAATTACGTGCTAATTAATAAATAAGATTTTTTTATACTTATTGAAGTCGAAAACTTATAAAAGTTTTAGTATTTAGTGGTTACTACTTACTTATAATAAAACATTAACAAGGAGTAAGTAAAAAAAATAAACAAAACTACGAGTAGGCCGAGTGTTATTGTAAGCAGTTCAGTCGGTTCAACCCACCCTTGTTATAGCTTTGTGGTAATAAAAATACAAAACACTCCATTTACTTGCTTCACGGAAAGTTTATGGGCTCATAATTTTTGAGAAATAAAACTTTTTTTACTGTTTCTTGTTCTTGCAACACTCTATTTTTAAATCGAATAATCGAAGTAAAAAAAAACGATGGAAGTAGGTATATATATGGCACGATCTATGGAAAGCGGTCACCGCAGTCAATGAACACCTGAGACCCTAGAGGGGTCACATGCGCGTTGCCATCCCTTTGGAAACCCTGTAAATGTCCAAGTAGGTACACTACTAATTGAAGAACTTCATTCCTTTTTTATATAAATTTAAAGTCTTAATCATATAAACATATGCTTTAAAACCAAAGAAAGCTTTAAAACTAGGCTTATTTTTTTAAGAAAAAGGTTAAGATACAGCTTAATAAATAAGAGACAAAGTAAACAGTAAACATTTTTATTGTAAATATTTTTTATTGTATCCTCTTACAATCGCAATACACTCGGTGGCATTCGAAGCGTTTCAGAGACTCAGTATGGCGCAGACAAAATTACTCACTTTGAATGGTTAATCCGTGATTAATACTACTTCAATCTGGTAACATTTTTAATTAGATTGAAGATGAAGTTATATACGAATGTTAAGTTAGGTTTGGGTATTTATTTACCTACAATGCATAAAGCATTTTAACAGCTTTAGCAATATTTATACCTAGTATTTAGGCCACTATCCTACTAGGTAGATTTCTAGATATTTCTAACGAGTTTTAGTTTGGAACTTATAATAATGAATGAATGATTTCGATTTTACTATATTAAAACGAATGACCAAGCGATAATCAGATATTACAATTTACACAAATTATCTTAGAAGGCGTCGATTCTGTTTCATGCATTTTTTAGGCTTTAGTTATTAAAAACCAACTACTTTTTATATACACCTGAGCAATGAAACTGTTGTTCAATATGGTTCGTATTCAACCGTATGATTGCTCAGTAGGCAATTACCATTGTCAACTAAAAGCATCACAACACAATAATTTAAAATATTTAAGTCATCTAATGATGCTTTTTTTATACCACACAATCGGTAGCAAACAAGCATATGGCCCGCCTGATGGTAAGCAGTCACCGTAGCCTATGGACGTAGCTACTGTTACCAAATTCAGTAGTATTATTAATAATTATTCAAGATTTATAGGCACAAGTGTTTACCGTTTTAGATTATAAGCCATACAGAATCTCGACCATATCGTGGCGAAATAATACATTATAAGCAAGTCTACGAACATTGTCAGTCGGCTCGTTTCATAATTTTATATGGACTTAGACACTACAGATCTGTACTTTTTGATTGAGCTCGATTCCAATCTATAGGAAAAATAGTGAAGCAAATTTAATGTGAGAACGCATAAATGAAATTCGGGCATTGGGAAACCGACAATTTATATTTTACCACATTTTTAACTGTTTTTTTTTGTCTTTTATTTAAGGAACTGACTATTAATTGTTACTTAATTATATTACAATTATATATTTTTATGTTATGATTTTCTCTGGATCTTCGTGTATTAAAACGATTTACAATTTTTATTTTGAATAAATATTCCCAAAACCATGTCATGCGTTCTGCACATGAGAAATATAGTCATCATTCGTAGTGAAAAACGAAGGCAAAATAAAATATAAACGTGAATAGATACTTTACATGTTCCTCTTATTTCATATTTTTGATTAATGAGCACTACATTACCTAATGTCGATTATTTACTGTGCTATTACAGTACTACATAGTGTCGCAAACTCCAAATGATTTAGCACTTTGTCGCTTTAGCCTGATCGATACATTTTTGTAAAAACCCACAGGCGTTAAAATAAAGGTATTATTGCGACAGAGTGCTAAATATATTTTCCGGACTCTGCATTTTTCATTTCTAGTGTACCTAAATGGTCATTATAATGACTATGATTTCGAGGTTAAACTAATGCTTTGGTCTAATCCGTTCATATTGAATTTCGTTTTAATTTTACTGTGATCTTGGCATCTAGTAAAAATGAAAAAGAGATAGTAAAAAATGTTTTCATACAATTATTAAGCATATCTTTCGATGTCTACGCGTGTTATAATTTTAGTGAAATTTTATTTGATAGATAAATAAATACCAATAGGTACTCTACTAAACTGTAACTATAGAGCAGGGGTATACAAACTTTTTTACCTGAGGGCCATATTGTGCCTCAGAAACTTTCGCGTTCGGCTCAACCCCTGTGGCCTGACTCCCGCGGGCCGGACGCTTTGGGTGTTGGCGGGCCGGATAGGAATGCGTCGCCGGCCGGATTTGGCCCGCGGGCCGGGGTTTGGAGAGCCCTGCTGTAGAGTAATCCAAGAAGCGCGAAAACCATGACCTTGATGCTATCGTTACCGTACAAATTTACAGGCATATTGCGTAAATTTAGAATTTCTGTCATCGCGTACTGATTTCAATCATTTCTTAGACCGTACGGACATTTTTAGCGGCAAGTATAAGTTTGTGATCGCTCGTCTTAGGCTATTGCGTGTTAAGATGCCAAGATATAAATGTAATGATTTAGTCATGAACGCTGAAAAGTGATATAATGAAAATAATTTTCCTTCAAAAGCCTTTCTCAAGCGGTCCTCAACGTTACGAGTAATGAGCAATGGGCGGCTGCCAGATGCTATCTATTGGTGACTATATGATGGATAGTAATTCGTTTTTTTTTACAAAGAAGCTTGACATGCTGAAATGCAGTACACTGGTACTTTATTACCTACAACCTCTAGTGTTCGCAATATCATTTAGCGGTGAGTACAGTGTAATAACTATATTGCCACCGTATTATATGTTTTACTCGAATTTATTCACTCTGTGTAGCATTACGTACAACCTTGTACCTTACTACGTATATGCAATAAAAGTGTCAATTTCTACTTCAAGCATGTTTTAATGCCAACTGATGTTATTAACATGAAAATAACATCCGTCAGTCGCCCTTTAGTAATAAGGCTCAGCATAGCGACTACTCGCTGTCATTTACGTTAAGTTTATCTAAGAAATTTAAATTTTTCACCTAGTTTAAAAATTTGTAAGGTGTTTAGCGTAGAAGAATATTATTTGTCAACAAATAACTATAATGTTATACATATTCATTTATAAATAGTTATATCGATGACTAAGTCAAGGTAAAGTGTAGTCACTAGATATTTTAATACATTAGAGCATTAAACTATAGAGAAATAGTACTATAGCAAACAGTGACTAACTTTCAATTTAATCATGCATTTTTATAAAAACATCTTTTACCCCGAAATGGGGTAAAATTTGAATAACTGGCAACATTATGTAGGTTTAGCAAAAATACGATTCTCGCGCCTTTATATTTTTATAAGAATGCATTCCAAAAGTTTTGAGGTAAACATTAGATTAGAACTAGATTAAACAAATGATGTAAAAAGTGAATTACGAAGTCTATTAGAAAAATATGTTTTCTTGAAGTAGGTATAGAAAGAGTTGCATTGGAAACTACACTGCCTGAGATAGTGCATTTGGATGTTACTTGGGAGTTGGGAGCATAGCGACACAGATAACACAATACAAAAGTAGATACGCCACTTTCCCAAAAAAAAGTTGTTGAAGTGGTTGTTATTATTAATTAATCCATCTGCCATACGACCATATGGTGATAACTAGGTATTTGGAAACTTTTTTTAAGTGGCGTATCTACTATCTGTAATTAGTAGGGCTAGGGATATAAAATCAATTTAGGTAACTCCGTGCACTCGTATTCCTCATTTTCAAACTCATTACAATTTACGTTATATTTTTGTAAATAACGCCACCGTAATAATTGTAATTTACAAATTACAACACGTAAAATATACTCTTGCCAAAGCGATATGTTTTCTTATTGTAGCATGTGTTTCTATTTATGCATTCGTATTTCATTATTGTTATCATTCGTGTTATCAAATACTACTCTTAATATACACACCTAGTACAATGGTATCGAATAAATGGTGACCCTAACTGTACATAATAAAGCTTTTTTTATAAAATAATTACTATACCTACTAAATCACACTAAGCTATGCGACTGGCCACTTAAGTATTACCTAGCGCGTAAGATGCCATTTATTTATTTTAGAAATGGCGGAAACTCTAATTCAAAAGTTGAAAGCAAAATGAAATTATTTCATCATCACAGAATAGTTTTAAGCTTTTTACTACTGCCGGGAGGAAAATGCTTGATCTGAAATATTTTTCCTTTTGGCGTTTTAGTAAATTCTGAATGGGCAAATTGTTTTCAGAATTTTTAAATAATTCTTAATAAACGATGGTAACGCGCAGATAGCAAAATCAGATCAAGCATTTCTCAAAAAGGTTACTCCGATAAGTTCGATAGATTCAAATTGACAACACTAAATGGTTGAGACAAATGATTATTCATTCAATCTCTTGGTATTTAAGTTGACTTAAGGTAGATTTGCTTTTAACTACCCTCATGTGAACGCAAAATTCAATAACTTTAGTGTTGCCAATTGAAAAATCGAACTGATCAGCAGTAAAGGCACCAGACGCAAAAATCTGTCGTTCCAATCTGTTAGCTTAATGGTTCGCAATCTGAGATATCCAGGTTGATCGCAACCAGCAATCTGTCGGTGGTCTAGGTCTACCGCGAAAATTGAAAATCATTACCTACTTTCTCTATCGTTCGAATAACTATATTTTAAGAGCGATAGAGAGGCAGACAAAGAAATTTCGATATTTGCAATAGGGTCTCGGCAGGGCCCTTCGCAGTACTACAAGGCATGGATTCTCATCTCTCTACACCGATGTAGGCAAATAATAAAACGCATGTGGGGCGCTAGAACCAGGACGAAGCGCCGCCTATCTTCGATGACAGCTCGCCGATGCCTCGCCCGAAGATGTTGCCCACCTGAAAAAATTAAAGCTTTAAAAAAAATGACAATAAGTATATGTACCTAAACTTTAAATCAATGAACGACTAAACGAAATGAATCACACATGCTTATTTTCCTGGATAAGATTACTATTGAATTAAACACAATCTGATGGTTTCATTTGCAATATCTGTCAACACCATTTAATCTGGAATTTAAAAGTCCCCACAAAAGTGTTCATCAGCTGAAGTGTTTTTTAAATTAAATTTTCTTTAAAAACTTTTGAGCCAAATAAATGTAGGTACCTATATATATTACCTAATTTAGAGTTAGGTTCTCTATCTACCTCTCATAATCAGAAAGACTATCACTAAATAAAAGTAGGTAGTTATAAACTAAGCCATGTTTGAAATGATCGTCAATGCATGGTCTAATAAAACATGGTCTTCTATTCCCAGAGTGACACGGGCCTACGTCACAATAACATTGCCACTTTATTTCAACATAACATGTTACATGGGTACATTATACCTATGGTTAATAAGTTAAAATATTTCTTTATAATTTTATAATTTTCATTTATAATGTATTTTATCTTAAATTTTACAATAACACGTTTTTTTTAATTGTTCGTTAGCAATATCTTCCGATTCACGAAAGAAATTTCAGACGTTCGGGTAATTCTGTTTACATTACTGGCAACACAGGATAGCGCTGTCACATTTGACAATTCGGATCTAGATAACTTCATGCCCTGACCGTCATCCTTGTCGAACGCGTGTTAATTGTTATTTCCTTCTCGCTCAGTGTCAGCAGTCGCAGTGTTTTCCAAACTTTTCACGTCGTAAGCTTGGTAATTAATGTGTAACTGTGAATTAGTTTTTCAAACGTTTGTCTTGTATAGATAAATAAAGTTTAATTTAATACATTAGATTTGTTTTATTTTACTATGTTTCTACATGGAGAACTTAAAATTAATGCCGTTGTAATAATTTTCACCGTTGGTTAAAATTCTCCCACATTTTAAAGTTAGAGAACCTGTAAACAGCATGATGACGTAGGCCCGTGTCAGTTAGGTCATACGCGAATCTCGGAATAGAGTACCAGGCGGAGTATACTATTATACCATGCGTCAATGTACACCCTGTCTGAAATGACGTGTCTAAGTTTAACCCGTTGTATATTACCTACAGTCACCACACGGGATTGTTATACCATTTAGGGTTCTTGCTAAATTGGAAATACTATAGCGTAAGTATTGAACCACCAATTTAGCTAGGACGGCGCAACAATCGCGGAGCGTGAGTCTTATATTAGGTATCTCACCTTCCCAACGACAGCAGTCACGTTGCCAAGCTTGGCCTCCTCGGTGAGCGCCTCCAGCTTCGATTTGCCGCTCCTCGAACCTTCTTCTGAACCCTCGTCTCCGCCCCTGAAGCAAAAAACTTGATATAAATAAATAAATATAGTAGGTCAAGCCATTTCCGTCAGTAGAAAAAAACACCAAATTTAAAAAATGTAGGCGCGAAGGGTTACCATAGAAAATATGAATTTCAGGCCTTTTTCTACTGACAAAGTTGTTTGCGTTTAAAAGTAAATAAAAACCCCTACTCTATGTGCCAAAAAATACATTTTATGCCAAAAATTCCTTACATTATTGAAAAGAGCTGATACTCTTCAAACTGCTGGATCGATTTCTAGAGTTAGACCAACTACCTTCTCAAAATACCTCCTTAGATGCTCTAACTATCTGCAAAGATGCTGGGGCCAAGATGATGACTTACCCAGCGTCCTGTTGCGCCAGGAGCAAGCTGCATGTAGCTTCCTCGGTATGCATACGAGACGCCACGTTCTGGTAAATCTTCGAGTTCAGCTTGTCATCTATCACGCCTTGCAGCTCGAAGTCACTGTACATTTTCTGAAATCAAGCATCATTACTTAAAACTCAGCGATTTCAAGGAACGACGTATGTTCATTAGTCCTGAAGCCCTGTTTTCCTAGGATAGCGTTGCCGTCATATAGCGGCCGTCTCCGTACAAAATATATGGCCATCCATACTACTCCATAGTAGTATTTTGAAGGGAGACGACCGCTACATGACGGCACACCGCTACCTTAGGAAACCAGAGCTTTTGTCCGTACCAATTACTGGGTGATAACAAATAGGACCTTATTAGAATAATTAGGGACAGTGGTACGAGGCTTATGGCTGATTTGCCATTTCACGCTTGATAGAGTGTCCTGGTTACCAACATACATACGGACATAGTTACCAAAAAGTTCGTAAAATTCTGGAAATTAAAAATTTCGATCCTCATACGTGAAGATTCCGAAATTTTACCATGTGGAAATTTACTCACCTTCAGAATGATAGAAAGGCACGCGACCTGTTGAGGGTGTAACGCGGGCCGCTCAGTTAACCACGTGTTGACTAATCCAACTTGGATACCATACCACTGCTCGAACAGTTGTAATATCCATAACTCATCTGTCACCTGCAGACGAAAACCAAAGTATTATAGAGCATTCAAAAATGATTGTCGATGTCGTGGCTACATTTTAGAATTGGTCTTTTAATCTTGTGGCTATTATTAGCATTTCATGTAACGATGGTTGAGGTTGGCCACATTATGAACTTAACCTAATTACACAAGTTGTTCGCATGCAGAAATCGTGAAGCGTCTGGTTGACGTAACTGGTGACAGAAGAGCTGGCGGCTACCTCGCACAACGTATCAGCATTGCGATCAAGGCCTATTGACTTCCTTGGAATGACGTGACCCTTCATAATTATACATGTGTGCTCCGTTCCTAGAGGAAGATTGCCAGTAATTACCATAAAAATATTTTACTACAGCAACATTGCTAGAACTGGCTTTGTCTATACGATTTCTAGGATTTTATCAAATATATTTTGATTAGTATTTTATGAAGTAGTCGAAGTCATATGTAAATTATTATCTATTTCAGTTTGTCTTTGTCTATGTTCATAAAATCTATGAAGGGTAGACGTGCCTCTACCCTCCATGATAAAATTAAAAAAAATCTTTGTCAATAGGCCTCTTTGATAGGCCTTGATTTGGGTCTGGCCGGTAAGAACATAGGCAAGACAAAAGTCTGTAATGTCAATGCTGTCATTAAAGTCATTTAACGCAAAAATATCAGTTTTCATATAAAACGATTTATTCACTTGAAATATATTTATTTACCTATTAATCTTAAAATAAAAACTATTCATATGTACGAGCAACATATCTAAATACGTCTTCGCACAGACTTAGTTAAATTTAAACCGCTGTAGTAAACCAGAAACAGCGATAATTTCAAGGTAAGAAATACATATATTAATCTTTAAATAAAAATGAGCGTACTAATTGCCAAATTCAAATATAATAATTTAATCTAATTATCCCCGTAAGTCCCGCGGACGCTATATCGCGTCCGAAATTTTAATCAAAATTCATCATAGATGTAAAACCTCACATTGATAAAGCTGGTAAATTTAGACCCGGTAGCAATTAGCGACGTTAGTAATTAGGCAGTTAGATTATATTGTTTAATTTGTGACTGTTTTGTTTTAGAGAGGGAATCAGCAGATGGCTTGAGCGTGAGATAACACTATAATCCTGGGCCGTCATATGATTTCTTGGAAAAAGCTCAAAGGGCACGTATCTGCCGCATATTCAGACTAGTACCCCGGTGACCAAGAACGCTGCGCGGAGTTGTGAAGCAGAAAATGTCCGATAACCGGATAGATGTAATAACAACTTGTAACCATTTGCCATATCAATGTATGTATTCATATGTATTGCTCCTAACATATATACATAATCATTACCTTTTAACGTATTTTTTAATTTATTTGTGATATGCTAATTTAAGAGCGCATCAACGTGCACATTAGCGCCGCTGCTAAATAATCGTGATTATTTAAATTTAATTCGTAAAAACTAGTGCCTACGTCAAATCATGGGATTAGTTGTCAAGCGGACCCCAGGCTCCCATGAGCCGTGGCAAAATGCCGGGATAACGCGAGGAAGAAGGAAGAAGGAGGAATGACAGGTATTTAAAAAAGGGGGCCGCTACGGACTGTATTGTGTATTTAAGTATCTTTTGAATACATCAAACTACTTTTTATGTTACTGGATTCGTCAATCTACGCGTCCAAAGTTAAAACGGCCGTTTTTGTTTCGAGCTCATAGATCGGCGAATCCAGCAACATAAAAACTAGTTTGGTGTATTCAAAAGGTACTTAAATACACAATACAGTCAGTAGCGGCCCCCTTTTTGAAATACCTGTCGCTAAATTTAAATAATCACGATTATTTAGCAGTGGCGCTAGTGTGCACGTTGATGGGCTCTTAAAAACCTGATCCCAACAAAAAAGAAAAAATACAAAAAGAAATTCCCTCTCCGGGATTCGAACCCAGGACCATTAGCTTCCTGAACAGGCGGGTATTACTGCCAATACCCGCTAGGCTAAACGGGTTGTCAATTCTAATTACAATGGTATCCTACCAGAGCGCTAGCGCTAGTAGTAACTTTTGAAAGGGACATTTTTTTGTATGGAGTTATCGTTCTTCTCCTAGTGAGTATTATATTCTTTGATTGCGATACAGCGAGGAAATGCCGCCAGTATCCTTGGTACAATGCCTCAAGGGCCTATTTTAGATTTAAACTAAACTGAAAATCGTGATTCAAGACCAAAAAAAGTAAAACAATGTTGCCACTTTTTACTAGCGCGTCTTGTATTTATGTAAAAATAAGTAAATAAAAGTACTTTTCTAAATCGTAGGAGTAAAATTACCAATAAATAAATTATCTTAACATTTTATTTCTAAAAAAGGAATTTACTATTTTACAAACAATGTATTGCAGTGGCAACATTGTCTTACTTTTTTTGGTCTTGTATTATGATTTTCAGTTTAGTTATTAATTTCGTTTAGTAGTACCAACCACTGGATGTATCTTTATCTAAATAAATGATTTTGGAAAGTTTTACCATGAAGTGATAAAATCATCAGAATAGTAGTGGTTGGTTTTCGAAACTTTAACATCAGCGAGTGCAATGGCCTGGCAATAATATTGAAATTATATTTTCTTTGAACTGCTGTCAGTTTCTTCTTTAATCTGCATTAGCCTCTATTTGTTGTAAAATGAGTTCAAGCAATTGGAGTAAGTACCTTCGATCTGATTTGGTCCATAGAATTCCTCATAAAGTTTACGTAGCCTTGCCCGATGTCCTTCCCCGACCCAGACACGTTGGCTATCGTCAGGATAGAGCCAATTAAACTGGAAAAGGAAATAAGTTTATCAATAACATAGGTACCTAATAAACCTAATACTGGCGATCCTAACTTGAAGTCCTTCAAGGGCAAGGGCGGGTAGCTATTTGGTAGTGAGATTTGCGCGATTGCTGTTACTATTGGTTATGTAGTGATAAGAAGTCCATGTGCTCATTAATTTTGCCCTAATACAATGTAGTCAAGTTGGCATGTCTTACTAAAGACGTATTAGTCATCGATTAAATCATTAAAGTTCAGGCGGCGGCACAAAAATTGAGGTAGAAAAGAAAAGCCACACCATGGCACAGGAGAAGCGAATAATGCAAGCATCGCTTACGAATGGTAATCGACGGAAGCCGTAACTCCAAGTTCCTCGTCTACGTTATGTCGGAGGGCCGAAAGCAATCTAAAAGCTGAATTGAGCTGGAGTGACGACAAAGATGTTTCTAAAGATACGCAGACAAGGTGGGGCTTACTTATTCTGAAGGGTTATTTGAACTTCTTGGGTACTTTTAGGCCAGCAAGATCTAGTAGCAATGGTAACTTACCTCCCCTCATCGAACCGTGCTATCTTAGCTAGCGTGGCTTCTAGCACGGCTGACAGTCGCGTGGTCATACCCGTCGCCATCGCTTGGAGGCAGGAGTCGATCTGGGCGTCCATCTTCGCGTGGTATTGGTACTGTGAAATACAATCTTGGTTAGAGGACATATAACTGTGAAAATTAACAACATTCAGGAAGACTAGTGTCCAAAGGATCATAGAAAACGACTACTTACTGGTCACCAGCTCAATTTAGCTTACGTCCTTGAAAACTATTGGCTGTTGTCGAATACCTGAGTACTTAATGCAATTTAAAAAGCCCCTACATATGTGTGGTGATCCGAGGGTTGATAAACGCCTTATAGAACCAAGTTTATGATAGCTAGTCCATAGGTACAGAATAGGAGAGGCAAGATGTGAGGACACCTAATAGGAAGAGGTATGCAATAATCAACCAAAACTACCAAGCAATGGATAGCCGTACTTATATGGCAAGTTGGCAAGAGGGTATGATTGACATACCCTTCTTCCCTAGATAAATCATAGAAAGCATAGAAGAAAGGCCAGAAAAAATTAATATATTATAACAGAGAAATAATAAAACCATTCTTTAAAATATTTAAATATATAACCAGCACAAAAAAGACAATCAATAATAAATACGTGTATATAATTTAATATATATAAAATATTTGTACGAAAAAATATCCGTTCAATTAATTAAAAACATTTAAACGACCGAAGAATATTAAAGTGCAAAAAATATCACGCTACATTATCAGTGAGACAATAAACCAGATCCCGTTGTTCGGGTCACGTAGTTTCTTCTAAAAGGGGATAATAGACCACCAAATTTACGGATCCCTTTGTTTGACATAATTGTTGAAAGTAATAATGTAATGACTGTCAGATTATCATTAGTCATAATTCTATATATTGGTTTATCCTATATATAGGTTAGGTTAGGTTTAATTGTTTTATGGCAGTGCTGAAAAGTTACGCGTTTCTGAGAAAAACCAAATTATGACTAACGACATGCGGACAAACAATACATTATTGTTGACGACCGGTCTGGCCTAGTGGGTAGTGACCCTGCCTGTGAAGCCGATGGTCCTGGGTTCGGATCCCAGTAAGGGCATTTATTTGTGTGATGACACAGATAGGCCATAGTCGGTTTTCCATAGTAAGTTGGCCCTTAAGTCAATTTGATTCGGGTTTTTTTTGTGAGTACCTCTTATGGTGAAGGATATTTTTGCTGAGTATCAACATCCTACTAGTGACAGTTTTTGACTTATGATTTTATTAATTTTTTTCTTTAATGTATTGTTTTTCTCGATATATTCAAGCGATTTGCTTCAATTTTTTAAATAGTGTGCTTTATTTAGGTATGCATCGATACTCAAAAAACGAATACCAGTTGTCATATAAAAAAAAGGAAAAAAAGTAAAACAAAAATAATACATTTTTTTTATGTCGTGGTGAAATAGTGAAACCTCTAATTTTTTTTCTAGTTGTAGGCCTGACATTGGCCTACTACTTGCCTAAATATCAAAATTTTCCAAACGGTACTTCCTGTCAAAAATTAGCAATGTGTGTGGTCAAGTTCTGTTCTCAATCGGTGTTTTTCAATTTAGTATACAAACTCTTCGATTCTGTTTGCGATTTCTTATCAGGGCCCAGTTTTATAAAGTTACAAGTTACAGGTTACAAGAGTACAGGCTACAGGCACCTGTAATGCACTGTGAACGGCTACAGGTGTTTTATAAATACACATAGATAATTACAGTTGTAAAGAACCACGGTCAATCTCGATTACATGTGAAATCTACAGGTGTGAAGGACATCACTATTTAAAAAAAAAGTCTGTCATAGATACTCTGTGCTCTACTAAATGCTGTGTAAGCTGTGTTATTGTTTGCTGTAAAATATTAATTATTGGAAAAATGCCCAGAGGAAAAATCGAGTGGTTGAGAGCGGTGTTCGATGCCAAGGATATACTTTTCGGGCCGTTTTCAGATTCAGATTAAGTTAGATTTCATGAAATATTTACCTAATAAGTAAATAAATACTGTTTCACATTACATTATAAAATGTATCGCTTCGGTAGCGGCTCAAAGATAAGTACGCTGTGTATTGAAAATTATGAATAGTACACTTTACCATAATGTGAATGCACTATACTTAAATAAACAGACGAATGCTAATAAATCAACGACAAATATCGGCACCAATCCTTTTCCGTTTCCTAGTAGATAAAATAAAACGATATCATCAATAAAATCAATATCAAACATATTGTCACTTTATTTCCTATTTACTATATACTTCAGATACATTAACAAAAACTGATGAGGTCAGTGCATGGAAAAATATGCATGCCCTGGCAAAATCGTTGGCGTTGGTGCCTAACAATAAAGAGTAAATATTAAAATCGCTCAGAAAACGAATAATTTTAATTAAAAATTAAGAATTACAGGACTCAAGACGTATGTCCGTTTTTGTTACAAGTGTACCAATCTACACTTGTAATTTACAATATTTTTATAAAACGCTTGTTCGATTATGAGTTTAAAACTATTAAATTCCCATATTTTCGTCTATGGTTGAGCTACAGGCACTTGTACCTGTAACCTGTAAAATTGTAACACAGTACTTTTATAAAACGCAAATTGTAAAAAACGGAGCAAGTGTTGCCAGTAAACGCCTGTAAACTTGTAACTTGTAACTTTATAAAACTGGGCCCTGGTTGTCGTATTTAAGAGTAAAATGCCAATGACAACTTAATGTTTGTATACTACATTGAAAAACACCGATGGAGTACAGAACTTGACCACACACATTGCTAATTTTTGACAGGAAGTAAAAAAAATGTTTTATTATTGTTTTACTTTTTTTTATATGACAACTGGTATTCGTTTTTTGAGTATCGATGCATACCTAAATAAAGAACACTATTTAAAAAATTGAAGTAAATCGCTTGAATACATCCCGAAAAACAATACATCAAAGACAAAAAATTATAAAATCATAAGTCAAAAACTGTCACTAGTAGGATGTTGATACTCAGCAAAAATATCCTTCACCATAAGAGGTACTCACAAAAAAAACCCGAATCAAATTGACTTAAGGGCCAACTTACTATGGAAAACCGACTATGGCCTTTGTTCCTGAGTCATGGTTGTTTTATATGTATTTAAGTATTTATATATTATATATATCGTTGTCTGAGTACCCACAACACAAGCCTTCTTGAGCTTACTGTGGGACTTAGTCGATCTGTGTAAGAATGTCCTATAATATTTATTTATTTATTATTTATTTATTTATTTATTATGACTTAAAACTTTATGGGAACCAATAGAGACCCCCAAATTTGTCTGTATCGTCTGTGTATCGTCTGTTCCGGTACGTGTCTATAATCATTGTAATCAAACTACTTAGGTGGTTCATCAGTAATATCAGTATGTTCAGATCTAGACACACTTACAATGTCCACACCCTCCACAGCACACAGCTTGAGCGCCTGGTTCTTGGCGTCCAGCGCCACATTCACCATGGCGCATGTCTCCGCCGGTAGGATGTAGTCCGTTGACATGAACGTTATGCTCTTCTTCAGCCACGACTGTGGAAAAAAACATTCAATAGACACAGAGATAGCGGGACACCGTAAATTATATTTTAAACTACACGCCATAAGTTGCCCTAAGTCAATGGGGCATAGACAAGGCGCATCGTTGGCTAAAGTCGCAAACCTCGTATCTCCTTCGAACAGAGTTAAGAGGATTTCAATTTAAATTTCTTGTAGGCTAAAGGCACAATTTCATATCACCTTCTAATGGAATTAACAGATGTGCTACTTTAGCCGACGGCCTACTGCCTTTTTATACCTCAATTTTATACATCAAGTTTTTGTGGCTGGATTGACCTCTTCATTATCACCAGCAAGACTCTGCATTCTGCCACGGTTTACAGCAATTTAACCTCAAGATTTGGCACAGGCACTTGACCAGCGAGACTAAAATTCTAAAATGCTCTTTTTAAATAAAATGCTTAAAAACATTTGGCATGAAAACATTTTTTACATGATGACGAAGAATATACCTGGAACGAGGACTCAGTACGTTGAATGCAGGTCTCCATCATATCGCTGGCCATCAGCTTGAGTCTCTGCTCCAGGTGCGACCGGAATTCCGGCTCTGGCCAGTGCAGGTCCCGGATGAAGCACTGCAGCGCATCCAGCTTCCAGAACAATTCTTCGCTTGTTGAACAGCCGTTGCTGGAAAGATATTTTTTATTTATTGGAGGAGAAATAAAGCAGCATAAGGACCCTTAAGGTATGGAACGTCACATTTTAACTTTTCTAACCGTAGCCATGAACCTTACTAAAAGGTCATAAGGTAGACCAAATGGCATTATCAAATATTCATGTACAGTCAAAGAGTTTAATTTCCGACCCATTTCGTATCTTGTCACAGTGACAATCAAATTTGGACATACATTTTTTTGACTATACAGTAGATATTAATATACCTACTAAATGGGCAATCTCTAAGAAAGGGAGACAGAACGAATGAATAGGCATCTAGACTCCGATAGGTGTGTGCTGTAAAATAATTTAATAACACGACCATGAACGTCAAATTTTCGAAAATGTTTGACATTCATGCTGGTGTTACTAAATTTATCAACCCAGTTAACGTACCCGAACTCTACTATGATGATATTAAACGCCCTTCTGATGATATTAAACATTATCTTACCCCTTAATCTCCCACCGCTCTTTCTCGAAGCCCTTGTGAAGACTCTGCGCGATGGAGGACTCCATGAGGTCCACGTACCGCACCACGAGTGGAGCGAACGTGTCTCGTAGGTGCTCGTGGAAACGGCCGCCTTTCAAGTTTTCTGGAGAAATTATGAAGATTTTTTTACATACTTTGGCGCTATATACAGAGGGTAGCTTGTTGGTGCAAAGTAAACCCACGAGAATAAAGAACATTGAGAGAGATCTTACTAATTAAATGAATTTTAAATGCACAATTCTATCAATGTACAAAAAGCTTCTTTTTCAGACAGTTCCTAAATCACGAATATAATTTCTATATCAAATTTACTAACAATCAAAATTATAAATTACCGTCAGTTCTCAAATAATCGTTCAAAATCTGGAACAACGGGAAGGAATCCCACGTATCAGGAGGTTGTTCCGCTAAAACCCGATCCATGTCGACACCGAACAGGGCCCAAAATATCTCAGCATGCTCCACCAACAGCTCCGAGAACCACGCGAATGCCTGCACAGATACACGTGAAGATATTGATGATGTTGACACTAAAAATGGAGATGGTGATGAAACGTCTGCGGAATTTAAAGACGGCCAAATTGTGGAAGACAACAGAGTAGGGGACAACAATAGTTCGCAACGTAGCAATGGCAGAGACAAAAAACCATGCTTCATAAATTGTGCATGGAGAAAAACATATCGTCATCTGATATTTTAAATTGGCAAATTGAAAAAGAGTTACGCTGTAGCGCAATTTAGGTACCTACACGAGATTCAGATGTTATTAAAAGTTTAAATACTTACCAAGATAGCAAAATATTTGCGTTTTCATGAGTTTTTACTATTACGACATCTAAATAACGCAAATATTTTGAAATTTCTACACTTATGCAATCTAAAAGTAAACCATGCAAAATACATATATTTATTTATACCAAAATATGAAATAAAATAACGCTTTCTATCTACGTTTTGATTTCGCTGCTAATAAAGCCGTAATTCCAAAGTGTTTTTATACTAATGTTGTTGTTTATGAGCAATGTGCATCATCCAATGCTGCTGACGTTCTATATGTACACCTGGATGATTTATATACGACAAGTAATGTACTTTGAACAAGTGCAAGCGTCGTTACTAAGAACAGCGTACTACTGAAGCGAGATATTTTTTGTAAATGTGCTTTTAATGTATTGTAAGTCCTACTATGTATTGTATCGAAGCTGTCTAATGTCGTGTTCAATAACGTTTGAAGTATTGGAGTAGACTGTTTTGAATTTTGTGAAACACTTTTCATTTCAGACGTCACATTGGAAAACCCTGCCAATTTGTTTGAAGATATTGAAATTTCTGCAATAAATTTTGATTTCTCAAGCCCAGAATGAAAAGTTACAGACCCAGCAATTTGTGTTGCTCTATTTATCCCATTCTCATTCGATATCCATGCAACATTTCAGTTTTAACACTATCAACATCTATTTGCTCAAGCGTGTTTCAGCTATAAAAAACTTTAATTAAACGTCTACTCCTTTCAAAAATTTGTGATCAAACCAATCAAGTGAAGTATGACCAAGAAAATCGAGTGAACAGACTGACAAGTGATTTGATCAGCATCGAGCATTCAATCAAATTATGAGTAGTTACATTTGGTTGACCGCTAGAGTCCGGTTTTGTGTTATACACCTGCGGAGAAATAAAGATAAGATAGAAGTGGGATATAAAAAGTTAAAAGAGTACTTAGCTTACATCCAATGTCGCGAAGTGAATCATATGTCATTCACATAACGACTAAGCCACATAAAATAATAGAGGAAAATAAACAACCTCTGTGGGATTCTAACTCAAAATTTAAAAACCAAGTACACAACGACGACAGATAATATTTAAAAGTACTGTGTTGTCTTTACAAGACTCAAAATCTTTCATTTTGTAAAGACTGCACTCTAAAATTGAAAAATTCGTCATGTACTGGCTAAACTGGAAATATTGTTATGATTTACTGAATTGAAAACAAATATTTTCAGTTTAAGAATATAAATACAAATATTACTGCCTCATCATTCCCCACACTAATAGCGATAGGAGAGTAGGGTGCTATTTTTCAGTGAACACTGAACTTTTAATGGCAAAAATTCTTAAGATTTTATGTTCAGTTATATATTACAGTTAGTATGAACTTCCAGTATATTATCCTCTTAAGAAGTTTTCCCAAAACAGAAATCACGACATTCAGGATAGACATAGACACTGTTAGCAAATGTTTTGGAGAAAAATACATTTAACTTAAAATCTTCACTATGAGAATTTTCTCTGCAATTTCGTAGTTATTTTATTATTGCTTTATGCTAATATGATTTTACTCCAAAACTCGCATCCCACAGCTTTCTCTATAAGGACTGATATTTGAATGCAATGTTTTCTACATTACCTCCGCGTAGTGTTCTTCGTTTTGCTGAAGGAGATCAACGCACAGCTCTGCTAAATGTATGAGGTCCTCCAATTTCTTCGCTGGTGTCACCATTGTTTCTCCTCTTAAATCCTCTGAATGTTTTATTTATATTTTAGTATCATTATTTACAATTACCTATTTCATCGTTTACTGTATTGCTAAATTATCATAAGTTACTATTATGTTCAATGTTATTTAGTTTAAATTACCTTCAATGTTGGCCTTTTGACTGAGTTGTGTATAGTTCAGTAGCGCTGCGTTCTCCAAACTGGTTTGGATCATGGCACGAACTTCTTCGGGTGCAACGGGTGTTACTACGTCTTTCATCAGAACCCTTTCTAGCAGAGATAGTGTAGCCTGGAAAAATATTGAACAGTTTTTCGATCCTGTTTTACGTGATCTGAAATTCCATCTGAGTTTATGGCTAATAAAATTAATACATACATATATGTATATCTACTTATCACAGGCGTAATTACATGTGATTGCTTTATGCCGCTGTAATTTTTGCTTTTTGCATTATCAGTGAAGCTATTTTGTTATATACTTGAAAAACTATCATTTTAACAAATGCAAGGTTTGTTTTACAAGCCTTATTCTCTTCATACGTTAATAATGAAATGTCGACATAAATCGATATTTAACAGTATTTTTACCGATCTAAAACATCACAATCGTTCAGGTACATTTCTGGACTAAGATTCCGAGTAAAACACAAAAGGCAGTACAAGTCTCTACGACCAATATAAAATTTAGCTTGCATACGGTTTCCTTGAAATTGTAGTCTTTTACAGTATTTTTCTCACATATCTTACCTTCAGCGCCCCCTCCGGCCTTCCGAACGGGAACGCATATCGGAAGTTGGTGATCTGGTGCTGCAACAGTGCCTTCAGCCGCTCCTTGATCTCCGCAAACTTCTCCTTCTCCTGGACGGTGATGCTGCCCACGCCATCGGGCCTGCCAGGCAACGTGGCCGTACTGTGAACCACTTGCGTGTGGGGCTTAATCTAGTAGGGCACAAGCAGGATAGGGGACCGTGGAAATGGCAGATTATGATTTTATAAAAAAAAATATTTCGATACTTCTCGTCTAATATATTAAGTATATTTATGAAACGACAACGTAAAATAAGAAGATGAATATTTCCTCAATTGACAAACAATTCTTAAAATTATTTATTTCAGTTTTAAATAGCAAGGGCCTAAAATTGATCCTTGTAGAACACTATTTTAATTTTAGTTTAATGTTTGGTTAAGAATAAAAATGAAGAAAAGAAACTTTTTTTTTACTTTACTTTTAGTTCATTTAATAACACTGCATCACGCAATAATTGTTATTTTCTCATAGGCTTTAATTTTTAAAAGCAAACCCTGTCAGAAGCCTAACATAAGTATCATCGACTATTTCCCTTTTTGATTCCAAAAAACCTTATTGCGACTGCCAAATCCACTGGTCGGAAACAGAAAACATTAGTAAGGAAAAGCAGGTCACAATTAGTATTAAGCACATATATTCAAGTATGGTACATTAATGGTAGATGAGAAATGCCACGGGGCCAACTAATAGTTCAGTACATAGAAAGCAAGTTCGTGTGGAGGCACAGTAACGTGGTCACTATTAGGGGTGTAAAGAGGGACTTATAAGCTGTTTTCGATTATTTTATAAGTTTCTTATGGTCTTTTGATTTAGAAGAAAGATCAACAAATTATTTAGGTACATATTAAAGTCGGTTTAAGTGATCAACTAGCTGAGTGTGCTAACTGTGTAATGTTAATAAATTATAGTAATTATACTCGGGAAGCATAAAAATACCTACTTGAGTAAATATTAAGTTAATGAGTCTCGAAATTTGGAATAAACAATAATCGATTACAGCTTCTTTTAAACCATTTATCACATTGAAAAGGGAATAGGACCAAGAATGAATCCTTGGGGAACACCAAACTAAAACATCGATTTCTAATACACAGCAGGCAAATTCTAATTAATTTCAAGATCTTTATAAAGATTATCTATAAATTCTCATCTTTGTACTGGTACAACCTGATTGGAATCGGTATCAAGTTTACAATTTACTATGTCTACCATTCCAAAGGCATTAATATGATTATTCTTAAAACTATATAAAGTATTCAACGCTGTTCTTTGTTTTCTATTTAATTTACAACAGTCCAGAATATTTTCTAGACATCGATTGGAATAGAACAAATCACAGTCGAATTCGCGTTGTGCACTTGGAGTTTATTTTAAAAGAGCACTGGAATTTTCTAATTTCAGATTCCTTTAGTTTGACATACGAAAGCTAGACTAAACAGATGAAATCACGCGGTGACAGTCATTGCCCCGCTTAAGTATCCAGAGGTCCTACTGTGAACATCTTCGATCGTAAGTTCATCTATTTGCCTCTCCTTCACTCTGACGTATTAGATAGCGCAAACAGGCTAATGAACGATCGAAGATGTTCGCGATCAACCCTAAGGTCACCTGCATAGCTCGAGAGCCTCAAAAAACGCTCATTACTAGGAGTGTTTTTTTTCTATCGCGACATAATCCCGTCTATTTCATCCAACTTTCGTCGATCTGTCTATCAAATTAAAACAACAACTCACCTGTTGCCATGGACGTGACTCGCACAGAACGCGAAGGAGTAATGCATGAGCGTGGGGTCCACGGTCTGGGAGGCGCTCTCGGCGACGTCGAGGAGGTCGGAGAGGTAGCAGAGGTGGCGGAAGCAGCCGCGAACGCCGTAGCGCGCGCAGTATTCGTCGAGCACGAAAACTTGGCCGGGGGAGAACCAACCCTGGAAAAGATAAAAAAATATTGATATTACTTACTTAAGTTTGTCAGAGATCAAAATGTTTGAAAAGTTTACAATTTCGACAACTTTTAAATTTTTTTGGAAAGGTGGAGCGGCAAAGGATTTTAGTTCTTACTCACCAATGAGCAGTAAGGATCCTGGAGCCGGTATTTCAGCGTGAGTGACTGCAGCGTACAGAACAGCTGGTGGTGATCGTACTGACACGGGTCTGCCTGGATGTAGTCCTCCATTCCATGCTTACGCGCCTTGTCTGCATCTGTTACAAACATTGGATTGTTAACACAATAAGCATAATAAACTACTCTTACTTATATTGAAACAGAACAACTAATGAAGACAAATGATTGGTAACTGGTAAAATCAATGGTCTAACCTCTCGGTAGGCTTTTAATAATGGAAATTATACCGTCATTTTCGCTCCGTCATATAACACACACACTCACACCACAAACACACTCACTTCACATGATTGCTGTCTACGATAGGTAATGGTATAAATTGATGTAAACTTTTTACTCTACCTAAATTGTGATTGTTCCTGTTAGATTAAGCCTGTTATTATAATTAAACATATTATTTAGTACTAGATATTTATTAGAAAACTAAAACTTCAGCGTAGGAAGTAACTCAATTTAGCATTGTTTTCAATCTGACTCCACAAGACAGGCGTAGCCTAGTGTGGCAGTCATAGGTTAAGAATATCTTGTAAACTTTTTGGCAAATAAAACTATATATTTTTTTTTTTTTAAGATAATGAGTATAAAGTTCGTTTTTTTTAGCATTAGAAAGAACTTCAAAGAAGGTAAGCGATCTTGACATGTCTTTTAATTGAAAAACGCTTTTTAAAAATCAGTAACTATTACTTATGAAAGCAGAAGAATATAAATGATCGTATTAGATTCATAATTGTTACATAATTGCCGTAACTTATTTTTAAAATGTGTTTTTCAATTAAAAGACACACCAAGATTGTTTATCTTACTTCTAATGCTAAAAAAAACGGATTATACATGATAAAAAATCTAAATGTCACTTTAGGTACCAAATAAACTCTTGCGTTTGCACACATTACTTCACATACAGAAAGTCGGTAGAGCAGAAGGAGTGAGACGGTCTTCCCTGCAATAAATTTAATATGCCGATCTTCTCCACATTGACCTTAAAAACACAACTTTGAAGACTCACCTCCCATGATCTTATGATGCGTATCCGACGTAGTAGGTGGAGTGGGCTTATGACTCTGGCCTGTGGCCCTGTATAAAGCCATGACCCACAAGTGGCACTCGTTCTCGTCGCCCACTCCCATTAGCACGGACTCGCCGTCGCGGACGGCGTTCATGAAGTTCTTGGCGCCTTCCAGTTCTGTGAGTCAGATTATTAAAAGTTGAAGTTGAAAGGTGCACGGGTTTTCAAACAGGTATATTTTTGAGAAGCATGCTGGGCAAAGAACTGGGAACTGTGGACTGTCTTTTAGGTAATGACTTATCCTGATTCACCAGACAACGAGAAACAAATAGGTATAGATTATCAAGATAATGGTAATTGCCATGATGATTTAAAAAAATGTTGGTTCAAAATATGGCCATAAAATAAATTGTAGGTAAAGAAAGATATCTTACCTTGCCCAACCATTAGTTGTGCTGTAAAAGAAAATGAAAAATATTAATTCTAGATTAAAGTTGGTGGGCAAAGGGTACAGAAGGGAGCTGCAAAATTCTATGGACACTCGTTCACAAAGTGGCCATGCCATTTTTCAGATGCATATTCGGTCCAAGAAGATAACACTAGTCAGCTAGCAGTCAAATTAAAATTCGGCAAATGAAACATCGGACTTGCGATGAACCGGGATTGCAATATTTCGAAGTTGCGACATGCTAGCCTTTTAAATTCTTAATTCTTGGAAGAAATTCGAAATCTAAAATCTTACCGCTAGCCAGCTCTATATAGTCCACTGTGAAGCCGTCCAGTTGCATCATCTCCGCCGGTTCTGACTTCTTGTCCTTGTAGGAGCACAGCGCGAACGTGTATTGGCTCACTTGCACCAGCACCATGTAGCGCCGCTTCCATTTTCTCCAGACATTCTTGCCGATCACGTGGAGGTACCTGATGGATGAAATAAAATAAAGAGATTCGAAAATTATTCGTAGCCTGAACACCAGCTTTTCATATAACTATTTGGTGCGGTTAGACAGACTTTAGGCCGAAGCACAAATCAAAGAACTACTGTTAGGAATATAAGTTTAGTTTTTTAAACGGTTATAACCTTATTAAGCTAAACAGAGCTAGTATACAAATGCGATTCCAATACATAAAATACAACAAGATTGACGTTGAAGATGTTAATATATAAATATTTGTTAGTACACTAAACAAAACCAAATAGAATGGGGACATTTTGTAAAAGAGAAAACATTACAGTCAATGTAAAGACAAGACAGGAATAAAAAAGAAATAATGAGAACGTGAGATTTACCCGCAGTGTTTCATGTTCAGTGGCTTGTCCATCCGACAAGCTATTTTGATTCTCAGATCTTGATCTGGAAGGTTCTTTGGTACCGTCATGCGATGCCATTCTGGGGCCTGCGTAGAAAAATACAACATTTGTACCTATGGAGTTTGCAGCTAACTCCTACTTTGAACTTACAAAGTGTGATAGTGCCAAAGTGTAGCAATTTGACACTTTCATGCAGAGTGAGCTTCGTCCGAATCTACAAACCTAACACTTTGGTGTTCAATTTCACTAGACTGTTATACTGATTCAGTTTCAAAGATCATCTAGTATTTTATCTACTACTTGTGAGTTTATTTTTCTAATGAGTATATTACCTTGCTAGAAAGTGGCGTAGGTCTGAGAACCACTTTCCCCAGTTCCTTATCTTCCAGGGCTAGTACTCCGGGGTTCTCCGTATACAACTTAACTTTTACAGCTGGTAGGGGCTGTGTGGTACTAAAGTCACCTTGAGTGTCCCACCTGGGTAAAGTTTATAATTATTCAAATCATTTGTGACGTCCCACGGTCAAAGGTACCTTATGGCGGGTATGGAGTTATGCATACCCCAGTAATCTACAATAAATAAGCTATCGATAACACAAAAGATCAACCTTCTAGGTTGCGTAGTTACAGAGATATCATTTTTTGAAAATAATGTTGTGAAATGAGCAACTTTACGATAGAGAAGTTTTAAGTTTAGCCGCCTAAAAAACTATGTTCCTGAAGTAAGTTACATAGTTGACTACAAATAATAATGCCTTATATATCTGAGATTAAAAAAATATTGCGACTTGTTCTGTAATGCAAATAGAAACTTTTGATATCGACTGATTTATGTGTATACTAACCAATCTCTTGAAAATAAAGTTTTATTTCATTTTCACGATTGATTGCAATGAGCTCTCAAGATTTAAATTTTATCTATTAGAAAACGACACTGACAGACAGTTTAAGCAAAAAACAATACCGATTTAGAGGTGAAAATGTATTTTCTGACTTTTTCATATAAAATCACAAAATTGAATATTTTTACTTTTAATGTGACACACAATCAATTTTTCTGAGCACATATGAAAGAAATTCTGTCATTCAAATGAAATAAATCCTAAAACCCCAACTAAATACTATATTTAACCCCTTATGCCACTTTAAACTTACATAACAATAACAGTATTTGCTCCATACATTTACGAAAAGGTACCTTATGGAAATAAATCTAATAATACATCACTACAAAATATCAATCATATTATAGTTTATCTTTTATGAATAGAAAATATTAATTTACATTAAACTGCCCCCAATTTAATTAGTTCTTCGTCATAATAATCTTAAAAAAGACCAATAATTTGTATGTAATGAAAAGGTACCTTGTGGTCAAGTTACATGATGAGGCATGATGATGATGGAACAGTTAGGATAAACTAATAATATTTTGGGGTTAAGATGGTATAAATCGTCTATTTCTTATCAATAATATATTTCGGTTGCTATTGAAGATAAGCGGCATTGAGGTTCAATGACCTCAGATATTCCATAAGGTAATGCGTCGGGTATTGGCATTTTTCAGCAAACCAATGGCTGATTTACTGCATGCGACCAAACCAAATGAAGATTATTCTAGTTAAGAAAGACTTGACGAGAGTAACTTTGGTATAATAGCAGTCTACTTGGATTTGTGATGTCGGTCTATGTACGGTTATAATATTTGCGAGGCGCCCCAACCAGAACTAAAATTATCAATTTAGTTTTGCAGAATGCTAATACAGTTCTCTACCAAACTTCTTTTCCCGTATTGACTAGTTTTTTTGGGAATTTTCAATCTTTTTTCCATAAGGTACCTTTTCTACTAAACTCTGAGACGACATTACTAGGCTTATAACTAACTTATAACAAAAATAAAAACAGGTAAACAAACGTTAGGCATTAAGGTTTCAGATCACACAATAAAAAAAAATTGAGCATTTTTTCACCTCTTTACAAAACATTTAATATCTCCGAAACTAGAAACCCTCATAAGGTACCTTTTCCCGTGGAACGTCACATTTACTATCTGAGTACCATCGCCTACACTGTTGACTGCCAGTTCGTAAACATTATTACAAAAGGCATAAGGTCCACCGATGGACAGTCAAGAATGTTGCTGTTTGTACAATATCTTGTATCTTTTTATCTACAACTAAAAGTCGTCTTATTTTACATCATTGGATCATCGTCATCAGGCAAATTTAATTTGACTTTTGTAAGAATAAACAGTTATACAGTCAATACGGAATTCTTGTGTGTCACCTCATCACAGTTTTGTTCAATAGGAGTGTATTTTAATATTAGCCACAAACACTGGTCATAGGTTCATTTCATTTAATTCTAGATTGTTGGTTTTTTACAAATACAAATACAAATGCGTTTATTTCATTACTTTTTACATAAGTTCTTAGGTATAGTAGAAGTTTTTACTGCCTAAATCACTATTTAATTCTGTTCTTAATGAGTAATTTAGCTTAGGGCTAGATTGGATTCCTTTATATTATTAGTATTATTACTTACATCGGTTTAGACGCCTCAGCCTGGTCGGTCTGCAGCTTGTCGCCCCCTTCCACTTCCATAGTACAATACACTATCCGGTTCGGCGCTAATGACTTTAGACCCTTTACCTCCATCACTACTACCTAGAATTCATTCAAATACAACACACTCATCATCAGTACTTTATGTGACATAATTATTATTACTCCTTATTTTTTTTCATTTTCATTATTTGTTTTGCCAGAGAATTTTATATACTTATTAAATTTGCATATTGTGAAAAAAACAATGTGCATCATATTTATAGAACATTATTTATTACGGTCGGCATAAGATATATCGGAGCAGCCAAGGTCATTCACGGTCGTTCTCAAATATCTGAACAAAGCTCTATTAAATTTCGCAAATATTTACACTGCATCGGAAAAAAACAACTTTGAAGTACATAGGTAATTATTTCATTTACAACAGATGTAATACTAACACACCCAATCTTCATTGTAATTTTTTCCAATCTTTACCTCTATTTGGAAAGTCAGAACGACATCCATTTTGGTCAGCTGAGTGTCAACATCTCCGCCGTCGCCCTCGCCTGTCAACTTGTTGGCCAGAGACCCTTGCGATCTGAAACACAGCTGCTTACTCAACCTTGGACTCGGGTCAGGCCCGGCGTTTGATCTAATCATCATAAACCAACCAGCATCATCAAAGTCAACAACAAAGATACAACAACAGAAGATATTAATGATATATACATTATTGATGTTACAGTTCCCAATCACCATTGATAATAGTTTTAGAGATAGGACAAACATTCACATGTTAGGACGAATGCATGGTGGCATACAATGGAACCATCACCGATACCAAGAATGATTAAGCATAACAGAAGGAAACATTAATTTCTAGACATACAACTAACTATACTAAGCTAGCTGAAGTACTGAAGTAAGGTGATTATTTTGTTAGTAATATGCAAAACCTTTGAAATAGTTGAAACATTAGAAGGATATAAACTTATCAAGAATCTGTAAAGGGTGTTTTGCATATTAATAACAGTGATAATAGTGAAGATAATAGAAGCGATACCAAACCAAACAAAAACAGAAGCAAAGCCTACCGCAAGAAGCATTTTTATCGGTGTCCTAGTAAAAGCGTTCGCTATTTTAACATTGCCTAACTTTGCTCATTTAAATGATTTGTCGAATTATAATGTTGTAGAATAAGAAGAAGTGAAGTTTAGTGAGAGAAGTAAAATGGAAGCTGTAAACAATATTATTATAGAAAGCGAAGTAATAAAAGATAAGTACAACGTTATTTTGTGATTCAGTATTGAAAAAATGACAATTATATACAAATTACAAGTGTGGTATTTGATCTGCTTGTTTCAAATGTTGTAATCGCAACGTTTTAAAATAAAGCAAATGGTTTAACGATGGAAATTTTTTTTCTTTGTGGTGTATTTGTTTTAAAAAGCTATGTTTAATTGTAAAAAGCGCTCTGATATCGAAAATTGATAAAATGTCTACTGTCTTCTAATTGTTTTGTGAGCGAATCTATGAATATTAAAATTGTATCTAAAATTTGAAAAGACTATCAAGCTTTAAAATCTTCTGGCTGTGTAGTGGAAGCTTTTGTTTCATCCTCAGTTGTCATTTCATTTAGCACGACCACATTAGCTTCTATGGCTCTAGCTAGGTATTCTATGTTACTTCTACATGACTACAGTGGTCTAACGACAACAGGAGGATCGTTTCGAGGCCGGGCGGGTGTAGGGTCCTGCTACACAAGACACGTGCTCAATTTAACAATTCTGTACTCATTACTTGTACTTCCTTTATTAGTGTCCAGTTATGTGCCAGGGAAAAGAAAAGTAGAGAGAAAATGAACAAGTAGATAATGTTACACTGGATGAACTAGAAACTATTAAACTATATTTCAATGAGTGTAATGCAATGCAGTTGCATCCAGATCGAGTCAGTGCGTTAGAAAGTTGGACACAGTGTTGAAGAATGTATAACCAATATTTTTATTTCTTTTTTCGTTTGCCAAATAAATAAACATTCAAATGATGTCACGAGTTGTCTTGTCTTGTTCAGTTCGTTACTTATTTAAAACACAGACAAATGTAATGAAGAACATAGATCACAACATTTAATTTTGAATAAAATTTGGGTACTAAAATATAAATAAAGTTGTAGTACAGTTTAAAGCTGTTGATAAACTCTTACTAATTTTTGTGTCCAAATTTTATTCTCAACTCTAAAATTATTCTTATCTTACGTTGTCTTAAGCCAATTAACACCTTCCACGATTATTATAAATTGAAAATCAATAAAATCAACTCACAATCAGTCATTGACTTAAATGCTGCTTTTAAGTTTTCAGATTCAGAAAACCTTTTTTGTTGATAGATATATTTTAGTAACGAGAAACATTTTAAATTAGTTAATATAGTTAGCAGCAGAAGTGGCTAAGCGGGTGAGATGATCAAAATGACACACTAATAATAAAGTTGTGTACATTATTTTGAATATTTCGCCCGCTTAGCAACTTCTACCGCTAACTGTACAATCGCGGAAGGTTCCAAGATTTGAATAAATTGACATAAAGATCCTAACCTCCAAAACATTCCAGACACCGACCTGTGATTATACCGCTTGATTTTATGCAGGCCGTATTTGGAGTCAGCCCCGCCCTTGGATACGGGCAGGGACTCCAAGTTGGCCATGAGGAGGTTGATCGAGGACTTGAGCTCTTCGATGTAGAGGGACTCCATCTCTTTGAGGACGAACTTCGGCATTAGCTTGCGGTTCTGGAAATTGACGATAATCATTGAGACTTTTACCTTCATAATCTGTGTAGTGTAGACCAAGATTTTCAGAATTTTTTAAACATGTAAGAAAACTTTCAGATTTTCACAAACTTATAATCGCAACATGGTTTGGTATCGATACTTATTGCACAAAAATTATAGTCATGACTGAATGAATCATATACCTACTTACTTACGTATCTGGCGCGATGACCCAAAATTAGTCTTGGCCTCATATAATATAAGTCATATCTCTTTTCAGCAATTAAGTAGTCAGCCATAAGGCAAAGTGTTATCATGATCATTGGTTACGAGTTAAGGAATCATTCATGATCATAGGCATAAAGATATAAGATTTTGATTCTCTGATCGATTTTCCAATTTCCTAATCTAGACTTCCAATCAATCTTCATGTTTCAGTACCAAAATTCGTCATCATGAGTTACTTACCCTTTCCATCTCGTTGACTTTCTGCATTCTTCCATCCAGCTCTCTCCGGATAGCGGCCGCTTGTTCATCTGCCGAGTCCAGCTGTAAATTAAGATATATATCGTTGTTATTAATTTGACAAGAGACGTTCGTTTATATTGCCCATGTTACTCTAATTTTCGCTTTTTCTCATTGCATTGTATTTGGGATCAATTTCTTTCTTCCACGCCTTTTTGTCGCTCATATCTATATCATTGACTTCTTTGCTTTTGCAATTACCCAGTTACTTTATTCCTTTAATATTTAATACTTGTTTTCGATTGTTCATATTTAGAAAATGTATACATTTTTTTATAAAATTAAAATTATTGTTTAAAATTATTGACCTTTCTGGGCAAATATATACGAATAAGGATCCTGGAACATATATAGCTGCTTCTTGCCGAGATACAATAACAGAAGATTTGACTGAAGACAGTAGTTATACTTACAAGCAGCGCGTTGAACAGAAGCTGGTGCTCAAACTTCTTGACCCCAAGGATCTGCTGGAACATGTCGTACAGCTGCTCTTTGCTCAGGATGCACTCCGCGTTGAGACTCTGCTGTTGAGCCCGCGACGGCCGCTTGGATTCATCGTCACCCAGCACACCTGGGATTATTACATCATCAGAAATAGTTAAGATTAAAACGTTCTATTTCTGGAAATAAGCCAGTAGAAGCCAGTAGAAGGAATAGAAAAAAACTGTTTGGTGTTGGGGTCTGGGGAATATACGACATTGCAGAAGTATTTCTTTGTGTTTATAATTCTGCACTATATGAGGACTTATTTAATTACATTCGTCACGCACGAATGTGTTACTCTTAATTTTATTTTGATCTTATTTATCTTTATTATAAACAGTCTCTAGGTTTTTCTGGAAGCCTTTTATGACGATCGGTTCAAGATTATGAAGGCTAGTATTTAATTCTTTGCGTGATTAAAATTTGTTACTTGTGATTATAATTTCTGATTTCGTGAAACGCAATAAGAGTTATGTTTGCTGTGGACGCTGAGCTCATGTCTATAAATTATCCATAAACTTACCATTTTCCTAAAAGAACAAAATGAAAATCCCTTACAAATCTAGAGATAAAATGAATTATCCAAAGATGTTAATTAAGATAAATATAAAAATGCTAAAACAATTAAAATGTTGGAAGTAAAGGTGAACATCTTGTTACAAAATATTTCACAAAGTTTGTAGTGAGTTGCTGTAAAATTAGTGTTCCGTGGAAAATTCATAAGTTAGAATCTTTGGAAAGGAAGGCAAGAGGGTTTTTAAATCGAGTTAATTATCTTAATATAATAACTAAGATTGACAAGTCAGTACAGTGATGAAGCGATGATATATTATTTAATATCAGTTAAAAGTTTTTAAAAGTTTTAGGTATAAGTTTGCGGAATTTATTAAGTAAATCAGTTGCCTTCTTTATTAACTGCAAGTGTTGTGTTGTTGATCAAAATATTGAAAAGCTTGCCACCCAAGCTGAAGCGAAAATTCAAAATTTGATTTTTACTTAAGCTTGAGGCATTAGTAAGATTAAACTATTCCCAACATGCTATAGGCGAAAATATTTCAGAGTAAATACAATAAGATTACGAGAAAAATGGGAAGTCCGTTTTAATTAAAAACATAATTAATATCGTTACAAATATTAAATTTACTCATTCAGATGTATAATATTTTTTACAATCTTGATGTTTAATTTAATGTATATTTAAAATAATTTAAATAGTCATAACAATATAGGACTTGGTATCTTTAACATGATCCTCGGTGAGCTGAACGAAATTATTAGAATAATGAAAGCAACTAAGTTAGGTAGTCAGATATGCACTTGTTTCTTTTAAAACGGACTTATAAACTGTAAACAAAAGAACTACACGAAAATATCAATAAATCAAGCAATCACACGTGACTGAAGCTAGAAAGGAAACAATGAACAGTCGAGTGATACCTGTTATTCCTGGGATTGTGAGAGAGACATGTTGTGAGAGAAAGGGAGAGAAACACAGAGAGTGAGACAGACGCAGGCGACACACAGTATCAGGTACATTGAGTTCAGGACGGTACTTAGCAAACTAGTGCACGTGAACATTTTAAAAATAAATTTACTAAAGATTCCTTTTTTAATGTAAAGAAAATCGTTAATCTAAGGGTGTGACGGTTTAGTTTGCTATAATACTGGATCCGATTTGATTTACATTTATTTCTCTACCGTACAAACACAATGATTGGAATTGATACGTATGATGATTTTCAAAATATTCATATATTATTTAAATGAAACAAGTATTTTATTAAAGTTAAATTATATTGTAATCATCACACGTTATCGTAGGTAGAAATGAAATTGGGACATAAAATAGTAAACATTGTTACACTAAACGTTGACATAACACATTTCATTCTAGTTGATCAAATGCCTAAATAACATATTAATCTTGAACATTATATTTATAAACAAGTAGTAAATGTCGCAATTCCACTTTATAATCCATTATAGTCATTTGGTTGCATCATACACTGATTTGATGAACACATTGATGCAAAAGGCAGTAGGTTCATGACTGTTAGTTTATCAGAAGAGTCAATCTGTTCAGTAACGTCAATGATCAGTTCTTGTGTAATGATTAAATGTCTTTGTAAAGGATTTCATGTAATGTCAGTACTGGTTTTAAGTTTATTCATTGTACTGACTGATGAGTCTAAGGACATACACCTTCTACCGATGAGCACACTGTTTTATTACAAACAACCAAAGGCTTTGCAAACATAAGCTCTTTCAACAACTGATGCTTAACACTCATGCTTTTCAATCCGTTCTCCAAAACACAAAAGGCTATAAAAGAGCCAATGTGACAAAAATACTACTTACAAATCTATCTTAAATATCATCTTAAGTAACGCTAATTTCTCTATAGCAATATTTATTGATGTTGATACAAATTTCGAGTCTGTAGATAACTTTGTTGTTAATATTGAAATAACTGGCAAGTATAACATATGTAGGTATGTAATTTTCGATAGTTTTTGTACGATTTTCTAGTTCAATGGTATTTAGAAACGCAAACAGCTAATTAATAAAGCTAATGGTGCCGTAAAAGTATTTAGGATAGATTTTATCAACATTGGTAACATTGACCCTTATGTAGCCCAGTTACGATTGAAATCAAGTTAGTATTTGTATGACTTACCCGTTCCTTTCATGATACAGTCGAATTTAGCTAGCCACGACGTTAAGACTGTTTCTTTACTTAATCCATCAATTTCTGGCAAAGACCTGAGAAAGCAACATGATAATCAAACATTCTAGATTCATGTTTTTAATGTGTTTTTAAAATATTTACAATGAAATCGTAAAGGTGAAGACAAAAAACTAAGATTAATTCAGTTGAAAAAGTGAACGTAATCTATAACATTCACGTCCCCACTTTAAAATACGCACCAAAAGGCAAAACTATGCGTCGTCACAACTATGTCTTAAAATCCAAAAAAAATTTGGTTGCATGCGACCAATAATTAGATAAATTAAAATTTATCACTTTCTTAGCAGCCAATTTGGTTGGTAACTTCATCATTTAATAAACTAACTTTACACATGTCAAAAGGTAACCTACCTAATAATGATGATAGAAATATAGCGACATGAATCACTCTGGTCTAACCTGACTCTCTTCTCGATATTGTTCCGGAAGACCTCACAGAAGTCGTGGTGGCTGCGGGCGCCTGATCTGACCATCTGCTCGATGCTCTCGGACTTGAACACGTCGTGGTACGACTAAAAGTTATGAATCACTCTAACCTGACTCTCTTCTCGATATTGTTCCGGAAGACCTCGCGGAAGTCGTGGTGGCTTCGGGCGCCTGATCTGACCATCTGCTCGATCCTCTCGGACTTGAACACGTCGTGGTACGACTAAAAGATATGAATCACTCTAACCTGACTCTCTTCTCGATATTGTTCCGGAAGACTTCGCGGAAGTCGTGGTGGCTGCAGGCGCCTGATCTGACCATCTGCTCGACCCTCTCGGACTTGAGGAATACGTCGTGGTACGACTGGACCGCGTTCTGGAAGGCCTCGTCAGCGAGGATCTGGGTTTCGCCTTTTAGAAATGCCTGAAGGAATTTGAAAATAGATATTTAGATCTGCATCATAGGGTAGTAAATGAAGCAAGTTGTTGTATGGAGACCCATGCATTAATTTCTCAGTCGATGAAATTTAGCTTGGTTATTGTATAGTATGAGCCGAGACTAACATTATAAATATCCAAAAAAAAAAAACTCCTAAGTTAGGTAAAAACACAAATCTGATTATATATTGAACCGAGTAATTGCTCAGTCCAAAATTATTTTACAAAATAAGTTATTTGTATCAGTATGTGATACTACAAAAAAATCTAAAAGTTTTGTCAAACATGAGAATATTTTTTTATGATACTTCTTTTTTTTGACGCTCATTTTCATGGGAAAATTGCTCTGTCATTTTTTTCTTCTTATATGATCTTAAAATATAATTTGGCGTAGTGGGTAAAAAAATCCAAAAAAAATGCGTATCGAAATGTATGTAATATAGAACTATTAAAAACTGAGAGTAGAAAATTTTTAGATTTTCATTTTGTAGGTATAAAACGGCAATAAAATGGCATTCCAGTGAAAAAATTAGACTGAGCAATTTTCCGGTCCAAGACACGCCAAAAAAATTTATTTTATTAATACTGGTATTTCTGCTGGGATATTTTTTTGATATTTCATATATAGTTGCAATAAGTTACATGAATATGTCTGGCGAAGAAAGTTTGAACGGAGCATTTTTCCGTAAAAATATATTAACGATTTAAGACTTTAGGTATTTACTTTAATTCTATTATTATTATTCTTTGGAAATTTATACAATACTTTTTATTTATTGATACTTTATCATACTGTAAAGTTTTTTCTGGCTGAGGAATTACTGCGGGGTCCACTACCTTTATTTACTACACTATCAGTTAACATTTAGGTTTTAAATACGAATTTTTCTGTCTTCGTTCAATTTCATTAAAATGTAACATGTTTCACTAAATGTTGAATTAATAAACGTCCACGATATAAGATAATTGTGGAATTGTGATTTAATTCAAGTTACGGCGAAGTTATGTACTGAGGACGAATTCAGGGTACGTATTTTTGCCAACCCTTATTTTCAATGAACTGCAACATTGATCATTTTTAGTTTTCTTTCACCTTTTAGTGTTTGTTCCTCTCTCATTTTTTCAAAGGTAGCTGGAAGAGATCTCTAGGGATAAGTTCGCCTTTGTACATATACTTACGTCTTTTACTCTGTTATGTATATTTTGTGTTAACTTGTTTATGTGCAATAAAGTGACATACATACATCAAGAAGACTGACCTGAAACCGCGCCTGAATGGTCTCCAGCTGGTGCGGCGTGAGCTTGGTGTGCCGCCGCGTCATGTCCGTCGGCTGTTTGGCGTTGAAGGGGTGCGCGATGCATCGCGACACGAACACGTACAGCTGCAGTCGCCGCTTCTTGTCCTCCTCTAGCTTTTCGATCTTTTCCTAAAGTAACGTTGTATTTAGTGTTATTTGGCTCTAAGGAAGCTCTCATCATCACTTCATTCTGTAAAATTCGTTAAATTCGGTAGGTATTCTATCTATGATACAGTAACCCTTTTTTGCTTAGCCGTAGTCGGGTAAAAAACAGTTCGATTGCCTCAAATTTGCCGACCGATTTGAGTACAAAATTGGTACATAAGCACAGTGATTAGATGGTAAATAGGCAATCGAACTGTTATAGTTAGTATCTAAGATATATAAACACAGCTTAGATTTGCTATAGCTACATCAGCTTCATGAGAAGAGTGAGAAGTCAATTCTGTCTTATCCTGATTAAAACATCATTTTAATACTCTTTTAGCCTATGTACAAATGAGTCCCTGTTATATCAGGAACAATGGAATGTATAAAACCAATATCAGGGCTTGATGCCTTACCTGAGGGTCTTGATCCTTGTCAGAATGGCTGGCCCCTGAAGGACTAGGTGACGGCGCTGGCGCCTCCCCGGAACTCGCACTCCCGGTCGACGTCCTGCGCAAGAACGATCTACACGATCTATAGTATTAGGTCGTCAATGTATTGTGCCAAGCGTTCGACCACACTGAACAGAATATACCGACATAATTATGTAATTTCCTATAAATATATTGACAGAAAGTAATCAAAACTTATAAAAAAACTTTACCAATTTAAATATTTCATGTTTTACTCATAGTTTATATCATTAAACTTATTTTGGCTATGGTGTACCCTAGGGAGCCACTCTAGGTACAGTTGTTTATTTGGTAATAGGGTAGTTCAGTGTGCCCAGACGTGTATGGTTTCATGTATGATCTACTTCTTCTTCTAAGCGCTACTTTTACAAGAAAACTACGTCTACTTTAATAGATTATAAAAGAAATAAGTAGGATTGTCAAAACTTAATCAATAATTCTATTAGCAAATAATTTCTATTATGTTTTGTGAATTGAAATGGGAGTGAATGATAGATTTTTAAAAGGACTTATAGAAAAAATGGCACTATTTCATCAACTTGACAGTTTTCAACTGACAATAAAATATTCTACAATAGGCTGAATAGGCAGTTGCGGCTCTTTCTCTCTTGACTGTTAAATTATTTAGTTGGTCTAATATTCAAGACCATGTTACCGATACAAAAATATTTAAAATACAATATCAGATGAAAAGTTCAAGTTATTAAAATATTAGCCTGGAGGAAAGCTAATGTGGTATCCAGAATTAGATTTTTTTATTTTTGTCCCTATAGTATGGAATCCCCAAAGTTTTAACGTAATAAAGGCACAATGCAATATATGGTCCTTCAAGCCGGATGCGCGAGGATGGTCAAATCAAATCAAATAAGACAATAGACGCAATAATGTCTAATGTCAATGTTATCTCAATCTGTATACCACTGTATTCTGTATAAAAGAGGCCCCACTCGCGTCGCCGTCGGCGTCTAGTCAACTCTATCGGCTCGGCCACGACATTGAGCGACTTGCGACGGCGGCAGCGATAACTATAGGTTGGAGCGAGACACAGCGATCGGATTTTTCGTTCCCACGTGTGGTTATCGCTGCCGCTGTCGCAAGTCGCTCAATGTCGTGGCCGAGCCGTATGGCTGCTGCATGTTGGCGCAAGCGCAGCGACACCATTTTCCATACCGCTGACTGGACGCTGACGCTCAAAAGACGCTAGTGTGGGATCAGCTAAGGTAAAAGTAGGATACTTACGCATGTGGAGGTGGTGCTAGCGCGGCTTGCTCCCGCTGCCGGGTGGCGGGGTGGAGGGGGGCAGCGAGCGGGGCCGTCGTGAGGGGACTCGCACCTACACATATACACTGTTACATACGCACACAACTCACACAAGAGAGAATACAATATTCACGTGAAGTTAAAATTTGCAAATTCCTAACCGTTTGGAGTTTATAATGACATCATCGAAGGGACTTGTTTACCATAATGGTCGTTATAACGGATGGTAGTCGCTATAATCAAGATTATATTAGGTATACCTACTGATAATATTTTCACGAAAGTCGGTTTTCTTATGTTTGTAAAAAGTTTTTATTTTAAGTAGGTAATTATTTTAAGTATAAGTAGTATACTTGTCGTAAAATCGTAACTTGTACCAAGTTTTATAAAATCAAAGCCTGGTCCTTTTAAACCAAATGCTTGCCCTCTGTAAGCGACTACAATTCGAAGCTTGGAAAGTATCAGAAACAGTCCAACCAACCATAAAAGCGTATCTCAATGGAAATATCGTGTCACTTAAGACTTTCTGTGCTTAAGAGTGAACTTACAAGTCCAGCAAATTGAGGAAGTTGAACAATTAAACTGTGGGCTGGTTAAATGTAGGATTTGATTGAAAAGTTTCCCGAAACTTTGGGAACCGTTGAGCCGCAATGGATAAGTATTAATGAGGTTTTTGTTCTAAGAATTTTTGTAGCGACCGCGTGTTTTATGTCTTTTTAGTACTTTTATTAGTCTCCGTAGTTTAGGTAAGTTCTGTCATATATTTGGTTCCCTTTTAATTTTCTGACTGAAGGATGACTCACGTCACGCTAGACCGGGCCGTGCCCGGGCCGAGGCGTCAGACATGTCATTTTCGACGAGTTCCACGACAGCTGATCGACGATCACGTGGTGCTTTCCTTGGAAAGGAAGATCCGGAAGCTCCGGCCCGGCCACGGCCCGGGCTAACGTAAGTCATCCTTTACGCTTTAAATGGAAGAACAATTAATAAAATATGTTAATGTTATGTTATGTTACCCTGTAGACCGGCTGTAGAGCCGCGGGGCAGCTCCGGTTTGCCGCGGACCGAGGGCCGCCCGCTTGCCAACGAACCGGGTGGAGCCACTGTGAACAAAAGCAAGTTTTGTTGGAAATTATATTCTCAACTCTGGCAACACCAAATGTCATTCCGATCTCTTTCCTTGATGGCTATCTCCATGGCCGCTGTGTTTGCTATCCTCAAGTTAAATAATATTATAATTGATAGTTTATATGTGTTGTCGTGTGTCCTATAACCCGCCTGACAAACATGAAGACATTGTATTCTGAGAAATACACATTGCTTCATTTGCAGAACCAGTGAGTGTTTTATTTCCAAGCCAACTCCTTACCGCCATTAACACGCCGTATTCCACTGCACAGCCCCGATCTTTCCTACAGGTTATGGGCCCAGATTATTGGCGTAGATTTGATTACTAAAGCAGTAGAAAGCTATAAGCGGTTGGCTGGAAAATAACTTGAAATTCGAACTCACATAACCTCAACTGCAACGTGCTTGGCATAACCTCAATCGTGTTTGTCGCCGCATAAGATGGAGAACGCTATTGCTAACCCTTCGACTTCGAGCTTTGGCGGCGGAATGCTTATTGAGAAATTGAATGGCCTTGGAAATTTCTCGTCATGGAAATTTATGTGCAAAAATGCTTTAATTTTGGAAGGACTTTGGCCATCTGTCACGGGTGATGACAACGATCCAGTTGAAATACAGCGTGCCTTAGCCAGAATATCGTTAAGCCTAAAACCCACACTCTTTCAATTACTGCATGGAATTAACACAGCAAAAGAAGCTTGGGAGAAGCTCAGTTCTGTCTTTGAAGATAAAGGCTTGTTCAGGCGTGTGAGCTTGCTTCGCCGGTTACATAGAATAGAATTGGGACAGTGTTCCAGCATGACAGCTTATATAGATACTGTATTTACATTGGTTTCCCAATTGGCAGACATTGGAAAAACGATTGAAGACGGGGAGATAGCGGAGATTCTCCTTGCAGGGCTCCCGCAGGATTACGACACTCTAGTTTCCGCCTTAGGAACCGCTTCAATCTCAAACTCTTTAACATCAGAAATAGTTCGAACTAGGCTACTACAAGAGGACTTCCGGCGAGTTAGCGCTGACATTAATGGAAATGGGAATAGCGCATTTGCTGTCAGCAATTATAAAAGGAAGATTGTGTGCCACTATTGCCACAGACCAGGACACACTAAGTCAAAATGCTTCAAACTAAAAAGGCAAAATAAGAACGAAAAAGAAGAAAAGACTCTCTATCTTCAAGAAGAGGTTTCTGCATTCATGGCTTCAGCGGAAGCGGCTTCAGTGGACTGTATTGTGGACAGTGGTACAACATCTCACATGGTTAATAATAATAATTTTTTTGATAATTTAAAGGACTCTAAAACAAATATTAACTGTGCTGACAGGTCTTCAAAATTAGAGAGCTATGGTATCGGAGATGTACATGTAAGACTTGAAAATTCTGATAGAGTTATTAAGAATGTAATGTATGTGCCTCATCTATCTCAAAATTTGCTGTCTGTAAGTAAGATGTGTGAAAAGGGTTTGGTAGTGGTGTTTAAAAGTGATGGCTGTTTTATTTATGATAAATGCACTTTAGAGGGCAAACCTGTTATGTCAGCTGATTTGTGTAAGGGTGTGTACCGGTTACGAGGTATTTGTGCAAAGGAGCAGTCGATGGCTACTCTGCATGAAGTGCAGGGATCACAGACTGCAAAGTTAGCTGTGTCAGATGCAAAGAAAGCATCTTTGTGGCATTCGCGTTTAGGACATCTTGGTTTGAATGGAATGCGTATGGTGAGAGAGAGTGCTGCACGTGGTGTCTCTTTTCAGATGAGCGATGACAGCATACAGCAGTGCGTCGCGTGTCTTAAGGGGAAGCCGGTGGCCAAGGCTTACCCTAAGGATGGAGCGAGGCGTGCAAGCAAGCTTCTCGAACTGGTGCATTCAGACGTCTGCGGCCCGATGAGTGACGACAGCTGGGGTGGTGCGCGTTACCTCTTGACCCTTACTGATGACTACTCGAGAAAAACCTTTGGATACTTAATGAAAAGGAAATCTGAGGTAATGTCTTGTTTTGTTAATTTTAAAAATGTAGTCGAAAAGCAGACTGGTTTGCAGATTAAGTGTTCACGCTCTGATAATGGTGGTGAGTATTGCAATGCAGCTTTTAAGGAGTTCTTAGCAAAGGAGGGCATACTTCACCAACTGACAGTACCTTACTGTGCTCCCCAGAATGGTGTATCTGAACGCCAGAATAGGGTGATTTTGGAGAAGGCTAGGTGCATGCTTTTACAGGCAGGTCTCTGCAATCGATTTTGGGGCGAGGCTGTCATGACAGCAATTTACCTCAAGAATCGCAGCCCTACTAGGGCATTGGCAGGACAGTTGCCGGAGGAGGTCTGGTCCGGACACAGCGTTGATCTTGGACACCTTCGAGTGTTTGGTTGCATAGCATTTTCTTTGTTACCGGAGCCTACTCGCACTAGTAAGTTGTCAGCTAAGTCAAAAATGTGTATTTTTGTTGGCTATTCAGAGACTACAAAGGGATACAGACTTATTGAGCCATCAAATCCCACTAAGGCTATTTTGTCAAGGAATGTAGACTTTTTAGAAAATAAATTTTATAAGAATTTTAAAAATGAACAAAATAATAATAATGTTAATGATTACTTGATAATTCCTTCTGTGCAATATTATGGTGAATTGAATGGAACTAATAATGAAATAAATATTGAACAATATTCAAATAATGATTTAGAGTCTAGTCAATTAAATGAAAATTCTAGTCAAAACATAAATGAATTGTCTGATTCAAATGATGATGCACAGAACAATCCTCATAATTTTTCGTATGAATTTACAGATGCTGAGTCTGGCAAGGACAGCAACAGCGAGGAAGAGTCCTCCGCTGAGCAGTGGTCACCCAATGCGGAGCTGCTTTCGGAGCCGATGCCCGCAGGAGACACTGCAGTTCAAGGGGAAGGCGCGACTAGTTCAGTGGAACCTGTAACTGTCAGCAGCCGCCCCGTTCGTGCCACTCGTGGTAAACCACCAACTAGGTATGGTGACTACGAAATGGGTATGTTTGCCAGCTCTATATTAGATGAACCTCAAACTTATGAAGAGGCGGTAGCATCATGTAACGCTCACGAATGGAAAAAGTCAATGGAAATTGAATATAATTCATTGATTGAGAACAATGTGTGGCAATTAGTAGATAGACCCACTGACGCTAATGTCATTAAGTGCAAGTGGGTTTATAAACTTAAACATGACACATCGGGTAATTTTGATAGATATAAAGCACGCTTAGTTGCTCGCGGCTTTACACAAAAAGAAGGTATAGATTATATAGATACATTCTCTCCTGTCGTGCGTCATTCAACGATGCGTATTCTATTCTCATTGGCTCATGAATATGATATGTCCATAGAGCATATTGATGTCACCACGGCATTTCTGAATGGCGACTTGAATGAGAGGATCTATATGGAGCAACCAAAGGGTTTTGTGTCTGATGAACGAAAGGTTTGTTTATTGCGAAAGAGCATATATGGGCTAAAACAAGCCAGTCGCATGTGGAACCTGAAAGTGCATGATTTGCTCTCTAAAAATGGTTACATACAGAGCAAAAATGAACCTTGTGTTTACGTGCGAAAGTGTGATAAGGATCTTACCATTATAGCTCTCTATGTGGATGATTTTTACATTTTTTCTACATGTGATACAAAAGCATTATATAATTTGTTACAGCAAAATTTTAATGTGAAACATTTAGGTTCATTAACCAGCTGTTTGGGAATGCGAGTCACTAGAGATAAAAATGTATTAATATTAGATCAAAAGGAATATATTCGCAAATTGCTTAATAAATTTAATATGTTGCAATGTAAAACTGTTTCCACACCTTTAGTACCAAACTGTAAATTAAAATCAGACACGGAACCACTAGATGATGATGTTTACAAATACAGGCAATTGGTCGGCTGCCTTATGTATCTTTCAGTGTGTACAAGGCCTGACATTACATTCAGCTGTAGTCAGCTAAGTCAATTTTTATGTAACTTTGATAAAAGTCACTGGGTGGCTGCAAAGCGTGTTCTAAGATACCTGGCAGGAACTATAGATGTAGGTCTATGTTTTTATAAAAGTAAGGGCTTAGATATAACAGCCTATACTGACGCTGACTGGGCTAACGACTTATGTGATAGAAAATCATACACAGGCTTTGTAGTAAAGTTAGGCTTGAATTGTGTAAGCTGGGAATCTAGGAAGCATTGTGTGGCCTTAAGCAGTACAGAGGCTGAATACTTAGCCATTAGTGATGTAGCGAAAGAGTTGTGTTTTATTAAGAATTTCCTGTGTGAAATTATTGATAAACATTATAATCCAGTTATCTTTAATGATAATCAAAGCGCTCAAAAATTGTTGTTGGCAAAGGAGTATTCACATAAACGCACTAAGCATATCGATATTCGATATCATTTTGTAAAAGATCTGATTCAAAAGCATTGTATAACTGTAAAATATCTGCCTACAAACAATATGACAGCCGACATATTTACCAAACCATTATGTACAACTAAACATTACACGTTTATGAAAGGTTTAAACTTAAATGATAAGCATGAGTTATTGTAATATTTTATTGGAATGATAATATTAATGGTTAGTTTTGCCTGCAAACAATATTTTAATTCTTTTTATATTTGACATGTAGAATGTTTTTGTGAATATATGAATACATACACATTGTGTTAGAAATATGTATTGTAGAATTTTTTATGGCATGTAACTTCATATATATGTGTTAAGACGTAGTTATTTTGTGTATATGAATGTTGCTATTGTTGAGAATAAGGGGAAGTGTTGGAAATTATATTCTCAACTCTGGCAACACCAAATGTCATTCCGATCTCTTTCCTTGATGGCTATCTCCATGGCCGCTGTGTTTGCTATCCTCAAGTTAAATAATATTATAATTGATAGTTTATATGTGTTGTCGTGTGTCCTATAACCCGCCTGACAAACATGAAGACATTGTATTCTGAGAAATACACATTGCTTCATTTGCAGAACCAGTGAGTGTTTTATTTCCAAGCCAACTCCTTACCGCCATTAACACGCCGTATTCCACTGCACAGCCCCGATCTTTCCTACAAGTTTTAATAAATATTGTAATAATTATAAATAAATATTATGGGACAATCTTACACAAATCTATACTTAACGCAATACCAACTGGCGACTGAGATCATAATGCTATCTCCTTTACCAACCAACCAACCAAGACCAACCAAGACCAACCAAGACCAACCAAGAGTGAAAAAACTTTTTCTTCTTCTTCAACCTAGCGTTTTCCCGGCCTAGCGCCAGGGTCCGCTTTCCTGGTCAATCTTCTCCACTTTACCCAGTCTTCGGCATCCTCGGTTGTGAGATTGTTCTCTTCCATATCAAAAACTTGTATCAAAAGTGAAAAAATATTTTGTATTTCTAGTAGTAAACACAGATAAGCCAAACTCAATATGTTTTCCACTAACTGGATTACCTGAAGTGGCATTGGGCCTATCATATCAATAGCGAATCGATAACAGTCGGGGTAGACAGGTTCTGAAGTGGCTATGACCAGGCCTCCGTCACACGCTCAAGGCCACGCGCTATATGCCTACCGCTCGTCGTATCGTCGACGATACAACCGACAGAGGGCCGCCAAACGCCCGCCTGAACGCTCGCACCGCACGTTTCCCGCGCTTACGCTTCGAAATGCCGAAACCACGTAATTATTGTGCAGTAAATGGGTGTAAAAGTCAAAAAAACAAAGGAAAAAGCCTATAATAAAGATTCATCTTTTTATGGCGGGCTAAAGGTCCCACCTGAAACGTTTAATAATTATATTGAAGGGTTAGAAAAAGTATTTTTTAAATAATTTTGACGACGTAATAATTAATCGGCCTGGTAGCACGGTATTAAAATTTTTTAAAACCGTTGATTTTCCGTTGCTTTGCTCCTGAGTATTTATTAAAATTATTTACGCGATTTAGGATATTTACAACTGTAAAATTTAATAAAGAGAAGGGTAAAAATTATAAATCATTATATAAAACTAAAACATATTTGATTGACTAATAAAAAATATGGTTGATCCGCAACATTCGTTTTATTACAATAATCATCCTAGGTAGATGCCTACAACCCTAGCGCATTCTTACGATGACGCGTTAGCACGTGACTCGCACGGCGGGCAACACAGTCTCGACTCTTTGTGCGCGTACTTATGGTACATTTCTTCTTGTCCTGAGCAGCAGGTATTATTATTAAGGTTTTGTAGGCTATTATAGCGTAGGTATTTTCGCTTTTGTTTGGGAATGAAGTATCTGTTACGTAGTAACTATTTATTAATCTGTGCTATGACGTAAATTTATCTACTAGCTTCTGCCGTGACTTCGTCTGTGTGGAATGAATGGATGATGATGATTGATAAAAATAATCCTATGTCGAGTCGGTGCAGAGTTAGCTAAGACAGACTCTAGTCATTCTTTATTTTTTAAGTAATCTGGAAGACTCTTGTGTAATAGAAAAACCTTAAGAAACTAGTAGGTATAGTTGAATTTTTTTAAGCTGACCGTTTTAAACTATGAGAGCTCACAGTTCTACACGGTCAGCTTAAAAAATTCAACTATACATGGTCCTTGTCTATACCTACTTAAATTTTTGGGAAGCCTTTGCACTGTTTTTTGCGTCTTCCATGAGCCGTGGCAAAAAGCCGGGACAACGCGAGAAAGATGATGCTGAGCAAAACCTTACCAGGTTGTAATTTGTTGGTGGGCTGATGCTTCTTGTGTTCATCCTCGCTGTCCTCTTCCGAAGAGCTGGGATCGATCATTGTGGCTTACAACTAGCTCCTGCAACAAAATGAAAATTAACTGTTAATTACACTCAATTTATGACAGAAATCACACCGGAAATAAAGGCCCAACCCACACTAGCATTTACGAGCGTCGACGTCTAGTCAAATCTATGGCTGCTTGACGCAACGTTGGCGCAACTGCGCAGCGACGCCATATTCTCTAGCGCTGGCAGGACGACGACGCTCAAAAGAAGCTAGTGTGGGGTAGGGTGGTTGGTACAAAGGCTCTTTCACGCAAAAGATAAGTATGTCGATTACTTTGGTATCGTTAGGTATTAAGTAAGTACTGTCCGCTTATACTGGCTGAATGGAAATAATTCATAATAGCATAAGAACTATTATATACCTAATCTGTGATAATAGTTACATTATCTAGTGTATTGTCATATAAAAGTTTGTAGGTATACGTGCCTAAATGGATTTGGTATGAAATATGTTGACTTAGGTATGTCAGGTATTAAATTCTAAACCCAAACACTTTGTTAAATAAAGGCAAATAAGGTATTTATATTTTATAAAACATGTCATATGAAGTTTGAGCTAAAGTGTAGGTAGTCATAAATAATTAAGGTCGTAAAATAATTAGTTTAAAACGTAATTAAGGCTATACCTAGTGTGCCTACTCGAAAGGGCAGCCCATGGGCAGCCACTAAGGGCCTAGGCTAGGGCAATTAGGTATAAATTACTGCCGCAGACTGTCACAGAGTAGTTACACACAGAATGAACATACTTTAACAGTGTCAATGTTTGGAATAGAAAAATTATTAAATATTTTAAACTAACCCAATTATGGAGTTTAGTTCAGAACTGCATCTTTTATTTCACATTTTTACACTAGCGTCTACTATGTAGCTGTAATTTCATTATTGAACCATTAAACAAATAAATATAAATATTGTATATAAACTTATAAACTAAAAGTATCTAACTATTCTAAATTAATAAAAATAAAACATCCCTAAACCTAAACTACACTAATAAATCACCCCTCGGCAAGGTCCTGTAGACGCTGGCAGCATTACCACGCTGAATTGCAATGCTTAAAATGCGCTGTGCGAGGAAGCTGCCAGCCCTTCGGTCCCCAGTCACATCCACCAGCCTCTTTGATATCGCTCCGAAAAAAATCTGGGCACTGGGACCCCACGGGCCGAGTGTTTCCACACCAAAAGGGGTAAAGCTATATTCTTGGCCGATGCGGCTGTATTTAGCCCTTTTTCTTCGCTCAGCCGCATCCGCAGCTGCACCCGCTGTAATTTTGTTGCAATAATAACATCATTAATCTCGGACAGGCATACGTACCTTACGGTGGATGTGCGGAGTTTCACGCAAGGATCGCGTCCGAAACGCCCACATTCGGGGTAGTCTTGGCGTCCGTGACATTGCAGACAAACTGCAAGAGTGTCGCCTTCGTTGGTATGGCCACGTCTCGCGCAGACCGGCAAGTTACGTGGGTAACAAATGCCTGGCCATGCCGCCTCCTCCCGGTACGGGAAGAAGAGGCCGGCCCAAGAAGCGATGGCTTGATGTCCTCAAGGAGGACATGCGTGCCAACGGACTCACTACCAGGGATGCCGAAGATCGGGCAAAGTGGTCACGAAGGAGTCGGAAGGCGGACCCCGGGTCCTCGCGCCCCGCGCGGGGGCACAGCCGGGATTGACGCCAGGATGATGATGATGAGGCATACGTACCTTACGTACCTAGTTAATCTAGTAAACACTTTATTGTACAACGCAACACTAACTCTGTGGCATCGTCCACCAGCGGCCCGTTTCTCAAAAGCTTTTATATCTTGTAATACAAGCGGATGTCACTTTTTGACAGGTTTTGTTAGAAAGGGACTTCCAAGTAAATGGTACACTTTTAAGTCAAAATGCCCATATATTTATATACTGTTGTTCGACGCAACGTTGGCGCCACTGCGCAGCGACGCCATTTTCCATCGCACTGGCTAGTCGCCGACGCTCAAAAACCGTCAAAAGACGCTAGTGTGGGGTGGCCCCAACGGACAATCGTAACTACGTCTTCATCATCATCATCATCATATCAGCCAGAGGACGTCCACTGCTGGACATAGGCCTCCCCCAAAGATCGCCACAATGACCGGTCTGGCGCCACCCGCATCCAGCGGGCTCCCGCGACCTTTACCAGACTACAGACGTAGTTCTGTAGACACAGAACTACGTCTTAACTAATAAAAATACTTGCTGTGAGTAAACAAATTAGACTACCAAAACGAAATGTGAAGTGCAAAGGTGACCTTATCAATTTAAGGGATAACTTTTTGACCTTCCAGCTATTTGAGCGATCAACCCTGTTTTGAAACTCTGAACTCTTGCCAAATAGCTAAGTAAACATCTCTTTTATATGCCAAGCTCAGCGCAAAGTTAATATTTGGCAACAACAGCCAAGTGAAAAACCAGCTTCTTGCCAATGAATATCAATTTATTACTTAAACGTCTGTCCTAGTGTCCTCCTTAAGAAGAATAAATAAAACAACACAATAGTACATTGTGTATTAAGGGCGGGAAATAAGAAATTACGAACGAGTGTCAATTTTAAGCCCGACGCGAAGCGAGGGCTTAAAATGTTCACGAGTTCGGAATTTCTTTACCGCCCGTGGCACACACAATGTTTTTCATCACACTTGTAAGGAAAAAAAGGAGAATTAATAAAAACAAACTTCTGTATAAAACACTTTTCCGCCCTAGGGCGAAAATTTCAATTTCCCGCCCGCAAGCCCTACGTGTAAATAAGTGTTTTTCATCACACTTGCTCGGAAAAGATTTTTTCCGCCCTAGGGCGAAAAATTCAATTTCCCGCCCGCAAGCCCTACGTGTAAATACATCTTTTCCGAGCAAGTGTGATGAAAAAGCTATTAACCTATTGTACAAAGAGTTTAAGTGTCTCCATTAGTTTACTTACTTATGTCTGAGATTTTTATAAATCGAGTAAGATTTTTATAATTCGATATATAAGCGACTTTTGTATGCTACCGAAAATAAGATTACTTTTATGTACTTTGTAAATCTGTTCTCGTGTACCTAACTAGTGTAGATGTAGGTATAATACTTATTTATTATTTAAATATTTTGTAAAAACGTTCCAAATATTAGGATCGAAAAAGCTCGTGATTCAGAGCAAAAATAACAGCAAATTTTTAAACGTTTCAGACAATTTTGTATTTAACCCCACTAAAGTAGAAGCTTTCATCTTTCGCGTAGCATGATAACCCTACTTAGAGCTTTCAGGGACTCTCAACTCAAGGCTTTAGCGCTCATTAAAACTTCAGTTCATTACGTGCTTTTATATTCTATACCTGGACTACCACGCATAGACTACGATTTGTAAAATTACGACATATCTGGACTACCACGCATAGACTACGATTTGTAAAATTACGACGACCATGAGGTTACTACATGCTCTATTAAGTCCTCCGCCCGCTAGCTGGCGAGGATGCACGGAGCGGGCGCATGCAGGTGCATTAATATACAATACAAACACTTAAATACATAGAATAGAGATGGGCCGAATATTCGGTAATTATTCGGTATTCGGCATATTTTTCAGTGTTCGTATTCGGCCAAATAGTTCGGTTCGAACTGCTGAATATTTACCGAATAAACATTTTTTTAAGGGCATCCGCTAGTTAGCGCGGAGGTACTTCGCGATCAGGTATGAGACGTTTCCGTTTCTTTTCATATAACATTCCCGGTCGGTCGGGAGCTTAGGAGGAGGGTCAAACACACGTTATGAGTGCAGACCACGGACCTGAATGAACTAGTTTTCAGCGTTTTAGGCAGTTTTAGCCCAACCGAATATTCGGTTCGGAATGAGCTGAACTTAGGGTTACCAGATACAAATTTAGAATTTCCTGACATTCATATTTTTGACGACGACGACGGGGGGGGAAGGGTCTAGGCGTTAACAAAAGGCCAAAATTCCTGACATCTGGTAACCCTTCGTAATTCGTATTCGGTAAAGTCCATATTCAGCCCATCTCTAATAGAAAACATCCATAATTCAGGAACTATCACACAAATAAATGCCCTTACTGAGATTCGAACCTAGGACCATCAGCTTCATAGGCAGGTCGTCAAAGCATGTCACCCATGTGTAAGTCGAAGCATGTTTAATCTAGTAGATAAGTCATCTTTGGTACGTACTAGCCTAGCTCTATACGGCAGTCAGGACCATTATGGTAATGCTACAGCTCTATGAAAGATTATTGTCTATGTGTGAAGTGCCTGGCCTTTTAATGGTCGGGCTTTCAAGAGCATCTGTATACTACAAGTCTACAACGCGCACGTGCACGTGCACGTCTACGCACACGCATCCGGTGTGCACAGGCCTTTAATCGTGGGTTAAATCTTATAATTTGACCCACTTTCCGATTTACAATTGAGATGAAAATATAAAAATAGTCTTTACTGCAACTTTGAGTTGTTACATAACATTGGTTCATATGCATGTACGTATGAGTCGGGTGACAATGCATGTACTATTATGGTACCATCGAGCTGATCTGATGGAGACAGGAGGTAGCCATAAGAACACTGTGATGAAACAACGCAACCTAATTGTATTTGGGGTTTTAGAATTGTCTCGATGAGTAAGTAGGTATTAGTTGCCTGTGTTAAGAAAAGTATAGTCAGCGATAAAAGCTTGTACCAAAAATGTCATTTTTGCCAAAGTCTTATAATAACTCTGATAAATAAAATACACCTAGCAGTTTTGAAGCTACGGTGAGGGAGCACTACCTATATACAGGGCCGGATTAACCCTAAGTCAAAGTAGGCAACTGCCTAGGGGCCCCGCCTCGGCTAAGGGGCCCCGGCGGCTCAGCGCGCACCAAATAAAATTTTGTTCCATAGGGTCAAAATTGAAAGGGGGAAGAAGACGAAAGTGTCCCTAGTTTTTCATAGGAATGCTCGACCTCAATTTACCATTGGTTTGTGTTCCACATCTCCTCTACTTCAGCTTAGCCTTTGGCCTCGCCGCGCCAAGCTCGGCCTGCGGTCTCGCTTTTTAATACAATGGACATTGGTTCGTGTCTGTGCTCAACTATTTATCCTGAAGCCTGATGAAGCACGGCTTTGACTTCGCATGAAAGCTCGCCTCACTGGCACACTTCGGACTTTTAGGCCCAGATGAAGATCGATAGGTACCCGGCCTTTTAACACGCTTTCACAATTTGCGATATTGATAGCAAAATTTTTCGCGCTCGCTGCGCTCGCGTTTATTTCTGATTCTTTAGTTGACCCTGTATCATCTACATATTAGCTTGACTGGTGAATGAATAGAGTTAGACCAAGAAAGTCTGCAATGATATTTATAGCATACGCAGTGCAAGTGTTATTTATACGTCATAATGCACTGCACACTTGCACTGCGAGTGCTATCAAAATTGTTGCAGGCTTATCTTGGTCTAACTCTAGTAATTTAAATAATTTTAACATATGGAAATCCTTTACTATTACTTATTAAGTTGATTCTAATCATGTGGCTCGGCGTTTGGTCTTATGGTCGGACAATCGCTGTTCAGCCTCGCAAAATATTAACTATTGAGAAAATCAACTACTCGAAGGTTAGCTGGAAGAGATCCCTTACAGGGATAAGTTTACCTTTGTACCTTTATTTCTGTAAATATTATGTAAACCTGTGGTGTGTACAATAAACTGATTACTACTACTACTACTATCAACTTTGCGGCACTAGTTGAGCTTAAAATTTGCCATTAGAGGTAGATAGGAAAGTGACGCTGAAGCTCACATCTTTGGTATTCTACTGGGAATTGGCCTTAAGCCTAAATGGTTCTCCCCACACTTGACGCGATGGAATCGGCAAAAACCAATAGAATAAAGCTTTATGTACATGCAATAAGAGCGAAAAAGACATCGTTCGATTCGGATCGGCTGGACCGCTGGGCCAACGCCTAAAGATTTAAATTAAAAACGCAAACTTGTTTCCCTATACTGAATATGCTGTGTGCAGAATTGACTGTAGGGGGCCCCGAGCCTCGCACTGCCTAGGGGCCCCGACATGCTTAATCCGGCCCTGCCTATATAATATAGGCATAATAAGTACCTACGTGTGTAAGTAATAAGTATAATAAACGCTCATCAAGTAAAAAATAATAATATCTCAGAAAACCTACAACTTCATTCGCATAACAAAGGTCGTTATTGTTATCATAAATCACACAATTCCCACCCGAACGCCATGTGAGTTGTGTCCTCGCGTATTGCCCCCTGGGATCTGGGTATTACAGAGACATTTCTTATAAGTAATACTGAGTGATAATGTGAAACTTCACAAGGTAGGTAAGTACCTCATATAGTGTATTATACTCGTATATAATATAACTAGCTTTTGACTGCGACTTAATTCGTCTGAGTGGAATTAGTTCCAGCAGTTAAAGTACCTATAGCATAGCGCCTGGACAAAATCGAATGGCAATAATTTTGAGCATATGGTTAATTAATCGCTTACACCAATTAACAGGCAATTCATTAATTTTCTCATTTCCACCCCCTTTTACACCCTCTTTAGGGGTGACTTTAGACATAAAAACTATCCTATGTTCTTCCCCGGGACTCAAACTATCTCTATGCCTTTAAACTAAATCCGTTCAGCGGTTTTAAGCATGAAGAGTTAACAGACAGACAGACAGACAGACAGACAAACACACTTTCCCATTTATTATGTCGACGATAGATATTGAAAGGTTTATATAAATTAAAGTTACTTTGTAACAGTTGTTATATTCACAGGTTCTGTTTTTAGGGTTCCGTACCCAAAGGGTAAAACGGGACCCTATTACTAAGACTTCGCTGTCCGTTCGTCCGTCCGTCCGTCCGTCCGTACGTCTGTCTGTCACCAGGCTGTATCTCACGAACCGTGATAGCTAGACAGTTGAAATTTTCACAGATGATGTATTTCTGTTGCCGCTATAACAACAAATACTAAAAACAGAATAAAATAAAGATTTAAATGGGCCTCCCATACAACAAACGTGATTTTTGACCAAAGTTAAGCAACGTCGGGAGTGGTCAGTACTTGGATGGGTGACCGTTCTTTTTTTGCTTGTTTTTTCGTTTTTTTTTTGCATTATGGTACGGAACCCTTCGTGCGCGAGTCCGACTCGCACTTGCCCGGTTTTTTTTATTATTTTCTATTTTGAAAAATTTTCGTGTTTAAATGTTGTTAAAATTTTTACCGGCAATTGCTTTTTAGGGTTCCGTACCTCAAAAGAGAAAAACGGAACCCTTATAGGATCACTCGTGCGTCTGTCTGTCTGTCTGTCCGTCTGTCACAGCCCATTTTCTCCAAAAGTACTGGACCAATTAAGTTGAAGTTTGGTACACATATGTAAATTCGTGACCCAAAGACGGACATCTTACGTAAACAAATGAATTTTAAACATGGAGGCCTTGTTTTGGGAGGTTAATGAGAAAATTAAAAAATAATGATTTTTAAACTATATCGTGTTACATAACTGGGGGGATATCGCGGTAGGGATAGGTGGAATAGGCGTGAATGAAAGAGCTCATTTTGAGAATTTTAAATATGTTTTTTCTAATTTTAAAATAAATAGTTTAGAAGTTATTTATGAAAATAGCCAAAAAATTACCATTCCCAGCCCCCCTCCCCTTTTCTCCGAAATTACTGGGTCTAAAATTTTGAGAAAAATATACAAAATAGTTCTTTACCTATAGATGACAGGAAAACCTATTAGAAATATTCAGTCAAGCGTGAGTCGGACTAATTACTTAGTTTTTGATCCAACCCCTACGGTTTTTTAAAGGCAATTCACTCGCGTTTCACATATAAAAAATACATTGTTAAAAATTGGGTAATGTACGGAACCCGTCCGAGTCCGACTCGCACTTGGCCGGTTTTATGTCTACGTACAAATTCTACAAATGATGGTCATAAGGTTTAAGGACTGGAAAACATTACTGTGTAGTACATGGACTTTTGATACCTATTGAAATCTGTGAGTTAAAACATAAACATATGATATTGATAATCAATGCCGCCTAGGTACCTATTTTTATTTGATAAAACGCTGCCACAGGATGCTATGAATATTGAGTGATAAGAGGTTGATTTACTCATTTTGTACAATTAAGATTTTGTACAAAAAAAAAAAAAAAACTTTTATGGCGGCAAGACGTGTTTTGAAAACTCTTGTGTAAAATTATTAATTTTATATTCAATTAACGCGTGTCTTTCAGTTATTTGTGTTTTAAAATACTCATAAATTATTAATCTTCTGGTTTTTCATAAATTTGAAGCGGTCCCGACTGATACAGTCGGGATCCGAAACCAATGTCCCACAATGGAGATGATGGCGCAAATGAAGCTACAAATCACGTAAATAGCTCCGAGACAATCCTACAAAATGATTCCATAGACTTAACACAACGTGATATGGACTGCGAGTTAGAGGAAATGACGACTGATAATGGTGAACCGAACCCATCAGTTGACCTAAGGTCACCTAAGGTCAAGGGTAAGCTTAAGGCAAGACAGTTTCCTAAGGTTAGTACTGAGACAATTATTACGACAGATCATTCCTATGCAACGAAACGAGGAAGGACGATGAATGGACATTAGTTACCAAAAATCCAAAACGCCGTTATGTGTTTAACCCAGACTTATCCGTGGGCACAGAAATAAGCATTACTTGCAAAGATAAGCTGCCGAAACAATTTGCGCTAGCGAAGCTATTAAAAAGTCATGATATTTTAGGTATCATTAGAGTCAGGTACGTTAATTCATATAAAGTGCTTGTCCAATTTGATAATGAAACCAGCGCTGAGCGGCTTATGTCCAAGGTTGCTATGCATGAGGAGTTGGGCTGGCGGTGCCAAAAAACATACGAGGTTGGTGTTTCTTATGGCATTATTAAAGATGTGGATTTAGATTTAAGTGAAAGAGAGTATGATGTGTGGAGTAGAAATAGTTTCAGTAAAAAGATTAAGCAGAAAAAGTTCAGATGAATCAGGATGTGCCAATTGCTGGCGGTATGGTCATACAAAGAAAACGTGTTCCAAAAAATGTACTTGTCCTAAGTGTGGAGGCCAACATTCAAATTGCGAAACAACTGTATTCACATGTCGTAATTGCTCAGGGAATCACATGGCTTTAGACAAAATTTGTCCGCTCTACCAAAAAGAAAGAAACATAAGGAAGATTATGGCTGAATTTAATTGTACATATAAAAAGGCGTTGAATAAATATGAACCAGGTTCTAGCAGCCCGCCAGCCCCGGCGGCATCAATGTATCAGGAAAACTTTCCCCCGACGCTTAGGACAACTGAGACGTCTTCAGTGGCTGAAACATCAACAGTGGAGCCTGCGGTAATCGAACCAGCATATGCAAAAGTAGTGACGACCCAAGCTGTAGTTCATAGTGATGCCCCAGGTAAAAATAATGTCTCGTTTACTCCATCTAAAAAGGCAAGCCGTACTAAACCTAAACGCAGGAAGCAGGAAGTGAGAGAAAAAGATGACAGTATATCTGATAATAACTTATCAAGTATGGAAACTAATGATAGTGACGTTCTACCAGAAATAACGACTAAACCCAAGGAAGTAAGTGAAAATAAACTTAAATTTAGTTCACTAATTGATAAGTTAAAAGATATCATATTCATGAAAAACTTGACGATTGTTGAAAAATTAAAATTAGGGGTTCAAACTGGATTAGAATGGCTTTTATCTTTTGTTATGAAGAATATACTTGACATGTCCTGCTTAAAATCCTTTTTTAACGCCACAGATGGCTAGTAACTTAAAACAGTGCAGACTTAACATGTTGCAATGGAACGCACAGAGTATTAGACCAAAGTTACCATCGTTTGAAAATCTACTTATTCAGGAGAAGATCCATATAGCGGCACTTAGTGAAACATGGTTAGATTCCGACTGTTATTTTCGCATTAGTAATTATAATATATATAGGGCGGACAGATCGGATGGATATGGTGGTGTTGCAATCCTTACGCATAAATCGATCAAGTCTGAGCATTGTCGTGTCCAACACCCTAATCCTGGTGTAGAAGTTGTTTACGTTAAAGTGTTTAATTGTGATCAAATTAAAAACGTGATTTCAGTTTACTGTCCGTCTTCTGTAGTGACTCAGCAGAGTGATTGGGATTTTATTTTTTCAATCGTGCAACATAACGTGATTATCATGAT